>NC_060081.1:34397075-35647075 GCF_922984935.1 Meles meles | reverse complement strand
TATGGAATTAGAGAAACAACTACATCAAGTATCCAAAAGCTTAAAAAACTTTGAGTTTGAATATCACCCAATTTTGTTCCTTGCCAGAAAATCAGGTTTAAAAATCATTACTGATTGAAATCTATAGAAAACTGGAAGACTTAATTTTAGTCCACCCATGTTTCTTTTCCTCTCTCCATTACCAGAATAATCACAGGTGGTGGTTCTCCAGTTCCATGTCTCAATTTTTCAAAGCTCATGGGTTAGAAAGGAAGCTCCATGGAAAATGGAGATGAGACACAAGCTATTGATTGGGGGCATCTGTTGTAAAAGCCTCAAAACTTAGACATCTATGAGCTCCCTTCCTAACACCCAGAATCAGGAAATGGTGTTTAAAGAATCGATGCTCTTTGTTTTGAACAGAAAGTCCTCTGGTCTGTGAAGTTATCTCCATAGCACTAACCATGTATGAGGAGGCATAATAGGGAATGATCACAATTACACTGGATAATATTGACTCAGCTATTTGAAGAACTCAATAGCTGAATCTTTGCTAATTAGATTCTCCACCTAATGGCTATTCTTAATTCATGGAAAATATTTTCAGAGGATTTAATGATCCGGATAAAACAGGAGTGCGGCGTGTTAGTCACATATTTAAATAATTCCTCAAAAATTGAAGGGTTTGAGACTGGAAAATTTATAAGACCCAAAACCCATTTGGCCCTATCAAAATCAGAGCCATGCCACTTCTGTATTTCTGACCTGTTCAGTGGTAGGGACTTCACTTGATAAAAATAATCTTGGGAAGAAACCAAACACTTCTCTATATTACTTTATATTATTTATTTTTTAAAAGATTTTATTTATTTATTTGACAGACAGAGATCACAAGCAGGCAGAGAGGCAGGCAGAGAAAGAGGGGGAAGCAGGCTCCCCACCAAGCAGAGAGCCCGATGTGGGGCTCCAGCCCAGGACCCCGGGATCATGACCCGAGTCGAAGGCAGAGGCTCCAACCCACTGAGCCACCCAGGCATCCCTCAATATTATTTTATATACCAGTTCTGCCAGCTCAAATTTTTAACTAGGTTTGCTGGAAAAAAAAAAAAAAAAGAAGGGGAAGGAATAGAGAAGAGATGGATTTTTCTATATAATATTTTCATTTTATTAAGTCAAGCTTTTTCTTCAACTTTTAGAAACCTACCTCTATTTGTTCTTATAGGGAATTTCAGACAAGGGCAAAAAATTGCTCTCCCTCCACCCGATGGTGGCCTCTGTGAGGTCAGCAGTTGTGACTTACTGGCTTCTGTCTCTAGAAACTGGACAGAGAGAGCAGAGAAGGGTCTGCTTCATCAGGGCTGTGCTGCATTCAGTGGCACTTGAATGCTCTGCAGAGGCAACGAAGTTTGTGTGTGTATCCAAAGAAAAATGAGCCCAGAGACATGGGTTTTAACTAGACAGAAAGAGCTTCTGATAGTACTAAAATTTTCCATATTTTTCCGGGGATGGAACAATGAAATGGGTAGGGGACTGAGCCGTAATTATTAAAACACGTGGGTTTTACAAAGTGGGAAAGCCTCTCTTTCCACTTGTGCAGAGGGTAGCAGAAAGGAGGCAAGATGTATAGGATTGTCTTGAATGGGGTGGCATGACTACCTGCTTTACTTCTTCTGGGCTTTCCAGGTTGTTTCATCTTATCGGGCATCTAAGAGAACGCTGTGTGGCTGGTAGGGGTGCTCTCTACTTATTTCATTTCCAGAACTGATACAATTTTTCTGTCCCTTGACCTTGCAAATACCATCAGTCTTCCACTTCTTATGCATTTATAAAATGTGTCATCCAAGGTATTTTTATGCTAATGCAGTTGTTAATGGTGCCAGACAGGAAATATTTCCTTCTTCTTCACAGACAATTTGAATTGGAAAGCTAACTCCAAGGTAAAAAGTTACTATTAGTTACACACACACAGACACAAAAGCACTAGTATCTATCTTTATTTTATATAACACGTGTGTGTGTGTGTATGTGGGTGTGTATATATGTAGTCTGTATTTATACCTCTCTCCACTTTTTTTTTTTTTAATTTCTAGGATTTCTGGAGTCGAGCTTGCAATTAATAGGCGGTCATTTAAGACACAATTGAGCTAAATATTATGATGGTCAGTTCAGGGTTTTTGTCCCTGGCTAGAAGATACTATGTCTTTTCTTCTATATGAGGTAGTTTGATGCCTCACACTGAATTAAGCTTGTCATCTAGATGACCATAATAATAAGTTAACCATTCATTCCAATCTTTTTATCAAGCCAAAGAAACTAAGGAAACAGCATTGTTTGATGATCTCATTGGCCACTTCTACAGGCTGAGATGCCTACAGGGCATAGCTGGAGACGAAGGTAAAGATAGCCTATTGTGGGATTTTCTTGGTTACTAATCTAGGTGAAGTTCTTTCATCTCGTGCTTCTATGTCTACATGTGTGAAGATGCAGAAGAAAAATAAAATGAAATAAATATTTGGAGTTGGGTTTTATGTGTTAATCGGGGTCCTCTTTAAGCTAAAATCACCAGGAAGGCAGCATGATGTGTTTCCAGCTCCTATCCGTGCAGACCTTCACCATAATTATTTCTTGTCCTTCAGTTCTACATACTGGAACCAGGGCTGGCATGGTAGGAGCAAATAAAGCACGGGTGCATTTGGCAAGGGCTGGGGTGTGAGTCACACATTGCAGAAAGGCCAGCTGGGCCCCGCCACCTGCCACTCTTGGTGCTGTTGTTTGCTTGGGTCACCCCCAACTTGGGGGGGTGATTGTATGTGGCTGGAGAGAAAATGGAGCCTGGTAAGAGTTTTGACATCCCAGAGGGTTTGTGAATTCACCCGGCTATTTTATTTCTTTTGTGACTTATTCACTCTTGAATATTTTTCCTTTCTCAAACATTCATTTTCAACCCACCGTAAACACTATAATTATATGTACATTATTAATGTTGTTGTAAAACATCCAACAAAAGGCTAGGAGTAGGTCTGGCCCCACTAGAACACAGGAACTATCAGATCGACAAATGGAAAGGCAAAAAATACTGAGCGTGTAATTTCTCATCCACTGTCCTCTCTTCTGTAAAACTTGCTCAATTTTTAATTATAGTAAAATTCATCCTGTGGACCTCTCCATTTTCTTTAGTCTACCTGGAAAGACCCTTATCAAAGAAAATTAAAACTAAAGGTTAGGTGGGGTGCCTGGGTGGCTCAGTTAGTTAAGCATCTGCCTTTGGCTCAGGTCATGATCCCAGGTCCTGGTATCAGAGTCCTGCGTCCATCCCCCCGCTCAGTGGGAAGCCTGCTTCTTCTTCTCCCTCTGCTGCTCTCCCTGCTTGTGCACTCTCTTTGACAATTAAATAAATCAAATCTTTAAAACAAAACAAAAAATTAAAGGCTAGGAAATAAGTCTTAAATGTTGGAGACATGAAAGTTCTAGTCTTACCTGACATGATTCATGCTAACAGCCAACTGGAAAACCAAGTACAAAAAAGTCAAAGGGAAGTTCAAATATGAGAACATGATGGCCTATGGCCTTGTTAACAATGCCCACCTTTGGTTTAGAGAATATGTACAATCAGAAACCAGAGTCTTCTTTTTGGAGGTCCAGATACCCAATATCATTTTCACAAGCCTTTTTTCCTTCTTCTTTTTAGAATTTTATTTATTTAAGTAATCTCTATATAGGAGGTTGAACTCATGACTCCAAGATCAAGAGTCACAACTGAGACAGCTGGGTGGCCTACAATCTTTTCTTTTTATATAAAATATATTTTAATCAATGTAACAATATGCTCTTTCCACATGAGTTTAGAAAAATAGTAAGCAGAGAAAAATCACTGATATTTTTGACTCTTAAAGGTTAAAATTAGAAATTTAGATGTATTTCCAATTGTCCCTTTTCTTTAGTCACTGATAAATTCTGGAGCTAAACCTTTTTCCTTCTTTTTCTGGGTAAAGCAAATGATTTTTAACATTTGCTGTTTTTATTTATCATCATTATTTGTTCCTAGAAAAACAAAACAAAACAAAACAGAAAACCAGAAAAGTGTCCTGTTCTGAACACAGATGCAGTAGTAGTCTGCATGTTGTGACTGTCCAAGGAATTTGTTTAAATGTATTAAGGAGAAAGCTTTAAGACCAGGAATCTTGAAGTATGTTTTTTAGAACACTCACTCCCTGAGATGTTAAAACCTATTACTTAAAAATAGGATTCCATGATCCAGAAAGTTGGCCATCTTGGTGTCAAAATTCAAAGGATTTCCTTCCTCATTATGACTGCTCCCATCCGGAATGAGCTCACCTGCCCTATGATCACCCAGAAGGTCTTGGGCTGCAATGTTCCCCACACACATGCAGCCAAGTAATTCGTATACCCCTTCTTCCCCTGGAGCACATTGTGTTACTACCATTTTAGAGAACATGCTTTTGGAGGAAATAAATATTTTTATGTATTTCTAAACTGTGATGCAAGCGTATTTGCAAGGATGATACTACTTTTTAAAAAAATTTTTGCATTTTTGCTCTGTCGTGGTTGTCCTTATGTGCAAAACTAGGTTTCCACAAGAGTGTCTAGGTTAGAGCAATTGCATTCTGGCTCAGTCAGTCCTACCTCTGCACTCAGGACCTCTAGGGCTGTAGGGCTGTGGAATGGCAAATGATGGGTTGGTGCACGGATCTGAAATTCTGAGCATGGAGAAACTCTCAACTTAATTTGAAATCAACACTTTCAAAACTAAAGAAACTTTCTTCTGGATGTTTTCATTAAATTACTTGTCTCCAATTCTGAGTCTTTGTATATACGTATTCTTCATTTGATATTATTCTTAGGCTTTGAGCAGAGACAAAGAAGAAAACAGATGCTACTTTAACTACAAGCGTGTGCGATTTTTTAAGCAAATAGTTTCATTTCCAGAGAAATTTCAGGAGTTAACAATGAGATGGTTTGGAGTTTTGGGGAGGACCGATGTAAGCCCCATGAAGCCCCATGAAGGCATCGTGCGTGCAGGACCCAGAACCAGTCCTCATCAGTGTACGTTGCTGTGGAAACACGTGACAGGTACCGATTCTTGCCTAGAGTCAGTGCCTTACAGACATCATAGTCAGTAACTTAGGAAACATGCCTCAGTGAAGATTAATCTAGGGTAACCTATAAGCAAAATGACTGTTGTGGTTTATGAAAAAATATGAAAAGACTAAAAAACAAAATAAATAGCATGCATCTGTTGACTGTTTGCTGTAGCTCACGTGATCTCCTCGGGTCTGATACCAGCGCCTCACACATTTAGTTAGGTAAACACGATTCGCAGAGGCTCAAAGACAGCTCCGGAACCAAACATTTGGCATTAAAAACCAAAGATCCCGTAATTACTAACGCGACCCCCCTCCGGCACTGGTTTTATTTTTAAGCACCAGCCTATTGTCTCTCAACAGTTTCACTGGGTATTTCGCAAACATTTAATCTCAACAGGTGGGGCTGTATGCCCAGAGCATCTCCAGGCAATGCTGTTAAAAGCACAGGCTGCCTCCTTCATGCAGATGTAAAGCCGACTCCCAGAAGTAGTGCCAGAGATAGATATTAAGATGTTTGGTATTTAATGGGAAAAAATTCTCAGGAGCAGGAAGTCAAGCAGGCTAAGGAAGGGAAGGAGCCAGAGGTGGATCTCGGATCCTGTCTGAGACAAAGAACAGAGCAGGCTGAAGGGATAGAGAGCAATGCACTAGGTGGAAGACATTTTAGATTAAGAAAGTCTTCCTGAGAAGGTGGTCTGTAAGCGGGGACCAGATGGTGTGAATGTCTGGGCAGAGAGCATTCCAGTAGAGGAGGCAGAATATGGAAAGGTCCTGAGGTGAGAGTCTGTTAGGTATGTTCAAGGGCCAGTAGCGGGACTGAAACAGAATGAGCCAGAGTTGGGGAGGAAACAGGACAAGAGCACAAGGTGCATGTGGTGCAGACCTGGTTAAGTGGTGGTGGAAAAGGGACGGAAGGTGGAATTCCATCCTTCCATCCTGGAGATGTAGAGGGTACCCTCTCCAGGTGCCAGTCTTGTCACTTGCAAAATAAGGTAGAGGACCAGATAGTCTCCCAAGACTTAAATTTCTGGGATTCTGAAATGATTAACCTGGTATGTCATACCTTATCTCTTCTCCTGGCTAACCAGGATGAATTGCCATTACACCTGAAGAACAATGGATAAGGCCCATGAACTCTCTCAGAAGAACCTTTAACACTGCAGAAGGACGGGGGGTTTGTTTTTAAGGAATCAACCCCTTTACGAAGCAAGATCTGAGAGCTCGCTCTCCCAGGGACTGTGCTAGCGTGCAAGGCAAGTCATAGGCGCTGTTTTTATTCCTACCTTTACATCTGATCTGCTTGTGGTTGCGTAAATGTAGGTTCACATCCAATTGTTTGATTTTAAAGTTAACATGGTAGCAGAAAGTATGAGAAGGCAGAGCATTGGAGGCTGCTTTGGGTAGAATTGTATGATGTAGTGAAAAGAATAGAAATCATTTATTATTGTTTTTTTAATGGTGTAAGACAAGGGAAGCTGCTGGAGGAATGAGTAACTGGATCCTCATGCAGAGTGCACTGGGATAGAATTTAAGAAGAAAGAAACAGGGACATCTGGGTGGCTCAGCTGGCTGAGTGACTGGCCCTTGATTTTGGCTTAGGTCATGAACCCCTGGTAGTGGGATCAGGCCCCACATCAGGCTCCAGACTCAGCGGGCAATCTGCTTGTTCCTTTCCCTCCTCCTTGCACTTGCTCTCTCCCTTTCTCTTAAATAAATAAATAAATAAATAAATAAATAAATAAATAAATAAAATAAATAATAAATAATTTTCAAAAAGAGGAAAGAAACATAAAACAGCTCTTAAAGTCCTCACCTTTTAACTCAAGATTATAGCTGAAGGTCAAGATTGGGATACTTCAAGTCCATTAAGTGTTTTTGTAGCATGGTCTTTTTTTATTGAGATATAATTCATTTTGTATAATCCCAAAACATTTCCATCACCATGAAAAGAAACATTTTGTCTATTAGTAATGTGTCCCCATTCTCCACCTCCATCCCTAGAAACCGGCAATCTGATTATGCTGAACATTGCATATGAGTAGAATCACACATTATGGAGTTTGTGCCTGGCTCTTCTTGCTTATCATTTTTTCCAAGGTACACACACCTGATAGCAAGTATCAGTATTTCATTACTTCTTAATGCTGGCTAATATGGCATTGTATAGATGTTTATCCCTTTATCAGTTGATGAGTATTTGTATTATTTCTCTCTTTTGGCTACTAGGAATAATTTTACAACACATGTTTATGTTCAAGTATTTGTATGGACATTATTTTCAGTTTTTTTCATGCGCACATAGGTCATTTGTATATCATATCTGGAAAAATGTCTATTCAAATACTTTGCTCATTTTTTTTATGTTGAGTTAACTCGCTTTTTATTATTGAGTTGCAAGAGTTCTGTAGAAATAAGCTCTTATCAGAGTTATGATTTGCAAATATTTTCTCCCATCTGTGGCTGTCTTTTCACTTTCTTGAGGGTGGTGCTTCAAGCAATCTTTTTTATTTTGATGGAGTGTGTATATTTATGTTTTTTTTAATTTTTTCATTTTTGCTTGTGATTTAAGTGTTATATTTAAGAAAGAAATAACTAATCCAGGGTCACAAAGTTTTTTTTGTTTTGTTTTGTTTTGTTTTTTAAGATTTTATTTATTTATTTGACAGAGAGAGAGAGATCACAAGAAGACAGAGAGGCAGGCAGAGAGAGAGAGAGAAGCAAGCTCCCTGCTGAGCAGAGAGCCCTATGTGGGACCCGATCCCAGGATCCCGAGATCATGACCTAAGCTGAAGGCAAAGGCTGAACCCTTTGAGCCACCCAGGTGTCCCTAGGGTCACAAAGTTTTATACCTATGTTTTCTTCTAGCATTTTTATACATTTAGTATTTGCCTTTGCTATGATAACCGCAGTGAATTGTGTAAGACTGATGAGTCACAGGTCCGTCCCCCTGAAACAAATAATACATTATATGTTAATTTAAAAATAAAATTAAATTTAAAAACTATTTGCCTTTGATCTATTTTGAGCTAACTTTTTTTTGTATATTAAGTGGGGGAAGGGACCAACTTCACTCTTTGCATGTGACTGCTGGCTATCCCATCACCATTTGTTGAAAATACTTTTTTCTTTCCCTATTGAATAGTCTTGCATTCTTGTTGAAAATCAGTGCACCATAGATATAAAGCTTTTTGGGGGGATTCTTTGTTCCATTCTGTGGATCTACATGTTCATCCTTTGCCAGTACCAGGTGACCTTGAATACTATAGTTTTTTGTTGTTGGGTTTTTTTTTTTTTTTTGGTCACTTTTGAAATTGGGAAACAAAAACTTTTCAGTTTTTCTTTTTCAAGATTGTTTCGGCCATTCTGAGTACTTTGCATTTTCATATGAAAATTTTCAGCTTGTTCGTTTTCACAAAAAATGAAAGCTGAATTTTAATGGGGATTATGCTAAATCTGTAAACCAGTTAGGGAAAATTGCTAACTAAATAATATTGAGGTCCAATCCATGAACACAGCGCGTCTTCCCATTTTTCTTCAACACTGTTTTCCAGTTTTGGGTGTACAAGGCTTGCACTTCTTTGTTAAATTTACTTCCCTGTGTTCTATTCTTTTTGGTGCTATTGTAAAAGGAATTGTTTTCTTAATTTTAGTTTTAGATTGTTCATTGAGGTGTATGAAAATATGATTGATTTCTGGATCTTGGTCTTAGAGCTTCCAAACTTGCTGAACTGATGTATTTGCTCCACTAGTATTTTTGTTAATTCCTTGGGATTTTTTTTTTTTTTCTATATACAAAGTCATGTCATCTTCAGATAGAAATGGTTGTATTTCTTCTTTTCCAAATGGGTTATTTTTTAAGGTCTTTCTTTTGCCTAATTTTCCTGGTCAAAACCTCCAGGACATTATTACTTAGGACTGGTGAAAGCAGGCACCCTTGTTGTGCTGTTGATCATAAGAGATCAGACGAGAGCGGGCGCGTTCAGGGTGGTATGGCCGTAGACTGTTGATCATAAGAGAAAATCTTCTAGTTCTTCATTTTTTTTTCTTAAGATTTTGTTTATTAATTTGACAGAGAGAGAGAGACAGCGAGAGAGGGAATACAGCACGGGGAGAGGCAGAAGGAGAAGCAGTCTTCCTGTTTAGCAGGGAGCTGATAAAGGGCTCAATCCCAGGACCCTGGGATCCTGACCTAAGCTGAAGGCAGATGCTTAACTACTGAGCCACCTTGGTGCCCCTAGTGTTTCATCTTAAATATAGCATTGTTTGGGTTTTTTTTGTAGATGTCCTTTATTATGTAGATGAATTTCCATTCCATCTCTAGTTTGTTCAGTGTTTTGTTAATCATAAAAAGGTGTTGGGATTTTTCAAAAAATTTTCTGCATCTATTGAAATGATATTATTTTTGTCTCTTATTCGGTTACTAAGGTGTATTATATCAATAGAAGTATTTTCTGTTGAACCATCTTTGCATCCCTAGGATAAAAGCCGATTGGTCATGATGTATAATTCTCTTTATTTGTTACTGGATTTGATTTACTATTTATTTATTTATAACATATACTTGCAAGTGGTGAGGGGCAGAGGGAGAGAGAATATCTTAAAATGGGGCTCAATCTAATGACCCTGAGATCATGATCTGAAAACAAATCAAGAGGTAGATTCTTTGGCCAAAATTAGCAAGACAGGAAACAATGTGTATTGGAGAGGATGTGGAGAAACGGGAACCCTCTTACACTGTTGGTGGGAATGCAAGTTGGTGCAGCCACTTTGGAGAACAGTGTGGAGATTCCTTAAGAAATTAAAAATAGAGCTTCCCTATGACTCTGCAATTGCACTACTGGGTATTTACCCCAAACATACAGATGTAGTGAAAAGAGGGCCATCTGTACCCCAAAGTTTATAGCAGCAATGGCCACGGTTGCCAAACTGTGGAAAGAACCAAGATGCCCTTCAACGGACGAATGGATAAGGAAGATGTGGTCCATATACACGATGGAGTATTATGCCTCCATCAGAAAGGATGAATACCCAACTTTGGTAGCAACATAGACAGGACTGGAAGAGATTATGCTGAGTGAAATAAGTCAAGCAGAGAGAGTCAAGTATCATATGGTTTCACTTATTTGTGGAGCATAACAAATAACATGGAGGACATGGGGAGATGGAGAGGAGAAGGGAGTTGAGGGAAATTGGAAGGGGAGATGAACCATGAGAGACTATGGACTCTGAAAAACAACCTGAGGGTTTTGAAGGGGTGAGGGGTGGGAGGTTGAGGGAGCCAGGTGGTGGGTATTATGGAGGGCACATATTGCATGGAGCACTGGGTGTGGTGCAAAAACGATGAATTGTTACGTTGAAATTAAAAAAAAAAAAGAGGTGGATTCTTAACCAACTGAGCCACCCAGGTGTTCCTACTAGGGTTTTTAAAAATATTTTTCATCTATATTCATAAAGCATATTAACCAGTATTATTCTTTTCTTGTGGTATCTTTGTCTGGCTTTGGGAATCAGGGTAATGATAACTTCTGGGATGAGGTAGGCAGTATCCCTCTTCATATCTTTTTAGAAGAGTTTGTGGAGAATTGGTACTAATTTTTCTTTAAACATTTCGTAGACTTTACCAGCAAAGAAGTTTTGTCCTGGGGTCTTTTTTGTGGATAGTTCATTTGATTGCTATTTCAATATTTCTCCTTTATATAGGTCTATTCAAATTTTCATTTCTCCTTGAGACATTTTTAGTTGTTTGTATCTTACAAGGAATTTGTCCATTTTATTTGTCATTTAATTTATTAGCATACAGTTACTCTCATAGTATTCTCTTATAATCCTTTTTAATTTCAGTGAGGTTTGGAGTAATCTCACTGTTTCATAATATTAATCTTCTCTTTTTTCCCCCATGATTAGTTTAAAAATTAGTCAATTTTGTTGATCTTCTAAGAGGATCAGTTTTTGATTTCATTATTTTTCGCTACTGAATTTTCTTCATTTCATTTATTTCTGCTTTACATTTCTTTTGTTTTGCTTGCTTTGAGTTTAATCTGTCAACTTCTTGTGTATTCTAAAGGTAGAAAGTTATTGATCTCGGGTATTTCTTCCTTCTCATTTTAGGTATTTATAGCTACACATTTTCTTTAAGAACTGCTTGAGCATCATCTTATGTTTTGGTTTTGTTTCATTCATCCCAAGAAATTTTCCAGTTTCCCTTGTGATTACATTTTCTTAGCCATTTGTTATTTAAAAGTGTGTTGCTTTGGGGTGCCTGGGTGGCTCAGTGGGTTAAAGCCTCTGCCTTTGGCTCAGGTCATGATCCCAGGGTCCTGGGATTGAGCCCAGAATCAGGTTCTCTGCTCAGCAGGGAGCCTGCTTCCCGCCCACCCCCAACTCTCTGTCTGCCTCTCTGCCTATTTGTGATCTCTGTCAAATAAATAAATAAAATCTTTTTTTAAAAAGTGTGTTGTTTAATTTTCACATTATTTGTGGATTTCCCAAGTTTTCTTTTATTATTAATTTCTAAGTTCATTCTATTGTGGTCAGATAACATACTTTCTGTTACTTCAGTCTCTTTAAATTATTGGGACTTATTTTATGGCTCAATACATAGTCTATCATAGAAAATGTTTCATGTGCACTTAGGAAGAAAGTGCATACTACCAGTGTTGGATGGAATGTTCTAAATATGCCTATTAGGTCTAGTTGGTTTACAGTGTTCTGAGTTTTCTATTTCCCTAATCTTTTAATTGTGGATAGAATCATTGCTATGTTATTGAAAATGAGGTATTGATGTCTCAAAATATTATTTTTGAATTGTCTGTTCTTCAGTTCTATCAGTTTCTGCTTCATTTATTTTGGGTCTCTATTGTTAGGTAAATATATGTTTATAATTATCGGATATTCTTGGATAATTGCCCTTTTTATCATTACAAAATGTCCTTTGTATCTATTAATGATTTTTGTTCTGAAACCTATTCCACTTGATATTAATATAGTTACTTCAGCTCTCTTTTGGTTATATCTTTTTCCATCTATTTACTTTTAAAAGTTTTTTTTGTTTTTTTTTGTTTTTTTTTTAAGTAATCTCTACACCCAAAGTGGGGCTTGAACTTATAACCCTAGGATCAAGAGTCACATGCTCCACCTACTGAGCCAGCCGGATGCCCCTCCATCCATTTACTTTTGATTTATGTTTTTGTTTTTTAATATAAAGTTTGTTTCTTTTACAGAGTACATTATTAGATCATTTTTAATCCACTCCTCCAGTATCTGCTTTTTGATCGCAATGTTAATCCATTCACATTTAATACTATCATTAATATAGTTGGATTTACATTTGCCATTCAAATTTCTTTCTTTCTTTTTTTTTTTTTTTTTTGTCTCAAGTCTTTTTTGTTCCTCCATTCTTCTATTACTGCTATCCTCCTTGTTAAATTATATTTTCTGGAGAACCATTTTAATTCTCTTACCATTTCTTTTTTTTTTTAAAGATCTTATTTTATTTATTTGACAGGGAGAGAGATCACAAGCAGGCAGAGAGGTAGGCAGAGAGAGAGGAGGAAGCAGGCTCCCTGCAGAGCAGAGAGCCCGACACAGGGCTCGATCCCAGGACCCTGGGATCATGACCTGAGCCGAAGGCAGCGGCTTAATTCACTGAGCCACCCAGTCTTACCATTTCTTTTACTATATTATTTTGAGCTGTTTTCTTGGGGCTGCCCTGGAGATTGCAATTAACAACTTATAACGACCTTGTTTAAATTAATAGTAACTTGGGGCAGCTGGGTGGCTCAGTGGGTTAAGCCTCTGCCTTCAGCTCAGGTCATGATCTCAGGGTCCTGGGATGGAGCCCCATGTAGGCTCTCTGCTCAGCAGGGAGCTTGCTTCTTTCTCTCTCTCTGCCTACTTGTGATCTCTCTCTGTCAAATAAATAAATAAAATCTTAAAAATAAAATAAAATTAATTAATAGTAACTTAGTTTCAATAGTATACAAAAACTTTGTCCCTTGACAGCTCCATTCTCCCCCCACTCCTTTATATTATTACTTATACAACTTCCATCTTTATACATTGTACATGACCGTCGACACACATTTATAATTAGTGTTTGCAGTAGTTGTCTTTTAAATTATACAGGAGAATAAAGTGCTACAATAAAAAATGTTTCTACTTTTATATTCACCCATGTAACTACCTTTTCTGGTGCTTTTTGTTTAGCCATGCAGATTTGTTTATTCATGTGGATTTGATGTATCCTTTTATATCAGACTTAAGGACTCCCTTTAGTAATTTCTTACAAGGCTAGAAGCAAATTAGGTTTTGTTTATCTAGGAATGCCTTCTTTTAGCCTTTATTTTTGAAAGATGGTTTTGTTGGATATAGAATTCTTGGTTTACAGTTTTTTCTCTTTCAGCCCTTTGAGTGTTACCACACTACCTTCCAATTTCCCTAGTTTCTGACAAGAAATTTGTTGTTAATCTCATGATGCTTCCTTATTCATAATGAATAGCTTCTCTTTTTCTGTTTGAAGAGTCTCTTTCTCTGGATTTTCACACTTTATTTTTATTTTTTTTTAAGATTTTATTTATTCATGAGAGACAAAAAGAGAGAAAGAGGGAGGCAGAGACAGAGGGAGAAGCAGTTTCTCTGTGGAGCAGGGACCCTGATGTGGGACTTGATTCTAGGAGCCTGGGATCATGACCTGAGTCAAGGCAGACACTTAACTGGCTGAGCCACCCAAGTGTGTGAATTTTGACAGTTTAATTATGCTGTGTCTAGTATCTGAGTTCAGATACACTTGTGTTCATTGAGCTTCTTCGAAGTATATATCAATATTTTTCATTAAATTTTGTAAGTTTTTGTCCACTACTTTTTCAAAGAGTCCTTCTGTACCTTTCTTTCTTTATCTTCTGAGACTCCCAATATACATATGTTGATAGACCTGATCATGCTCATGTTCAAGTCTCTGAGGCTCTGTTCATTTTTATTTCTTTTCTTTCTGTTTTTCTAACCAGATAATCTCAGCTCACTTGTTTTTATGTTTGTTGATTCTTTCCTCTACCAGCTCAAAATTGCCTGTATCTATTTAGTAAATTTTTCAAAATTATTTTACTTTACTTTTTTAAAAAATATTTTATTTACTTATCTGACAGAGAGAGAGAGTGTGTGTGTACAAGCAGGTGGAAGAGCAGAGGGAGAGGGAGAAGCAGGCTCTCCATCAAGTGGGAAACCCTATATGGGTCTGATCCCAGGACACTGGGATCATGACCCAAACCAAAGGCAGGCACTTAACCAACTGAGTCCCCCAGGTGCCCCAATTAATTTACTTTCAACCCAGAGTTTGTACTTGGTTCTTTTTGGTTTTTTTGTTTTCCCATTTCTTTTCCCTTTTTTTTTTAATTTTAAAGGATTTTATTTATTTATTTGACACAGAGAGAGATCAGAAGTAGGCAGAGAGGCAGGCAGAGAGGGAAGGAAGCAGGCTCCCTGCAGAGCAGAGAGCTGGACGTGGGGCTCGATCCCAGGACCCTGGAACCATGATCTGAGCCGAAGGCAGAGGCTTTAACCCACCGAGCCACCTAGGTGCCCCTTGTTTTCCTATTTCTTTATTGGCATTCTCTATGTAGTGAGACGACATTCTCATACTTTGCTTCGGTAGGAGACATACAGACACAGAGTTTCCTATAACTCTTTGAACATCTTTAAAATACTTGATTTAAAGGTTTTTTTGTTGTTGGTTTTGGGTTTTTTCATTTGTTTGTTTGTCTTGGTTTTTTGTTTTGTTTTGTTTTTTGGTATTTTTGTTTGTTTGTTTGCTTCTTGTTTGTTTGTTTTGGTCTAAGAAGTCTAACGTTAAATGTCTGGACCAAGAAACTTCCCAGCCTTTGTGAGGGGCTCTGTGTATGCTTTCAGGCATGTTTTCCATGCACAGAGAGGAAATTTACAGCTGTGGCTTAACCTCCATTTCCAACTTGTGTGGAGTCCCAAAGTTAGCCAAATATGAGAAATTAGGCCTTTCTCAAGTTCTTCCTGAACATGTGCTAATCCTTAAACATGCACATGCCTTCTGGATTCCCAGGTATGTATGAGTTTTCAGAACCCTTTCTGAGTACTCCATGATCCAGTTTTTACTTCTAAGTTTTTTGCCTCAACTTTTCTTATTGCCTCATTCAGCTTATCAATGTTTAGATAAATTGTCACTGATTGTTTTTGATAAATGCCTCCCGGGAAATAGTTTTTTCATTGGTAGGCTTCTGCGTCAGGGTTGATAAAGCCAAGCCTGTGAGCATGCTTTTCCAGAGAACTGCCAGGGAGATCAAATAATGATGATTTTCACAGAATGAATCTTTACAGGAGCTCCAACCCCATTCTGATTCCTCCAGTCTCTACTAGACTTCTGGTTTTCACTGTGGTTATGGGGTTGGAAAGATGGTAATAGGAAAGGATCAGTTAAAATGCCCCAAAGCTCTCTGTTTTTACTGAGATCAGCTATTTTACCTGACTCAATGCTCCTCACATTATTCCAAGCAATGGATTAATTTCAATAGTTCTGAAAAAGTTTATTCTGGTAAGTTTTGCCAGTGCTCTTGTTGCTTCTATGGAAGAGAGGGTTTTCAGCAGATCTTGCTCCTCTATTCCTGATAACACCACTTGTAAAATGTTTTATTAAAAGCGTGTTTCCAGACAGTTATCTTTTATCCAAAGGTTTTTCATTAGTGGGGAAGCCAGTTGCAGAGGTGGGTAAAGCAGAGGCAAATAACCCATTTATGGAAGTCACTCAGAGTCAATAAGGCTTAGCAAAGAAAAAAAATAACATAGCTAGTGTGTGCAACTATCATGTAGAAACATCAAGTCATTTGGGAAAAGAAATGCACAAAATTCCTTCAAGTAACTTGAAGTTTCTCATCTTGAAAGAAATGAGGATAATAATAATACCTATCTTATAGAATAACTAACATTTTGAAAAACTAATAGGGAACACGGGTAGAACTTTGTGGTAAATGTACTCAATAGATGTTAGTTTTCATTTTATAAGATGAAAAGATTAAATTTAAAAATTCATTAAAAAATGAAATGACAACAACAAAAATACTTCCTAATATTTGTCATTGCCTGACTATGAGTTAATTTTTTATGCTATGGGAGAAAATTATCTAATGGTCATGGGGAATATTTTTAAATTTGCCTCTCAAGATGGGCTGGAGCTTGAGATCTGGGTAGTGTTGGAGTTGCAGACTTGTCTGCATAGACATTATTTAAAGACTGCTGAGATGCTTCTAATAGACAAACCAGAAAACCATTCTGTCATCAGTAAAAAGTAGGGGTGGTGAGAGAAAGGATATTGTAGGAATCCCTGGTGGGGAGTTTGGGGTGATAAGCAATGCAGAGGTGATAAGGAAGGAACATTCAGAGTATGAAGATGGGTTGTCTGCCATCCAATGGAAGGTTAAGGTTTTAGAGTGGGTCAAGTTGTCCAATAGCTCTTTCTGCCTTATCCACAAGGTCTGGAGTGGTTACATGACTTCCAACTACCTATAAATCTTCTCAGGTATAATGTGGGATGCTTATAATACAATTAGTGCCCTGAACTGATTTTTATCAACATGGTGGAATTGGGGGTTTTGTTGATGTTCTTGTTGCCCTAAAGTGGTTGCTTTTTATGAATTTATAGAAAATAATAGTAACCTCTATTGAAATATTTCTTATTCTTATATTTCATTCTGAGAAGCCTTGGATAATTTTTTTTCATTAATTTACCACTTAAGATGAAAATATAATGATTTACCTAAATGAAAACATATTTGCTTACATAACTAATATTCAAACAGGATCACTCATACTCCAACTGCCTTTCACAGAACATTTGGGGGTATGTTCATGATGAGTTTCTTGCTTTCTCTTGGCTCTGGGCTAACAAATAGCAAAGTATTAATGTTCAGATGCTCACCTTCAAATGATATGGAATGTGTTAAATAAAAGTGAAGTGTGCCTTTCCTTCTCATCCTCCACTGTCTTAGTCTTCAGAGGAAATCCATCACCGGTTTCATAGCTGCTCAGCCTTTTTTTCTTCATCCATGCACTACAAAGTTTGTCGTTCGTACTACACACACATAGACAAACGCACAGACATAGACTCACACACACATTTTTACCCATATACCACACCCTATGTTTTGCTTCTTTAAAAAATATAATCATATTATACATTAACAATAACCTCAGAGACCTCCAGTTCCTCTCCATTTTACTCAAAATAAAAGTTGGAGTCCTTATCTAGCCTCATCTCTGTTATCATTGTTTCATTCATCGCTACACATGGTGGACTCTGTGCTATTCCTCAAACACACGGGGCATGCTGCTGCCCCGGGGTTTCCTGGGTTGGTCTGCTACTTTCTAACATGTGCCATTGGAGAACCAACATGCTGACATTTAGAAGCAAGTACCTGGATAGTATTTCTGGGTCAAAATTCTTCAGTTTCAGTTCAAATCTTTTAGGTGCTTCAGAGACTCCAAATTTCCCCTTTTCCAGAGACAGTACTGTTGTTCTTTTAAATAAGGCTGAATATTGACATAGACAAGGAAATTTAAGTTGCTATAGAGCCAACAGCTCCCATATTTATATGTAATGATCTGATCTCCTCACGTGCAGGTGAACCAGGCATAATTTCAAGTCTGATTTGAAAATTTCACCTACTTCAAAGATTATAAAATGGTTGAAAGATTGCTACTGAATAAATCATTCATTTCACATAGACAATTTGGCCAATGAAAAGCTGTTTAACAAATACATTTAAAGCAATAGTTTGCAACATGGTATCAGGGAGTAGGAACACTACAAGATATTCAGTCAAAAATTTTTTTTCTTTGTTGTATAGGTTTCTGAAACACTGAGCCCTTAATATCCATCTTGGGGGTTCTCAATAAACTTCAGTGTATCTATCTCGAAAGATTTGTACAAAAAAACTAGAAAAAATAGTTCAGAGAGCCAGTGTAGTCTAGAGAGCTAGATATAAGTCTTCACTTGCAAGTAGTTATTGGAGGAGGTGATGCCAGGAAGCACAGGGAGGAAGGGTGGGAAGGGAGAGCTGATAGATTATGGGCTATTGAGCAGGTTTCTGCCAAGGAGCCCAGGCTGGGTGGAGACCATCCCTGCAGTGAGTTAGGAGGGAGTGCTGGCTATCCTTCCCTCCCATTCATCTTTGACTGCAGGATATTCTTGTGGCTCTTCTGGCCTGCCCTGTGCAAGCTGAGAGAAAGTACATAGGCATTAGGTTGCGGGGCCCTGCAGCAGTGTGTTGTAACTATGCACTGGAGAGGTGGGTGGTATGGAGATGAAAGTGGACACCATCATCTCCATTACACTCGTTGACCATAAAGTATCCTTTCCCTCTCCATCTTTTATGGATTCCCCCCTTTCTTTTTATAACAACTGTTAACATCATTTTGAACAAAAATTTTGTAGAATACACTTGGAAATTTTAGATTTACACTTGGAAGTTTTAGATTATGGTTTTCCCCTCCTGTCCCTCTTCAGCTCTACATCATAACGAGGAAACAAAGGGTTCAAAAGATTTGCTTTTATAAAAGAATGTCTGATGGGAAAGAATAAACTTTGAAATTCTGTCACCAGGCTCCCATGGCTCAGAACCTTAGTTGAAATGCTTCCCACAGAAAACATTCTGAGGGAATGTTATTATTCCCTCTATTTATTCCACTATTCCTGATAACATCACTTGTAACATGTTTTATGTTATATACAAGTATATATGTTATGTACATGTATATAACATGTATATGTTATATATAAGGATATGAACATGTTATTATTATGCTATTGCCCGTTCCCATTATTGTGACTACATAACAAACCATTCCAAAACTTAGTAGCTCAAAACGATGACATAGATTAAATTCACAGAACCTGAGGATCAGGGACTCGAAAAGGGCATGGTAGAGATGATTCATCTCTGCTCCCTAATGTCGGGGTTCAGATGGAAGATCGAAGGCCTCTCACTCACATTTCTGGTATTTGGACACATCCGTAGCATAGCAAGGGTGTGTCTAGCTCCCAAAGACCTTTCAGCATGGCAGCCTCAAGGTAGACAGACTACCTACATGAAGGCTCAGGGCTTCCAAGGCTCAGATCCTGAAAGAAAGTCAGGTGGAATCGTATCACCCATTATGACCTTGCCTCAGAAGCCATGCAACCTCCCTTCTACCATATTTTGCTTGTTAAGATAGTTACACTGGTGTGCCCAAGTTTAGAGGGAGAGAACAGGGACCTCACCTCTCACAGAGAAGCGGCAGCCCTGCATTGGAGGAGCAGCAAATGGAGTGAGAGTTGCAAGAATCCAGCCTTCTCTGGAAAACACAACCCACCATACTACCCAGGAATCGCAGCAGGTGGCGAGGTACGCCTCCCTGGCACTGAGAGAAACCGCTCCACTCTCCCTGTCCCTGTGTTACATCAGATTCAATGCAACCCAAGGGGTATCATTCTGCTTCTTCGCTCCTAGAGTTGCCTCATCCCTTGCCTTATCTCCAGCACCCAGGGTAATGCTGTATCCAGCGTGTACTAAGTAATGTGTTTTGAATAAATGAGTACATTGCCTCTCATTTTATTTTGACATTGATCATTAGCAGAAGGGGGAAGAAAAAGCAACACAAGTGTCTGGCCCACGGGACTCAGTGGGAGATGTGATGCCACCAATTTTCCCTTCGTGTCTGTCATTCCTCATGACATTCCATGGAGCAGGGGCCAAAAGTATTCCCATTTTATGGATGCGGTGCTTATGGCCAAAGAGCTGTAAGCCATGGCCAAAAGCACACAGATGGTACAAAGGATGGGAAGACAAGTTTTCCTCCAGGCAGGTCCATACCTTCCCATCAGTCACCTATCCTTTAGAAAGACGAAGAAGCAGAGCATGATGGAGGTTTATTTCAAACCCTTGCCCTTTGGCACCCTCTGTGCACATAGTACAGAGGTGTCAGAGAGGCTGGTTGACTCCTTCCATGCCCCACTGGGTAGAAGGCTTCCGCCCTGGGGCACCTGGGTGGCTCAGTGGATTAAAGCCTCTGCCTTCAGCTCAGGTCATGATCTCAGGGTCCTGGGATCAAGCCCCGCATCAGGCTCTCTGCTTGTCAGGGAACCCGCTTCTCCCTCTCCCTCTGCCTGCCTCTCTGCCTACTTGTGATCTCTGTCTGTCAAATAAATAAATAAAATCTTTAAAAAATAAAAGAAAAAAAGAAAACTCCTGTCCTGTGAAGCCAATTCCTACCTTTACTCCACATGCCATATATTGGAGTCTTAACCAACCGTCCAGTCTAACATTCAGGAAGTTGGCTTCATTTTAGAGTTTTGCTCAGACAGCAAATTCATTTCCATGGAGCTGAAGCAACGTGCCCTGCCAAGGTATTTCAGGGCCCCAAGTACCAGGAAAAGAAAAGCCACTCTTTCACCGTGTGAATCGTAGCCTGTAAACAGCTGTTGGACATCTGGTTGCTCCTCACGGTTCGTGTCCCAGCCTGAAGACTTCATCTTCTCAATTTTTTTTTTTCTTTTTAAGATGGAAGGCGTTTTAGGAGATTTAAGAAGTTGATAGCTTTAGGTTAAGTAAGATCAAGCACTTAGAGTCCCATTTAATGTTTTCAAGAGAATCCTTAGACGGGGCTCATAAATTCTGGAACAAGGCAGCCACAGATTCCAGCAGAAATGATCTACTCGAAACTCCCTACGTAACATTCTCCCTGGTGAGCTTTGGAAAATATTTGCTGCCCACAGCCTGGGGTGACGGCAAACATTCCCGCACAGGCCTGGTGTCGGGGCGCCATGGTGTGGCACAGCTGCGACCACGCCGGTTGGTCTCCGGCTTGTGGCCTGTCACAGGGTGTTTACCTGAGAATGAATCTGAGAGCCACAGGGCCGGACTTGTGTCTCACGGGCAGAGGAAAATGTGCACGGCTATTTTAAAGCAGAGGGCCGTACATCTTGTCCACGGCCTGCCGCTCGCAAGGACAAACAGGGTTCACCTAACGAGGGGACATTCTCCAAACAAATCCCGTTACACTTCAAGAGTTGCTTTCAGACGGAAAAGAAAAGGGGACAAAAGGGTCTCACATGCCCCTACGGTAAAGAGAGCACACAATTACTGAGGCAGAGGCCAGCTGCCTGCACGTTCCTGTCACTGAGGGGACAGCCTCAGGAGAGAATCCTGTGGGGATATGCCAGTGCACAGTCGCATACATGTGCACATGCCCCTGCAGATGCGTTCACTCTCACATTCACACACGCACACAAATATATGCACAAAGTCACATACACTTATAAACCTACACTGTCACACACGTGCACAGAGATCTAAACACATGTACATGGTAGACAGACAGTCATAGAAATATACACACTTTCACACAGGCATACCCACAATCACACGCACAGACAACTCACCTACAACGGCACACTCACATTCACACACACTCACTCATGCCCACTTGCACACCCACATGCACGCATCTCTTCACTTACAATATACACTCCTGCACCATGTTCTTGCAAATGTGAGTGTACACACTCACAGACACAACCACCCAGCACACACAGTCACACATGCACAACTCCCAGTCAAATACACAAGTGTAGTGTCTCTGATTCTTCTGAACATTTTTGCACGGTGTGAAGACCTTTTACCGTTCCTAGTTTGGTGGGCAGCTTCGCCCTAGGAACCCTTCTTGGGCTCAGCTACCCTTGTGCATTTGCTGATGCTGACTGGAGTTTGGGTCAAAAGATTTTTTTCAAAGTATTTTTTATTTGACAGAGAGAGAGAGAGAGAGAGAGTGCACAAGCAGGGGGAGTGGCAGGCAGAGGGAGAGGGAGAAGCAGGCTGGAGCCCAATGTGGAGCTCGATCCCAGGACCCTGGGATCATGACCTCAGCCAGTGGCAGATACTTAGCAGACTGAGCCACCTAGGCACCCCTTGAAAAGGTTTCTACTTTCTCCCTCCTGTGTCCTCAGCATGAAGGACAATGACTTCTGTAGTATTTTTGAGCCCAGCTGGGTGCTGCGGGTGTTCTCCTAGGTTGGTTGAAATCTCAAGGCCAGCTTCACGGACTTGCAGAAGTTAATGAGCAATTTGCATTTTCCTGTTTGATTACCTGTATTTTGTCAGCTGAAGTTTATCTTATGCAAACTGGTCATCTATGTGTCCTTTCCCTCTTCCCAGGTGTTTTCTTGTGAAGCCCACAATGATGTGGTATGAAATAATTTATTGAATGAGTCACCAGCTCTTCTGTAACCTTGAGTTGTCCTGGAAAATGCAAGTCCATTAATAGCGCACAAGTCTGACCCCAGACAGCGCTGGTCCACCATATGGATCTTGGTATAGATGGTGACTTTTCTTCTATTATATGGAAAATGAATGTATTTCTGGACATTTAAATTATTGATACTGCACAGAATATTACAGTAATTTTATTAAAATATAAAAGCATTAACACCTCTTTTTCAACCAAATAATTTTAGTGTTCTCCTCATCCGTTTCAGTGTTTATTCTTATGGTCATATAATAAGGTACTTGGAATTTTATAAATAATCCACATTAAAATTCTCTGACTCTGAGTCCTAAAACTCATTCTCAGACACCCTTGTATGTAAATGATAGTGTCATCAGAGCAGGCAGTAAAACTGAAAAAAAAGATTAGAAAGGAGGAGTATGCAAAAATGAGTCTTGTGTGTGTGTGTGTGTGTGTTGTATGTGTGTTATGTGGTAAAATATAAGGAAAATAAATTTAGCATCGGGGGCGCTTGGGTGGCTCAGTGGGTTAAAGCCTCTGCCTTCAGCTCAGGTCATGATCCCAGGGTCCTGGGATCAAGACCCGAATTGGGCTCTCTGCTCGGCGAGGAGCCTGCTTCCTCCTCTCTCTCTGCCTGTTTCTCTGCCTACTTGTGATCTCCATCTGTCAAATAAATAAATAAAATCTTTTTAAAAAATTTAGCATCGTACTCATTTTTAAATGTACAGTTCAGTGGCATTAAATATATTCACAATCTTGTATAACCATTCATTTCTAGAACTTTTCATGTTGCAAAACTAAAACGAAAACTGTGTCCATTAAACAATAATTCCCTGTTTGTCCCTACCTCCAGCTTCAAAACCATGATTCCACCTTTCTAGATACCTTTATAAGTGGACTCATGCAATATTTGTTCTTTTGTGACTGGCTTATTTCATTTTCTATAATGTCTTTAAGGCTTTTCATGGTGTAGCATGTGTCAGAATTTCTTTCCCTCTTAATATTGAGTAATATTCCGATGTACATACATACCACATTTTGCTTGCCCACTCATCTGTGGATGGACACATGGGTTGCTTTCATTTTTTGGTTATTGTGAATATGCTGTGTGAATTGTGAGTCTTTTTAAAGTAAAATGACCCAATAACTGCAGATTTCTTGTCAGGTTGACCCTAACCTCAGAGTTGTAGTATCTAAGTGACTTCACCAAGGCCACGCGGTTAGTAAGGGGGGTGGCGGGGTGGCCATAATCCAGAACTCTGATACCAAGTTCTTTCTAAGCCTCGGGAAGAGCAGTTCAAAGCAGCCTACAGCAAGATACAGAGGCCCATGCCAGCTTATTCATGAGCATTTCTTCACTCTCAGTCCTTGCTCAGCTGGGAAGCCTTGGGACTCAGTGGGTTTTCTAAGTAGATTCCTAGAAAGAGGCAGATTCCATGAATTTATTCTCAGTGGGCCAATAGGTGTTGGTGTGAGTTGGGTGAATGTGGAATTTCTCCAACTGGAAATTCTCCAAGGAGTTCCTCAGCAGACAGACAGACACACACCGGCACAGACACACCCACCTCAACAACTGGGAGACCATTTTCTCCTCATAAGAGGCGACAAGGAGGCCGTAAAGACAGTGGAAGAGGAGCAGAATTAGACCATGTGCCACTTCTGATACGACCTAAGAGCTGGTGACTGCATTGCCATGGGGTGCCATGGAATAAATGAAGGGTCTAGTAAGTCAAGATCCTATCATAAATGGGGCGCCTGGGTGGCTCAGTGGGTTAAAGCCTCTGCTTTCGGCTCAGGTTGTGGTCCTAGGGTCCTGGGATCGAGCCCCACGTCGGCTCTCTGCTCAGCAGGGAGCCCGCTTCCTCCTCTCTCTCTGTCTACTTGTGATCTCTGTCTGTCAAATAAATAAAGATCTTAAAAAAAAAAAGATCTTATCATAACTGAGAACAGTTATTTCCTTTTTTGTCATGTTGATGGCTCTGACTTTACATATGGATATCGTATTTGGAAGAAGAAGTGTTTATTTCTAAAAGCATGAAATTAGGGAAGGAATGCGTTTAGAAAAATGTGAACATTAATACTTGCAAACATTAATGAAAACATTAATACTTGCTTTATTCTTCTCTCCCAAAAGGCAACGGAAAGGAAATAAGTTAACCTTTGGAGAAATGCAGAGGGCAACTTGCATACCCTCCTCTCATCTCCCTATCTAACTTCTGTTCCTTTCTTTAAGAACCTGGGAGGAAGGAGAAAGAAGGAGGGAAATTTCCATTCTTTTAGGAATTGAAAGATGGAAAATCAGGTTCCCACAGCTGAAGCAATGCAGCTGCTTTTCCTGTCTCAGGCATCCGTCCTTCTCTGCCACTGAGAAAGCTGGGAGAGAGAACCATGTAGGTGGAGTCCAAGAAGGGTGGCTTTGATCCCTGCCCTGCTAAATCTTGCCATCAGGGGCTATGATTACAATGCCTGGTCTCCTCTCAGCAATTCTGATATAATAGATTTGGGGTGGGGGGTCGAGCTGGACACATACATTTTAAAGAAGCTCCCCACTGTGATTTTAATGTGCAGCCATTAAGACCTATTTGCTAGAGAGAGGAAACCCAGGCTGCCCACTGGTGAAGGGCTCTTATACCTGGGAGATGGGGTGGGGAGAGGTTCTTGCCACATTTTGTAAGTTCAGCTCTTCCCCAACTCACAAAGGAACCAGGACTCACAGCCAAATTGATTCCTGTCCCCAGTGGACAAGATCTTGTGAAAGAAAACAAGGCTACTTACTGTGGAAGCAAACCTATGTACACTGGTGACCATATACTCTTACATCCATCCTTCCTTCCTTCCTTCTTCCTCTCCTTTTCCTTCCTTCCCCCCTTCCTTCCTTCCTGTCTTTCTTTCTTTCTTTGAAATGGGTAACAGTGAAGACCATGAAATTGTCACCTAGCATGAACGCATTAGCCTTGACTCCCAGGATGAGGGATATCTCATCCTCCTTGGTTGTTCTGGAGCCATATGTGAAGCATCAGTACCCTGGGTTCATTTGGTATCAGTAGAGTGTGTGGTGGTCGTTTGCAGTTCTATTTTCCCCCCGCTGTCCTCTCCACATGACTACCTACAAGACTGGTTACCAGCTCTGGAGTTCATGCCCATCTACTGGGATGAGAAATAAAGGAGCTCTGAGGTCTACCTACAAAAATCTTTTTTTTCCCCTCTGCCTCATTCTGAAGAGTCTCATTTCATACCTGGACCCAGACAGCGGGAAACAATTAGAGACTGAGTGAAAACCAACTCAGACAAGGAAAGACTGCTTGAGAGATACTTAGACTCAACCATTCTTGGCTGAGTTTTCTCAGTGCTGATTGGCCTAGAACCATGTCTGAAAGTGGTAGCAAAGACTAGAAGGGATTCATTGAGATAAGAGCATGTATTGCAAAGGGAACAAGGCAACATCTTCCAGAACTTTCAGGCTGGCTTTTTGAAAGCCCCTCAAGGACTAATTAGAGCAAGAACTACGAAACAACAATGGCAACAGAGATTATGTCTTGCTAATGGCTACCATTCCCAGGGACTGTGCTTTATTCTCATTATCTCATTTAAGATTTCAAGGAAGATAGGAAGACAACAATGTTGTCTGTACTTTACACTTGAGGAGGTTCAGAGAGGTTAACTCTTTTGTTCAATGTTACACAGCCACTACATGCCAGCTGTGCATTCCAATCCAAGTCTATGTGATTTGAAGCTATGTGACTGGCAACTACTGTCACTGATCATTTCTTCATTAAGGTATTTCCTATTACACACAAGCCCTGCGACCTCCTACCCGCTCTGACCACCTGTCCTTGTCACATTCATTTTGCACAGTGGTGTTAGATGCATTGTCCTCAAATACACATTTACTAGTAGAGTCTGTGATTCAATACCCTTCTCTCTGTCTAACGGATAAGGTCCTGGGTGTATCACCCACAGCCTTCTGCAGTAACTCCCCGGTAGAAACCGGTCCAAGTAAGCATACATTCTTGACCCTGGGCCTTTGTTTCCAACAGCCCCTTCTGCAATCCTTGCTCCCTGTTACTTATTGGGCTCCTGCCTGTCCTGCAGGGGGACTATATGAGATAACCACAATCCTGGACTCTGGAATCAGCCAGACCCTGAGTCATTCATTAGCTCTGTAATGGGAGAAATGTCATAGCTGTAAAATGGGGGTATGGGGTCAGGAATGTGACATTGTAAATGTAAAGGACCAGAAGATGGTTGATGTTCAATAAACCAGTGGTATTTAAATTGTGAGTCACAAAAAAAAAAAAAAAAAAAAAAAAAAAATTGTGAGTCACATCTGATTAGCGGGTTGGGGACAGAATTTTTTTAATGGTGATGTGGATTCTATCCTCCAAAGCCTAGCGCTAGCTCACTCACGCTTGTCTCCAATTAAGTTTTCTCCCTTTGCCTCTATCCTCTCACCTCTGCTCTGAAATCCCTGGAAACTTCTAGCTGGGACTTCACATTATAGCCTTCCCTTCTCCTTCAAATGTTGTAGCTGTGCAGCAAATGAACCATAAATTATTAAAAACAGTTTTCCTAACAGGTTTCATACATTGTCAGACATTGTGCTAGGTAACAGGGGGCCATGTAAAAACATTCTGGCCCCTGACTCATCGGTTGGAATTGAAAGAAGCTCTGGAGAGTGACTCTGGGCAGTGCTGCACTGAGTGAAGGAGAATGCTCAGATGCTCGGCACCCACACAACAGACTGCAAAGCCTTTCACACCAACAGTGAATGAGGACTGATCAAATGACATATGTTGGCGTGAAGGCAGAACTGTTCTCTTTGTTGCATTTTATACCAAAGATATACAAGTGATAGAATCCACCAAAGTAGTAATTTCCCAGCCTGGGGGTGGGGGTAGAAGATCCCTGGGGAGACGGAGAATTATTTCCAGGAGCCTGGAAATCACACAGACCATGGCCTTTGGGCTGAGTAAACACTGTGCTTCCTACCCAAGGTGCATTCCACCAGCTTTAGGATACCGAGGGTTGTAAAGCTCACGAGTATTTTATGTACTGCTAGAAAATAAACACTGGTATTAAATTATTAGCACAATGGCTAAGATGTTGTCCATTGTCAAAAATATGCCAACATTGTAGATACTCTGGTATAAAGGAAAAAAGCACGTTTTAAGATTGATGAACTATTGTATGCACTGTTTTTCAAGTTAAAATAGATATCTTGTTAGAGCAGATTAGTAAAGTTCAAATTTGTTTTAAAATGTTGCAGAACTCATGATAACATTTTCCTTTTTTCGATGGTTGCTAAAAATACAACTATCTGGTGTTTTGACCTTTCCAAAGGCCTTCATTCTCAACAATGTTGAAACTACTAGTTTCTCTCTCTCTCTTTGCCTCCTTTCAGGGGTTCCTGTGAAAAATCATTAACTCCTGGGGAGCAGATGAAAGTTCTGAAAAAGGTCACAGAGGAGCTGCTAATTATAGATAATTAGTGAAGGATCAGATCTGTTAGGAAGTGTGTAGCTCCTACCTGTTGGGCTCCAAAGAGGAACATGGTTTCCACAAAAATCACAGAATACAATAAAATGTACTTAGAAACATTACATCTGGGGAAGTGAAGTACCTATGATAAAAGTTCGCAGATATTAAACTATTTCCTTCAACATGCAGCCCTGACAGATTTCTTTCAAAGCAAGCCCTCACATTCATTATCATATTTAAATCCAACCAGACCAAGTCTGACCAGAAAATCCATTTGGGATACTTCTGCTTCTGTGACTATTCATGTGCGTGATGGACATTCAGAAAGTGCTTTCCAAAACAGGCCACCCAGGAGTCTTTGGAGTCAGGTGGATGCTTTTGGGAAGCCACCCAAAACTCTTAATGAGCATGACTTTTATTTTTACAGCCTACTTTTGGAGGTCTGAATGACTGGGTCTGAAACATTGATGTATCTGACAAACAGTGAAAGGTCAGAGCATTTACTAGTTGCAAGGTGACATGCCAGCCATCACATAAACATGTGAAAAAAAATCCGTGTTGGCTAATTACAGAGGATTTTATAGACCTCTTGGCATCATAGATTTAGTGATGTTTAAGATGCTGGTTCATGAGTTTACATTCTGGTTCTTTCAATAAGACGATGGGCATCTCCTTTTCCTATTCCACCTTTACATTTCTGCCATGGCCCTGCAGAGGCACCTCCTTCCTTGGTCAGACAGCCTCCCTTTCGCGAACCCAGAAGACATCTGCATTTTTGGAATAGCCTCCTGACTTTTCCTATAAGCTCGGGGTTGCAGAACTCAGAGGACCAACTCTGTTTTTCTCGTTACCAGATCTGTCCCCTTGTGTTTGTTCTGGACCGAAAAAGACAAGAAGTAAGACATCAGGAGTGGTGGCTGCTTACAATTTGTTGAGTACATTTGGACAGGTCTCTCTGGACCTCATCTGGAAAAAACCTTCAAAGGCCAGAGGAGAAAATAATTCTCTCTAATTTTTAGTCCTAACCATCTATTTCCATAGACTATTTTTCTGAAGGCTTTAATGGGCACCATAGACACACACATATCTCCTTTTTCATCCTAATGCCCCAGAATAATTAAAAGTAAAACTCGGTCTCTTGACATTTAGTGACCTCAGATGTTTCCTGAATTTGCCAGAAAGATGATTTAACTTGATGTATATTGGAACTTGCCAGAAGGATATGTGGTACAGTGTTGCTTGAACTGAACTTCTTGAAGGCAAAGCATTATTGAAGACACAAGTATGCTTCAGGATCCCTTGGCTAGAAGTCATCAGGCCCAGCAAAGCTAGTGGTTTGCCCCGTTAGGCACTCTAAGCACTGCTCCCCAACAATCAGGGAAAGCGAACTCACTTAAAACCAAGAGCAGTCTAAATGTGAACGTCCATTGACCAGAGTTTGTCAAATGCCTGCTACAAATACAGCTTGTGCCAGGCACCTGATCCTGAGGACTGGTCCTAACTCCTCTGATGGACTCAGAACCAACGCACTTGACAGCTTAGAGAATCGGTCAAGGGGTCCCAAGATTGTCTTGGATGAAGGAATGAGAGAGACTCTTATCCCAGGAGCTGTAACCAAAGAATCAACAAGAGGTACATACTCCTAGAGTATGCTAATTTTTGTAATTTTACCTTTTATTGGGAAATCTGAATTTTAGCTCAATAATTTCTTGGTTCACTAAATAATTATTGGGCTCTGGAATGCATAGTCTAAGCCAGTGTTAAAAGCAAAATGAATGTTGCCCCCAAATTGAGGCTATGGGAATGTCCAAGGTGTCAACTGAGAAGAACGTGTCACAACACAGATGTCTGCACATCTGGACTACATGATCCATTTTGAGGTGTAACCAATGTCAGCTTGCACATGGCTGGTCTCAGATTGAGACCTAAGGTCCCCCTGAGCCCACGCAGGATCACTTCATGTTCTCCTTCTCTGACCAGTTAGTTCAGGAGGAGCGCGAGGGGAGTGCTGTGCCTTCAGCCCAATGAGGGGTTGCCTACCCAGGTCCTGCCCGTCTCCTCTCTGCAGGGTGATGTTGCACCCCTTGTGAAACACCCCCATTTACCAGGGACAGTACCCTCACCTCCGATCTGGCTATGGTCACTTTCTTGTGTTAATATAGAAAATGCAATCGGCCTTGGTGTCTGTGATTTTGTTTTGCTTTACAAAATCTGAGTGAGTGTCCTTCCTTGCTTCTTCTCTGTTTTTAACCATCTCTGGACTGATATCGAAAGGTCAAATCCTCTTCCCTGTCTCCTCTGACTACAGAGGGAATTGAGCCCTATGCAAAGGATCTGCAGTGAAAGACACACACAGCACACATTCCTGATGAGTTCCCACATGTAGCACTTGGGGCTTCTTGGAAAAGAGGGACATTGTTTCATATGGAAACAGTCACCAGCTTATGAGCCACCTCTGGCTTTGGGGCTCAGGGCAGATCTCTAATTTGCACTGTTTACGAGGTTCCAGCATGACACATCAGTGAACCCCTGGCCACCAGCAGCTCCTGGCTCTGTGGTCAGACCCAGCTGGGATGGTGTTAGCCTGCCGTTCTCAGGGCAGGACAAGCGGCTCTGCAGCGGAGCCCAGAGGCTCCCAGAGTCCCTACATTATCACCTCATCTGCTCCCTGGGGTCTCAGACAAACACAGCCTTCCTAGTGAAGGAAATAATACTCCCCTTGTGATGCAAAGCCCCCCATGGGGACTGTGAAGAGCTTCCTGGCCTCACTTTGAGCGCAGCTGTCTGCAAGTCCTCCTGCAAAGCAGAGGCGAGCGGGCAGACCTGGCTGGGCTCAGGTGGGCAAACAGTCATTTTGAAGGGAGACACACATGGCCAGGGATGTGGATTCGCCCCCTCAGGAAGTGTCCAGGTTCCATGCTGCTCTGTGCGGCATAGTGATGCAGATTTCCTCTCAGCTTCCCGATTTCAAAGCCAGAGCTGGTTGGAGACTTTTCAGAGCTTCACACCTGGGAACAGCTCCTTCCAGAAGGAAAGATTTCCATGGACTCTTCGGGGAGCTTGGCTGAACTCTGGCTCTGAGTCTCTTCAAGGAAAGCATCACTTTGGGGGGGGGGGGGAGAATGGGAGGGTCTGATGCTTTTATGACCCCAGGGACTGTTCTTGACATTCAGGTGTACTTCCTGGTTTCCTCAGTGACTAGTTTGTGTTCAAAGAGTCTGGCCTCTGCTCTGTGCCCCTTTACTATACATACTTCTTCAAAACAAAACAAAACAGAAACGTTTACATCAAGCCACTATGATTCTCAAGATCCTGCTGTAGCTCCCTGTTATGTGAGAACCAAACAGAAACTGATTTCCCCCATAACACCTATTCAGCCTGCAGGTCCACCCCAAATGGCTCTTCTTCAAGGTCTCCTCACTGTCTGGTCCCAGTCGACATCCATTTCTTTCCACTCTTCAGATATGTGTGTATCACACAGAGAAGAGCCAGGTTGGGTTTGCCTACTTCTGGCTCCTGATGGCTAACTTAGTGCTACACATAGTAGGCCCTTTGTACTTGAATCCTCCTCTGCCTGTTACACATTTTTAAGACTCTCAACAGGAATTTTTCTGCTGCCAGGCTCACACACATCCGGTGTCCTGGTCCTCCTAGTCAACAATTATGCCCCCTGACCCTTGACCCCTGATTTCCACTTCAAAAGAGCCCTATCATCAAGGCCCTTGGAAACTCAACTTGCTTCTCCTCTTGCAAACTTTTCTATAAACTATAGACTATGATATCTTTTTCCATTTTCATATATCTTTTTCTTGGTTATTATGTTGTACAAATTAGCCCAAGTATCTATTTTTCAATCATTTGTTTCAAACAATTTTCTACTCTTATATCCTGGTAATGAATATTAGAAAAAATGTATAAACATCCACACATATATGACACCAAACACCACACAAGAAATAGATGCTGTGTTATCTCCAATTTTTTAGTGCATATGCCAAGTCTGTTCAATTGAAATGTAACTTACCAGTAGGGAGAAGTGGCAGTTTATTTTTCTTTTGTGACTGTTAGCTTTCAAACTTGTTTCAGGAATTTAATGTATCATAAACTAGTATTTTTGAATGTGTTTTTAAAACCAATATGAATTGGTTTTATATAGGAAGAGATTTTGGCATGTCATCAAATTTCCTACCAAAACTCCATATTGACTAGGTCCTCGATTCCCCACTCTGGATGTTACAAAATCTGTCCAATGTGATACTATTAATATGCTATTACTATGGAGGAGAGCTCATTCACTGGTGGCAATCTATGTGAAACTACATTTCCCAGATCCGCTTGCACTTAGATGTGACCATGTGACTTGAGCTCCACCAGTAAAATGCCAGCAGATTGGATGAACACCACTGCCTAGGCCAGCTGCTGTGACTTCCTCATCTCCCTTCCTCTGTTGGTTGGATGTCCACACTCAGGGTGACCTTAGAAGTTACATGTTGTCAATGACTGAGTCACTGTGTAGAGCAGAGCACTTTTTGTATTCAACTCCATATTTCCTCTATCACTTATAAGGATGGCTTGGTTAGGACTTCATGTGAATGATGATGACCTTCAGTGGCTTTTTACTAAGGTCACAACCACTGGTACTTGCCATAAGTAATATACTGTGGGGAACCTAATGGCACAGCCACTAAAGAAATCCTACCCTCTTCTAGGCTGTGATTTAGAATGTTCAAAATGTCCTTGTGTTCTACATTGTCCTGTAGAAATCTTTGCCTTTTGTTATCCATGGGTGGACAGCAACTCAGGATGTCAGAACTACGTATAGAATTTCATGTTTGCAGGATCTTGCTGATCATATTGTCCAATTTCTCATTTTCAGTCTTGAGACAAAACTCTTCTGTATAATTTAGTTTGGCTATCAAAAAGAAAAAAAAAAAAAGGAAAAGAGAGAGAGAAATTTTACTTCCTTATTTGATAGTTGAAATATTCTTATCTGTAGCTTATGTGATATTATTCCTAACCATTGCCACCTCAGTTCATTTGAACTACCCATTCCTCTCAGCCTCAAATTCTCTTCAGGGACTGAAGGACAGATCAGAGGGAAGAGGATGTGAGTCTGAAAGGGAAGTTCTATTTTGGCCCAATGGTTGGTGTCAAAGCTTATGAGCTGTTGGATTTTGCCCCCAAATAATTTCATGTGACAGGTTTGTTTTTTGCTAGTACTTGGGGATATAGATTGACTTCTAAAAGAATTAAAGTACTAACAGATCCTTGAAGCTCAGTGGAAACTCAAGACAAAATTGTCAATCAACAAACATGTACCCAGCGCCTTGAGAAATCAAGGCAGGATGCTAAGTTCTTCTTTTTTTTTTTTTAGATTTTTATTTTGTTTATTTGACAGACAGAGATCACAGGTAGGCAAAGAGGCAGCCAGAGAGAGAGGAAGGGAAGCAGGCTCTCTGCCGAGCAGAGAGCCCAATGCAGGGCTTGATCCCAGGACCTTGAGATCATGACCTGAGCCGAAGGCAGAGGCTTTAACCCACTGAGCCACCCAGGCGCTCCAGGATGCTAAGTTCTGATGGAGTTTCAGAGGCTGTCAGTCAGCCAATGTGATTTCTAGGTTGGGGACACTACAATCAGGCTGAACAACACGAAAGAGTAAATTAGGTGCTGTAACAGCCAGTGTCTGCTGTATAAGAAACCAAGCCAAATGTGCAGTTTTAAAGGAACAAACATTACTTATTTGTTGGGTTATGTCAGCTCCTGGGCAGGTTTTCCAGATTGGGTAAGCTCAGCTGGAGTTGGGTTTTCTAGGATGGTCTCACTCACATGTCTGGTTTAATGTCACTTGGAATAATAGCCATGTATCTCTCATTCTCCAGTAGGACAACCCAGTCTCATTCCTTTGGTGGCAGTATTCCGAGTATCAAAAGAGGAAAAGCTGCATAAAAGGGCACAGTTATCAGTGTGGAAATGCAATGTACAGAAAGGGAGGAAATATTTGCACATCATGTATCTGATAAGAGATTAATATCTGGGATATATAGAGAATTCTTACAACTAGACAACCCAAACAAACAACCCAATTAAAAACTGGATAAATGACTTAAATAGACACTTCTCCAAAAAAGATATACAAATGTCTAATAAGTATATAAAAAAAAGATGCTTAACATCATACATCATTAAAGAAATGCAAATGAAAAGTTCCATGAGGTATCACCTCACAACCATTAGGATGGCTACTATTAAAAAAAACAAAAAAACATAATGGGTATTGGCCAGGATGTAGAAAAATTGAAACCCATGTATACTGCTGATAGGAATGTAAAATGGTGCAGCTGCTATGGAAAACAATATGGTGGTTCTTCAAAAATTAAAAATCAAATTACCATATGATCCCACAATGCTACTACTTCTGTGTATAGTCCCCCAATAATTAAAAGCTGGATCTCAAAGAGATAGGTGTACACTAATGTTCACAAGAACCAAAAGATGGAAGCAACCCAAATGTCCATCAACAGGTGAGCAGATGAACAAAATGTGGTGTATATATATACAATGGAATATTATTCAACCTTAAAAAGAAATGATATTCTGACACCTGCCACAACTGGATGAACCTGAAAGACATTATGTGAAATGAGATAAGCTAGTCACAGAAGACAGTGTGTGAGTCAAACTCAGAGGGAAAAAAAAAGAGTAGAAGGATGATGGCTGGGGACTGGGGAGCTGGGAATAGAAATTACTGTGTAATGGATAAAGAACTGTAGTTCTGCAAAAGGAAAAAGTTCTGGAGATTGGAGGCACAGCAGTGAGAACGGGCTTAACATTACTGAACTGTACATTTTAAAACGGTCAAGACGGTTAAGTGTTAATGTGCATGTATTCTCTCATGATTTTTTTTTTTTTAAGAGTCCAGGCACAAGCCCTTCAAGTCTCTGCTTGTGTCACATTTTGCAATACCTCTTTCACAGAGCACGTTGACTGGTCTAGATTCAAGAGGAAGCAAATGGGTTCTGCCTTTTAATGGGAGAAGTTGGGTTCCAATGGGTCATATACCCTGGGTTGGGAATTATGGGGGCTGTCTTTTCAAACCATCAACCACCGTGATATGATCTGATGGAAGGGGGAGGGAGCAGGACAACACAGAGGAATATGAGCTTTGCAGAATTGTGGACTTTCCATGGAGAGAGATGGGGTGGAGTGAATGGTAGCGGGGCACACAGGTAGAGCTCAAGAAGCCACCTAGAAAAGAGATGTCTCTAGGCTGGAAAAGGAACAGCATCAGTGCCCTGACACAAAAGGATGGTATCAAGGAATGCGGAGCAAAGCAGAAAGAGGGGAAGGTAGGAAAACAGCCAACCTCAGCAGGTTTTCAACATCAGCATGAGGACATACAAACTATCTGTAAGACCAGCATTTCCCAAACTGCATGCTGTCTGATTTTATGAAGCATTTAAAAAAATTGTTTTGTGATCAACCACCTTTGGGTATGTGTAGTGGTTAAAGAGATTTCTTCACTGCAGGACTTTGCAAAGACTGTATTATTATAATTTGCTTTTGCATCTTCCCAAGGGAAGTCGATGCAACAGAAGGCATCTCCCAGACACACTGGCATGTGTTCCACTGAACACCACTGAGAGAACCCACAGCAGAATCCGGGCATCTGTGAGCCAGAGAATAAATGAATGTTTTAATATAATGCAAGTTTTTATAAGAGTCTCCTGAGGGCAGTCACTTCTCTGTGACATCTACCACTATAAGCCCAGGGCCAGCAATAAAACCTAGCACATAGTAGGTACTCATGAAAGAGGTCATAGAATGGTATTGAAAATCATCTCTAGGGTTATGTCAATGTCAGTGCTGACGACATCTATCTTTCTCTCAAGTTCAAGAGCAGCTAAAGAACCATTCCAGCACAATGTTATTGTCCTGCCACAGAGATGTGTTTTTCCCTTTCTCAGACTAGTGTTTAAGTGACTGGTGTCAGAGTAGCTTGCAGACTTAGTGCTGAACAGGACCTGAAGTGCAAAGTTCCTGCTTGGGTCCCTCTGATTAGACCCCCTTGAAATGGCATCAAAATGTCTTGTCCAGGGGAGTAATTCCTATTTTGGAGATTAGGAAACTTGATAAGGAACACTATGAGCATCAGGGAAATACTGATCATTATTACCAAAGTGAAATTTTGTACTGGCCAAGACATCAAAAATGAAATTTCAAACTCCTGAATCAGAAAGTGTTTGTTCTAATACCTAATATGTTTACATTTGTTCAGCTAAAACCTGAGCCTCACAAGGACTTGAGCAGGCGGTCTGGTGCCTTTGGCCTCATTCACCCTGGGTGGACAGCTGCCTGGAAATCTGTCCTTTCACCCCACGGATGGCAGAGGACCAAGGGAGGATAATGCCATCTAGGATTTCCAGATCTAGGAAATCCACTCCCAGAGTGGAGTTAGGAATGAGAACACGCCTGCAGGCCAGTGAGAGGGGTCTCCCTGTTGGAAGAGTGGCCCCCAGCTGTGCGGTAGCTTCAGGGCTATCTCATTGTGGTTTTGATTTACATTTCCCTGATGATAAGTGATTTTGAGCATGTTTTAATGTGTTTGTTGGACCTTTGTATGTCTTCTTTGGAGAAATGTCTGTTCATGTTTTCTTGACTGGGTGTTTACTGTTGTTGTTGTTGTTGTTACTTGTTTGTTCATTTGGGTGTTGAGTTTATTAAGTTCTTTATGGGTTTTGGATACTAGCCCTTTACCTGGTAAGACATTTCCCACTCCATCGGTTGCCTTTTAGTTTTGTTGATTGTTTCTTTTGTTATGCAAAAGCTTTTTACCCTGATGATGTCCCAATAGTTCATTTTTGCGTTTGTTTGCTTTGCCTCTGGAGAAGTGTCTAGCAAGGAGCTGTTGCCACCAAGGTCAAAGAGGTTGCTGCCTGTGTTCTCCTCCAGGATATTGATGGATATCCTGTCTCACACTGAGGTTTTTCATCTACTTTGAATTTATTTTTGTGTATTTTGTGTATGTATTTTAATGTATTTTTGTGAAAAAGTTGTACAGTTCCAGTCTTCTGCATGTGGCTGTCCAGTATCTCCAGCACCCTTTATTGAAGAGACTGTCTTTTTTCCATTGGATATTCTTTCGAATAAGCCAGTCTTCTTACGGATTTGGGGACAGGTAAGTGTAAACCCAGCAAGAGACAGGAACAGACAGTACACACGCAGGAGGGAATACAAAGAGTTACAGGGAAGAGTGTTTGACCCTTCCAGTTCTCAAGAAATACCAATAAAATCACGAGGAAACACTACACAAAATTTAGTTCCCGTAATGGGTGGCTAGGTCAAAGATGTTCACAGTTGTGATGTTTTGTCATAGAACAAAAGATCACATACAATCTAAACATCTTAAGTTCAGTTAAATTACGGAAACTATTAAGTAAGTTACGGCATTTTTAATCCAACTATGATAAATAATAAAGAATAAAGAACACTTTAACACAAGGCAATGTGTTAAATGTACTTCGAAATAGTGTTAAGAAAATAAAATAATGTTAAGGAGGCAGAATAGACGTTTATGTAAACAAAATGTCATAGATGACATGTATGTACACCCGAAGCTGGGATAAAACTAGAAATACAAGTCCGGATGCTGGGCCAAGGGGAATATGAGCAAATATCTTCTGCTTTCAGGGGTAGTGAAGAAACAAAAGAAAATTTTCTGAGCACCTTCTGTTTGTCAATTTCCCAGTAAGCCTCATTTAATCCTCCCAAAACTATGGATTAGGACTTTATAATGTTTCCTTTCATCTTATAAATTAACAACAATCATGACATGAGAGTTATTATGGATTGAATTATGTCCCACCCAAGTTCATATGTTGAAGTTGTATCTAACAAAGCCTCAAAATGTGACCTTATTTGGCAATAGGATCATTGCAGATATAATTGGTTAACTTAAGGTCAGTAGGGTGGGCCCCTAATCCAATATGACTGTTCTCCTTATAAAAAGAGGAGATTCCGATGCAGACATGCACACAGGAAGAATGGCTTGTGTGAATGAGGCAGAGGTCTCATTGATAACTCCTACAAGTGAAGGAATGTCAAAGTTGGCCAGCAAACTTCCAGAAGCTGGGGGAGAGGCTGGGACCAGATTCTCCTTCACAGCCCTCAGAAGGAACCAAACTTGCCAGTGCCCTGGTCTTGGACTTACAGGACACGACATCTCCGTTGCTTATGTCGTCCACTCTTTGGTACCTTGTTATGGCAGCTGTAGCAAACTAATACAATAATAGTCACAGTAATAGCGCCTAGTGTTTACTGAGTCGTCTGCAACATGAAGGGCCCCTCTCAAGGACATGCAGAGTGCTAACAGTGTCATCCTTGCAGACAGCCTGGGAGGGACCCTCTCAACCCTGCTGAGGGATGAGGAGCGCAGGGCATGCAGCTCATTGGTGGTAGAGGTATGATTTTAATGTGGCTTCAGAAACTGTGTAGGAATTTAAATGTTTCTGAATCTTGAAAAATGATAAGCTCATTGTGTCTGATTATGGATTTAGAAGCGACTCCTTTAGCCAGCTCTATCCTTCCTTCTGGTTGGGTTTCTTAGAAAGGGATGACCCAGGAGGACTGAAGGCTGCCTCCATGGAGCAAGGGGTGTGGTAAGTCTGGGGCTTTCTTGGTCCTGGCACTGCCTATAATTCTCTCTCATCTTTATTTCACTGAAACTCCCAGGCCTGTCCATCCTACTGAGAATGGTCTGCCATAGACAGACAGGTCATTGTGAGGGAAATCTGTGTTTGTTGAGAACCCAGCAAGTCACGACCCCTCTGGATTTCTTCTATTGTTTCTGTGTTCCTTCCTCCAGTGTCCTAGAGGTTTTCCTCATGGCATGGAAGCCCTTCCTCAGAGGACAACTCGGGCCACTGGAGCTGCGGCAACCACCACAAGACAGTTTGTGGGTCATGTATTCAGTGTATCTCTGTTGTGCTCGTCTAGACCACAATCCCAGGCCTACACAATATTCTGAACAAGGGTTTCGCCACAGAAGGAGAGGGGAACCAGGGCATCATGTCTCTGTGTTCTCCGTATTTATAAATGGTAAAATCAGGTTAAAAAAAAATGATCAAGGCCAACGTGGAGAGGATTAAAGCGGGGAGATCCACCACAGGGTAGCACCAGCCAGTGGCAAGGGAAGAGGGCATGGGAAGCAGTGGTGCCCGGCAGCCCACCCTGTCCCCTGTGTCACCTGCATCTAAAAGAGCTGCTGTCTGATCACCTCCCCATAGCCTCGCTCAGATATGCCCACCTGCCGAGAGCCTCCAATGGTTACCTCTGTGAAATCGTAAAGCCTGGGGGTTTCATTTTTATCATCAAAATCCTCTGTGGCCTCCACTTAGTTCAGCGTCCTCTTCCGTGGTTCTTTCTTACACACTGAGTTGTCCACTGCTTCCAATGTCCATTTGTCATACCCTCCACTATGCTTTTGCTCGTCTACTTCCTGTGCTCAGGAAATGAGTAAGAAGAGTGTATTAGTTAGCTAATGCTGTGGAACAAAATGGCCTAAACTCCATGGCTCAGTATAGCAATCACACACTCAAAGGTCTCTTGAATGTGTCTACCTTTCAGTTAGCTGATCCAGGTTGGGGTTGCCAGTTCTGCTCCAGACTGTCTTGGCGAAGAGGTGTTGTTTCTCGGTGCAGGTGTGTGGGTTGGCAGTGTCGCTCTTCCCCGTGTGTGTTCACTCCAGCTGAAGGGGCAGCAGCAACTTAGCCGCAACTTTCTGTCAGTGACAGAAACATGAGAGCGAAAATAGAAATGCAGAAGGACCCTTCATCCTAGGCTCCAAACTGGAAAACTGTCCCTTCTTTCATGTTCTTGGTTAAACCAAGTTGCACACTCAAGCGCAAAGTCAAGTGGCAAATGTTTCCCACCGCTCCCCATCCTGGCAAAGGGTGTGGATATGGGGTGGGGGCAGATTTAGGCAAGCAACGCAATCTCCCACAAGTGGTAAGATGGTAATAATAGCAGCAAAACAGTAATAGATGTTAGTGAGTACTTACCGCATGAGGACCCCTGGAATCACAGCGTTACGTAAATTGTTGATCCTCACTGCTGCCCTACAAGAGAGGAATTCCCATTTCCACAGAACTGTAGACTAGGCAATGTGTGGCCTTATGATTCCTAAACTCCCAGAAAGACCCATAGTTATTAAACGACAGGGTCTGGATCTGAGCCCAAGATTTGGCAAACTCAGTCTGTGGCCAAATCCTATATCCATTTCAAAAACCTTTTTCAGATGTTGACTTCTCCATGAGCCATTTCTTAATCCAGCATTGTGTTATACCTGCACACTACGCTGCATGACACTGTGGGCATAGATTTTCATATTAAACCATGCTCTCTCCATTTTGGGTGTTTTAAGGGAAGTCAGTCGAATAGAATTTCCCAATAGGCAGATGGGTGATACGTCAAAATCTACATGTGAAAACACAACGCCGAAAGTCCAGCAGAGATTCAGTTGCTTTTCCCATCAGATGTTGTCAAATGAAGAAATCCTTTTGCACGGTTAGAGTACACCCACCATTTTCATTGTCCCCATGTTATAGGAAAGGGCTGGGGATTGCTAAGCATGAAGTGTTTATCTAAGGTCACTGGGCAATCATCACAAGTACCAAACAATGCTGATGGTCAGCCAAGGGACTCTCCTGCACTCCTGGTCACCCGAAATAGAGAATACTTTCTCGCAAACAAGAGTACTGCTGCCTGTGGTTTAAGTGAGATCCAAGTCACACCCTTGGGAGAGGACTAGCACAGTCAAAATGTGTTGGGCCCACCTGGTGATCCTGAACATTCTATTTGGACAAGTTGCATACTTTTTGAACTTACGCTCTTGAAAAATTCTTTTAGAAATGTCAAGGTGACTGGTGTATTAAAAAAATGAGCCAGAGCAAACAAGGATGACATTCTTTTAATTCTTTTCCTGCTAGGTCATTTTCTCCTTGGCATCTAGCTCTGTGTGCCATCATCTTCCATAATAGACCGTCAGCCTACTCAGAGGTCCACCCTTGAGGGAAATTGTAAAGTAGGTGAAGATATTTTTTAATCACTTGACCCCAGTGCCCCTTCTCCTTCTCTCACCAAGCCTCCAGCTGATGCTCAGCCTTAAAGACTTAGAAAATGGGAAGATCATGCTGGCAGCTTACCTGTGCTGCACCTGCTAAACAACAAGAGCACAGACCCCTGACGCTGGCCTCATGCACTGGCCGCAGGGGTGGTGTCGTGGAGCTCCTCTCTTACATCTCACCGATAACCACCAGTTTAGCCTCACTCCATGCCCGCGTATTGCCAGATCTGCAGTGTGTTTGCTAACTAAGAAGGGCCACTTTGAGGAATCTGGTTTGGGCGGATCTTTTTCAGTGAGAGCGTCTGTGCATCACATCGATGAAGCTGGAGATCTCAGTGTTTTTTCATTAGGTTGAACCATGTACACTTGCCACTGTTTGATTGCTTTTGGTCTACAGAAATAATTACTCTGTAATGGTTTAACTTCAAGGATTTCTTGTTCAGAAAACTATTTGCTCCCTAGCTGTTATAAAATCGCAGTTAAGAGAGAATTTAACTTAAAAGAAGACTGGTAGAAAATCAGAATGCAAACTAGTCATCGTTTCTCAAACTGTGAACATGAAGTAGAATTTTTAGAAGTGGCAACATAAATGTCTAAGGAAAAACAATTATTGTTTAATTAAGAAAACCTGGTGCATAGAAATATCATCTTCCTACGTATTTATAGGACTAATTGAGGCCCGGGGTGTATTTTGGGGTGTCTTCAAATTCAAATGAGAATTTTAAAATTCCCCATTTTCATTTTCCTGATAACATGGAAAACACAAGCTGGCATTTCTCCACAATTTCTGAGCTCCACTGGTCATTAGTTCTCTGTCACTGAGTGTGGCCAGGAGCCAGGCTAGGTGGGGACAGGCTTTTATAGAGTCAGTGGGAGAAAAATGGCTAGAACTCAATCATACCAGCTTATCAATCCCAAAAGTGTTGGCAGTAGTCGAGACATATTTGTGGCACGTTTGTGTTTGTTGTTGTGTTGTTCTTGTGGTTTTAGCTAACAGCTTTCTCAGACTGTGGCTTTGTATGTATCAACTTGCTGTCATAATTACTATGCCAAGTAACAGAATATGAGTGAAAACTTGTTATTATATGGTATTTTCTGCTTTTGGGTACTACATTCTTCAGTATGTTGTTAGACTTGATTGATCCATCAAAATAAACTAAATAAATTAAATTCTTAAAAGAAGAAAAAAGTTGAAAGTGGCAATAATGGTGTAACAAAAGGCTGTTCTTAACTGCACACGAGACAGGAAAGCAAATAACAAATACATCTTTCTACTCTTAAGTTCAGCCTGGATAATTCTTTTCACCCAGAACACCATCTATCATGGTAAATTCATGTGGGTAATTTGAATATATTCCTCTTAAAATTTTGTTTGTAATAAATGTATGAATTTGCCTGTCATCCATTGTTTAGAAGCTATATTCATTACATGTTTATTCCTGTCTTATTTTTGTGCAGGGGTATGTAGTACAATAAGACAAATTCCATGAAAATTTTTTCTTTGCAAAGCGTTAGCGCTCTTTCCAGGTTTGGTGAGCACTATTGCAGAATTACAACCCTGAACTTAGCTCTGGTTTTCCCACCTGGGTCCTAACACTGAGGAAAGAGCTGGATTGGGGCAATTGGTATGCGTCACAGAGGAAGACACGGCTAGGATCCCTCCTCCAGCAGCAACAAGCAGGAGCCCATGTGGGGACACGGGAAGCAGCAAAAAGGGAGCACAGGCAGACTCTTTGGCCTCCGTGAGGGCGGAGAAACAGGTTCACAGCCAGCATTGCCTTTGTGGACACTAACATGTGCCGCTGGGGTCCTGCTGGTTGGGTTTCTGCGAGCTCAGGAAGGTTATTCATGAGTTTCAGTCTTCCAGAACTGGGAGAGGTGCTTTCCGCTGTATGGGCCACCTGTCATCTGTCCGGGATGGTCTACAGAAATAAATGCTCCATCTGGATGATCAGGGAGAGGTCAGAAGTCTTACTGTCTGGATGGCCCCTTCAGCACCAACTGGTTCTGACTTATACCACTTAGAAACATCTTCTTTGAAAAACTGAGCAACTTGTGTCCTTGACTACAGGGAGTCCATGTTGGAACCACAGTCCACATTTTGTGGGCCATTCGTTTGGCTTGACACAGTCGGGGATGGAACCCTTTGTGCAGGAAAATATAAATGGCAGAATTTCTGAGTAGGCCAGACCAAACCGTCAAGTACAAGTTCTGGATTCAGTAATGCGTTACATCACGGGTTGGTAAACTGTGACCGGGCAGGCCAGTTTCAGCCCACTGCCTGTTTTTTGTAACAAAAGTTTTATTGGCACATAGCCACACCCATTTGTCTTCATTTTGTCTGTGATTACCTTCCTGCTGTAATCACAATTGATCAGTTGCTATAGAGATCTATGGCCCACTTAGCCTAAACTATTTTCTTTACAGCCCCTTATAGAAAATGTTTGCTGGGCCCTGCATTACAGGCATAAAAAGAAAATCACCCCTTTCGAGGAGACACTGGGAGGGTCCACACATATAGCATTCCATTCCTGCTCTGGCTCTCAGGTTGTGAGGCAGTCAAAAGGTCTTTGAGGTCTCCTTGCAAAATAACTGCAGACTTTGCAAAAGGAATGAGAGCAACCAAGTGACCACTTTTCCCTTGAGGTTATGAGGTGGTCAACTATGAAGGTTACGGGTCCAGGAGGCCAAGCTCCAATGCCTCCTTCGTCCATTACCAGCTGAGTGAACCCAGGCGGTTTGCTGACCCTCCTGTTCTGTGCCTTGGTTTCCTTACATGTAAGATGAGGACAAGAAAAATGCCCATTTCATTGGGTTTTCATAAAGAGGAAATAAGAAGTTCAGGGTAAAGTGCTTAGAACCTGTCCTGACACATATTAAGAAGTGTTCAGTAGACAGGAACATTCCTGGATTGGAGGGACCTTGCAGGGGGCACTGGCATTACCGTCCATTGGAAGAGGAAGTCAAGATCCAGAAAGATAAGGTGACTCTCTCCATCTGTAAGATAAGAACTTTCTTACTCCCATTTTACAGATGGGGGAAACAGACAGATGAGACAACCTGGAGGTTCTGGAACTCAAGTTCATCCAGTCGCATGTCGAGCGCATGAAAGAGCCCAATGCACCCTCCTGCCCCCCCACCCCCAACCATTGTCACTCCACACATCTCCATGTATGGATCCGCTTGGGAGAAATGCAGCACTTTGGGGTCCTAGGACAGAAGAGTTCTGGAGGAACTCGCCCGGAAAACACCTCTGGCGCAAATTCTCCAACCAGATTAATTGGTGTAAGCTAGAGCTTCCCCAGCTTCTTTCGGTCTGGCATTGCAATGGGTCCATCTAGTGGTAAAAGGCAAGAATTGCCAGCCATCAAGCTTCTGGAAAGCAGCACAGCCAGACAGCCCTTCTAGTTAGTGTCCAGTCTTGCTGACCACCATTTCACCAGGTCAAGGGACAGGCAAACTGGCAGAAAAAGCACATTTGTAGTGGACAGTGCTCCCTCCTTAGCCAGGTGCTCATCCTTTCAGAGCCTCTGTATCCCAGTTCAACCAGAGGCAATTTTGCCCCCAAGGGGACATTTGACCAAGTCTGGAGATGTCTTTGATTGTCATGAATGGGAGATGCTGCTGGCATCCTGTGGAGAGGCCAGGGATAATGCTTACACCCTGCAGTGCACAGGGCAGCCCCACTATAACAGCAGATGTCAACAGTATCATCTGCTGTTAAAAATCCATCCGTGCCCTCCTCATAAATGAATCCCAAGTCGGTAGGCAGGAAGATTGAGTGAGGCTGTACATGCTGAGTCTTTGCATGTGTTATTCCTTCTGCCCAGATGCTCTTCCATCTTCCTTACACGCTTATCTCATATTTACCTTCAAATCTCAGCTCAAGTGCACATGTGCAGGGAGGCTCATCTGGTCACCTTTGCCTCTTTGTTTCTTTTTGGTCTCCCCACAAGCAGACCCGAGACAAGGAATTGGTGGAAAATGTTTATTAAAGAGGTGATCCTGGGACACACCGGGAGGGGATGGGAAAGAGACAGCAGTGGTGAGGGGTCGCTGAAGGGCAAGTTAGGGAGCAGTTATTACCTGAGCAGCTGAGGTTTTATCTCCAGGGAGGGGAGTGCAGACTCGTATTAAGTGGTCCTCAGAACTGTCCCCTCCGGGAGGAGGAAGCCAGGGTATTCGTCCCCCAACTTCCATCTCTAATGGGGGCAGGACTGACACTGTGCTCTGCCCCACACTGTAGCCCCCTGTCTGTGTGCTGACGAGGAATGACAGATGCAGCCTAGACATCGCCTGGTCTATAGGCAGTCAAGTTTCACATTCTCATCCTGGTCCTCAAAAGCGGATGGTTCACTTCTCTCAGTTGAAGCTCTCAAGACCAGCAACCAGTGGCCTGGCACAGGTGAGCACCCAGCAGGGTTTGGGAGCTGTGACATCACCCCGGAGGCGATTCTAGCTCCTTGCTCTCTGTGGCCATGTTGTTAGGGCTCTGCAAATCTAAAATTGTTACATCACATCCCCGGCTGGACTGGCCTTAGTTTGCTTAGTACGAAAAGGAATATTTCTGTTGAATTTCATATTTTCTACCAAGTAATGAATTAACCTTTTTGAAATCACAAAGGGGATCACAGTAAGAAAATGAAGCCGTAGCCTGTCCGAGATAGTTACAGCACATACACCGTCAGAGGGCTGGAGGGGGAAACCGGAAAGAGATGGAACATAGACGATAAAAGCATTCAGTACTGATTCCAAACATGGGATAACCAACTAGTCATAAAATGGGTCAACTCACATCTCATGTGGACAGATTCTGTTGTGCACGAAATTAGTTCTGACTTAATGAGCAGGATTCTAGGAGACTTGGGCCTACCCTCGTCCTGTTGCTAAGGGGGATACCTCCCGACTTTTAGCTACAGAGGTCTGTGCACACTGTCTATATACAAGTGGCTGAGCCAAGTTGGCGAGAGGCTTACAAGTCTCTATGTTTAGTGACACAAACACACTTTGGATTCACCAGGAAAACATAGTAAATGATGAGTTAGGGCTGGCTGAGGGTGTAGAAAACATACTGATGTCAGGTGGGATGACTAATGTCCCTGACATCGTTTGCTCAGGTTTCTCCCATTTTGTGACAAGTGGACCACCCGATAAACATTTATTAAGCGACCTGCTGTGGCCATGCCTCCAGGGCTGAACGTCTTGACTTCAGCAGGGAGCACAGACGTCTGGCACATGTGTTACACCTCCCTTGTTCACCTCTCCTCTCCTCCGCACTACGGGGAACTGAATTTTCCAGGATCCCCTGCCTTCCTGATAGGTTCAGCCAAGGGAGGCACTGGCAAAAACTGGCTGATGGAGAAGACAAGTCTCGCTATCTCTTCCTGCATTGTGTACCCTCTCAGCCATGACTTCTGCTCCTACAAAAGGCAGTCCCTCCCTTTGTGCTCCCTGCTCTGTCCAGCCAAGAACATGGACTCTGATAGCCCTACATTCTCCCTCTGACCCTCTGGCAAGGGATAGTATCAGCTTCTTGGTGTTGTTAATACCTCGATTTGTCACTGTTTCTTATTTGCATCCTCAGGTCTCTCAACCCTGTGTAACAAATTTCCCATATTAAATTCTCTCTGCTTAAAACAGCCAGCATGGTCTCTGTTTTCTTGAAGACCTTGTATTACCTTCTAAATGTGTTTCATATCTTGTTCATCTCTCACTAGGTTTCAGACTCCCCAGCATCCTTGAGGGTCCAAGATGTCTATTTCCTTATCCCAGGGCCTTTGCACTTGCTTTCCCTCTGTGTTGTGTTCTTGCTCTGGATCTCTCGGTGACTGGTGCCTTCTCATTCTTCAAATTTCAGCTAAAATGCTACCTTCTCAGAGGCCTTGACTGACACCTTATCTGAAGCAGTCCTCTCACCACACCCCCACAGCAAGTTACTCAACTTTATCTCAGGTGGCCCTGTTTATTTCTTTCAAATCATGTACCCCTGTGTGTAATGATTGTATTTACTTTTCTCTACAGTTATTCATTATCCATCCTCTGTGCTGGAACATAAGCTCCCTGTTTCCAACATCTAGCCCTGTGCTTGACACAGAGTAGACATTGAAAAATAAAAGTTGAATGAATGCATGACTAAATGACTGCTCTGAGACAGTTTGAATAGTCTGACAAAGCCTGAACTCAGTTCAAACCCAGTTTGAATCAAAAGTGAACACGTTTCAAAAGTGGTGTATTTCTTTATCAGTTTTGGAAATAAGTCCGGGGCAAGGAGGCGTAAGTGTTACAGTCTGTGAATTCAACTACGTCGAGTGGAAAGGATCCTCACAGATACTCTTTCTCTTGAATTGGGCCAGGCCCATGTTGAAATGGGGGAGGGCAGTGTCTCACTGCCTTTTAGAGCATGGTTTTCTCTGGGCCAGAATCCAGGATAGCCACGTCTGGATGACAGTAGCTCCCTTCCTGTCCGTGCTTCAGGGGTTACAAACATCTCACAGCAAAGCAAGGACCTGCTTCTTGTCACTTGGTTGGTCGATCAAGTATTATCCTCTTAGCCTGCCCGAGTTCACCTTCACCCAGGAAATATTCTTCCAGTCCACCTTCCCACCTCCAGTCCCTGTTCCGCTCTTCTTCTCTGCCTGGGGTCTTTCTTTGCCACTGGAGCTTGCATCATGGCCAAGGGTTTGCGTGGGACCGGTGAGGTGGGGTGAGGTAGGACTGGGTGACAAAATGACATGGCTCCAAGTCTTCAGTGGGATGATTCCCACGTGTGGTCACCTGCACAGAACACCTGGTCCTGCTATCCCTCCCATGTCTCATCTCACTTCCCTTCTCCCTCAGTGCTTTCTGGACCACACCTCACATCACCTCCCTGCACCCAGTGCCTTGTCTCCAAAGTGAGCAGAGAATCCAGTTCCCATTTTCGGAGCAGCTTTTCCTCTTTGCTCCCTGTAAGGATCTGCTTCTGTGGAAAAGGTGGGTGGACAGTGAGTGCTTAGCTCTCCCGGCCCCTCCTGCTCAGTACCTTCCTGTTCAGGAGGAAGAATTGGCCCCTGGAGAGTTTGTCCGTGTCTGGACGTCTAACGCAGTGGCTCTGCAGACATATGTGGGACCTGCCCCAGCCGCAGTGGTACCCAGGACCCAGTGAAAGATGCAGTACTCGGGTCTCATCCAGAGCTGAACATCAGAGACTTGGGGGGTTGTTAGCATGGGGTGCTGACCGGCCCCTGCGTGCTCCCATAGCTCACTGCAAGCTGGAAAGCGGTGCTTTAAAGCCCACTTATCAGAGCTGGATGTATCATTCACAGGCAGCTCGTTCTGCTTCTAGCAACTGGGGGAGGGCTTGTGTCACTGATTAGTATGTGTGGATGATGATCCTTATCAGTTATAATACATGTCCCTGCCCACACTGATTTCTTCATACTAGATGGCCAAAGTGACTCTCAATGTCCCCAAGCAGATACTGGGAAGAATGGGGGCTTGGCAGAAACACCAGAGTGATACCCAGCCCCAATGGAGTGAGTGGCAACCCCATCGATCCTCTGTGTATCCTTAGGATACTTCGCCATTCTGGGCATGCTGTTTCCAGGTGCTTCCACTCCCAATGCCAGCACCTGTGTCTCCTTGGCTTGTCTTGCTTGCATGGGGAGCTGGGACAGCCCTAACCTAGTGCAGATCTGTGCAAGGATTAATGAGTCTCTAGAAGGACTCCCGGGACTCAGAAAAACCATGATAATTCAGGGTTACATTTTGTTACAGTGCAAGGATACAGATTAGGATCAGCTCCCAGCTGGATGCAGGGGTGTAGGAGAGCTCCAGGTGACTGTCCCGTTGGCACTGCAGGAATGGTGCTTATGCTCCCAGCGATGACGTGTGCAGTATTTGCTGACAAGGGAGGCTCACCTGAGCCTTGGGGTCTAAGGTCTTTAGTGGGGGTGGCTCACACAGACATAAGTGGTTGCCCACATGGCTGACCTTAATCTCCAGCCTCCCGGAGGTCAAGCTGATACTGTGTGGCCCAAGGTCCCCACCATAAATCACATTGTTAGCACAGACTGTCTGGCGTGGACCGAGGCCTCAGGTAAACAAAGGCACTCTTACCAGGTAGGACATTCCAGGGCTGAAAGCTTACTTTTTGTTGCTGACCAAGGGCCAAATCTTTCTCCAGGCAAGCTCAAGCCTCTACTGCACATCAGGCATAAAGACTCCAGCCCCTGCTCAGGGCGTGTCTGGAGGCATCACCAGCATGACCCTGTCTCCAGAGTTTCCTGCAGGCCTGAGCCAACAGTATCCTCAGAGACCCAAGTAAGTAAGGCCGCTGGCTCGGCTCCTTCCCTTCTGGTCTCTCCTGTCCTCACTCTCCCCCTTTCTGAGCTCTGGGAACATTTCCTAACAACACCCCCCCCCATACAATTCCACTTCTGGGGGCCCCAAATAAGATCCTGTAAGAATCTGCCAAGTTCTAAACTTCCCTCATTTTCTGTATTTCATGAATCTTCTTGTGTACTCACCAAGGCTTTGAAAGCTGCAGGGACACTCTCTCTACACCTCACCCCTGAAGGTATAACTCAGTCGTATTCATAGTGATGATGCTTTTTGCTGGCTCTCAACGCTGCCCTGCTCACACAAGCCACTGGTTCCAGTAGTCTCTCCATACCAGTATCTTTCTGGGAGTCTCCAGGAGCGGCTCAGTCCCATATAGACCCCAGCATCCTTTGTACCAGGCTCTTTCTCCTGGGTGCCACATCCGTTTCTCCGCACCTGTTGTCCTGGGCCTGCAGCCTCCACTGGGAGCCACGGCCCTCATGACAGTATCCCCCACAATTGAAGTTGAGCCAGCTATGGAGTATTGAAGGCTGCCTCTGTCTGCTTTGATGCGCATCACCCTCCTACAGTCAACACCAGTTCCAAGGTCTTGCCCAGCTTGTGAACTGGCTCTCACAGATCTTCTCTTCAAAACCAGCCGTGCCTGCCATTCACACGCTAATGGTAGCCTCTCTCATTTTCACCCTCCTGCCAAAAATGTCTTCAAAGGCCCAGTGTGGACCAGGTCGTGTCTGGAACTGAGATTTTCACAACATATGGTGGGCACAACTCTCTGCCCTCCTCCTGATGTCATGTTTTCCTCTCCCTCTGACCCATCTGCCTGAGTGAGGTGGTGTGCACCTGCTGCCTGCCTGCTCCTTCCAGCAGTGAGGTCTTCCTCGTACAGCTTCTGCTCACAGAGGATCCCTTCCTGTCTTCTTTCAGAAGACACACCTCGTGTGTGTGCTGCTTCATCGTCAAACTCTTTCCTACTCCTTTCAAATGTATGGGGCAGGACCATCTCTGACTTAGGAAAACCCAGGTTGGGCAGGCAAGTGTCCTGCTGTAGGCACTTCCTAGGGCTATTGTAACAAGTACCACAAATAGGGTGGCTTAAAATAGCAGAAACGTATTGACTCACCCTTCTGGAGCCCTAAAGTTCAAATTCAAGATGTTGGCAGGGTCATGCTTCCTCTGAAACTTGTGGGGGAGAATCCGTCCTTGCCTCTTCCTGGCTTTTGGTGGTTACCATCAGTCTATGGCGTCTCTTGGCTTCTAGATGCATTGCTCCAGCCCCCGTCTTCGTTTTCACATGCTGTTCTTCCTGTACTTTGGTCCTCACATGGCCATCTTCTTTTAATCAAGACACCAGTCGTGTTGGATTGGGGCCCACTCTACTCCGGCAGGAGTGCGTCTTAACTAATGATGACCTCCCTTCCAAATTAAGTCACAGTCTGAGGTTTTGTTGATTGGAAAGTCAACACACCTTTTTTAGGGAGACACAATTCAACCCATAACACTTGTCTAAGGTTATAAGGCTGGTGAGGGGAGTTGAACTGAAGGAATGAGTCCGAAAGTGTGCATCGTCTGGTGCTGGGATGGTTTGGTGCCCATGGCCTCTGAGGTATCCAAATACCAAGAAGTAACTCTTCTTGATGTCCAAAAATGTATGCCACAGTCATATGTTGCCTCAATAAAGCTCAGTCAAGAAAGCAGCTAACACCAGGTGATTGCAGAAGGAATTTGATACAGGAACTAGTTACAACATGTTGGAAGGGCCAATAGGCCAGCCAGTCAGCATCCCAGAAATCAATGGCTCATCAGGCTAGACCTGGAGGAGCCACGGCACAAGGTACTGTGACCAGAACCAGGGCCAGGGTCTCCCAGGAGCTACAGGACCAAGATGGGGCCACCCTGGTCTCTATCAGAGGTCAGAGGTCAGGAGTTGAGAATAGGGGAGAAATGTCTGGGCTAGTCCCTTGCTCTCAGCTTATCTCTTGGCAGAGCTTCCTGTTGGCAAAACCAAAATGGAAGCCAGTTGGCAAGATAAACTGAGAAATATGGTTCCCAGGCAAAAACTGTGAAATGGATCTGAGAATATACATCTATATTTTGTAACCACTGACAGGAAAAAGGCAAAAAATTAAAAAAAAAACTAATATGAACTTAGTTTCATTTTGGATGATTAAAAAAAACACAGAGAGCTACATACATTTACAAAGCATAGTAAAATGTGTGAGGGGCATGTTATTTGTACAATTCACTATCAAAGGCTTGGTAGGCATTAATTCTGGGTCCCTCTATTCCTCCTCAGGTGGGCAGTTAACAGTTTGGTGCTTTCTTGACTGGGAGAGTAAACAGTCAGAACACCTCACCCTAACAGCTTAAGATGACACCTAAAACAGAAAGTATAACCCCAGGATGCTTGGGTGGCTCAGTCAGTTAAACGGCTGCCTTCGGCTCAGGTCATGATCCCAGGGTGTGGGGATCGAGCCCTCCATCATGCTCCTTGCTCAGCGGGGAGCCTGCTTCTCCCTCAGCCTCTGTCTGCCATTTTCCCTGCTTCTGCAGTTTGCTCCCTCTCTCTGACAAATAAATAAATAAAATCTTAAAAAGAAGGAAAGAAAGTATAACCCCCTTCTGTGTATCTGGTGTTTATGCCCTTTGAACAGCTGACGAGCCCTTTTAATTACCACAGACTCTTTTAGCACTAAGCTGGTAAATAGCTAAGTCTAATTAATCTTCCCTGCATGTCTGGGAAATAGTACTCCTTCCATTATCTACCCTTTGGGGACAGTGGAGGCAGGGCTGAGCATCATGTGAGTCCCATGCCTGCCACCTTTGTGCTGCCCCTTCTTTTGACTGTAACGTGTCACCACCTGGGAGGAATGCGGAAGTGTACTGGATTTTGTAACCCAGCGCAGAGCACAGGGGAGGCAGACAAGGATACCTCTCTTAGACTGTCCCTAGTGAGTACTTTGGATGTAGGCATAGTTCTCTCTCTAGTTAAACCACATAACTTCCAGGCTGTCAGGTAGCTCTGTGTTTCCACCAACCATCTGAAGAGCTGGTGAAATGTAAACGAAACCCCCTCACATTTTGTCCGTTTTGAATACTATCTTATCCTCAGCATCGGGAGGGAAGCCCTGCACATAGTAGGACTGCAATATGACCTTGGGGATAGGATGAACCTGGTGTCTGGCCCAAGCAGCCAGATGATTGGCTCATTCTCCCGTGTAGGGACAGACTTTGCAGTCAGGTGCTGGCTCAGTGTCTGCCTCCTGATGATTCAGTGGAGAGAGAGTGACTGACAGAGCCCCCCGGAAAAAAGCTCCCAGACTTAAGAGCTTATTATGCAACTGGCAGAGAGGTTTACAAGCTCCCAACTTTGATTTCCTGGAGTCCCACATGATCAGCCCAGAGCCCCCGCACGGAGAGCTGGAAGGCTGTAGAGAAGACATTTGTTCAGACAAGTGCTAACCTCTTTTCTTACTCTACCTACCATGTGACCTCCTATTGCATAGATCAGACCATGTGTCCCACACTTACTAACATGTCAGCAAGAACTTCATAGAGCACAGTTAGCCAAAATGGCTGCTGCCATCCCTCTATCTGTCACTCACCAGGCAGGAGGTCATGACTCAGGTCAAAAGTAATCCTGGTGGTGGGTAATAGGGAGGGCACGTACTGCATGGAGCACTGGGTGTGATGCCAAAACAATGAACACTGTTATGCTGTAAATAAACAAATAAACAAAACAAAACAAATAAACAAACACAAAAATAATCCTGCCTTTTATTCCTCATTGGTCCGGAAGTCCCAGCTTCTAGAGAATGTCACTGAGGTCTGCTTCATGCAAGGTATTGTCATTCAGTCAATGTCAGTTGTCAGTGTCAATTCATTATTGCCAGTAAAGCAATGCTAAATGTACAGAAGCAGGTTGAAGATAAATTATGCTTAAGGCAGAATGCTTTTGTAAGCTCCACGCAGCATGAGCTGCTTGCACCACTTGCAATGAAGCAGTGTGAGCAGCAGAGGGCAGCAGAGGATGCAGTTGTGTGGAGCAGCTGGGACCAGACCCCTGCTCCCCATCAGACTAGGACAGAAAGCGCACAGAACTCGCTTGGGCCAGTTCTGACAAGATGCAAACCTTACCTCTCCAACTGGTCCACTGGGCTTTTGATTGGCAAACCACGGGTCAGGCCTGATAAAGATGTTCCCTGTGTGGAACAGCCTCTAACCCAGACTAAGGGGAGACAACTTGGAAGTGTTCCCTTAGCCCACCCACCTGTCCAGGGAGTAGAGCAGCTGCCTGATGACTACAGCTGGGGCTATCTTGGTGGACAGGCTTCCCTGTCCCTCCTGCACCTGCTAAGAGTGCCTTGGGTCCTCAGGTAGTTGTTTGTTTTTTGAAGACGGATCTCATCTTAAATTTCCCTGTATCTTTAAATTGCTTACCTAGAAGAGCAGGGTCCTTCATGCACCTGCTCTCCTGGTGCCCTCTGTGATTCTGGATGGCTGGGTAGGATCAGACTGACCTCCTTTCTTCCTCACCCCCATCATCGGCACCGGGATAAGCACTGTGAAAGTGCCCCCAGCATGGAGAGAACAGAAGATGGAGCCGAGGTACAAGCCTTTGGAAAGAAGAGGGGTACATAGCAGCCTAGGGAGAATGTGAACCACATTTTGAACAGCCTTCACTGGGTTTTTCTCCAGCTTTATTGAGTTATAATTGACAAAAATGGATGTATTTAATATATAATATGATGACATTATATACACATACATTGTATGAAATGATTATCAGAAGCAAGTTAATTAGCACACCCATCATCTCACATAGTTACCTTTTTCTTTTTTCATAATGAGAATGCTTGAGATCTATTTTCTTAGCAAATTTCTACTTTCTTAGCAACTGTCAAGTACACAATCCAGTATTGTTAACCAAAATCACCAGAACTTACTCATCTGATAACTGAAAGTCTGAACCCTTTGACTGACATTTCTCCAATCTCCCCAACCCCCAGTTCTTGGTAGCAACCATTCTATGCCCTGTTTCTATGGGATTGGCTCTTTAAAAATCGATCTCACTTTAAAAGTGAGATCATACTGTATGTGTCTTTCTCTGCCTGACTTATTTCACTTAGCATAATGCCTGAAGTCATCCATGTTGTCACAAATGTCAGGATTTCCTTCTTCTTTAATAGATGAATAATATTCCATTGTACATATGTATATATGCCATATCTTTTTTATCCATTCATCTGTAGGTGGATGTTTAAGCTATTTCCATATTTCAGCTCCTGTGAGTAAAGGCTTCACTGTTTTGTACTTTCTTTCTTTTTTTTTTTAATTTTTTGTTTGTTTTTGTTTAGTAATCTCTACATCCAACATGGGGTTTGAATTCATGACCCAGAGGTCAAGAGTTCCTTACTCTTCCAACTGAGCGAGCCAGCAATGTCCCCCCCCCCCCCGCATTGTTTTTTATTTCTGAAGATGCTGTTGCCCTTGATATTGGGTATCAGTGTTCCTAATGACCCACAAGTATCAGTGGGACCCTGGTTCCTTCCGGAAACCCATGATTCACTGTTTCTCTTCTACACTTAGTAATTTTTCCATGCTGACACCCTTTCCTCAACTTGCCCAGGCTTCCTCTCTGCCTAGAAGGAGGGTCTGCCTGGTCCTCACTTCCATGACCCTCTTTTGGTGGCCAAACTGCCATCCTGATGCTTTCCTCTTCTTTGCAGCCTTTCCCAGGCACTGTGGCCACCCTGTGTCAGGGCTGCAAGATGGTGAACCCGAAGCTCATTGACTTAAAGTAAGATGGGCCTTGGTGTTGGTCTTGTGCCCTGGAAGAGGCTTGCACACCCATTTCCAGGTTTGGATGTCCCTATTTTTGTCTGGAGTCCTCACTCTTACTGGTTCCATTCTTCCCATGTTATAGGTAATGCCCCTTGATGCCTGGGCCCAGGATATGCTTCTACTTCCCAAGGTGCTCTATTTGCAGAACTAACGTGGGTACTGGCTGAGGAGGAGGGCAGCTTCAATTCTCCTTCTGTGACTTCTACTTCCTGGGAATTCACAGAATGTCTTGAGCCAAGGTCTCTGCAGCAGAGGCCAGTTGATGGTGGGCCCTAGATCCAGGCAGAAGGATGCCAGTGGAGGCATGAGTGGGAAGTGGGGATTCCAATATTCCACACTGAACACCTCTGTCTGACAGCAACACTGGTCTATATTTTCTCTGGAAAGTAATTCCAAAATCATCTCTAGGCCCCCCATCTGCAGTCTTCAAGAAAAGATACTCAAGTTAAATTATTCAGATTAGTTTTCTATCTTTGATCCCCTAATTCACCTTTTGGACAAAAGCAATCCTAAACATTACTCTGTAGGTTCTATGTCATCATAATGCACATGGTGCAGCTTGAGGATTGTCTCAACTCTTCCAGTAAATGCAGGAATTATCTATCAAATGCTCACTCCCTCCTAAACAGTGGGGGATAACAATGCTGGTTCAAGAGTGCACCAGAAATGCAGAGCAATTGAGACGCTTCGAGATATGAAAGCCAGGAAATATTCCATTAAAAATGGCACACTCTAAGGCAGAGCAAGCTCAAAATAAATGAAAAGTTCAGGCTGGGATAATCCCACCAAGATATTCGAGAAGAGAGTTATTTCCAGATCAACCACACCTGACATCCAGCTTTGTTTCTCACTGCTGCAGGGAACAGCTGGGCACAGTGAAGAAAGTGGAGGGTCTGATGGCATTTAAGCCTAAGTCCTCTACCCACATTGTTCCCAAAGCAAGAACCTCCACTGTCCTCCAGGTCACTTCCCTTTGCTTTAGGCCAGTGCTGTGTAACAGAGCTTTCTGCCATGGTAGAAACAATCCTGGTCTGCCTTGTGCAATATGGTAGCCATCTGCCACCTGTAGTTATTTAGCACTTGAAATGTGGTGACTGCAACTAAGGAAGTGATTTTTAAACTTTATTTAACGGTAATTAATTTAAATTTAAAAACTTAAATTTTTAATTTATATTTTTGTGCTATACTGTCACAATGGAGGGCTCTGTAGTAGGCCCTTACAGATCCTGATTTTCTGTCATTATCTCCAGTATTACATCTGCTTTAATCCTTGATGATTCAGTGCACTCGTTTGTGATCCTTTCCACAAGCTGGTGTTTCGGTTCTTCCCCTTCCCCAGCTTTATTAAGATATAATTGACATGTAACAGTGTGTAAGTTCAAGGTATACAAAGTGTTGATTTGATTCGTTTTTATCTTGCATCATGATCACCACTGTAGCACTTCCTGACACCTCCATCCTATCACATAATTATCATTTCTTTCCTGTGGTAAGAACATTTAAGATCGATGGAAATTCACAGTGCCTGGTTAGACAAAATCTGACTCTTATATGTCTCCCTGGATAGGACTAATTGGAAAGCAAAGGAGGAGTACCCCGAATGCTGGGCCTCCTTTGAAGTTTCTTGGCTGAAAGTGGCCAGATTCTTCCTGTGGCTCAAGGTTCTCATCTAGGGAGTAAATGTTTAAATTTTGAAGAGAACCAGGCACCTGCGGTGTCACGTACTTCACGAATTCCTTGCCTCATTGCTCTTAACTTATCACACTCTGCCCCATATATTGTTGTCCTGACCATTAAGGTTAGACTTTCCTTCTTGTTTTGAGCTGGGGCTTGGTGGTTTGGTATGAGCCCAATGAAAGTGGGGACAAAGCTTGGCTCCAGGCCTTTCTCCACTAGAGCATCTGGTCCCCAGACTTCTCCCTTCTCCTACTAAGATGTGTGAGGTAAAATCTTTTAATTTGCCGTCTTAGGGTTTGCTGGCAAAGCCCGACAAAGATCTACTCTCTAACACTTGAATGCTATAATCACTATACTTTATGTTATAATAATATAATAATATATTATATTATATTATATATTATAATTATATATATTATAATTATAATATATAATATAATATAATAATAATTATGTTATAATAATCACTATATTATAATCAGAATTCTGTACATTAGATGCCCAGAACCTATTAATCTTATAAATGACAATCCACTTGTCCCCATTTCTGCTCCTCCCGCCAGCCTCTGGTAACCACCTCTATACTCTCCGTTTCTTTGAGTTTAATTCTTTTAGATTCCACATATAAGTGACATCATATAATACTTGTCTGCGTCTGACTTATCTCACTTAGCCCATCAAGATCCATCCAAGTTGTCATGAATGACAGGATGTCATCATTTTCATAGCTGAATAATATTTCATTCCAATATATATTCAATTAACTATACAATTATATATTATCTACTAAACAATTTATATATTTATAATATAATATATTATATAACACAAGTAATATAAAATATTCCACAATACTCCATCCCATTCATATATGTGTGTGTGTGTGTATCTCACATCTTCTTTATCCTTTCATCCGTCAGTGGGTACTGATATTTTTTTTCCCATGTCTGGACTATTGTGAATAATGCTGCAATGAACATGGGGGTACACATATCTCTTTGAGAGCCTGATCTAATTTTCTTCAGAAAAATATAGATTGGAATTGCTGGATCATATGATAGCTCTATTTTTAATTTTTTGAGAAACTTCCACTGTTTTCCTCAGTGGCTACACCATTTGCGTTCCCATCAACAGTGCACTAGAGTTCCCTTTTCTCCACACCCTTGCCAACACTTGTTTTTTGATGAACTTGGCCTTTTGGTTCTTGAACTCCTCTCCAGCATTGGCCGTGCCCTCCACTTATTTTCAGAGGTTTGCTCAAGACATTGCTTCATTAGCAATAACTACGGCTCTGCCATCATCTTATTTCCAAACACTCCAATTTTGATGACCATATCCTATACTCCTATTGTCTCTAGAAGTCCAAGCCAACAATCTTTCAGGACCACTGGGACATTATTTCCATTGATCCTACCATGTTGTTGGTACCCGGTTTTACGTTGTTGGTATTGAGTATTCTTCCAATTATTATACTCTTCTTGAGCTTTGTTCTGGGATATGGGTAAGTTAAGACAGAGCCTGATCCCTTAGGGTCTTGCTTTCAAGTGAGGCCAGAGCAGCCTAACTTTACCCCATTATTGAGGCAACACCCTTCTGAGCCCTTGAGCAGTGCCCTGTGTGTTATGAAACTTTCTACTCTGGGGTATTCTCCTCAACCTCAAGTACACTCAGCTGAAGACTTAAGGGGACCCTCTGCATCTCTCTAGAATTCTCTCTCAGCAGTTATCCTCTCTGGGACTCTGTTCTACAGATGCCAGCTGCTGTGGCCTCCCCAGACTCGCTGCACCATCTCCTCCTCTCTGGGAAGTTGTGAAGTTCTGTCCAGGGCCTCCCTTCTTGCACTGCCACCTGGACTCTCTCCAGGCTGTATGCTGGGCAATTATAAACTCAGTCTGTTTGTTTCTCATATCTTAGGAATTCCTGCCAATGCTGCCTGTTTTCCAGTGTCTAAACAGCATTGTTTGAGAGTATATATATATATATATATTTTTTTTTTTTTTTCATTCATACACTGGAAGGGAGGAGGGCCACTGTTTTAGTTATTTAAGATGGGAGGGTGAATCTTGACTTCAGGCAGAAATCTTCACTTTCCCTCTTCCCCACACCTGTCCTTACTCCGCTCAGACCTCATGCTCAATCATTGTAGACATCACTTTGCTCTTCTCTTCTAGCTCAGCAAACCTCAGCCCTGGGTAAATCCAGATCTCTGCCAGTCACTAGTCTGCCTCTGCAGATGAGCATGCCTGAATAGAAACATCTACATGGCAGCAGCTTTTTCTTTAAATTTATGGCCATGGACCCCTGTAGACCATTCATGCTGCCTAACAAACACATTTTCTATCTCCAGTCCAATGTCTAAATGGCCATGCCAAGCCTTCTCCTCAAAGCCCAAATATCTCCACCACCATCCTCTTTCTCTCAGCTTCCAACTTTACTAGAAAATTTAAGCCATCAGAGACTTTCAAAGACAGTCCCTGCCAGCTTCGTTGACCCACTCTCTCTGGCATTCAACCTACTTTCTGACCTATTCCAGAGATGACCACACTCCCTTCATTAACCGGTCTCTTCCTCTGTGCATGAGGTCCCATGTTTCTCATTTCAAAGGACTTTGCTGCAGGCATTCTACTTTTTATTTTCCATATCATCAGACATTTGATTTCCATTGAATCATTCCCATTACTCAGTATTTCTCTCTTCTTAAAGGAACTCATGACTTTGCTTCCTCCTCATTCTGCACCACTTCTTTCTTACCTATTTGAAGCAATACTCAGTGAAAAACCTCACTCCCTCTCATTAATCCATCTCTGCCCACTTTCTCTTGATTACATTCTTATCAGGCGTTCGCTGCCAATATGCACCTAAAAATGCTCTCATTGAGGTTGCTGTGACCTCCCTGTTGATAAGCCGAAGGTCAATTCTCAGTTCTCATGCTACTAACCCATCAGCAGCATTGATTTAACAAGTACTCTATCTTTGAGACATTTTCTGCCTTTGGCTTCTAAGACATTGTGTGTATCTGCCTTTTTTTCTCAGTCATCCGCTGGTTTCTCCTCTTGCCCATGACTGTGTCATGGAGAATGCCTCAGATTCAATCCATTACCCTCTTCTTTACTGATAAACTAATAAACTTTTTTACCCTTTTGATGATCTTATCCTGTCCTGTGTCCTTATACACCATCCATGTGCTGTGACACCCTTCCCCTGATTACATCTTTAACCCAGACTGTTCTTCCAAACTCAAGACTCATACACCTAACTGCTTGGATGCCTAAGGGACATCTCCATCTCATCATGGATGAACTAGAACTCATTCCCACTCATCCAGTGCCTCCCTAATTGGTTTCCTTTCCTTTATCCCTGTTCCCCCATAATCTTCTCAATATGGCAGCTGGAATAAGCAATCCTTTAAAAATTTAGGTCAAAAGCATCCCTCCTTTGCCAACAACCTCAGTGCCTCCATTGTATTCCGATTAAAGAACAAAGCCCTTGCAGTGGCCTGCAACATGCTTATTTGGGTCTTGTGACTTCTTAACTGTCTCCCCTATGCCTTTCTTTCGTTTATTTTGTATGGTTGCACTGGCCTTTGTGCTCTCTGAAACATTTTAGCTGTACTCCCTGCTAAGACCATTGTATGAGCTATTCTCTCCCTAGAATTTTCCCCCTTATTTATCAGCTTGGCTCATTTCTTCATATCCTTCAAGTCTTTGCTCAAATACTACCTTCTCAATGAGGTGGTCTGATGGTTCCACTTAACTGCATAACTAGTCTTCCCTTCTGCTCTGACCCAGTTCCACTCTCCACTCTGCCCCTTGCAATTTCCTTCCTTCTCTCCCCTCCATCCCTTCCCCCTCCCCCCCACTACCTCCCTCACTTCTTCCCTCCCTCCTTCCTTCCCTTCCTTCCCTCCTTCCTTCCTTCCTCTTTCTTCCTTCTTTTTTTTTTTTTTCTGTAAGTGCTCCTTGCCATTTTCTAGTTAATTCACTTGCTCATTATGTCTCTGATGGCTAAGATAGAAGCTCAGTGAGGCTCCAGAACCTGGTTTCCTTCACCGATGTCTCCATGAGCATAGAACGCTGTCAGCACATGCAAGTACTTGATATATATTTGTGTTAAGTAATTCTTGGTTGAAATCCCTAATTTCTTTTGTCTGAATGTTTGTGTTTCTATTGTTTATAGTTTTCTGTTATTCATTTTCATCCGATTTGACCACCTGGACCAAAGTATTGAGGTGAAGAGAAAGATAAAAGCCATTTCAATGATTTTGGACCATTAACCTGAAAGATGTTCATCTTGAAAATCATAATGCCAAAGAGTCTGGGTTTAAGACCAATGACGACAATATCCTACCTTCCCTGAGCCAAAATATCACTAATTCCCCTTGCATCAGGATGGCAAGTGTTGGATGTGAGATCCAGGGGGCTCTGCACTCAGCACAGTCTGCTTGGGATTCTCTCTCTCCCTCTCCCTCCTCCCTGTCCCTACCTTTGCTTGTACTCTCATGCTCTCTTTCTCTCAAATAAATAAATAAATAAATAAAACTTTTTTTTTTAACAGTGACAAGAGTGTACTGCTCTTCCTATAAAGGTGATCAGTGAGCACTGATTGTCTATCCCCTTTCTGCCTTTTGGACCATGGAACAGTCATTGTCTTTCCCAATATGACCACTGCACAGACACATCACTTGAACCCCAGTCTAACTATCTTTCAGCTTTTGATTTATAAGCTCAGTCTCCTACCCCTCTGCTCAGCTTTCACTAGAGGGTTAATGAAAATGAGTTGTGTTTCCTGGTGTAGACTATACATTATGCTTTGAGTGTTTCCCACCTTTATTGGCTTAACACAGGTAGATCATTAGATAGTTCAACTCGGTGCTTCACACATGAGACCTGTGCATTCAAGGGTATCACCTCTTCCACTTTACTCCAGTTACCAGAGATGCAATATGTGTGTGCACATGCACCTGCCCCACAAGACTGAGAGCAGCCTTGGCACAAGATTCTTTGAGGCAAGTTTGTAGCAACTAGACCAGCACATTCCTGTTCCAGTCCAAGTGAGAAACTATCACATAATGAACTGGACAATATATTAGCAGTGGTAACATCAATACTTTAATATAAACTACACACAGTTAGGAAAACAATGCCCCATAACTACATTAGCTTCTTTGCCCCAACTATTTCTCTGGTTATTCCCCTTTCTAGATTTCTTTCTTCCCATCATATGAATTAGAGAATTCAGTTTGTTCTCCCCCTGCCAGAAGGAATTCAGAGCCCTTCTAAACTTAAATAGCCATGTAGCTTACCCACAAGTCAGGTTCTCTTTTGGAGTGTTTTAATTCCACTATAGTTAACACAACATTATATTAGTTTTGGATGTACAATATGGCAATTCAATACTACCATACTTCACTTGATACTTACCACAACAAATGTCCCATCACCTGTTTCACCCATGTCCCACACACCTCTCCTCTGGTAACCATTAGTTTGTTCTCCACAGTTAAGAGTTTTTCTTGGTTTTTCTCTCTCTCTCTCTTCTTTGCTCATTTGTTTTGTTTCTTAAACTCATATGGTACTTGTCTTTCTCTGAATGATTTATTTCACTTAGCATTATACTCTTTAGCTCCATGCAATGCATGCCATTGCAAATGACAAGATTTCATTCCTTTTTAGGGCTGAATAATATTCCATTGTATACATATACCACATTTCTTTATCCATTCATCAGTTGATGGACACTTGGGTTGCTTCCAGAGTGTGGCTGTTGTAAATAAAGTTACAATAAACGCAGGGGTGTTTGTAGAGGTGTATGCATACCTTTTAATTAGAGTTCTTACATTTTTTGGGTAAATACCCAATAGTGGGATTCCTGGATTGGGAGGTAGTTCTATTTTTAACTTTTTGAGGGATCTCCATACTGTTTTCCACACTGCCTGCACCAGTTTGCATTCCCACCAACAGTGCATAAGGTTTCCTTTTCCTCCACATCCTCACCAACACGCAGTGTTTCTGTGTTGCTGACTTTAGCCATTCCGATAGGTGTGAGGTGGCATAACATTTTAGTTTTGATTTGCATTTCCTTAAGATGAGGGATGTTGAGCATCTTTTCATCTGGATATCTTCTTTGGAGAAATGTCAGTTCATTTCTTCTGCCCATTTTTAAATTGGATTATTTTGTTTTGGGGTGTTGAGCTGTATTATTTCTTTACATATTTTGTCTTCCGGAGTCTTAAAGGTCAATATCCTAAATATTTTCTCTCTGTGGTGAAGACTGGACCCCAAGGTGTCCAGACAAGGACAGAGAAGGAACAGCTGCAGGAGGAGGGGATCTGCCTCTGTGCAGGGTGGGGTGCAGTGGGAAAAGTAGGACATCTGGTCCATGCAGACTGTGCTTTTGATAGGCACATTAGAGCATGCGTGTGTGTGTGTGTGTGTGTGTGTGTGTGTGTTCAGGTACTTGAAAAGAGCAAAGGTATAATTACAACTGAAGAACTAGGCAGGGCCCCCTTGCTTTCGGAGAGAGACTGTCACTTGAGACAAGTATGTAGGGGTAGGGGTGGGGAATTCTAGGACCAGCCGCTGCTTTTAAAAATGCCGCTCACGTCTGCTGATTAATATGCTTGTCAAAATAAAAGGGAAATGGAAATGCCCCCCAGCGTTGGGAGTAGGATTGGTTGAGCAGTCCAGCCTCAGATTAATTACTAGTGCTCTCATCTCCTGTCTTGGGCTCCAGATACAATACAATAATGGAGGAGACACACACACACAGATCTGTCTTGTCCCTTCTATATACAGCTGCGCCCAGAGCCAGCTATGCTCTGCCGGCATTCATTTCCCAAGATGGTTGGATCCTGGCTCATTCCTGGCCAAAACTCCCCAAAGGCATCAGCAGTTTACAGAAAAGTGGGCAAGCTCTGCGAGCTCCATCAAGAAGGGCACCGGAGACCAAAGTTTTCCACCTCCAAACAAAAGCAAGTGGAACCTGGGGTGGGTTTGAGTTTGCTCTATGTAGAAGGAAGGTGCCCAAGTTGGCTCAAGAAAGAGATTGTCCAAAGCTCAGAGAATGGATGGGGCCTTGGAGGTGGGGGGGTGGGGGGTTGGCACACTGAAGTGATTCGGATGCTTTGGTCTGCATAGGTGAGTGTTGAATTGGCGCTAAGTTGTACATGATATGGATAATGGAAATAGCTATTCTTATCACACCCCAGAACAACAGAATCAGGAATTACCTCAGGAATTACCTCAGGAAGTTTCAAAAGAGCTCTTTTCTTTCAGTTCCAACAACAGTTTTCGAATTTTGGGGCAGAGGCAATTCAATGCAGTGTTTTTACAAACAAACAAACAACAACAAAAAACCCCTTCCTTTTTCTCCCAGGTGTATAGTTGGGGACACATGACTAGTGAGATGTGGATGCAAGTGATGTAACTTGATCCGCAAACTTGCTGTGAGGGCTCCGTGTCCTCTCTCCTATCACTGCAGACAGTCTTGTGCCGCTGCTTCAGTAGGGTAGAGATGCAAAGGACTCTGGGTCTTTAAATGACTTTGTTCAACAGAGCTATTGCTCCCTTTCCAAACACCCTACTGACCCAGACTGGGTTACAGACAAGACTGTTTCCTAGTGCGTGAAGCCTAGGGCAGCCATAACAAGATACCACAAACTGGGTTTGCTTAAAACAACAGAAATACATTGTCTCACATTTCTGGAAACTGATCTGGGCCAAGTTATTGTCTGTGAAGGCTCTAGGGGAGGACATTTCTTTGCCCCTTTCTGGCCTCCACTGGTTGTGGCAATCCTTGGCATTCCTGGGTTTGTAGCTGGCCACTGTAACCTCTGTCTGTCCATCACATTATACTCTCCTTATGTGTCTTTCGAGGAGTTCAAATTTCCATCTTCTCCCAGATACCAGTCATGGAATAGAATCCACCTTACTCCAGTATGATTTCACCTTAATTTGATTTGTATCTGCAAGGAACTATTTCCAAATAAGGTCATAGTCACAGGTACAGGAGTTAAGACTTGAACATATTTTTGTGCGGGACTCAATTCAACCTACTGTAGCATCTGAAATTTGGAGTTTGTTTTTTATAGCAGCTGGTATTAGTTTCTCTGACAAGTCTGGTATTGGTCCCAGCTGAGAAGAACTTTCTCCAGGAAGTCCTTTCTAGCCTCCTACCCTAAATGTAGACCATGTGCTACTTTCACAGGGGACTCTCCACATTGCCTTAAATTTCCCTTATTATTGCAATTATGGTGCTGACCAATGATGTCATATTTACTTAGATAAGCATGCTTTTTTTCTCCTCTGTGACACTGTTCATGTCCCAGAGGCAGGACTTTCTTGTTCTTCATTGTATCTCCTGTGCATAACATATTCCTTAATAAATTGTTTTCAGGTAAACAAATGAATGATGCTGGGATGGCTGGATGCTCTGGCACAAGCAACATTAGGCTGACTTTCTGCCTTTAGGATTGTTGCAGTCCTTGATGACTTCCTTGTTGCCACATTCACAGGCTTACTCACCGTTCCCTTGTCTTTCCTGTTTTATGTACCACAGCTGATGCTCTTGAACATCCTCACATATTAATGATGCTTTAAGAATCTGGTTCCCTTGGGTTCTGGCTCTCAGCTTACCATCAGTTCCTTCTTTTATTTATTTATTTATTTGTTTGTTTGTTTGTTTGTTTGTTTATAATGTATTATTTGTTTCAGGGGTACATGTCTGTGATTCATCAGTCTTACACATTCACAGCACTCACTATAGTACATACCCTTTCCAAAGTCCATTACCCAGCCATTCCATCCCTCCCTTCCAGCAACCCTCAGTTTGTTGGCTGAGTTTAAGAGTCTCTTACGGTTTGTCTCTTTCTCTGGCTCCACCTTGTTTCACTTTTCCCTCCCTTCCCCTATAATCCTCTGTTATGTTTCTCAAATTCCTTATATCAGTGAGATCATGTGATAACCGTCTTTCTCTGACTGACTTATTTCGCACAGCAAATGACCTCTAGTTCCATCCACATCACTGTAAATGGCAAGATTTGGGGGTTTTCTGATGGCTGCATAGTATTCCATTGTGAATACACACACACACACACACACACACACACACACACATGTATATATATATATACTGCATAGTATTCCATTGTGAATATGTGATAAAAAGAAGATGTGATATTTATCACATCTTCTTTATCCATTCATCTGTTGATGGAAATCTAGGTTCTTTCTATAGTTTGGCTATTGCGGACATTGCTGCTATAAACATTAAGGTTCACATGCCACTTCAATCACTACATTTGTATCTTTAGTGTAAATACCCAATAGTATGATTGCTGGGTCATAGGGTAGCTCTATTTTCAACTTTTTGAGGAAACTCCGCACTGTTTTTCAGAGTGGCTGCACCAGCTTGCATTCTCACCAACAGTGTGGGAGGGTTCCCCTTTCTCCACATCCTCACCAACATCTGTCATTTCCTGACTCGTTAATTTTAGTCATTCTAACTGGTGTGAAATGGTATCTCATTGTGGTTTTGATTTGTATTTCCCTGATGCCGAGTGATGTGGAGTATTTTTTCATGTGTCTGTTGGCCATTTGGATGCCTTCTTTGCAGAAATGTCTGTTCATGTCTTCTGACCATTTCTTGATTGGATTATTTGTTCTTTGGGTGTTGAGTTTGATAAGTTCTTTATAGATTTTGGATACTAGCCCTTTATTAGTTCCTTCTTTAAAACTTCTTGTTTCTCATTTCTATTTGGACCCCTGTTTATTACTTCAAACTCCACACCTCTAACAGAAAGTGTTTCTTTCACTCACTCCATGGTAGACATAGTTGCCTGAATTGAGTTGAATTCCTTCTTAATCCATCTCCCAGTCCAGAACCTGCTTCAGAGTGGCCACTCCTCACAACTGAATCTCCCCACATGGGCTTGAGACCTGACTGTTCCTCCCTATCTTTTCCAAGAGTTATCACATCTCAGAATGTTAGCTAGGAGATGTTCCCTACAGAACATCAGGAGCCCTCAGGGATGACAAGACTCTAAAGGTAACCTTGTCCACTAAGCCCTGCTTATTCAACAAAACAAAACAAAACAAAACAAACTTAAAGAAGTAGGCTTTATTTTTTAGAGCCGTTTTAGGTTAACAGCAAAACTGAACTGAAAGTACAGAGAGTTCCCATACACCTTCTGCCTTCACACATGTACAGAACCCCCCCCCCCCCACTGTTATGGATTGAATGGTTGCGACTCCCTAGAATTCTCTTGTTGAAACCCTATTTTCTGATTTGATAGTAATAGGAAATGGTGCCTTTGGAAGTAATTAAGATTTCATGAGGTCATGAAGGTGGACCTCACAAATGGGAGTGCTTTTAGAAGCAGTCACTAGGAAGTCACACGCTTCCTCTCTCTGCTTTCTTCCAGGTGAGGATATAATAAAGTCAGCATTCTGTACCCCAGAAGAGAACCTTCATCAGAAATCAGCCATACTGGCACCTTGATCTTGGACTTCTGACTTGGAAAACTATAAGAAATAAATTTCTATTGTTTATAAGTCACTAGTCTATGGCAATTTTTTGTTATGGCAACCAAAATGGACAAAGACACCCCCTATCAATCTGCCACTAATGGTGGTCCGTTTGTTAGAATGAATTTACACTGATACTTCATCATCACCCAAAATCCATAGTTTACATTATCTTTTACAGGTTATGACAACTGTATAGTTACATTTATCCACTATTATAGTATCATACAGAAGGGTTTCCCTGCCCTAAAAATTCTCTGCACTCTGCCTATTTCTCCCTCCCATCCATTTTAACTTCTGGAAACTGCTGAAATTTTCACCTCCTCCATAGTGTTGTCTTCCAGAATGTCATATGGTTGGAGTTGTATATTATGTACCCTTTTCAGATTGGCTTCTTTCACTTAATAATGTAAATTTGGTCTCTCCCATGTCTTTTCATGGCTCAGTGGTTTGTTTTTCTCTAGTGCTGAACACTATTCCCTTGTCTAGATGTACCACAATTTGTTTATCCATTCACCTACCAAACATATCTTGATCACTTAAAGTTTGACAATTATGAATAAAGTTTTCTTTTTTTTTTCATTTTTTTATTTTATCTTTTTAGAGAGGAAGAGAGAGAGGGAGAGAGAAAGCGAGAGAGAGAGAGAATCTTAAGCAGGCTCCATGCCCAGTGCATGAGGACAATATGGGCTCAGTCAGAACCCTGAGATCATAACTGAGCTGAAATCAAGAGTCGGACATCTAGCTGACTGACTAACATAGTGGTTTGACAATTTTGTGCGTTACTCAGTGCTTATCATGGTAAGTGTAGTCACCATACAATGGTGATACTATTATAGTATTATTGAGTATATTCCCTAGGCTATACTTTTCATTTCTGTGACTTATGTATTTTATAACTGAAGTTAGTACCTCTTAATCCCCTTTCATGTATTTTATCTATTTCACACCTCTCCTCCCCTCTGGGAAGGGTTCATTTGTTCTCTGTATTTAGGAGTCTGTTTTTTGTTTGTTTTGTTTTGTTTAGATTTCACATATAAGTGAACATATATGTGAAAAGTAGCATGGAGTTTCCCCAAAAAATTAAAAATAGAAATACTATATGATCTAGTAATTCCATTATGGGGTATTTACCCAAAGAAAATGGAAACACTAATTTCAAAAGATACATACACCCCTATGTTTACCGCTGCATAATTTATAATAGCCAAGATATGGAGATAAACCCATTTCCATCAAGAGATGTATGAATAAAGAAGATGCAAAATGGTAATTACTCAGCCATAGGAAAGAAGGAAACCTGACCATTTGCAACAACACAGATGGATCTAGAAGGCATTATGCTAAGTGAAATAAGTCAGACAAAGATGAATACTGCATGATTTCATTAAATGTCTTTAATAAAGACTTATTAAGATTTTCCATTTCTTCTTGTGTAAGTTTGGCATATTGTGTGGTTAAAGGAACTGGTCCTAGATTATGAATGTGAGCATAGAGCTGTTTATAGTTTGTTTGTTTGTTTGTTTTTTGAGAGAGGCACAGGCTGAGGAAGCTGGGGAAAGCAGAGGGAAGAAAGAGTCTTAACCAGGTTTCACAGCCAGTGCAGAGCATGACATGGGACTTGATCTCAAAACCCTGAGATCATGATCTGGGCTGATAAGAGTTGGACACTTAACCAACTGAGCCACAACCCAATTTTTTTTTTTAAATATAGCTTTCAATGCTATACATTCCCCTTCCTACACTCAATGCTATAAATTCTCCTTCCAGCACTTCCCCTTCCCCTTTTTTGTAATATAGCACTCAAGGCTGTAAATTCCCCTTCCAGCATTCAATGCCAGAAATTCTCCTTTCAGCACTGTTTTTGCTATATCCCACAGATACTAAGTTGTATCTAAGTTTCATTTAAGTCAAAATATTTCTAAACTTCTCTTGAGATGTCTTCTTTGACCCATGTGTTATTTACAAGTGTATTGTTTAACTTCCTTATATTTTGGAATTTTCCAGTTATCTGTCTGTTATTGATTTCTAGTTTAAGGCCTTGCACATAGTATTTAGGGTAATGTAGTAGGGGATTAAGGTAGATGGTAAGAAATTAAGCCTCTTGACCTTGAGCACAGCTTCTTTGAATGATACTAGGAAAAAACTTCTGAATATGGTAACTCTACTAGATATCTATTGTTGCATAACCAATTACTCCAAAGCTAGTTTGATTAAAACAACAACAAAAAAATATTATCTCTGCAGGCCAGGTATGCAGGTATGGCTCAGCTGGGTGCCTCTGACTCAGAGCCTGTCATGAAGCTGCAGTTAAATTATGGGCCAGGGCTGTGTCTCATCTGAAAGTGCAATAAATTGGGTGTGGGTTGTTGGCAGGCTTGACACCTTGCTACATGAGTGTCCCCACAGGGCTGCCTCAATATATGTTGCTGGCTCACCCAGGTGAATCATCCAAGAGAGAACGTGTGAGAACACCCAACAAGGGAGTCATAGTCTTTTACATCTTACTTACGAAAGTGATACCCCACCACTCTTGCTGTATTCTATTCATTAGAAGTAAGTCACCAAGTCCGGCTATACTCATTAGGATGTTATTGCCAGGGATGAGAATGTCAATGAGAGCCTTTTAAAGGTTGCTAGCCACAAAGACCATGTGCTACTTCCACAGGCACTTCTCAGTCTATATCTATAAGTATCTGTCCTGATTTGGATCCTCCTCTTCCTCTTTTGTCTTGTTCCCTTCCCTCTAGTGTCTGTACAATGCAATCCAAAAACCATCTGTTGGGGCCAAGAAAGTCCAATAAAAAATTGTTGAGATACATGTTATTTACATGGTCAAAAATCCTCCCCTCATTATACATATATAGTACAACAGGGAAAACAAGTAATTTTATAATGGAGAAGTCTGGCAGACAACACCTCAATTAGTTGAATAAAGTTAACATTGCCAGGAATAGGACAAGTTAAAATCACATTCCACTTGATAGGAGGCAATGAGAACACAGCATCACTTATGAAATGTTCCTGCCAAAGATGGGTACCCTGCATGTAATTACGAGAGAGCAATAGACTTCTTTTTTTTTATCTTTTTTTTTTAAGATTTTTATTTATTTATTTGACAGAGAGAGATCACAAGTAGACAGAGAGGCAGGCAGAGAGAGAGAGAGAGAGAGGGAAGCAGGCTCCCTGCCGAGCAGAGAGCCCAATGCGGGACTCGATCCCAGGACCCTGAGATCATGACCTGAGCCGAAGGCAGTGGCTTAACCCACTGAGCCACCCAGGTGCCCGAGAGCAATAGACTTCTATACAAATTGGTGAATATTCTATAGTCTGTGTTCTTCAAAATGTCAGAATCATAAAAGTCAAGGAGAGACCAAGGAACTTCTCCAGATTGCAGGCAACTAGAACAACATAATGACTAAATGCAACATGTGATTCTGAACTGGATCCTGTTTCTATAAAAACCATTATGGGGACAATTGGTGAGGCCTGAATGGAAGTTAATGACTAGATGGGGCAAAGTACCAATGTTAATTTCCTGATTTTGATGGTTCTACTGTGGCTAGTTAAGAGACTGTCTTTGGTTATAGGAGAGCCACATTATGATATTCAGGAGTGATGGGGATCACATCAGCAACTTACTCTTAAATGGTTTCAGGGAGAAAAAAGAGCCCTTTGTACAGTACTTGTAGCTTTTCTGTAAGTTTGAAGTTTCTTTAAAATGTAATGTTTGAATGCCCCAATTAAGATGGAAAATTATATGATTGCCTCAGTTATAGATATAGGAGTTCTTCTAAAAACTCCTTCCCAGTACCTATTATTCCGATAAACACTTAAATCATCATTTTGGTCATGTATTTTCTTTTTTTAAAGATTTTATTTATTTATTTGATGGAGAGAGATCACAAGTAGATAGAGAGGCAGGCAAAGAGAGAGAGAAGGAAGCAGGCTCCCTGCTGAGCAGAGAGCCCGATGCGGGACTTGATCCCAGGACCCCGCGATCATGACCTGAGCCAAAGGCAGCGGCTTAACCCACTGAGCCACCCAGGCGCCCCCTGGTCATGTATTTTCTTCTGGAGAAAAATCTTCTCCAAAGCAACACAGAGGACACAGACCTAGGACTAAGCTTGGAAATGCCAAATATAATTAAGCTCTCCTAAGCACAGGAATTAGTGGAGCAAAAATAAATTCCACATTTGAAAACTGAATGTATATCAAGGAGAAGGTGGAAAAGATTATACGGCCCACCAAATCCTTAAGATTCTGCTTCAGTTTAAAAGTAGAAATCCATGGGGCTCCTGGGTGGCTCAGTGGGTTAAGCCTCTGCTTTCAGCTCAGGCATCGTCTCAGGGTCCTGGAATCAAGCCCCGCCTCAGGATATCTGCTCAGCAAGGAGCTGAGCTCCCCCCTCTCTCTGCCTACTTGTGATTTCTCTCTCTCTCTCTGCCAAATAAATACATAAAATCTTTTTAAAAAAATAGTAGAAATCTCGGGGCACCTGGTTGGATGGATTTGTAGAGGGTGGGACTCTTGATCTCAGGGTCCTGAGTTTGAGCCCCATGTGGGGCATAGATTACTTAAAAACAAACAAACAAACAAAAATAAATAAATAAAGCAAAAGTAGAAATCTTGATCTTTTGTGAGACTTTACAAATTAAATTGCGCTCATGTACTTCCATATTTAGACTATAAAATGGAAACAAAAAAGCTTTTGTACATACTACCAAACAACATGCCAACTATCATCAATAAAACCTCTTAATTGATATGAATAGGTGTCATAGTCAGTGAAGATTCAAGGGGGAACAAGAAGGAGAGCTAAAGAATCATGGACCTTGAAATAAGGATTCTCCGGAACGACAGAAATACTGAAACCCAGATACATGGAAATGGATGGAAGTATGTAAGGAATTTAAGAAATGAATAAAAATTTGCATTTCTGTGAAACTACTATAAAAACTACCCAATACTTCTATAAATGTGACTAGCTTGGAAAAATAATTATAAAGAATATAAAGATTTGGGAGTTTTGGGGAAGTGAAGTTTATAACCACTGGATTCTCTTGGGTTTAAGGCCAGAAGGCACTCGAGGACTTTAGAGCGGGTGGTAGGGTGTTGTGCTTCTACTCTTCTATGCGGCCAGGACTTCTGGCTCTCTGCCTCTCTTACTGCATCTGGCATTCTCCCTTCCTACTGACTTCCACATATCCAAGGAGACCATTTTTAGTCTTCACGAGTAAGAAGCATGAAGGTCAAATGCAACATTCCCCCATTTGATAGAATCAAACACATACCCTCCTCAGATCTAAAGTATTTAACATACTCTACAGCCTAGGCTTTGTTGATTCTGGAATCTACACCAAACACAGGGTTAAGACATGAGATATTTCTTCTCTATTTAGGGTCTCTCTTTGTTCTTTTCATATTTTCCCCTGAAGCTGTTGAATTTATTTCTAAGCTCTGTAACCTTGTCTGGGATGATTCATGTCCTAAGTAATTTTTCTTTTCTCATACATTCCTTAAGTTATATTTTCAAGGAATTTGTCTATATCCACTGAGTTGTGAAATCTGTCAGCACAGCATTAACCATCATATTGCCTGATGATTCTTTTGGTATCTACAGGATTTACATGTCTGCAGTTTCCTCTTTCGTTCCTGATGTCAGGAATTAGAGTTGTCTCCTTCTTTTCCTGATCAGTTGACCAGCTATGGGCTCGTCCTATAACATTTTAAGTTCATGTTTAACTCAATCTCTGTCCTTTTGCTTCTCTTGAAATGCAAGTTAGTTAAGAGCTGGTGAATTCATAGGACTAGCTGAAGTCAGATTTATAGCGGAGTTGTGGGTGCAAGCAAGGTCAGAGGCAGGATCTATGGAAGGTGGGGAGTCTGATAAGGAGGGAGTTCAAATGACTCAGAAACTGGGTGGGTGCAGAACGGCAGTACAAAACAGCCACGGCTATCCACCCTTCCGTAGTTATTACAAGGATACTTCCTGGTAATGTATTGTCAAGGACCATTTCCCAGCAAACTCTGCTGAGACCTGAGGAACTGACCACTTGCGTTCTCTAGCTGTGCATTTAACTCACAGAAGCGTCCGGAACGTGGGACTATATATAGAGAATGTATGTTTCTCTTTAACATGGGAAGGAAGGGACATACAGCAAGACTTCAGAGAGGGTGAGAAGGCCGTATTTATCCACCTCTATTTATGTAAACCAAAGTTCCATCTGACATGTTTGCATGATGGGTGATCCTTGGTTTCCAATTCCCCGCAGCACATAGTATTTATTATTTAATAAGAAAAAGACATATTTTCTTACTATATATGCTACAGAACTAGATAGAAAGTGGTAAACAGTAAAGAAAAATGCCAATAAAATGAGGTATTGACAATAAAAATTAATTAAGTAATAAAAAATTAAGGCCATGCTGAAAACCAATGAAAGCAAAATATGAAAGCCTAACCTTCTTTTTATAAGATACTAAGCACCTCCCTTTGGCCTCAGGTCAGACCCAGAATAGAACTTGGTCTGTACTCTTTTGAGTATCAACAAAGAGTTTTAAGAAGTAGCTCTGTTATCAATAGGATTGATAAACCCCTGGCCAGACTCATCAAAAAGAAAAGAGAAAGGACCCAAATCAATAAAATCATGAATGAAAGAGGAGAGATCACAACTAACACCAAAGAAATACAGACAATTATAAGAACATACTATGAGCAACTCTACGCCAACAAATTGGACAATCTGGAAGAAATGGATGCATTCCTAGAGACATATAAACTACCACAACTGAACCAGGAAGAAATAGAAAACCTGAACAGGCCCATAACCAGTAAGGAGATTGAAACAGTCATCAAAAATCTCCAAACAAACAAAAGCCCAGGGCCAGACGGCTTCCCAGGGGAATTCTACCAAACATTTAAAGAACTCATTCCTATTCTCCTGAAACTGTTCCAAAAAATAGAAATGGAAGGAAAACTTCCAAACTCATTCTATGAGGCCAGCATCACCTTGATCCCAAAACCAGACAAGGATCCCACCAAAAAAGAGAACTACAGACCAATATCCTTGATGAACACAGACGCAAAAATTCTTGCCAAAATACTAGCCAATAGGATTCAACAGTACATTAAAAGGATTATTCACCACGATCAAGTGGGATTTATTCCAGGGCTGCAGGGTTGGTTCAACATCCGCAAATCAATCAATGTGATAGAACACATTAATAAAAGAAAGAACAAGAACCATATGATACTCTCAATAGATGCTGAAAAAGCATTTGACAAAGTACAGCATCCCTTCCTGATCAAAACTCTTCAAAGTGTAGGGATAGAGGGCACATACCTCAATATTATCAAAGCCATCTATGAAAAACCCACCGCAAATATCATTCTCAATGCAGAAAAACTGAAAGCTTTTCCATTAAGGTCAGGAACACGGCAGGGATGTCCATTATCACCACTGCTATTCAACATAGTATTAGAAGTCCTAGCCTCAGCAATCAGACAACAAAAAGAAATTAAAGGCATCCAAATTGGTAAAGAAGAAGTCAAACTGTCACTCGTCGCAGATGATATGATACTATATGTGGAAAACCCAAAAGACTCCACTCCAAAACTGCTAGAACTTGTACAGGAATTCAGTAAAGTGTCAGGATATAAAATCAATGCACAGAAATCAGTTGCATTTCTGTACACCAACAACAAGACTGAAGAAAGAGAAATTAAGGAGTCAATCCCATTCACAATTGTACCCAAAACTATAAGATACCTAGGAATAAACCTAACCAAAGAGACTAAGAATCTATACACAGAAAATTATAAAGTACTCATGAAAGAAATTGAGGAAGACACAAAAAAATGGAAAAATGTTCCATGCTCCTGGATTGGAAGAATAAATATTGTGAAAATGTCTATGCTACCTAAAGCAATCTACACATTTAATGCAATCCCTATCAAAATACCATCCATTTTTTTCAAAGAAATGGAACAAATAATCCTAAAATTTATATGGAACCAGAAAAGACCTCGAATAGCCAAAGGAATATTGAAGAACAAAGCCAAAGTTGGTGGCATCACAATTCCGGACTTCAAGCTCTATTACAAAGCTGTCATCATCAAGACAGCATGGTACTGGCACAAAAACAGACACATAGATCAGTGGAACAGAATAGAGAGCCCAGAAATCGACCCTCAACTCTATGGCCAACTCATCTTCGACAAAGCAGGAAAGAATGTCCAATGGAAAAAAGACAGCCTCTTCAATAAATGGTGCTGGGAACATTGGACAGCCACATGCAGAAAAATGAAATTGGACCACTTCCTTACACCACACACGAAAATAGACTCCAAATGGATGAAGGACCTCAATGTGAGAAAGGAATCCATCCAAATCCTTGAGGAGAATGCAGGCAGCAACCTCTTCGACCTCAGCCGCAGCAACATCTTCCTAGGAACAACGGCAAAGGCAAGGGAAGCAAGGGCAAAAATGAACTATTGGGATTTCATCAAGATCAAAAGCTTTTGCACAGCAAAGGAAACAGTTAACAAAACCAAAAGACAACTGACAGAATGGGAGAAGATATTTGCAAACGACATATCAGATAAAGGACTAGTATCCAAAATCTATAAGGAACTTAGCAAACTCAACACCCAAAGAACAAACAATCCAATCAAGAAATGGGCAGAGGACATGAACAGACATTTCTGCAAAGAAGACATCCAGATGGCCAACAGACACATGAAAAAGTGCTCCACGTCACTCGGCATCAGGGAAATACAAATCAAAACCACAATGAGATACCACCTCACACCAGTCAGAATGGCTAAAATTAACAAGTCAGGAAATGACAGATGCTGGAGAGGATGTGGAGAAAGGGGAACCCTCCTCCACTGTTGGTGGGAATGCAAGCTGGTCCAACCACTCTGGAAAACAGCATGGAGGTTCCTCAAAATGTTGAAAATAGAACTACCCTATGACCCAGCAATTGCACTACTGGGTATTTACCCTAAAGATACAAACATAGTGATCCGAAGGGGCACGTGTACCCGAATGTTTATAGCAGCAATGTCTACAATAGCCAGACTATGGAAAGAACCTAGATGTCCATCAACAGATGAATGGATAAAGAAGAAGTGGTATATATACACAATGGAATACTATGCAGCCATCAAAAGAAATGAAATCTTGCCATTTGCGACGACGTGGATGGAGCTAGAGCGTATCATGCTTAGTGAAATAAGTCAATCGGAGAAAGACAACTATCATATGATCTCCCTGATATGAGGACATGGAGAAGCAACATGGGGGGGTAGGGGGATAGGAGAAGAATCAATGAAACAAGATGGGATTGGGAGGGAGACAAACCATAAATGACTCTTAATCTCACAAAACAAACTGGGGGTTGCTGGGGGGAGGTGGGATTGGGAGAGGGGGAGCGGGCTATGGACATTGGGGAGGGGAGGCGAACCATAAGAGACTATGGACTCTGAAAAACAACCTGAGGGTTTTGAAGGGTCAGGGGTGGGAGGTTGGGGGAACAGGTGGTGGGTAATGGGGAGGGCACGTTTTGCATGGAGCACTGGGTGTTGTGCAAAAAGAATGAATACTGTTACGCTGAAAAAATAAATAAAATGGAAGAAATTAAAAAAAAAAAAAAAAAAAAAAAAGAAGTAGCTCTGTTTTTCCAATGACCACGTCCTTACCTGGATTATGCAGTTGACAGCGCATCACTACAATATGGAGTTACTAGCAGATCTTTAGTGGAGATACATGGTGGAACATAGCACGTTTGTTTAAAAATGGGAATCCTAAAATTTTTTTAAAAAAATGAGAATTCTGAATAGATAAAAGAATACATGGAATATTTACCCAAAGTGATTCACAAAAGGCTCAAGCTTCTTCAGCTTAGCAAGATGGGTATAGAAGTACCACCCACTCCATTCCCCCTGGTGTTTTTGATTTGGCCACTTGGGTTTCAATAATCCTTGTTCCTGGTTTTAAGATAGGAATCTAGTTTGTCTCACTTTTGTAAGACAAGATCTTCAAGTGATGGACCATCTTGTATTGAAATAATCTTACACATTCAAATTTAACACCGTCACTTGGAAAATTTCATTGAGTGCAGTGGTTTTCCTTCTTCTTAGGGCTCTGGACTCTTTAGTGAACTAATGATGGCAGGGACACTTGCTTCATAAGAAGGCACAACCAAGCATACAAACTGTGACTTCAGGTTGCTCGCCAATCCACTGAACCCAGGTATAGATCCTCTGAACAGATACTCTGAAGTATCTGTTCCAAGGGGCAGGCTTCTGGGCAATGTTCCCAAAATGGGAATTCTGAAGAAGATTTGAGGGGTGCTCCAAGGCACTCCATCATTAACTGCTCTGTGCTAACCTGTGTTCAGGGGTAAAGTTATTTGTTTTACTACATTTTACTTACTCTAGATTTTCTCAGAGCCTTCTATAGGTTAATATTCATGCAGAATCTTGTCTCCCCCTCCCCATCTTTCCTCCATTCATGGAAGTGTGGTCTATGGCCACACCTCCCATGAAGACCCACAGCTTCCTGGCTCATAGCAGAAGCCATGTAAATATCTTCATCTGGAAAAAGCATAGAGCAGAGATGCCCAGGGGAATGGGAAGGTATAGGGATGGTGAACTAATAATATCCTGTTGCGTCCTGTTCAAGGACAAGGGAAGCCAGGGTGGAGACTATGATAAGCCAAGGTGAATATGGAACAATCCCAGGGCTGTCCCTTGGAGGAAGATTTAACTCCTGGGACCCCTGCCAGCCTTGGGGAGCACACTACAGAGAGGGGAAGCAATCTCTGCTTGCTTCTGGCCCTGCAGGTGATCGGATATGCCGGGAGGGATGGGCAGATTGGGGAGGCAGTATCATACCCAGTCACATCATTTCATATACCTGCTGAACAGTTCACAGCTTGATGGGGGCAAAAGTAGATTTTTGTTTTAAAATCAAATTTAATTTAATTTTTTAATTGTTGCTTTAACTCTTTTGGACCTTTCCAAAAGCAAACTTTTTTTTTTAATTAAATTTTTTTAAATTTTTAAATTAAAGAAAAATTTCCCAACGAATACTGAATTGAAAGCAATGGTGCTATGAATCTTTGTAGTCATTGTCAATGTGGCCCCAAACTGTGCCCTCTATACCAGCCATGCCCCTGCTTGCAGACTCCACTGAGTCATGAAGCAAGGCCCAAAATATCATATCCTTTCAGCCTTCAAGATGAATTTAAACAGATGAAGGCATAAACAACACATCCTGAGATGCCATTTACATATATAAAACATAATAATTACTTAACATTACATAGTATCAAGTCAGTGTTACCATTTCATGATTGTTTCATGAATGCCTTTTTATAGCAAATTTGTTCAAAACAGTATCCAAACAAATCCTGCATATTACATTCAACTGATATATCACTTCCTTTTTAAACTGAGGCTTAAAATACATACAGTCAATACACTGATTGTAATTCCAAGGCTTAATGAATGTCTAGAGCCACAGGACCACTGCTCAGATCAAGTTGAAAGGCATTCCCAGCTCCCTAGTTCCTCCTGCTCCTTCCTGTCAGCTTAGAAGGAAACTACAGTCTGTTCTCTTAATACAGGTTTGTATTCAGGGTCTTCAGGTTCCTATAAACAGAATTGTACACACAGTATGTGCTCTTTTGTGTCTGGCTTCTTTTGCTCAGTGTCATGACTATGAGAGTCACCTATGTTGTTCTTTTGTTTGGTTCTGTTCTATGTGCCTGTACTCTGTCATGTGCAAAGGCTCAATTTGTATTTATATTCCTTTGGGTTATTTCTACACCTTCGCTCCTTTAATAATGCTACTATGAATATTTTTGTCCATCTTTTTGTGACATATGCATGCATCTGTGTGATATCTGGGTAGTAGAGTGGTTTAGTCTTGGAAATACTTCCAAACAATTTTTCAAAGTGTGTGAATTACAGTTGGCCGTGTTCAAGCAAACACTGGATATTTATTTACTTTTAACCCATTTGGATGTGTAACAGTATATGACTGGGGCTTTCACTTAATTTTCCTGGTGACCAATGATTTTGAACATCTTTTATGTTTTCCTGAAGACTAATAATGGTCAGCATCATTATTAGCTATTTGGATATATTATTTTATGAAATACTTATTCAGGTACTTTTGCCCATTTTTTAAAAAAAGTTGGGTTATTTGTTTCTGCAGAATTTGTATGCAATTTTTCTCCCAAAATATCATGAGAACAATTTACCCACAGTGGATGGGTTGAATGGGTGAGGAGTGGACAGTTGAAGAGAGGAGGAATTGACATTAAGCACAGTGAAACTGCTAACAATGCTAACAATCTCTAATGCCCTTTATCACACTTAAAAAAGATGGTTAAGCAATGGGTTTCTTGTTTTCCAAAGGAAACCCATTTTGGGGAACAAAATGAATATAAAAATAATAAAACAAAATGACTCAGTGACATATAAGAGTAATGGAGATGTGCTGTATGGTGACTAATACAGCACAATTAAAAAAAAAGAGTAATGGAAAGTTTGATTATTTTTGGAAAGACACTATACCAATGGATGATGATGGACATTAAAGGGGCGCCTGGCTGGCTCAGTCTGAAGGACGGACGACTCCCGATCTCAAGGTCATGAATTTAGAGATTACACAAATAAATAAAGAACAAATAAAAATAAATAATGGACATTCTTTTTTTTTTAAAATGTTAAAATTTGAAGAAGACTGTCTTGGTTATGTGGAGCTGTTCTTTGAAAAATAGCACATGTTCTACTCTTTCCGTGCTGTAATAGGGCTCTCAGCAATACAGGACAGAAAATAGTCCTATCTTACCCAGGCTTTTAAAAATATTTAGAGAAGTCCTTATGAGTCTCTTCACAATGACCTTTTTGTGTATAAATTGCAAGTGATCATTTCCTTAAGTTTGCTGTCTTATCTGCCTGACCCGGCCTGCTCCCGAGTACCCCCTTAATCCACCCCGCCTCCTCCTACAGCAGACTTTGTAGCCTAGCAGAGGGCTCGTCCCCACGGGTGTGGAACTTCCTTCCCTGGGGGCCTTGCTTTTCCTGAAGGAGAAGTGAGGCCCTCCGGAGGGGAAGCAAGAGGCTTTTGCAGCTAGTGGAGTTGCCCACTGCTAAGGACATCTATGCAGGGGGAGTCCGGCTAGGGAGGCTTCCTGGAAAATGCCTGGTGGGTCCATTCACAGAGGTATTGGCAGTCCACAGCCATCCCAGGGCAGTGCCAGCCTCAGCTCAGTCCCTCTGGCAGCACATTCAGGCCTGGCTGGGTAGGGTGCCCACTGGCACCTCAGGCTGTCTAGGGGATTGACTATGGAGCCCAGAGGACACCTGCCTGGTGTGCTTGCTCTAGCCCTGTTCACTGCCTGGAGTGGATGCTTGGGAGTGGTTTGGAAAGTGCGGAGGGAAAAGAGGTGAGTTCAGAGAGGAGAAAGGTCTCAGAACGTGAATAGGAAGGCACCAGAAGAGGAGAGAATCTACAGGGATGAATCGCAGACAAAAGTCCTTGGACATCCTTGGGCATGTGAGGTGACAGGTGTAGTGCTGGGTCCAGGGCTGCCTTGAAGAGAGTTGCTGGAACAGAACATGAAGTGTTCAAGCATCATGGAATCTGGGATCAGATGGTCCCTTCTTGGACCCCCTGACTCTAAAGAAAGATATTAAACCTTTCTGCATCTCAGCTTCCATGGGTGATATAATTCATGAGCTGAATCACTACTGGGTGAGTTTGAGCAACACATACAAAAATGTCTGGCTTGGAGAAGGTCCTGGGTGAGCAGGAGACCCTGTTGACCACTCAATGGATCAGGGAATTGGTGAAAAATGACTGTAGTGCTTTCCTGATGGTGGGCTTTATTTTTTATGGAAACCTCCCTCACTGACCTGATACCCCCTGGACTCCTTCAGGTGCAACTCCAGGAACACACTTGCCCACATCTGCTGTCAGTTGGCCAGATGCACCAGCGTGCGGGCAGGAGAGATCCAGAGCTCTGGTGGACCCACTGAAAACAATGGCATGAGATGAGCCCTGCCTGGGTCTTCTAACAATAAAAGCCAAGTGGATAAGCAATTTTGGCTGAACCCAATGAGTCACTTTATCTTTTTTACAAAGTGCTTTTTAAAAACACCCAATCACTTAATTCATTAGGCCATCCAACTGGCATGGTTGATTTGGTAATTTACACATTTAATTTTTATTTTTAATTTTTTGGGTAATTTTTTAAAATTTTGTTTCTTTAGAGCTATCCTCAAGGGTTTACTTTCACTCCAATATTTTCCTTCTCCAAGAAATATGGAAGAAAACAATGTTTACTGTTCCCATTTTGAAAATCCTGTATAGGCATCATTTGCCCTGGGAGGCTTTTCCTGATCACCCTTCACTATCCTTAGAGTGAATTCTGCTCTCTTGCTGCAACTTCCGTGTATACTTGTGGTGTCACATATGGCACAGTGTATTGCAATGACTTATTTGTGCTGCTAAGTTTTCTGAGGACAAGCTATCATCATCACTTCCAAATCTCTGGTTTCCAGCACAGAGCCTAGAAAATAACAAGCGCTTGGAAACGTGTCTGAGTGCCTGAAATGACCAATCATCCACCACATCAAACATCAGGTAAATCCAGTCCCATTGAATTGGTCTTGTACTTTAGCAGGTCCTGCTGCTGTTTCATCATTTCTTTCACAGCAGTTGGTGGATAGAAAAGTGACTCATGTCACTAATAAATAACATCGTTATTATTATTATTATTAAATAACGATGTTATTTATTAGTGAACTATGGAATTTTTTTTCATAGGGAAAATAAAGTACTCCCATATGGGGAGTGGTTGTGGGGGGGCTATTATATAGTAAAGAACTAGAAGTGTGCCTTCAAAAATGAAAAGAAAAGAAAAAAAGAAAAAAAAGGGAAGGAAAGAATGTTTAGAACCTTCCATTGCTTGTCTGAATATGTTCAACCATTCACCATTGTTTTATGTCACAAACCCTCACTGAGGAACCCCACAGACCAGGTTTGGGTTGTCACAGTGAACTCAGGACTTGCAGGTCTGAAGGTAAAGAGACTGCGGTCATGTGAGGGAGAATGTCGCCAAAGAACTCATCACATTTGAATGGGATGTAATCAAGGGGATTCCCTGAAAAACTGGAAATAGGCCATGCTCAGAAATAGAAGAGCTGAATCATGAATTATGGGATAGTTTTACCATGCACTACTAGGAAGCAGTTAAAATGACTGTTAAGGACTTAGATAGAGTCTCAGAAAAAGAACCCTGAGACACATGGTGTAATACATACAGTATATGTATACATACATAAAATATGTGTGCACGCATCTTATAAAGATACCTGTTTTAATAGTGTGTATATTATCCTGAAACTTAATTGTTTCAGACTGTCTAATTCCTATGTAGATACAGATACAGGTGCTGGTATAGGGGCAGGTATAGATATAGGCAGAAGTACAGATAGAGTTACAGGTAAACACTAGAAAAATCTGGAAGGACATACTCACTCTGGTTTAGGAAAGGATTGAGATTAGGTTTGTTTCAAAGGGGAATTCAGCATTGTCAAATAGTTAAATGTTTATAGGGTGAACATATGGGTGTATTATTTGTGTAACTAAAAATTTTTAATTAGGTATTTCCATTTTGGGGAAAAACATACAGGATTAAAAAGATGGTCTATTTTAAGAAGCCCATGGTACAAATTGAGTAATTGCACAGGTTTTGAAGATTTTCTGTGATTTCTTGGTTGGTGTGTAATATCCCATTCATTCACTTATTCAGATTACCAACTTCACTCACTTCTTCTAATTAAGTTGCATACAACCCTTATAATTCAACATCAAAATAAAACGAAGACCATTTTATGCATGTATGTGTATGTGCATGTATATGTGGGATCTCTATCTGCCATACCTTTATGCCAGGTGTCACAGGTGTAGGAAGGCTCTGACTCAGCCCTGAGTTTAAGCTTCCTGGTAGTTGAAAGACAACCTTTTTTTCTGATATCACACAAAGTTTCATTTGAAGAGTAACCATTATTCCTCCCATACTGAATTCAATGAGGATTTTATTGAAAGGATCCTGATGTTAAACTTACTGGGTAGAAAAATGAGCAATATCTTCACGGTTTTCACGGCTCATTAATCATAGTTAAATGGATGGTTCATTTAGGATGGTGGCTCTCAACCCCCTAACCTGCTATACTTTCTGTTTATACCAAGTATTTTATAGCATCTCTAATACTATCAGGAAACAAAATTAATGGATAATATATAACCCACTGACATTCATAAGTGCCCCAAGTCTAAACTTAAGGGGACTAAAGACTGTAGTGTGTGATAAAAAAAATGAGTTCCTTGTGTCTGTGCTCCAACATCGCTACACAGAAGACGATGAACCAGTCAGTGCACTAAGCCTGGGCACCCATCCGACACTGGCACCACCAGGGTGTTGCGTCAGCTTCCTGGACAAGGCGAGTGGTGGTTTGTTTTTGTGTGCTGTTTCCAAAACATTGAAAAACCCTTGGTCAAACTCTGAGAGAAAACAAGGTCATCTCGTCTCCATCACACAAAACTGGATATTCTGGAAAACTCCGTGCACATTAAAACTAGGACAAGTACCTTATTTTCCTTTGTAAGTCAGATTTAAGTTTTTGGATAAAATTATTATAAACCACTGTCTCACGTACAAAAATATTCTGGGGGGCATGTCCAAGTTGTGTTAGACGTGACATAGATGCTTATTGACATGGGAACTTCTCATGGATTGAAAAGCATCTGACAACCATGGAGTCTTCTCACCAAAGCCAACGATGCCCCCACTGCCAAAACAGTTCCAGAAATTTCCAGAACACCCCCTGGAGAGAAGTACTATTTTCACTGAAAACCACTGAAAAGAGCAGCTGATAAGACTAACTGAGGCTCTGAGATTGAAGGACCCCAAAAGCCAATGGAGCAAGGAGCTGTATGCAGGGGTTTATATGGTGCATAATTCCAGGAAGCAGGAGAGGACATCACTCTGGGTCATGGACTTGATACTGCTGGGACTTTCCAAGAGGAGTACAGAGTGTCATGAATCATTGGCTGGAAGGACAGTAGGCAGAAGCATTTACCCACCAAATTCTGACCCCACTGGCCAAGGTGTTGCCTTCAGATGCTGAGATTCACAAACTGGAACACCATTATTTGGAAGTGAGTAAGTCCACACAGGGCTGAGCACTCTTGTTGCAAGAGGTTGAAGACATGCCAGTCACAGTGTGGAGGCATCTAATGTACTTATCTATGAGGACTTCAAGTTTCTGTTCATCAAGGATGCAAAATCTTCAGGGAAGCTTAAATGGGCCATTTAGTTGAGCTAATGTGAAAACCTGGGACATTTCAGAACTGTGGCAACACAGAGCCAAGATTGCAGCTGCTGGGATAAATCCTGGCCACCACCTTTGAAGACAGACATGTTGGTTCCTTCAATGAGTCAACTTTCTGATCCCCACCTTTGTGGCAAGGAGGTCTTCATTTCCTGCCCCCCACTGACTTGTCCATCCTCCAAGCCTAAAGATAAATGCATTCCCCAAATTTCTCCCATGGACATGAACTCTTGTCCCAGAATGTCACTTCTGACCTGCTAGTTAGTGTGGGATGTGCTGGCCTAAGGTTGAAAGTCAAGGCACTGGGTGTGGTGAAAAAACAATGAATACTGTTACATTGAAAAGAAATTAAAAAAAAAAAAAAGAAAAAAGAAATAAAAAATTAAAAAAAAAAAAAGTCAAGGCATGGCATCTTTTCTCTTAACTGAGTGTATTGAACTCTAATATGGAAAGACCAAGGAGATCTCATTTATAGTAGAAAGAGTTTATGTACTTGCAGGGCTAGCCTTGAGTCCTGGTCTTCAGAGCAAGTTCCTGATAATCCTGCTATGAAGCTGCTGAGATACTCCTATGCCATGGGTGTCCACATCTCCTAGCCCAGAGTGAAATGCACTCATTGCAAATTTGCTCCTCTTCATCCATGCTCTGAAAAGGCAAGGAAGAACTGGCTGTCCTAAGATGACCCAGGCTTTCTGGGAGGCAGTCTCCCTGTTCGACTTTGATGGTGCTCAGCAGATACAGAGCTGATGGCTGTCTATAGCATGACAACATATGTCTCTATAGCAGTGATGTGCCACTTCCTCCGGAAACCTTTGGAATCTCTTAGTTAAACTCAGCAAATTTCCATTGGGTACCATCTAAGCTCAGGTCCCTTTATAGTATACCCTGAGTGATCCTTGGCCTGGGGTGAAGACTGCAAAGAGAAGGGAGGGAATGCCATCCTATGGAGCCCATTACATTGGGGGAAGCTGGGCTTAGACCCCAGGGACACACCAAGAACCAGGTCAGTCCTTCCACCAGAGACACAGAGGATGAGAATATTCATTCACAGGCTCTTGTGCCCTTGGAGTCATGGGTGGCCTGTCCCTGTGGTTTGTCTCTTCCCATCAGTCATGAGTTTTCTCAAGGGGTATTGGTCTCCCCACACAGCCATTGCCAGCAGTGGGTCCACAGTCATGCAACTAGTTTTTAGCAGAACTAGAGTCTGACAGAATTCTCTTGCCTAACTTTGGGATTATGCGCTCTTAATTGAGTGCATTCCATGTGCACTAGGCTTATGGAATGTGATTCTCAGCACATTATTTTTTACAGAAGAGGAGATGCATACAGCCTGTCTTTTCAGGTCTGCCATCTCCTGCTCCCATAGCCCCAGCAACCCTGGACAGGAAATCCTGAAGGCCACTGGGGACCTTCTGCAGTTCAGTCGCTGCTTCTCCCAGGGATGTCCCTGCCTCTCAATGCCCCTCACCTTAACTCTGAGTCAGGCAGGGGCCTCCTTGGCTCTAGGCATGCCTCTGACCAGAATGGTGTTCTCCCTGCTATCCCCACACACCCAAATTTATCCTGTCCTGTCAGCCATTCCAGCTTTTCTTTGTGAGAGATGCAGACTCAGAGTAGGTTAGAATTGAAGAGCATGGTCTGGTGTGACATTGTGTTAGTCAAGTTCTGGACTTGAAGCTGATGTAATTGAGACAAGGCTAATGAAAAGGCATTAAAGAGTTGTGGGCAGGGTCCAGAGAAGTCTACCATGAGTCTTCAGGACCCCAGGGGTCAGAGGGATGCTGCTATCATTCCAAATGGGAAGGGGCAGGGGAGGCAGGAGGTACCTGGACCCTGAGGGTGGACACTTGTGCTGGGAAAGGGACCTCCTGGTGGGGCTGCAGCCTTTCATGGGAGAGTAGAGTCAGCACTTCCAGAGGGCAGAGCACCTGGAAAATTGTTTCTGGTTGCACAATTTTCTCTTCTGTTTCTTTGTCCCTTCCAGGCCTTCCTGAAGCTCTGCCTTACCCTTTCCTAAATCCCATCTGTTATCACTGGCCAGAGTGGATTTCTATTGTCTGCCACTAAGAATCCTGATTGATAACATTGTGTTTACTTGTTTACATATATTATCCAATGCAACTCATCCAAAAACCCCTTACATACAAACAGGCAACATGCCAAAGAAAATGGGAAGATATAGAGGCTCTGAAGAGTTACTGTAGGCACCTGCAGTGGCCTACTCCTGTTTCTTCTATTCTCGGGTTTATGTGCCAAAAGCTGATTCTGAGAACACCTATGCCTGCAGGATCATCAGTACCTGGGTTATAGGGCAGGCCAGAAGTGCTGGAGACTCAATGCCCCAGGAAGAAACCGCAACCAATGCCAGGTGGGAGCTGATAGATAGATACCCTCTTCCACTGGGAAGAGGATCACTCTGAATCAAGTTCCATGGGCTCTGTCAGTGTGCCTCTGTGGGACTGCTTGCTCACGGTGGTAACCTACTAAATGATACATCTTGTTGTCTTTCTACCCTACCCTGTATCACTTTCTCACTCCCCCACTGAGGACACTTGGGATCTCCTGTCAAAGAAACTATTATACTTAATTCTTGTTCCAGGGTGGCAATCTAACCTGAGACAGGAAGTCAATTACCCAACATCACCTAGCTAATGCTATTCTATCCTATTCTATAATGCAACTCATGCTACTGAGTAAGTGTTGGTAATGCATGGTGCATTGGCAGGAATCCATGACCCCAGAGCATCAGTCTTCACAGGAGAATATGGTTTGCTAAGTATTTGTCAAATTTTATGCCTCAGAGCTCTAGGGGAGGAGCTGTAGATTCTCATAGTGGGAAAGAGCAAAGGGGAGTTGAAGAGGAGAATGATGAACGAGAGGAAAATAATGAGGGCAGCATCATGGCAGAAGATGGCAGCCACACTGGGAAGAGGTTGACCACTACTCCCTTTCAGAGACAAGGGTATCCAGACAGTGAATGCTCAGTGCTCTGGGAATTGGATGAATGGTAAAAACAAAAACAAAAAACACCCCCCCCAAAACAAAACATTAAAAAGGTCTATTTGCTTCTTGGTAATATTATCCATGATTGTTTATGGACACATTATGGATTCCTCTGAATGAGTGGAAGTATTATATATAAATGATAATTTCTCAGAAGCAGCTAACAAAGAGGGAAAAAGAAGAGAAAAGAGAGCAGGTGTTAGGAATGACTGAGTGGAAAAGACCTGAGTTAATTACAACGTTGCCACTGCTTTGTTGTGCTCTTAAAGCTTATGCCTTTTAGTTACTGAAACTTGTTTAGAAACTATTTGGGTTTTTGAGTTTCTGTTAATTATTTTGATAACGAGCGGATTCTATAAGCAAAAAGCAAAACAAAAACAAAACAAAACAACCACCTCACACACACACACACACACACACACACACACACACACACTCCTATTTTTTTAGTGTTGTAGTATGAGAGCTCTAAATCCATTAGCAACAAAATAACTTACTAATTACCTTTTTAATTTTATTTATTTATTTATTTATTTATTTGAAAGCCAGAAAGAGAGTGAGGGAGGAGAAGAGGGAGAAGGACAAGCAGACTCCACGTTCAGTGCAGAGCCTGATGTGTGGCTTGATCTCAGGACTCTGAGATCATGATCTCAGCAGAAACAATAGTAGGACACTTAGTTGATTGACTCACCCAGATGCCGCTATCCATTTTTTTTTAAGATTTTATTTATTCATTTGACAGACAGAGATCTCAAATAGGCAGAGAAACAGGCAGAGAGAGAAAGGAGGAAGCAGGCTCCCTGCTGAGCAGAGAGCCAGACAAGGGGCTTAATCCCAGGACCCTGGGATCATGACCTGAGCCAAAGGCAGAGGCTTTAACCCACTGAGCCACTCAGGAGCCCCCCACACACACACCTTTTTTTAATTTAAAAGCACTCACAGTACTACAGGGAGAGCTTCCTCCTTTCCTTCTCTGCCGGCACAACGCTCTATTGTATGGCTGAGCCATAACTTCTGGAACCCATCCCCTGCTCACAGTTGTTCCCAGTCTTTTTTTTTTTTTAATTTTTATTTATTTTTTTTCAGCATAACAGTATTTATTGTTTTTGTACGACACCCAGTGCTCCATGCAAAACCTGCCCTCCCTATTACCCACCACCTGGTTCCCCCAACCTCCCACCCCCCCGCCCCTTCAAAACCCTCAGTTTCTTTTTCAGAGTCCACAGTTTCTCATGGTTCACCTCCCCTTCCAATTTCCCTCAACTTCCTTCTCCTCTCCATCTCCCCATGTCCTCCATGTTATTTGTTATGCTCCACAAATAAGTGAAACCATATGATACTTAACTCTTTCTGCTTGACTTATTTCACTCAGCATAATCTCTTCCAGTCCCGTCCATGTTGCTACAAAAGTTGGGTATTCATCCTTTCTGATGGAGGCATAATACTCCATCGTGTATACAGACCACATCTTCCTTATCCATTCATCTGTTGAAGGGCATCTTGGTTCTTTCCACAGTTTGGCGACCGTGGCCATTGCTGCTATAAACATTGGGGCCCTTCTTTTCACTACATCTGTATCTTTGGGGTAAATACCCAGTAGTGCAATTGCAGGGCCATAGGGAAGCTCCATTTTTAATTTCTTGAGGAATCTCCACACTGTTCTCCAAAGTGGCTGCACCAACTTGCATTCCTACCAACAGTGGAAGAGGGTTCCCCTTTCTCCACATCTTCTCCAACACATGTTGTTTCCTGTCTTGCTAATTTTGGCACTTCTAACTGGTGTAAGGTGGTATCTCAATGTGGTTTTAATTTGAATCTCCCTGATGGCTAGTGATGATGAACATTTTTCAAGTGTCTGATAGCTATTTGTATGTCTTCATTGGAAAAGTGTCTGTTCATATCTTCTGCCCATTTTTTGATATGGTTATCAGTTTTGTTTTTATTTTTCAACATTTCCTTAGAAATTCAGGGTCTCTTCTGATTCCATACAAATTTTAGGATTATTTGCTCCAGCTTTTTGAAAAATACCAGTGGAATTTTGATTGGAATGGCATTAAAAGTGTAGATTGCTCCATATTCATCAGTGATATTGGTCTGAAATTCTCCTTTTTGGTAGGGTCTTTGCCTGGTTTGGGGATCAGGGTGATGCTGGCTTCATAAAAAGAGTCTGGAAGTTTTCCTTCTGCTTCAATTTTTTGGAACAGCTTCCGGAGAATAGGTGTTATTTCTTCGTTGAAAATTTGGTAGAATTCCCCCAGGGACTCCGTCAGGTCCTGGGCTCTTGTTTTTTGGGAGGTTTTTGATCACTGCTTCAATCTCGTTGCTGGATATCAGTCTATTCAGGTTGTCAATCTCTTCCTGGTTCAATTTTGGGAGTTTATAATTTTCCAGGAATGCATCTATTTCATCTAGGTTGCTTAGCTTATTGGCATATAACTGTTGGTAATAATTTCTGATGATTGATTCTACTTCCTTGGTGTTAGTTGTGATCTCTCCCTTTTCATTCATAATTTTATTAATCTGCGCTTTCTCTCTTTTCTTTTGTAATCACCTTTTTTATTATGACAAAATATGCATAACATAAAACTTACCACCTTAATCATTTTTAAGTGTACAGTTCTGTGACATTAAGTATATTCACAGTACTGTGTATACATCAGCACCACCCATGTCCAGAACTTTTATCATCTTCAGAATTGAAACTCTGTACCCATTAAAAAATACCTCCCCATACTCCACTACCTTCAGTCCCTGGGAACCACTATTCTATTTTCTGTCTCTGTGAATTTTGCTACTCTAGGTATCTCATATAAATGAAATCACATAATATTTGTCCTTACTAATTACTTTTGGCTGATGCAAAAATTCAAGATTTTTAATTTTATTCCTAAATACCAAATAGTATCTTACTTATATGTATCATAATGTGTTGATACTGAAATTAACTTTAAAAATTTGAACTTAAGAAATAAGAGGTATACAGATTGGGAAGGAAGTAATAGATCTATTTTTATTGCAACTGAAATATCAATTCAGCAAATCCAAAAAACCCACTACCACTACCACCACAACAATATTTCCTGGAATTAATAAGCGATTACAATAATAAGTTTGAAGTATGCAAAGTCAATCATTTTTCCTATATACCAGCAATGAACAAATAGAACTTGAAGTTAAGAACACATTGATATTGAATTAGCAGTCAAAAAATGAAATACTTGAGCAACTAGCAAAATATGTATGAGAGCTATATGAAGAAAACTATAAAACTGATGAAAAGAATCAAAGAAGAGTTAAACAACTGAAGAGATATTCCATATTTATGAATAGGAAAAGTCAATATTGTTGAAATGTCAGTTCTTCTCCAGTTGATCTATAGACTCAGTGCAACCCCAATCAAAATCCCAGTTAGTTATTTTGTGTTGTTGACAAACTGATACTAAATTTTATATGGAGAAGCAAATGACTCAGAATATTCAACTCAATATCAAAGATGAACATAGTTGGAAGACTGACACTACCTGACTTCTATGAAGACTTCCTATAAAGCCACATTAATCAAAATAGTGTGGTTTTCTTGAAAGAACAAATAGCTCCACAGAACAGAAGAGTGTTCTGTTCCAGAAATAGAACAGAATAAATAGAGTCAACCAATCTGTGACAAAGGACCAAAAGCAACCCATGGATTGTCTTTTCCACAAATGATTTCAGAACAATTGGACATCCACAAGCAAAAAAATCTAGACACAGACCTTACAACCTTCACAAAAGTCGACTCAGAACCATAGACCTAAATGTGAAACAAAAAACTATAAAACTTATAGAAATAACGGGAGAAAATCTAGGTGATCCTTGAATGGTGATGACTTTTTAGATACAACACTAAAGGCAACATCAAAGAAATCATTGGTGAGCTGGATTTTGTTAAAATCAAAGGCTTCTTCTCTTTGAAAGACATTGTTAATAAAACAAGAAGACAAGACAAGACTGGGAGAAAATATTTTGCAAAACACACATCTGATAAAGGCCTGGTATACAAAATGTACAAAGAAATCTTAAAAATCCACAATCGGAGAAAGACAACTATCATATGATCTCCCTGATATGAGGACATGGAGAAGCAACATGGGGGGGTAGGGGGATAGGAGAAGAATAAATGAAACAAGATGGGATTGGGAGGGAGACAAACCATAAATGACTCTTAATCTCACAAAACAAACTGGGGGTTGCTGGAGGGAGGTGGGATTGGGAGAGGGGGAGCGGGCTATGGACATTGGGGAGGGGAGGCGAACCATAAGAGACTATGGACTCTGAAAAACAACCTGAGGGTTTTGAAGGGTCAGGGGTGGGAGGTTGGGGGAACAGGTGGTGGGTGATGGGGAGGGCACATTTTGCATGGAGCACTGGGTGTTGTGCAAAAACAATGAATACTGTTACACTGAAAAAATTAATAAAAAGGGAAAAAAAAATACAAAAAAAAATCCACAATAAGGAAATTGAATGACCTGATTTAAAATTGGGCAAGAGATCTGAACAGCACCTCATCAAAGAAGATATGCAGATGACAAACAGGCATATGAAAAGCTTTCAGTGTCACATGGCATTAGGGAAATAAACAGGTGCCACTACACACCTATTGGAATGGCCAACACCCAAAACACTGACAATACCAAATGCTGGTGGGATTATGGAGAAACAGAAATTCACCCACCATTGATGGAAATTCAGAATTTCAAGCCTACTTGAAAAACCATTTGGCAGTTTCTTAGGAAGCTAAACCTATTGTTACCATATGATGTACCATTTGCACTTCTTAGTATATACTAAATGAATTGAAAACTTATGTCAACATATAAACCCATGCATGTGTGTTTATGGCAGCTTTATTTATAATAAAAAAAAAAAACCAAGATGCCTTTTGGTAGGTGAGAGGATAAATGGTGGTATATCCAGACAATGGAATAATATTTAGCACTAAAAAGAAATGACCTATCAAGCTAATGTAGGTTTATCAATTGTTGATAGAAGAGAAGGTTGGGCATGTGTAGTTGTAGATGATACGCAGGAACTCACTGTACTTCCCTACCTAAGTTGTGAACCTAAAGCTGCTCTAAGTGACAACATTCTGACCTATGCTTCAAATCACTTACCTGCACAGTCTCCAAAATTTATATCTGCCCTCTGATTTAGATCATATACTCAAATTGCCATGTATATCTATGGAGAAAATGTCTACAGTGCCCCAAACAGAACTCCAGAAGTGTTCCCCAAACCTACCGAGTCTTTTTCATCTCTGCCAACAGTATCTCAACATTACTCATTTTACTCAAGCTAAAAATTCTAGCAACCTTTTTGAATTCTTTCCTTCTGCCATATCAGTATTCCTCAGTTTACAGATACAGATGTCCTGAATCTATCACTTCTGTGAATTCTCAGTACTCTTGTTCAAGTTTTTAGAATGTCCTGCCCTATAGCCTCCTAACTGGTCTTCTGCTTTTGGTCCCTTGACCTGGACATTTCATCCTCTGCATAGAGCCAAGGTTGTTTTTAAAAGCATAGACCATATTACCTTTTCCTACTTTAGACTTTCCAGCAACATCCCATACTTCTTAAAATATAGTCCAACCATCCAAGTACCTTATCAAGGCTCACTCACTCATTCTACTTAATCTAGCCTTTGCCCACCCTCTTGTTGCCCTGTCACCAGGTTTCAGCCTAAGAGGCTTCCAACATGAGGCCATACCTACTTTTAAACCTGATACTAGTTATTTCTTTGTTAAGGCTTGTCCTTGTCCCCAAATTTTGCAGAGCAGGCTCCTTCAGATGATTCAGATTTTAGCATAAATATAAAGTTATCAGAGAGGCCATTTAAAGTCATTACCCAAACATAGACACTTGGTTCTATTTAAAGTTTCTGGATTTTTTTTTTCATTCACTCAATCTCTCTTTCTCTCTCTCTCTCTCTCATATACACATGCATGCATGCACACACATGTGTACATTTTTTCCCGTTTTTATTTCATTGTCTCGTTCACTTCTGTATCTTTGGCCAAGAATACTGTCTGGCGCACAATGAACCCTCAAATATTTCTGAATGAACAAGGGAATGACACAGTGAAGTCACAGAACAAGCAGAGAGTCCAGAACACTTCATTCTGCACTGACACTATTCCCCAAGTAAGAAGAATATTAATGCCATAATCTCGAAAATGCAATGAACAAGTCTAGATTCAAGCAGAGATATGTGGGGTTTGGTGCTCAACGAAGGTGTAGGCCCAGTGTACACATAGCAGGATGTTATTGCTGGCAGATGGCCAAGAAGTCAGGTGATTTCTACACTTCAGAAATCAATTGTGTCTTGGATATAGACCTGTTTATTCCCAGAAAAAAAGTTAGTGTTTTTTTTTTGGGCACATATCTAAAGAAAACAAATGGCAATCTGCTATTTTATTCAGTAACTGATTTTTCAGCATTGCCAAGTAAGCAGATTGAAGAGGTGTTCACAATTCTCAGTTTGTGTGAACATGGAAGCAGAGCTGCCATGACTTAGCATTCTAAACACTTCTCAGCCTCAGGTTTATCACCTTCTATTTCCTAGAAAGTCATTTGAGATTCGGGACAGACACAAACATATGATAAGGATGGCTTGCTCTTTGCTTTTCTCCTATTTGAGGCAGGAATTCATTCCCTGGCTGGATGCCATAGATTACTCATTCTGTGCATTACACTGAACTTCATGTGGAATAGAAATGAAAGTTTTGTGAAAGTTTCAAGAGCATGAATGCTAAAAGCCCTGCTTAAATCTTAGAGGTGCCAGACAACTGTAGCCATGCCGGGGGTGGGGTGCTCACTGAAATGGATAGGTTTTCATAGCATGACCGGCCATCTGTAACGGAACTCTATGAAAAGAAAGCTTCTGCATGGAGCACTGGGTGTGGTGCATAAACAATGACTCTTGGAATACTGAAAAAATAAATAAAATAAAAACTAAATTAAAAAAAAAAAAGAAAGCTTCTGGAGACATCTGTAATCAGGCTCAGTTACCCTGGATTTGTTTTGTTCTTATGAATTTTTTCTTCAAATTTTTATTTAAATTCTAATTAACATACAGTTTAATATTGATTTCAGGAGTAGAATTCAGTGAATCATCACTTACAACACCCAGTGATCATCACAAGTGACCTTTTTAATACCTACCACCCATCTAGCAAATCCCCTACCCACCCCCTTCATCAACTCCCAGTTTGTTCTCTATTAAGAGTCTCTTATGGTTTGTTTTTCCCTCTCTCTCTTTTTTCCCCCTCTCTTTTTCCCCCTCCCATATGCTCATCCGTATTGTTTCTTAAGTTCCACGTACAAGTGAGATCATATAGTATTTGTCTTTCCCTGAATGACTTATCTCCCTTACCATAATACACTCTAGCTCCAATCATGTCATGTACATGGCAAGATTTCATTATTTTTGATGGCTGAGTAAAGTCAATCATATGTGTGTGTGTGTGTATACATATACACATATACATATGACATGGGTTTTGGTGCTCAAGGATATATATATTTATCACCTTCTTTGTCCATTCATCAGTCAGTGGACATTCAGGCTCTTTTCACAGTTTGGCTATTATTGATAATGCTGCTATAAACATTAGGGTACATGTAACCATCTGAATCTATATTTTTGTATCCTGTAGGAAAATACCTAGTAATGCAATTGCTGGACCATAGGGTAGTTCTATTTTTAACTTCTTGAAGAACCTCCATATTGTTCTCCAGAGTGGCTGCACTAGTTTGCATTCCCAACAATAAGGCAAGAGGGTTCCCTTTTCTCCACATTCTTGCCAACACCTGTTGTTTCTTGTATTATTAATTTTAGCCATTCTGATGGGTGTGAGGAGGTATTTAATCTTGGAGTGTTTTTTTATTTTATTTATTTATTTGACAGAAAAGAGAGGTCACAAGTAGGCAGAGAGGCAGGCAGAGAGAGAGGGAGAAACAGGCTCCCCACTGAGCAGAGAGCCCGATGCGGGGCTTGATCCCAGGACCCTGAGATCATGACCTGAGCTGAAGGCAGAGACTTAAACCACTGAGCCACCCAGGCGCCCCTCATCTTGGTTTTGATTTGTATTTCCCTGATGATGAATGATGTTGAGCATGTTTTCATGTGCCTGTTGTCCATCTGGGCGTCTTCTTTGGAAAAGTATCTATACATGTCTTCTGCCCTTTTCTTGACTGGATTCTTCATATGTTTTGGATACTAATTCTTTATCAGATATGCCATTTGAAAATATCTTCTCTTATATTGTAGGCTGCTTTTTAGTTTTGTTGATTGTTTCCTTCATGATGCAGAAGCTTTTCATCTTGATGAAGTCCCAATAGTTCATTTTTTGTTTTTATTTCCCTTGCCTCCAGCAAAGTGTGTAGTAGGAAGTTGCTATACCTGAGGTCAAAGAAGTTGCTGCCTGTGTTCTCCGCTAGGATTTTGGTGGTTTCTGTCTCACATTTAGGTCTTTCAACCATTTTGAATTTATTTTTGTGTATGTTGTAAGAAAGTGGTCCAGTTTCATTCTTTTGCATGTCTTGGATTTGTTTGTTATTGTTTTTTCCCTTTTATAAATTGTTCAATGCCTCTTATCTGGTGATGATTAGCTAATGGGCTTGCCATTATTTTATATCCCTGAATAATAGTGGGAGTAAAAAAAAAAAAGACTCTTTGAAATTCCCCCCACATCGTTAATATCCACAGTGCTCAGGCTTTCTGAATATCCATGAGCACAAGCAACAACCCTAAATGGCATCTGATAATTATTCAGTGGGTTTTCTTTTTTTCAGTAGGGTTTATTTGGAAAAACTTTGGTGACTTTTAGGTGATGAAGTTAAGGATAATTTCCATGTTTTATTTTTTTCAATGTCCTGAACTTTGAGGAGTTAAGGAGTAATAATAATGAGAATGGTGGCAACCCACAGAATGGGAGAAGATACTTGTAATGACACTACAGATAAAGGACTGGTATCCAAGCTCTATAAAGAACTTCTGAAACTCAACACCCAAAAAGCAAATAATCCAGTCAAAAAATGGACAGAAGACATGAACAGACACTTCTCCAAAGAAGACATATGAATGGCTAACAAACACATGGAAAAATGTGCCAGGAATGGCCAGCAATCCCTGTATTGACAGATGAAAGATTACTCCAAACTTTGCTGTGTAAAAGAAGCAAGAGGATCAACACCCAGAGGTGAAGACCCTTTGTTCTTCTTTGCTCCTGCTTTTATTGGACCTTCAGGATAATCGCAAACCCTTCTCATTGTTTCTCAAGCACGTGATGCATGACAAGGGGTCTTACTAAAACTAGGAAGATCTGTTTATGGGAAAGATGTGATATGCTAATCTACGTGGTCTACTAAACATAGCCCAAGGGACAATGCATACATCTCTAAGATCACAGGGCAGCTGTTTGGGCTAAGAAAGGCTTAGGGAAGGCACCTCCCCACATTCCAAAGGCATATTTGTCATGCAGGCCTCCACATTCCAAAGGCCTATGTCCTTCTCTTCTGAAACCTTCTTTCTCCCCCAGCAGCTTCTGTGTCACATTTTAGCAAGCTAGGTATTATGGCTGATTTCATGCTCTACATTATCCCCCAAAAATAGTTCAACATTATTAGCCATCAGGGAAATTCAAATCAAAATGACATTGAGCTATCACCTTATTTTACACTAGTTAGAATGGCAAAAATTGACAAAGCAGGAAACAACAAATGTTGGAGAAGATGTAGAGAAAGGGGAACCCTCTTACACTATTGGGGGGAATGCAAGTTGGTACAGCCACTTTGGAAAACAGTGTGGAGGTTCCTCAAAAAATTCAACATAGAGTTATCCTATGACCCAGCAATTGCACTACTGGGTATTTACCCCAAAGATAAAGATATAAGGAAAAGAAGGGCCACATGTACCCCAATGTTCATAGCAGCAATGTCTACAATAGCCAAACTGTCTAAAGAGCTGAGATGCCCTTCAACAGATGAATGGATAAAGAAGATGTGGTCCATATATACAATGGAATATAACTCAGTCATCACAAAGGATGAATACCTTACCATTTGCATCAACATGGATGGAACTGGAGGGGATTATGTTAAGTGAAATAAGTCAAGCAGAGAAAGACAATTATCGTATGATTTCACTTATATGTGGAACATAAGGAATAACATGGAGGACATTAGGAGAAGGAAGGGAAAAATGAAGGGGGGAATCAGAAGGGCAAAACTGAGAGACTATGGACCAAGGGAAACAAACTGAGGGTTTCAGAGGGGAGGAGGTGGGGCAATGAGTTGGCCCAGTGATGTGTATTAAGGGGGCACATATTGCATGGAGCACTGGGTGTTATATGCAAACAAAGAATCATGGAACACTACATCAAAAACCAATGATGTGCTCTACGGTGATAACATAACATAATAAAATTTAAAAAGAGAGAAAGAGAGAGAGAGAATGGTGGTATATCTCCTCGGCCTCATGTCCTTTGATTTTCAAGCTGGATACATATGCTATTCCAGGGAGGAAAATAGGATAAGAATGTGATTGGCACCTGGTCAATAGCATAGAAAAGGACAGGTGTAAGGCTCACATTCAGATTCTCTTCCAATTGGAAGTGCTCTGTTTTCATAGATTTAATAGTTCAACCCAAACACAACTCACTTTATCTGTTCATTACTAGATTTGACCGATGTGTTTGGGCAAAATGCTCAGGGTCAAAGTCCCTGGTGACCTTCCCCACAATCTTACCCAATTGCTTACTGACTTGATTTCCAATTGAGAAATTTCTTCTTTTGATTTACATTTTCATTCCTTTTTTATAAGGCAAATGTTCTTGGGAAAGTTCATACATATAATCTTATCAATCATCAACATTATAGCAAAAAGTAATTCATTGGATTTCTTCCTGGGAGGAGTCTGAAGGAGGGAAAGAACAGAAGGTCCCTGATGCCTTCGTGTGTGTGTGTGTGTGTGTGTGTGTGTGTGTGTGTAGAGAGAGAGAGAGAGACAGTCACAAGTGCTGGTATTGAGAAAAAGATGATAAAGTTTTCTCAACAACCAGTATGCAGTTGGTCACTCCCTTTCTCCTGGGACTATAATTTGGAGCTGTTTGATTAAACTTAAAATTTTTCCTTTTATGGTTTGGCCATGCCAGATGGATATATCTTGGTATAATCTGATAAGTTAATGTCAGATACATCTAGAATGTGAAGAATGAAATACTAAGAACTGTCATTCCAAATGAGGATTTGGTTTATTTGCTTTCCTTTTGACTCACTTTAGTTTATTATCAATCTTCCCAGACTCCCTAACCCTACAAGCATTTAGGCAGCCTGCACAGATGAAGGACAGACATCAGGAGTGGACAAAGGCAGCAGAGATACAACTAGTTTGTATTTCAGATATAGATTGTTGCTTTGTCAGACTCCAATCCTTGTATTGTATGAGTGTTAGCATTATGAGGACTACATTCTAAGTGTTGATTTTAGACCACTGCTTATCCACCCCTCATGTGGAATCCATCACTTGCAGAATCCTACAGATTCTTCCTCCAAAAGAACTCCTCATGATTCTTAACTCTAATAACATTTTGGAAAAGTAATGTATCCATTATTCATGACTTTTCTCCTGGATAACTCCCGACTTTTCCCACAAGGCAGATTCTCCTGCTGGGGCATTCTTTTCTCCCAAAGCAGAACTCTCCAGGAAGAAAAGACTTATCAGACAACAAGTTCATTGTGAGTTAGGGAAAAAGTCAGAAGTTGACAACAAGTAAGTATAGGAATGGGATCTTGAACAGATTAGTGGTAGAGAAAACTGGACTGTCTGGAGGAAGGGAAAAGTGCACACTTATGGGAGCAGTGAGTAATGAAAAAAGAAAATAGTAATTTGTTTACCAGTTTACCAAAACCACTACAAAATCCCAACATAATCTGCTGAGGAATTTAGGGAAATGATCTTATTTTTTTCCCTAGGTTTAAATGGCTGGCTTATCATCTAGGAGCCTACTGTCATCACTGCTTCTCAACTACTCTGAATACTTGGGGCAGGCTTTCCAAATTAGATCTTGAGATTAACATTTGCATGACAATAAACCCAGCATGTTTCTCTGTGAAGCTCAAATGAGTTTCATAGCTTTGTTTCACTTTCTCCTTCAGAGCAGGCACTGACTGCCATCTACATCAACTAGAACTTTTCTGGAAACTACACAATGCAAAGATTTTTAGGAAAACCTACCTGAAAGTCAGTCGTTACAATATAGAGGTAGCCAACAGTCAATTAGAAGCTTTCAATAATTCCAAAGAGAAGGAAATATCCAGGTCCTGATTTGATTATGAACTTTATGTTCATGTTTAAAAATCTATATTGGTGGGTGCCTGGGTAGCTCAGTTGGTTGGACATCTGCCTTCAGTTTGGGTTGTGATCCCAGGTTCCTGGGATCTAGTCCCACATTGGGCTCCCTGCTTGGCTGGGAGTCTGCTTCTTCCTCTGCTCCCGCCCTACTTGTGTGCTCGCTCGCTCTCTCTCTCTCAAATAAATAAATAAAATCTTAAAAAAAAATAAAAATCTATATTGGTGAACAATTTCAAATCTACCTATATACTTGTCAAAAATTTTGGAGTCTGAGGGCGCCTGGGTGGCTCAGTGGGTTAAAGCCTCTTCCTTCAGCTCAGGTCATGATCCCAGGGTCCTGGGATCGAGCCCCGCATTAGGCTCTCTGCTCAGCGGGGAGCCTGCTTCCTCCTCTTTTTCTCTCTACTTGCCTCTCTGCCTACTTGTGATCTCTCTGTCAAATAAATAAATAAAATCTTTAAAAAAAATTTTGGAGTCTGATCATTTTAAAGTATATCCACAAATACTTCAATAGCCCTCTCTTCAAGAGGTAGACCTTATTTTCATTCCTCTTGAGTGAGGCCTGGACTCAGTGACTCGTTTCTAACAAATAATATAAGGCATACGTGGAGTGGAGCTGTTGCTTTCAAGGGTAGGTCTTAAAAATCTTTGTGTTTCCATGCTTTGAAACTGGAGTTCAATCACAAGGAAAAGTTCAGAAGGAACTCAAACACCTGGAAGCTAAAGACCACCTTGCTTAAGAATGCTTGGATCAACCAGGAGATCAAAGACGAACTTAAACAATTCATGGAAACCAATGAGAATGAAGACACCTCGGTCCAAAACCTATGGGATACAGCAAAGGCGGTTCTAAGGGGGAAATACATAGCCATCCAAGCCTCCCTCAAAAACATTGAAAAATCCAGAATACACCAGCTGTCTCTACACCTTAAAGAACTGGAGAATCAACAACAAATCAAACCAACTCCACATGCAAGAAGGGAAATAATCAAGGTTAGAGCAGAGATCAATGAGGTAGAAACGAGAGATACAGTAGAACGTATCAATGAAACTAGAAGCTGGTTTTTTGAAAGAATCAATAAGATCGATAAACCATTGGCCACACTAATCCAAAAGAAAAGAGAGAAAGCCCAAATTAATAAAATTATGAATGAAAAGGGAGAGATCACAACTAACACCAAAGAAATAGAAACAATCATCAGAAATTATTACCAACAGTTATATGCCAATAAGCTAAGCAACCTAGATGAAATGGATGCATTCCTGGAAAGCTACAAACTCCCAAAATTGAACCAGGAAGAAATTGACAACCTGAATAGACTGATATCTAGTAATGAGATTGAAGCAGTGATCAAAAACCTCCCAAAAAACAAGAGCCCAGGACTTGACGGATTCCCTGGGGAATTCTACCAAACTTTCAAAGAAGAAATAACACCAATTCTCCTGAAGCTGTTCCAAAAAATTGAAGCAGAAGGAAAACTTCCAGACTCTTTTTATGAAGCCAGCATTACCCTGATCCCCAAACCAGGCAAAGACCCTACCAAAAAGGAGAATTTCAGACCAATATCACTGATGAATATGGATGCAAAGATTCTCAACAAGATCCTAGCAAACAGGATCCAGCAGCACATTAAAAAGATTATCCACCATGACCAGGTGGGATTCATCCCTGGGTTGCAAGGTTGGTTTAACATTCGCAAATCAATCAGTGTGATAGAACACATCAATAAGAGGAGAGAGAAGAACCACATGGTCCTCTCAATTGATGCAGAAAAAGCATTTGACAAAATCCAGCATCCGTTCCTGATGAAAACGCTTCAAAGTATAGGGATAGAGGGAACATTCCTGAACTTCATAAAATCTATCTATGAAAGACCCACAGCAAATATCATCTTCAATGGGAAAAAGCTTGCAGCCTTCCCGTTGAGATCAGGAACACGACAAGGATGCCCACTCTCACCACTCTTGTTCAACATAGTATTAGAAGTTCTAGCAACGGCAATCAGACAACAAAGAGAAATAAATTGGCAAGGAAGAAGTCAAACTCTCTCTCTTCGCTGATGACATGATTCTTTATATGGAAAACCCTAAAGACTCCACCCCCAAACTACTAGAACTCATACAGCAATTCAGTAATGTGGCAGGATACAAAGTCAATGTACAGAAATCAGTGGCTTTCTTATACACCAACAATGAAAATACAGAAAGGGAAATTAGAGAATCGATTCCATTTACTATAGCACCAAGAACCATAAGATACCTGGGCATAAACCTAACCAAAGAAGTAAAGGACCTGTACTCAAGGAACTACAGAGCACTCATGAAAGAAACTGAAGAAGACACAAAAAGATGGAAGACTGTTCCATGCTCTTGGATTGGAAGAATAAACATTGTTAAAATGTCTATACTGCCTAGAGCAATCTATACTTTTAATGCCATTCCGATCAAAATTCCACCGATATTTTTCAAAGAGCTGGAGAAAATAATCCTAAAATTTGTATGGAGCCAGAAGAGACCCCGAATTGCTAAGGAAATGTTGAAAAACAAAAACAAAACTGGCGGCATCACGTTACCCGATTTCAAGCTTTACTACAAAGCTGTGATCACCAAGACAGCATGGTACTGGCATAAAAACAGACACATAGACCAGTGGAACAGAGTGGAGAGCCCAGATATGGACCCTCAACTCTATGGTCAAATAATCTTCGACAAAACAGGAAAAAATATTCAATGGAAAAAAGACAGTCTCTTCAATAAATGGTGCTGGGAAAACTGGACAGCTATATGTAGAAGAATGAAACTCGACCATTCTCTTACACCGTACACAAAGATAAACTCGAAATGGATAAAAGACCTCAACGTGAGACAGGAATCTATCAGAATCCTAGAGGAGAACATAGGCAGTAACCTCTTCGATATCAGCCACAGCAACTTCTTTCAAGATATGTCTCCAAAGGCCAAGGAAACAAAAGCAAAAATGAACTTTTGGGACTTCATCAAGATCAAAAGCTTCTGCACAGCAAAGGAAACAGTCAACAAAACAAAGAGGCAACCCATGGAATGGGAGAAGATATTTGCAAATGACAGTACAGACAAAAGGTTGATATCCAGGATCTATAAAGAACTTCTCAAACTCAACACACACAAAACAGATAATCATATCAAAAAATGGGCAGAAGATATGAACAGACACTTCTCCAATGAAGACATACAAATGGCTATCAGACACATGAAAAAATGTTCATCATCACTAGCCATCAGGGAGATTCAAATTAAAACTACATTGAGATACCACCTAACACCAGTTAGAATGGCCAAAATTAGCAAGACAGGAAACAACGTGTGTTGGAGAGGATGTGGAGAACGGGGAACCCTCCTACACTGTTGGTGGGAATGCAAGTTGGTGCAGCCACTTTGGAGAACAGTGTGGAGATTCCTGAAGAAATTAAGAATAGAGCTTCCCTATGACCCTGCAATTGCACTGCTGGGTATTTACCCCAAAGATACAGATGTAGTGAAAAGAAGGGCCATCTGTACCCCAATGTTTATTGCAGCAATGGCTACGGTCGCCAAACTGTGGAAAGAACCAAGATGCCCTTCAACGGATGAATGGATAAGGAAGATGTGGTCCATATACACAATGGAGTATTATGCCTCCATCAGAAAGGATGAATACCCAACTTTTGTAGCAACATGGACGGGACTGGAAGAAATTATGCTGAGCGAAATAAGTCAAGCAGAGAGAGTCAAGTATCATATGGTCTCACTTATTTGTGGAGCATAACAAATAACATGGAGGACATGGGGAGATGGAGAGGAGAGGGAGTTGAGGGAAACTGGAAGGGGAGATGAACCATGAGAGACTATGGACTCTGAAAAACAACCAGAGGGTTATGAAGGGGCAGCAGGGGGGTGGGGGGGGGTGGGAGGTTGAGGAACCAGGTGGTGGGTAATAGGGAGGGCACGTACTGCATGGAGCACTGGGTGTGATGCCAAAACAATGAACACTGTTATGCTGTAAATAAACAAATAAAAATAAATATAAAAAAATAAAAAAATAAAATAAAATAAAATAAATCTTTGTGTTTCCACCTTCATCTCTCTGTCTCTCAACTCAGTCATGCAGGGGGAAACCCAGCTGCCATGTTGTGAAGACACTCATGTACCCTTACAGTACATTCACATGGCACAGAAATGAGCTTTCTGTCCAACAGACAGTGAAGAACTAAGTCTTCAAGCCAATAGCCATATCAATGTGCCATCTTGGAAGCAGATACCCCAGCCCCAGTCAAACCTTCAGATACTGTAGCCCCAATCAACACCTTACTGGATCTTCTTGAGAGAATTTGTGTAAGAATGACCCAGGTAAGCCACTCTCAAATTTATGACCCTCAGAAATTATGTGAGAAAACAATTGTATCAACAAAAATTAACAATTAATAATAAAGTAATTGTTATTTTAAGATGCTAAGTTTTGCAGTAGCTTATTACCCTGCCCTAGACAACTAACACAGAGGACAATTTAGACCGTCAGCAGGGTCTGTCGCTTTGTTTCTTCAGGCCTAAGAGAGTGATGTGTCCCCACTGTTATTAGATCCAATGTGTTTTCTGGATTTAGAAACTTGTGTTTTTTTCTATCTTCTGTTCTCATGTTTGCTGGCAATGCATATATTAAATTCTTCAATAGCTACTTTGAGTGTGCCATTCCCCCCCCCACCCCCGCCTTATGTCCTCCTTAGAATATCTATCACGTAAAGTCTGCAAAAGCTCCAGTGAATGGTGATAACATTGCCTGTGCCCTTGGCACCCTGAGTGCAGCGATGCCTGTGATGTCTGATGATGCTCTATGCTGTTAGTGCTGGCTTGTTTCAGAGCAAGCTCAGGTCCCAGGGTCTCAGGGTTTTGCTCTTTGTCCTTGTCACCCTGAGATGTGCTGCTGAAGCCTCACCCTCTCCATGTCATTCTTCAATTTTGATACAGCTTCCCTTATCCTGGAACTTGGAAATAAGTCATTGCAGACAGACTGGAGAAGAGCAGAAGAATGGACAATTAGAATAACCCTGAAGCAATTTCCCCCCCCTAGGGCGCTTCCTGGGATCTCATGTTAACAGCCCCCAGTAGTGGCTTAGTGCTCCAAAGATACCTATAAATTCATGAGTCCTGGTGTGAACAGAGTTCGGGTCCATCTGGACATTTACTATAAAAACCTAGAAATTGGCTGAGGTGAAAGATTTAACTTGACTATACATTGGGATCTGTGAGTCATTGTTCCTGTAAACATTTTATTTTATTTTTAAAAAGATTTTATGTATGCATGTATGTATTTATTTCTTTAGAGAGCATGAGTCAGGGAAGGGGCAGAGGGAGAGAGAAAGAATCCCAAACAGACTCACGGCTGAGCTCGGAGCCTGATCTCACCACCCTGAGGTCATGATCTGAGCTGTAATCAAGAGTCAGATGCTTAACTGACTGAGCCCCCTAGGTGCCCTGCTTGTAAAGTTTTCAAGTCAGAAACTTATATTTACAGAGAATAAAATATATGGAATCAAATGTCAGCCTAGGTCTCCAAGCAGGATTCACACATAAGACATGATATTGAGAAATGGTAATCGCATGCTAGGATCCAAAACCCCACTCGAAACTGTTACACAGCCCATGATGTTGCTGTTTGTGCCCCCTCCCTGAGTTGGGGGCCATGTCTGTCTCCCTGAATTTCTTTCCCACTGCACTTGTTTCTTTTCTCCAGAATGCTCCACTCTTGAAGAAAGTGGAAAACCTGCTTTATGTTTGGGAATGTTCCCACACAAATGTGTGACAGGGTGAAGAATTTTGTCTCAGTTCTAGCAAGTCTTTGTATTTTATGCCTATGAGGATGATAAAAATAAAATTCTAGAAACAGATGAACTTGTTTGTGCATACAGCTCTGCAGAGGGGATGGGTTTTAGATAATGTTTCATAGGGCTTTTCAAGGAGTCCAGGAATTTGTCTGCCTTTGTTTTTCTTGGTTCCATTTCTGAAGAATGAGGGTGCTCTTTAAATTTCCTAATACTGTCAGAGACAGTAAATCCAAAGGATATAGCAGTGTTCTTTGCTTCACACAAGACTGAGAATTTTTCTGTCTTAAGATCACTGATGCTTCTTTATTAAACTGGCAAAATGTCTGAAATGAGGGGCAGGGGATGTGATTCCTTGAACTTCAATATCTGTGGCTTCAGTTGCAACCCATATTTCCTATTTTTAATTATTGATGGGAAATTGTAGTTTGAATATACCAAATACATTCTTTGAGTTGATTATGCTGATAAGTGTCACTGAGCATCTTCTAAGTCTCAGGCCTCATGATAATTTCTCTGTCTCATCTGATCTTTCTGAAGTCTTCCCCCTGTGGACCACCTGATCCTGCAGACCTGAGTCCCATTAGCCTGGTGTCTCTCTTTTTTGGGGAGTAAGAGGGGTCTTCCTGAGCATCCTTCATCGTATTCACTGAGTCTTGCCCACCTTGTATATCAATCCCTTCTGGCTCTGTGGGAAGCTGTGCTTCTTGCTGAATTGCTATTTCCCCTTTACTATTTGAGAGGCCACCACCCCCACACCTGTGTCCTTAACTCCTCATATTTTGATGACCCACAGGATCACATCCTCCACACAGTCTGGAAATCCACACTCCAAGCCTATGGAGCAGACCATGTCAGTACCCCCTGCCCCTCACTGGTGGTCCAAGGCAGAGCTAATTGTCCTGGCCATCAAATTGGTTGCAACTGATGAATTTTGGGGCTTGAGGGTCTCACCTGTTCCCTCTACTCCAGTCCCTGACCACTTGCTCAGCAGAACCCCCCCCACCCCCCCAGGAACATCTGCCTTCATCTTCTCTCCTAAGACTGATGGTTTTTAGTCTTCCTGGGGCTAGGCTTTGGCATGGCCTCTGTTGTACCACCATGGAAAATTTGCAACTGCCCTGTCATCCAAGTTCAGACCACTCAGATTCCCTGAGGTTCTGCTGTAACCATCTCTGGACACTGGTGGTCTCAGGGACACAAAATCCAAGAACTTGGCTTTCCCAGAGTCTTCCTAAGGAATCAGGCAACATAACCCAGAAGAGGACAGTTAATTCTCCACAGAGTGGAAGATGACTAGTGAAACAAAAGAGATAGAGAGGCTCCACACCATAAATCCCTCTCTCTTCCTGCCCTCAAAGGCCATTCTGAGACCAAGTGTCTCCACCTGCTCAGACCAGAAGTTGCTCTTTATGACTCAGCCACCAGACATTCCTCATCCACTCTGCAATGAACCACTTGGTCTCTGCCTTTCTCCTTCCCTGCTCCCTTCACTCTCTCTGCCTCTTGCTGCCCTGGGATTTCAGCTCCCATGAAGCGTCATTTGTAAGCTTAGCTCAGGTCTCTGAGCAAACTGAGTGCAAGGTGAAGACATTGTTGTTCCTTCACTCAACCCCCAAATCCCAATTATATAGTGTCCTAATCAAGACACCCAGAAAGTGTCCAGTCTTCTCCTCTTTCTGCTCTTGCAGAGAGTGCCCATTGGCCACCAAATCTGTGCCAACTCCTAAACATCTCGGAAGTTCCTTGTCTCTTTTTCATTATCACCTCCCTCCTTAGATGAGCCCCTTGCCATTATTAACTTGGACACTCACCAGACCCTCTTATTGTCCTTTTAATTTTTTGTATTTATTTTATTGAGTTTTTAAAATTTTAATTCCAGTAGAGTTAATATGCTGGAATAATTTTCATTTCAAGTGTACAATATAGTGATGTGACAATTCTATACATTATTCAGTGTTTATCACCATAAGAGTGCTCTTTGATCCCAATCACTTATCTCACCCATCCCACCATCTCCCCTGTGGTAACTATCAGTTTGTTCTGTATAGTTAAGAGTCTGTTTCTTGTTTGTCTCTCTCTCTTTTTCCCTTGCTCATTTGTTTGTTTCTTAAATTCCACTTATGATTGAAATCAAATGGTATTTATCTTTCTTCAACTTAATTTGCTTTAGTATTCATTCTCTAACTCCATCCATGTTTTTGCAAATGACAAGATCTCATTATTTTTTGCAGCTGAATAATATTCCATTATATTATATTATCATTATATATATTATATATTTATATCATATGTATATTATTATATATCATATACATTATATTATTACATTCCAATATAATATAATGGAATATATATGATATATGACATATATACCACATCTTCTTTATCCATTTATCTATTGATGGAAACTTGGGCTGCTTCCCAATTTGCCTATTGTAAATAATGCTGCCAAGAATATAGGGATGCCTGTATCCCTTTGAATTGGTGTTTTTGTATTTTTTTGGATAAATATCCAGTAGTGCAGTTACTGGGTTGTAGCGTAGTTTTATTTTCATTTTTTTGAGGAAACTCCATACTGTTTTACATAGTAGCTGTACCAGTTTGCCTTCCCACCAGTGGTGCATAAGTGTTCCCCTTGCCAATTCTTGTTTTTTCTTTCTCTTTTTCTTATTTCTTTTTTTTTAAGATTTTATTTATTTATTTGGAAACAGAGAGACAAAGCATGAGCAGGGGGCAGGAGGCAGAGGGAGAAGGAGAAGCAGACACCCGGCTGAGCAGTGAGCCCATTGTGGGGCTCAATCCCAGGACCCTGAGATCATGATCTGAGCTGAAGGCAGACACTTAACTGACTCAGCCACCCAGATGCCCCAGTACTTGTTCCTTGAATTTTTTATTTTAGACATTCTAATAGGTGTGCGATGATATCTCATTGTGGTTCTGATTTGCATTTCCCTGATATGAGTGATGTTGAGCTTCTTTTCATGTGTCTGTTTGCCATCTGGATGTCTTCTTTGGAGAAATCAGACCTTCTTATTGGTCTGTCTATTCTGTCACTGCAGCCTCCAGGCCATCCTCACACACATTCACAAGGTGGGCCAGGCTGGGGGTAGGTGTCTCTGAAAGGCAAGCTCAACCATCTTGTTTCCTGCTTTGAGCTTTCTATTGGCTCCATCATTGTCCTTGAAGATAGAAGTCATATTTTTTAGGATGAAAGTCTTTAAGGCCCATCCTCTTCAGCTTTAGCTTCCGACAACTAAACACAGAAAAGGGACTTTCTTTCATGCTCCAGCAGCAGGAAGTACCTACAGCTCCCATATCATATCATGTCCTTTTCTACTTAGTGTTGCAGGTTGGGTTCTCCAGAGCTGATGCTGAGATGGAGTTTGGGATGAAAGGGATAAGATTGTCACATAAAATATAGGGTGCCCAGTTAAACTGAGTTTCTGAAAAAAAAAGAATATTTTACTATAAATGTGTCATACACAATATTTGAAATATACTTACATACACAAATACATTGTTTATCTGGAATTCAAATTTATTTGGACATTGTGTTTTGGTTTGCTAACCTGACAACCCTAATTAAGGATAAACGCATGTGAAGGGAAGAGGGAGGAAGTAGGTTTGGGCAGATGAAGAACTTGAATGGCATGCAGAAATGGCAAAGCTGTGGTTCCCTCTGTCTCAGTCAATCACAAATACAACCCCCCTCCCCAGCTGGCCCTGCCAAGAGTGGCCTGATATTGGCAGGATGGCTCTCTCCCCTCGAGGCAGACCATGCAAAAGCTGACAGCTGTGGGCAGCCTGATGACCACACTTCCTTATGGGCAGTAGTTCTTTCGCTGAAGGGTGATTGAGTGGTACATTTTTGTGTTCACCATACTTAGTCTTTGATTTTGTTTTTTTTTTTTTTTTTTTTTTGCTTGAACATCTTTGCTACCTTCCCACCTGGTCTATTCAGTCATTTCAAACAAGATGTCACTTGTTTTGACTCCATTTGCAGCTTACATACAAGGAATCACTCCCTTTTCTCTGTGACTTTTGGATATGCTTCAATTTTTCCCCTTATTTCATGAGTTGTCATTAATCTTCCCATGTACATCTTCCCTGCCAGATGGTTAATCTCGTGCATAGACTATACTTTGACTTCATTAAGAAAATATTTATTAGTAGGAATCATGGGCCAGGCAGTACATCGGGCATTAAGATATTACTGTGAGCAAGAGCAACTAATTCCAGCCCACCCTGACTTTAGAACTAGATGGGGGGATGCATTTGATTTAGATAAGCAGTTGTTATCATAAGTATTAGGATGCATGTTGTGGCTTGAGTACCGAAGAAACAGACTGAGATAAAGGTTTGGGTGCAATAAGTATATTTGGAAGATGATCTCTGGAAACCTTGGTAAGTGAACAAGGGGATGAGACAGGAAAGGGAAGGTGGCTAGCACAAGGAGGTGGAAGCAATTCTACAACTGGCTAGATAGTATTGCTCACTCACTCTCTGGTAAGGAGGAACCAGACATTGTAAGAAAGACCCAGTATACTTACACTTGGCATTTTGTTGTTTCAATGAGCAGAAGTCAAGCTGTACTGTGAGGACAATCTCTTAAGGAATACAAATAACAAAGACTTGTTTCTCCTTCATATTATGAGTCCACCATGTGTCACTGTGAGGGGAAGTTTTCTGCTCATTATAGGTACTAAACGACCTAGGTTGACCAAGTTTTTGTCTCCTATGGTGACAGAGGCTGCACCCCTCCAGGTGCTTCTACATCACAGAAGCAGGGAAAAGAGCCCAATGAATCACACAGCTGCTTTAAGGCTAGGGACCAGAAGTAATATGTGATGTTCTGCTTACATTTCATTGACGAAAGCCTTGTCTAATTCCAAGAGGGCACTCAAAGTTGACCCTTTTATGTGGCCAGAAGAAAATCAAGAATATTTGCAACTAGCTTCCATGACCACTAAATATTTGATTCTCATTTCTTCCTGCATCTTTCTCCCAATAGAGACAGCTTAGAAATTCCACAAATAAGACAGTGACACTAGAGAATTGGGAACTCCAGAGGGGAGCGGTGGCCTGAGGCTGGCCTATTGGCTCTCTGCCCTAGTTTTCACCTTGCTGGAATGCAAGGGAATGAGCCAGACTCTCAGGAACTATCTGCAATCAACGGAGGAGCTAGAGCCTGCAGTTACTATAGCTCACTCACTCCGATGAAGGCCTTAGCAGAGACCTCAGTATCTAAAAAGATCTCTAGAAAAGAAAAGAAATTGCATTCCTACTCTCAGTTTGAGAAATCCTGCAGAAAAAATTTTCAAGTCTTTAAGTCATAAAACAACAACAACAACAAAACCTGGCTCAGTTCCCCAGTCCTGAGTCCTCAGTCCTAAGTGCAGAAACAGACAGGAAGCCCTGGAAGAGAGAAATCCCCGCCATCCATAGATGTCAGGAGTAACCTTAGATGACTGGGCTCAGAAGCTGGACCAAAAGACACTAGGACACTGACTGTGAAATGAGCTCCAGCAGAAGTGGCTGGCTGTGCCTGCATCCATCTTCTCTCCACCTTTCTGCTCCTGCCTCAGGACAGACAGAAATGGCCATGCTGGGGATTGAGAGCTCTACCCATTCCCTATGCGGTCGAGTGTCTGGGCTCCCTGTTCATACACCAACCTGCACCTACCTCACGTGAATAGCCTGATAACTCTGATAATGTTTTCCAGCTTTCTCAACACAACTTTTTGCTGAAGGACACAATAACCTTGCTCCTCCAAAGACCTCTGAGTGGAATGTTTTTTGGGGGGTTAGGTCTCATTGTTGCTGATATAACCAGATTCATGATTTGGACAGGTCCTGGTGCTGCCTTTTGTGACTAGGTTATGATATGTAGCAGAAAGACAAAGATTCCTTTAATTTTCTCAAATTCCATGAGTATGGAAACAATCTTCACTATGGACAGTTAAGGAAACCAGAACCCACTGCTCATGGTGTGGCTGCAAAACATATTTCAGTGGGTGCCCAAGAACTTTCCATTGTCCAGGCCTCATTTCATCCTGATTTAAGCACTTGACAAAACAAGCCTGAAATGTTAGAAAATTGCAAATGCAGCTGAAGAATGAGTGTGGTTTCTCATAAAGCAGTGACTTGTCCTGGCTTCTTGTTTTGGCTGAGAATGAGGAAGGCGTGTTTGGCCAGATTTTCCTTCAGCAGTTATAAAAAGCTAACCATGCATAAAAACGGTTGACATTTACATAGCACATTTGAGTTTCCAAAGTGCTCATACGTTTATTATTTCAACTGTGGCTCCTGACAACTGGGTGCAAATGAGGAAATTTAAGGTTAGTAGGAGTCAGTGACTTTTCTAAGGTCACACAGCTAGTAAGTATCAGACCACAGTCTGGGACCCAGAGCCCTGAGCACTCCCTCATCGTGTGAGGAGGCTGGGTCTTCCTGGCATTCTTACATGGCAGAACAGTGAGTGGAGACCCATGAGACCCCAAAGGTTAGAATGCTGATCAGCATCCCCCATGTTGTAAGGAGAAGAGGTAACCATCTATGCAGAGTGAGTTAGGAGGAAACCTCAAATAATCTCTACAACTGACAGCCACCTTCAACAGCTACATATAAAAAACCAGAAAACAAAAATGCAAAAATAAAACACACACACACACACACACACACACAAACAACAACAACAACAATAACAACAGACAGGAGCTTGGGGATGGGACCAAGGGATGCTGCCAAAAATTCAGCTGTAGGGGTACCTGGGTGGCTCAGTCATTAAGCGTCTGCCTTCAGCTCAGGTCATGATCCCTGGATCCTGGGATCAAGCCCCTCATCAGGCTCCCTGCTCAGCAGGAAGCCTGCTTCTCCCTCTTCCACTCCCCCTGCTTATATTCCCTCTTTCACTGTCTCTCTCTCTCTCTGTTAAATAAATAAATAAAATCTAAATTAAAAAATTCAGCTTTAACACATAGTTATGGTGTAAGGATTAAATGAGATGGTGCTAAACAAAACCCCAATAAACACTGGTTCTATCCACATCCCTCCTGGCATCAAAGGCAGCTGAGGGACACCAACCAACATTGGAACAATTGGCTCCATTCATAGGATGGAGTTTTGCCTTAGCCCCTCTGCTTAAATTCCTACCAATGACTTTCCATATGCCTTTCTGTTCCCTTAGTTCTGTAGCAACCTTCTGTTGCCGGAATGAGGTCCCTGATGGCTTTCTCTCTGGGACAGGCCTTCTCTGATACTGTCTCATGGAAACAGGACCCCCAGAGGGAAAGACCTGACTGGAAGAAAAGCAAAAGAGTGTCAAGTTCTCAGGCTTCATGCCCATCCACACTTTCCTATCCCTGCCCAGTCAAGGTATCTTTTCCCATATGGGAAGCTACTGAGAAAAGATCACTCAGATCACAACTGTCTCATGATTTAAATTGTCCATGCTGACCTTCTGACAAACTGAGGGAGGGACCCATGCAGACCAGAGCCAGTGGCAGGGACTGATGTGACAGCCAATTGTCAAAGGTCAGCCTGACCCCCTTGACAGTTCCTACTCACAGGGAAGGAACCAAAGCAAGGGAGTTTGTCCTCAAGAACTTCCGAGAAGGCTGAGGTCAGATTTGCTGTGGTCAGTTACCCTGAACCAGGATGTCTTCAGGAGCAGAGAGTATCCACGTGGGGTGGACACACTCAATGTTGGCCTCCAGGATCTCAGTATCTTCTAAGAAAATGCAGTTTCAGCCCCAGGTGCAGTGTCTCTGAAATGCACTGGGCTGTTAGACCCCTTCCCTCCAAGTCCCCGGTACCTGGTTTGTGCTGGGATCTTAGCTTCTCACACCTTTCCAGACGTGTTGCCAAAGATGTTGCTTCTTACCTATACAGGAAAGAAGGAAGAAGACAGAGGGTTCAGCTGGCTGTAGTCTGAGGTCCCAAGTTTAAAATGATTTCCGTGGGGCGATGCCACTTAATAGGAATATAACCCAGACACATATATAATTCTAATTTCCCTAATGCCACATTAAAAAATGAAATTAATTTCAAAATAGATTGTATTTAACCTTCTTTATAAAAATATTATCATTTCAATTTTTAATCAATATAAAATAATCATTAATGAGATATTTTATATTCCTTTTTCAATCAATCTCTTCAAAACTTGCTGTGGATTGCACAGTACATCTTGATTTGGACCAGCCACATTTCAAGTGCTCAGAAGCCATGCATGGCCCAAGGCTCCTGGCTTGGAGAGCGTTGCCCTACAGTACTGTGTCCTTTCATAGGTAGTCATTGATTGCTTGCGATAAGCATGACTGAATCTTATGTTTGTAGAAAGTTTACCATTCCTCACAAAGTCTTCAGTGTCTTCAACCCATATGACCTCATTTGAGCCACTATTGACAGTAGAAACTGAGGCAATACAATTTTGTCACCAGGCAGTTGGTAGTAGAGTTAGGTCACCCAGTTCTTGGTGTAATGGCATTCCTTCCCTGAGTTCATCTGGGGTGGGGAAGAAGAGGTGAAGAGTCAAGGTGGCCAGGGAGGCTATAAGAGATGGGTCAGATCTGTCTGTGAACATATTAAAACCCTCTGTGAACATATTAAAACCCACTGACTTGTACATGGTAAGTGGGTGAATTGAATGGTAGGGGAATTATATCTCCTTAAAGCTGTTAAAAGAGAGAGAGACACAGAGAGAGAGAGAGAGAGAGAGAGACCACATAGACTGTTTGCTTTTCACGAGTGAGGGAGTAGGTGAGTGAGGGAGGAGGGTGTCTGCCCATGACAGTACTATTCTTCATCTGTAAGTCTTTGTATTGCCAAAGTATGTTAACCAAGGGAAATGAACATTTCCATAGGCAAAGTGAGGCGCCCCCAAGATCCTGAAATGAATTATCCCTAGAATTTGCACTATAAATGATAAAAGCAATGCCCAACAGTTAAGTACGTGTGTAAATATACCTTGAAGGTATAGAAGACCCCTACTTCTGCAGGAGGCATTGTAGGCCGGTAAGAAAGTCTGGCCTGCCTAGGGGAAGGTGATGCCAATCAGAATCACCTGGGTGGGTCTGCCTTGCTCACTGCTGTCTCCTGGATATTTAGCCCAGGCCTGGGCACATATGGCACCCTCAGAAAATATCTATTGAAGGACTACTAAGAGCAGAAGGTGACATAGACAAGGATTTTCCCCTCTGTGGCTGGGAGCAGGAATGTCTCCAAGTTGGGCCTGGATTCATCTTACCTTAGTCTAATGTCAACAAATATCAGTGCCCATGGGACCTCGGGTCACAAATTACCAGGTCTCCCCTGCTCTTGTTAAAGGGAGAGAATGGACAGATGACTTACTTTCTGTCATATGCTCTGAAGTATTACACTTCTTCCTTGGGTTAGGCATTAGCCTACAGATTTGTACCTTTTTCTATTTGTGTCAGTTAGATTTTTATTGTGGTGGCTGCTTTATTTTAGCTGAGCTGGTATCCCCGAGTGTGAATGAGATGGAACCATGGAAAAGTGAGTTTTAGCCTGGCAAGAGGAGCCCCATCCCCCGAGGAGACCCCTTGGATTAGCTTCATTTTCTGGGAAGTGCCTGGAGCTATTTCCATGCCTTTATTCCAGTGTTCGGTGACTTCACTGGAAAAATCTAACTTCAAGAGAATTTCTGAATCATATCCCACAAGTAAGAAAGTGTAATGTAAGAAAAAAAAAAATCCACAGTTGGAGTGACTGCTGTTGAACATTGACTTCAGATACCAAGATGCAGTTGCCTATGCCCAGCTCTGGCCCCATGCCTGTGCACCCCTAGTCAGCCAGCCAGGGGCCCCCACCTTTCCTGCCATTGCACACTGGGGGTCAGGGAAGGGAGTGGTGCTGACGCTCCTGGATACACTCAGGACCAAACCTCCCACCCAGTGCAATGGGTGTGGGCGAGCGGGAAGCAGGAAGCTCCACAGGCCGGAAGCATCCAGATAGATAGCTGGAGAGGGCCTGAGGCCTGAATGCCCTGAGCCGGGCGGTTCCAGGAAATTCCAGGCCAGCCAATCTAACTGGCCTTTCAGAGTAGCTAAGCTGCTATTTTGAGGGTTGTGTTGAGGGGAAACAACTCAACAAAAGCAGAACAATTGTTTCAGAGAAGGAAGGTCAGTGCAGACTCAAGAACCCCCTTTTGCACCGCCTGGGATGCAGCCAGGAGCACTGGGCGTGGCTGTTGCTATGACACCCTTCTGACAACTGTCCAACGGTTTACAGTCCCTCAGAGCCTGAGCCAAACCTGAGGCTCCCTGAAACAACATGCTCGAGAGGAGTCTCTGCGCTAGTTTCTCGACCCCTCTTCGACTGGTTGGTCTGGCTTTCTGCTGGTGCCAACTTTATACCTAGGTCTCTGGAGTTGTTACTAAAGGAGGCAGCCCCACAGGGGGCTCACTTCTCTGCCACATCCAGTGATGAAATTTGGAAGTTTTGAGTGCTTGACCAAATGACTAAGAGAATCCTTGAGATCTTTTTGGTGCAAAAAGGTGATTTTATTATAGCACAGGGACAGGACCAGTGGGCAGAAAGAGCTGCACTGGGACTGTGAGGAGTGACTGATTATATACTTTTTAATTAGTGAGGGCTAAGAATAGTACAAGTCTCTTAGGAATTTGGGAACAAGGCTTTCAGGACCTTGAAAGACCAACTGCTGCCAAGATAAGGTTACTTTTAGTCTTTAATAAAACACAAGCATTAAAGCTCTAAGGCAGCCCTGAGTTCCTTGAGGAAGGTCACGCTCTGCATGTTTCAGGTATCTGTAAGCTGTAAAGAGATTTAGTTTAAGCTACATTCTCTTGCCTTTGTTTCCCTCATCATCCGGGATGAGGGCTCTGATGTCAGGGTCATGGTTACCCCCCTTGTTTGCAGGCCTGCCATTTCGAGGCCTGGGTCCTCCTCCCCGTCACTCTATGTCACTATCTTTCCTGGTGGCTCTTTCCTCAATTGTCAAATGAGATAATGGGTGAATAACATTCCTTCGTGCTCCAGTGTTACTCCCACATTGCTGGGACCCAGTGCCTCTCCTGCTCCCATGCACAGTCCAATGTCACCTGGGTGCCAATGACAGGCTGTGGACAGGGGAGCAGGAAGACATAGGAATATACCTCCAGGGCATATTTCCCCTCTGGTTCCTGTGGCATGTTCCATACCTCTCCAGGGACCACGGGAACCCCAGCACCTTTAAGACATTCAAGCCCCAAGTGTCTGTTTGTGGTTCAAAAGAGGTTTTCAGGACTTTGTTTAGGAGCTGGATTGGGCAACACTGGGCACTGATTCTAGAAAAGCACAGCCTGCCCCTACCAGGGGAATGGCTAGAAAGCGATGTCCAGACAATATTGTGGGAGTTCTGGGGATTCCCTGAGTTGGGCCCAGTGCCCCATGTTCTCTTTAAGGATACCCTGGCATTGGGACAGTGAGATGCAAGACTCAGATTCAGATCTGCCTGTGACCATTTACAGTCATGTGTCCTTGGAGAAGCCACTTAGCCTCCCTAAGGTATGGCATCCTCATTTTTATATAGGGTGCCAGAAGCAAAGTCATGGGTGGGCCTCCTATGTCTGATGGGCGCTCTGCTCATAACCAGCAAGGAGACTGATGGGTTTGTCCTCCAGACTTCCATTGTTCTGGCTTGGCACCAGCTCCAGAAGGAAATGAGTGGGACCTAACCTTCCCATTCAAGGCAGCCTCCTACTCCTAGGCTCCCACCACATGGATAGAGGCAGGGATGTGCCATCAAAGTGTCACTGATCGTCTGAGTTTGTGGAAAGAATATTAAGAAGGCTCAGTTCCATGAAGAAGACAGCAATGAATTAAAAGAATAAAAAGAAAAGAGAAGGGGAGAAATGAAAAAGAAGGAAAGGAAAGGAATGAGAGGAAAAGGAACAAAAAGCCAGGCTCATATCCGGGGAGGATTTGATATGATGAAGAAAAGGATTTGGCTGGTAGGAAAGTGGTTCACAGATGTTCAGCCTGCAGGGCTCTAGGAGGAACAGGCAACATGGAAAAGAAAGGAACTTATCACTGCAATAGTGTTGTAAGTTGCAGATCATTTTCAAAGAGGCAATGGATCTGAGGGACAATACAAATGCAAGCAGTTGCAGTGTTCTGGAAAAGCTGATTCCAGGGTCTCATAGCTTCTTTCTGACTTTCTGGGTGCCCATCTCTTCTGTGCCTTCTGTGCTCATGGACATCTTGCTCAATTGTGTCCTGAAGTGGAGGCCTGACCCAGGCTACCTAAACACAACATGTTTATTTTGGTCTGAGATAACTCACAGTGTGCTTTGCCCTAGAATGAACCCTTCAGAGGGACCTGAGGATGTCATGATGTGTGGGAACTAGACTGATGGGAAATTTGGGGGCAACTTTCTTTTTGAAAGCCTGGTGGAGTGGGCTTAATGAAACCTCATATTTTCAACTGGGAAAGCAAGCCAGGATAAGAGACTATTTACTGCAACTAGGATTACCTGTTTTGGGTGATTCAGGAATAGACCCCAATAATCCAGGGACCCAGATTCTTAACATGATGATGTCATGATTATTCTTCAAAAGAAGCAGGAAGAGCTATTGGCCCAAGGGAAAAACATACTAATGTTGGTGAGGTGGCCTACTCTTGGGCAGCAACTAAGAAAATCCCACCATTGGGAACCATGGCCTCTTCTGCTACCACAGGAGCACAGCCCACACAATACCATGAAGATAGTACACCCCTATCAAGGAGTGCTCTACTGGGGCCAGCAAAGTGGGGAGCTGCTTTGGAAGCCACAAAAGTGAGGGAGGGTGACCTAGAATGTCCCAAGTGTTCCAGGTGGAATCCCAAACTAGACAACTTGAAACTGGAGGTACATTTAAAAGAATGAAAGAGTAGAAGAAAATGAAAGAGAAAGAGAGTGCAGAGTGCAAGAGAGTGCATAGGGATGCGCTTCTAATACCCAAGTCACGATGCCCTCTTTTTGGGGGGTTGTATAAAGAAAAAGTAGAGTAGACAAGGGAGGGCCGTGGACTTCTTCTGTCTTTCTGCTCAGTGACAGCTCCAGACTTGTCTGTATGACATTCATGTAAAGATTTAGCACTCTGGGGTGCCTGGGTGGCTCAGTGGGTTAAAGCCTCTGCCTTCGGCTCAGGTCATGATCCCAGGGTGCTGGGATCGAGCCCCGCATCGGACTCTCTGCTTGGCAGGGAGCCTGCTTCCTCCTCTCTCTCTCTCTGCCTGCCTCTCTCCCTACTTGTGATCTCTGTCTGTCAAAATACATAAATAAAATCTTTAAAAAGAAAGTAAAAAAAAAGATTTAGCACTCTGTACTGGGATCTGACATGCAGGAAGCTTCATTCCATAAATCTTCCCATTTAATCCCATTTCACCCTCACGAAAGATGGCAAGAATAGCATTATTTCCATTTTTTATAGATGAAGAAACTGGGGATCAGGTTAAATAACTTATTCCAGCTCTACATCCTGTGAGTGGAAGAACTAAGTATTGAGCTTCCTTCTCTGTGACCCAAACCTCCCCATCCCACCAGGTCAACCCAATTCTTCCCTGAGGGCAGGGACCCTCCCTCCACACTCAGAGGTACTTCCCCCAGTACTTGCACTATCAGCTCAGACTGGCTTCTGTGGTCTAAGCAGATTGGAGAAAGGCCTTGAGCCCTTATGGTGGATTAAAGATGACACAAAATCTTAGACTCTTCCATTGAGTACTGGGGTCCATGTCTTCTCCCCTTGAGTCTGGTGAGCCTTATGGAATCACTGTAGAGTAAGTAATGCTGTGTGATCTCCAAGGCCAGGTAAGAGGAAGCCTTGCTGTTTTGGCCTTGTTCTCACAGAACATTCAGTTTCTGGACTTTGGCCACACCCCCTGGAGGCCTAGCCCCTATGTTGTGACAAGCAGGCCACATGGAGAGGCACACATGGGTACTTGGGTTGGCAGCTGCAGCTAAGCTGTCAGCCAACAGTTGACATCACCTTCCAGGCAAGCCAGTCAGTCACCTTGGACATGCAGTCTGAGTGGCAAAGGAAATCCCAGCAGCTGTCTGATAATAACCACTTGAGAGATTCTCAAGTGAGGTGAGGACTCCCCAGTTCAGCCCATCCTGAAACCCAACCCTCAAATCCTGAGCAAAATAAAATGGCTGTTTTAAGTTACTTGCATTTGAGAGTAATTCATCTTGCAGTGGTAGGTAGCCACTAGGGTGCCTCTATGAATATCTAGGTCCAAATGAGTTGCATGTATGACACATGGGAGTCATGGGATGAGGAAACATCAGAGGTGGCCAGACCTGCCTCCTCCACTCAGTCTAAGGGATTCTTCCTGACAATGCCACCCAGCATGTACTCTCAAACTCATAACAGTGAACATCCAGAAAAAGAGTCTGGGAGCAAACTTTCAATTGATGAATGGCAAACTTATCTCAGAGAAGGGCAGTGGGATCCAGGAACAGAGATGAGCTCACAAGCCATCCAGATGGATTTCTAAGACATATAGAAAATCAGGGATTGTAGGAGTAGAAAATAGAAGTCAGGAAAGCAAACACCACAGGCACTGGTGTGAATGGCATGGGGGCATCTTGCTGTTATTGTTAATGATGCTTTTCATTTCCCAGCCCAGCTTGTTTCAGGATTTGAGCTCTCCTGGAACAGGGTTCCTGTGAGTCATTGTCCCTGAGGTGAAGAAATGGGTCTCTCGCCTCTGAAAATCATCACTCCATTAACTGAGTTGCCCGAAGCAGGAGTTTCTGCCACAGCCTCTATAAGTATCCATAGATTGGGGTGCGCACTTCAATATGTCATATCTTATCCCCAAATGTGGTTTAGCATAAATCTGATCTAAAACTCAGCACAGGTTGTGTTTTGAAAATCACACAAGTAAATTCCATGCACCCCCAAAATTTTCAAACCTTATCTAATGTCTTGAAATTCGACTAGACTGTCCCTCCCGCTGGTGAGAACAGTTGGTGGTGCCACCTGAGTAGGATTTTGTCCTTTGGCTCTGGGTCTTGGAAGAATCCAAACTTCAAGACGAAAGTCAAGCCCCCGGGGCCTTGGCTAGAGGAGAAAGAAAACCAAGGCACATACAAAATCTTCGTGAGAATGCCCTCCTTCCTAGGCAGGCTGGGCACCTCTTCTTGCCCTGTAAAAAGCATAAAGAAGGAAGTGGGGATGAAAAAATTGGAGACAAGGGCTTTGCTTTTAGTTCCTACATTTTATCAGGCCAGCTATCTGGCTTGGGACTGAGCTCAGTACTGGTGGGTGAACAGCCCAAATTGGTCCCTGCTTTTTAGCCAGTGGAATGGTTTGTTGTTGTTGTTGCTGTTGTTTTTATTTTGTTTGGACAGGAAGAGACTGGCTTGACAAGATCAAAGATTCAGAATTCTGACATTTGTAAATACACAACCAAATAAAGAAAAGGAGAGAAACGATTCTGTATGTTGAGGGAAAGCCAGACATGGATTTTATTTGAGTTAATACTTGAAGATTGTAAAATCCATCTGTCTGTAAAGAATTACAACACACACACACACACACACACACACACACACACACACACACACACACACATACACACGATGCATCTGTTCGTATTTGGCAGGAATTCAGGCTATCTAAGGATCCTGGTGAGACCAGGAAGATTTCCATTCAAAATCTGGAGGTTAGATGTTCAGATTCTGAAGGTGGTTTCATTCAGGGTACAACTCTTGTGGAAAGGGCCTAATTGGGGAGGGAATTAAGAACAGACTAGAGTGGCTCATAATCTAAACCACAGGTGGTAATCGAAGGGCCAAATCAGGCCACACCTATTGGGCCCTACGTTGTGGCTACTTTTCTGCTACAAAGACAGAAGCTAGAGTTTATAACAGGGACCCTGTGGCCATGAAACCTCAAAATATTTATTATTTGTCTCTTTACAGGAAACATTTGTCAAACCTTGGTGTAGAAAATTGCAGATGCATTCCCCTTGGCACTACTTAACTTGTTGTTGTCCTAAAATTTTGTTAGTTTGTGTTTTGCATGATTGCTAGTGTGATGAAAATTGAGAATATGTGCATGAACACAAACAGATATGTGTACATGCTTATAGACAGACACACACATACCTTCATATATACACATGCACACGTATGTGCCTGTATGCATGCATACACATATACATAGATACAGTAAAATAAAGAGAAAGAAAGAAATCAATAAGATTGCATCATGGGATTACAGCGAGCCCAAACTTCTGGTCCCTTCTCCTGCTCCTCGGTGCTCATTGTCCCTGTATACACTGCTGGCATTTTACTAAACATAAGTGAGATTCCCTGCTTGAGAATTTCCCCTGGCTTCGGGAGCATGCTTGATCCCTGTGCATGGCAGACACAGACACTCCCACCACCTGCCCTTAATCTGGGACAAATGAGTATTAGTAGATGCTCACTCCAGGTTCCTTGCCCTATGGAGGGGGCAACCCTAAGGTTGTATATATTTTGCCCTGTTGCCCAGAAATCCCCAGAGGGATGAGTTCGAATACCCACAGTGGTAACCTGTCCATGAACAAATTATTTACTGTCTGCCCTCCCTTCCCTATCTCATACTTCCCTACCACTTCTTGAAATCACCTCCCAAATATGATTCTCATTCTTGTCTTGGGAGCTGCTTCTGGGGACCCAATACATGACAGTTTTGATATACTTTTTCTTTTGGCTATAAGAAACTTTACTCTGCTCCCTGTTTTCCTTTGCTTGGTCCTGTATTTTTTTAAATGTAAGGATAATAACAAGACTAATAAAGAGGTGATGGTAATGTCTTCTTTTCTTACTCATTATCTAAAGCCAATAAATATGAGGGAAATCAGAGGGAGAGACAAATCATGAGAGACTGTGGACTGTAAGAAAACAAATGGAAGGTTTTGGAGGGGAGTGGGGTGGGAGGTTGGGTGAGCCTAGTGGTGGGTATTATGGAGGGCACGTATTGCATTGAGCACTGGGTGTAGTGCATAAACAATGAATTCTGGAACACTGAAAAACAATAAATAAATAAATAAATAAATATATATATATATATAAATAAAAATTTTAAAAAATTAAAAAAAAATGTGTGCTCTCAAATTAGAAAAGCTCTCAGGCAGAGGGTTACAGGTGTAAGAAAAGCCATCTGGGCACAGAGGTGAATGGGCAGGATACAGAATATCAACTAAAGCATTAAGATGGGGCTGAGGACAGAAATAGACCCTCATCTCTATGGTCAACTAATCTTCGACAAAGCAGGAAAGAATGTCCAAGGGAAAAAAGACAGTTTCTTCAACAAAAGGTATTGGGAAAATTGGACAGCCACATGCAGAAAAATGAAACTGGACCATTTCCTTTTACCACACACGAAAATAGACTCAAAATGGACAGAGGACTTCAATGTCAGGAATCCATCAAAATCCTTGAGGAGAACACAGGCAACAACCTCTTCGACCTCAGCCGCAGCAACATCTTCCTAGGAACATCGGCAAAGGCAAGGGAAGCAAGGGCAAAAATGAACTATTGGGATTTCATCAAGATCAAAAGCTTTTGCACAGCAAAGGTAACAGTCAACAAAACCAAGAGACAACTGACAGAATGGGAGAAGATATTTGCAAATGACATAGCAGATAAAGGGCCAGTATCCAAAATCTATAAAGAACTTATCAAACTCAACACCCAAAGAATAAATAATCCAATCAAGAAATGGGCAGAGGACATGAACAGACATTTCTGCAGAGAAGACATCCAGATGGGCAATAGACACATGAAAAAGTGCTCCACATCACTCCCCATCAGGGAAATACAAATCAAAACCACAATAAGATGCCACCTCACACAAGTCAGAATGGCTAAAATTAACAAGTCAGGAAATGACAGATGCTGGTAAGGAGGCGCATCCCTACCTATAGTGTTGGTAGGGATGCAAGCTGATGCAATCACTCTGGAAAACAGCATGGAGGTTCCTCAAAAAGTTGAGAATAGAGCTACCCTACGACCCAGCAATCGCACTACTGGGTATTAACCCTAAAGATACAAATGTAGTGATCCGAAGGGGCACATGCACCCAATGTTTATAGCAGCAATGTCCACAATAGCCAAACTATGGAAAGAACATAAATGTCCATCAACAGATGAATGGATAAAGAAGATGTGGTATGTGTGTGTATATATATATATATATATTTATTACAGTGGAATACTATGCAGCCATCAAAAGAAATGAAATCATGCCTTTTGTAACAATGTGGATGGAACTAGAGGGTATGATGCTTAGTGAAATAAGTTCATCAGAGAAGGACAATTATCATATGATATGAGGAATTTGAGAGGGAATGTGGGGAGTTTGGGGGTAGGAAAGGAATAAATGAAACAAGATGTGATTGGGAGGGAGAAAAACCATACGAGACTCTTAATCTCACAAAACAAACTGAGGGTTGCTGGGGGTAGAGGGGTAGGGAGAGGGTGGTTGGGATATGGACATTGGGGAAGGTATGTGCTATGGTGAGTGCTGTGAAGTGTGAAAACCTGGTGATTCACAAACCTGTACCCCTGGGGCTAATAATACATTATAAGTTAATAAAAAAATAAAAAATTTAAAAAATATTAGGGGGAAAAAAGATAGGGCTAAGGAATCTGTAATTTCTTCTTGCTGTATCTTTCTTTTTTGGTGGTATCTATAATTTTATTTTTTTTTTAACATTGAAAAAAAGTTTTTTATCTGTAACATATAAATCTCACACAAATCAATAAGAACCAAACAGGAAAATGGGCAAAGGGTACGAAAAAACAAAAGAAAATACAATTAAAAAGCAAGAAATACATTTAAAATGTTTACCTCGTGAATAATCAATTAAATTCCAAATGAAAACAATACTTAGGTTATTGTCACATTCAAATAAGCAAATTTTAAAGATTTTATTATGTATTCATTTATTTACTTATTCTCTTCCTACCTACTGATTTTATTTATTTTTTTAATTTTTATTTTTTGGATTTTTAAGAATTTAAATTCCATTAATTAACATATAATGTATTATTAGATTCAGACGTAGAGATCAGTGATTCATCTGTCACATGTAATAGCCAGGTTGCTTAAATCATGTGCCTTCTTTATGTCCATCATTCAGTTACTCCATCTTCCCACTCCTTTCTTCTCTAGCAACCCTCAGTTTGTTTCCTATGAGTAAGAGTCTCTTAATGGTTTGTCTCCCTCTCTGGTTTCATCATTTTATTTTCTAAATCTTCCCCTATGCTTCTCTATTTTGTTTCTTAAATTCCACATATAAGTGAAATAATATGATAATCATCTTTTTCTGATTGACTTATTTCACTTAGCATAATACCCTTTAGTTCATCCATGTCATTGTAAATGACAAAATTTCTTTTTTCTCTGATGGCTGAGTAGTGCCCCATTGTATATATGTGTGTGTGTGTGTGTGTGTGTGTATGTATATGTATATATATACATATGTGTGTGTATGTATGTGTGTGTGTGTATATATATATATATGTGTATATATATATGTATATATATATATGTATATATATATGTATATATATATATGTATATATATATATATGTATATATGTATATATATAAATAAACACAACTTTATCAATTCATCTGTCAGTGGGCATCTGGGCGCTTCCCCTTGTATGGCTATTGTGGACAATGCTGCTATAAACATTGAGGTGTTAGGTACCCCTTTGGATCACAACATTTGCATCTTTGGGGTAAATACCTAGTAGTGCAATTGCTGAGTCATAGTGTAGCTCTATTTTCAACTTTGTTTTTTTAAGATTTTATTTATTTATTTGACAGACAGAGATCACAAGTAGGGAGAGAGGCAGGCAGAGAGAGTGAGAGGAGGAAGCAGGCTCCCTGCCAAGCAGAGAGCCCGATGCGGGGCTCGATCCCAGGACCCTGGGATCATGACCTGAGCGAAAGGCAGAGGCTTTAACCCACTGAGCCACCCAGGCGCCCCTCTATTTTCAACTTTTTGAGGAACTTCCATACTGTTTTCTAGAGTGGCTGCACCAGCTTGCATTCCCACCAACAATTTAAGAGGGTTCCTCTTCCTTTGTATCCTAAACAATATCTGTCATTACTTGTTAATTTTAACCATTCTGACCATTGCGAGGGGGTATCTCATTGCAGTGTTGATTTCTATTTCCTTAATGTCGAGTGATGTTGAGCACTTTTTTCATGTCTGTTGACCATTTGTATGTCTTCCTTGGAGAAATGTCTGTTCATGTCTTCTGCCCATTTCTTGATTGGATTATTTATTTTTTGGGTGTTGAATTTGATAAGTTCTTTATAGATTTTGGATACTAACCCTTTATCTAATAAGACATTTGCAAACATCTTCTCCCATTCCATAGATTGTCTTTTGGTTTTGTTGACTATTTTCTTTGTGATGCAAAAGCTTTTAATTTTGATGAAGTCCCAATATTTCATTTTTTATTTTGTTTCCCTTGTTTTATAGATGTGTCCAGCAAGAAGTTGCTGTAGGTGAGGTCACAGAGGTTGCTGCCTGAGTTCTCCTCTAGGATTTTGATGGATTCCTGTCTCACATGTAGGTCTTTCATCCATTTTGAGTCCATTTTTGTTTATGGTGTAAGAAAATGGTCCAGTTTCATTCTTCTGCATGTGGCTGTCCAATTTCCCCAACACCATTTGTTGAAGAGATGGTCTATTTTCCATTGGATATTCTTTCCGGCTTTGTCGTCTCCCAACCTTTCCACAGTTCATGGTATATGTCAACCCTAAGCTAAGAGCCCACTTTTGGGCTCACTGATTGCAGCAGGCTTCCCCACTTGGATGCCTGGGAACTATGCCACACTCAGACACCGCCAGTCTTTCTATGATCCCAAGGATCCTGAGACCACACTGTCCCACCTAGGATTCTGCTCCACATTGCCACCTCAGCATCTTTCAAGCAGGGATGTCCCTCACCAGAGCAGACTTATAAAAGTTCTGATTTTGTACTTTGCAGCTGTATCACTTTCAGGTGCTGGCTTACACAGGCTCCCTCCTCCACAGTTTATCTCCCCATATATTGCCTTAGATTCACTTCTTTGCAACCCCTACCTTGCAAAAAGTTGTCACTTTTCTATTTTTAGTGCTGCAGCTATTGTTTTCTTAGATCTCTGGTTGAATTCATGGGTGTTCAGAATGATTTGATAGCTATCTAGCTGAATTCCAGGGAGAGATGAATCTAAAGTCTCCTAATCCTCCACCATCTTGGATTACCTTCTTGGAATATCTTCTTGGAATCTGTAATTTTAAAAAAGCTCTCTACTTTTCAACAAATGGTGTCAGAAAAACTGGATATCTACATGCAAAAAGATGAACAATATTTAGTAAATGTATTACTTTTTCCAATATATATATTTAAAATTTTTTGACTCCTTATACTTAGGACAATTTGGTTTCTCAGCATTGAGTAACAAGTTGTTTGAATTTTAAATTGTCCCCTCTTAAACTTTGTTTCCCCTACATTTTAGGCTCCCTGAGCAATGTCTGCATAACCTCTGTATGTGTGAGAAATGGTGCTTGGCGCATAAAGGGTGCACTGAGATCATAGGCATAAACAATGTTTCCAGTGCCCTTGGGTAGAACATTGGCTGGAAACTGGTCCAAACAAGGGTTCAAAATAGATGAGTAAATCCTAGAGAAATGTCAACTGGAAAATTTGGGTGCTCTGGGTAATCTTGTAGTAAATCTTAGATGATAAAGGTCTGAGTGGAAACGGCTTATTGGGAAAAGACCCAAAGAAGCATCACTAGGGGAGTGGCAAAATGGGACAAGAAAGGAAAACAAACCACGATGTGGATGTCATCCTTGATGTCAGAAAAACCTGTTTACTTTGCCTTTCAAGTAGATGTAAAGCTGACCACTCCAACCAGTGGTGCACCACTGACCCCAAAATCAAGTTGGATCCTTATCTTATACCACACACAAAAAATAACTCAAAATGGATGAAAGGCCAAAACATAAGAACTAAAATTATAACACTCTTAGAAGAAAACATAGAAGAAAAGATTCATGACATTGGATATGACAGTGATTTTTTTTAAACAATTTTTTAAAAGATTTTATTTATTTATTTGACAGACAGAGAGCACAAGTAGGCAGAGAAGCAGGCAAAGAGAGGGGTGTGGGGAAGCAGGCTCCCTGCTGAAGCATAGAGCCCAATGTGGGACTTGATCCCGCATCAACAAGGGACTGGGATCACGACCTGAGCCAAAGGCAGCAGTTTAACCCACTGAGTCACCCAGGTGCCCATGGCAGTGATTTTTGGGCACAAAACAAAAGCATAGACAACAAAAGAAGAAAATAGATAAATTGGACTCTATTATAATTAAAAGATTCTGTGCATCAAAGAACATAATTCAACAGAATGAATGCCAAACCAATGAATGGGAGAAAAATATTTGCAAATGTTATATTCAATTAGGGATTAATATCCAGAATATATAAAGAACTCTTATGACTCATCAACAAAAAGTCAAATGGCTTAATTAATTAAAGGGCAAAATGCTTGAATGTACATTTCTCCAAAGAGTATATGCCAATGACCAACAAACACATAAAAAGTTGTGCAACATCACTATCATTATGGAAATGTAAATCAAAACTATAATGAGATACCACATCATGCCTATTAGGTTGACTACTATCAATAAGTAAAATAAAATAACAAAAAACTGAGGCTTAGAGTGTATGTGTATTGTTGAATGGTACACAAAGCACATTAAAATTTTCAAGAATTTATTTGAGCATACATTGATTTGAGTTGGGTAGTGCAAACCCAAAAGTGGTTAGGAGAATTCCACCAACAGGAGCTAGAGGTAAGGTTTTTACAGAGAAGAATTAGAAGCAAAGCAAGGAAATTATTTGATTGGCTATAGTTCAAGTGGTTGCATTTCCAAATAGGAAAACCTAGTTGGCTGTTTGTGATTGATTGTTTTGATTTGTTTTCAAATCATTGTTTTGTTTCAATTTCTTTATCTTACATTCAACTGCATTAACACTTGCTTAAGTTTTAGTTAATTGTGTAGACTTAAGGCAGTAGAGCCTTCCCAGTCTAAGGGTCTCCTTGTTTGATTACTCTAGCAGTATTATGCTTAAGGTCACAGAATTAGGGTCATAGATAAGATGTACTTTTGTGACCCCAAATCTCTTCCTTGGTGATGTCATACAAACTTCCAGAAACAAGGGGAACCATGTTCTATTGCAAATGAGAAGAAAACTGCAAGGTATTACTATAGTATTTGACTTTTAACACAAAATATTAAATTCTACTTTAATGATATTCAGCTTGAGATAAGACTACACAAATAACATAAAGAAGGAAAAAATGTAATAATCCTACTTGAAGATAGAACCTTCCTTTAAGAAGAGAGACATAAATATGTGTCCCAAGCAAGGATGGAATCTCTTCTTCAAAAGGAGGCAAATTCAGCATTTGATAAATATTTGCAGAATTCTTCCAACTTCAATGTCTCCTTATGAGGATTGGGAAAAACCAAGGCAATGCAGAGGAGATAATTTGACCTTCTTTCCCAAAGGAAGATTGCAGGAAGACTTGGAGAAATGAAGAATAAGCTCAGCCATATTTCTCTGAGACCAGAAGGCTGCCACAGTCAGAGCAGGAATTTCTGGCAACTGTTCTGGTAATATTTTTGTTGAAAATTAAAAAATCTGAAGGGTTAGTTTAAAGAGTCAAAAGGAAATATTATAGTATGCTTAACAGCAATGACAAAGGACCAGCTTATTGAAAGTAAGCAATCTTGAAGACTATCTTGAGTCCAAGACAGTGAAGATAGAAACAATCTACTTCCATCTTGTGGAAGCCATCCTTGAGATATGGACTGTGAGAGCCTAGTTTATTCTTTGTCTGAAAAGATCATTTTGGTTGCTGTACACAGAATGATGGAGAGGATGGAGACAGCAAGATGCGGCAAGTAGGCAGGTGTGAGATATGGGTTGAAGGTGAAATCTCTGGGAATTGCTGCTGTATTGAGACAATACAAGACAAGGGAGAAGGGAAACCTATCAACAAAATTTTTAGCTCCAGCCACTGAGTAAATTTGGGTGAATGGGAAAAAGGTACTGGGCCAGTGGGCAGTAATGGCAAGCTCAGCTTGGATATGTTAAATTTGAAGTGTCCAGAAGGCAAGCAGTTTGGCTATATTCTGATGTTTGACTTTAGTGCCCAGAAATAGGTTTTTTTCACACATAAAAATGGAGGAATTTATACCTCCCTTACAGGGCCGTTTTGTTTTTGTTTTCGTTTTTTTAAAACATTTTATTTTATTTATTTATTATTTATTTGACAGAGAGAGAGAGAGCACAGGTAGGCAGAGAGGCAGGCGAGGGTGGGGGAAGCAGGCTCCCTGCTGAGCAGAGAGCCTGGTGCGGGGCTGGATCCCAGGACCCTGAGATCATCACCTGAGCCAAAGGCAGAGGCTTAACCCACTGAGCCACCCAGGCACCCCCAGCAGGGCCATTTTGGACTTGGACTTTTCAGAAGTGTTAAAGCAGTATGAAAATGTAAGATATAATATCTATCAGAAAAGGAATATGTAATTGTCAATCTGCAGATAGAAATGTTGGTTCCCAAAGACAGTGAGGTAAGTTGTGGAAATAAGCAGCCAGATGTAAGCAGTCAGCATGGTATCAGAAAGTTCCCTCCCATACAACAAACACAATTATACATGGTGTGTTTTGTGTGTGTGTGTGTGTGTGTGTGTGTGTGTGTGTGTTATGCCTGTGTGCCTTGCTTTTGCATGTGTGTGTTCAATTCAACACAGGAATAATGAGGAAATGAGAAAGAGAAGGGGTGGGAGTTTCTAAAATGAAAGCTGAAGAGATAATACCAGGTACCAGGTTTTGGTGAGAGGGAAGCATGTTTAAAATTCTTTGCCTTTATGATCTAAATCAGCAGAGTCAGTGTGCAGGATCCAGTAAAAGGTAGTACTTCAGAGGGAGGGGTTTTGTGGACATTCAAGAAAAATTGGCCATGAAGACTGTGGGAGTAAAAGGAAATGATAAATGGATTAGAAGTCCTGAAAGGCAAACAGTGACGTGAGCTTTTCCAAGAGGATTGGCAAATTACATAAGTATCTGATAAAATAGTTGGTGCACATTTCCATCCTGTTGTGGAGCATAAGGGCAACTAATGAATTCCAAAGGAGCAGTTCACTGGTGAGTCAGGGAACATGGAGACCTGGTGAGGGATATTGCTTTTTCTCTCAAGCCCCCCTTAAACATACCTTTTTATTTTTCTCTGGAGAGTTTCACTCCCTGACCTCAAGGGTAGGAACATTACCAGATGAGTCTAACACAATACCTTGTAGCCTTGTCTTGAGGAGTAGACCATGATGTACTTGGGGCCTGAGCAAGAGTGACTTGAGGCCTTCCCCAGGATTTTTCTACTGGTAGCTTGCAGAAAAGAGCTACCAGTCCCCAGAGCTACAAGGGTGACAATTCCATTTGCCAGTACAGCAAGCTCAGACTCAGTCATCTCACCAGTGAGAAACAAGTCAATTAATTAGTTAGCCAGTGGTGTGTAGCAAGTCACCGTGATAGTGGCTTGAAACAACTGAACTCCTATCTTTTTTTGTTGTTGTTTTACTGTGCTGGGTGGATCTTTTGCTGAACTTTCTTTGTCTCCCTCCCAAGGTTGTATTCAGCTGGTTGTTGGGATGGGCCAGCTGATGGTGGGAGAATCCCAAACACTCATGCTCAGGGGCACAACTTAAGGAGCCTCTGTCTACATCATGTTAGCTGATGTATGTATGATTGGTCAAAGCAAGTTACATACATGGCCAAGCCCAGAGTAAGAATGGGAGTGAACAGAGGAAGCACAATAGGTTGGGGACCATAACTAGGACAATCTACTACACTAAGGTTTAGACACTCCTAGTGGCATGGTCCTTGGGGTCTTTGATGTGTTTTCCCAACAATTAAAAGATCCCTGCTTAATGAAGACCACCAGAGATTATTTCATCTACTAAGGCAGGGAAATTTTTCTATCCAGTAATATAGGCAAGTTGAGTATCTTAGTCATTCAGGCTGCAGTTAAGTATTTATTGAAAAGCTACCATAACCTTGTGTAAAATAAACAGAAAATTTATACACTCTTCTAGGCTTCAAGTAGCTCACAATTTCCTGGGGACAATAAGCCATCCACATACATAGAGTTAAAATACAATTCAATAATATGAGGTACCATGAGTCAAAAAAATACCTGTCATTCATTGAACATGTTTTCACAACCTTTCATAGTAGCTATGATGTCATCCATGTTCAGAAAGAAAGCCATGAAGCTCAGAGAATATATGCAACTGGTGATAGGCAGAGTGGATGAAATAAAATGTATTCAAGTGATGGGTGGTTATGGAGGACAAGAATAGCCAGAAAAGCCACTGTAGAGGAGGCTGTATTATCTGTAATCTTTTTTTAATGTTTAAATTTTTTATTTACTGGTTTTCAAGATAAAGAATTGGTACAGCTAATAAAATATCATGTTGAATTACTATATTGTACACTTGAAACTAATATAAAACACTATGATAACTAATTGGAATTAAAACCAAAAGAAAAAATATGTTATATTATCTAACCTTCTAACTTTTCTGTAAATCAGTGCTTTAACATTGGCCACTAGCTATTTCTAAGACTTAGAGTCTAAGCCCATGCAGGATGCGATAACAAAAATACTATCAATGGGATGGCTTATAAAAAACAAAATTTATTTCTCATAGTTTTGATTGCTGGGAAGTCTAAAATTAAGGCCCTAGGAAGCTTGGTGTTTGATGAGAGCCCATTTTCTGCTTCACAGGAACCTGAAACTTCACATGATGGAAGGGTAAGAGAGCTCTCTGAGATCTCTTTCATGAGACACTAATCCCATTCATAAGGGCTCTACCCTCGTGACCTCATCACCTTCCAAAGATCCCATCTCCAAAACCATCACTGTGGATATTAGGTTTCAACATATGAATTCTGGGGGAGACACAAACCTTCAGTCTGTAGCACTAAGTAAACCCTGGCTCATACAAAAACCTCCAGAGACTTTAGATAGCTCCAAACCATATGATCTGTTAGAGTGAACATGAATTTCATGGTAGCACCCCTTTCAAACTTCACTAGCCATCCTGAACTTGCTTACTCTACCTTGCCCTTTCCTTTCCATGAAAACACAGCAAAGAGATTTGCCCAGTAGTTCCTTCTCTGCTCCCTTTCTCATGATCAATACTAGTGGTTCCCTGAGTGGCCCTGAGTGGTGTGCTCTGCTCTCCCCAGGGAACTATAGGTATGATAAGTGTTTTAAATGTTCCTGGTCTCTCTTTTTCTTGGTCTGTATCTTGTTTTGCCATACCTCACTCAAGGTAATATGCTTAAAATGGAGCCAGAACTTTCTACTTTGAAAAATCCCTACGGGGCACCTGGGTGGCTCAGTGGGTTAAGCCTCTGCCTTTGGCTTGGGTCGTGATCCCAGGGTCCTGGGATCGAGCCCCACATCAGGCTCTCTGCTCGGCGGGGAGCCTGCTTCCTCCTCTCTCTCTCTGCCTACCTGTGATCTCTCTCTCTCTCTCTCTCTCTCTCTGTCAAATAAATTTAAAAAAAGAAAAAGAAAAAAGAAAAATCCCTACAAGCAGGCAGGGATCACATCAAACCATCCAGTGCTGTGATGAGGTTCAGCTGTAGTGGATAGGGCAGTGGCAAAGCTGCAAAGGAGCACTGTAATACTTCAGTGAGCTTCAGTGGGGTGGAAGAATATATCTACTAGTCCCTGAAGCCGTGTGTTAGGAGTAGACTATCAGATGGATCCTGACCGCTTCCCACTGTAGACTTCCCTATCAGATTTCCTGTCCTACCCTCAGTGCAACATCTCATAATTATAGGGCATTACTAATATATAAAAAAATTATAATGAGCCACTTGTTAGAAAATGTGGCCAAAAAAAAGGGCGGGGGGATCCTCCAGGGAAAGCTACTGTAAGCAGCCAGTGTCAATGATGTGTCTTCAACACCTTACACACAAGAATTGTTCATTTTCCAGGCTGAATGTGTGTATTGGATGGATAACTATAGGTCATTTGACTTATTTACCACTGATAGTTGACCTTCCCTAATGCCTATGAGATGGAAGCTGTTCTGGGCTTAGCTGTGGTCCAAATGCACATATCAGATCATAGATGAGGATACTTTTCAATACGGACTATGAAGAGGTACTCTCTCCTTTAGAAGACAACAATACAACAGTACCAGAGGAATTTTACAAGGTCATTGGTACAAATCCCTATAGAAGAACAGGTGAAGGTTTTAAAAGCCCATGGCAGGTGTTTGCTTTCCTGTAATTCTGATTCTCAAGGCATATCTACACAGATCTGATCTACCCAGAAAATTCTCCAAACACTTCACTTACCCAACAGTCTTTGGGATAATATAGTGGAAGCCAAGTTTTTAATTCACATTGGCTGTATAGACAGACTGTTGGAGGAAAAGATCAGCTAATTTTCACCATAGTTCATGGGAAACCTCTTCACATAGTTCACTCAAATTTACATTGACCTTGATCTTGTAAAGATTTCTGACCTTCAGTGAGCTGGATCATAGCCTTAAATTTACTTCTGGCAAAAAAATCTGAAAACAAAAGAACTTTGGATGAGACAGTAGCAACGACAGATCAAATCCAGAAAATTGTTCTGTGTTCCACAAAGCCTTGGCTCCCAGGACTGAAAATCATGTAAATGATTAGGAATTAAGAGCAGTCTGGGAAACTCTCATTCCCCCGAGGCAGAGATTCTCCTTAAACTGTCACACAAAACAAATGTACCATAGAATGAGCAGACTACCACGGGAATAATAACATGGTTGAAAGCATGTGCACTTCCAATTTTTACAAGACTGCCAAACGATCCTGCTGAAGGCCACATCAATTTATTCACTTGAAGAGCTTCTCTCTCTTCATCATTGCTGGGTATTACTTCTGCCAAGTTGAACATCAGTAAATGGTGTTCCATTGCTATTATTTGCTTTACTTTAATCCTGAGTGAGATTAATCATTTAAAAATATTTTTTATGAGTCATATATATTTATTTCCTTGTACATAGCTTTTATATCCATTATCCATTTTCTTTAGGGGTTTTGAGATTATTTTCTTATTAAGTTGTATGAACTTTGCATGCACTAAGATTACAAAATCTTTATGCATTATAATTATTTTTCTCAATTTGTCATTTTTTTCTGAGTTTGTTAATGATTTTATTTTTAAGTAGTCATATCCACTGATTGTTTCTTAATGGCTTTGGGCATTTGTGTTCTTACAAAAATAATAAAGTCACCCACTATGATATTGGTGTTTTCACTATGGCAGGAACTTTGATTTCCCTGGAATTTGTATTGGATAGAGGAATGAGGTAGGAATCAATGGATATGATCTTATCTTCTGCCTCCAAATTTAATGTCTTCTTTCTCAGCCTATTCTTATGTGCTGTATACTAAGAAGTTTTCAGACACTGGAAAATTTATTATAATGCTTATTCAAACTGTATGACTCCTTTATTTCATCATCAATGCAAAATTCCTATCCTTCAAGTTGGGATTTCTGCATTAACATCAGCACCAACAGGGCTTGGTTTCTAGTCTCCTTTCTGTGCTCTCATAATTGCTTTCGGTCTTTTGCTCCAGGGATTATTTTTTATTGAACATACTTCAAATCTTGTTTCTCACTTAGCAACCTGAGACATTTTCTGCTGACTCTACACTGTGAAAGAAACCAAGACATCACACCAGTTTCCACAGCCTTATACCTCTTCCTGGGTTTTGTCATTTGCTCATTTTTTTAGGCCTTTATAACTTTAAACATGTTACCTAAATTCACTTAAAATAATTCCGTGGTTCTATGAGAGACTATGGACTCTGAAAAACAACCTGAGGGTCTTGAAGCGGCGGTGGGTGGGAAGTTGGGGGAACAAGGTGGTGGGTATTAGGGAGAGCACGTATTGCATGGAGCACTGGGTGTTGTGCAAAAACAATGAATACTGTGACGCTGAAAAGAAATTAAAAAAATGAAAAAAAATAATTCAGTGGTTCTAATATTTCTTGCTATATAACAAGTCACCTAAACAATAGCTTGAAATGTCGTTGATCTTTTTAAAATTATTTTTTATCTTTTATTTTTATTATGTTAGTCTCCATAGAGTACATCATTAGTTTTTGATGTAGTGTTCCAAGATTCATTGTTTGCCTAAAACACCCAGTAATCCATACAATCCATGCCCTTCTTAACACCCATCACCAGGCCAGCCCATACCCACACTCTCTCCCCTCTAAAACCCTCAGTTTCTTTTCTCAGAGTCCACAGTCGCTCATGGATTTTCTCCTCCTCCAATTCCCCTCCTTAATTTTTCCCTTCCTTCTTCTAATGTCCTCCATGCTATTCCTTATATTCCACAAGTAATTGAAACCATATGATAATTGACTTTCTCTGCTTGATTTATTTCACTTAACATAATCTCCTCCAGTCCCATCCATGTCGAAGCACAACTTGGGTATTCATCCTTTCTGATAGCTGAGTAATATTCCACTCTGTATATGAACTGCACCTCCTTTATCCATTTGTCTACTGAAGGGCATCTCTGCTTTTTCCAGTTTGTTTATTGTGGACATTGTTGCTATGAACATTGCGGTGCATATGGCCTTTTCTTTCATTATATCTGTATCTTTGTGGTAAATACCCAGTAGTGCAATTGCTGGGTCATAGAGTAGCAGTGTGAAGGGTATGAACATTCAAACTGTTTTCCAAAGTTGCTATACCAACTTGCATTCTCATCAACAGTGTAAGAGGGTTCCTCTTTCTCCACAACTTCTCCAACAGTTGTTTTTTTCTTTCATTATCAATTTCTGTCATTCTAGGTTGTGTAAGGGGGTACCTCAATGTGTTTTTTATTTGAATTTCCCTGATGGCTAAAGATGATGAACACTTTTTCATGTGTCTGTTAGCCTTTTGTATGTCTTCTTTGGAGAAGTGTTTGTTTATGTTCTCTGCCCATTCTTTGACTTGATTATTTGTTTTTTGAGTGTTGAGTTTGAGAAGTTCTTTATAGATCTTGGAGATTATCCTTTTGTCTGTAAGGTCATTTGCAAATATCTTCTCCCATTTTGTGGGTTGCCTCTTTGTTTTATTGACTGTTTCCTTTGCTGTGCAGAAGTTTTCATCTTGATGAAATCAAGTTAATTTTTGCTTTTGTTTCCTTTGCCTTTGGAGATCTGTCTTGAAAGAAGTTGTTGTGACCAATGTTGAAGAGGTTATTGCCTACGTTCTCCTCTAAGATTTTGATGAATTCCTGTCTCACAGTGAGGCCTTTCATACATTTTGAGTTTATCTTTGTGTATAGTGTAAGAGAATGGTCAAGTTTCATTCTTCTGTATATAATTGTCCATTTTTTCCAGCACCATTCATTGAAGAGGCAGTCTTTTTTGCATTGTATATTTTTTCCTGCTTTGTCAAAGATTATTTGATCACAGATTTGAGGGTCCATATCTGGGCTCTCTACTCTGTTCCACTGGTCTATGTGTCTGTTTTTGTGCCAGTACTATCCTGTCTTGGTGATCACAGCTTTGTAATATAGCTTTGACATCAGGCACTGTGGTGCCCCCAACTTTGTTTTTATCATTTGTTTTTCAACATTTCCTTGACAATTTGGGGTCTTTACTGGTTCCCTACAAATTTTAGGATTGTTTGTTCCAGAACTTTGAAAAATGCTAATGGTATTTTGATTGGGATGGCATTGCAAGTATAGATTCCTCTGGGCGGCATAGACATTTTGACAATATTTATTCTTCTGATCCATGAGCATGGAATGTTTTTCCACCTTTTTGTGTCCTCAATTTCATTCATGAGTGTTCTGTAGTTCCTAGAGTATAGGTCATTTCCCTCCTTGGTAAGGTTTATTCCAAGGTATCATTTGGTGCTATTGTAAATAGAACAGATTCTCTAATTTCTCTTTCTATAGTTGCACTTTAGTGTATAAGAAAGCAACTGATTTCTGTACATTGATTTTGTAGCCTGCCAAATTACTGAATTTCTGTATGAGTCCTAGTAATTTGGGGGTGGAGTCTTTTAAGTTTTCCACATAAAGTATCATGTCATCTGTGAAGAGAGAGAGTTTGACTTCTTCTTTGCCAATTTGAATACATTTTATTTCTCTTTATTATCCAATTGCTGTTGCTAGGACTTCTAGAACTATGTTGTACAATAGTGGTGAGAGTGGGCATCTTTGTCATGCTCCTGATTTTAAGGGAAAGGCTCTCAGCTTTTCCCCATTGAGGTGATATTCGTTGTGCATTTCTCATAGATGAATTTTATGAAATTGAGGACTCTTCCCTCTATCCCTATACCCTAAAGAGTTTTAATCAAGAAAGGATGTTGTATTTGTCAAATCTTTTTCTTTTTTTTCATTTTATTTATTTTTTTCAGCGTAACAGTACTCATTCTTTTTGCACAACACCCAATGCTCCATGCAAAACGTGCCCTCCCCATTACCCACCACCTGTTCCCCCAACCTCCCAGCCCTGACCCTTCAAAACCCTCAGGTTGTTTTTCAGAGTCCATATTCTCTTATGGTTCGCCTCCCCTTCCAATTTTTTTTTTTTAATAAACATATAATGTATTTTTATCCCCAGGGGTACAGGTCTGTGAATCGCCAGGTTTACACACTTCACAGCACTCACGATAGCACTTACCCTCCCCAATGTCCATAGCCCCCTCCCCCTCTCCAAATCCCACCTCCCCCCAGCAACCCCCAGTTTGTTTTGTGAGATTAAGAGTCATTTATGGTTTGTCTCCCTCCCAATCCCATCTTGTTTCATTTATTCTTCTCCTATCCCCCTAACCCCCCATGTTGCTTCTCCACGTCCTCATATCAGGGAGATCATAAGATAGTTGTCTTTCTCCGATTGACTTATTTCACTAAGCATGATACGCTCTAGTTCCATCCACGTCGTCGCAAATGGCATGATTTCATTTCTTTTGATGGCTGCATAGTATTCCATTGTGTATATACACCACATCTTCTTTATCCATTCATCTGTTGATGGACATCTAGGTTCTTTCCATAGTCTGGCTATTGTAGACATTGCTGCTATAAACATTCGGGTACACGTGCCCCTTCGGATCACTATGTTTGTATCTTTAGGGTAAATACCCAGTAGTGCAATTGCTGGGTCATAGGGTAGTTCTATTTTCAACATTTTGAGGAACCTCCATGCTGTTTTCCAGAGTGGTTGCACCAGCTTGCATTCCCACCAACAGTGGAGGAGGGTTCCCCTTTCTCCGCATCCTCGCCAGCATCTGTCATTTCCTGACTTGTTAATTTTAGCCATTCTGACTGGTGTGAGGTGATATCTCATTGTGGTTTTGATTTGTATTTCCCTGATGCCGAGTGACGTGGAGCACTTTTTCATGTGTCTGTTGGCCATCTTGATGTCTTCTTTGCAGAAATGTCTGTTCATGTCCTCTGCCCATTTCTTGATTGGATTGTTTGTTCTTTGGGTGTTGAGTTTGCTAAGTTCCTTATAGATTTTGGATACTAGCCCTTTATCTGATATGTCGTTTGCAAATATCTTCTCCCATTCTGTCAGTTGTCTTTTGGTTTTGGTAACTGTTTCCTTTGCTGTGCAAAAGCTTTTGATCTTGATGAAATCCCAATAGTTCATTTTTGCCCTTGCTTCCCTTGCCTTTGCCGTTGTTCCTAGGAAGATGTTGCTACGGCTGAGGTCGAAGAGGTTGCTGCCTGCATTCTCCTCAAGGATTTGGATGGATTCCTTTCTCACATTGAGGTCCTTCATCCATTTGGAGTCTATTTTCGTGTGTGGTGTAAGGAAGTGGTCCAATTTCATTTTTCTGCATGTGGCTGTCCAATTTTCCCAGCACCATTTATTGAAGAGGCTGTCTTTTTTCCATTGGACATTCTTTCCTGCTTTGTCGAAGATTAGTTGACCATAGAGTTGAGGGTCGATTTCTGGGCTCTCTATTCTGTTCCACTGATCTATGTGTCTGTTTTTGTGCCAGTACCATGCTGTCTTGATGATGACAGCTTTGTAATAGAGCTTGAAGTCCGGAATTGTGATGCCACCAACTTTGGTTTTGTTCTTCAATATTCCTTTGGCTATTCGAGGTCTTTTCTGGTTCCATATAAATTTTAGGATTATTTGTTCCACTTCTTTGAAAAAAATGGATGGTATTTTGATAGGGATTGCATTAAATGTGTAGATTGCTTTAGGTAGCATAGACATTTTCACAATATTTATTCTTCCAATCCAGGAGCATGGAACATTTTTCCATTTTTTTGTGTCTTCCTCAATTTCTTTCATGAGTACTTTATAATTTTCTGTGTATAGATTCTTAGTCTCTTTGGTTAGGTTTATTCCTAGGTATCTTATAGTTTTGGGTACAATTGTAAATGGGATTGACTCCTTAATTTCTCTTTCTTCTGTCTTGTTGTTGGTGTACAGAAATGCAACTGATTTCTGTGCATTGATTTTATATCCTGACACTTTACTGAATTCCTGTACAAGTTCTAGCAGTTTTGGAGTGGAGTCTTTTGGGTTTTCCACATATGGTATCATATCATCTGCGAAGAGTGATAGTTTGACTTCTTCTTTACCAATTTGGATGCCTTTAATTTCTTTTTGTTGTCTGATTGCTGAGGCTAGGACTTCTAGTACTATGTTGAATAGCAGTGGTGATAATGGACATCCCTGCCGTGTTCCTGACCTTAGCGGAAAAGCTTTCAGATTTTCTCCATTGAGAATGATATTTGCGGTGGACTTTTCATAGATGGCTTTGATAATATTGAGGTATGTGCCCTCTATCCCTACACTTTGAAGAGTTTTGATCAGGAAGGGATGCTGTACTTTGTCAAATGCTTTTTCAGCATCTATTGAGAGTATCATATGGTTCTTGTTCTTTCTTTTATTAATGTGTTCTATCACATTGATTGATTTGCGGATGTTAAACCAACCCTGCAGCCCTGGAATAAATCCCACTTGATCGTGGTGAATAATCCTTTTAATGTACTGTTGAATCCTATTGGCTAGTATTTTGGCGAGAATTTTTGCGTCTGTGTTCATCAAGGATATTGGTCTGTAGTTCTCTTTTTTGGTGGGATCCTTGTCTGGTTTTGGGATCAAGGTGATGCTGGCCTCATAGAATGAGTTTGGAAGTTTTCCTTCCATTTCTATTTTTTGGAACAGTTTCAGGAGAATAGGAATTAGTTCTTCTTTAAATGTTTGGTAGAATTCCCCTGGGAAGCCGTCTGGCCCTGGGCTTTTGTTTGTTTGAAGATTTTTGATGACTGTTTCAATCTCCTTACTGGTTATGGGCCTGTTCAGGTTTACGATTTCTTCCTGGTTCAGTTGTGGTAGTTTATATGTCTCTAGGAATGCATCCATTTCTTCCAGATTGTCCAATTTGTTGGCGTAGAGTTGCTCATAGTATGTTCTTATAATTGTCTGTATTTCTTGGGTGTTAGTTGTGATCTCTCCTCTTTCATTCATGATTTTATTGATTTGGGTCCTTTCTCTTTTCTTTTGGATGAGTCTGGCCAGGGGTTTATCAATCTTATTGATTCTTTCAAAGAACCAGCTCCTAGTTTCATTGATTTTTTCTATTGTTTTTTTGGTTTCTATTTCATTGATTTCTGCTCTGATCTTTATGATTTCTCTTCTCCTGCTGGGTTTAGGGTTTCTTTCTTGTTCTTTCTCCAGCTCCTTTACATGTAGGGTTAGGTTGTGTACTTGAGACCTTTCTTGTTTCTTGAGAAAGGCTTGTACCGCTATATATTTTCCTCTCAGGACTGCCTTTGCTGTGTCCCACAGATTTTGAACTGTTGTGTTTTCATTATCATTTGTTTCCATGAATTTTTTCAGTTCTTCTTTAATTTCCTGGTTGACCCATTCATTCTTTAGAAGGATGCTGTTTAGTCTCCATGTATTTGGGTTCTTTCCAGCTTTCCTCTTGTGATTGAGTTCTAGCTTCAGAGCATTGTGGTCTGAAAATATGTAGGGAATGATCCCAATCTTTTGATACCGGTTGAGACCTGATTTGTGACCCAGGATGTGATCTATTCTGGAGAAGGTTCCATGTGCACTAGAGAAGAATGTGTATTCTGTTGCTTTGGGAAGAAATGTTCTGAATATATCTGTGATGTCCATCTGGTCCAGTGTGTCATTTAAGGCCTTTATTTCCTTGTTGATCATTAGCTTGGATGATCTGTCCATTTCAGTGAGGGGAGTGTTCAAGTCCCCTACTATTATTGTATTATTATTGATGTGTTTCTTTGATTTTGTTATTAATTGGTTGATATAGTTGGCTGCTCCCACGTTAGGGGCATAGATATTTAAAATGGTTAAATCTTCTTGTTGGACAGACCCTTTGAGTAGGATATAGTGTTCTTCCTCATCTCTTATTATAGTCTTTGGCTTAAAATCTAATTGATCTGATATAAGGATTGCCACCCCAGCTTTCTTCTGATGCCCATTAGCATGGTAAATTGTTTTCCACCCCCTCACTTTCAATCTGGAGGTGTCTTCACGTCTAAAATGAGTTTCTTGTAGGCAACATACTGATGGGTTTTGTTTTTTTATCCATTCTGATACCCTGTGTCTTTTGATTGGGGCATTTAGCCCATTAACATTCAGGGTAACTCTTGAGAGATATGAATTTAGTGCCATTATTAGCCTGTAAGGTGACTGTTACTGTATATTGTCTCTGTACCTTTCTGATCTACTACTTTTAGGCTCTCTCTTTGCTTAGAGGACCCCTTTCAATATTTCCTGTAGAGCTGGTTTGGTGTTTGCAAATTCTTTCAGTTTTTGTTTGTCCTGGAAGCTTTTTATCTCTCCTTCTATTTTCAATGATAGCCTAGCTGGATAGAGTATTCTTGGCTGCATATTTTTCTCGTTTAGTGCTCTGAATATATCATGGCAGCTCTTTCTGACCTGCCAGGTCTCTGTGGATAAGTCTGCTGTCAATCTAATATTTTTACCATTGATGTTACAGACTTCTTTTCCCGGGCTGCTTTCAGGATTTTCTCTTTGTCACTAAGACTTGTCAATTTTACTATTAGGTGACGGGGTGTGGACCTATTCTTGTTGACTTTGAGGGGGGTTCTCTGCAGCTCCTGGATTTTGATGCTTGTTCCTTTTGCCATATTAGGGAAATTCTCTCCAATGATTCTCTCCAATAGACCTTCTGCTCCCCTCTCTGTTTCTTCTTCTTCTGGAATCCCAATTATTCTAATGTTGTTTCATCTTATGGTGTCACTTATCTCTCGAATTCTCCCCTCATGGTCCAGTAGCTGTTTGTCCCTCTTTTGCTCGGCTTCCTTATTCTCTGTCATTTGGTCTTCTATATCACTAATTCTTTCTTCTGCCTCATTTATCCTAGCAGTGAGAGCCTCCATTTTTGATTGCACCTCATTAATAGCTTTTTTGATTTCAACTTGGTTAGATTTTAGTTCTTTAATTTCTCCAGAAAGGGCTTTAATATCTCCAGAGAGGGTTTCTCTAATATCTTCCATGCCTTTTTCGAGCCCGGCTAGAATGTTCAGAATCGTCATTCTGAACTCTTGATCTGACATATTAGCAATGTCTGTGTTGATTAGGTCCCTAGCCTTCGGTACTGTCTCTTGTTCTTTTGTTTGTGGTGATTTTTTCCGCCTTGTCATTTTGTCCAGATAAGAGGATATGAAGGAGCAAATAAAGTACTAAAAGGGTGGCAAAGACCCCAGAAAAATGCGCTGTAACCAAATCAGAAGAGACCCCTAATTGTGGGGGGGAGAAAGGGGATAAAAACAGGTTCTGAAAAAAAAAAAAAGAAAAAAATTTAAATAATAAAACAAAAAAAATATAAAAAAGAAAGAAAAAAATATATATTTAGATGAACTAGTCAAAAAACGTTTAAAAAGAAAAGGGTAAAAGTTTTAAAAAATTTAGCAGAAGAATAAAAAAGAAAAAAGAATAAAAAATTGAAAAAAGAAAAAAAAAATTGAAGTAGCCGCAAGACTAAAGAATCATGGGGAGAAAGCCATGAGTTCCGTGCTTTGCTTTCTCCTCCTCTGGAATTGCTCTGCTGTCTTAGGAATTGAACCTGCTTTCTCCTTGATAGATGAACTTCGTCCTGGCTGGATATTTTGTTGATCTTCTGGGGGAGGGGCCTGTTGTAGTGACTCTCAAGTGTCTTTGCCTGAGGCGGGATTGCACCGCCCTTACCGTGGCCGGACTAAGTAATCGGCTCGGGTTCGCTTTTGGGAGCTTCTGTTCCCTGAACGCTTTCCCTAGAGTTCCGGAGGACGGGAATGAAAATGGCGGCCTCCCAGTCTCCGGCCCAGAGGAGCCGAGAGCCTGGGGCCCCACTCCTCAGTGTGCCCCCAGAGGACAGCACCCAATCACTCCCATATCCCCAGCCTCTAGCTGCGCTCCGAGCTCACCCAGCCCGCGACCAGTTCAAGGTAACCCCGAGCTAAGAGTTCAGTTTCGGCTCTGTCTCTGCAGCCGGCTTCTCCGTTCTAATACCTGCGAGCTCTCCGACACTCTGACACCCCCGATCCTTCTGTGACCCTGCGGGGCCTGGGGCCACGCTGACCCCGCGTGGGCTTCACCCTGGTTTAGCCTTTGGAGCAATGTCCTTCAGTGGAACAGACTTTTAAAAGTCCTGATTTTGTGCTCCGTTCTTCCGCCACTTGCCGGGAGCTGGCCCCTCCCCCTGCGGTCTATCTTCCTGTCGTTTTAGATTCACTTCTCTGCCAGTCCTACCTTTCAGAAAGTGGTTGATTTTCTGTTTCTTGAGTTGCTGTTCTTCTTCTCTTCGCTCTCCCGTTGGATTTGTAGGTGTTTGCAATGTTTAGATAAGCTATCGAGCTGATCTCCTGCTACCTGATGTAGTCTCAGGCTGCTACTTCTCCGCCATCTTGACTCCTCCTCGTCAAATGTTTTTCTGCATCAGTTGAGAGGACAGTGTCGTTCTTCTCTTCTCTTATTAATTTGTTTTATCACATTGATTGATTTGTGAATGTTGAACTGCCTTTGCATCCCAAGGATAATCCCACCTGGGTGTGGTAGATTATCTTTTTAATGTATTGTTGGATCCTATTAGCTAGGATCTTGTTAAGAATCTTCACATCCATATTCATCAGTGATATTGGTCTGAAATTCTCCTTTTCGATGGAGGTTTTTATCTGGTTTTGGGATAAAAGTAACGCTGGCCTCATAAAAAGAGTCTGGAAGTTTTCCTTCTATCTCTATTTTTTGAAACAGCTTCAGGATAATAGCTGTTATTTCTTTTTTGAATGTTTGGTAAAATACCCCAGGGAATCATCAGGTCTTGGACTTTTGTTTCTTGTTAGGTTTATTCAGGTTGTCAGTTTCTTCCTGCTTCAGTCTTGAAAGTTAATAGTTTCCAGGAAAGCATCCATTGCTTCTATTGGCATATAGCTGCTGATAATAATTTCTGATGATTGTTTCTATTTCCTTGGTGTTAGTTGTGATCGCCCCTCTTTCATTCATTTTATTAATTTGAGTTCTTTCTCTTTTCTTTTGGATAAGTCTGACCAATGGTTTATTCATCTTATTAATTCTTTCAAAGAACCAGCTTCTAGTTTCATTGATGTGTTCTACTGTATTTCTGGTTTCTAATTCATTGATTTGCTCTAATCTTAATTATTTTCCTTCTTATGCATGGGTTAGATTTAATTTGTTGTTGATTCTCCAGTTCCTTAAGGTGTAAAGACAGTTTGTGTGTTTGGGATTTTTGTAATATTTTGAGTGATTCTTGGATGGCTATGTATTTCCCACTCAGGACTGCCTTTGCTGTATCTTATAGGTTTTGGACCAATGTGTTTTCATTCTCTTTGGTTTCCATGAATTGTTTAAGCTCTTCTTTGCTTTCCTGATTGACTCAAATATTCTTGAGTAGGATGATCTTTAGCTTCAAAGTGTTTGAATTTCTTCCAAACTTTTTCTTGTGATTGAATTCCAGTTTCAAAGCATGTGGTCTGAGAATATGCAGGGAATAATCTCAATCTTTTCGTGTTGGTTGAGTCCTGATTTGTGACCCAGTATGTGGTCTATTCTGGAGAGAGTTTTATGTGTGCTTGAGAAAAGTAAGTATTCTGTTGGTTTAGGGTGGAATGTTCTGTATATATACTTGAGGTCCATCTAATACAATGTGTCATTCAAAGCTCTTGTTTCTTTGTGGATTTTCTGCTTAGATGATCTGTCTTTACCTGAGAATTGAAAGTTAAGGTCCCCTACAATTAACGTATTCTTATCAATATCTCTACTTTGAATAACAGCTGGTTTATGTAGTTGGTTACTCCCATGTTGGAGGCACAGATATTTACAATTGTTAGATCTTCTTTTGGGTAGCCCCTTTAAGAATGATAGAGTGTCCTGAGGGAGAGGAGTCAAGATGGCAGAGGAGTAGCAGGCTGAGATGACATCAGGTAGCAGGAGTTCAGCTAGATAGTTTATCAAACCATACCGAACACCTACAAATCCAACAGGAGATTGAAGAGAAGAAGAGCAGCAATGCTAGAAACAGAAAATCAACCACTTTCTGAAATGTAGGACCTGCGGAGAAATGAATCCAAAGTGATGGGAAGATAGACCCAGGGGAAGCCCCCCTGGCCCCTGGCAAGTGGTGGAGCAACAGAGCACAAAATCAGAACTTTTAAAAAAAATTTTTATTTATTTGACAGAGAGAGAGAGATCACAAGGAGAAAGAGCAGCAGGCGGTGGGGGGGGGGGGGAGCAGGCTCCCTGCTGAGCAAAGAGCCCGATGTGGGGCTCGATCCCAGGACCCTGGGATCATGACCTGAGCCGAAAGCAGAGGCTTAATCCACTGAGCCACCTAGGCACCCCACAAAATCAGAACTTTAAAACATCTGCTCCACTGAGGGGCATCACTCCAGAGGCTAAGCAGGGGTGGAGCCCTCACAGGGACAGCATGGTCTCAGGTCCCGCGGGGTCACAGAAAGATCGGGGGTGTCTGAGTATCACAGAGCTCCCAGGTATTAGAGTGAGGAAGTCAGCTACAGAGACGGAGCTGAGGAGGGAGCTCTTAACTTGGGGTTACCTTAAACTGTGATCTGTGGCACAGTCAGACCACTGCTCTTTGAGCAGAGACCCCACAAGTGGCAGATCAGGGGAGAACCCCCTGGAAGAGCAGCAGGGATCTGCTGGGTTTGGAGACTCCAGGTGGGGCTGTGTGCCAAAGAGAGAGACACTTGGTCACAGGCTGGGTGAGCTCAGAGCCTGGCTTGAGGCCAGGGAGATGGGAGTGATTGAGTGCTTTTCTCCAAGGGCGAACTGAGGAGTTGGGCCCCAAGTTCACGGCTCCTCCAGGTCTGGGAGTCTGCCATTTTCATTCCTGTCCTCCAGAACTCTATGAAAAGTGTTCAGGGAACAAAAGCTTCCAAGAGCGAACCTGAGGAGATTACTTAGCCCGGCCCCTGGAAAGGGTGGTGCAATTTCACCTCTGGCAAAGACACTTGAGAATCACTACAACAGTCCCCTCCCCCAGAAGATGAGCAAGAAATCCAGCCAAGACCAAGCTCACTTATCAGGAGGAATAGCAGAATTCCAGAGGAGGAGGAAGCAAAGCATAGAATTCACAGCTTTTCCCCCATGATTCTTTAGTCTTGCAAAGTTAATTATTTTTTTATTTTACTTTTTTTCTTATTCTAATTTTAAAACTTTTACTATTTCCTCTTTTAACATTTTTAAACTAGTTAATCTTAGCAATACCTTTCATAAAGAAATCTTTTTGAAACTTCATTATTATAGTCATATTTTATCCTTCAATGTGTCTAACTTTATTTTTTGTATACACATAGGTTTTGTTTCCTTCTAAAAAATTTTGGGATACAACTTATTCTAATAGATCACAATATACCCTAAATCTAGCACAGGGCTTTGTTCTAGTCTCCAACCTGAGCAAATTCTCTCCTCTTTCTTTTTCCTTCTTTTCCCAACCAGCTTATCAACTCCTTTTTTAGATTTTTAAAAAATTTTCACCTTTACAGTCATATCCCATCTCTTCATCATGTTTACTCTTGTGTGTGTGTGTGTTTGTGTGTGTGGGGGGGGTATGTGTGTGTGTGTATATGTGTATATATATATATATATATATATATATATATATATATTCTTTCTTTAAAATTTTGGGAGGTAGTTTCTTCTAAGAGATCAAAATATTCCCAAAATTAAGTAAATGGCTCTGTTCTATGCACAGTTTAATATATATATACTTTGTTCTTTATATAAAACTTTTTAAACTTCTTTTTATCCCCTTCCTTCCCCCCACAATTTGGGGTTTCTTCTGATGTGCTTAATGCACATTTTTTCTGACGTCTTTGCCACCATTTTAGTATTTTATTCTCTCCTTCATATATTCTTATCTGGATAAAATGACAAGGTGGAAAAACTCACCACACACACACAAAAAGAACAAAAGGCAGTACCAAAAGCTAGGGACCTAATCAATATGGACATTGGTAATATGTCAGATCTAGAGTTCAGAATGATGATTCTCAAGGTGCTATCTGGGCTCAAAAAAGGCATGGAAGATATTAGAGAAACCCTGTCTGGAGAAATAAAAGCCCTTTCTGGAGAAATAAAAGAACAAACATCTAACCAAGCTGAAATCAAAAAAGCTATTAATGAAGTGTGATTAAAAAAAATGGAGGCTCTTACTGCTAGGATGAATGAGGCAGTAGAGAAAATTGGTGATATAGAAGACCAAATGACAGGGAATAAAGAAGCTGAGCAAAAGAAAGACAAACAACTACTGGACCACGAGGGAAGAATTCAAGAGATAAGTGATACCATAAGATGAAACAACATTAGAATGATTGGTATTCCAGAAGAAGAAGAGAGAGGGGAGCAGAAGGTATATTGGAGTGAATTGTTGTAGAGAATTTCCCTAATTTGGCAAAGGGAACAAGCATCAAAATCCAGGAGATGCAGAGAACCCTGTTCAAATTCAGTAAGAATAGATCCACACCCAATCATCTAATAGTAAAACTTACAAGTCTTAGTGACAAAGAGAAAATCCCAAAAGCAGCCAGGGACAAGAAGTCTGTAACATACAATGGTAAAAATATTAGTTTGGCAGCACACCTATCCACAGAGACCTGGCAGGCCAGAAAGAACTGGCATGATATATTCAGAGCACTAAATGAGAAAAACATGCAGCCAAGAATACTATATCCAGCTAGGCTATCATTGAAAATAGAAGGAGAGAGAAAAAGCTTCCAGGACAAACAAAACTAAAAGAACTTGTAAACACTGAACCAGCTCTACAGGAAATATTGAAAGGGGTTCTCCAAGCAAAGAGAGAGCCTGAAAGTAGTAGATCAGAAAGGAACAGAAACAATATACAGTAACAGTCACCTTACAGATAATACAATGGCACTAAATTCATATCTCTCAACAGTTACCCTGAATGTAAATGGACTAAATGCCCCAATCAAAAGACACAGGGTATCAGAATGGATTAAAAAAAATCCATATGCTGTCTATAAGAAACTCATTTTAGATCCAAAGACACCTCCAGATTTAGAGTGAGGGAGTGGAAAACAATTTACCATGCTAATGGACATCAAAAGAAAGCTGGGGTGGCAATTCTTACATCAGATCAATTAGATTTTAAGGCAAAGATTATAATAAGAGATGAGGAAGGACACTATATCATACTCAAAGGGTCTGTCCAACAAGAAGATCTAACAATTTTAAATATCTATGCCCCTAACATGGGAGCAGCCAACTATATAAACCAATTAATAACAAAATCAAAGAAACACATCAACAATGATACAATAATAGTAGGGGACTTTTACGCCCCCCTCACTGAAATGGAAAGATCATCCAAGCAAAAGATCAACAAGGAAATTAAGGCCTTAAATGACTTAAATGACTGGACCAGATGGACATCACAGATATATTCAGAACATTCCATCCCAAAGTAACAGAATACACACTCTTCTCTAGTGCACATGGAACATTCTCCATAATAGATCACATCCTGGGTCACAAATCAGGTCTCAACTGGTACCAAAAGATTGGGATCATTCTCTGCATATTTTCAGACCACAGTGCTCTGAAGCTAGAACTCAATCACAAGAGGAAAGCTGGAAAGAACCCAAATACATGGAGGCTAAAGAGCATCCTTCTAAGGAATGAATGGGTCAACCAGGAAATTAAAGAAGAACTGAGAAAATTCATGGAAACAAATGAATGAAAACACAATGGTTCAAAATCTGTGGGACACAGCAAAGGCAGTCCTGAGATGAAAATATATAGCGATACAAACCTTTCTCAAGAAACAAGAAAGGTCTCAAATATACAACCTAACCCTACACCTAAAGGAGCTGGAGGAAGAACAACAAAGAAAGCCTAAACCCAGCAGGACAAGAGAAATAATAAAGGTCAGAGCATAAATCAATGAAATAGAAACCAAAAAAAAAAAAAAAAAAACAATAGAACACGTCAACGAAACTAGGACCTGGTTCTTATTTATTTATTTATTTATTTATTTATTTATTTATTTTTGCTTATTTACAGCAGAACAGTGTTCATTGTTTTGGCATCACACCCAGTGCTCCATGCAGTACGTGCCCTCCCTATTACCCACCACCTGGTTCCTCAACCTCCCACCCCACCCCCCCCAACCCACCCCCCGCCGCCCCTTCATAACCCTCTGGTTGTTTTTCAGAGTCCATAGTCTCTCATAGGACCTGGTTCTTTGAAAGAATTTATAAGATTGATAAACCCCTGGCCAGACTTATCAAAAAGAAAAGAGAAAGGGTCCAAATAAATAAAATCATGAATGAAGGAGGAGAGATCACAACCAACACCAAGGAAATACAAACAATTATAAGAACATATTATGAGCAACTCTACGCCAGCAAATTTGACAATCTGGAAGAAATGGATGCATTCCTAGAGACATATAAGCTACCACAACTGAACCAGGGAGAAAAAGAAAACCTGAACATATCCATAACCAATAAGGAGATTGAAGCAGTCATCAAAAATCTCCCAACAAACAAGAGCCCAGAGCTAGACGCCTTCCCAGGGGAATTCTACCAAACATTTAAAGAAGAATTAATTCCTATTCTCCTGAAAATGTTCCAAAAATAGAAATGGAAGGATAACTTCCAAACTCATTTTATGAGGCCAGCATTACCTTGCTCCCAAAACCAGACAATGATCCCATCAAAAAAGAGTATTATAGACCAATGCCCTTAATGAATACAGATGCAAAAATTCTCACCAAAATGCTAGCCAATAAGATCCAACAGTACATTAAAAGGATTATTCACCACGGCCAAGTGAGATTTATTCCAGGGATGCAAGCTTGATTCAACATCCATAAATCAATCATAGTGATACAATACATTAATAAAAGAAAGAACGAGAACCATGTGATATTCTCAATAGATGCTGAAAAAAGCATTTGACAAAGTACAGCATACTTTCATTTTTTTTAAGATTTATTTATTTATTTATTTATTTGACAGACAGAGATTACAAGTAGGCAGAGAGGCAGGCAGAGAGAGAGGAGGAAGCAAGCTCCCTGTTGAGCAGAGAGCCTGATGCGGGGCTTGATCCCAGGACCCTGGGATCATGACCTGAGCCGAAGGCAGAGGCTTTAACCCACTGAGCCACCCAGGCACCCCAAAAGCATACTTTCTTGATCAAAACTCTTCAGTGTAGGGGCCCTGGGTGGCTCAGTTGTCCTGGCATCGAGCCCTACATCAGGCTCCATGCTCGGCGGGAAGTCTGCTTCCCCCTCTCCCTCTGCCTGCCTCTCTTCCTACTCGTCATCTCTGTCTGTCAAATAAATAAATTTTAAAAAACCTCTTCAGTGTAGGGAAAAAGGGTGCATATCTCAATATCATCAAAGCCATCTATAAAAAACTGAGAGCAAATATCATTCTCAATGGAGAAAAACTGAGAGGTTTTCCGCTAAGATCAGGAACACGGCAGGAATGTCCATTATCACCACTGCTATTCAACATAGTACCAGAAGTCCTAGCCTCAGCAATCAGACAACAGAAAGAAATTAAAGGCATCCAAATTGGTAAAGAAGAAGTCAAACTACCACTCTTTGCAGATGATATGATATTTTATGTGGAAACCTCAAAAGACTCCACTCCAAATCTGCTAGAACTTATATAGGAATTCAGTAAAGTGTCAGGATATAAAATCAATGCACAGAAATCAGTTGCATTTCTCTACAGCAATGACAACACAGAAGAAAGAGAAATTAAGAGGTCAATCCCATTTACAATTGCACCCAAAACCATAAGATACCTAGGAATAAACCTCACCAAAGAGACAAAGAATCTGTATTCAGAAAATTATAAAGTACTCATGGAAGAAGTTGAGGAAGACACAAAGAAATGGAAAAATGTTCCATGCTCATGGATTGGAAGAACAAATATTGTGAAAATATCTATGCTATCTAAAGCAATCTACATGTTTAATGCAATCCCTATCAATATCCCATCAATTTTTTCAAAGAAATGGAACAAACAGTCCTAAAATTTATATGGAACAAGAAAAGACCTTGAATAGCCAGAGGAATGTTGAAAAAGAAAGCCAAAGTTGGTGGCATCACGATTCCAGACTTCAAGCTCTATTACAAAGTTGTCATCATCAAGACATTATGGTACTGGCACAAGAACAGACACATACATTAATGGAACAGAATAGAGAGCCTAGAAATAGACCCTCAACTCTATGGTCAACTAATCTTCGACAAAGCAGGAAAGAATGTCCAGTGGAAAAAAGACAGTCTCTTCAACAAATGGTGTTGGGAAAATTGGACAGCCACATGCAGAAAAATGAAATTGGACCATTTCCTTACATCACACACGAAAATAGACTCAAAATGGATGAAGGACCTCAACGTGAGACAGGAATCCATCAAAATGCTTGAGAAGAACACAGGCAGCAACTTCTTCAACTTCAGCCACAGCAACTTCTTCCTAGGAACATTGCCGAAGGCAAGGGAAGCAAGGGCAAAAATGAACTATCAGGACTCCATTAAGACCAAAGCTTTTGCACAGCAAAGGAAGCAGTTAACAAAACCAAATGACAACTGACAGAATGGGAGAAGATATTTGCAAATGACATATCAGATAAAGGACTAGTATCCAAAATCTATAAAGAACTTAACAAACTCAACATCCAACGAGTAAATAACCCAATCAAGAAATGGGCAGAGGACATGAACAGACATTTCTGCAGAGAAGACATCCAGATGGGCAATAGACACATGAAAAAGTGCTCCACATCACTTAGCATCAGGGAAATACAAATCAAAACCACAATAACTTGCCACCTCACACCAGTCAGAATGGCTAAAATTAACAAGTCAACAATGACAGATGGTGGCGAGGATGTGGAGAAAGCGGACCCTCCTATAGTGTTGGTGGGAATGCAAGCTGATGCAACCCCTCTAGAAAACAGCATGAAGAGTCCTCAAAAAGTTGAAATAGATATACCCTATGACTCAGCAATCACAATAGTGGGTATTTACCCTAAAGATACAAATGCAGTGGTCTGAAGGGGCACATGCACCCGAATGTTTATAGCAGCAATGTCCACAATAGCCAAACTATGGAAAGAACCTAGATGTCCATCAACAGATGAATGGATAAAGAAGATGTGGTATATATGTACAATGGAATACTATGCAGCCAACAAAAGAAATGAAATCTTGCCATTTGCGACAATGTGGATGGAACTAAAGGGTATGATGCTTAGTGAAATAAGTTAATCAGAGAAAGATAATTACCATATGATCTCCCTGAAATGAGGAAGTTGAGAGGGGATGTAGGGGGTTTGGGGGGTAGGAAAGGAATAAATGAAACAAGATGTGATCAGAAAGGAGAAAAACCGTAATCTCACAAAACAAACTGAGGGTTGCTGGGGGTAGGGGGGTAGGTAGAGGGTGGTTGGGTTATGGATATTGGGGAGGGTATGTGCTATGGTGAGTGCTGTGAAGTGTATAAACCTGGCAATTCACAGACCTGTATCCCTGGGGCTAATAATACATTACATGTTAATAATAATAACCTGTATCTTTAATAATAATCTTTAATAATCTTTATAATATATAAAATATATATATAAATATATATGTTATAAATATATAATATATATAAAATATATATACTTATATATAAATATATAAATATAATATATTTATAATATATAAATATATTTTATATTTATATTTATGTTATAATATATAATATATTATTATAATAATAATAATCTTTAATAATAAAAAAAGAAAAAAGTTTAAAAAAAGAATGATATAGTGTCCTGTATCTATGACTACAGTCTTTAGCTTAATATATAATTTGTCTGCTATGAGAATTGCTGCCCCAGCTTTCTTTTTCAGTCCTTTGGCATCAAAGATTGTTCTCCCTCCCTTCATTTTCAGTCTGGATGTATCTTTAGGTTCAAAATGCATCTCTTGTGGACAGTATATGGATAGATGCTGTCTTTTAATCCAATCTGCAATCATGTGCCGTTTTATGGGAGCATTTAGAACTTTCACATTGAGCGTGATTATTGAAATATATGATTTTATTGTGATCATGTTGCCTGTGAGGTCCTTGTTTCTATAGGTTGTCTCTGTAAATTTCTGTTCTGTATCACTTTTGGGGTTTTTCTCCTTTTATAGAACTCCCCTTAATATTTCTTGCAGGGATGGCTTAGTGGTCATATATTCTTTCAGTTTTTGCTGGTCTTGGAAGTTCTTTATCTGTCCATCCATTCTAAATGACAGCCTTGTCAGATAAAATATTCTTGCCTGCATGTTCTTCTCATTTAGTATCCTGAATATGTCTTTCCAGCCCTTTCTGGCTTGCCAAATTTCTGTGGACAGATCTGATGTTGTTCTGATGTTCCTCCCTCTGTAGGTAAGGAATCTCTTCCTTCTAGTTGCCTTTAAGATGTTTTCGCTTGTGGGGCACCTGGGTGGCTCAGTGGGTTAAGCCGCTGCCTTCAGCTCAGGTCATGATCTCGGGGTCCTGGGATCGAGTCCCACATCGGGCTCTCTGCTCACCAGGGAGTCTGCTTCCCTCTCTCCCTCTCTCTCTCTCTGCCTGCCTCTCTATCTACTTGTGATCTCTCTCTGTCAAATAAATAAATAAAATCTTTAAAAAAAAAAAAAGATGTTTTCCCTTGTTTCGAGATTCACAAGTTTCACTATTACTGCCTGGAGATTGGTCTGGTCATTTGATTTTGAGGGGTGTTCTCTCTGCCTCTCATTCATGACTCTCTCAGGTCATGAATGCTTGTTTCATTCCCCAGATTAAGGAAGTTCTCAGCTAGGATTTGCTCAAATATATCTTCTAGTCCTCCCTTTCTCTTCACTCCCTCAGGGATCCCAATAATTCTGACCTTGGAACATTTCATAATGTCATTTATTTCTCTAATTCTGTTTTCATGGCTTAAGCAGTTTGTTCCCGACTTCCTCCTGATCCTTCTTTTTCTATGAGTTTGTCTTCTAAATCACTAATTGATTTTTCTGCCTCATTTACCCTAGCTGTTACAGTGTCTAGATTAGATTGGATCTCATTGATAGCATTTTAAAGTTCTGCCAGATCAGTTCTCACTTCTGCCCTTAGAGAATTGATGATGTCATTGATAGTTTTCTCTATCCTAGCTATTGTCTTCATAACTATTACCCTAAAGTCTATTTCCAACATCTTGCTTATATCCATATCCATTAGTTCTGTGACAGAGGTCACAGTCTCTGAATTTTTCCTGTCTTGGGAGTTCCTCCTAGGCATTCTGGTGAGAGGTTGTTGAGGGAATATAGGGTCCACCCTATTGACCACAACCCAAGCAAGATGCACCTGCTTTATACAGAAGTTAGGGTTTGTTGGCCTCTTGTTCTCCCAACCTGTCTTCTGGGGGAGGGACCTGCCACACTCTTACTCAGGCAACCCTGTTTGGGAAGAGTTGCCCTGCCCCTTGTAAGGGGATGGGTCAATGAAAACAGGTTTTGGGTGGCTTTTGTTCTCTGACAGCTTTATCTTGTGGATTTCTGCGTCTCTTTTGAGAGTCAGAGCAGAAATGGTCATATCCAAAATTCTGTTTCAGAACAGAAAGATTGCAATCTGTTCTCCAGAAAGCTACTGACTACATTTTTGTCTGTTCTGTTAAAAACCACAGTGTCCTGGTTGTGTGCCCCATGGCAGCACTCCTAGCCCTTGCTTCCACATCCACGCACATCTCTGACCTTTGGGCTTCTAAAACCACCAGCTTCCCCCAGTTCCCATGAAAAGCCCGGTAGCTCCAGGTTTCAGTCTGGGTACTGCCCTAAAGTCCTTTCCCCGCTGCTACTGGCTTGTGAGTCTGTGCCCAGTCCCCAGCATGGGAGGCTTTTGTGCTCCTGTGTTAATTCACCTTCCTGGCCCCAGTGGTTATGGAAGCTCCCTCCCCCTTCTGTTTATCTCCCCATATCTACCTGCAGAATTGTGGCTCTCTGCTTCATGCCTTGAATCCAGCCACTGGAGATATTCTGTTGGTAGAGATCAGGATATATCGTCTTACATCTCAGGATGATTTTGTGGGTGTTCAGAGTGGTCTGGGAGATATCCAGCTCAATTCAGGGAACCAGTTGAAATAGGACCCCCTGCTCCTCTGCCATCTTGCCCTCTTCCTGAAATGCCATCTATCTTGTGCTATTTTCTTTTTTTAAAATTTTTATTTATTTATTTTTTCAGCGTAACAGTATTCATTGTTTTTGCACCACACCCAGTGCTCCATGCAATACGTGCCCTCCCTATTACCCACCACCTGGTTCCCCCAACCTCCCACACCCCGCCCCTTCAAAACCCTCAGGTTCTTGTGCTATTTCTGATGGTTTCTACATGTCAAGAATTCAGACAGAGCACAGTGGGAATGGCTCACCTCTGCCCCAAGATATTGGGGGCCTCAACTGGAGGACCCAATGGCTGGTGCCTGGAATCATACAAATGCTCCTTTGTTCCCATGCCAGGTAGTTGATGCTAATATCAGCTGCAGGTGCAACAGAGGCTGTTAGCTGAAACAATTTCATATGGCCTCTCCCTGCAGTCTAGACTTCCTTGAATCATGGTGGCTGTTTTCCAAGGGTGAGAACAGCACAGAGAAAGAAAAGGAGAGAAACAAATAGATAGATATAGATAGGGAGATAGAGATCAATTTTGATGGATAGATGGATGGATAGATAGAAAGATGAGGAGGGGTGGGTGTACTCGGCTGAGGATGTATTCTTTTTGACCTAACCTGGGAAGTCATATTCCATCATTTCTGACACTTTGTTAATCAACACTGAGTCACTAAAGACAGTCCACATTCAAGAGGAGGGGAACCAGACTCCACCTTAATGTGAGGGGTGTCAAAGAATATGCAGACACTTAAACATTTTTAAAAGATTTTATTTATGAGACACCTGGGTGTCTCAGTCAGTTAAGCATCGGCTTTCAGCTCAGATCATGAACCCCAACTGCTGGGATTGAGTCCCACATCAGCTGCTGGGATTGCTCAGTGGGGAGTGTACTTCCACCTCTGCCTGCTCTCCCTGCTGCTCCTTCTACTGTGCTCACTCTCACTCTGACAAGTAAATAAGTAAAAATCTCTTTTAAAAATAAAGATTTTTATTTATTTAAGAGAGAGAGAGAGACTGGTGGGGAGAGGAACAAGCTGACTCCACACTGATCAGGGAGCCTGATTCCTCGACCCTGAGATCATGATCTGAGCTGAAACACAGAGTCAGATGTTTAACCAGCTGAGTCACCCAGGCAGCGCTGAGAGAAAGAATATTAAGCAGGCCCCACACCCAACTTAGAGTCCCACACTGGGCTCAATCTCACAACCTTGAGATCATGACCTAAGTCAAAAACCAAGAATTAGATGTTCAACTGGCTGAGCCACCCAGGTACCCCTAACCATTCTTTTAAAACCACCACAATTGTTCTTAGGATAATGACCTTGGGATGATGATCAAGACCTGTGCTGTGTCCTATGAACTTTGCATGCATGACTCCTGCCTGTCTTGCCAGCCTCATCCTTGATCATGCTCTCCTTCTCTCCCTCCAGCAGTTTCCACTGGCCTTTCACTTCCTGGTACTGCCACTGCACTGTGCATAGCATGTGTCTCTGCATGGAACTCTGTTTTCCCCACTTTACTGAGCAATTCTTGGTGACCTTTTAGTTATCAGTTCAGCTGTCACTTCCTTAGGGAAGTGACCTCCCTAACAGGGTTGATTTCCCTGTGCTATCCCCTCTCTTGGTATTGTGTGTTTCTCCTTCATTGCACTCAGCTCAGGTGACATTTTCATTGCACTGTGTGACTGTGTATCTCCCTTGTTAGACAGTGAGCTCCTTGGGCAGAGACTGCCCACTGCTATTCACCAGCATTGTGAGCACTTAGTATACACCCAAAACTTAATAGACACTTCCTACATAATTCGCTGAATTAATCTGTCTCTTGATTTTTCAAATATAGTCAATATCTATTTTCTCCACAAAGAAAAATATGGAAATTAACACACTTGTACATCCTCCCAGTCTCTATTATTTTGCTTCTTATCATTTGTTGGAAAATATATTCCACATTCATCATATTTCCTGGGTGGTACACTACTTTCCTTTATTATCAAGCTGTACTTCAAATGGTTTTGAGTTCACTATGGTGCTTCTGTTGTGATGCTTCCATTCATCTCTCCCCTTCTGGTTGTCATCATTTTGTCCTCAAAAAGTTCATTTAAAATGGGCTAATGGACTCCATATTCTGTGTGTGTGTGTGTGTGTGTGTGTGTGTGTGTGTGTGTGTTTGATGACATCTGCCTGTTATTTCTACACTTAAAAGAGAAACTTCTGGAAAGAATATTTTTGGATCACTCTTTCCTTCAGCATTCTGTAGATGCCACATTGCGAGGCAGTTCAGGGTTGGAAATCAGATCCTGGGTCTGGCTACATGGACTGACAACTTTCTTATCTATTCATTGCACCGTCTTGAACAAGCTAATGAATGTCTTCATTCCTCAGTTTCCTCACATGTAAACTGGAGCCCTAGTGATGTCGGGTGTGGTTATGGCAAGACAGAGATTGGCAACTCCAGGAGAGTTTGATAAGGGACTACTTACAAAGTCTGGCTGCTAATAGTAGTGCTCATTTCCCTGCCCCCAGACCCGAGTGAATGATGGGAAGGAACAGTTACTAAACCCAGAGACAAAGATTGCTATGAGGGCAGGGCCTTCTCACAGCTGCTGAAACTTCAGGTCAAGCGACCAACCACCAGGAAGGCAGCCTCCGCAGGTAACTCGCCACCCTCCCTTCATTATTCCGTGTGGTAATCTCCATGGGTGCAATCCCAACTGCACCCAGAAGAGGATTCTGGGAACCAATTTAAAATCACATTGGTGTTATATAACTGGCCAAGGGAAGTCTACACCACAGGCATCAGCCAATATGACACATTAGGATCTTTTTATTGGAGATCCTCTTGTAAACATTTGCCAGCCCATTACTTCCTCTGGAAGAGAAATCAAGGTGCAGATGGGTGGTGATTGGATCTGATAGGGCAAAAACAAAAAAAGATACCTGGCACAAGGCCCCTGAGTATTAAGTCAGAGAACACACATCGAGTATCCAGCACAGTACTCCACACTCTGTAAGGACACTGTTGCTGGCACCTTTTGGATCTGAGTGTTGAAGTGGAGACATGGTAGGGCAGGCTGGCTTGTCTTTTTTCTTCTCTAATAATGTCCTAACTGTGCCTAGAGGCTGACAGTCCTTTTTTTCCTCCTCTACTTGCCAGGCTGAGATTCAGTTTTGGTGATTTTCCATATCAGACTTTAGGAACACATTGTGCCTTTTGTTCTGCCAGTTCATTTTTCTTCTAACGTATGTTTGGGGACTTGCTTTATTCTCTTTATTGGCTCCTCTGTTTATATTCCATTTCTTTGTATCCATGGCTATTATCATGATTAGTTGGTGGATTTTCTGAGTATCCATGATGTTTATCACCAGCAATTCTTTTAGGTTAGCAATAGTGTGTTCAACCATGTCTGAGCTGCTTAAATATCTTTGTTAGTTTTTTTTTTAATGGTCTCAAATTTGTTTCCTTGACTCTGATGTATTCTTGACATCTCATTCTGTTGTTTACTCAGGTAAGCTTTGCATACTTGTGTTATTGAATGCCTGCCTTTATTGAGCTCCTCCCTGGTACAAAATATTTCCAGGTTGTTGTTTTTTTTCCAGAACATATTCTCTTCATAACCTTTGTATATCATTTTACCACCCTCTTTAATGAAGTATGTTTCATTCCATACTATTTTATGGTCATCTTGTTCATGCTTAAATCAGCACCTGTCAGGACCACCGCTTTATTTCATTTAACAGTCATATATCCCACTGGCTCCTCCCCACTCACTTGACAGTAGTTCTGTTCCCTGGCAGAGCTGAGTTTGGTGATTGATACTGCGTGTTCCATCTTCTCTGTACTTTGAGGACATAAGTAGATGTACAGAGGCCAGCTAGAATAATACTCTCCTCTCACCTGGGCAAGAGGGGTCTGCAGCATCTGTAGGCAGCCCCACTTTTCCTAATCAGGCAAAGCAGTTAATAGATTGAAGAACAGGGGGTGCCTCTGTCACCTGGGTTTTGGCACTCAGTCCTGGAGCAGGAGAACATACAATTTTATACCTTACATTCTTGACTTATACCAGCCAGCCCCTGGGAAATGCTTGTCCTGGTCTCTCTCCCCCATCTCATGTTTGCAAAAGAAATGCAACTGTGTCCACATGCCAGGAGGGCTTGTGGACTGTGCTCTGGCCAATGTTGCCTTTGACACCTCCTTTGGATGCAAAGAGGATCTGACCAGTGAGAGGGAAAACTTAGGCAGAAGAAGGGTGAATGTGCGGAATTGCCAAGTCCTTTTCAGACAGCCAAATGTCACTGGGGCCTAGTCCAATAAGTGGGACTCCTCTAATAATGTCAGAATCACCCTTCCATTTCTCCTTATGATCCAGTGTGTGGCTCTAGAGGTACTCATAAGTGAGCGCAGCTCTTGCGGTGTTTGCCTGTGGCAGCTAAGAAAAATGTACAATATGAGGCAATTATAATTATTACTTTGGTTTGTATATGGATGGGCCTGTATGACCTCAGAAAATAGTTACACTGATACCTAAATAGTCAACAGATAATAGACTTGTGAATAGTTTCACATTTATGAAAATGTTTACTTATAAGTAAATACAATAAAAATATTTGTTTTATTGAAAATTTAATATTTACGATTATTATTTGTATTTTTCTCTTGTAGTTTTAACTTAAAAACTTTTTAGTGCTACTCCAATTTATACTTTTGATAAAAATACTTCAGATTTTGGTCAGTGAAATTTTAATTCAGTTGAGTATTATTTTTAATCCTTTAAGTCAGGGTTTTTCAACTTTGGTATATAGATCTTTTGGACCAGATGATTCTTTTTTTTTTTTTTAAGATTTTATTTGTTTGACAGGAAGAAATCACAAGCAGGCAGAGAGGCAGGCAGAGAGAGGAGGAAGCAGGCTCCCTGCTGAGCAGAGAGCCCGACGTGGGGCTCGATCCCAGGACCCTGGAATCATGACCCGAGCCGAAGGCAGAGGCTTTAACCCACTGAGCCATCCAGGCGCCCCCAGATGATTCTTTATTGTTGGAGACTACCGTGTGTGTTATAGGATGTTTAGCAGTGTTACTGGCCTTTATCCACTACATGTCAATAAAAAATTTTCCCCATAATGATTTATGAATTACCTAAGTCTAAATTTTATTACTCACCTAAACATCACTGACAGAACATTCAGATGCTTGCAATCATTCAGCCACCTGAGATTTTGCCAACTTTAAGTTATACAAAAGTCAAGGGTGTACTGATAGCTTTGATTTTGCCTTTATGAAGATATATGAATCAAAGCAAGTGGTAGAACATGTTAAGAGTTTACTGGTTAGTTACATTTATTTATATCTTATGAATATGTGGGCATTTGGTCTGTGGTCTGCCGTTTACACCAGGCTCTCAAAGTGTTGAAGGTAAACTTAGCCCAGGGAAGCAGCTTTGGTTGGGAGCCATGGACCCTGCTTTCTTTCTTTGTGTTTTACTAGAAGCCTTGCAACAGGGTTCTCTAAATTTATTGGAATGCATATTCTAATTTCATGGGAGGTGCCCTGTGCTTCAGATCTCTTCTCAGGTCCTGGGTGGAGCCCTGTACATGGATCCGCTGTTTACTTAGCCCACCCTGCTGACCTCTTTGAGCAAGCACCACATCCGGTCAGGGGAAGGGCTGGTCACCAGTCTATATTGTTACATCTTGGGTGCCCCTGCTGTTTCAGAGGACACTGACGATGGGAGTTTCTCTAGTACTGTTTGTGACTGGAGAGTCTCATTTATAACTATTTATGGTTTCTTCTTCCGTCTTGGAGGGGACCCAATCTGGAAGAAATAAGAATGTGTGCTTCAGCAGAATTTCAACACTTTTTTTGGATGAGACCTCTGCTTTAAGGATGGTTTCCAAGCATAATCTCCTTTTTCCTCGTTGAGATTATTTTGTCAATAATCTCCTTCCGCTGAGCAGACTTCTCTGAAAAGTCAGAGGCTGTACAAACAGAGGCAGATGCACCTGTTGAGTATGCAGACTCTTGCAATCTTTTGCTCTTTGCCTGGCTTTCATTTTGTTAATGATGTGGCTTGTGACAAAGGTCCTTTCTTTAAAAAAAAAAAATGAGGGCTTAGAGTTGGCCCTGATGGTTTTTTTGTCATAGTTTTTGCCTATTTAATAATGACGATGATTAAGTTTAGAGGAAGTAAGATTTTGCTATCTGGTCTTACTCTCCTATTTTACTCAGTAATTCCAGATTTTAATTGGTAAAATGTTAGAAGTATTACTCTATATTGGTTTTTAGATAGTGATTAAAAAAAAAAACTATTATCCCAGGGGCACCTGGTTGGCTCAGTCAGTTAAGCATCCAACTGTTGATTTTGGCTTAGGTCATGATCTCAGGGTGCTGAGATTGAGCCCAGAGAAGGGCTTTCAAGCTCAACTCGGAGTCTGCTTGAGATTATCTTTCTCCTTTTCCCTCTGCCTCTCCCCCTGCTCTCACTCACTCCAAATAAATAGTAAGTAAGTAAATACATAAATAAAATCTTTTAAGAAAAACCTATTATTCCAAAATATTAAATCTAGTCTCCCCTATCAATTTTTCCTGAGTCTATGGTTTAATGGTAAGTGATCAATTAGAAATTTGTAATAAATTGTTATGGATTACTGTGCTCACCAATAAAAAAAATCAGCTAATCAGAGAAGATTTACTGACAGAGGAAAACACTCATGATATATAGATAGGGAAAAAAACAAGTTACAAAACAGTATAATAATATGGTAACATTTTTAATGTGATACATTTACATGCATATAAATATGTACACATTGAAATATTAATGAATGTCATCTCTGAGCAATGAAATTTTGAGAAATTTTTGTTATTTTGAAAAAATTTGAGATGTTCTATTTCTCAAGTTTAATGTACTGAATATGAGTTAGTCTTAGAGAAAAAATAATTATTTGTAAAACAGACAAGCCAAAACACAGCTGGAGAAGAGTTTCAAAGATCTACATTAACAACCTTTGCTGATGGAAGGTACTGGTGTTCTGATCTGAGAGCCACTTGGAGAAGTCAAGTTCACACTCAGAAATCCCCTAGCCCTATTCTTTCACCCAATGCATACTGCCTATGGATAAGGGGACCGTCTTCTCTTAGTATGTGCCGTGACGCTGATGTACTTCACATTATCATTGACCTAGAGCTAGCAGAAATACAGCAACACTATTTCCAGGTGGACTTCTTGCTTCCCAGGCAGGAGAATTCAGAAAATCCATGGATTTTTAGTGCTACTTGAATTACCCAAATTGGCATTTATTTGTTTAGGATGTATACCTCCAGTCTCCACATGTCCTTGCCAGTAGGGAATTACCTAGATAATGGTGCAGCTGTGCAGACTTCTCCCCAAAAGTCATAAATTTTGGTACCACTTTCGGGAAACCTGTGTTTCTCGTCCTTGGGAAGGATTGTTCCTGGCTTTGAATTCCAGGACTTAGCACTTGTAAAATTGAGATAAAGCACATTGGCAGCTTTGAGACTTCTGCAGGCCAACAGCTGAGACTGGACTTTGGCAAGACTACACCACTATATCCATTCTGGAATTACATTTGGTATTTTCTCTAAAAAGGCTTCACACTACTCACTTGGGGTTTCTAATGCATCTCACATCATCAGTCTGTTTTGCAGCCCTGCAGTGGTGTTTACTTCTCACCTACCACATTCACAGTGGAGTCAGAAGGTCCTGGGGCTGGAAAGTGGGTTTGCCTAAAACATCCAAGAAGGTCTGGGGTGTAGGACCTACTTTGGAACCTGGCCTAAGGTCCTGAGGCCACTCAGCTTTGCTCTCATGATGGAATGACCCCCATAACCCCAACTGTATGCGCTCAAGTGAAGGCTGCGTGCTCCTAAATGTACAACCCCCTCTTCAGTCCTACATTTAGACTCATTGCTTAGGAATGTGGTGGGCTTTCTAAAATATATTTGGGTGGAATATAATCTACATACAATAAAACTTCTTCAGTGTTGACTGGATGAGTTTTATTAGTTGTGTATCCCTATGTATAATAATGACATTGTACAAGATATAGAATATTCACATCACCCCAGATGGTTCCTTGTGTTTCTTCCCAATCAAGGACTGTCTGCTGTAACCCAAGGCAACCAGTCTGAATTCTATAACTAACGAATTGATTTTGCCAATTCTACAACTTCATATAAATAGAATTATCCAATACACATTAGACATCTTTCACTTAGTATGCCCATAATATTTACCCATGCTGTTGTGTGTATCAGCAATTCATTTCTTTTTACTACTGAGTAGAAGTCCATTAATATATCTTATTGTGGACATTTGCATGGCTTGTTCTTTGAGGTATTTTGAATAAGACTACTATGGACATTCTTATATAAGACTTCTTGTGGACATATGCTTTCATTCTACTTGGGTAAAAGCCTAACAGTGGAATTACTGGGTGATGTATACTTAACTTCATAAGAAACAGAATGGAGTGATTTTAAATATTGAAATTTCTGGTAGATTCATGGCCTATACAAGGTGAAAGGAAACTTTGATTCCTTGGTCATTTAGTTCAACATCATCATTCAAGCTAAAAGCAAATGAGGTACAGAGGGGTTACAGGATTCTCTCTCATGGGTGTAGGTCCAATAAATGCAAAGCAGAAATCCAATCCCATTCTTCTGACTTTGTTCTTCCTTGGTAAGGGATGTCTGAAAATCCTTTGTTCCCACTTGTGAGGTAGGAATTATTTCTAAGTGGATGAGCTCATTTTCTTCCCTTGACTCAGAGTGAAGAAAATTTAATCCATGATGACTTTATTGAATCACAGGACTGTATCACACATAGATTCTCATGGCATTATATTATAGCCACAGAAAGTGATGGATGTAGGGTAAATCTACGCTATTTTGAGGACATGTCCTGGAATTAAATTTTCCCTAATATTGATTGGTCTTGCTGAGAAAATAAATACTTATCACTTTTGACTTAGTAATAATATTTCCACTTCTGGAAACTTCACTTAAGGACATAAATACAAAAGTGTGGGAGATTTATGTAGGAAGATGTCTGCATTGTTTATAAAAGCAGAAGAAAGATCAAATGCAATTATTATAAATCCATATACAAATTTTCATGCCGTTACAAAAAATGACATAAAAAATTATGTTAGAAATAGTGGCAAAACTGTATAAACATACCTATATATATGTGGTATGCTTAGAAACAGTCTTGAGGGAATCAGCGAAAAAATAATAAGCAAAATAGCTGACTAAAGTATCTTTGATGATGAGACAGAGGGTGACCTTTATGATTTTTCCTCATTTTTCTGTACTTTCCAATATTTTAACACTTGCTTATTGGACACCCATTCTATGGTAGGCAACCTCCCATTGCTAGGGATGCAGCAGGGGCTAAATCAGAGACTGGATTCCATGAATTGCATTCTAACTGTGGGGTTGGGGGCACAGACAATAAATCATTAAATCAGTGTTATATATGGCATAATTAAATGGGGACAAGCATTACTGCAGAAAAATTAAGCAAAGCGGAGTGATTTGGGGGGCTGATGGAGGTGGAGATAAAAGTCACCATTTTAAATAAAGTGGTAAGAAAATGTCACGGAGAAGGCAGTGTTTCCACCAGGACCGGAGGACAGGGTGTGACCTCTACAGATATCTAAGGGAGGAGTGTCCTTGACATAGGACCCTCAGGGGGGGATTTTGTCTGTTGAGGCTGGGCCACAGTGAATGGGATGTAGAAGAGAAGGAGACAAGCTCAGAGGACAAAACCCTGGTCTTACAGGATGACTTCAGCATTGATCTTGAGTAAAACAAATGTCTCAGGAAATGATAGCGGAGGAGCCACAAGCAGCAGTCTGCATGCCTAAGGTCCCTCTCGTTTCCGTGTGAAGGAAGCACAAGGTGAGGGGTGACAGGGAGGCCAGGCAGAAGATGACAGGGCCTGGGCAGTGGCACCAGGGGTATGATTCTGGTGTATTTTGAAGATTGAGTTAACAGATTTTGTTGCTGGATTGGATGTGGGATGTTACAAAAAGAAGAGACAAAGATGACTCTGAGACTTTTTAGGTGAATCCTGGAAGAATGAGATGATAACAATAAAAAAAGAGAGAGAGAGAAGATAGGCAAGAATGGGGGAAATAAGCAGTTCTGATATGGAGATGTTAAGTTTATGTGCACAGTAGACATCCAAGTTGGGGGTCTGGGTAGTCAATTATACAGAATTCAAGCTCTCAAGAGAGGTGCAGCCTGGTCATGAAAATATGGAGTTGCTAGGGTAGGTGGTTTTCAGTCATAAGGCTGGATGAGCTCACCTGGAGAGTGAGCACGGTTAGAATAGAGAAGCTGGTTGTGAGGAGAAAAGGAAAAAAAAAAATACAACCAGCCACAGTTAGAAGGGATGCCAAGAAGCTGGAAGCAAGTGTGGGAAGTCCTTAAGGATTAGGGTGTAATCAATTGTGTCTGATGCTAACAAGTCAAAAAGGTGAGGACAGGGGCCTGACCATGGATTTAGTAACGTAGACATTATCAGCTCCTTTGTCTCCAGCATGTAATGCAGTCCCCAGCACTTTAGAGGTAGAAAATATTTGATTGGATGGCAATCAGGAACATCTGAACTTGACCCATAGACTCCTGATTTGAGCATGCTTAAGAGAAAATGAGAGGATAAAATGAGATTTATTTTAAAAAGGATCAAGGAAATAAGGTGGTACCTGGAGGGGAATATAGGTTTAAGACAGGAATTTCTCAGATGAGAGAAATGACAAGATGCTTACATGATGGTTGCAATGACCGAGCAAAGGAAAAACTGAAAATGTTTACCAATAACCATAACAAATGCTATTTTAACAGATTGCCAAGCCAAAGACACCCTGACCAGCACGAGACAAAAATGTAAGCTCTGCAAGACAAGCCATGATAATGTGAGCCTGTCAGTAGTACTAAGTGAGAAGTATGGTCTTCTGAATTCTGACCTTGGTCCTGCTCCTGGCTTATCATGAGGATTGGATAGGTCATTCAGCTTCTTTGTGTCTCCATTTCTTTACAATAAATGACTGAGATCAGACCCTTCCAACTTTCACATCCCATGATAACTTACTGAAGGACTTCAGTAAGCTGTCAGCTCCCCACCATCACAGTGCAACCCAGAACCTAGATAATGCAAGTTCATATCCATATTCTAACTGTAACTAAAGTGCTGATCTACAACAAGGAAAGAGTTCAAGGTCTCTGTACTCAATTGGGACACAGATCCTTGGAAGCAGGGTAGACAGATTTTATAAAGATCCAGGATCAACGTCATATGAAATGCAACTGTCAACTTTTGAGCCCCAAAGAGTTCAGGATGGGGTGAAATCAGGTGAATGTCCAACTAATGGACAAAGGAAAAGCTTAGATTTTAACGGGCTCTTGTCTTGGAGTTATCAGAACTTTCCCCAAGTAGCATTCACAGTTGATGCGTGTTCTAGTATGAACAAAGAAAGATGGAGTTGAGGGGGAAGGGGAGTAGAAAGTTAAGAGCCTCATTATCTTTCATGTTGAATGAAGCTCTATGAAAAAGGACTACTTTTATTATAACTTTTCTATTGTTACTTAGCACTTCATATGTTATGAACTAATTTTTAATTTATTGCTTTACTTAACACTGCATGAGCTTGAAAAAGCCACCTAACTTCTTTGAGAGTTACTTCTCTCACTTCCAAAATGGGCATCATATGACTATTTCACAGGATTTTAGAAAAGGCTAAAATTTGGTGATTTGTATAAAAAGCACTTTGGGAACTTTAAGGGCTATAGAACTGCTAGTTCCATCTTTCAATAAATATTGATTGTTCCAGGTGCTGTTGTTCATTAATACAAACTGGGAAGTTTGAATGAAGTTTAACCACAAGCTTGGTCTAGAATCAGGCACAAAAGCAACCGAATAGAAGCTCTGCATATGGGCTAAGTCTAGAAAGCAGTTTTGGTCACAAGTAGAGAATCCATCACTAGAACAGTCCAGTCTGGGAGAGCTCTGCAAAGAACATATTTTTGGTGTGGAGCAAACTATGCATTTCTCTGGGTGTCAGGCTCAGAATACCCAGGGGGCCCCTCCTCCCGACTGGTAGACTAGTTGTCAGACACTTCTAGGAGTATCCCAAATTATTCTCTCAACAGTTGCCATTGGAGGAGAGAAACACACTTTTTTTTTCTTTTTTTTTTTAAATTATTTAAAATGTTTAATTATTTTTTTAATTTTTTTCATTGTTCCAGAATTCATTGTTTATGCACTACAACCAGTGCTCCATGCAATATGTGCCCTCCGTAACACCCACCACCAGGCTCACCCAACTTCCCATCCCCCCTCAAAAACCCTGAGTTTGTTTCTCAGCATCCACAGTCTATCATGGTTCATCTCCCCTCTCCGATTTCCCCCAACTCCCTTTTCTTCTCCATCTCCCATGTCCTCTGGGGAAACACATTTTCTGAGAGAACTTCTTCAATCCTGCTTTCTGGCCCATCGCCCTAAAACTTTTGTCCCAGCCCTTGGATCATGTAGAGAAAAATAAGTAGCTTTTCTGATGGTATAATTCTTATTTCTTTAACCTAGGAACTTGTTTTGGTGGAGAGCTTATAGCACAAAAGTTTAAGATTCAAAAATAAGCCAAAAACAACAACAACAAAAAACAACAAACTAGTTTCTAGTATTTTAAAGGGATTTTACAAATTTTTTTGAAATCTGTCTTTAAAAATACTAATTCTTGGGTCACCTGGGTAACTCAGTCAGTTAAGTGTCTTCCTTCAGCTCAGGTCATGATCTCAGGATCTTGGCATCAGGCTCCCTGCTCAGTGGGGAGTAAGCTTCTCCCTCTGCCTCTGCCCCTCCCCCTGCTTGCTCTGCACACTCTCTCAAATAAATAAAATCTTGGGTGCAGGAAGGGAAAAAAATGAAACAAGATGGGATTTGGAGAGAGACAAACTGTAAGAGACTCTTACTCTCAGGAAACAAACTGAGGGTTGCTGGGGGGTGGGGAGAGGGATAGGGTGGCTGGGGGATGGACATTGGGGAGAGCATGTGCTATGGTGAATGCTGTGAAATGTGTAAGACTGATGATTCACAGACCTGTACCCCTGAAGCAAATAATACATTATATGTTAATAAAATTATATTGTTCCTAACTTCTCATTATTTATAAATTGATTATTCCAGGTATTATTCCAGTTCACATCCAGCCAATTTCATTTCAATCTACTCTGACTCCAAACTTCTAGAAAAGCTAAGCATTTCTTACAGCAAGTATATTTAAGAACTCAATTGAATAATATCAAATAATTTTTAGATATTCACTTTGTGAATATGATTTAACAGGAAGGGTACATTTCTGAAGCTTTCTCTGAACTCTCTTATTAAGATTGTTTACTTAATATGTGGGGGATTTCTCAAACGACTTTAAAGACATTTGATCTTTTCCAAGTGGAATAGGAAGAAGAACCAAGAGGACTTACACTGCATCATCTCTAGCCCACTTCTTAAAGACATTGCTGGGGACATTTTTATTCCTTCCATGTTTCTCCTCCCTTTCAAGTGCACATTCTTTCTGTCTCTTGATAACCAGCTAAATAACTTGGTTTAAAAAATTGTTATCTCACTCATTAACTCAGCAAATATTTACAGAGCACATCCCATGTTCTGAGCACTATGCTAAAATGGGGACCAAGACAGCATTTACGTGGTCAGGGCAGCACACAATATGCTGTGTTAAGGTAAGTTTGAAAGTGGAGCAAATTGTAAGATACCTTGGGGAGTTGACAACTAGGGAGAGTGATATTGAGCTGGAAACCTGAAGGATAGGCAGGTATTCATTCAGAAGGGAATAAAGACCAGGAAGGTATAGAGCAAGGACAGGGCTTATCAGGAGAAGGAAACAGGATGTACAAAGGCTCCAGGGTGAAGGTGAGCCAGTCCTACATCTACAACTGCACAGAGTCATCCATGTGGTCACTGTGAGGTCTGATTTCGGAAGATGAAGACAGGAGGCTGGGAAATGGGCAGGGACCGATTCTGGGAGCCCCAAAGGCCAGATTAAAGAGACTGAACTGTATTCCTGAGAAAAAGAAATCAAAGGGGAATAAAGCGGGATGTGGTCACCATAACTCAGCAACAGTTGGGAGTACCAATCTACAAACTGGAAAGGGGTGGTTGTGGCAGAAATGAAAATGGAGAAAACTATCCAATTAAGAGCTAGAAAATAGAATTGCCATGGCTTGGGGATGGATTGGTCAGATTCAGGCCTTGGATACTGGGGACCATTCATATGAAGGAGGCAGTTTTAAGGTCCAAGATGCTGTGTTCTGTGATGACCGTTTGAATTTGGTCTACCTGTGGGTAGTAACACTGACTTGGTGGGTAAGACATGGGATCGTGCTTTCTCATTTGTCATGATGCCCCCACCCTGTCCAAGCAAGCAGTCATCCACAGCTATTAATTAAATAAGTGAGAAAGTGAATGAGTAAATGAATAGATGAACCCAGGTGAATACAGTCCGCTGACATTTTTTATACAGCTTGGACATAGAGAGACTCTGAGACTAGCATGCCAGCAGGGGGAAATTTCAGGAGTGGACATCACTGAGAGAGTGTGTGTGTGAAAAGAAAAACTAGCCATAGACAGGAGCCGCCAGAGACTGACATTGAAGGGGCCAGCAGAGGAAGGGGAGGAAGAAGGTTAAGAGGGGCAGTCAGAGGAATGGGAAGGAGAACTCAGATTCAGAGAATTCCAAATCCTTCAGAGAGGATAGCAAAGTAAAACTGAGGAGGAGTCATTAGGTTGGTAATGTTCAGTTTATGATGATCTTTGTGGAAATTGGTTAAGGCAAGTCAACAGAAACTTGTCCTTCAGATCTGCCTTTCCATCCATAACTGTGGACAACAAGGGGCCATCTGTTATAGAAACAAAGTAAAAGGAATAGTCAAACTCAGCCCTTGGGCACACCATCTTTTAGAGTGATAGCCAGAGAAAGCATGTGAGAAAACACGTATTTGTCTTTTGTGCCTCTTTGTCTACCTTAAGGTAATGTAGTTGCCTCTGACTTCCCAGAGGAATCAAGCAGCTCTCACATTCCTAACCCATATATAAGGGCAGAGGGCATGGTTGGGAATGTTTCTGTTGTTAATTTTTTGTAGTTGAATCATATTGGCAAAATTGTTTCCAAGTTGCTCAAACATAGATTGAGAAGCTGAGGGTAGCATTCCTCTGTGATGATATCACATGGCTTGTGTCACCAGTTAAAGAACCATCAATAAAGCAAGTGGTTAACTTTATGTATATTGAAAAATATGCTTCTCCTCAGAAAAATAATGAAATATGGAGAAACAAATTTGATTCTAACTTAGAGACTCTGGCAAACTTGACAATCTAAGTAAGTGGGTGGGGGGGGGAACCTCCATTCTTAACTAGCATTTATTTTTTAACCCAAGTGTATTGTTTTAAAAAAATGCTGAAAAAGATTAGCTGTAGAGAAGTGACATGTGAATGTAGGAGGAAAACAATGCCAGGGTTTGGAACAATACCGCATGTCTGAACCAGAATTATTTCCAAAATATACTCTCCTGTGACTTCCTATATTTCATTGTTTCTGGACTGCCTAGGAGAGTGTTTTCTTAAGAGCAAACATGCAAAATGAAACAGGAATGACTATTGGCTGACCTAGGAACTTTTCTCCCAACAAGTGCGCACACTGGGACTCTAGACTTCTTTAAATGCTTGTGCTACACCATAAGGTCATGAAACCAATTAAAAATTTGTCACATGGTCACTATGCCAAATCTCCTCATTTCTCATGAGATAAAATGGTAGAATAAGGGGGGCAGTGGGAAGCAAATGTTGAACTAGAACCATTTCTTCTATAGCGCAAAATAGACAACCAGAACAGTACTGAGTAGATACAAAACCACAGGATCTTTGAGGTTGAGCACAGGATGACTCCATGGGGATTCCCCAAAGCTGCTTGATGCTACATCAACCTGATTCACAGTCCTGCATCAAACTGATAGTGGTCACTCATCAATACAAACATTCTTCCTCAATTTTACTTTCTCAAATAAATATTTCTTGAAATACTTTATTTTTTGGCTTCCATGATTCATGGTCTCCTCATGTTGCTTCACCTACTCTGGCTACTCCTTCTCATCTGCTTTGATGTCCTCCATCTGTCTTTGTCTCCTAAATGCAGAATACTTCCCCCCTCTTTTCCTTCTAAACACCCTTCTTGGCTGACCTCATTCAGTCCCTTGGATTAAGTACCATATAAAGGTTGATGAATCCCCAACCTATCTCTCAGACATTGCCTCTTCTTAGACCTTATATACTTTATAAACCAAGATGTGGATGTTATCTTTGATGTCAGGAAATCCTGTTTACTAGACTCCCAAGCCAATGTGAAATAGGCCATTTTATCTGTACACTGATCCAAGACCTCATCATCTCTCACTTGGGTGACTAAGTAGTTTCCAACTTCTGCTTCTTGACTCTTCACAATACAATCTCCCTCATGGGATTCAGAATCAACTTTTTAAAAAAAAGATTTTATTTATTTATTTTATAGAGACAGAGAGAACACAGGCAGAGGGAGTAGCAGTCAGAGGGAGAGAGAAAAGCAGAGTCCCTGCTGAGCAGGGAGCCTGATTCGGGGCTCAATCCCAGGACCCTGGGATCATGACCTGAGCTAGAGGCAGATGCTTAATGGACTAAGCCACCCAGGTGTCCCCAGAGTAAACTCTTGAAAATACAAATCAGTCTCAAATCCACCAATGGCCTCTTCTAGAACATAAAGTAAATCCTAACATCCATTCCTCTAAGATATGCACCTTTCTGTCTCCCCAGCCCCCAGTGGTGTGAGCACCACTCTCCCCACCTTCAATTCTACGCTCTAGCAATACGAACCTGCCCTGAAGCCTGGTTTCCTGCACGTGCCATGCTTTTTCAGCCTGTGCTATTCTAGCTTATTCTATGGCACTCAGAATCAGCTTAAAGATGACCTCAGAAAAACCTTCTAAAGTTGTGTCTTCCATCATGTCCTTATTTCAGTGTCTGCCCAGCACATTTTCCCACATGTTCAGTTAAGTATTGATTTGCTATTCACTATCTACAAGGCGTTGTACTCTGTATGAAGAGGCATGTTGTCTGTTATACTATTGCATAGCTTAATAAATATTTGTTGAATAATTGATTGACTTGCTATCCCTCATGGACTCTGCTTCCTGGGGCTTACCCAAATAAAATGTTAAATATTTGGACTTAATTCAATATGACTGTTAAAATTCTAAGAAGTTGGAATAAATATCAAATTACATTTGAAGGTGTTTTCTCTAATTTAATAAATGAGTCTCAGATTGGTGTTTCTGAGCAGATGGCTGCTCAGGATGACTATCCCAAATTTCAAATTGATTCCATTTTTTATTAGCCCTCCCATCCCACATCTTGCTTCATGTATCTGAGTCAGGAGAAAACCCGTCAACTCTGAAACTGGCTTTCTTTTCCTCTTCATAACTCATAGAAGTGATGAATACAAATTATTTTGATGAAAACTGATAGAGCAGAAAAAAGCAGTTTTTCCCCCCAACACACAGTTATTACCAATTTAACTAAATAAAACATTAAATCAAGTTCATTGAATTATATGATAGAGAGCAGATCAGTGCTCTCCTGAGCCAGCAATGGGGTGAAAGTTGACTGCGAACAGCAAAAGGACTTTCTGAGGTTATGGAAATGTCAGTTTTATTGTGGTGGTGTTTCCATGAGTATAGTGCATTTGTCAAGACCTATCAAACTATATACTTAAAATGTATGCTTTTATTGTACGTAAATTATACCTTAATAAAAGTATTTTTTAGATCTATAAAAATTACTCGATGTTAAGAACTCTGTCTAGTATCTTATGTTGATTACTATCTCAGAACTAGTACATTACAGAGCATGGATTTGAACAGAGTTGCTCAGCTACAGACAAATCATGATCTTAATCTTATATAAAACTGTTACCTAAGAAGTCTTTTTTTTTTCTATTTGAGTCAGAAAAAAAGTTGTTTTTGTTATTGTTTTGTTTTGTTTTTAAGTGGGAGGAGAGGCAGAGGGAGAGGGGGAAAGAATCTTAAGCAGGCTCTCCAGTGGACATAACGTCTCAAACTCACAACCCTGAGATCATGACCTGAACCAGAATCAAGAGTCCGACGCTTAACCAACTGAGCCACCCAAGTACCCCAGAAAAAATATTTCTTTATCTTAATCCAGATGTATAGTGTTAACCTGAATATTTTTCCTGAATGAAGTGTCTGTATTAGCTTGGGTTTCTAGTAAAAGCAGAGCCCAAGAAAAGGATTTGGGTGCAAGTTGTTAATTTGGGAGGAGGTCCCAGGGAACACTACCTTGGTGGGGGAGAGGGGATGTAAGAGAAGGCAGGGATGTAAAACAGCACATAGTGAGTTAAGGACCAGGGACATTGTTAGGCACATGGTCCTCAGTCCTGGGGGAGACTTTTGGGAGAAATTGTAGAGTACACCTGACAGTTGTTCCACCTAAAAGTGGAGGAGGCAAGGACATTTATCCAGACTCTGCTGACTGACGTCTGCTCAAGGGGCAATAACTCTACTGAAATTTCTTCTTGCCAACCACATAAGCTGAGCATGCTTTGGGGACCAAAGAAAGCTGTCAGGGAAAGAGCCAAAGCCACTTGCACTAGGAAGCTGCTGGGCTTTGGTGCAGGGAAACAGTGGGTGTTAAGAGGATGTGGTGAACCAGGACAATAGCTATGAAATATCTATACTTGCACATGAAAAACCCTTCCAGAGCTTTCCTGCCTGGGGTTTCATTTGTTTCCCTTTCTCTATTATAATGGTTGATTAATTTTTTGTGGCACTTTTATTACTTTAAATTAAGATGCCAACATTAATCATGGTCAAAGGTAATGGTTTACACTAATCATATTTATAAAAACCTTATGTTTACATCAGAATGTTGCTCTAATTTATTGAGCTCCTATTATGTCCCAGATACCAAAATAAAGTGATTTATTTGCTTAATTGTCAAAGCAACTTTAGTCTGAGGATGAAGATATTTATCCCTACTTTATCATTAAAGGAACTGAGACTTTGGAAGGTTAAGTAATTGCCCAGTTTCTAGATTTGGTAAACATGGCCAGAGTCCAAAGCCAGGCTGCCTCCGCTCAAGCTCTCAACCATTAGTCTCCATGTTTGTTCTACTGTTCAACACAGAAGCACAGTGCTCCTTCCCCAGTGGGTATCCCTATCTCAAAACCAGAGCATTTGTGATGTGCACAAACAGTCGAAGATGTTGGTGGGCATGGACTCAGAGCAAAGACAGAGTGCTTAGAGAAACACAAAATGTGTGAAAGAAACTTACATAAGTCCTGTCAAGATGTTATCCTAATGTTTACAAAGAAAAATTCATTTTCTTCTCTGATTATATGATAAAAAAAGGAATTAGCCTGCATAACAACCTATTGCAATAAAGATTGCTTTCAGCATACAAATATCAAAAAATTTATTTAAACAATGGCTTGCATAGGGCCTGAGGAATAGGACCTTCGCCCTGACCAAATGTGCTCCAACCAGGTGAGTATCACAGGCACTGGACACTCACAGAATTTACTTTCTTCAAACATCCTGCCCTATCCAGCAGTCTTGACCAACTCATTTATCTTCACATTTTTTTTTCTCAGTGGTCCCCATGACACCATATTGTCTTTGATTTTTCTCCTTTCTCTCTACCTATGGGTATTATGATTAATAATAGGACTGGATGACTGGTTATATAATAAAGTGGAGGAGGACGTGAGATAATCCTCTTGGTATAACTCTCTTCCTTCTTTTCTGCTTACAACACTTTGCAATGACTCTCCTTTCCATCTGGGATGCACAATTAATTGACCTCTTTCCCTGATTCATTTTCTCATCCTTTTCTGCTGTTTCCTAGAATCCCTCCAACAAACCACTTACCCTTCTTACAACAGCCTAAGGCATAATATTAACACAACAAAGTTAAGTGTACCTTTTCCCAGCTCCACAGATTTTCAAGTTCGTGAGGGACTTGGCAGAGACCAGCCTTGTTATGTTTATATCAATCCATACCTAGCCTAGAGCATCATACAGTCGATCCACAAGAACCCTGTGGTTTTATTAAAAGCTCTATGACATTAGCACACTTATTAAAAGCTCTGTGATATTAGCATATCACCCCTTTTCACAACACTTTGGGTTAAAACATCACGTCTAAAAGATAGAGCACACCAGCAGGAGAAACCTGCAGTGGGAATAGTAGTGACTTGGTTCTCGGTCACAGTCCCATTTGAAACAGAACTGCACTCCAGGTGTGTAGTGTGAATGACCCAGGGAACAGAAGGCAGCCCTAGAGTATATTTATTAAGGGACCGAGGGCTGGCTGTGGGGCACAATGCACTTTTTTTTTTTCTTTTCTCTTTGTATGGGCTGCTGGGGAACTCAAGCTCAAGTTTCAGCAGTTCATTTCTAGCAAAGTGTTGATTGTATTCCATGTGTTTTTCTACCTCATTTCCAGCTGCTGCTTATTTCTCCCTCTATATATTCCATTCATTTTCTTATTGATTTTTATCCTGGATACGGTAAGATAAAAGGAGATACTGTTCCTGCCTGTTGGTGATGATATTGGGTCTCCATAAAGGAGGGAGTGTCAGCACCCAAGGCTTCTGAGAATCAGTGCTGGGACTCGTTTCTGGATCATTGACCTACATCACAGGACTGGCTTCTGCCATGCCCAACGGTCCATTTCCTGCCTGTTTGGCAATTCCACCTCACCTGAATAAGGATTGGAGCCTGAGAACACGTGCAAAGAATGACATTCACGTGCAACTCAGTCACTGTTAGAACAATCTTAGAATAGTCTGGGTAGCCTGCCATTTCACAGTCAGCTCTCTTTCGAGAGTTTAATGGTTTCCAGCTGTGGTCTCTGAATGCCTAGTCTCTAGGAAGCCACAGACTGATGGATTCTGGGCTTCGAGATCCACACTTGGCACTGGCTTTTCAAAAGAGGGATGCTGGAAATAACTGCCCTTGCTCTGAAGGGCACTTCAACAGTAAATGTTACCTATAGCTCATAATCAAGATTTTAAAAAAGAAGACACTCCTTTGACTAATAAGGATTAAATCCCCTCTCTGTCTTTTTATTTTTATTTCCTCAAAGCCAATTTTATCGACACTGACAATATGACCTATTCCATTTAATAAGCATGTTCTAAAATTCTTTTTTTCTGTCTTTGGAAGGTAACTTCTCATTCACATCATTTATAGCCTGCTTGACAAGAGTTCTGGTATTTCAGCAGGTTTTACATGTTCCTTAGTAGGAGGTGCTTGGGTGCCTCAGTGGGTTAAGCCTCTGCTTTCAGTTCAGGTCATGATCTCAGGGTCCTGGGATCAAGTCCTGCATTGGTCTCTCTGCTCAGCGCTGAGCCTGCTTCCCCTTCTCTCTGCCTGCTTCTCTGCCTACTTGTGATCTCTCTCTCTCTGTCAAATAAATAAACAAAAATCTTATAAAAATAAATGTTCCTTAGTAGTCAACATTATTTTTTTGAAAAACCTATTCTTTGTTTTTTAGTGTGGCCTGATACCATCATCAAAGTTCTTTCTGGTTTTTCATATTAATAAGCTAAACTTGAAAGTAATACTGCTTTTTTTGTCCTGAGTTTCTTCAACTGTGAGATCGGAAGTAGGCAGAAGTCGGGTTGCAAAAAGAGAAAGGAATTTGGTTTTATTCTATGAGAGATGTTCAGTTTTGTTTAGGGGAAGGAAGGGATCCAATCTGTGATTCAATAAGTCAAGTTGACCCCTGGGTAAATAATATGACTAGGGTAGAACAGAGTAAAAACCAGGAAACCAGTTGAGGAGTCAGTGGAAGGAAGATCTGTGGCTTGGAGGTGGGTGGCAGCATGAGATGGAAGCATGCAACTTGACGGGACCACAAGCTGTAAGGACTTGTTAACAGAAGTAACAGAATGTCCAGACTCCATGGGAATCCAGATAGCTGCCAGCTTAATCTCATTTTACAGTGCCAGTCACAAGTGGTGGAGCAGGAAAGGAAAGGAGGGAGGAGAGAAAGAGGGAATGGGGTAAACAGGAAGGTAGAGAGGAAGAGAGAAAGAAGGAAGGAGGGAGGAAAAAGTAAATGGAGGGAAGGTGGAAGGAAGTGAGAAAAAGAAAAGGGAGGAAAAGGGGAAAGGTCAAAGGAGAGGGGAGGGAACACTGCAGGATCTTGACCTCAGAAGGACTTTGCAGACTGGCCAATTCTCTCAATGAAAGATGATAGGTTTGGTGGCTTGCTCAAGCTCACACAGCTTCCCAGAAGCAACTCAGGATTCAGTATTTGGTCTTATGTGAATTTCATTACAGCGCAATAATTTAGGCTCCTGGTGGCTTACTTTGTGTTAATACTAGAATCGTTTGGGTTTCCCTGGAATACACACTACCTAACGAGGGAGGGGAGAAACTGCAAGGGTATCAGATAGCAGAGGGACAGGGACTTGACAGAAGCAGATCTGACAGGGCTCCATATGGAATCCTGGTTTGGGACAATGTCAGGGAAGTCAATCCAGAAACAAAGACCATGTTTCGTATCCTCCTCAACCTACAAGGAAAAGGCACCCATGTGAGTGAAGGGCCTGCCATCTACAAGCCAGCAGAGTCTCATTCATACACTTCAGTTTCTTCTGTCCTATTCTAAGGTCAGAAAAGTGAAGTCTTATAACTTTCTACCTGAAGACATAGCTAGTGAGTAAATTTGAAATCTTGAAGCCAAATCTTGAAGGGAGGTGACACATGCCTGTGGAAAATGAAAGGAAGGAGTTTGTTCAGCGTGTAGTGGAAAATGGAGGGAGAATCAGAAGAAGCAAGTCACTATTGAATGGTCCTCCCTTACAAAGAGGCGGGGGCCTTGCCCCTCTTTATTGCCAAGTCTGCCATGTGGGGATTTCAGAGCCAGCTCAGATAAGAGTATTTGAGCTTCAATAATGAGAGTGTTCAAATGGCCTGTGAAGTACAAAGACACCATATTTTGAATCCCATTCCATCACTGGACAATCTCCAGGTGGGATTTAAATACAAAGAGAATTTAAATACAAAGAAATTTAAATACAAAGCCAGGAAACTCTTCTGATGAAAAAAGAATTCATTCTCATGGGAAAGTATGGTCACCTCAGTATATCTTGCACAAACCCTCCTTTGTGATGTCATAAACTGGGCCCCCGAAGCAGGAAGGAAGGATCTCTGACCATTGACAGCTCCAAAGCATAGGCAGATCCCACCTCCTTTTCCCTAGGTTGGAAATCACTGTACCTCAGGGTCTAATTTGATGTGTGTATGTGTGTGGGGGGTGGATTTTTATCTGGACAAATCACCCTGGCCTCAACTCTGTGATCTTAAGAAGTCAAGAACAGTCCCTCTCCTCCCCTTGGACAGAAATTATCATATTTGATCCCCATGGCCAATTTGGCAAATCTACTCAATTCCAACATTTCCTAGTGTTTCTGTCCAGTGTAGCATGACAGTTGAGGGGGCCACAACAAGACCCACCCTACCTCTGCTGTTTCCCACTCCTGTGTAACTTGCACAGTGTCTGCTCCTCCCCGCCCCTGCTTGTCTTCCTCTCCTGAGGATGGGCACCCCCTGCACCTGCTACACAGAGGTAGTGTGAATTTCAAATGTCTTGCATATGTAGATCTGAGAACAGGGTCTGCCTTAACAGCAGTAAACCACTTAGAACTACCAAGGTTAGGCTTGTGCAATGGAATCTGAAGTCAGAAGCTGCTTAGAGCACTGTTAAACCTCTTTTTTAGACTATGTTTATTTTCCTTCTTTATTATATGTGCTTGTTTCTTTGTTAGCTTGATTTCATGGAGGCCCATCTGAAATCAATTTGGGCCCTTGTGTCTCAGTCCCAAATCTTTTCAAAGCTTCCTGTTTTCCCAGAATGTTAAAGTTTCTCCAAAGAATGGGCTTAGGTTACAGAAATAGGAAAACCTTAGAAAGCTAAGCTATGCGGAGCTGCAACTGCCCCACCAGGAATGGATAAATGACCGACTGAATCATTTCTAAGTTAAACAGACTCAATTTTCTGCATGTCCATGAAACACTTGGAGCCGAAGTGACCCAAGACAGTGACTAGTAGTGGAGAGAAATATTCAGACATATCTGTAAAGTTACTGGAGCAGAGGGAAAAAATTAAGAATGGTTTCCTCAAAGTTGGCTGCTTAGCATGTTGGGATGACATGTACATGCAACCTCACCAAGTCCTAATTAAAACTGGACAGGATGACATGTAGCATATGACAGAGTTGGGTGATATCAGATTCAACTTTTTTTTTTTTTTTTTTTTTTTTTTTTGTAATTTGGGGTGAGTCAGTGAAGTAGTCAGAATTCTAACTTGAGTGACTAACTAGTTGTGTGTTCTGCCTGGTTGGAGCTGTGTGCACCTATTCACACTGGAGTTTTGTGAATAAGGGGCTTTGTCTTTTGTGGGTGAGGGACCGCTGTTGGTCACATGGAGCCAGGTGCATTAAATAGCCAAAGAAAGATGGGGCCGATGCAGAATTAGGATGAGAGGGGGATGTATAACTCAGATGAAGGGTACAGAACCAAGAGGTGAGCAGACAGGATCTGTTTCACAGAAGGGACTGGGTGAAAACAGACTTCAGCTGCAAGAAGTTTTACAGCTTGGCAAGCAACTCCAGTGAGCAAAGTAGCAGAGTAGAGAGAGTCCGAGGTCAGGGGCTGGGGCAGTACCATGGATAGCTCCCCCCGGGCACAGCTATATGAAGCGAAGTGTTAAGTACTCTGAGGCTGTGATTGGGCCAGGCTGGAAAGACTACTATGATTGATTGATTGATGATGTCTGCCATGGACATGTAAAGTGATGCGGTACGATGTTTAAACATGTTTGCCTTTGCTAATTTAAGTCTGGTCTCCACACACCAGAAGGTGTGCATCTCAACCAATCTGCACAAGAGGGATTTGGGTCTCTGAAATAGACTGGGGTATTCTGTGTGCTCACATTCTTTCCATTGGCCTCTTCCTTCCAAATCCCAGGTTTGCTCTGCTAAGCATGTCTCCCTGGGGTCAGGGGAGGTTCCTGAGAACTGAAGTTTTAGTTAGTCTTGACCCCAATTTCCCTAGTGATTGAACTTCAGATGCTGCTGTCTGGACCTGAGTAACCATGACGTCTTCTCTAACTAGAGATCACAACTATAGATACCTGGACTATGGTTCTGGAAAATTCTTGCCTTCTATTGATCCTAGGCTAGAGATCATAGTCAACACACGGCCATCATGCAGAAATGCCATCTCTAAAAGAGCCAAGCCCACTTAAACAATTTCCTTTCCTATTGTATAAAGCTTTCTATGACCCTCAGGACATTTGTAGCATCTAGCATGGATGCCACAACTATGAGGGCACACAGCCTGGTGATATCACACACAGAAGTAATTTTCTGAACTATGGTAATGGTGTTTTGGCTCTGACACACATTGCATCAAGACTTCTGTGCTGTGGAACTGTGACATTAGCATTCTCAGAGCAAGCCTGTTGCAGGGGAATGTGGAAATCCTTGGCTTAGAAACATCCTCTACAAGCATTTACAACCAGAACATGGGATTCTTTGTTCCCTTCTCCTGCCAGTTGCCCCTGTCCATGTAGGTGAGGAGACTTCCAGCTTGGGCCAGGGTCCTCCCTTTCCTTCCTGCCATCACCTTGAATCTTAGCCAATGGTATTCAAACACAATTAAATTTCTTGGCCTCCCCAGACATTCAAAGTGATAGGATTTCTTCTTGAGGACTATTTCCTCAACACTCATGTCTATAGCGTTATATTCCAGAGACTCTAACCCAACCCTCACCACCAGCAACCAGCAACACCACACAAGACATGTTTACCTTCAGAATGAACCTGCCTTCAATTGTTTCTTCAGCTTTAACAGTCTGATTCATCTGAAATGCCCATTCGCTTGGTGGTGGTTGCTGGGAGACCAGCTACTAAATGTTTACCCTGAGGGGCTAATGACAGAAGCTGTAACATCTCCCAGGACTTCAAATTCCAAAAAAAGAGAGTGAAGCAGAAATAAATTACTAATGGTGAGTTTTCCAGTTCAGTGGCACTTGAGTGTGAAAAAGATTCTTTACTCTTTTCCCATTGCACATGTAGAGGCCTCAGTCACATGTTGTGGGTTTAGACATTTAAGTTCTAATGTTTTTGGAGGGTCTCTCCTGTGTCAGACCCCTGTCTGGGCTCATTTTTTCCATTCGATAATATAAGCTCCGTGAGGCAGATGTTATCATCCTTATTTTACAGATGAAATAGGCATACTTCAGTTGAACTAAATGTCTTTTCCCAAGTTACACAGGTACTGGGTGGCAAAATTAGGCTCCACAGCCAGATTTCTGATGCAAACACCAGTGATGATTCTATATCACTACTAGTATCAGTGGAAACTCAACCCATCTGTACAGATCTGTCCTCAACACCTTGTGCTCTATCTCTTTCCCCAGATCTCTGCCCTGCCTCAGTGGAGAGACTGGCAGGAATTAAGCTTTGCTTGTTTCTGACTCCTAATTCCTGGACCATACACCATGCCCTTGTTGAATGTTTCCTGAGTAAAATAAAGCAAAACAAAACAAACACACAAGAGACATTAGGATCCAGTTAGCAAACATATATTAGTTTCTTGTGACTGTTAAACGATTTGCCACCAATCTTGTGACTTAAAACAACAGAAATGTATTCCCTCACAGTTCCAAAGACGAGAAATTCAAATCAGTTTCACTGTGACTGAATTAAGGTGTTAGTAGGACCGTGCTCCCTCTAGAAACTCTTGGAGAGAATCTGCTCATTGCCTCTTACAGCTTCTGGTGGCTTCTGGCATTCTTTGGCTTAGGGCTTGTCACACCAGTTCAGGACTGTGGTCATATGCCTCCTTTTCTGTGTGAATTTCAAATCTCCCCCTGTTTCCCTCTTATAAGAATACTTGTGATGGCCCTGGAGGCCCATCCAGATTATCCAGGATCATCTCCCCTGTCAACATTCTTAGTTATAACTACAAAGACTTTGCCATATAAGGTGACACACAAAAGTTATGGAAGTAGATATCTTTTTTCAGCTGCTGTGCACACAGATCCCCTTTTAGGTTGAGGATGCTTGTTCAGTTACTGGTGAGGTCACTGATCACACTGGAGGAGAGGTGACTGATGATCTCACTCCTTTCACAGGGACTGACATGCCACAGGTCAGCAGTCCCTGCCTTCAATAGGAGAAACAGCCCCACCTCTATGAGTAAACCCTATTCAGAGTTTCTTCACCACTTGTCAGTGGGGTGGTATGTGACAATGATCTCAGCTCTCCTGGGCCTCAACTCCCTCATCTACAAAATGGGAATAAGAAAAGTACCTATCACCTACCTAGGTCATGAGGGACCCCATGACAGGGACCATGAACCTAGAGTAAGTAGACATCTTAGAATGTTGGCTACTAACTTTTTTTTTTTTTTTTTTTTTTTTTGAGAAAGAGAGAGAGCACAGGGAGGGGCAGCGGGAGAAGGAGAGAGAGAATCTTAAACGGACTCCAAGCACAGCACGGAGCCTGATGAGGGGCTTAATCTCATGACTCTGAGTTCATGACCTGAGCAGAAATCAAGAGTTTGATCCTCAACCAACTGAGCCACAGAGGCACCCTACTATTATTGATCTTCTGGTTGGCTAAGTCTCCTGGCAACTCTATGGGGGAATGTAGGCTTTTCGAAGACTTCCTAATTCATTCCTAATGTCTTACCAGTATCTTTGGCCAGTCAGTGGCCCAGGGGTGAAGGGAAATGAAAGGTCAATGACACTTCATTTTGTGCTAATATTTGTCTTTTAGTGACTTTGGATGTATTCAGACAAATCCAGTTGATCATGCAAGTTGCTTTCCTCCTCACTGGGAGCCAAATAGGTACAAAATAAGGAAGGAAGTCTGCTTTCAAAACTTCTAAGTGACCTTTCAGCAAAATACTGAACTCTGGTCTGCTTGAGCAAAGTAGCCAGGAAAGACATGGAGTCTTCTCTTTTGCACCCAAACTATGCAGGATTAGTTGTTGCCCCTTGTGAGCCAAAGTTGGGGATTTCTTTTATTAAAAAAGATTTTTTTTAGCTTGCAGCCTTCCCGTTGAGATCAGGAACATGACAAGGATGCCCACTCTCACCACTCTTATTCAACATAATATTAGAAGTCCTAGAAATGGCAATCAGACAACAAAGAGAAATAAAAGGTATCCAAATTGGCAAGGAAGAAATCAAACTCTCTCTCTTCGCAGATGACATGATTCTTTATATGGAAAACCCCAAAGACTCCACCCCCAAACTACTAGAACTCATACAGCAATTCAGTAATGTGGCAGGATACAAAGTCAATGTACAGAAATCAGTGGCTTTCTTATACACTAACAATGAAAATACAGAAAGGGAAATTAGAGAATCATTCCATTTACTATAGCACCAAGAACCATAAGATTCCTGGGAATAAACCTAACCAAAGAAGTAAAGGACCTGTACTTGAGGAACTACAGAACACTCATGAAAGAAATTGAAGAAGACACAAAAAGATGGAAGACCGTTCCATGCTCTTGGATTGGAAGAATAAACATTGTTAAAATGTCTATACTGCCTAGAGCAATCTATACTTTTAATGCCATTCCGATCAAAATTCCACTGGTATTTTTCAAAGAGCTGGAGCAAATAATCCTAAAATGTGTATGGAATCAGAAGAGACCCCGAATTGCTAAGGAAATGTTGAAAAACAAAAACAAAACTGGCGGCATCACATTACCTGATTTCAAGCTTTACTACAAAGCTGTGATCACCAAGACAGCGTGGTACTGGCATAAAAACAGACACATAGATCAGTGGAACAGATGGAGAGCCCAGATATGGACCCTCAACTCTATGGTGAAATAATCTTCGACAAAATAGGAAAAAATATACAATGGAAAAAAGACAGTCTCTTCAATAAATGGTGCTGGGAAAACTGGACAGCAATATGTAGAAGAATGAAACTCGACCATTCTCTTACACCGTACACAAAGATAAACTCGAAATGGATAAAGGACCTCAACGTGAGACAGGAATCCATCAGAATCCTAGAGGAGAACATAGGCAGTAACCTCTTTGATATCAGCCACAGCAACTTCTTTCAAGATATGTCTCCAAAGGCCAAGGAAACAAAAGCAAAAATGAACTTTTGGGACTTCATCAAGATCAAAAGCTTCTGCACAGCAAAGGAAACAGTCAACAGAACAAAAAGGCAACCCACGGAATGGGAGAAGATATTTGCAAATGACAGTACAGACAAAAGGTTGATATCCAGGATCTATAAAGAACTTCTCAAACTCAACACACACAAAACAGAGAATCATATCAAAAAATGGGCAGAAGATATGAACAGACACTTCTCCAATGAAGACATACAAATGGCTATCAGACACATGAAAAAATGTTCATCATCACTAGCCATCAGGGAGATTCAAATTAAAACCACATTGAGATACCACCTGACACCAGTTAGAATGGCCAAAATTAGCAAGACAGGAAACAACGTGCGTTGGAGAGGATGTGGAGAAAGGGGAACCCTCTTATACTGTTGGTGGGAATGCAAGTTGGTGCAGCCACTTTGGAGAACAGTGTGGAGATTCCTGAAGAAACTAAAAATAGAGCTTCCCTATGACCCTGTAATTGCACTGCTGGGTATTTACCCCAAAGATACAGATGTAGTGAAAAGAAGGGCCATCTGTACCCCAATGTTTATAGCAGCAATGGCCACGGTCGCCAAACTGTGGGAAGAACCAAGATGCCCTTCAACGGAGGAATGGATAAGGATGATGTGGTACATATACGCGATGGAGTATTATGCCACCATCAGAAAGGATGAATACCCAACTTTTGTAGCAACATGGACGGGACTGGAAGAGATTATGCTGAGCGAAATAAGTCAAGCAGAGAGAGTCAAGTATCATATGGTCTCACTTATTTGTGGAGCATAACAAATAACATGGAGGACATGGGGAGATGGAGAGGAGAGGGAATTGAGTGAAAATGGAAGGGAAGATGAACCACGAGAGACTATGGACTCTGAAAAACAACCAGAGGGTTTTGAAGGGGCAGGGTGGTGGGAGGTTGAGAAACCAGGTGGTGGGTAATAGGGAGGACACGTACTGCATGGAGCACTGGGTGTGATGCCAAAACAATGAACACTGTTATGCTGTAAATAAACAAATAAAAAAAAAGATTTTTTTCTTTTTCTTGTCCATTAAGGACAAGACAATTGGACAGACCAGATTTTGTCCTCCATGTTATTTGTTATGCTCCACAAATAAGTGAAACCATATGATAATTGACACTCTCTGCTTGACATATTTCACTCAGCATAATCTCTTCCAGTCCCGTCCATGTTGCTACAAAAGTTGGGTATTCATCCTTTCTGATGAGGGCATAATACTCCATAGTGTGTATGGACCACATCTTTTTCGCTTTTGTTTCCTTTGCCTTTGGAGACATATCTTGAAAGAAGTTGCTGTGGCTGATATCGAAGAGGTTACTGCCTATGTTCTCCTCTAGGATTCTAACGGATTCCTGTCTCACATTGAGGTCTTTTATCCATTTCGAGTTTACCATTGTGTATGGTGTAAGAGAATGGTCGAGTTTCATTCTTCTACATATAGCTGTCCAGTTTTCCCAGCACCATTTATTGAAGAGACTGTCTTTTTTCCACTGTATAGTTTTTCCTGCTTTGTTGAAGATTATTTGACCATAGATTTAGGGTCCATATCCGGGCTCTCTACTCTGTTCCACTGGTCTATGTGTCTGTTTTTATGCCAGTACCACACTGTCTTGGTGATCACAACTTTGTAGTAAAGCTTGAAATCAGGTAACTTGGTGCCGCCAGTTTTATTTTTGTTTTTCAACATTTCCTTAGTGATTTGGGGTCTCTTCTGATTCCATACAAATTTTAGGGTTATTTGCTCCAGCTCTTTGAAAAATACCAGTAGAATTTTGATCAGAATGGCATTAAAAGTATAGATTGCTCTAGGCAGTATAGACATTTTTTTAATTTTTAAAATTTCTTTTCTATTTGTTTTATTTGTTACTTTTTCCCTTGTTTCAATTTTTTTTTCATTTTATTTATTTTTTCAGTGTAACAGTATTCATTCTTTTTGCACAACACCCAGTGCTCCATGCAAAACGTGCCCTCCCCATTACCCACCACCTATTCCCCCAACCTCCCACCCCTGACCCTTCAAAACCCTCAGGTTGCCCCAACCTCCCACCCCTGACCCTACAAAACCCTCAGGTTGTTTTTCAGAGTACATAGTCTCTTATGGTTCGCCTCCCCTCCCCAATGTCCATAGCCTGCTCCCCCTCTCCCAATCCCACCTCCCCCCAGCAAACCCCAGTTTGTTTTGTGAGATTAAGAGTCATTTATGGTTTGTCTCCCTCCCAATCCCATCTTGTTTCATTTACTCTTCTCCTATCCCCCTACCCCCCCATGTTGCTTCTCCATGTCCTCATATCAGGGAGATCATATGATAGTTGTCTTTCTCCGATTGACTTATTTCACTAAGCATGATACGCTCTAGTTCCATCCACGTCGTCGCAAATGGCATGATTTCATTTCTTTTGATGGCTGCATAGTATTCCATTGTGTATATATACCACATCTTCTTTATCCATTCATCTGTTGATGGACATCTAGGTTCTTTCCATAGTCTGGCTATTGTAGACATTGCTGCTATAAACATTCGGGTACACGTGCCCCTTCGGATCACTATGTTTGTATCTTTAGGGTAAATACCCAGTAGTGCAATTGCTGGGTCATAGGGTAGTTCTATTTTCAACATTTTGAGGAACCTCCATGCTGTTTTCCAGAGTGGTTGCACCAGCTTGCATTCCCACCAACAGTGGAGGAGGGTTCCCCTTTCTCCACATCCTCGCCAGCATCTGTCATTTCCTGACTTGTTAATTTTAGCCATTCTGACTGGTGTGAGGTGATATCTCATTGTGGTTTTGATTTGTATTTCCCTGATGCCGAGTGACGTGGAGCACTTTTTCATGTGTCTGTTGGCCATCTGGATGTCTTCTTTGCAGAAATGTCTGTTCATGTCCTCTGCCCATTTCTTGATTGGATTGTTTGTTCTTTGGGTGTTGAGTTTGCTAAGTTCCTTATAGATTTTGGATACTAGCCCTTTATCTGATATGTCGTTTGCAAATATCTTCTCCCATTCTGTCAGTTGTCTTTTGGTTTTGTTAACTGTTTCCTTTGCTGTGCAAAAGCTTTTGATCTTGATGAAATCCCAATAGTTCATTTTTGCCCTTGCTTCCCTTGTCTTTGCCGTTGTTCCTAGGAAGATGTTGCTACGGCTGAGGTCGAAGAGGTTGCTGCCTGCATTCTCCTCAAGGATTTGGATGGATTCCTTTCTCACATTGAGGTCCTTCATCCATTTGGAGTCTATTTTCGTGTGTGGTGTAAGGAAGTGGTCCAATTTCATTTTTCTGCATGTGACTGTCCAATTTTCCCAACACCATTTATTGAAGAGGCTGTCTTTTTTCCATTGGACATTCTTTCCTGCTTTGTCAAAGATTAGTTGACCATAGAGTTGAGGGTCGATTTCTGGGCTCTCTATTCTGTTCCACTGATCTATGTGTCTGTTTTTGTGCCAGTACCATGCTGTCTTGATGATGACAGCTTTGTAATAGAGCTTGAAGTCCGGAATTGTGATGCCACCAACTTTGGTTTTGTTCTTCAATATTCCTTTGGCTATTCGAGGTCTTTTCTGGTTCCATATAAATTTTAGGATTATTTGTTCCATTTCTTTGAAAAAAATGGATGGTATTTTGATAGGGATTGCATTAAATGTGTAGATTGCTTTAGGTAGCATAGACATTTTCACAATATTTATTCTTCCAATCCAGGAGCATGGAACATTTTTCCATTTTTTTGTGTCTTCCTCAATTTCTTTCATGAGTACTTTATAATTTTCTGTGTATAGATTCTTAGTCTCTTTGGTTAGGTTTATTCCTAGGTATCTTATAGTTTTGGGTACAATTGTAAATGGGATTGACTCCTTAATTTCTCTTTCCTCAGTCTTGTTGTTGGTGTACAGAAATGCAACTGATTTCTGTGCATTGATTTTATATCCTGACACTTGACTGAATTCCTGTACAAGTTCTAGCAGTTTTGGAGTGGAGTCTTTTGGGTTTTCCACATATAGTATCATATCATCTGCGAAGAGTGATAGTTTGACTTCTTCTTTACCAATTTGGATGCCTTTAATTTCTTTTTGTTGTCTGATTGCTGAGGCTAGGACTTCTAGTACTATGTTGAATAGCAGTGGTGATAATGGACATCCCGGCCGTGTTCCTGACCTTAACGGAAAAGCTTTCAGTTTTTCTCCATTGAGAATGATATTTGCGGTGGGTTTTTCATAGATGGCTTTGATAATATTGAGGTATGTGCCCTCTATCCCCACACTTTGAAGAGTTTTGATCAGGAAGGGATGCTGTACTTTGTCAAATGCTTTTTCAGCATCTATTGAGAGTATCATATGGTTCTTGTTCTTTCTTTTATTAATGTGTTCTATCACATTGATTGATTTGCGGATGTTGAACCAACCCTGCAGCCCTGGAATAAATCCCACTTGATCGTGGTGAATAATCCTTTTAATGTACTGTTGAATCCTATTGGCTAGTATTTTGGCGAGAATTTTTGCGTCTGTGTTCATCAAGGATATTGGTCTGTAGTTCTCTTTTTTGGTGGGATCCTTGTCTGGTTTTGGGATCAAGGTGATGCTGGCCTCATAAAATGAGTTTGGAAGTTTTCCTTCCGTTTCTATTTTTTGGAACAGTTTCAAGAGAATAGGAATGAGTTCTTCTTTAAATGTTTGGTAGAATTCCCCTGGGAAGCCGTCTGGCCCTGGGCTTTTGTTTGTTTGGAGATTTTTTTTTTTTTTTTTTTTTTAAATATATATTTGTTTATTTGACAGACAGAGATCACAAGTAGGCAGAGAGTGAGTGGGGGAAGCAGGCTCCCCACTGAGCAGAGAGCCCGATGCGGGGGTTTGATGCCCGGACCCTAAGATCATGACCTGAACTTAAGGCAGAGGCTTAACCCACTGAGCCACCCAGGCACCCTAGCGCACACACTTTTTTTTTTTTTTTTTTTTTTTTTTTTTTTTTTCATTTTATTTATTTTTTCAGCGTAACAGTATTCATTCTTTTTGCACAACACCCAGTGCTCCATGCAAAACGTGCCCTCTCCATTACCCACCACCTGTTCCCCCAACCTCCCACCCCTGACCCTTCAAAACCCTCAGGTTGCCCCAACCTCCCACCCCTGACCCTTCAAAACCCTCAGGTTGTTTTTCAGAGTCCATAGTCTCTTATGGTTCGCTTCCCCTCCCCAATGTCCATAGCCCGCTCCCCCTCCCCCAATCCCACCTCCCCGCAGCAACCCCCAGTTTGTTTTGTGAGATTAAGAGTCATTTATGGTTTGTCTCCCTCCCAATCCCATCTTGTTTCATTTATTCTTCTCCTATCTCCTACCCCCCCATGTTGCTTCTCCATGTCCTCATATCAGGGAGATCATATGATAGTTGTCTTTCTCCGATTGACTTATTTCACTAAGCATGATACGCTCTAGTTCCATCCACATCGTCGCAAATGGCAAGATTTCATTTCTTTTGATGGCTGCATAGTATTCCATTGTGTATATATACCACATCTTCTTGATCCATTCATCTGTTGATGGACATCTAGGTTCTTTCCATAGTCTGGCTATTGTAGACATTGCTGCTATAAACATTCGGGTACACGTGCCCCTTCGGATCACTATGTTTGTATCTTTAGGGTAAATACCCAGTAGTGCAATTGCTGGGTCATAGGGTAGTTCTATTTTCAACATTTTGAGTGTTTGGAGATTTTTGATGACTGTTTCAATCTCCTTACTGGTTATGGGCCTGTTCAGGTTTTCTATTTCTTCCTGGTTCAGTTGTGGTAGTTTATATGTCTCTAGGAATGCATCCATTTCTTCCAGATTGTCCAATTTGTTGGCGTAGAGTTGCTCATAGTATGTTCTTATAATTGTCTGTATTTCTTTGGTGTTAGTTGTGATCTCTCCTCTTTCATTCATGATTTTATTGATTTGGGTCCTTTCTCTTTTCTTTTGGATGAGTCTGGCCAGGGGTTTATCAATCTTATTGATTCTTTCAAAGAACCAGCTCCTAGTTTCATTGATTTTTTCTATTGTTTTTTTTGGTTTCTATTTCATTGATTTCTGCTCTGATCTTTATAATTTCTCTTCTCCTGCTGGGTTTAGGGTTTCTTTCTTGTTCTTTCTCCAGCTCCTTTACGTGTAGGGTTAGGTTGTGTACTTGAGACCTTTCTTGTTTCTTGAGAAAGGCTTGTACCGCTATATATTTTCCTCTCAGGACTGCCTTTGCTGTGTCCCACAGATTTTGAACTGTTGTGTTTTCATTATCATTTGTTTCCATGAATTTTTTCAATTCTTCTTTAATTTCCTGGTTAACCCATTCATTCTTTAGAAGGATGCTGTTTAGTCTCCATGTATTTGGGTTCTTTCCAGCTTTCCTCTTGTGATTGAGTTCTAGCTTCAGAGCATTGTGGTCTGAAAATATGCAGGGAATAATCCTAATCTTTTGATACCGGTTGAGACCTGATTTGTGACCCAGGATGTGATCTATTCTGGAGAAGGTTCCATGTGCACTAGAGAAGAATGTGTATTCTGTTGCTTTGGGATGAAATGTTCTGAATAGATCTGTGATGTCCATCTGGTCCAGTGTGTCATTTAAGGCCTTTATTTCCTTGTTGATCATTAGCTTGGATGATCTGTCCATTTCAGTGAGGGGAGTGTTAAAGTCCCCTACTATTATTGTATTATTATTGATGTGTTTCTTTGATTTTGTTATTAATTGGTTGATATAGTTGGCTGCTCCCACGTTAGGGGCATAGATATTTAAAATGGTTAGATCTTCTTGTTGGACAGACCCTTTGAGTAGGATATAGTGTCCTTCCTCATCTCTTATTATAGTCTTTGGCTTAAAATCTAATTGATCTGATATAAGGATTGCCACCCCAGCTTTCTTCTGATGCCCATTAGCATGGTAAATTGTTTTCCACCCCCTCACTTTCAATCTGGAGGTGTCTTCGCGTCTAAAATGAGTTTCTTGTAGGCAACATACTGATGGGTTTTGTTTTTTTATCCATTCTGATACCCTGTGTCTTTTGATTGGGGCATTTAGCCCATTAACATTCAGGGTAACTCTTGAGAGATATGAATTTAGTGCCATTAGTAGCCTGTAAGGTGACTGTTACTGTATATTGTCTCTGTACCTTTCTGATCTACTACTTTTAGGCTCTCTCTTTGCTTAGAGGACCCCTTTCAATATTTCCTGTAGAGCTGGTTTGGTGTTTGCAAATTCTTTCAGTTTTTGTGTGTCCTGGAAGCTTTTGATCTCTCCTTCTATTTTCAATGATAGCCTAGCTGGATAGAGTATTCTTGGCTGCATGTTTTTCTCGTTGAGTGCTCTGAATATATCATGCCAGCTCTTTCTGGCCTGCCAGGTCTCTGTGGATAAGTCTGCCGCCAATCTAATATTTTTACCATTGTATGTTACAGACTTCTTTTCTCGGGCTGCTTTCAGGATTTTCTCTTTGTCACTAAGACTTGTCAATTTTACTATTAGGTGACGGGGTGTGGACCTATTCTTGTTGACTTTGAGGGGGGTTCTCTGCAGCTCCTGGATTTTGATGCTTGTTCCCTTTGCCATATTAGGGATATTCTCTCCAATGATTCTCTCCAATAGACCTTCTGCTCCCCTCTCTGTTTCTTCTTCTTCTGGAATCCCAATTATTCTAATGTTGTTTCGTCTTATGGTGTCACTTATCTCTCGAATTCTCCCCTCATGGTCCAGTAGCTGTTTGTCCCTCCTTTGCTCAGCTTCCTTATTCTCTGTCATTTGGTCTTCTATATCACTAATTCTTTCTTCTGCCTCATTTATCCTAGCAGTGAGAGCCTCCATTTTTGATTGCACCTCATTAATAGCTTTTTTGATTTGAACTTGGTTAGATTTTAGTTCTTTAATTTCTCCAGAAAGGGCTTTAATATCTCCAGAGAGGGTTTCTCTAATATCTTCCATGCCTTTTTCGAGTCCAGCTAGAATGTTCAGAATCGTCATTCTGAACTCTTGATCTGACATATTACCCATGTCTGTGTTGATTAGGTCCCTAGCCTTCAGTACTGTCTCTTGTTCTTTTGTTTGTGGTGATTTTTTCCGCCTTGTCATTTTGTCCAGATAAGAGAATATGAAGGAGCAAATAAACTACTAAAAGGGTGGCAAAGACCCCGGAAAAATGTGCTGTAACCAAATCAGAAGAGACCCCAAATTGTGGGGGGGAGAAAGGGGATAAAAACAGCTTCTGAAAAAAAAAGAAAAAAAAAAGAAAGAAAGAAAAAAATTTAAAAAATAAAACAAATAAAAAATATAAAAAAGAAAGAAAAAATATATATATTTAGATGAACTAGTCAAAAAATGTTAAAAAAGAAAAGGGTAAAAGTTTAAAAAAAATTAGTAGAAGTAGAAAAAAGAAAAAAGAAAAAAAAATTGAAAAAAGAAAAAAAAATTGAAGTAGCCGCAAGACTAAAGAATCATGGGGAGAAAGCCATGAGTTCCGTGCTTTGCTTTCTCCTCCTCTGGAATTGCTCTGCTGTCTTAGGAATTGAATCTGCTTTCTCCTTGATTCATGAACTTCGTCCTGGCTGGATATTTTGTTGATCTTCTGGGGGAGGGGCCTGTTGTAGTGACTCTCAAGTGTCTTTGCCCGAGGCGGGATTGCACCGCCCTTACCGGCGGCCGGACTAAGTAATCGGCTCGGGTTCGCTTTTGGGAGCTTCTGTTCCCTGAACGCTTTCCGTAGAGTTCCGGAGGACGGGAATGAAAATGGTGGCCTCCCAGTCTCCAGCCCGGGGGAGCCAAGAGCCTGGGGCCCCACTCCTCAGTGCACCCCCAGAGGACAGCACCCAATCACTCCCGTATCCCCAGCCTCTAGCCGCGCTCCGAGCTCACCCAGCCCGCGACCAGTTCAAGGTAACCCCGAGCTGAGAGTTCAGTCCTCGGCTCTGTCTCTGCAGCCGGCTTCTCCGTTCTAATACCTGCGAGCTCTCCGACACTCTGACACCCCCGATCCTTCTGTGACCCTGCGGGGCCTGGGGCCACGCTGGCCCCGCGTGGGCTTCACCCCGGTTTAGCCCCTGGAGCAATGTCCCTCAGTGGAACAGACTTTTAAAAGTCCTGATTTTGTGCTCCGTTGCTCCGCCGCTTGCCGGGAGCCGGCCCCTCCCCCCGCGGTCTATCTTCCCGTCGTTTTAGATTCACTTCTCCGCCAGTCCTACCTTTCAGAAAGTGGTTGATTTTCTGTTTCTAGAGTTGCTGTTCTTCTTCTCTTCGCTCTCCCGTTGGATTTGTAGGTGTTTGCAATGTTTAGATAAGCTATCGAGCTGATCTCCTGCTACCTGATGTAGTCTCAGGCTGCTACTTCTCCGCCATCTTGACCCCTCCCCCCTATTTTTAAAATTTCTTTTCAGTGTAACATTATTCATTGTTTTTGCACCACACCCAGTGCTCCATGCAATACGTGCCCTCCATAATACCCAACCACCTTGTTCCCCCAACCTCCCACCCCCCGCCCCTTCAAGACACTCAGGTTGTTTTTCAGAGTCCATAGTCTCTCATGGTTCATCTCCCCTTCCAGTTTCCCTCAGCTCCCTCTCCTCTCCATCTCTCCATGTCCTCCATGTTATTTGTTATGCTCCACAAATAAGTGAGACCATATGATACTTGTCTCTCTCTGCTTGACTTATTTCGCTCAGCATAATCTCTTCCAGTCCCGTCCATGTTGCTACAAAAGTTAGGTATTCATCCTTTCTGATGGAGGCATAATACTCCATTGTGTATACGGACCACATCTTCCTTATCCATTCCTCCGTTGAAGGGCATCTTGGTTCTTTCCACAGTTTGGCGACCATAGCCATTGCTGCAATAAACATTGGGGTGGCCCTTCTTTTCACTCCATCTGTATCTTTGGGGTAAATACCCAGCAGTGCAATTGCAGGGTCATAGGGAAGCTCTATTTTTAATTTCTTGAGGAATCTCCACACTGTTCTCCCAAGTGGCTGCACCAACTTGCATCCCCACCAACAGTGTAAGAGGGTTCCTTTTTCTCCACATCCTCCCCAACACACGTTGTTTCCTGTCTTGCTAATTTTGGCCATTCTAACTGGTGTAAGGTGGTATCTCAATGTGGTCGAGGGTCACAATTTTAGTCACTATTGCAGCCCTGGAGCTTATATGCTGCCTGATTCAAGGCAAACTCTTGAAAACATTGATACAGTGAAAAAAGGAATGAATGGAGAAGAAAGGAAAGTCTAAGCAAGCTACAAAAACCCAGGGTTACAGCTGTGTTTCTGGTTAGTGACCTTGTTCATACCCTCCTCCTCCTGCTACCCTGAAGACACAGTGGAATGACAAGACCTAGATCTGAGCCAGGGGCTGCATTCCACCACTACCTCTTCCTGGATTGGTCTAATCCAGCAGAGATTTGGTGTTTACATTTTTAAAATAAGAAGCAATCACAACTTTATACAATAATAAATAAAATAATAGATTAAATGGTCAGTGTTAGTCATATTGTCAGAGATAAATAAATGCTAGCTCTTTTTTCCTTCCTCTTGGACTTAGTCAAGACTTGATTTTTGCTTGCAGGAACAGAATTCAACTTTAACCAAACTTTATCCATTTCCAGTTTATCTTTGTGTATGGTGTAAGAGAATGGTCGAGTTTCATTCTTCTACATATAGCTGTCCAGTTTTCCCAGCACCATTTATTGAATAGACTGTCTTTTTTCCACTGTATATTTTTTCCTGCTTTGTTGAAGATTATTTGACCATAGAGTTGAGGGTCCATATCTGGGCTCTCTACTCTGTTCCACTTGTCTATGTGTTTGTTTTTATGCCAGTACCATGCTGTCTTGGTGATCACAGCTTTGTAGTAAAGCTTGAAATCAGGTAATGTGATGCCGCCAGTTTTGTTTTTGTTTTTCAACATTTCCTTAGCAATTCGGGGTCTCTTCTGATTCCATACAAATTTTAGGATTATTTGCTCCAGCTCTTTGAAAAATACCAGTAGAATTTTGATCGGAATGGCATTAAAAGTATAGATTGCTCTAGGCAGTATAGACAGTTTTTCTTCTGATCCAAGAGCATGGAATGGTCTTCCATCTTTTTGTGTCTTCTTCAATTTCTTTCATGAGTGTTCTGTAGTTCCTCGAGTACAGATCCTTTACCTCTTTGGTTAGGTTTATTCCCAGGAATCTTATGGTTCTTGGTGCTATAGTAAATGGAATCGATTCTCTAATTTCCCTTTCTGTATTTTCATTGTTAGTGTATAAGAAAGCCACTGATTTCTGTACATTGACTTTGTATCCTGCCACGTTACTGAATTGCTATATGAGTTCTAGAAGTTTGGGGGTGAAGTCTTTGGGGTTTTCTATATAAAGAATCATGTCATCTGCAAAGAGAGAGAGTTTGACTTCTTCCTTGCCAATTTGGATACCTTTTATTTCTCTTTGTTGTCTGATTGCCATTGCTAGGACTTCTAATACTATGTTGAACATTAACCAAACTTTAAAAACAGGGGAATTTTTTTAAAGATTTTATTTATTTATTTATGTATTTATGTATTTGTGGGGGGAGGGACAGAAGGAGAGGGAGACAGAGGAATTCAAGCTGATTCTGTGGTGAGTGAGATGCTCGATCTCATGACCCAGGGATCATGTCCAGAGCTGAAACCAAGAGCTAGATGCTTAACTGGCTGAGTCATCCAGACAACACCCCTACCCTGCTTTTTGTTGTTGTTGTTTGTTTAAGATTTTATTTACAGCAGGGGAGATTTATAAGAGGATCATGGAGACCATGGAGCCATTGGAAAGCCATATGCAAGAGGGCCAGCTTAGAGCTCGAGCAAAGAGGTTCCTAGGCTTCCCTGGATCATCGACTTTAACTTCCCCTTCGTCTATTATGACCAAGGGATTGCGGTCTGGAAGAAAGAACATAGAGGCCAAAAGCCCACTCCCAGAGTAGGTGATGGTCATAGTCAAGGGGCAAAGACAGGATATGGACAGATAGTGTCAACGTTTCAATTATGTATACCCTTTCATGTCATACCTCCATGAGGTGAGTCCCTGAAACCAGCTAGTGACATTAGTTCTTTTTCCCAGCACTGTTTTATCCTTTGTTTCAGGCACTTACACCAATACTTATAAGTTCCAACATGTAATATACATCTGTTGTGCCTCCCCCCAACTCTGCATCTCTTAATGCAGGGGCCTTGCTTGATTACCCCCTTATATCTCTACAATAAACAAGTGACTAGGACATTATAAGCATTACATCTGTGTGTGCTTGTAATTGCCATATGCAGACAGGAACAGGAAAGTAAATATTCCAAGATGTATGAAATGAGGGGCACCTGGGTGGCTCAGTCAGTTAACCATCCAATTCTTGATTTTGGCTCGGGGCATTATCTCAGGGTCATGGGACAGGGCCCCGAGTCAAGCTCTGCATTGAGTATGGATCCTGCTTGGGATTCTCTCTTTCCTCTTCCTCTGCCTCTCTCCTCACCACACTTTCTCTCTTTCTAAAATAAAATAAATAAACATATTTCTAAAAAAGATGTATAAAGGGCTGCCCAGGTGGCTCAGTTGGTTAAGCATCTGCCTTTGGCTCTGGTGACGATCCCAGCGTCTGAGGATCAAGCCTTGCATCAGGTGCCCTGCTCCACAAGGAGCCTGCTCTCCCTCTGTCTGCCACTTCCCCTGCTTGTGCCTCCTCTCTCTCTGACAAATTAAAAAAAAAAATCTTAAAAAAATTTTTAAAAATATATGAAATTAAGCCTTAACCCTTGATGCTTCACTCCTTTGATTATTGGAGACCCTGGAATTGAAGGTGATTCATTAATTTAGGCTCTTGTTGTATACCCACTATGCACCAAATTCTGTGTTAGGTCAGAATACGGTTTCCTTGATCTGCAGACTACAGCAGAGGCTCAAATTGGTTGTTTTTAGGAGACAGATCCCCTTCCAACCTATCTGACGTGGGAGTTGAATATAAACTTTATTTCTATTTCCCCCAGTAATTTAATAAGTATTTCTTACTTCAGTATAGTACTAGTAACAGAAGACCTTAGTTTGGTCTAGCCCTAAAGGGACAATTCATTCCTTATATTTTGCTCTGGCCTTTAGACCAATCATATTGTCTCATTTCAAATTGTTCAATTGTATTATTTTCCAAGAGCTTAGCCAAATACACAAAAATTTCTGGTTTGGTATTTGAATGCCAGAAACTGAGAAGTCCTAGAAATTTTATTTTAGGAGACTTTGGATGGCAGATTTTTCTGAGGGGCTATCGTTTGACAATAAATGAATATTTCATTGGATCTGTTGGAAATGTTTTTCTTTGAAAGTTAATTCATGGGTTTAGGCTCCTGCTGGTTTCCTCCCCATTTCAGAGTCCAGGAGTTATCTTGGATTCAACTTTTACATTCCTGGAAAGAACTTTATAAATTATAAAGCCAAGGCACAATATCTTTTACTTAATGAAAAAAAAAAACTATGGCTTTTATCTACATTTTTTGCTACTAATGAGAATCAATAAGAATGAACCAAATATTGACAAACTGACAGGATGTTTTATGTTGAAGTTATTCTGTCCCTATTTAAGCAACTTACCCCTCACAGAACATGAAATGTGCATGCCTGCTTATTTCTCATCAGGTAAATTGCAGAGACAGCATTTATTCTGTGATTTGTAAGCCTGCAGGCTTTGAACCAGACAATCAAGTATAGAATGTGTCCAAGCACCATATAAACTTCTCCCATTATTCCTTCCTCCATATCCTGAGGCAGAAGCACACAGTATTACCACATATATGATAGACAATATAAGTGACTGCTTTGAGTGTGGAGGAATAGATGAAGACCCAATTGAGCACCAAACCCTTAGAATATTTTACAATCAGAAATGGGTAAGTCAAGGGGTGCCTGGGTGGCTCAGTGGGTTAAAGCTTCTGTCTTCGGCTCAGGTCATGGTCCCGGGGGCCTGGGATCAAGCCCTGCATTGGGCTCTCTGCTAAGCAGAGAGCCTGCTTCCTCCTCTCTCTCTGCCTGCAGCTCTGCCTACTTGTCATCTCTCTGTCTGTCAAATAAATAAATAAAATCTAAAAAAAAAAAAAGAAATGGGTAAGTCAAAATTGGCCACCACTTAATAGGATGCAAGAACCCACATCACTTCTGGAATATTCCTGCCAATGATGCATAGTTTAAATCTAATACCAAGGAAATAGCAGACAAACCCAAACTGGGGATTATTCTACTATATAACTGAGGCCAGCCTTCTGCAAAAGTACAAATCAAGGAAGAAGAAGGGGATGTCAGATTGAAGACAGCTCACAGTATGAGGCAGCTAAATGCAGCCCATGATTCCGCTCTAAACACTTCAGCTACAAAAAAATGTTACTGAGACAACTGGAGATATTCCATGGGTGGAGGGTCTCAAAAAAAGTCTATCATGGCAATGTGATTTCCTGAGTTTGGTGGTAGATTTGTGGCTCTAAGTGTAGTGGATATGGATAAGGTGTCTGCTCTATAACTTACACTCTAATGGTTCAGGGCAAAAGATTGCAGTTATGTACTTGCAACTTTTCTGGACATTAAAGATTCCTTTTAAATTAAAAAAAAAAGAGGTTGAGGCATTCTCAAACCACCCTAGCCACATGATAACTCTTCCTCCCCACCACTTGCCATGATCGCACCAAATGAGAATCAGGCACAGTACAGCAGGCTACTGATGTGCACTTAGCTTCAGCCCAGCTCTCTGTCTCTTTAATTAGGCTGAACATAAGCCTTTTACTTGTTGCTACTAATTCATATCTAAATGTTTTTCCTTAAACAACCTAGTCATTTTTGTCACTGGAGAGAGAGCCTGTACCTTCAGGCACAGAAGCAGCATTAGCCACTCAAAATCAGCAGCCCAAAATCAGCCTCGGGCCTTCCCCACGTGGGCCAGCACACTCACCAGCAGGGTCTCCCGGCATTTCTCCTGTGGGACAGACCCTTAGCACCCATCATGGGCAAGGCTTTCCTTCCCATGGCCCTGGGAGCTGCACTCTTGTGCTAAGCACAAAAAGAGCATTCTCAAGCCTTTCAGTAAACCAAGAGGTGAGGTTGCTAATGGAAAAAGAGAGGTTTGAGAGAGAGCAAAAGAGCAAAGAGAAATGAAATATATTTTGGCTACTTTTCCTTTTGGTTAGTTGTAATGGGAGTCTGTACTGTGAGTGGCACAGAGAGAGAGGTTCCTGGAAAGGGCGACTTCGTGGTTAACAGTCTAAACTTTGGATTTAGGTTTCAGCATAAACACAGGTCCAGGGAATAACAAGCACCTTCATCCCATGGGGTGGACCTCACCAGAGCACAATGAAAGAAGACTTTATACTTAGTTCTAGAGGCCAGCCACCGGTGCTGCAAAAGTGGGCAGAGCAGGGGAGCAAACTCAGGTGTGCCTGCCAAGGACCCAGTGTGTCACATTATTATAAACTCCAGAAACGACCAAACAAGCAAATAGCAATATACATTGAGAAACAAAAGGTATATGTTGATCTGTTCTGTAGTTACATAAAACCTTTTTTAAAATAAAAGTGGAAAAATTTAAATAATATAATATAATATACTATACTGTAATACAATATAATATATGTGGATATGAAGAGGCGGACAAAAAGCCCCTTCTCAGAGACAATGTTCTCCCAAGTCAGTGCACACCGTTAAGGAAAATCTCAAGACAACCCTTTTCTTGAAAACAAGCTCCAGTGTATCTGAATCAGGCTGCAGAAAATTCAAGGAATATGTTGGATACCGTAGGGATGCAGGTGGTGGGGCCAAGGGAGAAAACTTGCAACTGTGCCATCTTTGCAAGAAGCATCTTCTTCCTGGGCCGAGGGAGGAACAAGTATGACCAGGGAGGCCTCCAAATGCTACCGGTGTTGGTCAGCTGAAAAGAAAGAAAGGGAAAACTGTCATACACATGGAAATGCATGACCTACAAGGCTTCAGAATGAGCTTGGAGATCTTTACTTGCCTGGCTGGACTAGAGATGACAAAGGAGACCATTCAGAGCAAGAAACTAAAATGGAGTTTCCTCCCTCCACACAGGTGGCTGGGGGTTGCCAGGCAGCATCATGGCCAGGAGCAGGGGCACACTTGTGTCCTGAAGGAGGGTTGGGGGGCGGGGGGCGTAGCCCAGCACCCACCGTCGTGAAAAATGTGCCCAAAGAAAGCCCATTTTGAAACAATGATATGAAGTCTTTTACTTTTTGAATCTGGATAAAATGTTTATAGACTTATCAGAAGGGGAAGCTGATGCTCCAAAATTATGGGCTGCACGCAAAGCAATCAAAAAGCTGAAGGGTGACAAAATTGAGCTGAGTGCAGGTCAGGTATCAAGAGAAACCTGATTGGGATCTAGATGAGGAGCTCACTGGGCAAAATGGAAGAGTTTGACCAGGTATTCCAGAAAGGGTGGTCCAGTTGTGCGCACTAGGACCATGTATGCATCGCTAAATAGAGCAAGGGAGGGAACAGTTCTGTGGGTTGGAATCAGACTGCTTTATCCTCTACTCATAAACAAGATCTCCACTGGAATGGCGCCATGGTCTCTGGACACCGCTGAGTCCTACTGAGAATTGTGGAAAGGCAGTCCGAACTCCAAAATGCTTTCATCTACATAATGCCTTGCGATGTGTATTCTTTAAAAGAACGGGGTAGAAATGTCTCTAGTTTGAAAGACACACACAAAAAAAACAAGGGGACCAATTAGGATAAAATCTGGCTTTGTGTAAGTATTGTACATAAAGGGAGAATAAAATAAAAAGCCAAGGCAGTTTATGAGCTGTCCAGCAGCTGTAGCTCACTTTGATGAGCCAAGAAAAGAATTTAAGGAATATGAACCAGTTATTAGAGGAAAACACTGCATCAGCTTTAGTTAGCAAGAATGAAAAGTTGGCTAAAAAACAGAGGGGAAAAAATTAAAATGGACCCTCATTAGTGCTTGGATCAAGTTCGTAGCATTCAAAGGTCTTTTGAGACCTACAAGAAAAAGAAAAAACTGAAAAACAAATAGGAAAGGAGAAGAACATGATCCAGTTGAGATCATGCTTATAGGGATGATTTACAATGATTTAAATGTACACTCTATAAAAAGGAGGTCTGAAGAGGATTTTTTAAACTATCTTTGGAAAATAAAATAAAAATAAAATATCTTTGGTGTGTGCTTGGAGGTAAAGAGCAGAAAGACTGTACCACTGTCACAATTTCAGGAACAATGGACTTTTCTTTCATGGCTCCAAGTAAGTTTATTAATATCCATCAGTCAGACTCAAAGGACACAGATATGACAGCACAAAAATAATCTTAAAATATGTGAAGGGAGTTGAGGGAAACTGGAAGGGGAGATGAACCATGAGAGACTATGGACTCTGAAAAACAACCAGAGGGTTATGAAGGGGCGGCAGGGGGGTGGGGGGTGGGGGGAGGTTGAGGAACCAGGTGGTGGGTAATAGGGAGGGCACGTACTGCATGGAGCACTGGGTGTGATGCCAAAACAATGAACACTGTTATGCTGTAAATAAACAAATAAAAATAAATATTAAAAAAAATATATGTGAAGGGTAAAGGAAGGTATATTAGTTAAGATATAGGTCTGGTTGCTTTAAAGAAGAGTGAATGTTAGAGGAGCTTAAATAAAATAGAAGCTTATTCCTTTCTCATATATAAGTCTTCATGTGTATAGATGGTTCAGTGGAGTAGAATGGCTTTGATTCCCAAATCTACTTCCCAAAGTGTCTCGTTCCACAGGCCCCAAGGTGGTACCTGCTCTTGTCCAGGATTGCCTGATTTGCATTCAAGCCTGTGGGAAGAAAAGGGGAACATGCAAGGCAAGCAGCTTCCTTTGAAGGATGGGGCTTAGAAGAACATAGCCAGAACATAGTCTCATGACCACATTTAGCTGCAAGAGAGCTGGGAAAGGTCTGCAGGTGGGGGAGGAGAGGAGGAGAGGATTCTGGGAATAAGAGGAGGTGAGTGAGAATGAATATGGGGAGACAAGTTTCTGTCTCAAATGCAAATAGTATAAAATGTAATTGCTGAGAGCACGTTCTACTAAAGTATCTATGTATGATACTAGCAAATGACTCTGGTCCATATAGTGTTTGTGATTATGAGGGATTTTTATTAATCAAGTGAGACCATCTGGCTTTCCAACTTGAAAACACTTTGTGTATTCTTAAGAAATAATGATGATTTCTATTAGAAACAATAAGTCATTCAAGTGGCATTTTCAGCAATTTTGTTTGAGTCAGAGAGGCTTATGTGTAAGGACAGTGAAAATCCAGGAAGCTTTCCCAAACTCTGTTTTGAGTGTGTCCTGTGAAATGATTTTGGAAACCAGATGCATAACATCCTCCCCTTGACAGTTTCATGGACTGTGTTGCACATGGACGTCTCACAAGCCCTTCGGGAAAGATTCTGCTTCACTTTCTTAACCCAACGTATGTCAAACTTACTTGAACACCGAACCCCTTATTATAATGACCTTTTTACTTTCCTGTGCTATTAGTGCTTCATGGGACACATTTTGAGAAACACTTCCTAGCACAGTAGAAATAAGCAATGATAAGAAACAAGCAATGTGGTAATAAGTAGAAACGATACACAGTGTTTAATTTATTGCCTATCACAAAGGCAATGAAATCGCCAGGAATAAGAATGGGCTGTCTGATTGTGAGACCCAGAGCACCGGGCTCCTTGGGTCTCAGCTTTCTTGTCGTGATAAGAGAGAATTTGGCCAGATTATATCTAATACTAGGGATTAGAGAACACGTCCCTTCTTTCCCCATCACTGTGTGCTGATAGGATCATGATTTTAGCAAGAATAGTTTCTTGGAGACAAGGACTAAATCTGCTTTTCGTTGTAACCCAGCAACTTCCCTGGACATGCTCCAAGTGAGAGGGTGAATGAAGGCCCGGAGAGAATCTTAAGAGAACAGGTGACCTGGCCAGCCTTAGGAAAATGATGGATGACCGGCCCCCATGGATGAAGCTACCTAAGTAAGAAATTCCAATTGACTTGGTCACTTAGCTAGAAAGTGACAGGAAAGGTCAAGGAACACCGACGCCTCTCCCAGTTCCCTGCTCCCCCTCCCCCCCCACCATCCTAGCTTCTCACACAGCGTGGGGTCCAGCTACATCTTGGATGCAGAGCAGGGCCAGGACACAAAGGCTATACATCAAAATATTTGAAAATGCCCAATTGTTTTTCCCTTTTGCTCTTTAGAGCAGAATCCAGCTCTGATGAGAAATCTTTATCCTGTCATGGGAAAATGCTCATTAGAATGTTAAAAGGAAAAGCAAGATTCGAATCTGCGGATGGTGCATACCATTTCAAGTCTATAAAAAATAAAACAAATCAAAGCAATTTTGTGTAGATATAGTCATGAGAAAACTGGAAGGAAATATACTAATATGCTAATAATTTTTATCCCTGGAAGTCGGGTTATGAGTGACTTTCAGTATTGTCATCACTGTTTCGTTCTTTCAGTGAGTAAACTGACCATACCAATGCATGCTTATCATTGAAGTCATTTTCACATATAATTTTCCCCTCAAACCTGCTGGCCCTGGGCCCCCAGGGGAAGTCTTTACAGCCCACTGGACTGTTACCTGTCATCAGCTGCAAACTGCCTCTAGCAAGATGGCTCTCTGCTGCTGAGCCATGCTGAAGACGCTGACAGCCGGAAGGCCCTGCTGACCATGTTCTCACTGTCTTTCCTGGAAGGGATCTGGGTGCCTCTGTACCAGTTGCAATGCATGGGGACCCAAAGCTCCCAAGACCAGCCCCACCACACGTGCAGTAGAGATGCCCTAGGGCTTCCTGCCCCCTCCCAGGGTACAGATAAGCCACAAGGCCAGAGGTTGCAAATAGAGGCACATCCTGTCCCTTGCTAGAGAGCTTGCTTTGCACCACACAGAAATGACGTCCCTGTACTTAGGTTTCCAGGTAACAGCAAGCAGATGCGCTAGCGCTAACCGACTTTAAGGGTATCTTTTGTGGAACTGGAAGAATATTTGTTTGAAGGCCACTTGAATGTTCACACTTAAAACACACCTTGGTGTTTTGGCTTCATGTCAGGGAGGGAATAGCAGGAGCATTCTTCCCAGGAGCCTCTTAACTAAATAAATGAGGCAGGAAGAGGAAGAGTTGCTATCACTTTACGTTTCAGTGGAAGAGTAAGAACACCCTGAAGTTAATCAAGGAAGGCTGTGTGTGTGTGTGTGTGTGTGTGTGTGGTGCCTGTGCTCCACGAGGTCTCAGATGCATTTAAAAATGAACAAAACCCAAAATAAAGCTATAAAATGTGTGGCATTTTTCAAATGTTTACCTTGAACAACACTTTAAACATACATTGAGTTTTTTATGGAGACTGTAAGTGACATCATTTGGAGATCATATAAAAAGTCTAAAACGCGCAGCCTGCAGGACCAGACAGGTGGGTGTCCTGCAGATCTCCCTTGGAGCCATCGTTACCCTGGGAGAAGCCATGCGCTGGTGAAGGAAGAGACCCTGCGAGCTCCCAGTTGCTGGAACCAGAAGGCAACCAGAGCACAGTCTCATGTTTGGGAGAGTTCTCAGGGATTCTGAGTCTGGGCATGTTGGTGGGGTGCTTCCCACCCTGGGCTGACCCACATCAGCTCAGAGGGAAGAGAGCAGACTAGATGGCATGATACGGACAATGTGAGCTTGACGGCACTGATGTCTTGATGCTGGAATTTTCCCTTTCGGCATGGGTAGCTCCTAGTGCCAACCCTCCCACAGTACCAGAGCCAGAGGCCTGCTGGCTACAGACAGCCCGGGAGCCCAAAGCATGGGAGAAAGCTTTTCTGAATCCCCAAGCGTGAGATTCAATTAGCCTTATTGGAGTTACAGACCACAGCAGTGGTTTGGCTTTTGCTCTGTGGCCCCCGCTTGCCATTCTCTCTGGGCCACGAGGCCGCCCATCAAGTACATGGCAAAAGCTCAGATATCTTCCCAGGGGGATGAGCTTGGGTGGAGCCACGGGACATGCTAACTGCGGAGCGTGGCATCTGGGAGCCAGTCCTGCCAGGAGGGCACAGCCTCAGAAGGAAGAGGTATCAGCCTGCTTGTAGGGTGTCTGCCAGCCAAGAGGAGAAACCTGCATGTAGGTGGGAGTTTGCAGACACCAGGGAAATTGTGCTTTAAGATGATAAGTGTGCAAAGTGTAGAGCAGTGGGAAGGGCTGAGCCAGGTTGTATCTGCAAGACCCTGACTGATAAGAGCAGGCCCAGGCCCAGCAGCTAAGCAGGGGAATGTGCAAAGTGGGCAGAGAAGCCGTTATGAACACACTTGCAAGACTGTAAACTTCTCAGCTCGCCTATCTTCTATCTTCTCTCATATCTCATGGCCTGCATGCTCTAGGCAATTACTGGCCCTCAGCGTGGGCAGACTGTTTTTAAGCTTGCCTCACAGGCAAATCCTCACTCCCTTAGCCCAAAGCAGCTGCCTAATTTAGCATGTGTCTTATCTAAATCTCAGGATGCTAGCTTTGTTTTCATAGACGAATAGGAACAGTATTTTTGGCAGTTCTGCTAATTCATCTTTGTTAAAGTACAGGCAGTCATCCCCGCCCCCGCTGCCTTCCCAGAGAATTCTTCCCTTTCTCACTTGTGCCCCTTCAGTGAGGTCCTTGAGTGTGAGGCCTTGTGTCAAATAGCAAGACAGGGATCCCAGAGCCTGGCTACCCTGTCCCAAAAACCGGGAACATTCTGAATGATCACGAAGGATATATTTTGCACCTGATGAAACTGAGGCCCCCAGTATGACGTGTTGGACAGCCTCAGGAGAGCCCAGGTCTGGAAGCATGATATGGTCAGAACCCCTGCACCCTGGGGGGCTCAGGTTATCATCTAAGAGCCCTCCCTTAAGTGAAATAAGTCAATTCAAGAAAGACAATTATCATATGATCTCCCTAATATGAGGAGTTTGAGAGGCAAGGTGGGGGGCTGAGGGCTAGGGAAGGAAAAAATGAAACAAGATGGGATCGGGAGGGAAACAAACCATAAAAGACTCTTGATCTCACAAAAGTAACTGAGGGTTGCTGGGGGTAGGGGGGTAGAGAGAGGGTAGTTGGGTTGTGGACATTGGGGAGGGTATGTGCTATAGTGAGTGCTGTGAAGTGTGTAAACCTGGCAATTCACAGACCTACACCCTGGGGCTAATAATACATTATATGTTAATAAAAAATAAAAATTAAAAAAAAATAGCATGCCTTTTTCAACAATCAAGGGATCCTGTACAATCTGGTTTGCATTGCTTTGAGGGAGTTGGTGAAGTAAGTGGACACAAACATGAGTCACCGGGCTTTTTTTACGTAATCCTCAGAGTTGGGGTCAGCTGCTGCCCAAGTGTGAGGTCATTCATTTTCCCTCCCTCAAGCCCTGCCATCTTCCCCTCCGCCCCAGCTGCCTCTTCGACTAAACCCATACAACACGGCTCAGGTCCATAAACGTGTGTGGAGCACACTCCCTCGCCACTCCCTTGCTCAGCGAGGCTGTGCTGAACAGCATCTGTCCTGGACACTGTGGTGTGGCTAACCTTCAGTTCCCAGCTCCAGGCACGTCCTTCTGCCGGGAGCCCCTAAAAGCATTTCAGTGTAGCTCCTTTCCCCTAGGGCCTGGCTCTCTGATACAGCAAAGGGAGAGGTGAGTCATGTAAACTGCTGGGCGTGCTGATACCTCTGCGTTCCCTACCAGGGCCATCTTGGATCAACCCCTGCCCGGAACAAGGACGTGGCCTCAGGCTCTGAGCAGCCATTGCCAATCCTTTGGAGCAGATGCCCTTGCAGAAGCCTCTTTGCCATTTCTCTCTAGGAGCAGAGAAAAGAGCCCTGTGGGCTGTGGTGGTCTGAGAAAGTTTCCTGGAAGAGGAAATCTATCTGGAGGATTAAAGAACGAGTGAGCTTGAAAAGGTCCTAAAGAGACTGGCATGGGTCACCTTGATTTGGGTCCACTCAGAGACGCCCTGGAGGCAATTGTAATTCTGCTCTTTTCTCTCCTTTATTTGGAAAACCAGGCCTTAGGGTGTAAGGAGAATATGTGTTTGGAGGTATAAGAACCAAATTACTTGCTTTCTAGGTTTTCCTGTTCAACCTTGAAACAGCATTTTTTGTAGGTCAGAAGGAAAAGAAAGGCCCTAGGCAGCCCCCTGACCCCAGAGGTCACCTGCAGAGACACCCCCCCAAAGGCTCAGTGTGTGTCTGCCTGAGTTGTTCTCTGGCCTCTGGAGGGAGCAGGCCACAGGTGATGGGGACCTGCCTCTCTAGAGCAAAGCTCTAGAGACTCCCACACAATGAGGGTGGGAATTGGTGGGTGAAGACAGCAGCTTCCTCCCCTACCCCCACCGTGGGACAATGTTAAGGTCTGTTCCTAGCTGAGTGTCTCCTAGGACACAGGTGGGATGGAGTCTCAGCTGCCCATGAATGCCAGCAGCTCGTTCACCCCCTTTGTCCTCATTCCTTTCCTCCCTAACTCCCTTCTGACCCTCCCATAGGCTCCCCAGTCCTCTCCAGAATATGTCGCCTGTCCCGCATGAGAGCTGCAGGCTACTCTTTAGGAGGAACACAAACTAAGACCAGGTATGATAAGGTTTTCCTCCCAGCGTCTCCTGGGAAGAAAGCAGGAGGAACTCTGAGGACAAAGGCAGAGTTCAGAAAGAACCAAACAGACCCCCGGAGCCTTCCCTGTGATCTCTGAGGGCTAAGCTGATTCTGAGCTAGAGGTGAACGAGGTGTTTGCCTCCTGGATCACTCCTGAATCTTCTGCCCTAGGCTTCTGCCATAGGGGTTGGGTTGTTGGACCCCACCCCTGGCAAGCTTGTGCTCCTGGAGGACCACCCTGGGGAAGGAACAGGACAGCTGCTCTGGGGAAGCACAAGAAGGAGCCAGTTGGCCTGCTTTCATCTCCTGGACCTTGGTGGCCAGATCACTGGGACTCCTGGTGGGTTTCTTTCATTCAGATTCTCAGCTCCTCATTCAAATCTAAAAAGAGGAGTTCTCACAGGAAGGGTGCCCTGGGGAGGTTTTATGTCAAGGCCTTAGACCTATGGCCCTTGGCTGTGAGGGCCATGATACAAAACCAACCTGTAGTTGTCTAAAACATCCCGGCCATGAGATAGAAAGGACGGTAAGGAGCTGTTCCAGGTTCAAGGAGGCCAAAGATATGGCAGCAAGGGACAACATGACCCAGGAGGTTCTCTTCCCTGGGGACATTATTGGCACAATTGTTGAAATCTATAAAAGGTCTGTAATTACCTAATGGGTTTGTATTGGTCTTAATTTGCTGATTTTGATCGTTTTTGAAACGAGAGAATTTTCCTGTTTTCAGGGGACACATATTGAAGTATTTAGGGATAACGGGGTGGGTGGAAGAGAGAGGGAGAGGGGCTCATGCCCCACTGGGGAGCGGAGGGAGCCCTCACCGAGCACCCTCCGCTGACAGCCATTAAAACGGACCCGAGTGCCAGGCAACAGTGGAGTGGCGAGGGCAGGATTTTATTTTTTAAAGCTGCTCATGAATAGGATCCTGGAGTTCAGGGAGATAAATACCTCCTCCTACTCCAGCTGGGGTTTCTGGCACAGGGTCCAGTACGTTACAGTTCCCTGCTGTCCTGGCAGCGGGGGAGGTGTATGTGGGCACAGGGCAGAGAACACTGCATTTTATTTTTGGTCTCATTAACCTTTACTGAAACCCCAGGCCTGCAAGAAGGACGCAATGGTCGGCGCAGCCTCAGAGCCCCATGCCTCTTATCTGGGGCCCACACTGACTCAACCTGGGGGCAGTTTGAAAGGCAATGAGCGGCTTGGGTCTGGGGAGAACTCCACTCAGCCCCACCAAGGCAGTTTACTTTCTGAATGTCATCAGCTGAGGGCTCAAGAGAGAAAGACGTCAGAGTACAAACAAGCAGCTGGGCTGTGAATTTGGTAAGGAAGCAAGGCCCATTCTTTCCAAGGGCAATCCAGGGGGTGCAGGCACATTCTCTGCAGAGTTTACCCCACTCTCCCATGTGGCACAGGGACCCTACCAAGGGCGCTGGGGAACAAACCCCACAGTGCTCACACTGAATGAGTCTGACTTCTGGCTTACTCAGACCAGATCAACGAGGGCATCATCACACAAGCCAGTGCCTGGACCCTACCAGTGGGCTGATGGTGATTTGCAACTTCAGTCCCTTCAAAGGAACTGGTTACCCCTCTTGGTAGGTGTAGGTTACTCTTTGTGACAGGTCTCAACATTCTAGGGCACGTTTGTTCTAATTTAGCAATAACCAAAGTAATCCTACTAGGGAGAAGAGTGTGATCCTGCTGACTTCTGGAGATTGGGAAATTCAGTTCTTGCAGATCTGGGAGACAGAGCTGTGGAAAGAGGATGTGCTCATCACCTGGAGTCTTGAAAGCCTTAGGGAAGATGGCCCTGTGGGTGGCAGGCCCTGAGTGTCACACCGAACTCCTATGTGTCCCCACGTGTCCACCCCAGCCATTACGGACTGTTTATCACAGGACCAGCGCCTTGGGTGGCATCTCTGTAAGATGGGTATAATGCCAGCATGGGCCTGGAGGGTGCTGTGAGGATTAGGTGCATTCATTCACACGAAGGCCTGGCAGTGGTGCCGACTCGGGGTGAGCTCGGGGTGAGCTGTGTGCAGGCTCTGGTCCTGTCTGCAGGTGCGAGTGCAGAGCCAGCCCCTCTCTTGGAGGGAGGCAGTTGTTTGAGTCCATCCATGGGAAGCTGTGCGTGGATTCTCGAAGGAATAAACTAGCAGGGACTGCCTTGTCATTCCTGGAGACCAACCACCTGCCACCACGCTAGGGACCTCACCCTGCCACAGTGGAAGCCAGGTTCTGGAATAATGTGGGGGCTGCTCTCCCCACCCCACCACATGCCACAGCCCACTCTCTGCGTTTCACACTGGGAAACATGAGAGCTGTGAGTTGCTCTCTGCTAGCCTCTGTCTTTGGCACTCCAGGGCTCCCCAAGAAGGTGCAGATCCCCCTGCAACTGGGAAGCTCTCTGTGATGCGCTCTCTGCTGCCACCCAGTCTCTTACTTACTGAGTCCCCCCAGGCACTCGGAACTGCCCTCCTCTTTTCTAACATCCCAGAGAGTGTCTGAGAACGTCTGTGAACTGCTTTCCCTCATCTCCCTGGCAAGCTTCATCATCCTAGATGCAACTCGTGTCCTTTTTTATGGACTACTATGCCTGCTTCCTCAGAGCATCCCTATAATATCAGAGCTAAGTACAGGTAAGATCTTAAAAGTCACCTTAATTCCTGGTCCCCAAGCAGGGAACAATGTCCTGTGTAGGTTCTTCATCCACAGTGCACCAACCTGGTGCTTTTGGCTGAGGGGTGACATAGTGCTCTCCCCAAATCTCGATGCTCAGAGCTTTATTGTACGGGTACAGGGCAGGTTAAGTACCTCTCCCTTTTGTCCTGAGACAACAGACCGTTGGTAGAGCTGATGACATGAGATCATCTTTGTATGAATCCACTTTAAAACTTCTGTTCCCATGTCTAATTATGAAAAGCACTTGTATCAGCTGAAGACCCCCTCCTTGGTCCAAGGAAGACATAGCGGCCGAACTGGGCAAAGTTTCCCTTAACCTCCAGGTTCCTAGTTCTGGTCTGACCTCCAGCCCCAGCCTTTGTCCCTTTCTCTTATCTGCCAATTCCTGACTCTTCTGTCTTTCCCCCACTCACCTCAGCATGCACCATGCCTATCCTTCTTTCCTGGTCTTCCTCCAGGCTTCTTCTCTGCCTGGAAAAAAGCTCCAGCCCACTTCTAACTTTGCAACCCTGCCATCCTTTGAGGTTGACCTCCCATGTGCAGTCCACACCAACACGGCCGGGGTCAGTCCTTAAACCATGGCTACTCCTTCCTTCCTTCTTTCTTTCCTTTCTTCCTTCCTCTCTTCCTTCTCCCTTCTTTCTTCTCTTCTCCTTTTTTCCCCCTCCCACCTCTCTTCTGCCTCCCCCCCCACCCCCTTCGGAAAATACTTGTGGAGTGCCAGTAGGTGGGCCAAGTACATGCTGCACACAGAGAAGCGTGACTGAGGCCCTGCCCTTGTGGAGGTTGTGGTTCAGCTGGAAATGAAGTCACGCCAGCCAGATGTGAAATACATACATCACACAGAGAAGTAGAACAGTGAAAAGTGGTCAGTGGGATGAAGGAAAAGAACCAGGTAAAATGTAATCACAGCACCTGATTTAGTCTGAGGATCAAGGGTTTCCTGGAGGAAGGGCAGTTCAAGTTAGGTCCTAGAGGATGTGTACTGGTTAAATACTCAAAGGAGAGCAGAGGACTTGAGGAAGGGTGATCCTAGCACATCCCTTTATGTCATTCATTCAGTCATTTGCTCATTCATTTAATCACATGTCAGTGCTTGCTATATGCCAGCAACATCGGAGGGCCCGTGAAAGGCCGGGGAGAAGGAGCTGGTGAACTTCAAACCAGTGCATGGTGAGGTTGGGCTGGCGATCAGATCTCGGCAGGCCTCACAGGCCAGGTTAAGGGTTGGGGTCTTGATAGGAAGCACAGCAGGAAGACAGTCCATGGTGGTAAGTAGAGGCTTTTCAAGATCAGATTTATATTTTGAAAAATATAAATGAGTTATATTTTAACCATGAGTTGAGTTTTGGAAGAGCAGACCCTGAAATAGTGAAAGTGTACAGGAAGGTTTTCAGGATCTTAGGTCTTGGATACTAGGATGTGGGGTCAACACCTGTGAAAGGAAGGGAAGGGAGGACTTCAGAATTGGGTGGAGGAGCTGGGCCTGGAGCCAACCCCACAGGGAGCTCCAGACCTGTTGCTGTCCCACACTGGGGCTTTCATACGCGCATCAGACATGGGATGGAGACTGTGCCTTCAGGGGCTGTGACTCTGGGTGAAGTGGCTGTCAGCTGATGTGTTTGGAGGGGCCTGATAGCAGCTCCACCAACAATGGTAATAAGTCCTGTACTTTCTCAGGAGAATCTGGCCAGTGCACCCAGCATCTCCCAGCAGACACTGACATTATAAATATACTAGCCTTGTCTCCTTTTTGACCATTTGTTTATCTGTGGTCACTAAATTCTCATGTAACATTTAATTATTGGTTGGTCTTCCTTCTCTCACCATTTAAATTTATTTCTCCTTCAGAGTATGGACCAGCTCTTTGGCTGAACTGTGGAATCCAGCCCACTGACCTCCATAACTCCTTGGTGACTGACACATTATATTTCTGATCAAAGGATCCGGATGACAGTTTGCAAACCCAGCATAACACAGAGCCGCAGCCTTTGGGAATAGCTGCTTGCAATTACTTATCGAATGATGGATGTGGAACAAACCTTCCAGCAGTTTCCTAATAAGTTAATTTTTTTTTTTTTAGCAGTATGTTCTCCCTGTAAACTGAAGAAAAATCTGTTGCAGGATCCTGGGCTGAGCTACTAGGCCCTTAGGTCTCTTTCTATCCTCCTCCAGCTCCCTGGCCCAGACCCTCTCTGGCTCCCTCCCCTTCTCCATGCTTGATGTTGCACTGGACATCAAGGAAAGTCATAAAATCAGTGCTGGAAAAATAAAAAGCTAAGCATGACCGTGTACAGTCATCAGATATGAAGGTATATCAGGACCCCACAGCACAGAATATCCTTTTCTTAGGCAGTTAATTTAGAATAACACTTTCCAGGAAATACCTCTTTTTCAGGAGCTGATAAAGACCACCCCCTCCCTCCCACGTTTGCTTCAAGAACCATTACCTGGGGATTTATAGTTATTTGTGCACGCCATGACAAAAGCACTCTTCCATATTGTCGCTTTCAAGTCATTTATTTTTGTCTCTCTTAAGCTGAGAGCTTGCTTTCCCTTGACCTGTTCTGGGACCAGCACATGACCAGGAAATAAGTCCTCAACACAGCAAGATCCAGAGTGACTCCCTAGGGAGAGCAATGCTCACCCCTATGAGTCTGGTGTTCAATGGTTTTTCTCAGGGCCCATGACTCTGAGGGATGGTTCTTTAAGGGCATTTGGGATGGGAGACTGCAGCAGAGGGGGGCAGTTTCTGCCCATGTGCTCCTGGCTCTCATTTTTTTCTACACTTGTGGATGGCTTCCTGACTCAAGAACCAAACTCTCTGTATGAGGGATAGGCCAGAGGACCAGGAGTTAATGTCCTTGGAGAAGGTCCTCAATCAATTACAGGTGGGAATCATGGTTAAATACTAAGCTTCTCTGCTCCTCAAGGGTGACAATTCTGGGGCATGTTTTGAATTCTTCACCCTAGACCCCACGTGGGATTAAATTCTAGTTGACCTTAATGGAGACTCATTTGACACCTACCCTCTATTATCTTCCCTGTCTCTTCCCCACCTCCTGCAGCTGCTTCCTGGGATCAGCTCCCAGACAAACCAGGGTCTGCTGCTGGGGGAGCCCAGCCCAAGGCAGAGGGCTTTTTTCCATGGCATAGAAATGATGATCTGAATCTGTGCTGAAGACTAGAGGGTTCCATGCTCACCCCACCCACCTTCCATCCACAGATGCCCATTTCATGAACTGTCGCTTGGTCCCTCCAGACTATTACTCCGACTTCCACAGGGAAAACATACAAAATCCACCCTCTGTCTTGACACTCTTTTGCACCATGTTATTCCATAACATATAAAGTGCAGGTGGGCGGACGTCATTCCCATCTCAAATCTGTACAAAATGCACCTTTGGGCTATTGGGTACATGTGCCTATATTCTAATGCATAATAAAATCTGATAACATACACTGTTCCCTTACCAAGAAACAATGTAATTATGTACTGAATTCCACGGTTTAAAACATTTATAATGTTGTCTGAAGAAAAACAGAATAAGGGACACGTGTTTATATATATATATATATATATATATATATATTTTTTTTTTTTTTTTTTTGAGCTCAAGAGACGGACTCAACAGGGAAGAGAGTTAAAGTATTCACAAGAAATCCAGCAGGTGTCATTCCAGGTTCTGAACCTGAGAACAACCAGTAAATGCTGGGGGCTGCTGAATGATAGTTCTGCCTGGGGTGGACTGGATAGACAGGGCGGGGGCAGGGGAAAGGGTGGTCTTGGGGCCCTAACCATTTTTGTCCATCATGCTGCTAGCACGTTTCAGGCAGGATTGAGGGTTGAGAGTCACCTCCTGGTTCCTATTTTCTACCCATGTCAGGATTTCTTTGCTCTGTAAATTGAATGTAGATCCTTAGATACTTTGAAAATTAGACCTAGGCAGGAGGTCAAGGCACCAGGGTCATTTAGCTTTGAGAAAAGAAGGCTGATGGGTGATCAGATGACATTTTCCAATAGGAAAAGTCTTCTTGTACAGATGGTGACCAGCTGTTCCTTTCATGGATGCAGGGTAGACATGGGGATTAGGTTTAAACAAAGACTGCTCAGATCGGAGGCTCTGTTAGCACTGGAGGGAGAACCCACAGGGACCTGTAATCTCCTTTCTGAGAGATGTGGGCTAATGAATAAGACTATTAATGTCTATCTTTTAGTTTTGTTAATAGAGTGTTCTCTGAGACAGACCCTAGCATTTTATGAAAGCTTATTGCAGTATGCTGGGAAATACTTGTTAAACAGAGGATTTGAGGATATACATGTGCATGTTAAATTCAGGAAATTTGCACGATTGTGAATGCTTTTGAAGATATGAGCAAAGTACCAGCACTTTCTCTTTTTCTATCTCTGAATTGCACCTGGTTTCCATCCTTGGTGACCCCGTTCACGCTGCTGCTGCCTGTGTGTTTTAATATCTTTATGAGTCCCTCTTTTCTCCTGATGACTTTTAAAACAACCAGAGGGCAGGACTTAACATAGCCAGGCCAGGCCTGTGGGAATCCCTGTGTCCCACTGCTTAGAAAAGTGCTCACAGCTGCTAGATATTTATTAACAACTTTCATTTTATAATAGCGGCTAGGGAGAAACCTCACCAAAATTATAAGAAAAACACATTTGTAACATTTACAACACTCTACCTAGTATACACTAGGGTCATTTAAAATTTTACCCTAATAAAGTAAGCTCAAAAAGGATATGATATGAAATTTATAAAATAAAGTTTATTCTGCAGAACACATTTGATAACAGAGACAAGAATGTTTGGATACAATGTCTCCAGTTGCCTCTCCTTGCTCTGTCTGCTGGAAGGGTCACAGTTGGGCTTCCCTAAGAATAGACATGCATTATGTGTTTCATTTTGTTATTATGCTTTTTCAACAGCTGTTAAAGACACTGACCCACCGTGATGCGAATTTTTCAACAAATAGAAAGAAACGGAAGTTAAAGAAAATTACTTTTACTGCTTAAAAACAAAACTATAAATTGGCATTAGAAGAAAAAAACAAAATGTAAAGTTTTAGTGAGTATTAAAAAGATTTTTTTTTTTTTTTAAAGGAGGGAAAGTGAGCTAGTAGAAGGCAAGGTGAGCCCAGCAGCCTCACCTATGGTATGATAAAGATATAAAATTTCACTATTTTAAAGAATCAAAACATAATTTTATAGTTCAGTATTTTTCTCATTGAGCTTAGTGCTATTTTTCCCCTTCAATAAGAACACTTCTCTTTATTTTTGCTAGCATCCAAAACTTCCAAGAATACCCATGATTTTTTTTAAAGTTTCTCCTAAAACCTGTGACAAAGAAATGGCTCACAATTCTATGCGTGTGTACGTGGAGATCCTAGAAGAGTTGGCTGTGCTGTGTTCTTTTACCAGCTATGGAGAATTCAAAACAATCCAGCAGTAGAACAACAACTGAGAAAATCATCTCTTTGAGCTACCATCTGTCCTCTTCCAGCTCAGATTTTGCAAATATCTAGCTTAGAGAATCAATGCGAGGAAGCCAATGTCTTTATGCAATCTACTTGAAAGCAAAAATAGCAAACATGCCAATTAATACTTTGTGAATAATGTTTATTATGCCTTAACCTTCAGCTCATGGTTTGCTAGTGCTTATTCTTAGGGCAGCCCAGAGCTGGGTTTTCTTATTGATGAAATGCACACAGCAGTCACTGTAGGGTTTTCAGAGAAGGACTAAACCCGCTGAGCCCTTAACACCTCTTTATCACCTCATAGTGTTTCTAGCTGTATAGTATAGAAACCTAAGACTTTATTCTCTGAGCATTGAATGTTAGATATTGTCAGTTTGGAAAAGAAATAAACAAGCATGAACTTGTAACTTGACTTCCCTAAAAAAAATTAAAATACTGTATTCCTTGATCAACACACAACTTATAGGGTCTGAAACACTAGCAAATGATACCCCTTCTATTGTGAACATCAAGATCAAGATGGAAGGAGATCAAAATTTTATTCCATGTGATTTAGATCTTTATCTGTTGGATTCTTAAGGTCTCACACTGCAGGTTTTGGTGTTGATAAAGTGGGTGTTTATTCTGACTTGACTCCCTGCTCTGGGGGGTTGCATTCTGAGAAGCAACAGGATTTTTTTTAAACCCGTCTGCTTTACCCACCTTCAGAATGCAAACAAGGGACTGTTTTTCCTTTTTCTTTGTCCAGCAGCTGTGAGTTTGTCTCTAGGGCTTGTTCAGTTTGCTTTATAGAAGCCACAGACATACTTGGGACTCATTCTCTTGCCAGACAGAACTGTTAGCACAAAACATGCTATAAATTGGGACATTAATTTTCCTTGAGAAGACAACTAAAATACCAAATCTCCTGATAGGAGATAGGAAAAATCTTTAAAAATCTAATAAAAAATTTATAAAAGTCAGAAAAACCACATGCAGAGGACCAGCATTTTGTGTTTAGGAAAAAAATGCCCTGGTCTTGGCAGTGGGGAGACTTCAAAAGGGCTCCCTTTATCCAGAAGGATAAAAATATGTCTTGCTTTGAAGGCAACAGGATCACTCACTTTTCCAAACCTTCATTGTTATGCTCCAATAATGGGTCCGTGATTAAAGGAGCGAGACTGATATAAATCGAAGGTCAAGCAAAGCTTTATTTCACGCCAAGCATCAAGAATCTAACCGAACCTTTGGGGACGCACCTCTTACAAGAGAGGGCGACCCTTCTCTGTTTCACAGTCTAGCTTTTAAGGGCAAAGGCCATGCGGTCAGGCCTGGCCACACACAGGTGGCCAATGAGATTGTAACATACACAGGAAACTCCACAGTGATGCTAGGTGACCAGTTGAATTACAATTTACCCTAGTAGACATTTGACCCAGCCTATCACCTTGGTTGGGATTGGCGCCCAAAAGGCTCCCAAAGGGCGCCTTTACTCCTCAGTAGCTAGGGAGACAGTATGCACCCCACCACTGATCTGATGTCTCCATCTGGCCTGACCCACCCCTGTATTTGAGCTTTGTTACCTGAGGCTGGTTTCCGGGACTTGTCTCCAAGTAAATCCCCTGGGGGAAGGGGAGCAGAAACAGTTTCTAAATAGGTCCTTACATCATGAAATGATAGAAAATGGCTTTAAGAAAGTAAACTCAGCACATCTTCTATTTACCAAATTACCGATAGACCCACAGAGGGGATTTTGGACAAAGAGCCGTGTCTTGTCATGCATCACCCAGAAAAGGAAAATTCTGCCTTTTAAGCATATCGCATGTTCTGCTTTGTGAAGCTACTTCCATTAAAATTATTCTAGGTCCATGTCAGGGTTCACACATGAAGTGCAGGAAAATGTCTGCCTATGTAAGTGTTCACAGTAGACCCAAGGACCTTGCTTCTAGTGGTTTATTTGCAACACCCCTTAAATAATTAAACTCCTGTATTTGAAAAAGAGCTCCCTTAGGGGAACACTGACAAGCAATAGTTACGGGGCTTCTGAAGTGTAAGATACACAGATGATTGGAAGATGCTTCCTTTTCTCCAGCACAGCCCTCCCATCCTCAGTATTCTTTCCTCATATTGGGGCCCTTTTACTTCCTGGCTCTTGTCTTAGTTTCCCTCAGCCCTTTCCTGTTGTCATTCTCCTCCTGCTTCTCTTTCCTTCCCGTTCCACTTCTACCCAGAAGTTGGAGCAGCCTCCACCTGCTTCTGTGGAGATCACAGATGACACAAGGGAACTAGGGGCCTCTTCTCCTGGCACATACCTGTGGGTCTGGGAGATGGGGTCAGCCCCAGGATCACCACTGGGAGCTTCTGGTGGATTCTGTGGGTGATTCCAAACTGAGACCTGAACAGTGCTGGATGCCAGAAGGTTCCTAACAAAGAATGTAGGGAGGCTGGTGTGATCATACAGTTTAAATTGGTGCTCTTAATAATTCAACCAGGAAAACAGTTTCATAAAGCTGGCAAGCCAGAGCCAAGCGGCACACAGAGCAGCTGGTGGACGGGAAGTAGCCCATGGTGTTAGAGAGAGCCCAGGAATGGGAGTTAGATAGTGGCTCTGTCTCTAGCTCCCTCTCTGAGGACATTATTGACTGGAAGGAAATAATGCATGAAATCATGACAAAGAACTTCAGAGAAGTAAAAACATCATGCTAACATAAGGCCTACTACTGAAACTGTTGCTGCAGCCAAGGCCAATGGTGGGGCAGAGGCCAAGGGGAAGAAAGTTTTAGTCTTAGACGTCACAGACATTATTCATAATGTGACTGAGGGTGTGACGCTGCAGCCCAACCCAGGCTCAGCCTCTCACCACAGGGCGCGGCATAGAGTAGGCACTTAATGTGAGTCTGTGGGACACATGAAGGGCCAGAAGGCAAGGGTAGCAGCCTTCATCTTGTGTGCACTGAACACATACAAAGGTTCCATTGAATGCAGGAAAACATGAGATTGCACTGAGTTTGTTGATCAAGCTACATATAAGAAAGAATTCTATATAGATTATCTGGAAAATAGGCCCATCACATCCTCATCAACACTGAACAAGAGCAGGCTTTTACCAAGTGCAAACGGTGTGACAGGTGTGTGCCATCCTATATAACTTAGCAGAATGGGGTCATGGAGTCCAGGGACATGGGTGATCATAGCAGAGGTTATGAGCAGAAATGCTAGGCTCATTTCCATGTCCGGTCAAACAGTGGGACTCACAGGGGGACCTTCATGAAGAAATGATAAGACCAGCTGCTGGGGAGGAAGCAGGGAGGTCAGCGTCTGTGGCCAGGGACAGGTCAGGAATCGAGGAAACAGATGAAAGAATCTCTCTCAGAAGCAAGCAGGAAGAAATGCAGGTATTAATAAAATGTTAAAAAAAAAGAAAAGGTGGGGGACACCGTGGTGGCTCAGTCAGTTAAGGGTCTGCCTTTGGTTCAGCTCATGATCCCAGGGACCTGGGATCAAGTCCTGCAAGGGGCTTCTTGCTCAGTGGGGCATCTGTTTCTCCCTTTGCCTCTACCCCTTCCCCTCCCCGCTCTCTCTTATGCTGTCTTTCTCAAATAAATAAATAAATAAAATATTTTTTAAAAAGAAATTCATGTTCACACACGTGTGCACATACACACGTGCTTTCAGCTCATGTGACTGATAACAACTTCCTCTCACTTTCCTGAGAGGTATATATTTTTGTGCCCTAGTAGCCATGAAGTAGAGGGAAAGGAGAACTGGAAGAACACACAGGTTACCTTCTATGACCTTGGGTCAAGGTTTCATGGTAGTTCATTTGGCATCAACTACTCAATTCCCTGAATTTTACAGATGAGAATACACATGAGCAAGATTCAGTTTCCCTTCTTCTTTTTAAAGGTTTTACTTATTTCAAAGAGAGAGAGAAAGTGAGCATGGGCAGGAGGGAGGGGCCGAAGGAGAGTGAGAAGTGGACTCCCCACTGAGCAGGGAGCCCAATGTGGGACTCGATCTCAGGACTCTAGGATCATGACCGGAGCTGAACAAAGGCAGTAGCTGAATCAACTGAGCCATCCAGGTGCCGTAGGATTTAGTCTATCCTCTAACATCTTGTGACTTGTGTCCTTACACATGATGTGGATCGAGGGGGCAACAAGCTCCTGGCACCCTAGGCCAGCCCCTGCCTTGCTTTGTCATACTACTTGTTTCGCTCTTCCTGTGTGCGGTGTGATTCAAGGCTCATTTTCTCACTTCCCTTGGGGTTTCCGGTACACGAATGAGGTTGAAGAGACCCACCAAACAGTGAATGGGAATAAGGCTCATTCTCTTTGTTCTCAACAGACCATGGTGGTTGAAAGGAAGTATCCCTCTTATACTGCTGGGGGGAATGCAAGTTGGTACAGCCAAATTGGAAAACAGTGCAGAAATTCCTCAAAAATTTAAAAGCAGAGCTGCCATATGACCTGGCAATTGCACTACTGAGAACAAGCCAGTTTAATTAGTGTCTGTAAAAAGGGGAAATATAGACACAGATACATGCAAAGGAAACACAATGTACAGACACTAGGAGAAGGTGACCACTTAACCAGAGTGATACACTTGTAAACCAAGGAATGCCAAGGATTGCTGACAAACCCCAGAAGCTGGAACAGGCAAGGAAGGATTCTCCCCATCAGGGAGACCATTGCCCTACCCAACCCTGACTTTGGACTTCTGGCCTCCAGAGCTGAGAGAATAAAATTCTGCGGTTTTAAGTCACCTTGTTTTTGGTATTTGTTAAAGCAGCCATAACAAGCTAATATGGGCTGGTCTCCAGGGTTTCTGTCCAGCCCTGAGTAGCTCTGTGCTGGCAAATCTAGGAGAGTGACCATCACCCAGATCAGCCTCAAGGAACAAAGACACCACAGGATATAGCCTCAGCTGTGCCTCTCTGGATTGGAGGAGCTCAATTCATGAAGCCCAGGGAAAGCACAGAGTTTATGGACTGAGTGGGCAGAAAAGCGTCAGGTCTCTTCAGCACCAACCAACACAAACACACTCCCCCTCTGCCAGCCAGCTGCTTGCAGAGCCAGTCCCATATTCTGATTCCCCATACTGTGGCAACAAGTTGTGCCCATGTTTAGTTAATTACTTAGTTAACTAATACATTATTTGGGCTGACTTCCTAAAATACTGTATGATATTAATACTCTCTGTCTCAAATAAATAAATCAATCTTAAATAAAAAAAAAAAGGAGCGACCAGGGTTCAAGTTACTTGCAAGGTATGCAACCTTAACAAAATGACCTCACCTCTCTAACAAATGTAGGCACAATATTTCAGGATTATATAAGAAACATATGAAAGCACTTTGGAAACTATGATATAAACACATATAAGCTGCATTTCTGTATAGTTAGTGTACCACTATCATGTACAATATTCTCGGTTTTAATTATTTTTATTCACCAACAATTCAATTTCAAAGGTAAAAGACATACCTTGCCAGTAGAGGAGGCAGCATATCTGGGGGAAGTTAGAGACCCATGGAATATACATCAATTGGTTCTTGGAGTTACATAGTTATTTTTGCTTCATCATGTATAAGAATGTGCAGCTCAAGAGGTTTCAGATCAATATTGTTTATTATTTTTAGCATTGGACTTCTGCTAGGTCAAGACTGATAAACATTTAGCCGTCTCAGCTCTTTGCAGGATCCTTAATTTCCTCCAGGTTTATGTGGTGCCCGTCAAATGAAGCACACTTGACATGAAGTGTAAAAAGAAAGTTCATTTATTAAGATTTTATGCTTTGAACAAAACATTAATAATGGGAGAATCTTCCAGTCTCCTCTTTTCATTCTTCAGGGAAGGAACCATCTTGGAAGTGCAGCCCACACACTTGGATTCAGGACCAACAGATGAAATAGCATGAGTTCTTTGTAGTCCCATGGAGCCATGGCTACCACATTCATTTTTCAGGCAGATGTGAAGAGCATGATTGGATCTGAGCTGGTGTCAAGTGAGATATGCCAAATATCCCAACCACAGTGCTTTGACTTTGCCCTGGGAATGTAAGACTTTAGAGCTCTGCTTCAGAAATGTGGAGAGTGAGATGTAGGGCAACATCCAACCACTGCCCAATTTGTTTCTTACTTCTTATTAGACATCTTGCAGAATGCTTGGAATTCCTTTGCTTGTCATGTTTTTTAATGGGGAGGAGATCAATCTGTTTCTTGCCTGCCATGTCCCTATCTCACACTGTCTCAAAGTATACATGAGCTCCCTTTGTGTCTGGTCACCAAGGAATCTTTAAGTGCCTCGGCCACCCCCATACCCACTTCCCCTTCCACTCACTTGTGATCTACATATGGGACTCATGACTAAGATCTGTGAACATATCAGGTGTACATCTAAATCTAGATATTTATATTCATATTTAAGAAAAGGGTACCAGTACACAGTACAGAACAGATGTTATAAGCAGAGAGGTCTATGTGAGAGAAGAAACATTTCCTGAGCACTACTTGAGTGTACAAGCATGAATCAACTCAACACACACTTGGGGTACAGAAATATCACATCTCTTTATTTATTTAAGCCAAATGAAATCTAGGTCTTGTCTAATATTTTCACTTTCCAAGATACATTCTTTGTCCTTGGGATTGCTCATGAGTCCCAGGAGTCTAGGGTCCTGGAAGAGACATTTCAGTCTGTGATTGTCCTGGTGGCTACTGCTGGCAGCCCCTTTCACCCCTTTCAACATCCCTGATGTCTTGAAGTGGATCTTACTGGACCAAACAGGCATGGCTCATGATCTCTGCAATCAACTTGACCATGGTGGGATTAGGGGGCAGGCTGGAGTGTTCCCAGTTCTTACCAGCCCTTGCAGCTGCCCTGATGCCTCTTCCTTCTTCAGCTTCACTAACAGAAATTGTACCATCTCCCCTTGGGCCTGTCTAGCTTTATTCCCTGGACTTCCAACAAAGGGAAAAATATTAGTTCCTGCCATATGTAGAGATGGGACTTTATGGGTAATGACGATGAGGAGTGGGGAAACCCTCTTCTGTATGGTCCATAAGGTTCAAAAGCAAAATATGAGTGATAGTTTCAGCTCCAGTACAGAGAACCCGGAAGATGTCACTCCCACTTTCACAACAAGGAAGAGAAATAAAAAATGAAACAAATAAAAACAACCACCATTGGCATTTCTTGGACCCATCAGTGAACCAAGTTCATGGAGCAAAAGCAGCATTCCAAACTCTGGAGAGACAGGCACATCCAGGAAGTCACAGCAGGGTCTGCTCATCTGAAGCAGATGCTGCTAGAGTCATTAACCAGTAGGGACATTTAAATGTTGATTTCGGTGATCTTCTGAAGGCTGAGTGTGGACCAGTGTGAGAGTGAGAAATTCCTGGAGGAGATCACTCACAGTGAGGTCTCCATAATTTTTGTAGGTTTTACTTCCAGAAACCCCACCAGATTATTTCAGTGAAGAGCCAAACAAATAAAAAACAAAAACACTTCTTGTTTTTGTGGAGACTAGGAAAAAAGGGACCAATTTGAAATACAGGCGTACCTTGTGTTATTGTGTTTCTCAGACACTGCAGGTTTTACAAACTGAAGATTTATAATGACACTGCATTGAGCAGTAAGTCCAGCAGCACTATTTTTGCAAAAGCATTTGCTGACTTCATGTCTCTGTGTTACATTTTGATAATTCTTGCAATATCTCATATGTATTCATTATCACTGTATTTGTGAAAATGATCTTTGATCAGTGATTATGACTCACTGAAAGCTTAGATGATGGTTAGTATTTTTTAGCAACTGTTTTTTTTTAATTTTTATTTATTTTTTAAATTTATTTTCATTGTTCCAGAATTCATTGTTTATGCATCTCACACCCAGTGCTCCATGCAATACATGCCCTCCAGAATACCCACCACCAGGCTCACCCAACCTTTCACACCCCTCCCCTCCAAAACCCTCAGTTAGTTCCTCAGAGCAACTAAGTGTTTTTTAAATTAATGTGTGCACATTGTTATTTTAGACATAGGGTTATTGGACACTTAGTAGTATTACACAGTATTGCATAAACATGACTTTTATATATGTTGGGAAACCAAAATAATTCATTTGACTCTCAGTAAAGACACAGACGAACTCAACAGCAGCATCAGTTACTTTGTGACCTTCTCCCTGGGCAGAAGGTAGAAGGACCTGGAGAGGAGTAGCACAGTCTCAGGAAGGGTTGGTGCAATTATACGTCTGAAACCAAGAACCTTCTCTGGTATCTCCTTCTCTACCATCCCCACCACCTCCCATACTCTATCCACTTCTAAATCCAATGAATGCTCTGTCCCAAGTAACTCTTAAATCTGTCCTCTGCAGACCACAGTCACAGTCACTTCCTAGCCAAAGCTGCCATTATTCCCAAGGAATAATGGACCATAACACATTCCTAAGGGGACACATTCCATCCTCCCTCCCAGTTCAGTGGTTTCCCATTTTCCTATTGTGCCTAAGCTGGAAACAAAAGTCCTCAATATGGATGAGAGTTTGGATAAAACCAGCCTTCTTCACCAGTGTGGCCTCCTCATTCTGTCCCCTTTTGCCTCATTCTGTCCCCCTTGACACCCATATTGGTCTTCTCACAGGCCCTGGAGCTCACCACATTGTCTCCTGTCACAGGCCCTATACACATGTCATTACTTCTGGAAGGCTCATTTCTGTATCCCGTACAAACATCTCAGCCCTGCTTAATATTTCACATGTTAGAAGCCCAATCCTGAACTTCAGTTCCTCAAGAATTCCATCCCATATAGGCACTCCACTCCCATTTAGACCAGTTTCCTTCCCACCACATGTAAGTTGCAATTGGCTTAGTATTTGTCTCCACTAGCAGTGAAAGTTCCATGGGAAAAAGGGTCTCTCCTGTCTTGTTTCCTGCTGTGACCCCAGGGCCTGGGATAGCATCAAGCTCATGGAAGGAACACAATAAAATATGTGTGGAATGAATAAACAATGAATGAATTAGGGAATGTGGGACTTGGGTTGTACACATTCTCTCCTCCCTTTCTCTGTCAAGCTCAGTGACCAGTATGATAACCAAACCTCCAAAGAATCACACCGTGTGGATTGCGAGCTATAAGACATGAAGAGACAACCTGCAAATATCTTGTACAGGTGGGCCAATGAAAGAGTCCACAGCATCTGGGTCTTCTCTGAACACTGCAGAAATCGAAAATGTATAAATGGCGGGGCCTCCAGAGCTTAGATTTTGTAGGCTACTCTGCCATGTAACAACATTTCCAAAGTACTGGGCTGTGTGGATAGGTTACAATTTTGGTGGCCTGCTGGTAGCATTTACCCGTAGGAAGAGAGGACAGTCTGACAGTGACTGACGGGCCCATCAGGGGCAAAACTATGGCTGAGACCAGCCTGGAAGTTCTATGGGTTCATGTGTCCTACCCAACAAACTGTGTTCCCCCATAAAAAATACAACTGGTGTGCTGATGGGGAAAGGGGTTCAGATGTCCTACCCAGCAAACTCTGTTCCCCCATAAAAAATACAACTGCCAAGCTGATGGGGGAAGGAAAACTCTCCCAATCTTTTTGACACCAAATGTGCGAGTCTTCTCACAAGAAATTCTCCAGTTCTGTGCAGACATCACCTGGGATTTTGTCTCTGTAATGCATCTACACTGTAATGCAATTCTGACACTAACTACCCAGAGTTAGCACAGAACTCAGAGGTTCAAAAACTTCATGGCATTGTCACTGACCAACATGAGTCCACTCCTTGGTGAGTCACAGAAACTGCAGCAGGTGAGCTATCACAAAAAGAAAACTTTATTTTTGGCAAATAAGGAGATCACGGGGAATGGCTTCAAAAGTTGTGACTCCCCGAAAAGGGATGAATGTTTGTTTTTTATTATTATTATGGTTAATTAGCCAACATATAATACATCATTAGTTTTTGATGTGGTGTTTAACTATTTATTAGTTGCATATAATACCCAGAACTAACAACACACATGCCCTCCTCCATACCCATCACCTGGTCACTCCATTACCCCACGCTCCTCCATTCTGTGACATTCAGTTTGCTTTCTGGAGTCCAGAGTCTCTCATGGTGTGTCTCCCTCTCTGATTTCTTCCCTTTCAGTTTTTCCTTCCTTTTCCATGTGGTCCTCCACACTATTCCTTATGTTCCACATATGAGTGAAACCATATGGTAATTATTTTTCTCTGCTTGTCTTATTTCACTTAGCATAATCCCCTCCAGTTCCATCCATGTGGTTGCAAATGGTGGATATTCATCTTTTCTGATGGCTGAGTAATGGGTTCTTTTGGATTAGGGTTAGGAGGAATATTTCAATAGGGAAGACTTGTCATCATATGTAGAGGTGGGCATGAAGTCGTGCACGTGCCTTAAGGAGACACACCTTGCATATTATGTAACTGAGGCTGAGTCTCCTTCCTGGGTGGAGATTTTAGTATTATAATGAGATAAAGGGAACTGTTAGTCATTCAAGATATCAGCCCAGGGCGCCTGGGTGGCTCAGTGGATTAAGCCGCTGCCTTCGGCTCAGGTCATGATCTCAGGGTCCTGGGATCGAGTCCCGCATCGGGCTCTCTGCTCAGCAGCGAGCCTGCTTCCCTCTCTCTCTCTGCCTGCCTCTCTGTCTACTTGTGATCTCTCTCTGTCAAATAAATAAATAAAAATCTTTAAAAAAAAAAGATATCAGCCCATGGTCTTGGTTGGAGGTCTTGTCAGGGTGGTCTATCACCTGACAGGTGTTTTCCAGTTTCGTTTGCCTGAATTAAGAGGTAATCCAGAAAGAAGAGCTTAAGAAAAAAATGTAAGACAGAGGTTGGTGAGTATAAGCTGTTGGGCTGTAAAGGTCATGTCTTAGGGTGACACCACAGGACTATCCCTCACTTCAACTGCCAATTAAAAGTAGTAGGTCCCCAGATTACCCATACTTCTGTCCAACTTAGCTACAAATAGGGATTCTCATGACATTCTTTTCAGCTTTGATAATATTCTATAACAGCTCACAGAAATCAGGGGAACAATTTATGTACTATTGCTGATTTATGATAAAACATATTATAAAACATACAAATTGTTAAAAAGAAAACTCCAGGCCAATAAAAGCATCACTTAGATTAAAGCCCCAAGTCAGTAGACCAAAACTTATTAACTACCCTAACTGTAGTTTCAACCTCTTCCTGAAATGCAGTGTCCACTGCTTAGTCAGGAAACTTCTGGTCAACACAATAAGATAATCTGTCACATGGACCCTTTCTATCCCCCAAAGGAAGATGAGGGAATCCACCTACAAAGACTCCTCTGTCCCAAAATGAAGGAGACCTCATATTGGATTAGGGTTAGGATGAATATTTCAATAAGGAAATATTGCCTATTGAAATAATTGCATATTGCCCCGAAATAATCCTTTTTTTCCTGTTTATTACTTCCTTGCTCTGCCTTAAGAAAACAAACAAACAAACAAACAAACCTTTCCCTCTTGTAGTTCATTTGGAGCTCTCCTCTGCTGTCTAGATACTATGCTGCCTGATTCATGAATTGATTAATAAAGCCGATTAGATCTTTACAGTCTATTCAGTTGAGTTTTTGTTATTTAACACAATAAACAGCCAGATGAAAAGGTGAACACTGAGGTCGAGAAGAGCCCCAAACAAAAGGAGGTGCTGTCTCTATGGAGTTTGGGGGTATGTCTCCCTTTGAGCACACATAGGTGTGTTCCCAATCCAGAAACTCTCTGAACCCTATTGTATAGGGGTTTTTATTGAGGTTCCATTACATAGGCAGGATTGATTAAATCATTGGCCATTGATGATTCACTCAACCCCCTGTCTAACTCCCTTACCAGGAGGCTGGAGGACAAAGCTGAAACTTCCAACACTCTGACAACAAACCACCATCTTTCAATAGTAACCAGCTCATTAGGATAAACTCAAGTATGTTTGAAAAGGGCTTATTATGAGTGACCAAAGATAGTCTTCTCACCCCCATCATTTAGAATATTCCAAATATTTTGGCAGCTCATGTGCTGGAAACCAAGGATTAGGACCAAAGATAAATTTCTTATTATATTAGAGTATCTCATTGGGAGAGGTTGTGTTAGGACTTTTAGTTTTCAAGAAAATAACCACCTTGAGGTAACTTAAGTCAAAATGAATGTGTCTCTGAACCCAGTGTCACAGCTGATAATGGATCAGAGCCAAATGCCTGGCTGGCAGAACACTTCCTTCTGGCCATCTCACACACTCTCTGTGATCTTAAAAAGCTTGGTAGTTATAAGACCATGACCCTGTTTCTTTTATTCAAGAGGTCACTCAGATTGGTAAGGAACCTGAGTTCAATCCTGAATTCCCAGAATAGAACCCTGATTAGTCTAGCATAGTGAAGGTGCACTTGGAGTCCAATGAACCATGGCTGGCATGGAGAGGTTATAATGAACTGAAACGTAAGGCTGTTGAGACACACTCTGGGCTGCTGGTGGAGAATCAATAAGCTGGTGGCATGCTGGACAAACATCCCAAGAGATGCCTACAGTATTACCTGCATCTTTGAATGAAAGTTTGGTACTGAATGATCAACAGGATTCAAAGGAGTAGGAAACTCAAAATGAGGAACACTGCCCTTTTGCTACCTGCCATATGGCTTCTTTCAGCTTACATCACAGACGCATTATCCACAGTACAAGACTGGAAGTCCTTGTGGTAAGAAACCACATTGTCTGGTTTTCTGACAAACACTAAATATTCTACTGAGGCTCACAAATAAGCAGCAATGACATCAGTACCATGGCTTTTTCATTACTGATACTAGTATGGAAGCTATCCTTCATGCCTTAAGTAATCCCCAAGTAATCAAAACAAGGTACAACCTAGTTGGAAAACCCATTTGTTTCACTGCTGGGGACTGCTGTAATGTGGAGAAGTGAGGCATATGAGAATGACATATGTAAAGATTCTTTACAAGTAGAGAATATAAGACCTTCTCCATCCCTCCTGTTTTATTTGACTATAAATTAGATTTTATGAACCTAGCAGAGCCCATGGCTGTCTGCATCCTCTTTCCATGGAGGATAGCACCAGCCCTGAAGCCAGAGAAACAGTGACAAGTTACCAGGAATCACAAGGAGTCCAAATTCTCAACAATGTAAATTTGAGGTGTCACGACATCACAGTAGCTGGACATGAAGCTGGAGTGGAGATGGGGAAGTCACACCATGTGCCCTGTGTCCTACACCTGTCCACATGGCCTCTGTTGTCTAGGTATTAAACTAGATCATGGAGCAGCAGGTAACCACTGAACCACTTAATGCAAGATGCCATGAGAGATGTGCATTTTGTATGGTTCTGGCACAAAAATAGACACAGACCAGTGGGACAGAATTGAAAGCCTAGAAATAAACTTTCACATATATGGTCAGCTAAAATTTGACAAGGGAGCCAAGAATACTCAGTGGGGAAATGATAGTCTCTTTGATAAATGGTGCAGAAAAAACTGGAATTCACATGCAGAAGAATGAAATTGGACTCCCTCTCTTATGCAGAGCACAAAAATTCTCTTAAAATGAATTAAAGACTCAAGACCTAAAACCATAAAATGCAGAAGAAAACATCAGGAAAACCTCCTTGGTATTGGTGTTGGCAATGATTTTTTTGTTTTGGACGTGACATCAGAAACACAAGCAATAAAAGCAAAACTTAACAAGTAGGACTAAATTAAACCAAAGAGTTTCTGCACAGCAAGAGAAACAAAAGAATGAAGAAACAGTCTATGGCATTGGAGAAAATATTTGCAAACCCTATATCTGATAAGGGGTTAATACAAAAAATACATAAAGAACTCATACAATTCAATAAGAAAAAAAAAAAGCCCTCCCCAACAAATGGCTAATAAATCTTTCCAAAAATATTATAAATGGCTAAAAAGTACTTGGGACAATTTTTGTAACAATGTGTGGAGAGTGGATTCAATTATATATACTTTGGAGAAAAAAATGTTTATTGTCTGTGGAACAACAACAAAAGCTGACTTAACCCTTTCAAGAAACGAAGGCCAGGCAGGGTTTGCTTATTTACAGGATCAGAGAGCTTTGGCCAGATCCCCTGGAAGCTCAGAAGCAATGCTGAAGCCTGAGGAGATGAACAGGAAAGGGTTGGGATGTGTGTGTGCATGGCTGTGGAATTGTATCCTGAACTTCTTTAAGGAGGAGCCACGTTTCCTGAAACAGCCGGTCCCCATTATGACCTGAAGGAAAAGGGTGTGATCAATATCCTCTTTGAAAGGGATGGGAAAATGGCACCCTTCCCTGCACTCACACACTTTTTTCTGGCTCAGCAAGAAAGAGTGGGCCCTCCCAGCCTCTGCTCACCATCTGTGTCTGAAAAGGTGGAATTACTAGTTATATAGATAGATAGATAGATAGATAGGTAGGTAGATAGATAGATGATAGATAGATATAGATAGATATAGATAGATATTAGATAGATAGATAGATATCTAGATATATCTAGATATCTAGATCTATAGATATATATACAGATATCTAGATATCTCTATCTATCTGTCTATCTATCTGTCTGTCTATATATCTCACAAGACAGATACACTCTGGTTCTGAGGCTTTTACTGTCTAAAGTTCAGAAAATTTCCTCAATTCTCTCTCATACCCAGGGCAGGCTTAAAACAGAAAAATATTGGCAGAAAAGTGGTCAGAGAATGTATTCAGACAGGTCTAGAGTACCTGCAAGTGTTTAATGGAAGGAATGTGGATTCAGGATTTTTCTGGATTTGCACAGATAATTAAGGATTGAAAGGGCTCTGGGTTTTAGTTTATTTGTTCCCCAGTAGCTAATGATCATTAATAAGTCTATGAATGATAGCATTTGATCAAACAAATTTTCTTTTTTTCTTTCTTTTTTTTTTAAGAGTTTAGTTTTAAATAATCTCTCTACCCAATGTGAGGCTAGAACTCACAACCCCAAGAGCAAGAGTCACATGCTCTATCAACTGAGCCAGACATACACTCTACCATTTGTCCTTTCTAAAAGTTTAATTCCTGTCATCTTTGAGGATATCCTACCTGTCCAGGCAGCTGGCATTTATAAGGGCATTAGGCACAAACAAACCACTGGATAAATAAGTAAAAAATTTGTTTCTCTGACGTATCCAGAGGCTCAGTCAGTTAAGCACCTGACTCTGATTTTGACTTAGGTCCTGATTTCTGGGTTGTGAGATCAAGCCCTCTGTTGGGTTCTGCCATGAGCATGGAGCCTGCTTGGGATTTTCTCTGCCCAACCCATGCCTCCTGTCCTCCCTCCCTCGAACTTGCTAACACTTGCTCTCTCCAAAAAAGAAAAAAAAAATTCTCTTAAACTGAATGTTAAGCATAATCATAGTCAAAGAGTAAGATTTTTTTTTTTTCAAATAATAACAAGTGACTTAAAACAGCAATGTGATACTCCAGATAAGATCAGATTGGGCCAAGAAATATAGATAAAAAGAAGATTAGAACCAAAAATAAGGAAAAGGCAGAATGATTGGGAACAGGAACTTCTTCTTCATCTAAGAAAATCTTTGGAATGCTCATGACAATTCATTAGTCACCTTTTTTAGTTATTTCATATATTTATGTTTAAATTAATTGTATAGTGAAAAGCATGTGGCACACATTTCCTTAATGTGACACTGTTAAAGGGAAGATAAAGAATCAACTTAGCAGCAGAGTTTGGCTTTCTTTTCTTTTAAGAGAAAGGAGCATAACTTTAAGTATAAACTTTGATTGCATCCCAATTTCAGGAACATAAAAATGTGACGGAAAAAGGGTGTGTATCAGAATCAGAGAGAATACAATAACTTCCTTTCCATAGCACAAGCTCACTAATGCTCTATTAAATTCAAACTATTCCAAATTAAAGAATATGTGACTTGTTTTTTCCTCTCCTGAGTATTACCACAAGGACCCCAGTGTCCAGACTGGACACAAACAGGTAAGGAGAAACTCTTGCAGAATCCATTTTTTCAAAGTCTACTCACATCCGGGATTCATCTAATTAGGAGCAGACAATAGTGATTTTTATGTTTGGACTCTTCATGCAGGCGCCAGGAAACTGAATTGTGTAAAGGAGCTCAGAGTCATAAGTTATGAGTCCTACCCTGGTCATGTGTCTTTCAAGGTCTTGTAGCACCATAAACCTTCTCCCCATTGCCTTTCCCCTGTCTCCTTCCACCCTTATCCCTCGAACTTTCAGTTATGTAATTGTTCTGGAGACATTGTCACCGAAACATTTCCCTTAAGAGGACTAGTGCAGCCACTTTGGAGAACAGTGTGGAGATTCCTGAAGAAATTAAGAATAGAGCTTCCCTATGACCCTGCAATTGCACTGCTGGGTATTTACCCCAAAGATACAGATGTAGTGAAAAGAAGGTCCATCTGTACCCCAATGTTTATTGCAGCAATGGCCACGGTCGCCAAACTGTGGGAAGAACCAAGATGCCCTTCAACGGAGGAATGGATAAGGAAGATGTGGTCCGTATACACAATGGAGTATTATGCCTCCATCAGAAAGGATGATACCCAACTTTTGTAGCAACATGGACGGGACTAGAAGAGATTATGCTGAGTGAAATAAGTCAAGCAGAGAGAGTCAAGTATCATATGGTCTCATTTATTTGTGGAGCATAACAAATAACATGGAGGACATGGGGAGATGGAGAGGAGAGGGAGTTGAGGGAAACTGGAAGGGGAGATGAACCATGAGAGACTATGGACTCTGAAAAACAACCAGAGGGTTTTGAAGGGGCGGGGGGTGGGAGGTTGAGGAACCAGGTGGTGGGTAATACGGAGGGCACGTACTACATGGAGCACTGGGTGTGGTGCAAAAACAATGAACACTGTTATGCTGAAAATAAACAAATAAAAAGAAAAAGAGGACTAGTCACTCAACTATATATAAATGTATAAAATATACTCTCTCTCTCTATATATATATACACACACACATATATAACATATATACATATAACATATATGTAGGTATGTTATATATGTATATATACATATATATGTATATAAGTATATATTATATTACATACATATATTATATGTAATATATATGTATTATTAAATATATGTAATATATTTATTATATATATTACATATTATATATATACTATATGTATATATAATATATATATAAAATTAAAGTAACTATCCTGTGTTGGACGTCATAGAGATCACCAAGATATTAAATGGCACAAAAGGTTTTGTTTTTTGTTTTATGGTTTTTTTTGTTTTGTTTTATTTTCTTTTTGATCTCAGAGTCCATTTATGTATTTATTCCACAAGATCATAGTATATGCACAAGACTCTTCAGAGCATAGTAGAAAAGCAAAGGGGGAAAAAAACCCACGTGATTCTCCTAACACTAATTGATGCCTGGTCCTTTATTAACCTAACTAACCTAATTGCAAGTGGAGGGGGTGGGACACAGGCCTAGGAGAAATGGTATGAATGTTTTGTCCTACACCCATAACATTCACTTGTTGAAATCCTAAGTGATAGTATTAGGATGTGGAGGCTTTGGGAGGTGCAGAGGTGGTGGGAGTCAAATCCTCATAAATAGGATTGTGTTTTTATAAAAGAGATACCACAGGGCTCCCAAGCCCTTTCCACTGCATATGACACAGTGAAAAGATAGCTGTCTATGAATAAGCAGCGGGGCCTTCATCAGAACATGACCAAATAGACACATTGATCTTGGACTTCCAGCCTCCAGAACTGTGAGAAATAAATGTCTGTTACTTATAAATTATCCAGTCTGTGGTATTTTATTACAGAAGCCCTACACTAAGATGTTTAGATCCCTCTATTAGGACAGTATACTCATCCCTAAGTGCTGGGTGTGTTGAAATTCCCAACACTTCCTTACTGTCTAGCCCACAGTTTCCCCTTGTCATTAAATATCTGGAAGGTTAAATAGCTAATGGCTATCTGATACAGGAATACAATTCTAGGAATAAATTCAACTAAGGAGGTGAATGGAAATTTTATATTATATTGAAACTGTAAGATATTAAGGAAGGAAATTGAAGAAGACACAAATAAATGGAAAGACATTCCATGGTTATGGATTGGAAGAATTAATATTGTTAAAGTGTCCATACCACCAAGAACAGATTCAATGCAAAAGCTATCAAAATTCCAATGACATTTTTCACAGAAATAGAACAAACAACCCTAAAATTTGTGTGGAACTACAAAAGACCCTGACTTGCCAAACCAATCATAAGAAAGAAGAACAAAGCTGGAGGCACCATGCTCCCTCATTTCAAACTATTATTACAAAGCTATGGTAATTAAAACAGTATGCTGTTGGCATAAAAACAGATACATTGATCAATGGAACATAATAGAGAGTCCAGAAATGAAGTTACATGTACCTGTGGTCAATTAATTTATAACAAAGGAGACAGGAATATACAATGGGGAAAAGATAATATCTTCAGTAGATGGTGTTGGGAGAATTAGAGAGCTACATACAAAAGAATAAAACTGGACACTATAGAACACCATACACAAAATTAACTAAAAATGATTAAAGACTTGCAAGTAAAATATGAAACCATAAAAATCCTAGAAGAAAACATAGGCAATAAACTTCTTGACATAGGTTTTGGTGACAATTTTTTAAAAATATTTTATTTATTTATTTGACAGAGAGAGAGGTCACAAGTAGGCAGAGAGGCAGGCAGAGAGAGAGGGAGAAACAGGCTCTCCACTGAGCAGAGAGCCCGATGCGGGGCTCAATCCCAGGACCCTGAGATCATGACCTGAGCCAAAGGTAGAGGCTTAAACCACTGAGCCACCCAGGTGCCCCTGGTGATAATTTTTTGACTCTAATACCAAAAGCAAAAGAAACAAAACCAAAAATAAGCAAGTGGAACCACATTAAACTAAAAAGTTCCTGCACAGCAAAGGAAACCATCAACAAAATGAAAAGGCAGCCTATTGAATGGGAGAAAAAAAAATCATAATCTGATAACCTAATATTCAAAATATACAAAAAAACTCCTACAACTCAATAGCAAAAAGACAATCTGATGAAAAAATGGGTAGAAGATCTGAATCTTTTTTCCAAAGGAGACATACAGATGGTGAATAAGTTCATGAAAAAATGCTCAACATCTCTCATTATCAGAGAAATGCAAACTAAACCACAGTGAGATATCACCTTACACATGTCAGGATGGCTGTTATCAAAAAGGCAACAAATAACAAGCATTGGTGTGGATATGGAGAAGAGGGAACCTTTGTGCATTCTTGTGGAAAATGTATATTGAGACAACCACTATGGAAAATAGTATGGGAGTTCTCAAAATTTAAAAATAGAACTACTGTATGATCCAGCAATTCTACTTCTGGTTATATTCAAAGAAAACAAAACACAATTCAGAAAGATACATACATCTCCATGTTTCTTGTGGGCATTATTTATAATAGCCAAGGACTAAGTGAAAACAACTTAAGTGTTCATTGATGAATAAATGGATCAAGAAATTGTGTGTATCTATATTTCTATATCTATATCTATCTATCTATCTTGTAATTTGTGGCAATAGGAATGGACTTCAAGGGTAACAAGCTAAGTAAAATAAGTCAGTAAGAGAAAGACAAATATTGTATGATCTCTTACATGTGGCATCTTAAAAACAAAAAACAAAAGCATGCTCCTAGATACAGAGAACAGATTAGTCGTTGCAAGAGGAGAGGGTGGGGCACAGGCCTGGGAAAAATGGGGTAATTTCTTTTCAAAGTTTAAATAAATTAATTAAATTAAACATAGTTTCCTAAGATTTGATTTAATTTTATTTCAAATCAGTACAATCCATAGTCAACTATCTTGAATTCCCACCTCTTACTGTTCAGTAATTATTTGCACTTGTTATTATCATGTAAGAATTACCATGTACAGAAGACAATAATTATACAATAGTGAACAATGTTGAGGTTTGTTTGTTTGTTCTTCTGCTTGGCTTCTTTTCTTAAGAGTAAGCTTTCTGGGGAAATTAGAGAATCGATTCCATTTACTATAGCACCAAGAACCATAAGATACCTGGGAATAAACCTAACCAAAGAGGTAAAGGACCTGTACTCGAGGAACTACAGAACACTCATGAAAGAAATTGAAGAAGACACAAAAAGATGGAAGACCATTCCATGCTCTTGGATCGGAAGAATAAACATTGTTAAAATGTCTATACTGCCTAGAGCAATCTATACTTTTAATGCCATTCCAATCAAAATTCCACTGGTATTTTTCAAAGAGCTGGAGCAAATAATCCTAAAATGTGTATGGAATCAGAAGAGACCCCGAATTGCTAAGGAAATGTTGAAAAACAAAAACAAAACTGGCGGCATCACGTTACCCGATTTCAAGCTTTACTACAAAGCTGTGATCACCAAGACAGCGTGGTAATGGCATAAAAACAGACACATAGACCAGTGGAACAGATGGAGAGCCCAGATATGGACCCTCAACTCTATGGTGAAATAATCTTTGACAAAACAGGAAAAAATATTCAATGGAAAAAAGACAGTCTCTTCAATAAATGGTGCTGGGAAAACTGGACAGCTATATGTAGAAGAATGAAACTCGACCATTCTCTTACACTGTGCACAAAGATAAACTCGAAATGGATAAAAGACCTCAACATGAGACAGGAATCCATCAGAATCCTAGAGGAGAACATAGGCAGTAACCTCTTCGATATCAGCCACAGCAACTTCTTTCAAGATATGTCTCCAAAGGCCAAGGAAACAAAAGCAAAAATGAACTTTTGGGACTTCATCAAGATCAAAAGCTTCTACACAGCAAAGGAAACAGTAAACAAAACAAAAAGGCAACCCACGGAATGGGAGAAGATATTTGCAAATGACAGTACAGACAAAGGGTTGATATCCAGGATCTATAAAGAACTTCTCAAACTCAACACACACAAAACAGAGAATCATATCAAAAAATGGGCAGAAGATATGAACAGACACTTCTCCAATGAAGACATACAAATGGCTATCAGACACATGAAAAAATGTTCATCATCACTAGCCATCAGGGAGATTCAAATGAAAACCACATTGAGATACCACCTGACACCAGTTAGAATGGCCAAAATTAGCAAGACAGGAAACAACGTGTGTTGGAGAGGACGTGGAGAAAGGGGAACCCTCTTACAGTGTTGGTGGGAATGCAAGTTAGTGCAGCCACTTTGGAGAACAGTGTGGAGATTCCTGAAGAAATTAAGAATAGAGCTTCCCTATGACCCTGCAATTGCACAGCTGGGTATTTACCCCAAAGATACTGATGTAGTCAAAAGAAGAGCCATCTGTACCCCAGTGTTTATTGCAGCAATGGCTACGGTTGCCAAACTGTGGAAAGAACCAAGATGCCCTTCAACGGAGGAATGGATAAGGAAGATGTGGTCCATATACACAATGGAGTATTATGCCTCCATCAGAAAGGATGAATACCCAACTTTTGTAGCAACATGGACGGGACTGGAAGAGATTATGCTGAGCGAAATAAGTCAAGCAGAGAGAGTCAAGTATCATATGGTCTCACTTATTTGTGGAGCATAACAAATAACATGGAGGGCATGGGGAGATGGAGAGGAGAGGGAGTTGAGGGAAACTGGAAGGGGAGATGAACCATGAGAGACTATGGACTCTGAAAAACAACCAGAGGGTTTTGAAGGGGTGGCGGTGGGGGGTGGGAGGTTGAGGAACCAGGTGGTGGGTAATAGGGAGGGCACGTACTGCATGGAGTACTGGGTGTGATGCCAAAAAAATGAACACTGTTATGCTGTAAATAAACAAATTAAAAAAAAATAAAAATAAATTAAATTTTAAAAAAAGATAAAAAAAAGAGTAAGCTTTCTGGTATGACATGTAAGAATTTGAAAGTTATCACTCCATCCCTCAGTAAAGAAAAAACTAAGCAAATTGAAAATTAATTCTCTTCTTAGATTTATCTGATGTGACAAACTACTGTTCCCAAAACTGTGGAGACAGGGAAATACAGAGAATCACAGCTTACTGGAAGCAGAAACCACCAGAAGAAAAACTTAATCAGTAATCAACTAACTGCTGAAGAATGAATGCAGGTTCCTGAAGAAGCAACCTTGAGGGGACCCCACACTTTCATGAGTCTTACCTCCAAGAACTCCACCAGGTTCTCAGGGCGGAGATCAGAAAAAACTTCCCACCCACTCCCAGCAGGAGGAGGTAAGTAACCACAGGAAAAAAATGTGTGCAGAGCATTCTGTTGTCCTTACCAAAGAACTTCTTTAAGAAAAACCATTTGAGTCTAACCCAGTATGGATTAAGGGGAAATATCAATCTAATGCTTGGTGTCCTACTTAAGGGAAGAAAAAAAGATGAGAAGTACTGTGCAAGTCATAGGTCAGAGGCACAGACTGCTAAAAGCCTGAGACTTAAATACACTACTTCCTCTCCCCTCACCTAATTCACCATGGTATCAGTAGGAACTCAGTATCATAACAGGGGATACAATTGAAAAAACTGCAGGTATCAGATCTTATTTAAGAAAAAGTCTGTAGGCAAACCTAAAGACAAAGAGACAAAAAAAAAAAAGAAAAGAAAAGAAAAGAAGAAAAAGAACACTAGAGGAAATTAGGCTTCCAATGTTGTCAAATATAGCAGATATAAACACAGCCTAACTACTAGCCAGTTAAGCAAAAACACCTCACACTAAAGGCCTGCTTCTATTTCTCACTTTCTTTTACTCAATATATCATGTGATCTTCCAGAAAATTACAAGACACACTAAAAGATAAAACTGAACAAAAAAAAACAAAACAGCACAGTCTGAAGAGACAGTGCAATCATCAAAGCCAGACTCAGTGATATATTGGATTGGAACTAGGGAATGGGGGATTGGAACTAGTATTGGAAGTAAGGAATGTGAATTAACTATGATAATATGCTAAGGGCTTTGATGGAAAAAGGACAACATGCAAGAACAGATGGGGAATGTAAGCAGAGAGATAGAAACTCCAAAAGGAAATGTTATAAATCAAAAGCACTCTCAGAGAAGCAAAGAATGCCTTTGGTGGATTTGTCAACACACTGAACACAGCCAAGGGGAAAAAAAACCCAGTAAGCCTGAATATATATCACCAGAAACTTTCCAAACTGAAAAACAAAGAAAAAGAAAGAATAGAACATCCAAGGACTGTTGGATAATTTCAAAGGGTGTACCTTTACATGTAATAGGAATACCAGCAGAAAAAAAAATACATATAAAAAGAAGAAAAAAATATTTGAAGTATTAATGGCTGAGAATGTTCTGAGATAAATGACAGACACCAGCCATAGAATCAAGAACCGAGAGAACACCAAGCCAAATAATACCAAAAAAATCTACAATTAGACATACTATATTCATAATGCAGAAAATCAAAGACAAAGAGAAAATTTGAAAGAAGTCAGAGGGGGAAATAAAGCCACCATACCTACAAAGAAATATGGAAAAGAGTTCTATCATTCAAGTAGAGTGGATGTTAGAAGTATTAAAAGGAAAAAAAAGCACTAATTTACAGTATTGTATCCAGTGAAATTATTCTTCATGAGTAAAGGAGAAATAAGCTTTCTTAGACAAACAAAAACAAGTAATTCATCATGTTGACCTTTTGTTTAGGGAAATTTATATACTCATATCTTAATTTCAGGAGTATTTTGCTGTTGATTCTCAGGGATTTTCTACAGAGACCATCATGATCAGGTCATCTGTGAACAAAGATGTTTTTATTTTTCCCTTTACAGTCCGTATATCTTTTATTTCCTTTTCTTGTCTTGTATTTGCTAGGACTTCCAGTATGATGCTTCCATATACTTCCTCTTTTCTCACACACTGTTTACCCAATTGTTACCATCTTCCATTAATGTGGTATATTTTATACAATTGAGGATCTAATATTGATACATTATTATTAACTAAAGTTCATATTAAGGCTCAGTCTTTTTGTTGTACAGCTCTGTGTGTTTTGACAAACACACAATGTATGGATCCATCACTACAGTATCATATTGAATAGTTTTACTGCCCTAAAAATCCCCTAGACTCTACATACTCATCCCTCCCTCTCTCCCCAGGCCCCCAACAATCTTTTTACTATCCCAGTGGTTTTGCCTTTTCTCGAATGTCAAATATTTGGGATCCTACACTATTTAGCCTTTCCAGACTGGTTTCTTTCACTTAGCAATATGCATTTAAGATTTCTCTATGTTTTTTGGTGGCTTGAGAGCTCATTTCTATTTATCCCTAAGTTATTTTCTATTGTATAGAAAGTATGTATTACATTGTATATAACACAGTTTGTTTATCCAATTACCTGTTGAAGGACATCTTGGTTGCTCCCAAGTTTTGACAGTTATGAAGATACTATAAATATTTATGTGCACTTTTCTGTGTGGACATAAGTTTTCAACTCATTGGCTAACTGCCCAGAAGCATGTTTGGTGTATGGTATGGTAAGTCTATGTTTAGCTTTGTAAGAAAATACCAAACTATCTTCAAAATTTACAATTTTGCATTCCCACCAGCCATAAATGAAAGCTCCTCTTACTCCATGTTCTCACTAGCATCTGGTGCTATAACTGTTTGAGATTTTAGCCAATCTAATAAGACTGTACTGTAGCATCTTATTGTGGCATCTAATTGTTTTAAATTATAATTTTATAATGTATGTTGAACATATTTTCATATACTTATGTACCATCTGTGTAATATTTTTAGTGTGGTGTCTAATCAGATATTTTGTTTTCTTGTTGAGTTTTAAAAAAGTACTTTGTGTGGGGCACCTGGGTGGCTCAGCAGGTTAAAGCCTCTGCCTTCGGCTCAGGTCATGATCTCAAGGTCCTGGGATCGAGCCCCACATCGGGCTCTCTGCTCAGCAGGGATCCTGCTTCCTCCTCTCTCTCTGCCTGCCTCTCCCTACTTGTGATCTCTGTCTGTCAAATAAATAAATAAAATCTTTAAAAAAAAGTACTTTGTGTATTTTGGATACAAGTCCTTTAACAGATATGTATTCTACAAATATTTTTCTTCCAGTCTGTGGCTTTGCTTTTCATTCTTTTAACAGAGTCTTTTATAGAGCTGAAGTTTGTAATTTTAAGTCCAACCTATTAACTTTTTTTCCCACAAAAAATAATTGCCAATAGGTTTGGCTGACATTATAATTACCAAGAATAGGTTGCCCTAGATTTTCCTCTATGTTATCTTCGGAGAGTTTTATAGTTCTGTCTTTAACATTTACATCTACAATCCGTTTTGAGTTAATTTTTGTGAAAGGTCTAAGGTCTGTGTCTAGATTTTTTTTTTTTTTTGCACGTGGATGGCCAGTTATACCAGCACCATTTGTTGAAAAGACTATTGACTCCATTGACATGCCTTTGATCCTTTGCAAACATCAGTTGACTTTATTTGTGTGGTTATTTTTCTGGGTTCTCTATCCCATTCCTCTGATCTATTTGTCTATTCTGTCTATTATACTGTCTTGATCACTGTAACTTTATTATAACTCTTAAAATCAGAAAATTTACCTATATAAACTTTAAAATAAGTATGTTGAAATCCACAAAGCAACTTTCTGAGAATTGGATTGGGATTGCACTGAATCTGTAGATCAATTTGTGAGGAACTGACATCTTAAAAATGTTAAATTTTCTTAATCATGAACATGAAATATCTCTCCATTTACTTAGATCTTCTATGATTTCTTTCATAAGCATTTTTGTAGTTTTCTTCATATAGATCTTATACATATATGAATGCCTATACACTATGTATTCATAGTGGTTTGTTGTTAGAAGAATTCTATTCTACTTCTGAAATAAATATTGAAAACTATAGTTTTAAAAATATTTCATAAAAATGTTACACAACCCATTTTCTCTAACAGAAGTGAATGCCTGGGGCGCCTGGGCGGCTCAGTGCGTTAAAGCTTCTGCTTTCAGCTCAGGTCATGGTCTCAGGGTCCTGGGATGGAGCCCCGCATCAGACTTTCTGCTTGGCAGGGAGCCTGCTTCCTCCCTCTCTCTCTGCCTGCCTCTCTGCCTACTTGTGATCTTTCTCTGTCAAATAAATAAATAAAATCTTTTAAAAAAAAGAAGTGAATGCCCTAAGAAGTTAATTTTCCAGGAGTTTGGGAAGAAGGGAGAGGGGGCAGATAGGTGGAACACAAGGAAATTTTGAGGCAGTGAAATCTTACTATAAACGATTGTCTTTTAAAATAGAAATGTATCAATGCTTACTCATCAATTGTAAGAAATATATGACACTAATGCAAGGTGTTAATAAATGAGAAAAGTATGAGGTGGGGAGCGTGTGTGTGGGAATTCTCTGTACTTGTGCAATTTTTTTGTAAACCTAAGCTGTCTCTAAAAATCAAGTATGAGACACCTGGGTAGCTCAGTCTTTTAAATGTCTGACTCTTGATTTTGGCTCAGGTCATGATCTTGGGGTCATGAAATTGAGCTCCACATTGGACTCTGCACTGGGTGTGGAGCCTGCTTAAGATTCTCTTTCTTTGCCCTTTCCCTCTACCCTATGTTCTCTCTCTTAGAAAGAAAGAAAGTTGTTGTTGTTGTTGTTGTTTTAAATCATCTGATCTTTTCTATTAGCTTTATTTGAGGATAGGATGTTTAGCCTAAAACTTATTTTTTTACATTTGAAATAAATCCCAAATATGATATAATCCTTTCCTTGTTAAGATTACTTCTTGTTTTATAAATTGCAATAACAAAATGACCACAAGACATGAAAAGAGGAAGACCAACTCTTATTTTTCAGGCCAGTTCTCATTAAACAATATAACAACAACAACAAAAATGAGCATAAGGAATAACATGGAGGACATGGGGAGATGGAGAGGAGAAGTGAGTTGGGGGAAATCGGAGGGGGAAACAAACCAGAGACTGTGGACTGTGGACTGTGGACTCTGGGAAACAAACTGAAGGTTTTGGAGGGAAGTGGGTGGGGGGTTGGGTGAGCCTAGTGGTGGGTATTAAGGAGGGCACATATTGCATGGAGCACTGGGTGTGGTCCTTAAACAACGAATTTTGGAACACACACACAAAAATTAAGTTAAATTAAATTTTTAAAAAATGAGCATCATTTATGAAAAAGCTTATGTACTTCATGGCTCTACGTCCACAGAAAATGTGACTTATTCTATGAGCCAACATGCTCTTTGGAGTCTAATCCCTGAACGTTAAGTGGTGACCTACTTATTATTGCTTTATAGTGGGTTCAACAGGAAGAGTTTCTTATATGGATGCCTTTCAGCACTCCTCTCTTCTCCCCATCACTGAACCCACTCCTACACCCACCCTGAATAGCGGCAGCTATCAGCAACAGGAGGAGTGGGAATGTCTAATTATAGCCACAGAAAGTGGTTGGCAGCAGAGTTAGTCTTTCCAGCAATGTGGCTTTGGCGGTACAAGAGGACTCAAAGCTGACGCCAATTTTATTTACTTATGTCTCAAAGTTCAAAACAGTACATGGAAGGAACTATTGCTACTGGAGTGGAGAAGGTTCATGTAAAAGAAAGTCTCTAAGCTCCTCTCTCCACCTGCACCATTGCCAGTCCTGGGTACAAAGAACTGGATCAGGCAGAGTGCTCAGTTCAATGCAGGATCCCAGCAAAGCCCCCAACAGTCCATGCAGTGCCCTTGGCTTGGTTTCACTGATTGATGGTTTGATTAATTCATTCATTGTTTTACACCCACAAAGATAGCAAAGACAAGTAAATCTTAGAAGGAAGCAGAGTGGTGATACTAGCCAAATCTCAGTAGCCTGGACAAAGGTGGAAATAGCAAATCAGATGGCAGCTGCAGTGTAAGCTTCTGGAAACTTCTGGAGCCTTAGAATAGCAGAAAGGGAATACTCCTTAACAAGTCTGTATTCTGTGCCTGTGTTTGCTTTAAGAAATTACCACACACTTCATGTCTTAACATAGCATACATTGCAGGTTTGTAGTTCAGAGGTGCAAAATAGGTCTCACTGAGCTAAAATCCAGACGTCAGCAGGACTGCATTCTTTTCTAAAGTTTCTGGAGGAGAATCATTTCCCTTGGTATTTCTGGCCTCTAGAGGCCTCCCACATTTTTTGGCCCATAGCACTCTTTCCTCATCTTCAAAATCAGCAACACTGGGTTGAGATCTTCTTAGGCTGCATTGCTCTGACCTCACCCTCCTTTTTTCCCTGAATTTAAGCACTCTTGTGTTTATACTGGGTTCACTTAGATAACCCAGGATAATCTTCATATTTTTAGCAATCTTAACTCCATCTGCTACCTGAGTTCTTATTTGCCATGTAACATAACATGTTTACAGGATTTGGGGATTAATGTGTAGACATCTCTGAGGGGGGTTTATTATTCTGCCTTCCACAAAGCTCTTTAAGAATCAACAGTTGAGCTAACAGGATCTCTGTAACCCCCACACAGGGATCTAGCTTAATCTAATATCAGGAAGAAGAGAATGTAAGTCTCCAAAGGCTGCCAAACTAAAGCAAAGTGGGAAAGTAGCAGGGGAACTGAATTATTCCTGAGCCCTACCACCATAAGTTCATGGCAAGCAACCCGCCAGCATTTTGTTTTTCCTATAGGATCTTGTAGGTATCATATGAGTATTTTCCCAGAGTGGCTGTGAAAATAGAAAGGGCTGAAACTCAGAGTATTTGGGTCCCAACTGACCAGTGTGTCCCTGACAATTAATGACAGAGAGCTGAGACACTATCTGTGGTGGATATAGGATCAGCTTGGCCAGTTTGTCTTAAAGACTAAAACCCACTGGAGCTATATCCATATGGTTGTTTCTAAGGGAGAGCGGGGGTTGGTAAGGAGGGAGATAGCACATGGAGTAGACACAGAAACAGGACCCAGAGAATGTCAAAGCTGACCAAGACAACCGCCATTCTTCAGCTGTTGTCTCAAGTTTGTACCTCCAGAAACAGACTTTGAAACAAATACTTAAAAGTGAGAAGTTTTGGGAGGTGATTCCAGCAAGCACACCTACAGTAGGGGGAAGTGTGATACAGAAGGGGAGGCAGACAACTTAGTGTACATTAGTAAGCAGGTCAGTATAGAAACCTGCGACTTTATCCCATGGAGACATCTGGAAGATGGGGTAGAACATGGCTCAGAGTTATCTTACCTGAAGGCAGGGAAGCTGGGGCATTTGTTCACCATTTTCCACTTTCCATTGATAGAAGTATCCTTTTCATTACTTTTGGTTTGCTCTTCATACAGGCTGAGCACGCCTCCTTGGCCAGAAGAAGCAGGACCTTGTAGCATAGAACAATATGCATAAATGCTAAATATTAAGGAAATAAGAACAGGTCAACAATAGCAGGAGGAAAGATGGGGCACAGTGGGATATCTTCAAGATAGGAAGGGTTAGAGGTGAGTTACAGACACAGAGAATTCTAGATAAGGGGCTTGGGTTTTTCTCTAGAGACCTTTAAAAAGTTCTGTCCCAGTATGGTGAACAACATGCACATATGAATACCTAGATACTCTTTATATTTGTCTTTCATGTTCAGATACTATGTAAAGATAGGGACTGAACCAACGCACACCGTCATGTATCTCCTGGGAGAGTATGTATGGAACCTTCCCCTGCAATCATAGTCTGACAACTTTTATGGTAATGACTCCTCATTACTGAACACTGGAAGGAGAAATGGAGACAGACATTCCGGGGTTGGTTTATAAGCTGCCATCAGAATAAGCAATGCAGAACAGAGGAGAAAAATATTAACCTTTTGCAGAGAAGTCTAAGAGAAGCTCATTGTTTGACATCAAGGACTTGCAAGAGCCCATTAAGGAGGTGTTAATTAAGAGCATAATATTGGAATCCTACAGCATTTAATAATATATGAGCCTCCGTTTTTGTGGAATCTAGCCAGTACAGACCTCCTAGTATGGGCTAAGGTAGATTAGTACATTTCAGCTTGGCTTTAGTAGACCTTGGACTGTTGCTAAGGAGTCAAAAGCTTGTACCTGTTGCTAAGGAGTCAGGAGTCAATATTAAGTAGAGGACTTAGGGAGTCCCCTTGGCTGATGAGAACTAAGACACAAATTGCCTTCATTTCCCTGTTGGGTATTAGCAATTTATAAAGAGGCCTGGAGGCAAAAGCAAAGGTTAATGAGGATGTGAAATACATAGCAGCCTTTGTTTACTTAGATGAGATAATTATTTTCCGTGATAACAGAAAAACAGAAGCAAAGTCCTTTGGATGTCTTGTGTCCCAGAGAAAACAGTTTAAAGTTGTCCTTGGATATGTATTCATACATTTCTGAACTGCTATTCCTATAGTGGATACACAGGGTCCCCACCTGGAGAGAGTGTTGACCCTGAAAGTATTATCTACTGTCAACAATGGTAGCCTCTAATTTAACTATCAAAAATGGTGGCCGCAAGCCAACAATTGTAGGAAACTAAAAAATGCCTTAGGGTTTCTATAGATTTTCAGAAGACTATTCTTAGAGTACTAACCTCACAAAAGTTATAGCAGGGTTTCATTGGGAAGCTTGAACACTTCCAACAAAGAAGAGACAGACCACAGGACAAGCAATACCTATTATCAAGTGACCTCAATTATCAGGAAGTCCCCAAGAAGCTCTCCATTAGCACTGGGAGAGTCTTCTATCTTCCCTTGAGTTTGGGCTGACCCTGAGTTAAGGGAGGTGATTAAAAAAGGCGGGGCAGGGGTTATTGGTTGAAGTATCCAGGATTATCTTCAAGCACTTCGGAATCCCACTGAACTCTTAGAACCAACTAGAACTCCTTAAACATGTCTTGTGCCACGTGTTCCAACCCCAGCACACAAGCAGCAGAATCCACTGTGTCACTCCCAGAAGAGCGTTCTCCATGGACTTCTGTGATCTACTACTGGTGAGGAATCAATTGTGGTTTTGGTGGTGGACTAAAAATATCTGTGATAAAACTTGAAAAATGCTGGAAGATTATTTTAAAATACACTTTTAAATGAATGGCAGCTCTTGCAAGAAAGTAAGCGCGATACTGGGATGGCAGAAGTGAAGTGAGATCAGAAGTCCTAGGAGATTAGCAGGTGCTAAAGCCATCAGCTGACTTGGGAAGTCTATTTTTCACAGGAAGCCCACAACCTTCTGTTTTAACAGCTGCAAGCATTGGGGACAGCTCCTTGGAGACAGAGAACAAAGTGGGGAAAGTTGACTTTACAGATACCAAGGGATTATAAAGCCATAGTAATTTGAGTGAGGATTTTAGCATAGAGAGAAATCAGTGGAAGAGTAAAGACTCAGACCCACACATGTATTCAATAAACAGTCTGGGACAATTGCATATCCACGTGGAGAATAAGAATGCACACTGCTTCATGCCATGCACGTCATGGAATAGAGATTTAAATATAAAAGCATAATGTCATGCTTTTAGAAGCACATATACAAGTGTATCCTTGGGACTTCAAGGTCAGAAAGGGTTTCCTTAAGAAATGTCAAAAACATGAACCAAAGGAAATAATAGTGAAGCATTAAAATTCATTAAAACCGAGAGCTGCTCTTCATCAAAAGAACTCAAAGGAAGTGAGAAAGAAGTGTCATATAGATAAATGGCAATGGAGTAGGGGATGGTGGGAGAGAGAGAGAGAGAAAGAGAAGAAGGCTCAGATCAGTAAGAAAAAGAGAAAACAGCCCAAAGGGAGAGAGTTGGGACTGGCATTTCATAGATGAAGAAACACAAATGGCAGGAAACATTAAAAATTCTCAATATCATTAGTTACCAGGGAAATACACAAATAAATTGCATTATGCATATGCTGTCTGGCGAAGTTAAGATATTTGATCACATCCGACATCTGGCAGGGCAGCACGGAATGGTACAACAGAACAACAGTGCATTTCTGGATAGACTGTAAGTTAGGAGAATTTGGCACTATCTGGTAAAGTAGAACTGCACGTACTCTGCCGTTGAGCAATTTCACACAGGATCATCTGCGCTGGTGAAACTGGTCTACGTGCACCAGATACGTGTTTAAGAATGCTCACAACAGCATTCTTCTCATAGCAAAAGCCCTGGGAGCAACCCAAACCTCAACGGACAGGAGGAGAGACAACTAACTTCAGGGTGGCCGATACCTCTGGGGGGGCGAGGTGGGAGTCAGGTCCAGGTAGTACACCTGGGGGCTACTGATCTGTTTCTTAAATTGGGTGGGGGGCATGCAGTTTTATTTCTGTGCTTTATGACATGCGTATTATAATTGTGTGTATCAAACATTCCACAGCTAAAAAATTAGAGACATCTAATCTGGGCTCATCACTGGGGGTGTGGGGGGACCAAGAGTCAGAGTATAAACCCAGTGTGAGAATTATCTTTTACTTGTAATGGAAGCCCTGCCCAAGTAGGCAGCTCAGCACCATTTCCATTTCCCACTGGAGTTACTCTCTTTAGAACCTAAAGGTGTGTTGCTCACTCATTTTACACCTTGTCTTCAAGCCCATCTCATCTGAGGTCAGAAGGCACACACCCAGGCCCAGGTAATTCTTGGTTCAGTGACTCTTGTCAGGTCACCTGTGGGACGTCGAGGATTGTGGGAAATACTTTGGCTTGCTAAAATCTGGAAATTCAGATTTGTTCCCTGTCTCATCCTTGAAGACCCACCACAAAGGGTATTTTCTCTGAACGTGTCCATTGTCAGGAGGCTGGGGACACTTCTGCTGGGCAGATGAGACAGTGGATTCAGCCTCTGATCTCTGGGGCTGACACTTGTGCAGGGAGCCTCCATGACCTTAGGTGCATGCCCAGATCGATTGGGGAAGCTGAGCAACCCACCCAGCACCAGCCTCCTTTGCCTGGCCTTCAGGGACTTGGACAATGATGCCCACTTGTACTTTCTATGCTTGTCTCAAATAATCCTCAGGAGATAGTTTTGCACAGAGAGTATTTGTCATCTTCATGGTGACATTTGAGTTGCAAAGAATTTCTTTTGTGAACACTAAAACAATTAACAGGGAGAAAAAAAATTGATGGGGGGGGTCCTTCCTAGCCTCAACACACATGCACACACACGTTCACACCCACACATGCACACCAGAGAGCCTATGGAGCTAGACATACATCACTCACCCTAACAAGAAAACACAAAAGGTCTTTGATTCTTAAGTTAAAAATCTCACCCGGGGTGGAGGAAGAAGGGACAAAGTAAACTCTCTAAGCCTGAGTGCCCCCGTGTCTTCATGTCCACTCCAAGTCCTCAGAGGATTCATGAGATTTTCGAGGTCGGGCTACTCACTTCTCTCGCTTCATCTCCCCTTGCCCGGCACCTACCAGCTGTGCTGCAGCCATACTTTCCATTCCTTCATATTTTGTTTTGCCTCAGAGTCTCTCACAAATAGATTCCTCAGAGAGAAGTCCAGAACATTCTCCTCCCTGAGCCAGCCCTCATCCCCACAGCTCAACACTGTGTAGCTTCAGTTTCCCTTTACCTTTTACTGTGTCCTCCGCCCACATCTCCCTCAGAATTAAACACTCATTTGGCCTCAGCCAGTGAAACCTGAAGTCCCTTGACCATGTTATTTATAGAAACACGAGTCTGCTACAACACGCTATGTCTTCAGAGGTTCTAGGAGTCCCTGGTGTCATTTCCACACACGATTGACAGGGAGGGCTCTTGGAATCAGATGCTGCTGAGTGGAAGAATAGGCACAGTCGCAATCTGCTGCTTTGCCAGACAAGAAATGAAGACACGATTTCCCAGCTGCTTGCCATGCAAGCCACCTTGCCAGAACTCCCTGGGACGTGGGATAAGCATTTTTACCAGTGGCTTCCACAAGGCAAATTAGGAAAGAGAACCCATGGTATGCAGTAGCAAAAACCAAGCCATTTCCATTCAGTGAACCCACTGTGAGATGGTCACCACGTCCTCCAGTCTCAGACTGCCATGATCGGCGTGTGCTGTAGTGTGTGACAAAACAGCCAGCTGGTCCTCTGGAAAGGCTGACACGGAGTGTACAGAATGTATCTCTAGGAGCTCGTGGTTTCTAGCTGCAGAGATAGCTGCTAGTTTCCCTCATGCCCTACGGAACAAAACAAAACAAAACAAAAATGGCAAAAATGCCAAAGAATTGACTTTCCTGAGTTCCTATCTTTAAAACACCTACACTGTTTTGTAGCAGGGGTAGACCAGGGACTTCCGAGACTTCATGAATTGCAGTCCTGGGAGTTAAAGCACCCTTTTATGCGAAATCCATACCTGCTCTTCTGTTCACCTGTGTGTTACCAGTTTGTTTATGTTCTGCCTTCTAAAGTGGCACAGAGCCCATGGATACCCTTTTATACAAAACAGTTCTAATAACTGAATTTCTCGTAACTCCCATGACCATTTTCCTTTCCAAAAAAATATTTTGTTTCTTTGGTCATTCTTTATGGGAATTGTTTCTTAGGTTGTTCACCAGTTTATTTTGCAATCTCTCAAAAGGTAGAACACCCCAACTCTCCAGCACATGCCCCAGGTGTGAACAAAGGACAGGTGTTCCCTTAAAATACCATGTTTGACAAGCTTCCAACCTGACTTATGGACGTTGCAACCTTGTGTGCTTAGATTTGCTTTGCTAGTTCACCCATTGTATGCATGTTTGCCCTCATCTGAGACTGAGGGTTTCCAAATCTGCATTCAAGTAAAAGAGAAAAAAAAATCAGATTCCCTGCATGAACCCCCAGCACATGCTCTAAAATTCTCTCTCAATTATTCCTGGGTCCTTGCCGACTCCTTCCCACTGAACTGCATTGTGGCATTCCAGATCAAATCAATACTTTAATCGAAATTTAGATCAAACGGTGCAAGTTTTCACACTGACAGCCACACAAAGTGTATCGAGATGTGAATATTAAGTTGTCTGGGTTTCATAGCAGCACTTGGTTTAGGTTCACTTCTTGCATCAGCACAGCTTGAGAAAAACAGATCCCCAGTAATGACACGTAAGTCACATTTCTGAGGGCATGTGAGAAAAATTGCTTTCACAGAAATAAGGAAAGAAACTTTGTCCCAACTGCCCCAATCCTGCCCCTGGGCAAATGTTCACTCTTGCATCCACAACAAAGGACAATGGGTAGGGAATTGTCACGGTCTCCAAGCTAATCCATTTTTATTTTCTCCTTTCCCTTCCACCTTGCTTAATCTCTCTGCAACATTTCTGTTCTAGATCAAGGTAAGAGGCGCTTTCTGCTTTCCCAGATGCAGTGATTTTAAAGAACTGAACACAGTAAGCAGCCTTGGAAAAAAGCTCCAACAGGAAGGAGGAGTGCTGGGCAGGGGATGTCTATCTTCTGTCGGCTAGGACAAGTTCCTGCTTCTTGTTGAAAGAAGAGAGCATTGTCTTAGTTCCAGTATCCTAGAAGTCAACGGCTGTGACACAGGTTAGACTACAAGCAGTTTATTGTGAGGTGATGACAGGAAGTATTGGTAGGACCATGGGGGAGGAGAATGGGAAAGGAAAGCAGGCAGTGAAGTATTACCCTCAAGCGAATCAGCATGCTAGGGAACTAAAGCTTTGTTCTGTTGGAGAAATCTGGGAACCAGGCTGCACCCACACCTTGGAACTGGTTGAGAGGGAGCTACAGTATCTATCCACCACCTCCACTAGTCATTGCTTTGAGGGTAGGTCCTGGGCATCACTAATTCTCCAGCATTTCTAGCCTGTTGTGCTTGGGCAGGCCACAAGTAGTCAGGCAAAGAAACACAGATGCTGGTAGTGGGAAGGCAGATGTGCTGTTCTGGATTTCCTCATCATGGAGAGAGTAGAAAACAGACTGAGCTCATGGGATGCTGAGGGGATAAAGGAGATGGTACCTGTGATAGGTCAGCTCTTCAGCTACAGGGAACAGCAGGGGATGAGTGTTCTGTGAGTTGTCTGCGTACTATCTATATAGCAAGAGCCAGAGGTCCACATCTTTCTCAAAACAAATGATTATACCTTCCTGATTCTTAATACACTTTCCTTGTTCCTCTCTTATTTCAAGGAAACCTCAAAATTCCTTGCCAGAAGCACACTAAATCCCATTTGCAAGGTTGCAAAAGATGGTAAGATACCAGTCTTAAAGATTTTGGTCTGTCACAGTCTAATCAACTTAGCCATCTAATCTATCATAATGCAAAAACCTTTTTTGGGGGGGGCAGTTTTCTATTCTTCCTAATTTTTAATACATTGCTAAAATCACTACATTGCTACAATGTAAGTGCTAAGATAGCCCATCCAGCCCCATAGGAAAATAAGGAAGATATGTTGTCTTATATGTATTGATCAAGAAGAACTAAAAGAAATATGAGGGAAAAGAAGAAAACCCAGGATTCCGCACAAAACTGCATTTCTTCACTCTAATGCAAAATTCCAAATTTTGAAAATGGCAAGGTCAGTACAAAAGACATGGATCAGGACTTTAGTGGGGCAATTTGAAATTGCCGTTAAGTGAAGCAGCACAAAATCCTCATTTTTTTTTTTAAATTTTTAATGTTAGGCTTATTTCATCCTTCAGCTGTCTTCCAAGATCATTTAGACTGTTTTAAAGAAAACAAAAACCCCTTCCAACAGGCTATTATTTTTTTCTTCCAGCTGTTTCAGAAGCTGTGGCTGGAAGAACTCTTTGCCATTAACTATAAACATTATTAATTGGTCAGCCACTGCAAAAATCAAATAATGTTTTTTCTGTTTGTAATTGGAAGTGTTTGTATTTAGCTAAAAGGATTTTCATGGAAATGAAGAGGACATTCATTCCAAGGAAAGATTATGGAATTGGTTTTATTATGCTGCTCACTGGCTATATATGTTTGCCTTGTTCTTTTTTTTTAATGGTGGGGAGTATGGACTTCTGGTTAACTGGCTTTCCTGATTAATTACACACCATAAATGAAACTATATTAAAGATCCTTCATGATGAAAACTCATCTGGAGAAAATTTGATTCTTCCTTGATGATTCAGAAATGTTTATAATTAAGACTAACCATTATGAGAATGGATTCTTAGATGTCGGTTATCTGAATGATAACTTGGAATCTGGAAGAGTTGTTTCTGATTGATGGATCATTGAAAGACCATAGATAACATATTGTTCTGATTTTTGTCTCCTGAAAGACTGTGCATTACTTATAGGTTGTCTTTAATTATATATGCTTTTTATGATTCACAACATCATTCCTTTTAATTTTCCATAGTAATTTTCAGTGAAGGGCCGGATGCATATTTGCCACAAGCATTATATTATGATTTACTCTAAAAAGAAAAAGGTAGAGGGGAGGAGTCAAGATGGCGGAGAAGTAGCAGGCTGAGACTACATCAGGTAACAGGAGATCAGCTCGATAGCTTATCTAAACATAGCAAACACCTACAAATCCAACGGGAGAGCGAAGAGAAGAAGAACAGCAACTCTAGAAACAGAAAATCAACCACTTTCTGAAAGGTAGGACTGGCGGAGAAGTGAATCTAAAACGACGGGAAGATAGACCGCGGGGGGAGGGGCCGGCTCCCGGCAAGCGGCGGAGGAACGGAGCACAAAATCAGGACTTTTAAAAGTCTGTTCCACTGAGGGACATTGCTCCAGGGGCTAAACCGGGGTGAAGCCCACGCGGGGCCAGCGTGGCCCCAGGCCCCGCAGGGTCACAGAAGGATCGGGGGTGTCGGAGTGTCGGAGAGCTCGCAGCTATTAGAACGGAGAAGCCGGCTGCCAAGACAGAGCCGAGGACTGAACTCTCAGCTCGGGGTTACCTTGAACTGGTCGCGGGCTGGGTGAGCTCGGAGCGCGGCTAGAGGCTGGGGATACGGGAGTGATTGGGTGCTGTCCTCTGGGGGCGCACTGAGGAGTGGGGCCCCAGGCTCTCGGCTCCTCCGGGCCGGAGACTGGGAGGCCGCCATTTTCATTCCCGTCCTCCGGAACTCTACGGAAAGCGTTCAGGGAACAGAAGCTCCCAAAAGCGAACCCGAGCCGATTACTTAGTCCGGCCGCCGGTAAGGGCGGTGCAATCCCGCCTCGGGCAAAGACACTTGAGAGTCACTACAACAGGCCCCTCCCCCAGAAGATCAACAAAATATCCAGCCAGGACGAAGTTCATCTATCAAGGAGAAAGCAGATTCAATTCCTAAGACAGCAGAGCAATTCCAGAGGAGGAGAAAGCAAAGCATGGAACTCATGGCTTTCTCCCCATGATTCTTTAGTCTTGCGGCTACTTCAATTTTTTTTTCTTTTTTCAATTTTTTTTTTTTTCTTTTTTCAATTTTTTTTTCTTTTTTCTTTTTTCTTCTTCTGCTAAATTTTTTTAAAAACTTTTACCCTTTTCTTTTTTAACGTTTTTTGACTAGTTCATCTAAATAAATATATTTTTTCTTTCTTTTTTATATTTTTTTATTTGTTTTATTTTTTAAATTTTTTTTCTTTTTTTTTTTTTTTTTCTTTTTTTTTTCAGAACCTGTTTTTTATCCCCTTCCCCCCCCCCCCAATTTGGGGTCTCTTCTGATTTGGTTACAGCGCATTTTTCTGGGGTCTTTGCCACCCTATTAGTAGTTTATTTGCTCCTTCATATCCTCTTATCTGGACAAAATGACAAGGCGGAAAAAATCACCACAAACAAAAGAACAAGAGACAGTACCGAAGGCTAGGGACCTAATCAACACAGACATTGGTACTATGTCAGATCAAGAGTTCAGAATGACGATTCTGAACATTCTAGCCGGGCTCGAAAAAGGCATGGAAGATATTAGAGAAACCCTCTCTGGAGATATTAAAGCCCTTTCTGGAGAAATTAAAGAACTAAAGTCTAACCAAGTTGAAATCAAAAAAGCTATTAATGAGGTGCAATCAAAAATGGAGGCTCTCACTGCTAGGATAAATGAGGCAGAAGAAAGAATTAGTGATATAGAAGACCAAATGACAGAGAATAAGGAAGCCAAGCAAAAGAGGGACAAACAGCTACTGGACCATGAGGGGAGAATTCGAGAGATAAGTGACACCATAAGACGAAACAACATTAGAATAATTGGGATTCCAGAAGAAGAAGAAACAGAGAGGGGAGCAGAGGGTCTATTGGAGAGAATCATTGGAGAGAATTTCCCTAATATGGCAAAGGGAACAAGCATTAAAATCCAGGAGATGCAGAGAACCCCCCTCAAAGTCAACAAGAATAGGTCCACACCCCGTCACCTAATAGTAAAATTTACAAGTCTTAGTGACAAAGAGAAAATCCTGAAAGCAGCCCGAGAAAAGAAATCAGTAACATACAATGGTAAAAATATTAGATTGGCGGCAGACTTATCCACAGAGACCTGGCAGGCCAGGAAGAGCTGGCATGATATATTCAGAGCACTCAACGAGAAAAACATGCAGCCAAGAATACTCTATCCAGCTAGGCTATCATTGAAAATAGAAGGAGAGATCAAAATCTTCCAGGACAAACAAAAACTGAAAGAATTTGCAAACACCAAACCAGGTCTCCAGGAAATATTGAAAGGGGTCCTCTAAGCAAAGAGAGAGCCTAAAAGTAGTAGATCAGAAAGGTACAGAGACAATATACAGTAACAGTCACCTTACAGGCTACTAATGGCACTAAATTCATATCTCTCAATAGTTACCCTGAATGTTAATGGGCTAAATGCCCCAATCAAAAGACACAGGGTATCAGAATGGATAAAAAAACAAAACCCATCAGTATGTTGCCTACAAGAAACTCATTTTAGACGCGAAGACACCTCCAGATTGAAAGTGAGGGGGTGGAAAACAATTTACCATGCTAATGGGCATCAGAAGAAAGCTGGGGTGGCAATCCTTATATCAGATCAATTAGATTTTAAGCCAAAGACTATAATAAGAGATGAGGAAGGACACTATATCCTACTCAAAGGGTCTGTCCAACAAGAAGATCTAACAATTTTAAATATCTATGCCCCTAACGTGGGAGCAGCCAACTATATCAACCAATTAATAACAAAATCAAAGAAACACATCAATAATAATACAATAATAGTAGGGGACTTGAACACTCCCCTCACTGAAATGGACAGATCATCCAAGCAAAAGATCAACAAGGAAATAAAGGCCTTAAATGACACACTGGACCAGATGGACATCACAGATATATTCAGAACATTTCATCCCAAAGCAACAGAATACACATTCTTCTCTAGTGCACATGGAACCTTCTCCAGAATAGATCACATCCTGGGTCACAAATCAGGTCTCAACCGGTATCAAAAGATTAGGATTATTCCCTGCATATTTTCAGACCACAATGCTCTGAAGCTAGAACTCAATCACAAGACGAAAGCTGGAAAGAACCCAAATACATGGAGACTAAACAGCATCCTTCTAAAGAATGAATGGGTCAACCAGGAAATTAAAGAAGAATTGAAAAAATTCATGGAAACAAATGATAATGAAAACACAACAGTTCAAAATCTGTGGGACACAGCAAAGGCAGTCCTGAGAGGAAAATATATAGCGGTACAAGCCTTTCTCAAGAAACAAGAAAGGTCTCAAGTACACAACCTAACCCTACGCGTAAAGGAGCTGGAGAAAGAACAAGAAAGAAACCCTAAACCCAGCAGGAGAAGAGAAATCATAAAGATCAGAGCAGAAATCAATGAAATAGAAACCAAAAAAACAATAGAAAAAATCAATGAAACTAGGAGCTGGTTCTTTGAAAGAATCAATAGGATTGATAAACCCCTGGCCAGACTCATCAAAAAGAAAAGAGAAAGGACCCAAATCAATAAAATCATGAATGAAAGAGGAGAGATCACAACTAACACCAAAGAAATACAGACAATTATAAGAACATACTATGAGCAACTCTACGCCAACAAATTGGCCAATCTGGAAGAAATGGATGCATTCCTAGAGACATATAAACTACCACAACTGAACCAGGAAGAAATAGAAAACCTGAACAGGCCCATAACCAGTAAGGAGATTGAAACAGTCATCAAAAACCTCCAAACAAACAAAAGCCCAGGGCCAGATGGCTTCCCAGGGGAATTCTACCAAACATTTAAAGAAGAACTCATTCCTATTCTCCTGAAACTGTTCCAAAAAATAGAAATGGAAGGAAAACTTCCAAACTCATTCTATGAGGCCAGCATCACCTTGATCCCAAAACCAGACAAGGATCCCACCAAAAAAGAGAACTACAGACCAATATCCTTGATGAACACAGACGCAAAAATTCTCGCCAAAATACTAGCCAATAGGATTCAACAGTACATTAAAAGGATTATTCACCACGATCAAGTGGGATTTATTCCAGGGCTGCAGGGTTGGTTCAACATCCGCAAATCAATCAATGTGATAGAACACATTAATAAAAGAAAGAACAAGAACCATATGATACTCTCAATAGATGCTGAAAAAGCATTTGACAAAGTACAGCATCCCTTCCTGATCAAAACTCTTCAAAGTGTAGGGATAGAGGGCACATACCTCAATATTATCAAAGCCATCTATGAAAAACCCACTGCAAATATCATTCTCAATGGAGAAAAACTGAAAGCTTTTCCATTAAGGTCAGGAACACGGCAGGGATGTCCATTATCACCACTGCTATTCAACATAGTATTAGAAGTCCTAGCCTCAGCAATCAGACAACAAAAAGAAATTAAAGGCATCCAAATTGGTAAAGAAGAAGTCAAACTATCACTCTTCGCAGATGATATGATACTATATGTGGAAAACCCAAAAGACTCCACTCCAAAACTGCTAGAACTTGTACAGGAATTCAGTAAAGTGTCAGGATATAAAATCAATGCACAGAAATCAGTTGCATTTCTGTACACCAACAACAAGACTGAAGAAAGAGAAATTAAGGAGTCAATCCCATTCACAATTGTACCCAAAACTATAAGATACCTAGGAATAAACCTAACCAAAGAGACTAAGAATCTATACACAGAAAATTATAAAGTACTCATGAAAGAAATTGAGGAAGACACAAAAAAATGGAAAAATGTTCCATGCTCCTGGATTGGAAGAATAAATATTGTGAAAATGTCTATGCTACCTAAAGCAATCTACACATTTAATGCAATCCCTATCAAAATACCATCCATTTTTTTCAAAGAAATGGAACAAATAATCCTCAAATTTATATGGAACCAGAAAAGACCTCGAATAGCCAAAGGAATATTGAAGAACAAAGCCAAAGTTGGTGGCATCACAATTCCGGACTTCAAGCTCTATTACAAAGCTGTCATCATCAAGACAGCATGGTACTGGCACAAAAACAGACACATAGACCAGTGGAACAGAATAGAGAGCCCAGAAATCGACCCTCAACTCTATGGTCAACTAATCTTCGACAAAGCAGGAAAGAATGTCCAATGGAAAAAAGACAGCCTCTTCAATAAATGGTGCTGGGAAAATTGGACAGCCACATGCAGAAAAATGAAATTGGACCACTTCCTTACACCACACACGAAAATAGACTCCAAATGGATGAAGGACCTCAATGTGAGAAAGGAATCCATCAAAATCCTTGAGGAGAACGCAGGCAGCAACCTCTTCGACCTCAGCCGCAGCAACATCTTCCTAGGAACAACGGCAAAGGCAAGGGAAGCAAGGGCAAAAATGAACTATTGGGATTTCATCAAGATCAAAAGCTTTTGCACAGCAAAGGAAACAGTTAACAAAACCAAAAGACAGCTGACAGAATGGGAGAAGATATTTGCAAACGACATATCAGATAAAGGGCTAGTATCCAAAATCTATAAGGAACTTAGCAAACTCAACATCCAAAGAACAAACAATCCAATCAAGAAATGGGCAGAGGACATGAACAGACATTTCTGCAAAGAAGACATCCAGATGGCCAACAGACACATGAAAAAGTGCTCCACGTCACTCGGCATCAGGGAAATACAAATCAAAACCACAATGAGATATCACCTCACACCAGTCAGAATGGCTAAAATTAACAAGTCAGGAAATGACAGATGCTGGAGAGGATGTGGAGAAAGGGGAACCCTCCTCCACTGTTGGTGGGAATGCAAGCTGGTCCAACCACTCTGGAAAACAGCATGGAGGTTCCTCAAAATGTTGAAAATAGAACTACCCTATGACCCAGCAATTGCACTACTGGGTATTTACCCTAAAGATACAAACATAGTGATCCGAAGGGGCACGTGTACCCGAATGTTTATAGCAGCAATGTCTACAATAGCCAGACTATGGAAAGAACCTAGATGTCCATCAACAGATGAATGGATCAAGAAGATGTGGTATATATACACAATGGAATACTATGCAGCCATCAAAAGAAATGAAATCTTGCCATTTGCGACGACGTGGATGGAACTAGAGCGTATCATGCTTAGTGAAATAAGTCAATCGGAGAAAGACAACTATCATATGATCTCCCTGATATGAGGACATGGAGAAGCAACATGGGGGGGGGAGGGGGATAGGAGAAGAATAAATGAAACAAGATGGGATTGGGAGGGAGACAAACCATAAATGACTCTTAATCTCACAAAACAAACTGGGGGTTGCTGGGGGGAGGTGGGATTGGGAGAGGGGGAGCGGGCTATGGACATTGGGGAGGGGAGGCGAACCATAAGAGACTATGGACTCTGAAAAACAACCTGAGGGTTTTGAAGGGTCAGGGGTGGGAGGTTGGGGGAACAGGTGGTGGGTGATGGGGAGGGCACGTTTTGCATGGAGCACTGGGTGTTGTGCAAAAAGAATGAATACTGTTACGCTGAAAAAATTAATAAAAGGGGGAAAAAAAAAAAAAAAAAAAAAAAAAAAAAAAAAAGAAAAAGGTAGTAGAAGCAAAGGAAATCTTTTTAGTTATATCATGGAAGTCAAATCCCTCTCTGTGTCTGTCACAGGGACTGGTCATTTCTCTGATCTTAACACTATTATCAAACCCATTGGATCCCTGACCCACCCAGATTAGTGAAGTTTCATAAGTTGGGTCTTCCAGATCTCTCAGTCCTTGATTAGACCTTATTTTTATCTTCTCTTCATCTCCTTAATGTAAGTTCCAAAGTGAAGCTGTCTTTGCATGTAGTTTCCATTAGGTCAGAAGGTGGGTCCTCCCTGAGGGCTCGGTGGCTTGGGCCCATCACCCCACTGACTATTCACTTCTGTCTGAAAGGATTTTTATGGGAATTAAATGTGGTGACACCTGAATGGCACTTGGAATATTAGTATTATTTTTATCTACAGTAAAGAGTCTTATATTGACTTCCCCAGAAGAACACCCTAAGACCAGGATATGGGAGCACATGGCCTGTTTGGGAGGTAGTCCCAGGAAGCATGGGTGGCAGAGTGAGGAAGTGAGAAAAGACAGGGAGTAGTCTACAGGTGAGTTGATGAGCAGGTTACATCTGCAGGAAGCTGGGCTCAGTCCTGATGGGTACCTCTGACAAAGTAGGTAGGACATGCTTCAGGGTTGTCCCATCTCATGTTTGAGGAAGCTGGATTTTCTGACACTGGTTGAGAGCTATTCCCTAGGGTACTAACTCCCAAACGTTTCTGACCATACCCATGTTTATGGGCTATGAATCTGTGCATATCTGTGAACTGAGCATACCCAAATGCAAGCCCCCAGGCAGAGTCCCAGGTGCTTGTAGCAGGAAGCAGTAAGTATGCATGGGAAGGTGATTGTCTATGTGAGCTTTGGAACTATATGGAAGGCTCATTAATGCACACTGCAGGGCCTCATCCTCAGAAGCTCTGATCCAGTAACACTGGGGAGGAGCCAAAATCTTGCCCTTCTAATATTTCCTTAAATTAGGTGATGCCAGTGGTCTTGATCCAGGGACCACTGGCCTAGTAGGCAAAGGTGGGGCTTCAGTGGTGTCTGCTCACAGAAAGTGTGTTAGTAAAAGCTTCAGAGTGACTAGTCTGTGATGTGGGCAGTGGATGAAACTTAGGGAAGGAGAGAAATGATAGCATAAGTGGAAGCGAACTGATGCAATACCTTTTTTCTCTCTGTCATAGAGGAAAAAGTGTCTTGGCCCAATGATCAACTCTACAACTACCTTCCTGAATATCACTTTCATTTATAAAGGAGAAAACAGCCCAGTTTTTGAAAATCATGGGGGTCATGGTGAGTTTTCTTTTTTTTTCTTTTTAATTATGTTATGTTAGTCACCATTCAGTATGTCATTAGTTTTTGATGTAGTATTCCAAGATTTATTCTTTGTGTATAATATCCAGTGCTCCATGCAATACATGCCCTCCTTAATACCCATCACTGGGCCAACCCATCCCCACAACCCCCCCCCCCCCAAACCTTTAGTTTGTTTCTCAGAGTCCACAGTCTCTCATGGTTCTTCTCCCCCTCCAATCTCTCCCCACTTCATTTTTCCCTTCTTTCTCCTAATGTCCTCCATATTATTCCTTATGTTCCATAAGTAAGTGAAACAATATGATAATTGACTTTCTCTGCCTGGTTTATTTCACTCAGCATAATCTCCTCCAGTACCACCGTGTTGATGCAAAAACTGAGTATTCATCCTTTCTGATGGCTGAGTAATATTCCAGTGGGTACATGGACCACATTTTCTTTATCCATTCATCTGTTGAATCTGCTTTTTATATAGTTTGGCTTTTGTGAACATTGCTGCTATGAACACTGGGGTGCATATATAGTTTTCACTACATCTGTATCTTTGGGGTAAATACCCAGTCGTGCAATTGCCAGGTCATATGATAGCTCTATTTTTAATTTTTGAGGAACCTCCACACTGTTTTCCAAAGTGGCTGCACCAACTTGCATTCCCACCAACAGTGTAAAAGGATCCCCCTTTCTCCACATCCTCTCCAACACTTGTTTCTTGCCTTGTCAGTTTTTGCCATTCTAACTGGTATAAGGTGGTATCTCAATGTGGTTTTGATTCGAATTTCCCTGGTGGTTAATGATAATGAACATTTTTCATATTTTTGTTATGTCTTCTTTGTATGTCTTGCATGTCTTCTTTGGAGAAGTGTTTATTCCTGTCTTCTGCCCATTTTTTGACTTGTTTGTTTTTTTTTGGGTATCGAGTTACAAAGCTGTGATTACCAAGACAGCATGGTACTGGCACAAAAACAGACACATAGACCAATGGAACAGAATAGAAAGCCCAGATGTAGACCCTCAACTCATGGTGAAATAATCTTTGACAAAACAGGAAAAAATATCCAATGGAAAAAAGACAGTCTCTTCAATAAATGTGCTGGGAAAATTGGACAGCTATATACAGAAGAATGAAACTCCACCATTCTCTTACATCATACATAAAGATAAACTAAAAATGGATGAAAGGCCTCAATGTGAGAAAGGAATCCATCAAAATCCTGGAGGAGAACTTGGGCAGTAACCTCTTCGACATTGGTCACAGCAACTTCTTTCAAGACATGTCTCCAAACGTAAGGAAACAAAAGTGAAAATGAACTTTTGGGACTTCATCAAGACAAAAACCTTCTGCACAGCAAAGGAAATAGTCAACAAAACAAAGAAGCAGCTCACTGAATGGGAGAAGGTATTCACAAATGACACTACAGACAAAGGGCTGTAATGGTGGATTTTAAATTTTCCTATAGACACATGCATGAGAGACAGTGCCCCTGAGTATGACACTCTCCTATGGGTAGGCCCAAGTTTTGACAACAATCTCTCAGATGTTGAGAACTGATAATACACTGTAATTATCTTGTAATTACCATTTTTAAAAATTGTGTTATGTTAGTCACCATACATACACTATCATTAGTTTTTGATGCAGTGTTCCAAGATTCATTGTTTATGCAGAACACCAAGTGCTCCATGCAATATGTGCCCTCCTTAATACCCAGAACCAGGCTCACCCATCCCCCTGTAATCACCATTTTATTCATGGTCAAAGTACAAGAACACCTCAAGGAATGCCTCAGTAAGAAAGGAAATTGGTCAATGCTTATTCTCATTCTGGCCATTCTATCCCTTCCCAGACACTCAAGCAAGTCCAAAGGAAGTTCCAAGAGTAAGATGTCAGGAAATATCCACAGCTTCTCTGCACATCCACCAGCAAGTCTCCTGGAGCAAGTGGGTAAGAGGCCCATAGCACTGAATTCAGAGACATTTGTGATGCACACTGTGTGAACTTGGGTTGTTTACTGAGATCTGGATGCTGTATTGTTGCAATCATGTGTGTCTCATCCAGCTCTGCCATTTACAGGGAGCACCCAACCTGGGTATAGCAACCACCATTTTGGATTCAGGCAAGATTACTTCCTGGATGGTATCAGCCTCATGTGTGTGAGGCAAGGCCTGAGGGTACAGTTGAGTTTCAGAACTCTTCCTCATCTACAACTGTGTGCCTGTTGGTGAAGGTGTTTTGTGGGAGTGGGGGAGGATAAGAAGGTTAAACTCCCATCTGTCACTGGAGAATTATTCTACCAGGCATCATAACAGTACAGCTCTTTTCTGTGTGAGTGATATAAGATACTGTTTCTCATCTCCACATCTTTTATGAACCTATTTTTGCCCCTTATTAACATGGTTGCTGGGCAAGGAGTAATGTTGTTATAGTGATATCTAAGAATAGCTCTAATTTTCATCAAGGAAATAATTTCCAAGCTTTGGCACTTTTTGTATTAGTTGTAATTGCTTTTGACACATTTCCCATCTGATTACAACGTGCAGGTGTGTAATGGGACCCATGCCCTCCTGTGTTAAACCAGTGCCAGGAGCAAGTTTTTCAGTGAGAATGACTTAGCACTCTGCTCAGTAATATGAATTTCGAATTGCTATTAGAAACCCAAGATTGGGGCACGTTAAAGACATCCAGAAGTTAAATAGAGTGTATCCCAATGTCTTTATGAAAACAGTGAGAAAGCAGAGGTACTAAGGTGTTAGGGACTGCCCCAACAGTACCAGACTATTTAGGAGGAACTACAATGGAAACCAGATTCCAAGCTCCACTGTTTCCTGCATGAATCCAGCCAGTCAGCCTCAAAACCTCAGACTCATCTGACTTTCTCTTCCCTTTCCTCCCCTAAATATATTTGTTCACGTCCTGCCATTATGTCTTTCCTGATTTCTGTCTCCTAAAATTCTCTAATTCCACTCCTATCATTTTAGCCCTTCACTCAGTCCTATATTAACTTCAACTGTCACCCAACTTGTCTCCCTGGTGGCCATCTTTATCTCCTTCAACTCCCCACTCCCCATTCCACTTCCAGACTAGACTGCCCCATACATTGCTATGTATTCTTCTTTTGTAACGTAAGGCTGTTCCTAAGTTACAGAAGTAGAGAGTTAAAAGGCATTTTTAATAAATGCCAATTAGTTGCTGTAACAGCAGACCCTTTATGTGTCCTTCTATGTCACCTCTATTCCCACCCATGCTGATGGCTTCTTACTGTGTGCTCCAGTGACTCAGTCTGAGGCTGTCCCTGGTTGAGAAAGATGCTCCCCTTAATGCCGAGCAAGCAGGAAGCACCAGACAATTAAGACTTCAGGAAGAGACTCTCAACCAGTGATGTGTGGGAGATGGTGGGACGTCTCTCAACTTCTTAATTCTTCTGAAGAAGTGTTCTATGCTTCTTTCCAAGGTCTCCAGCGGGAATTAACTGCATTTTCTCATGGTGATAACCTGCATGATAGCACACCTGTATCAATTCCCTTCTCTTCCCTCTCTCATTTTTCCATTTTCCACCTAGTGCTTTTTGGGATTACCTCCCAGATGAACAGCTTGCCCTCAAATCCTTGTCTCAGAAGCTACGTTTTTGGGAAGCTAACCTAACAAATATGGAGTAAAAGTGGCCCAAGGCTCAAGCCTGGGATGAGGAAAAGAGAGCCAAGATGAGACCAGAAGTCAGGAAGGGATCAGCCCACTGGAACTGTGGGAGGTGTCAGAGAGATCTTTCTAAAGACCTGAGGAGGACTGAGGATGACTCATGTGAGGAAAACTAAAATAATTTCTTAGAAAGCAACTTCCTATAATTTGTTCCAAGGCAAGGTACAGGGAAGTGAAAAGTGAAAGTTTGGTAAAGTGCTGAGCAGGATCTTGGAAAGGGCTCTGTTCTTTATGCTGAGGGAAATGCGAGGTCATAGAAGAGGTAAACACAGAAAAGGAACATTATCATATTGGCAGTTTTGAAAGATTTCTGTCTCTAGTCTGGATGACAGATTGGGGTAGGGGCAAGAATGGAGGCAGAGAGACAACGAAGAAATTGTTATAGTTATTCAGGCAAGAGATGATGGGTTTGAAGGATATGTAGCAAGTGGAGATGAAAGACTTTGTTTTGTTGGGAGGTGGTGGTTGGGAAGAAGGAAAATTCCAGAATGATCTTAGAATGGTGGCTCAAGAAACTAGGTGGATAATGCTTTCATTCACTGAATGAGGGGATGGATCAGGGGACAATGATGGGGAAGAAGATGATGGGTTTGATTTGGGGCTTGCCATATTTGAGTTTTTAGTAGGAATGTTTCTATTTGAATATACATAGGAATGTTGAATTAGATGGTGGGATTATATGGGTCTGAAGTTTAGGAAATAATCAGTATACAGGTACTAAGTGAAGGCATACAAATGGACAAAATGTTTCAGGGAAACATTAATTTGTTTGACAGAGAGTAAAAAGATGCAAGTGCCAAGAGATTCATGATAATAGTGTTTTATGGGTGGGTAGCAATCAGCAAAGGAAGCCAAGTGGGGATGACTCAAAAGTATCGGTGGAAAATCAGGAAAATGGGAATGCCACAAAGTACAGGGGAAGAAAAATGCTGTCGGGGATGAAGCTGAACTAAGAGCTGAAACCTCTTTGTTGGATTTCATGGCAACTAGGTCTTTTATGACATGGGGAGAATGATTTCCATTGAGTGATAAGGCCCCAAGATCCCTGCCAAGTGACTAAGACTTGAGAATGTAGTGTGAGTGAGGCAGGTGTAGACAGCTCTTTCTAGAATATAACTAGGAAGAGGCTGAAGAAATGGAGTAGCAGAGGAAGATGTTGGCTTTTTAACAGTCAGAAATTAAATCTGCATTTTGACAATGACCATTAGAGGAACATAGAAAGTTACTGTAGTGAAAAGTGTGGAGCCTGGTGGATTCAATTTCTAGAGACATATAAAAAAGTTCGATCTAAAATTATGAGTCTGTCTTACAAGAGAATTTTTGGCTGATCTGAGAATCATCAACACAGTAGTGATGCTGGAGAGTGAATTGGATAGGAAGAGAAACTTTGGGGGAGGCAAACTTTTCCTCTATCCTCCTAGATTATCTGGACCCCAAAACTAAGTTGATATAAGACAGATCAACAGGAGAAAAGCATACACATTTTATTTTTCATGTGTACTTGGGAAACTTCACAGGAAAATGAAGACCCAAAAAGTGATTAAGACTATGGCTGATATACTAGTTTAGACAAAGAGTAATAACTGTTAAAAAATGGCTAAAATGAGTGGGGAGCCTAAAGGAAGATAAGGATTATTTTAATATGGTTTGTTTTTACAGATTTCTCTCAGCCTGACTCCCCATCTCTGTTGATAAGAACGTTCTTTTCCTCCTGGTGTACGGATGGCATCTTTTACATGGGAGTTTTATTGCTTGCTTTCAGAGAGAAGAGAAGAGGTCAAGAGTGTGCTTGCTGCATCTTCTATTTCTCATGTGCCTTTAGCTCAAAGTGATTTTGATGTCAGAGTTGGCACATTTCAGAGTGGTGTGTTTTGCTATCCTTTAAAAATCTGGTTCTACCATAAGAGACTATGTACTCTGAAAAACAACCTGAGGGTTTTGAAGGGTCAGGGGTGGGAGGTTGGGGGAACAGGTGGTGGGTAATGGGGAGGGCACGTTTTGCATGGAGCACTGGGTGTTGTGCAAAAAGAATGAATACTGTTACACTGAAAAAATAAATAAAAAAAAATAAAATAAAACCAAAAAAAAAAAATCTGGTTCTAAGAAAATATTTTCTGTGGTGAAGAATACAGAACAATATACTTAGTAATACTTGTTTATTCAAAACTATAACTGGTGCCAGACACTGTGCTGAGTTTGGGGTAATCACAAAAGAATAGAAAGAGAAGTATCTGCAGAGAGATTGAGAATGAAGAGCCAGGAATACTAAAAGAAGTCCATAGGATGCACATACTTCAAATGAGAGAGCAGTGATCTATGATCTCATGAGGACCCAAGGAGGTTCATCTTTGTAGGTCTTCTGAGTGGAATCCAAACATGTTCACTGCCTTTCTGTTCACTTGACCTAAACTTTATGACCTGTAGGTCCTCTGCTTTGCTTCCTGTTTGAATTTTGGTTCTCAAATGCTATGCCTCAGACTTCTACCCAAGAGAGATGCCACTAATTTGAAATATGTGTTCTGCACAGATGTCCAAGGCCACACTAACCAGCATGCTGGTACTCAGTCATTCCTCTCCCTTTCCATTATCAACTCTTAGCAACCTTCATCATCTCACAGACTCACAGGGAACAATTGCCTTTTTTACTTTCCAGAGTGATCTGTTAGGATTTAACTCAATCGTTCATTTTCTGTAACCATCAACAACTATAAATACTTGCTATTGTAACTTGTTCCAATGGTCACTACCATGTTCATTAAAACCAAACCATCATGGAAACAATCAAGACCACACAAGTAATGCCAGGGGAGGGGTTGGGAAGAGAAAGAGTCTAAGTGGAATGTGTCTTGAGGATGACCAGTGTCCAGAATTTTTTTTTTCTCATTTATTAAGTCAGTAGGAAATACTTCCAAAGACAACTCTTGTCACAGAGAGATGTTAGTTGACCTTCACCTTGTTTCTTGGTCTTGTGTCCTCTGACATCCTGATAGCGTTGATTACTTACATTTGCCTAATGTTGATTGTGATTTTATAGTACACCATTTGAAAAGTGAACTTCCAAAAATATGTCCATAAGTCAGATGTGCAGCTGTTATACATCTGAGCTTAAGATGAGCTCAGCACTTCATGATGCAAATGTATTTCTATTGTTTAAGAAACTGCCATTTGGGAGAAAAGAATAAACAATAATATGCTTAGCAGGATTTATTTATTAAAATTACTATTGGTGCCAGAGGAGCCTGGGTGGATCTGTCAGGTGAGTGTCTGACTCTTGATTTCAGCTCAGGTCCTGATATCAGGGTTGTGAGATTGATCCCTGTGTCAGGATCCGCACTCAGCATAGAGTCTGATTGGGATTCTCTTTCTCTGTCCCTCTTCACCCCTGCAACCTCAGCTCTCTCTCTCTCTAAAATAACATAAAATAAAATAAAATAAATACTATTGGTACCAGACTTTATGCTCAGTCTGTTGTGTGAGAGAAAGTACAAATATGAATACAGTCTCTTGAACTCATTCACTGGCAGGGGAGAGAGATTTATTTAAAAATTCACAATACAATATAATCTGTGCTATAATAGAGATCCACATATACTTTTTTTGGAGAAGATACTAAAATGCTATCCATTTATTAATAATCAAGACCATATTTTACATAAGAAATCATTAGAAATTGTAAGAAATATATTTCAGTATGAAACCTCTTGACTGTTTTGATAAGTTTTTCTAATTTTTCTATTTCTGAGGAGATACTTTATGCAAAAAATATATAAGATTCCTTGAAATAAAAAAAAATTAATGTTATCTTAGTCACTAAGAAACATATATTAAATAACAGTTCAACATAAAAATTAGGCTAGGTTGATTCTAGCATAATTATTTTAAGAATCAAAGGAATATGAAAAACATCACAAGTTGTCTGATTCTGAGACCCCACATTGCACTGGGTAATTAACAAACTTTTTTTATTATGGAACAATTTTAGATTTATAGAAAATAATTATAACAGTAGTACAAAAACTTCTGGTACCCAGTTTTCCCTCATAGTTACCTCTTACATACCCATGCTACATTTCTTAGAACTAAGAAATTAAATTTGGTATATGACTATTAACATTTTTTACTTAATTTTCACCAGGATTTTTCTCCACTAATTTCTTTGTATACTCCAGGATCCAAGCTACAATCTTCCACTGGGTTTAGTGTACTATCTCTTTAGTTTATGACTATTTCTCAGCCAATCCTTGTTTTTTATGGCCTTGATGATTTTGAATAGTTTTGGCTACCCAGTATTTTATGACCTGTAACTCAATTTGGGTTTTCTAATGTTTTGCTCATCATTAGAGCAAAACATCTCTTAACATTTAAAATATCATAACAGTAATGTTAGCTCATCAGTATTGGTTTTGAGGAAGAATATTACAGAGGTGTGGTATCCTTAATACATCTTTTCACAGGCGGTATACAATATAAACATGACTTATCACTGGTGTTGTTAACCTTGATTATTTTGTTAAAGTGGTGTCTGACAGCTTCTTCCACTCTAAAATTGCAATTTTCCCTTTCTATAATCCTCTTTGGAAGTGAGCAACTAAGTTCAGCCCACATGTGAGTGAAGGGGGAGGATTAAGTTCCACCTTGTGGAAGGGAAACTATCTTCATTTGTTATTTGAAATTCATTGGTAAGGAAAATGTGTATCTTCTCTTTATTTACCATATATATAAATAATATTTAAAATATTATAATATTTATAATATTATAATTATTATATTATTTTATTATATAGTAAAAATGATATTTAAAAATATCAGTATGGCCTCAAGGGTATTTATTTTATGCTTTGGATGATAATCCAACATTACATTATTTATAAAGTTTTATCAGAACACAGATTGGAGAACTGCTTACTTAGCCTGTTGGGGAGTTGGGAAGGTCTATGTCTCAAGGAGAGTGCTATTAGAGCAGGAAGGAAGAAGAGGAATACAAGCTAAGAGGAAACCAGGCCTACTACTTCAAATAGTTTTACAGTTTGTTTTGATTTTTGCTCTCCTTTTTGAGAACTTGGACTTCCTTTTTAGTGTTGATCTGTTGTTAAAGAGCATATGATATACAACTATGTCTGGTTCTATATTTACTGGTGATTTACACAAAATGGAATGAAGAAAAACGAGAAAGCAGCTTCCAAAAAGAATAGATGACTTTCCAGAGGTCCAAAAACTACATAAGAACTGAGCTTAAGGGATATCCAGATGATGTCTCTTTGTCTGTTGATTTAAGTGACAACCGCCTTATCAGCAAATATAGCACACACCCCTCTGGGCTCTGGGAGGGCCATCTTGAATTCATCTTTAAATATGTTGTATTCAATGGCTAGCAGACACATGAAAAAAAGTGTTTATCATCATTAGCCATCAGGGAAATTCAAATCAAAACCACATTGAGATACCACCTTATACCAGTTAGAATGGCAAAAATAGACAAGTCAAGAAACAACAAATGTTGGAGAGGATGTGGGGAAAGGGGAATCCTCTTACACGTTGGTGGGAATGCAAATTTGTGCAGCCACTTTGGAAAACAGTGTGGAGGTTCCTCAAAAAATTAAAAATAGAGCTACCCTATGACCCAGCAATTGTACTACTGGGTATTCAGATGGAGTGAAAAGAAAGGCTATATGCATCACAGTGTTCATAGCAGCAATGTCCACATTAGCCAAAATGTGGAAAGAGTCAAGATGCCCTTCAACAGACAAATGAATAAAGAAGATGTGGTCCATATACACAATAGAATATTAGCCCTCAGAAAGGATGAATACTCAACTTTTGCATCAACATGGATGGGACTAGAGAAGATTATTCTAAATGAAATAAGTCAAGCAGAGAAAGTCAATTATCATATTGTTTCACTTATTTGTGGAACATAAGGAATAGCGTGGAAGGGAAAAGTGAAGGGGGAGAAATCGGAGTGGGAGATGAACCATGACAGACTATGGACACTGGGAAACAAACTGAGGGTTTTAGAAAGGAGGGAGCTGGGGAGATGGGTGATCCTGGTTATGGGAATTAAGGAGAGCACGAATTGCATGGAGCACTGGGTGTTATACAGAAACAATGAGTCATGGAATAATACATCAACAACTAATGATGTACTGTATGGTGACTAACATAGCACAATAAAAATAAATAAATAAATCTGCTGTATTCTTAAATCCTGATATTCACACATTTTGTCATTTTATAAAAAGGACCATCTGAATTTCCCTGTGTGTCTCATATACCGTGGTCCCACAGGCACATGCATGTGTGTATATGCATGTGCATACATGTCTGGGTGTTCCTCAAGAGCCTTGAAATCGGTAACTGAATTCATTGTTTTCCTACAAGCCTGCTGCTCCTCTTCTAATATCCTCTATCTTGGTCAATGATGCAGTCATCCATTTGAGTTCCCGAGCAAGAAATCTTAATGACATTTCTGCTTACCAGTCTCTGCATTTTCTTCCATTCTGTATCAAGTTCTGTTAATTCTATTTCCTAAACTTTATACAAATCTGTCCCCACTTTCCTATCACCAGAGCCCATGCCTGGGTGAATCCCTCACTGCCATTCATTTCCATTTCTATATTGAGTTATAACTCAAAGGTCTTGTGTTTTTCGACCACACTCACATTTTATAACTCAAAGGTCTTGTGTTTTTCGACTACACTGCACAAACACCAGGCTGTCCCATACAAATCCCAAACCAATCAAGTCAGTTTTTTTCTTAGAAACATGTCTTCTACTCCCTAAAAGAATAAGGTTAACAATAAAACAAAACTGTCATGTACTAAAATGTCCTCTACTTTAACAATCTTTCAAAACTTCCTATCTATATCTTCATGCCTCCATGCCCCTTCCCTTCCTGGAATTTTTACTCTTTCTGGAAAACCTACTTACCTTCTAAGCCCTTGCTCCTCAAAGAGTGATCTGCCAACCAGCAGTATTAACATCACTGGGAACTTGTTAGAATTACAGAATGTTGAGTTCAACTTCTGACCGTTGATTCAGAATCAGCATTTAAATGGCACCCTCAGGTGATTCTCATGTATGTCAAAGGTCAGGGAGCACTACAGTAAGACATCTCAACTATCAACTTCCCAAGGAAGCCTTCCCTGATATGCCCTTCATCTTTGCCAGATGCCTGTCTCCCTGTCCTCTACCTGCTTCAGTGCTGTGTAGGAATCATTTGTTGATAGAAAAAGAGATGTTTCATATTCATCTTCTTATCCTCAGAGTTCACTTATATTCTCAAGGATAACTTTCTTTCATCCCATAAATAACTACTGAGCACCTGTGATAGTCCAGTCACAGGAAAACATGAGGAGGATGCCACTGGTGAACACAGGACACCATTCCTGTTTATAGTCTGGGCATCAAAATGATGTTCATCAAAGAGAAACAGAGACCTTAATGATGGTCTTGTCAAGTTATCTAAGCCCCAGGTGTTTGAACTTGGAGGAGCAGATAAACATTCATTGACTTTGGGTGAGTCCCAGTACTCCATAAGCATATAACTGTATTGATTCAAGGTCACCATTAGCATATGTAAGTTCAAAAACAGAGAAAACAAGCCTGTGAGTAATGCTTATGTTACTCAGTCACCGAGTAGCTAGGCCTGTACCTAGAGAATTTCACTCTCGGAAAAGTTTTTACAGGTTACAGCTACTAACCTGTTGTTTGGTTCTCCTTTTCAGAAACCCTGTCCCAGGATTTCTCATATTCCCAGAATTTATGCTGCCATAGTCAGAGAACTCCCCACATCTATAAGTAATCCATGGCATCACCAGGTATCTTTTCCTTCTCATTGATTGACTTGATAAGTTTATCTGTGCCTACTTTTGGCTTTCTGAGTAGTGTCTCTCACTGCCTTGGATAGTCCTCATGTTCTTCCTAGTCTCAGCTTCCCAGGTGATATACCATATAAATATGAGTAGCCCATCAAGGATTCTTCATGAAGAAGTTAATGCTGAAGGCAAGTGGGGTGTCATCCTATTTAGAACCACTGAATGACATGTCACAGAGTAAGCCCACCTGAGGGGCCAGGAAGTTGGAATATCCTCCATAACTCATTCATCATTGCTCAAAGGCTGTTTTTAGGGGTCATATTGACTCTCTGATACTGCCTCTCTCTGGCCTGCCATCTGGGCAAAATAAGTGTTCAATAGTCAGAACAAGTGCAAAGTGGGGAGCCTTTGCTTGCAGAAGTGAGTACTAAGAGAGTGTGAGCAAGATACCAGCAATACCTGCTACAGAGAGGGGCAAGGAGGGGAGTGTGCATGTCAAAATAAAGAACTTGGCCACTGGAGAGCTGAAGTAGGAAAAAAAATATATATATATTTTACAGTATTTCCTTTAAAAAAAACAGTGAATAGTCTCGAATCTACAAAAACAGTATAAATAGCACAATAGCAGAACTTTTTAAATCAGATGTTGCCAAGACAACTCTAGTTGCTTCTATGCAATTTTTAGAACGACCTCACTCATAGCCAAGGCAACCTACATCGCATAGCCAAATCTGGAGCAGAATCCCTTCCATCTTTTTTTCTTCCTCCAGGGGTTGCTCCATGCCACCACCAGCTGTCCCGTCACCCAGTCACACCAGGTGTCTGAGGAGTGCCTACTCACAGAATACTGAAACACCTTGGGATAATGGAATCCCTCAGTCAAGATCCACCTGCATCATCTTTTATTCCTTGTATGTTACAAGAATCACCTCCACCCTCAAGAGTGCCCCTGCATTCTCTGAAGGTGTTTTCATGAAGACCAAGGCAATACAGATAAGGAGGTTATTCTAAGCACAAAGCCTTCTGCCCTCTTCCATTTAGAAATACACAATTTTTTAGAAATTCATAGTCCCTTATGAAGGTGGTAGCTGCAGGGTTCCTAAATTCAGGGCATGGGCAGAATAGAAAAGATTTCCCTGTTACCTACAAATGTGATCTCTTAGGTGTATGCCTCCTAGGATGCCTCTCTTAGATGGGTAGTTTGTTAGTCTCTCCAAACATGTGGGGAGGGACCTCCATTTTTAGACATTGAGTGATGGAGAATGGGGTACAGCATCCAAAACAGAAGAAAGTTCTAGCTAATCAATTATGAGCTGGGGAGGGAATGAAGTAGTGAGAAAATTGGGGGATATGATGATTTTAACTATGAGAAGTTAAATTTAAATTTTTGAAAGGGAAAAAAATCTGTAAATGTTAGATGGCTATATAAGGAAGTATTCCATTCTGGATTGTTTTAAGATACATCCTTTCTCCAAGACCCTGTAACAAACCTTGAAAAAGTACAGTGTTTTGTTTTGTTTTGTTTTAATCTGAAATCAGTAAGATGAGTCTAGCCATAGTGACATTTTTCCAGTCGGCATAATCATGAATCACTCCTTTCTCAAAGGACTTCATTCATGTCAGCACAAAAGTCTCTAATTTCTCCCCATATTTATCATTCAGAATTAAAAACTGTTTACTTACTATGCGTGCCAAGGAATAGATGAAACTGATAAAGAAAATTCTAAGATTAACAAGTGCAATTTACTTGTCAAATGGATATATTTCATCATTTCCCTGAGTTGTTCTCTCCACAGGGAAGTGTTGGTATTTTGCACCAGAGACCAGGCTGGATCCAGCTGGAAGTCAGTGTTTTAGGGTTGGTGGGATAGACTGGGGAACACAATTCCAGCTTTTCTTCTACCACCAAAGGAGAAAAATAAGAAAGGACCTCTCCTTATACTCATTAAGTTAAAGAAAGTTTTAAGTATATTGATATAATAAAAGAGACCACAAAAAGAAATGAAAACAATATTATAGTGGACAAAAAAATAGGAACAATAAATCTATACTGTCTACATTTCTTAAATTAAGACACAAGTATATATATTATTCATAGCCATAGCATATGAATCATAATGACAGCTAGACAAGCTAAAATGCACTTTAAATCCTCCAAATTGCCAGAAAGCAAATATATTATCATAAATATGGAAAAAAATAAAGAAGGGGAAAGAAAGATGGAAAGAGGGAAAAAGAGAGGAAAGGAGGAAGGAAGGGAGAGAAAGGGAGGGCAAGCAAAGAAAAATAAGGTAATTCCTAGAGTAAATGAGGGAAATACAGACTAGATTGAAAACTAATAAAAATCCCCCAAATTAAGCTAGTGACATGTGAAAGATAAAATGTAATGTTCAATCAGTACATTTAGATGGAATAATAATAATAAATGCAGGTAGGATAAACATACATGAAGAAACACTTGCAGAATGAGTTACTTAAAAGAGTAACAAACACAAACAGAATGGGCAAAGACTTATGAAGCAAACACTAACAAAAAGAAAGCTAGACATCACAATACTATCAGACGAGACAGAGTTAACACGGAAAGTGATAAGCTAGAGCAAAAATGATAGCAAGTATTAATGTATGGTACCACCCACAGTGATATGCAACTGCATTTTATGTGTCAAATGACAAAGACAAGAACCATAGAGCATAACTCTAGAGACTTCTAGAGTAAATCAACAACAAAAAGATAGTATAAAACTAACTCATCCTTATGATATCATGATTGATCAAATGGATATGCATTTACAATTATTTAAGGAGGTAGAGCAGTCGTTCTGAGCTAGCCTCAGAATCCCCAGGCAAGCTTGTTCAAACACCAACCACTGGGCCCCACCCCAGAGTTTCTGCTTCAGTTGGTTGGTCTGGGTGGGCTCTGGTATTCTGCCCGATTGGAAATTCAATAAAAACAAAACAAGAGAAACACAAAATTATCTGTGAAGAAATAGTGCCATTGAAGGCAGAGGTGATTCAAAAAGACCTGGTAGCAGAAATCTCCAGGAAGGAAGAAGGTGGTTCCACCAACCTGGATTCTTCTAGGAGAACCCAGAGGGGATTGCTACAGAGCCTTCTGCTAACTGCAACCCCACTGTGACAGCAGCAATCTGTGAGGGTTCAGAGAAGTAACATGACTCACTTAGGTCGGTGGATGATTCTCCCAGGACAGGGGAAATTCTGCCCCCAAGTCTGTCTGTTTTCAAGACATAAGCATATTTCACCTGGGAGAGAAGAGGGAAGGGTCCTATGTCCTCTCCTGGTCTTACTACCTCAGCTTCTGAAGTGGTGAAATTTTCCTTGAAACATACATTCTATCTCTGCCCCCATTAATTTTTTCTTGTATTTGACCATGTGCCAAGTACTTTATACACACATTCTTCTACTGAATAGCCCTGCAAGGCACATCTTCTATTATCCCCACTTTAAGGATAAGGAATCTGAGGTCAGTGAAGTCAATTAACTGGACACAGTGAGAGCTAAAGAGGAACTTGATCCAACACCAGTATATTCCAGTGCTACATAATACTGCCCTGCTTCCCCTCTCATTTTCCTTGTCTACTAAAGTCCTTTCTTTTGCATTTGCCTCTTTCTCCTAGCAAGGAAGGGTGGGGCTGTTCATTATTTTTGTTTTTGTTTGTTTCTTTCGTTTTTTTTTTTTTTTCTGGTTCTTTTCCCAGGACACAGTCTTGACTGTTTCTATAAGTCACAGTCAAAGCAGCCTCCCATGGTCACATACCACTATCTGCTTGTCCTATTCTTTCCTTTTGGCATTTTGTTCTGTTTGGAGGGCAGAGGCTGCCATCAGAAGACAGTCTGCTATTGATAGTCATAATTTCCCACATGCTGGTCTGTCCTCACATGGCCTGCCATGCCCCAGTGCCTGATCCTCAGCTGTGAAAGTCTCCCAAAATGGCAGCATCGTAGGTTAGAAACAGTTCTTCCTAATTCTTTAATCCAGAAATCATCTGCCTTTAAGGTGCTTTTAACTTTCCATGTTGAATTTATAAGTTAACTCCCAGAGTTTTGAAGACACTGTGCTTACCATCTTTGCCTGCCTGTCCTGTTGATCAGAAGGAAACTGCCAGACAAGTGTATCAGATCAAGAAATCTAATTCAGACCCTGATTTCAGCACTATTAGAGCAGCCAAGTGAGGGTGGTCTCCAGGAGCCCTCCCATGCTAGACATTCTGATGGTTCACCAATGCCCTCTGGGAATGCAATGTTGGACTCAACCCTGAAGTCTGGAAAACTCTAGACTTTAAGGAGATAGTCATGCTCCAAAAATTGAGATAGCAAAACAAACAGGATTGAAGAGCCTAAGGACACTGTTTAATTTCCAACTATTTCCAAAATGTTTTCTGCTGAGCAAAACCCCGAACACATTTTGTAAAGCTCTTCACTGTATAAATGTTAAATCCTCATGTCAAACTAAGAGAAATCATTTCCATATGAATCTGATTCATTCATTCTCAATTAATGTAAAGTTTGGCAGAGAACAAATTGATGGTCAAGAAGCCTCTTTTGGTGGCCTGAGGACTTCTATCCTTTCTCCAGATTGTCCCCACCAAGAAGAGGGATGAGGAGAGTGGACAGTGGGATCTTCACACATAAATCAGTCTCTTTCAATGGCCAGGCTCTTGCCCCTTTCCATCACCAATAAAGCATACTTAATGACCAGAAGATAGTGACCATGATTAGGATGAACATTGTGTCACATAAGTCTCCTTGCCCATTCACTACACCTTAAATAACGATTCTCAAATCTTTGCTTTGCCTCCAGTCATGATACTTGTTGAGAGACATTAACTTTTCTCTCCTGATTATCTCAGTAACCAACCTTCTGGTCTTATTGAGTCCCTTTCTGCCCCTGTTTAATCTACCTCCTTCCTACTCTCCCTTGTTTCTGAATGATATTGTCAATCATGTTACTGCCCTGCTCCACAAAAACTTGTGATCTCTCTCTCAACAGCAAACTTTACAGACTCCGTGTTATTTTACATTACTACTTGATATACTTCCTTCCACACACTAAATGAGCAACATAGTTAACTTGGCTTTTTTGTTTTCTGTTTTTATTTTTTTTAAGATGTTATTTATTTATTTGACAGAGGGAGAGAGGGGGCACAAGCAGGGGTAGCTGCAGGCAGAGGGAGGAGAAGCAGACTCCCTGTTGAGTAGAGAGCCTGATGCGGAACTTGATCTCAGGACCCTGGGATCATGACCTGAGCAGAAAGCAGACGCTTAACCAACTGAGACACCCAGGCACCTGGCTTTTTATAAAGCATACTATTTCATTCTTCTTCTTCATCTCCTCTTCCCTCACTGTTGTCTCTGAAATTCTCTCTAAAGATCCATTTAAATAGCACCTCCTCTGTGAAACTATCCAGTTATTTTACTTGTATTTTAAAATAATTTTAGATTTACAGGATACATACAAAAATAAGACAGTCCCTGTACTATTTCCTCATCCTTCCCTAATGCCAACACTCTTTCCTAGCCATAGTCCAAATATCAAAACCAAGAAGTTCACTTTGTTCAATACCGTTAAGTAAACTAAGAATCGCTAGATTACTAGTCTTTCCACAAATGTCTTTTTTGCTGTTCTGGAATCCAATCCAAGATCTCACTTTCCATATAATTGCTGTGTTGTGTGTTGCTTTGATCTCCTGAAAAATGTGATGTTTCCTCAGTCTTTCTCTTCATGTTCTTGGCATCTGAAATGAGAATTCATCAGTTATTTTGATGAATGTCCTATAGTTTGGGGGTGTCTGAAGTTTTGCAGAGCTATTTGTGATTCCCCCACATTTAATATAATTATTTCTCCTCAGTGTACCTGTAACACTCATGGAGGGACTATATCCTATATACTCCTCACAGATAGACTGACAATTTGCCTACCTCAGCACCACTGAGGAGAAAGACTGTTTTATGTATCCACCTTCCCTGATACATATCATCTTGATACTCAATATATGCAAGTCAAACCACTGAATGGATAAATGAATGGATGGCAAGCAAAAAGAAAAAAAAAAGTTCATCAAGTCCTTAAGCAACTTTAAAAACAGAAAGTTTTCACCAAAAAACTTAAGCAGATTATTTTTAAAAGGGGGAGTAGTCTCAGGGAAGACTAACATAGTAGTTGTCTTTATCCGTTTCTCTCAGAAAAATGAAATTTCAAAAAGGGAGAGTTCTGTGATGGAAATAAATGGATTCCCAATGACCAAAACTGCTCTTTTCTAAGAGCCAGGGTACACTCTTGGGTCAAATGCTTTCGTGCCTTTAATTCAACCACTTGAGTTTCTAACAACAGTCTTCGTCACAGAACAGATGGGACATGGTATCCTGTTAAATTTGTGTTTCTCCAAAGAACAAATCTTACAATAAACATCTCGGCTGACTGCTAACTATACATGTGACATTCAAAAGACTGGCAATATACAGACACAAAGAACGAACAGTTTGAACTTTTCATCTTAAATCCAAATACATAAATGTCATGCAATAAAGTATTTTTCTCACTCAAGGTTATCATCCTTATTTTTTTTTATTTTTCAGGCAAGAGTTTATGTAGAAAAGTATTGAAACAGGTCATCCTTATGATGACCTATTGATAGAATGTGAGGTATCTATTCAATAAATATTTATTGAGTGCCTACATGTGCAAGATGGTTGTGGAAGGGGCAAAGAGTGACAAGGGAATTGGGGACATCATGTTTTTCTGAAATCTGTGTTTATTTAGGGACATGTAATTCCTAGAACACTGATCCTCAGTGGCTATTTTTCAGTCCCAAGCTGCTCATGTTTTACACAGCTAGTCTAACACATACTTCCCCTTCCTTTTACTTTAGATTCCCTATACTTTATCTCATGCCATGTTAGCTCAGGAGAGAGCTCCACCCAGAGTTCCATTATTTTAGATCTCTCCATGAGCATGTCTATGAATTGGGATTTGCCCAGAAGTGCTCTTACCTTCTATGGAGCTTGGCTTAGAAATTTCTATTGACCATACTGTACATTAGGTCATCCGTGTCTTTTAAAAATCCAAGGACGATTCTTCTAAGAACTGAAATGCTTTGAGAAAAGTTTGTTTCTCCTAACAAAATAGCCTGATTTATTTTATTATAAGGAAATTTTTGCAACCCATTTTCTCTTTTTATCTGCTTTGGATATTTTAAATTTGGAGTTACATCTCATGCTTGAACAGAACAACTGATTAGACACATATATTTTGGGGTACAATTTATCTTCACTATTGCTTTCTCCCCAGTCACCATCACCAAAAATAAAAGACTAAATTTTTGAAATTTATGTTAATTCTAGTCTTTTCTGGGAGTATGTAGTATGCATAAATAGAAGATGATAGATGATGGTGATAGATAGATTGATAGTTACATCTAATTAGTTATGAAGAAAGGAAGAATCAGTCATACAGTTGACTTTTGTTGGCAGAACACAGAGAATATTTTGAAAATCCATTTCCAAACAATGTTAGCAAACCAGCATGCTTTGAACTCAGATAAGAATTACTCCATAAACTTTCATTTGCTATAAAAAGTAAGAAAGCTTTCAAATTATGACCCCAGTTTCCAAATCAAGAAATTCTTCTCTGAAGAATTATAACTTATAATATAACATAATTATAACTATAAGAGTTAGCTGAAGAAGCTTCCTAACTAATATAGACTGGAGAAATCAAAGCTTCCAGAACAGTAGAATCATACTGTCAAAGACATAGAAGGAACCTTCAGGGGCACAAACTGATTACAGTTTTGCTTTACACTCATGTGTATCAAATCTAGCTGAAAAACAGACCATAAAAGAATGTGCATGTTTATAAACTAGGAAGTTTCCACTTTGTCTAACCTCTGATGAAATCAGAGGAACTAGGAAACTTTCCTTGCTGGAGAAGTCAGAAAACTTACAAATGTCCTGTTCTTTCAAAAATAGTCTTCCAATCATTAACAAGAAACACATTTATTGTTCTAGCTTGATACTCACAGACACTCCAAATCCATATAGAAACTCATAATGGTCCAACACATCACTGAGTCCTCATGGGAGGTGGAATGTTTATGTCTGTTTGCCTCTACTAAGGTGCTGAAAGGTGACCCACTCTATGGTGAAGACCACTGATAGAATTAATAATGTAATAATAAAAGCTTACATAATCATTATATAAAAATTGTTATTTACAAAGAAATAGCTTAAGCCTATAAAATATAGAAAGTTTCATTTTCCTCCACAATTCCTTCAGATTTATTCTCTGAAAAAAAAAATGCTTCTCTGTGTGTGTGTGTGCATGTGTGTGTTTATAACAGATTATATATACCTCAATCCAGACATATTGTGTTAAACAGGTGCAGGGTTGTGGAGAACCTGGCCATTTCCCTGACAGTGCTAGGAATATCCCCATTACTTTGCTAGTAAATACAGTGTTGCTGTGGTTTCTCATCAATATCCATGATCATGTTGAGGGTGTTCCTCTTTGGTTTCTGAAAAATGTTGACTGTTTCTCTTTCCTGAAGGAAATTCTATTTTAATATAATGTTAGATATACTAATGCTTGATTTATTATTTTTGCCTTTGTATTCGTAGGTGAAATTGGCTCTTAGTTTCTTCTCCTCCTCCTCCTCCTTCTTTTTGGATTCGCTTGTTCAGAATGATTTCACTATCAGTCATATTTTCTTAAAATGTATCATTCTGGGGAAGTTTATTATATAAATACATTACCTAGTCCTTAAAACTTAGGTTAGATTATTTTATAACATCATTTGGGTATAGGGCCTTTTGAAAGGATGGATTTGAGAAACTTTTTCAGTTTCTATTACAGTAGTGAGTCTATTCACTCTTGAATCTTTTCTTGGCAAATTTATGTCACTTGTGGGGAAAAAGCCTCAAACTGATCTGTATTTTGAAATGTTTTGGATGGAATTTATAAAGAATTAAAAATTAAAATTAAATTAATTAATTAAAATTTAATTAAAAATAAAAATTTTAATATCTGTCTTTACCTTTCTTTTCTCCTTTGCAGTGTTGCACTTTGGGAACCTTCATGCTTTTCTTGAAGAGCTGTTCATGAGGTTTTGTATATTTATATACAAAATTTGTATATTTATATATTTGTATAATATATATATCTGTTTAGTATATTCTATAGATTGTTTTGTTTATGGTTACTCTGAGGATTACATCTTTTTTTTTTTTTAGGTTTCTTTTTTTTTTTTATTTGTTTATTTACAGCATAACAGTGTTCATTGTTTTGGCATCACACCCAGTGCTCCATGCAGTACGTGCCCTCCCTATTACCCACCACCTGGTTCCTCAACCTCCCACCCCCCCCACCCCCCTGCCACCCCTTCATAACCCTCTGGTTGTTTTTCAGAGTCCATAGTCTCTCATGGTTCATCTCCCCTTCCAGTTTCCCTCAACTCCCTCTCCTCTCCATCTCCCCATGTCCTCCATGTTATTTGTTATGCTCCACAAATAAGTGAGACCATATGATACTTGACTCTCTCTGCTTGACTTATTTTGCTCAGCATAATTTCTTCCAGTCCCGTCCATGTTGCTACAAAAGTTGGGTATTCGTCCTTTCTGATGGAGGCATAATACTCCATTGTGTATATGGACCACATCTTCCTTATCCATTCATCCGTTGAAGGGCATCTTGGTTCTTTCCACAGTTTGGCGACCGTAGCCATTGCTGCAATAAACATTGGGGTACAAATGGCCCTTCTTTTCATTCCATCTGTATCTTTGGGGTAAATACCCAGCAGTGCAATTGCAGGGTCATAGGGAAGCTCTATTTTTAGTTTCTTCAGGAATCTCCACACTGTTCTCCAAAGTGGCTTCACTAACTTGCATTCCCACCAACAGTGTAAGAGGGTTCCCCTTTCTCCACATTGAGGATTACATCTTAACAACATCCTAGAGTTGTAATAATCTATTTTAAATTGATAACAACTTAACTATAATCACACAAAAAAACTTTACTTTTCTACAGTTCTGCTTCCCCCACTTTACATTATTGATGTCATAAATTACATCTTTTTCTATTGTGTACTCATTAACATGGGATAGTGTTATTTTTTTCAATTTTTTATTTTTTTTAATTTTTTAAAAAATTTTTATTTATTTCTTATTTTTTTTATAAACATATAATGTATTTTTATCCCCAGGGGTACAGGTCTGTGAATCGCCAGGTTTACACATGGGATAGTGTTATTTTTATGCTTCTTAAATGTTATTTTTATTTGTTTTTCCAGCTGTCCTGCAGATATATATTTCATATTTTTGTCTTTTAAATCTTATCAAAGAATCAAAATTACCATAATACAGAAAATACAGAACAAATTTTTTTCATATATTTACCTTTACCAGAGAACTTTATATTTTCATATAGCTTCAAATTACTATTTAGCAACCTCTTGTTTCACTTTGAAGGACTCTCTTTACCATTTCTTTAAGGGCAAATCTAGTGATAATGAACTCCCTCAGCTTTTGTTTACCTGAGAATGTTTTAATTTCTCCCTTATTTTTGAAAGACAATTTTTTCAGATAAAATATTTTCAGTCAGCAATTGTCTTCTTTTATAACTTTATATCATTCCGTTGGCTTCTACTCTGCAAGATTTATGTTGAAAAGTCTGCTATCTTACAGATATTCCCTTGCAGCATAGATCTCCTGCTATCTTCTAGATACTCCCTTACATTCTTGGTATTCCTTGTATGCTATCTTATAGATATCCCCTGATGTCTTATTGATATTCCCTCATATGCAAAAGTTACTTTTACTTGCTGCTTTTAAGATTCAGTGTTCTTTGACTTTCCACATTTTGATTATAGTGTGTTTCAGTGTGGTCTCTAGGTTATCCTTCTTGGGCTTAATTTAGCTTCTTGTATTTATGTAGCCATTTCTTTCCTCAAATTTGAGAAATTTTCAGCCATTATAACTTTAAATAAGCTTTCTACTCATTTTTCCTTTTTTTTTTAAGATTTTACTTATTTATTTGACAGACAGAAATCACAGTAGGCAGAGAGGCAGGCAGAGAGAGAGGGAGAAGCAGGCTCCCTGCTGAGCGGAGAGCCCTATGCAGCCCTGGATCCCAGGACCCTGGGATCATGACCCGAGTTGAAGGCAGAGGTTTTAACCCACTGAGCCAACCAGGTGCCCCTTCTCCTTTTTCTTCTGGGACTCCCATACATTGGTTTTCTTTAGTGCCCCATAAGTTCTTTATGTTGTATTCACTTTCAAATTACCTATCTTCAAGTCCTCTGATTTTTTAAATGTGCATTTAAATCTGCTATTGAACTCCTCTAGTGTTTTATGTTTTTCTGTTTTGGGGGGTTTTGTTTGTTTGTTTTTGTTGGCTATTTTAAAAAATTACTTATCTCTCTGATGATATTCTCATTTTGTTTGTATGTCATTTTCTTAATTTTGTTTAGTTTTATGTTGTATTTTCCTTTAACTCAATGAACATACTTAAGACAGTTATACAAAAATATTTTTTTAAGAGACTCAGAGAACTGTGTCTCTTTATAGTCAGTTTCTGGATATTTATTCTGTCTCTTTAAATGGACAATATTTCCCTTTTTCTTTGTACTCCTTGTGATTTTTTTTAATTGGACATTTGAAAAACAGCCATCCCTTTCAGTTTTGTGGATTTGCTAATCAGTCCAATATGAAGGCCCAGGGTTCTCTCAAATATAAAGGTCCTCAAGGTCTTCCCTGGGCCTCTGCACATGATCATATACAGCTGATCTTAAATCACTTAATTTCCATGATAGTCTTTTCCCTGCTTCTTCTTCTTTTTTTTTTTTTAAGATTTATTTATTTACTTATTTGAGAGAGAGAGAGAGAAAGAAAGAAAAAGCACAAGCAAGGGAAGCAACAGAAGAGGGAGAAGTAAGCTCCCTACTGAGCAGTGAGCCCTACATGTGCTCAATCCCAGGACTCTGGGATTATGACGTGAGCCAAAGGCGGATACTTAAGCAACAGAGCCACCCAGGCATCCCACCCCTGCTTCTTCTCAGGTACTTAGCTAGTCGACCATATTCTTCTGCATATAATTTCATGATTCCAGGTACCCATGTGTCTGAAGTCCCCTGTTCCATGGCACCTGCCACTGCTTTGAGAAACCTCTAATTTAATATCAAATTATGCTATGGTCCCCTCAGTGCTCCAAGTCAAGCGAGACAGAAACCAATCCATTGAGCAGCTCCCAAATAAGCCAGAATGTTGCAATCAATTTCTATACTTCTCCTTATACACCAAGGAAGGAACTGGGAATTGGGCAGCCTCCTCCTGATAGGACTGCACTTGGGAGGGGTCAGAGTAAGATTGAGCAAAGTGCTACAAAATTTCCTACCATTTTAAGTGTGGCTTTTTCTTAATACATAGCCATCCAAGCCTCCCTCAAAAAAAATGAAAAATCCAGAATACACCAGCTGTCTCTACACCTTAAAGAGATGGAGAACCAACAACAAATCAAACCAACTCCACACATAAGAAGGGAAGTAACCAAGATTAGAGCAGAGATCAATGAGGTAGAAACGAGAGATACAGTAGAACGTATCAATGAAACTAGAAGCTGGTTTTTGAAAGAATCAATAAGATTGATAAACCATTGGCCACACTAATCCAAAAGAAAAGAGAGAAAGCCCAAATTAATAAAATTATGAATGAAAAGAGAGAGATCACAACTAACACCAAGGAAATAGAAACAATCATCAGAAGTTATTATCAATAGTTATATGCCAATAAGCTAAGCAACCTAGATGAAATGGATGCATTCCTGGAAAACTATAAACTCCCAAAATTGAACCAGGAAGAAATTGACAACCTGAATAGACCGATATCTAGTAATGAGACTGAAGCAGTGATCAAAAACCTCCCAAAAAACAAGAGCCCAGGACCTGATGGATTCCCTGGGGAATTCTACCAAACTTTCAAAGAAGAAATAACACCTTCTCCTGAAGCTGTTTCAAAAAATTGAAGCAGAAGGAAAACTTCCAGACTCTTTTTATGAAGCCAACATTACCCTGATCCCCAAACCAGGCAAAGACTACACCAAGAAGGAGAATTTCAGACCAATATCCCTGATGAATATGGATGCTAAGATTCTCAACAAGATCCTAGCAAACAGGATCCAGCAGCACATTAAAAAGATTATCCACCATGACCAGGTGGGATTTATCCCTGGGTTTAAAGGATGGTTCAACATTAGCAAATCAATCAGTGTGATAGAACAAATCATAAGAGAAGAGAGAAGAACCACATGGTCCTCTCAATTGATTCAGAAAAAGCATTTGACAAAATCCAGCATCCTCTCCTGATTAAAACACTCCAAAGTATAGGGATAGAGGGAACATTCCTGAACTTCATAAAATCTATCTATGAAAGACCCACAGCGAATATCATTCTCAATGGGAAAAAGCTCGGAGCCTTCCCGTTGAGATCAGGAACACGACAAGGATGACCACTCTCACCACTCTTGTTCAACATAGTATTAGAAGTCCTAGAAACAGCAATCAGACAACAAAGAGAAATAAAAGGTATCCAAATTGGCAAGAAAGAAGTCAAACTCTCTCTCTTCACAGGTGACATGATTCTTTATCAGGAAAACCCAAGAGACTCCACCCCCAAACTACTAGAACTCATACAGCAATTCAGTAACGTGACAGGATACAAAGTCAATGTACAGAAATCAGTGGCTTTCTTATACACTAGCAATGAAAATACAGAAAGGGAAATTAGAGAATCGATTCCATTTACTATAGCACCAAGAACCATAAGATTCCTGGGAATAAACCTAACCAAAGAGATAAAGGATCTGTACTCGAGGAACTACAGAAAACTCATGAAAGAAACTGAAGAAAACACAAAAAGATGGAAGACCATTCCATGTTCTTGGATCGGAAGAATAAACATTGTTAAAATGTCTATACTGCCTAGAGCAATCTATACTTTTAATGCCATTCCGATCAAAATTCCACTGGCATTTTTCAAAGAGCTGGAGCAAATAATCCTAAAATGTGTATGGAATCAGAAGAGACTCTGAATTGCTAAGGAAATGTTGAAAAACAAACAAACAAAAAAACTGGTGGCATCACGTTACCTGATTTCAAGCTTTACTACAAAGCTATGATCACCAAGACAGCATGGTACTGACACAAAAACAGACACATAGACCAGTGGAACAGAGTAGAGAGCACAGATATAGACCCTAAACTCTATGGTCAAATAATCTTCAACAAAGCAGGAAAAAATATACAGTGGAAAAAAGACAGTCTCTTCAATAAATGGTGCTGGGAAAACTGGACAGCTATATGTAGAAGAATGAAACTCGACCATTCTCTTACACTGTACACAAAGATAAACTCGAAATGGATAAAAGACCTCAACATGAGACAGGAATCCATCAGAATCCTAGAGGAGAACATAGGCAGTAACCTCTTCGATATCAGCCACAGCAACGTCTTTCAAGACATGTCTCCAAAGGCAAAGGAAACAAAAGAGAAAATGAACTTTTGGGACTTCATCAAGATAAAAAGCTTCTGCACAGCAAAGGAAACAGTCAATAAAACAAAGAGGCAACCCTTGGAATGGGAGAAGATATTTGCAAATGACAATACAGACAAAAGGTTGATATCCAGGATCTATTAAAGAACTCCTCAAACTCAACACACACAAAGCAGATAGTCATATCAAAAAATGGGCAGAAGATATGAACAGACACTTCTCCAATGAAGACATACAAATGGCTATCAGACACATGAAAAAATGTTCATCATCACTAGCCATCAGGGAGATTCAAATTAAAACCACATTGAGATACCACCTGACACCAGTTAGAATGGCCAAAATTAGCAAGACAGGAAACAACATGTGTTGGAGAGGATGTGGAGAAAGGGGAACCCTCTTCCACTGTTGGTGGGAATGAAAGTTGGTGCAGCCACTTTGGAGAACAGTGTGGAGATTCCTCAAGAAATTAAAAATAGAGCTTCCCTATGACCCTGCAATTGCACTACTTGGTATTTACCCAAAGATACAGATGTAGTGAAAAGAAGGGCCATCTGTACCCCAATGTTTATAGCAGCAATGGCCATGGTTGCCAAACTGTGGAAAGAACCAATATGCCCTTCAACGGATGAATGAATAAGGAAGATGTGGTCCATATACACTATGGAGTATTATGCCTCCATCAGAGAGCACGAATACCCAACATTTTTAGCAACATGGACAGGACTGGAAGAGATTATGCTGAGTGAAATAAGTCAAGCAGAGAGAGTCAATTATCATATGGTTTCACTTATTTGTGGAGCATAACAAATAGCATGGAGGACATGGGGAGATGGAGAGGAGAAGGGAGTTGAGGTAAATTGGATGGGGAGTGAACCGTGACAGACTGTGGACTCTGAGAAACATCCAGAGGGTCTTGAAGGGGCGGGGGGTGGGAGGTTGGGGGAACAAGGTGGTGGGTATTAGGGAGGGCACGTATTGCATGGAGCACTGGATGTGGTGCAAAAACAATGAATACTGTTATGCTGAAAAGAAAAAATAAAGTGTGGCTTTTTCTTGGTTATGCATTTGCTGCAGCTTAACTGGTTTCTAGAGTTCTCATAAAGGTAATTATTTTTTTCCTGTATGTTGTGTTTATTCAGGGTTTCCATGTGAAAATGAGGGCCTGGAGCTTTCTGATCTGCTGTTCTACTGCTGTATTTCTGAGGATTTTTTTTTTAATATATAAAATCCACCTTTCATAAATTGCTCAGATATACTTGAGGCCTACACAAAGTTCCCAGCAGTAGAAATCTTATACATTGTAGCAGAAATATTTCTAAGCTGGATAGAAACTTACTCACTATACTAATCAAGATTCTGATGCCCCAAATGGGTAAAATCAACTAAGATTTTCAAACACTTTGAGTTTTTTTTAAAGATTTTATTTATTTATTTGAGAGAGAGAGAGAAAGAGAGAGAGCACAAGCCACAGGGAAAGACAAAGGGAGAAGCAGGAGCCCAACATGGGGCCCAATCCCAGGACCTTGTGATCATGACCTGAGCTGAAGGCAGCCACTTAACTGACTGGGCCATCCAGGCGCACCAAACACATTGATTTTTATCAAGATCAATGTGCAGGAGTTGTCTGGTTCAGATATTTAGTTGATGGAGAGACTTTTCAGAATCCTGAGTAATTTTTGTTCTTGAGCCCGGCAGTCATCTCAGCAGACACAATGTTCCCTATACTCCCAAGTACTTTTAAATTTATAGCAATTTCTTTTTTCTCAGAAAACATTTTTCTTTTAATGATATCTCAAAGAATATCAGCAGCAATCTCTCTGTGTTACCGTGGGTTTGTTTTATTCTTTACATTCTTCTCACTTCTGAAAAGCAGCTTTTTTTCAAGTTTCTATCTCTCTCTTCACTCTTACATAAAACTTTTGTAGGAGGTCCAATTTGTTAGATTACCCAGAAAAAAGTCCAGACCCATCCTGGTTGGACTGCCTGAGAGTAACTGGCTTTGTCCTCCGATCAATAAATACTCCATAATTCACTACCTTCTTCAGTTCTTCATGCAATTGCAATGAGATTTCAGAATGTAGTGTGTCTCTCTTTATTTCTTTGCTTCATAAAACACTGGTTAGGATATTAGCACTACCAGAGAATTTTTTTCCCACTGTCTTTAGGTGGGTTCCTCCAGTCAGAACCAGCAGTTAATTGGGGAGGGAGTGACCTGGGAAACACCAATAAGGGAATGAGAACTTGAACCAGGAGGGGGAGGAAGCCAACCAAAAGCTTCCTTATTGAGCAGGTTCCTACTCTGGGCAACTGGAGCTCAGCCCCCTGGGGCTATCTGGGAGAATAGGTGGAAGGCATCTTAGAATTGCCCTATCCGGAATACAAGAAAACTGGATACTGCCCACCAACCTCTCTCAGTCACTGACTATAAGTGCATTCTCCTGAGGGACATTAACTTGTCAGTATTTCTGGCCTCTCCCATGGAGGGGACCAGGCTTAATCAACTAGAAACTGCCCATTGGCCAGAAGTCTCAAGTACCTACAGTTGGCATTCTTAGTATGTGGTTTGCACAATGTAGGATGATGAATGTGGGAGGTTGTGGGTGTGGGTTCCCATGACCATGCTATACTCCCTTTCTACTTTCTTCTATTCATGGAAAATAATATCAAAATTCCAAGCTTTCTTTGCAATTCTCCACCTATATACTCAGAGTGGTCCTAGGAGCAAAGGAGATCATGATTTGGGCAATTAAAGAAATATTTTTTATTTTTAGCCAAAGGCATTTTTAAGAGAATAACTGCAAAGAGACATACATTTTCTTCTGTCCTTAAGGTATGTCTCTGTATACAAATGCATTAAGTTATTGTTAATGTAAAATAAAAAGAAAAGTCTCAGAATATTAGTATTCTTGATGATGTGATCTACACAAACTGCTTTAAGAATACTGATATTATTGGGGCGCCTGGGTGGCCCAGTGGATTAAGTCTCTGCCTTCGGCTCAGATCATGATCTCAGGACCCAGACGGGGCTCTGCTCAGCGGGGAGTCTGCTTCCCCCTCTCTCTCTGCCTACTTGTGATCTCTCTATCTGTGTCAGATAAATAAATAAAATCTTTAAAAAAATTTAAGAATACTGTTATTATGGAAGCAGCAACAACTGGGGAGGAATCTCCCTATGTCACAAATGCAGTTTATTTTCTGGCAACTCTGTGTGTGTGTGTGTGTGTGTGTGTGTGTGTGTGTGTGTTTGAACCATCATTTAGCAATTGGAAAAGCATTTGAAGATATTTATAAATCTAATGACTTGCCTTCCTTCTTAGCTCTACTTGCCCACCCCTGGTAAGTTGTGATGTTGAATGTGCTTCCATTAACCAGAAATATGTCTATATTTAACTTATTTGTAACAGAAGAAGAAAGAGAAGTATAAGTAACAAAAAGAGTTGCATTCAAATAATTTATCTGAACACAATAGCAGTCTCTCAGTGCCATATGATATATTGTGGCAAAATAAAGTGATCTGAGCAGGGATGTTGGGAAAGATATTTTCAGTTAAAAATGGTTGTAATTTACAGATGTTATGAAAACATGCTATTAAAGACATGAGTGTAGTATATTAAACTGGACATTTGGTTTTTAATAAAGTAATATTTGTTCATTGCTTCTTGGCAGATTTTAGCATTGTGTAGCCAAACCAAGTTCTAACTTCCTTCCAATTCTCTACCCCTTACATTTTCATGACTCCTCTTTCTCTTGAGGTCTCTGCACAAAGCAGGCCCAGAGGTCTTTGATTCTAACTTTGGTTGCAATAAAAGATGCCAGTGGTGTATTGTCTCTAGTTATTTGCATGTTAAGCAGGAAGATGAGAACAAATGTACCAGCTCCCAGATGGAAAATGGCAAAGATGTGTGGCACTCTGCCCAGCCCATAGCAGACGTCACTCATTAATCTTGGCTCTCAACAAGTCTTGGTGTTGGCTCAGAATTCTCCTCACAGTGATGCATATCCTTAAAATGAGAGCTACTTAGCTTTTTTTTTTTTTTTTTTTGTCCTGGATCAGCAAGTAAAAGTACACAACTTTTGTTGTACTTTGTTGTACTGATACCCAAGTACTGTTTTTTTTTTTTAATCTGGAAGCACTAATGTACCTTGCTCGCTCTTGAGAAGAACTCAGCTGACTGCCTTTAGTATATGGGCATTGAGGAGAGGGTTTTTACATAACTTTACTGCCTCTACTCAGGAAACAATTATCAAGAGTCTAATGTGTATCAGATACCCTTCCTGGTACAATAGATAAGTGATAAATGCCCACGAGACTTGTCCCCAAGGATCCCACAGCTTCAATAGAAGAACAAAACATAGAGGGGGAGGCAAGCAGAGGAAGAGGGTCAGAGAATAGAGAACTTATGAATGTGGACCCTGGAGACAGACTGTCTCTCCACAAACCCTGCCTCTGACACTCATTCTTTGTCCCTAGAAAATTACTTAGCCTCTATAATCTTCAATTGTTCTTACCTATGATGGAGTAATAATACTATCTTTCAGATATATAAGACCATGAAGACTAAATGAATTTAGCATAATGCCAGTAAATGTTTATTACTATTAATTAAGGAAAAAAGTTGGGCTAGCTATTAATTGCTGCAGAATAAATTACCACAAATTTGGAAGCTTAAAGCAAAATGCATATATTATCTTTCCATTTTTGTGGCTCAGAACCCCAGGCACAGATTAACTGGGTTCTGTGTTCCAGGGTTTCTCAGGCTTCTATCAGGGCAGCAGCCAGGGCTGGGGTTGGTTCCAAACGAAGACTCAACTAAGGAAGGGTCTGCTCCCAAATCTGTGGGACTGTTTCTTGGGGGTTGGACTGAAGGTGTCAATTGCTGGCTGGCTATTGCCTGGAGGCCATCCTCATTTCCTTGCCATGTAGGTCTCCCCAACGTGGCAGCATGTTTCATCCCACTGTGCAGTAAAGATAATCTGATAGCAAAGGATAAATCTCAATCATTTTTTATCTACTCACAGAAGTGACTTCCTATTACTGCTTTATATTTTGTTGGTTAGAAGCAAGTCACAGGTCTGTTAGACACACAAAAAGGTGATTACTCAAGGGTATAAGCACCATGAGGTAGAGATAATTGGGGGCCATCTTAGGGTCTCCTGCTATAACATATTTTAAATATAATATGATATAAATTCTATTGAAGGCTGCTCAGAGGAAGTGAGGCTAGTTAGTAAAGGATATCAAAGGAGCCTTCTTCAGGGAGTAGTTGCTAAACCGAGACTGGGAATATAAGAAGTTTCCAGGAATATTAAAACTAAAGGGCTTTCAGGAAGAATGTTGTGTATAAACCCATATGTTCTTGCCCTGGGTGCCACATGGTAGGTTGGAAAGGTGGGTAAGGAAGTATCTTATAACTTCCCCACTGGATCCACTCTCTGTGCCTTGGGAAATTGACCTCAAGTGACGAATAGACCCATTATCCCCCTTTTCCCTTGGTCCTGCTGGGTTCTAACAATGGTGGACACTTCATCAGGAGGAGAGAGAGTTTGAGATGGCCACTCTTTGAACACCTCCTGTGTGATGTCTATGCTCTCTGAATACCTCTTTGACCTGCTGGAATACTTTGATCAAGAGAAAGACCTTTATCACCAGCTTTGTCTCTAGAGTCCATCCTTTTTCCACATTCCTTCTTTTGCCTCTTCAGGACTGCAAGTGATAGCAGTTTCCTTCGTTTCTAGATCTAAGGCATATTCCTTGTGATCTTCTTACCCATTGACTACAGTGTTGCAAATTGTCTCTTTATTAAGTTGTCTTCTAATTACCCAGTTTGGGTGTATCCTATTTTCTGCTAGGGTTAGGCTTTACATTAGGCTTGGGTGAACATTGTTGTGGTCTTGATGAGAGAAACTGAAGCCCATAGTGAAGATATGCGAATAGAGAAAACGTGGTAGAGGACAAGTATGTCTAGAGTATTATCCCAAGGACCTAGGGTGTAGAGAAGAGAATTCAGATGACTTCTTGGTCAGTACTTGGCCATCAGAGGATGGCTGTGACAATAGCCCAAGTGGAAAAGTCAGACGAAGATTGTGTTCAGAAATCAGACAAGGGGTTTGGATCAGACAAGCAGAACCTGAGGATTATGTGGAACAGAGAGAAATGCCCAGGAGATAGAGAAAGCAAGAGTTTGTAGCCTAGAGATTGTCCTGAACTAGAGACACGGATGTGGCAAGGATGGGTTTGAAGTATGTGCTTTAAAATATGAGAGAGGAAGGCGTTGTCTATAGAAAGGAGTGAGAAGAGCAGGGAATTTTAGAAATAATTTAGGAGAAATGAAGACCTAATAGATCTATACAAACACTTAATATTTTCCCAATTAACAATCATTTTATAATACAGATTTTCTCACTTTTTCATTCATTTTACAAATACTTTTTTTAAGCAACTGCTAAGTGACAAGCATTGTTCTAGACATGCATGATACCTCAGTAGTCAAAAGAGACATCAGCTTCTTGTCACATAGGGCTGGCATTCTAGCAAGGGGAGGTGGAAAATAAATACAAACCCTACTAAGTAAGTGTCATAGTAATTCCATAGGTGTTGATGATATAAAGGAAAAAGTACATGTGGTGTAGGCCTCACAGACAGGTGGCTTTTGACAAAGTCTTGAAGGAAGCAAGGTGGCTAGGCATGACAATATCTGGGAAGACTATGTCAGGCAGAGAGGGCAGTAGGGCCCTGAAAAAGGAACAAGTCTGGCATGGCCAAGGAGTAGCAAGGTCAACAGGGCTGAACAGGAAAGAATGATGTGGGCAGAGGAAGAAAGATGATGTTAGACACAGAGGACATGGCATTTGGGCCTTAGAAGCCATTGAGAATTATTGTTGAGGGCTGAGGAAGCCATTGTGAAGAAGTGGGAAGACTCAGGGGGAGATATAGTGAAGCCACTGTGAGGAGGAGGAGCCATTGTGAGGGAGAGGAGTCACTGTGAGGAAGGAGTTACTGTGAGGTAGGGGAGCTACTGTGAAGAGGGAGTTTCCAGTGTGAGGGAGAAGATCCCCTAACAGTTGAACAAAGGAGTGATAGGAGATGACTTACACTTTACCAAAATCACATTGTCCCTGCTCGGATGTCTGGGAGGGGCCAAGGTTAGAAACAGGGAGATTATACAGAAGCCATTGCAAAAGCACCAAGATGAGACTGTGGCCAGTGTAATAAGAGTGGGCTGGTAAGAAGTTCTGTGCATATGTTGAAGACAAACAGCAGCGGGGGAAAACCAAACTAATTCTTGTCATAGTAGTTACTGACTGAGATGACTAGATTCTGAAAACAGTGGGTGAAAATTGATGAGAAACATGACCTTTATTTCAGCTATTTCTCTATAAGATATGTATTAATTACAAAACTAGGGGAAATCTGGCAGACACAGACACAGTAGTCATCAGGTGATCAGAGTTAATTTCACAATAATGGGACAAATAGACACTGTGTGTCTCAGTGATATAAAGCACTGAGAAGGACACAATGGTGTCTCAGTTGTTAACCTTGCCCAAATGTAAAACTTGAATCTAAACATGAAAAAACATCAGACAAACCCCAAATCAAGAACATTCTACAAAATACCTGGCTTATACTAAAAAAGGAAAGAAAAACAAACAAAAACAAAAACTTTCTGATAAAAGGAGACTGAAGTTTCTTGGCAAGATCATGAATCATTCTTTTGCCACAAAGGATATTAGTGGGTGAATTGACAAACCTAAATTAGGTTTTTAGATTAGAAATAATATTACACTAGTGTTAATTTCCTGATTTTGGAAATAATACTGGGTTAAGTAAGAGGATGCACTTGTTTTTAAGAAAAGTGCCTTGAATCATTTAAGAATAAAAAGAAGGAAAATTAGATGCCATGTTTGCAAGTGACTCCCAAATTATTCAGAATACACTAAAAATATGTATATACAGAGAGAGAATGATAATGCGAATATGGGAAAATGTTGACTTCTGGGGAATCTGGGTGAAAGATATACAGGAAGTGTTCATACTCCCCTTGCAAATTTTCTGTAAGTTTAAGGTTGTTTCAAAGTATAAAGGCAATTTTGATTCATAAATACTCTTCCCAGAAATTTTGGGAATTTCCAAAGTTTTCCAATTCTCTAATTTATTCCAGCTTTTGACTCAGTGCCAATAATGTTATATTAAAGACATATTTAAATTCCCAAAATAAAATAACCAAAAAGGAAAACCCATGACTTAATAAATGTATTCCTGGGAATTTGTAGATCTTTTCATTTATACTAAGTTCATAAGGCAGTGGGTTCTTTTTTCCCTTTTTCTGTCTTTTGGCAGAGGAACTTCGCCTGCAAATGACATTTCATGCATCTTGTCTCCATATAAAATTAATCCAATTCTGAAGCCTGATAGGTTCTACTCCCGACTTCCTCTTACACTTAGAGAAGCCTGGAACATCTTGGTGAGTTCTATGTGTTCCTGGGGACCCAGTTTGAAAATTGTCCACCTGAGAACCAATGATGGAAATGCTTTTAGAAAGGGAATGCTTGATAGCCTTTCAAGGTGATATGCATTTCGTACACTGAGTTTGCTTAAATTGAACTATTTACCACATCCTTCATTTGAAAACAGAACTTTGCAAACCAGGATTCTTTCCTGTCCAGTAATATCTAAATCACTCTTCACTTTTTGATGTCCAACACGCTGTTTCAGAGAAATGTTTCTAAAAGATGCACACATGCAAAAGAAATCTTACATTGCAGACCATGCGGAAACAATCAAAAGATGCGCCAATGACTCTGGGAAGATGTCTTCAAATTGTGAAATATGGAAGGAGGAAGATGGCTTATCTGAGCCTGGAGATGCGGCTCAGTAACTGGGAGTTTGGCAGCTCACTTGTCAGAGAGGTCACTAGTTTATTGCCTCTTGAGTTTGGGAGATCATAGTGGGGAGAAGCAGTGATTCAGGATTCAGACAGCCCAGTTCAGTGAATAGCATGTCATGGGCCCCTATTCAAGCCATGATGCCTTGGACATCATTTTTCTGATCCTCATATTGCAGTGATTAGATCAGATGTTTTTATTTTACTGATGGCATCTTTTAGTTCTACGCATCAAAGAACCCACCGAACTGACTTGAATAAAAGGGATTCTGGGAAAACGAGACGCAGCTTTTGAATCTCTTCACTTCCTCACATTAAAGCAAACAGAAAAGATCCCCTGTAAGCTCCGAAACATAAGGAGATGAAGATAACCAATCAACAGGCACAAGTCCTGAATGCTATCACCATGTGTGGAACAGAGAACAGAACCAGAAAGTAATGAGATGTCTGATAGAGGAACCCACAGTCACCAACAGGCATGAATGTACCAAGGCAGGCACTAGGGGTGAGGGCCCAACCCAGGTGGAAGGAGTGTCACTGACAATGGTTAGGACTATTGTTTGAGGCTATAGTAGGGAGCAAAACAACTTTTAGCCACTTCTACTGTTAGCTACTTCCCTGCACCAGATTTATAACATGGACAATATCAAACTATAGTGTCCAGGGATGTTTTGTGATGAAACTATGAAGAAGCACAAGCAAGTGATTACTCTAGCATTCAGGATAGTAGTTACACTTTGGGGAGGGAGTAGTTTCAGATCCTAGGTGCTTCTGAGGTGACTGACAAAGTTCCATTTCCTAACTTCAGTGGGTACAAATGTGTTTACTTTGTACTACTCACTGATCGGTGCATTGTGCTTGTGTTGTACTTTAGGATAAATTATTTTTTAATAGCTTGAACAATAGAGTGAATACAGAGATGGCACTAATTGGAAGACCAGAGTAAGTCACTCTAGATGGGGCTTGATCCAGCAGGTCTTCAACTGTCATCAAAGGACTGGTTTTCTTTAACTCTTGGCTCTGATCTCTATGGGTTGCCTCAGTAGTAAAATGGCTACAGCTACCTCAACCCTAATCTCTTCAAACTCTCTTGTCCAGAGGAGAGGGAAACTTTCTGTTCTTAGATCCAATAGAGTCATGGAATCACTCTCATTGGTCCAGACAAAGTCACATGCCCACTCTGAGCCAATCACTAGCTAAGCCAATTCAATGTCAAGTGACCAATCCCACCCACTATTTATTTCTGAGCTTGGTAGAGGGAAACAAGGACAGGGCTAGTGAGAGATAAGAAAATGGGTACTAAGAAACCATTCCAAAATGATGTCACTACACACTCCAACCCTAAATCCTCTTGACTTAACCAAGTGAACAAAGGGATATGTGGCAGAGTTGGAAAATAGTAGCAAAGAGATGAGGGTAAAAAAATGACCAGTCTTTGGAAAGAAGCCCCCAAAAGAAGAGCTCATGCAGGTGGGCCTTGAGAGTTCTCCCCAGCCCCAAGGTTCCACCTGCACAAGGACTCCTTATGTGTGCATCAGCATAATGGTTACTTGCCACCGTGTGCCAGGTATCACTGCTGCCAAATGGCCACAGCACTGTCCTTGGGAAACCAAAGAACATGGAGCCTGAGGGCAGTTGGTTTAAAGAGAGAGGTTAAGGAAAGCAGCTGATGCAGTGTTCATCAACAAATATCTAATGTGCACCCTGTGTGCACTTACTCTTCTCTCCACAAAATAGCTTTCATTTGGGAGGGAACTCACCAATACCCCAAAATATTCCAGATTCCATGATGGCTTCTAGTTCAGACTCTGGCTCTCTTTTGTGACAAAAACCCTTTGGCAGTATAGGGTAAGCCTGCAGACCCTTTCTCATCATAATGCTATTCAATGTACAAAACACAAAAGATTATAAAGGAAGCCAATGATCTGAAAATGTACTTATCGAAATATTTTTAATTGTGATATAATGATCTTCTTTTTTTTTTTAAAGATTTTATTTATTTACTTGACAGAAAGAGATCACAAGTAGGCAGAGAGGCAGGCAGAGAGAGAGAGAGAGAGGGAAGCAGGCCCCCTGTTGAGCAGAGAGCCCGATACAGGACTCGATCCCAGGACCCTGAGATCATGACCTGAGCCGAAGGCAGCGGCTTAACCCACTGAGCCACCCAGGCGCCCCTATAATGATCTTCTTCAACAAATTGAGAAATGATGATCTACTATGATGAGTTTCATACGGACCATGATCTCAAACTATTGATGAGTATAATGAATGATCCCAGATATTAGTGGTGACTGTAATGTGATATGAAAATACCTGTGACCTTTAGGAGTGAAAAGGCAAAGGTTTTGCTAAAAACTGACATGGTTTGCTGCCTACATTCATAATGCAAGTACAAGGTAAGTGAAAGAGATGTAGGTTTCACTCCATAACTGTTTATGGATCCCTGCCTCCAAATTAAGACCTCTACCCTACATAAGTTCCCATGGCAACACTATTCTTTGGGTAGAAGTGGTATAGACTAGATTTGTGAGAAAACTTTTTAATAGTAAGTTTATAAAAAGATATATATAGCACATCAAGGAAGAGTCTCCATCATTTACATTTCATACTGTACTTGTAGTTTTTATTTTGAATAATGTCATACCTACTTCCTTCCTAAGGAAGAAAGCAGATGACAACATGCTTGTTTGTGTTTCTTTCAGTTTGCCCTAGAGTGAATGCCCTAGAAAGTGGAATCTCTGAGATGCAAAGGATACTTCTGTTTCTTTAAGCAAGGAGTAGGAATCTAATAGTTTGTTTGCATTCAGACCACACGCATATACACATAAAAAGTGACTGAGGAAGGTTCTTTGAGAATCTTTCATTCATATGCATACATATGGAATTTCTCAAAGGAAATAGTACTTTTAAAAAAGACATTTTTCCAATTTCAGCTTTCATTTCTCTAAGGCACTGAATCTGAAAACAAAATGAGCATCTCAGGTGTCTTGTACTTTTCCTCAAATAGAGGAAACACTTAAGCTTTGTTGTAAACTTGGGCAGTACGGTCTGGCTGGTTCCTGGTGACATTTTCTGATCCAGAATAGGACTTCCCATTATTTTACAACATTATTACTTAAGTTCTGTCAGCAAAGATGAGTGGAGGCTGGGGCAGTGTAATTTATGAGTCATGGCCAGGCCAGTCGAAAGAACACATCTTTCGCATCAAGAATGTTTCTGAGTACTTACTTCTTGCCAAGAGGAAAAGCAATAGTGGTACTGCAGAGATCCTGCATGAACATTTCATAGGGCTTGCTCTGACATCTGGTCCAGCCCCAACCTACAAGCCAAATCGTGCTTCAATCACCCAGGAGCCTGGGGCTGGGAAAGAAACCTGGGCCGCTGGGCCTGGGCCACCAACCAGTTGTGGTATTATTATAAAATACCATAGGCTGGATTCTTAAACAATAAACATCTATTTCTCAGTGTTCTCAGGCTGGAAGTCCGAGATTAGGGTGTCAGCTTAGTTGAGTTCTTGATGAGGGCTCTCTTTCTGGTGTACAGATGGCTGCCTTCTTGCTGTATCCTCACATGGCAAAGAATGAGTGAGATCCAGTCAGTTTCTCCTTATAAGAACACTAATTTTATCGTGGGGGTTCCACACTCAGCCTCACTGAAATTTAATGACCTCCCAAAGACTTTACCTCCAAATATCATAATATGTGGGATTGGAAATTCAATGTATAGATTGGGGTATGTGGGGGGGGGGGGGACCATAAACACTCAATCCATACCAGCTGCATGTTTTTGAAGATTTTCAAGGAAGACCATTAAGTCACATATGTCATTAATATACACTGAATATGAAACAATTTTTTGAGAAAGCTATCCTTCAGTCTACTTTATGCTATGAACTACTAAATATATTTTCATTTTTCAAATGAAAGAAACTAATTCATTTTCTTGGACAGTATATATTATTATTATTTTTTCTTTACCAAACTATTTTTTATTTCTTTTTTTTTATAAACATATAATGTATTTTTATCCCCAGGGGTACAGGTCTGTGAATCTCCAGGTTTACACACTTCACAGCACTCACCATAGCACATACCCGCCCCAATGTATTTTTAAAAACTTATAAAGGGGAAAGTAAAAGTCACCTGAAAGCCCTTGGTCCAGGGATAACCATCATCACCATTTCGTAAGCAGACATTTTTCTAGATATCTCTCTATTCGTGTGTATGTCCATATGTGCCTACGCATATGATTGTACATAAAATATGTGCCTTAAACACAATTTTCACCCTGGTTTTTGCACCTTGGTTTGTGCTGATTTTTCAACTCCAAATTTTTCCTCATCACCAAACATAGACACACATCATTATAGGTGTCATAATAACATAGGGCATATCTGTAAACTGTTTTGTTTAAACTCCTGCCCCTCCGTTGGCAAGTTGTTTATGCTGTTCCTGTTGTGATGGGCAGGTTGCATAGATACTTCCTCTCCTACCAACCCCATGAAGAGGAACCCATTGCCCCACATCCACGTCAGCTGTAGATTTATTAATCTTTGTTATCTTTACCAATGTGATCATTAAAACTCCTTATTGTTTTGGTTTACATCTATTTGATGCAAACAGATTAAACATCTTTTTCATAATTTATTGGCTGGCCAGACTTAGTTCACAACAACAGCAAAGCACACAAATTGTCTTTATGAAGAAGATGCAGCATAAGCACTAGTTATCTCCTAAAGAATCTTGAAAAATAAGTTCTAAACGGAAACAAATCTTAAATTTACCCAAAGTGTGAGATGATTTTGAGTCAGAATAGTATTGCTTAGGACCTCTACATTCTTAGCTGTCCTTCTTTTTAAACAGCTCTTTGTCCGTTTTCTCATCTCAGATATTTTTATCGCAAAAGATAGGTAATGGGAAATGTCCGTGCTTCTATTTGTGGAGATGGTGATTCTAGTGTTGGCCACATCTGGGTTAGAAATATAACTCTACTCTGTACTAAACAGTTCCTTTCCTTTTCTCCTAAAAATATTACTTATGTTCTTAAAAATGGGTATTTTGGCATGAATAAACATTATCATTCTTACTTCACACATAGAAATGAAAAGAAGTTATTTGTACCACCCCAAATTATATGTATACATTTATGTATATCTGCACAAATACCATATCCATTTTCCCATGTGATTTTTCTCCTAGATAAGAATGGAATCTTTCTTCCTAATGAAGAAAGATACCTTAGTAACTGAATGACTAGCCAGGGTCAACCATGTAAATGGCAAATATGGGTTAGAACATAGCCATCATGACTCCTAGCTCAATATTCTCCCCACTACTTTAGCTATAAGCAAAACCAAATGTAACTACAACAGTTCTTTTATCAGCTGCAGCTTAGAGCCAAAAGTGACCCATGGCTCAATTACCACAAGCCCTACAGACAATGTCCATCCAAACCACAGTCCGGGAACACACCCCAGACACCCACAGTTGCCCTGAGCTTCTCCAAGTTCTCTATCCCACAAAAGGATTCTGTGAAATCTAACCACACTTCATTCTTGATAAACCAAGATTAAAGAGTATTTCTACACAAAAGTTTATTCTCTCAACCAACAGAGATGAAGCTGTATTTCCCTCTCTCTCCCACAATGCCCATGTGGTTGTGCAATACATGTAAATCAAGTATTAATTAAATAAATTGTCTCCTAATGGTCCTGAGACTATTAGCCAGCCTTTCTATTCAGTAAGAACACATCTGATGCCAGAAATTGACTATGTTATCATCTGCCTATCAGTAAATATTTACCTAAAGGCAATGTTCTAAATATATGAAGACCATCAAAGCACATAAAATATGCCCCTTTCCGGGGCACCTGGGTGGCTCAGTGGGTTAAAGCCTCTGCCTTCGGCTCAGGTCATGATCCCAGTGTCCTGGGATCGAGCCCCGTGTCAGGCACTCTGCTCAGTGGAGAGCCTGCTTCCCTTTCTCTCTCTCTCTGCCTGCCTCTCTGCCTACTTGTGATCTCTGTCTGTCAAATAGATAAATAAAATCTTTTAAAAAAAATGCCCCTTTCCTAAATAACTCCTAACCCTGGATAGGAAGAAAAGTCACCCAGTGGAAAAGCCACCACCATGCCCAGCACAAACATCTGTACCCCTAGAGTCAAAAGGGACCCCTTACTTCAAAAAGAAAAAAGTTTTTCATAAGCATTGATTCAGAACTTAACTCTGCTGGGAATGCTACAAACATGCTCTGTGATTAGACTTCAACAACTATCTTGTGAGTGAATATTATTTCTGCCCTTAACAGATAAGAAATTATTCCCTGAATAAAGACCTAGCCTATTAAAAGAAAATTTTCCATAGACATTTTACTGATCTAGTAAGCTTTTATTTAGCAAATCATGATTCAAGCAGTATCCAATATAGCAGATAGAAAGGAGCTCCAAAGGGTTGTTCAATTCAAGAGATCTTTAAATTTTTTTTATTAACATATAATGTATTATTAGCCCCAGGGGTACAGGTCTGTGAATCACCAGATTTACACCCTTCACAGCACTCACAATAGCACATACCTTCCCCAATGTCCATAACCCAACCACCCACTCATTAGCCCCCTTCCCCTCAGCAACCCTCAGTATGTTTTGTGAGATTAAGAGTCTCTTATGATTTGTCTCTCTCCTGATCCCATCTTGTTTCATTTATTCCTTTCCTACCCCCCAAGTCCCCCACATTGCCCCTCAACTTCCTTATATCAGGGAGATCATATGATAATTGTCTTTCTCTGGTTGATTTATTTCACTCAGCATAGTACCGTCTAGTCTTTTATAGACCAAAGTGAGCAGGAACGAGGAAGTTGCACTGGGCTTTTACTGATTGGTTAAAACAGGGTTAATTTCCTTATATGAAGCAAAGGGAAGTCTTGGAGCCAGGTCAGGTAACTTGTGCTGAGCACTGAGTAGTTGACTTGGCCTTCCTTTTCTGGGACACCTGAGCATAGAAACTTAGTTTAGTTTTGGTTTGCTGATAGAGGGCATAGCATGAGTGACTGCATCTTGGGCCTATTCTGGTTACTGTAGCAGAGCAATAATAATTTTTTATTTGTTTGTTTCATATCAGAGAACACAAGGAGGCATGGGTAGGACCTTGGGATGATAGTTTGGCATCCTTGCTATACTTGCTTTCACATCAGAAACTCAAGCGCTGAATTAACCTTTACTGCACTGTCTTGAATCTGGGAAATGGAGTGTTCTTTGTTGTTGTTGCTGTTGTTGTTGTTTTCCAATCAAGGAGACACCTAGCAATGGTAGAACTACTTAGAGCATTTCCCCAGCTATACACTCGTGAGGGCTCACACGTTGGACCACACGGGATGCTCTGTTGAGACCTTGAAAGAAACTAGCACCACCAGCACCTCCGTGTCCTCTTCTACTGTGCAGTGAGGGAACCCCAGCACCACCTCAGGTGAAAAACAAGTGTGGATTCAGCCCTTTACCTTTCTGCTCCTATTTGGTGGATTAAATTTAGCAATTACGCCATTGAGCTGAAAAAGCTGAAAACAACAAATCAAAAATCCAAGAACAATTCAACATTGAGTGATGTACAGGTGGAAGGAAAAGAAAACAGATCCATGACAATATTCAGCTTCATAAAACAGGCAAATACATGAAGCTCATGAGGACAAAATATTTTAAATGCTTAGAATATGTTGTGATAATGGAAATACTCCACATAAACACTGCCTGGTACAGCTGTTACCACCTCTGTGTGGCCACTGAGCACTTGACTAATAGAATGGAGAAACCGACTTTCAAGTCCTGTTTAATTATAAAATTTTAAATTTAAATAACTGTGTGTGGCTAGTGACAACAATGGGACAGCACAATAATCTAGAATTCTTTTCCCAGAAGAAAAGCACACAGATAAGATGATTAAGGTAGCAGCCTGGGAAAACAGGCTTGCAGAATTTAAGGCTTTAAAAAGTCTTAAGAGGATGGTGGAGGGACTAATGAATACCATGAAGACAAAGATGTTGAAATCTGAGCACGTGTAATATGCCAAGGCAAAGGAAGAAGAAGGCGGGCAGTCTTAGTTATACATTACAGAGAACAGTCTGTCCATTCCCCCCTCCTCCTCCCCCCACACTCTGCTTTTTATCAGTTCCACCCATTTTAAAAATGAGAATCAGTTCCTAGGTGGTAATTCTCTCTGCCAGGTCAGATTAGCCAGGCAGAGGTTGAGCTGAGCCTACAAGTTTTATCTCCTGGTTTTTTTTTATTTGTTTATTTACAGCATAACAGTGTTCATTGTTTTGGCATCACACCCAGTGCTCCATGCAGTACGTACCCTCCCTATTACCCACCACCTGGTTCCTCAACCTCCCACCCCCCACCGCCGCCCCTTCAAAACCCTCTGGTTGTTTTTCAGAGTCCATAGTCTCTCATGGTTCATCTCCCCTTCCAGTTTCCCTCAACTCCCTCTCCTCTCCATCTCCCCATGTCCTCCATGTTATTTGTTATGCTCCACAAATAAGTGAGACCATATGATACTTGACTCTCTCTGCTTGACTTATTTCGCTCAGCATAATCTCTTCCAGTCCCGTCCATGTTGCTAAAAAAGTTGGGTATTCGTCCTTTCTGATGGAGGCATAATACTCCATTGTGTATATGGACCACATCTTCCTTATCCATTCATCCGTTGAAGGGCATCTTGGTTCTTTCCACAGTTTGGCGACCATAGCCATTGCTGCAATAAACATTGGGGTGGCCCTTCTTTTCACTCCATCTATATCTTTGGGGTAAATACCCAGCAGTGCAATTGCAGGGTCATAGGGAAGCTCTATTTTTAATTTCTTCAGGAATCTCCACACTGTTCTCCAAAGTGGCTTCACTAACTTGCATTCCCACCAACAGTGTAAGAGGGTTCCCCTTTCTCCACATCCTCTCCAACACACATTGTTTCCTGTCTTGCTAATTTTGGCCATTCTAACTGGTGTCAGGTGGTATCTCAATGTAGTTTTAATTTGAATCTCCCTGATGGCTAGTGATGATGAACATTTTTTCATGTGTCTGATAGCCATTTGTATGTCTTCGTTGGAGAAGTGTCTGTTCATATTTTCTGCCCATTTTTTGATATGATTCTCTGTTTTGTGTGTGTTGAGTTTGAGAAGTTCTTTATAGATCCTGGATATCAACCCTTTGTCTGTACTGTCATTTGCAAATATCTTTTCCCATTCTGTGGGTTGCCTTTTTGTTCTGTTGACTGTTTCCTTTGCTGTGCAGAAGCTTTTGATCTTGATGAAGTCCCAAAAGTTCATTTTTGCTTTTGTTTCCTTGGCCTTTGGAGACATATCTTGAAAGAAGTTGCTGTGGCTGATATCGAAGAGGTTACTGCCTATGTTCTCCTCTAGGATTCTGATAGATTCCTGTCTCATGTTGAGGTCTTTTATCCATTTCGAGTTTATCTTTGTGTACGGTGTAAGAGAAAATCAAGATAAAGAGTCATATTGATATGAATACAGTAATAGTAGGAGATCTTAATACGCCTCTCTCAGAAATAGACAGATCATCGAAGCAGAAAATTAATAAAGAAATAAGAGCATTGAATGAAACATTGGACCAGATGGACCTCATAGACATATACAGAACATTCCACCCTAAAACAACAGAATACTCATTCTTCTCAAGTGCACATGGAACCTTCTCCAGAATAGACCACATACTGGGTCACAAAGCAGGACTCAACTGATACCAAAATACTGACATTACTCCCTGCATATTCTCCGATCACAATGCTTTGAAACTGGAACTCAATCACAAGGAAAAGTTCAGAAGGAACTCAAACACCTGGAAGCTAAAGACCACCTTGCTTAAGAATGCTTGGATCAACCAGGAGATCAAAGATGAACTTAAATAATTCATGGAAACCAATGAGAATGAAGACACTTCCGTCCAAACCTATGGGATACAGCAAAGGCGGTTCTAAGGGGGAAATACATAGCCATCCAAGCCTCCCTCAAAAACATTGAAAAATCCAGAATACACCAGCTGTCTCTACACCTTAAAGAACTGGAGAATCAACAACAAATCAAACCAACTCCACATGCAAGAAGGGAAATAATCAAGATTAGAGCAGAGATCAATGAGGTAGAAACGAGAGATACAGTAGAACGTATCAATGAAACTAGAAGCTGGTTTTTTGAAAGAATCAATAAGATCGATAAACCATTGGCCACACTAATCCAAAAGAAAAGAGAGAAAGCCCAAATTAATAAAATGATGAATGAAAAGGGAGAGATCACAACGAACACCAAGGAAATAGAAACAATCATCAGAAATTATTACCAACAGTTATATGCCAATAAGCTAAGCAACCTAGATGAAATGGATGCATTCCTGGAAAGCTACAAACTCCCAAAATTGAACCAGGAAGAAATTGACAACATGAATAGACCGATATCTAGTAATGAGATTGAAGCAGTGATCAAAAACCTCCCAAAAAACAAGAGCCCAGGACCTGACGGATTCCCTGGGGAATTCTACCAAACTTTCAAAGAAGAAATAACACCAATTCTCTTGAAGCTGTTCCAAAACATTGAAGCAGAAGGAAAACTTCCAGACTCTTTTTATGAAGCCAGCATTACCCTGATCCCCAAACCAGGCAAAGACCCTACCAAAAGGAGAATTTCAGACCAATATCACTGATGAATATGGATGCAAAGATTCTCAACAAGATCCTAGCAAACAGGATCCAGCAGCACATTAAAAAGATTATCCACCATGACCAGGTGGGATTCATCCCTGGGTTCCAAGGTTGGTTCAACATTCGCAAATCAATTAATGTGACAGAACAAATCAATAAGAGAAAAGAGAAGAACCACATGGTCCTCTCAATTGATGCAGAAAAAGCATTTGACAAAATCCAGCATCCGTTCCTGATGAAAACGCTTCAAAGTATAGGGATAGAGGGAACATTCCTGAACTTCATAAAATCTATCTCCTGATTTTGAATTCAAATGGTTCACAATTGTTCCCTGCCACCTTGGGAGAGAATGAAGGAAGTGATTTAAATTGTTAGTCAGAAAAAAAGGAGGACTTTCTAATTGCAAATGCCCTGGGCTCCTGGCACTAGGGAGCTGAGGCTGCTCACTCTCTTGCCCCACAGTCCAGGCTGCTATGGGAATGCTGGGTGATACCACCTGACAGAAGGCCCCAGAGGAGGTAATCACTCTTTATGGGCTTCTTTGGCTTTCTATGGAAATGAAATCTACCATAATAGTCACTCAGGTCTAGAACCCAAGAAGAGTGGTTCTCTGCTGGGGTAATTTTAATCCCTGCCTCCATCCCAGGGGACTTTTGACAATGTTCGGAGACATTTTTGCATTTCACAACTGGGTAGGGAAGTTGTACTACTGGCCCTAGTGGGTCCAGGTCAGGAATGCTGCTAAACATCCTATAATGCACAGGACAGCTGCCCTTTCTCAAAGAATTATCTTGCCCCAAATGTCAATAATATCCAGGTAGAGAAATTCTGCTTCAGAGTGATATGGGTGAATAAAATTGAATTCCTATGATGGCATTCTCTGCTATGTGGAATACAGCAAAAGTTCTTACTCTGTTAAGGACAGAGGTGGCTTAAGAAACCCTTCATATTCTTCTACCATTTTCTGTACCCTCTCCCACCATCTGAAGGGTCCCCCAAAGACCTGATATAGAGGATTCTATGTTGTTCTCAATTATAACAAGTAATGACATCATCTGGAGACAGATGCATGCACATGAGACTAGTTAAAATCTCAGTCCACAACTGAGGCATACAAGAAATCCTAATTGATCCCTTCTTTACATCAGCCCAGGATGTCCATTAGCCAAGGATGGACATGAAGACAACACATTTAGACAACTCTTTCAAGACAGTTTTTAGTGAAAGGGAAGCTAGTAAATAGAACTGTATGTAGCCACAGGGGGACATGGGCTTATGGATATATTAAAGGATAATAATTTTTAAATTTTAAAATAATTACTCAAATAAATGGAGAATGAACACGTGTCAAATATTTTATGTAATTCATTAATTAATGAGGGAACTCATAAGACATCACTGGTTCCCGAGAGAATTTAAATTATTGCATCAACCTCGAGAGAGAATTCCAAATTAAATTATTGCATCAACCTAGGGAGCTAAGTCAGGAATGCTGACATGAATTTATAAGAAGCTGTAAAACTAGCTTTTCCATGGAGGAAAAAAGAAATTAATTGTCTTTTTGCAAGACAGAATCTATGAATAACTATCATTTTCATTTCTATCAGTTATCTATAACTTCCAGAGTCATAAAACAGCTCAAGGACAATGAAAGGTACAGAGACTCTGAGAACCAGATCACCAGGGAAAATGTATTTAGATAATGCATTGCTTTCCATAGAAGATACTTTGTAAATTTTTGGTCTATTTTGGAGTTTTTAATAATTTCCCCTACAGAAGTCTTTGTGGTTGTCATTTATGTGGAGTGATTATGATATAATCTGTGTTGATGGAAATAATGGGGGAAATTTGCCGATTCAGGAGGAACTGAACTGCAAGAATGAACTGAATCCAAGCAACAAGCTTCAGGACCAGCCTTAGACAGGAACAGGGAAACTTCACAAGTGCCCCAGGAGAGAAGAGAGAACATGTGAGCCAGTTGCAGGCTATTAGTAGACATGGTTGTGGGGAAGTAAGGTAATGACCTCAATACCATCTACTTTCTCAGGAAAATACTAAGTGAAGAAATAGGCCAAGGGTAGAGCAGGTAGAGTGGGTGATGAACACTTAGCAATAGCAAGGGATATTGAATGGTCATCCTTACAAGACAGAACAAGCAGTTAGATATGGTGGGTGGATGGGCATTGGTAAAGGCCAGCTGGGATGTATGTGAATTTTTACAACATGATCAGAATTATTGCCCAGGGGGTAGACACTGATCAATGGTACAAAATAGATAGTCCAGAAATAGGTCCACACAGATATGCTGGACTGATTTTTCTCCTCAAAAGCACAAAAGAAATTCAATGGAGGAAAGACAGCCCTTTCAACAAATAGAGATGGTCCTGTTGGACAGCCACAGGCAAAAAACGTGAACCTCAACCCTCACTCACCTTATATAAAAATTAGCTCAAAATGGGTTATGGACTTAAGTGTAAAATGTAAAATTATAAAACTTTTAGAGAAAATATCGGAAAATATCTTTAGGCTCAAAGACCAGGCAAAGAAATTTTTAGACTTGACACCAAGCATGGTCCATAAAAATTTGATAAATTGGATTTCACCAAAATTAAAAATATTTGTCCTGTGAAAGACCTTATTAAAAGGATAAGGTGAGCTACAGACAGGGAGAAAATATTTGAAAATCACATACCCAACAATACTCTGGTATCTAGAATATATAAAGAACTCTTAGCACCAACAATAAAAATAAAAATAAATCAGAAAATGGGCCAAATATATGAACAGACATTTTACAGAAGAGGATAAGCTGATTGCAAATTAGTACATGAAGAGTTGTCTATCACTACTCATTTAGGAAATACAAATTAAAATTGCAATGAAAAACTGCCATACTTCTTTCAGAAGAGCAAATAATAATAATAGCAAGTAACAACACCAACATTGGTGAGAATATGGAGAAACTGAGTTACTTACACATTGTTTGTGGAAATGTAAAATGGTAGAGTCTCTCCAGAAAATTGTTTAATAGTTTCTTAAAATTTTAAACATGCAAATATTATAGAACCCAGAAATTATAGTCTTGGTATTTACTCCAGAGAAATAAAGAGACATTCACATGGATATATACACATGAATGCTTATGGAAGTTTTCATAATAGCCCCAAATTGGAAGTAACCCAGATGTCCATCAATGAGTGCAGGATTAATCAAAGTGTGGTACAGTCACACCATGGAGTACTACTCAGCAATGTAAAGGAACAGACTATTGATATATACAACAATTTGGATGAATCTAGAGAGAATGATGCTGAGTGAAAAATCCCAACCTCAAAAGGCCACATACTTTATGGTTCAATGTATATGATTTATATAAAATTCTTGAAAGGACAAATGTAAAGAAATAGAAAATAGATTAGTGGTTTTCAAGCATTAAAGACATGGTAGAAGTGAGAGGAAAGTGGGTGTGGCCATAAAAAGACAATAAGGCATATCCTTGTGACAGAAGTATTCTGTATCTTGATCGTATTGATGTCAACATCCTAGTTGGGATACTATACTGCCTTTTACAAGGTGTTACCTTTGGGGGAAACTGGGTAAAGTGTACAAGAGATCTTTTTGTGCTTTTTTGTATGACTGCATGTGAACCTACAATTATCTCAAAATGAAAATGAAAATGAAAGAGTTTGAATAAAACAATCGTGACCATTCAGCAACGATGTGGGCTTTGTCCCAACCATTGGTCCTCAAATGTGGATGTGGATTAGGATAAGAATTAGGTTTAACCTGACTGGGTTGCAATTTGCCAGGTGAGAGCCATTAACGGAGATGAGGATGTATACAAGGAGCAGAAATGAGGTTGGGCCTGAAACGAAAAGAGGGGAGCCATGACAGTGGAAGTGGAGGACAGACAAAAGTGATGAATAGTAAGAAAATGGTGACTTAGTCCATGGGGTCCCATGAGTAGCAAAGCAGTGTAGTAAAATGAGTGAGCTGCAAAGAATGAAATTCTGAGAGTGGGATTCTCAGTCGAGACTTGGTAGGCATTGTGGTTTAGAGGTATTGCCAAAATGCAGTGAAGAAGAACTGGTTGTGAGGAAGTTAAGGAACCAAGAAGCCAAGGCAGGGCATGGGTCATCTCCTTGGACTGCTGAATCCATTCAAGGGTGAAAATAGACACTGGCGAAGACAAAAATGGAGTAAGAGACTAAAATACTCCATAAATGAGGCAAGTTGGTATAATCTTGTGGTATGCACTTCAGATAAAGTGAGTCTTTATTAAAGAAAGGAGGAGAAGTGGTCTTGTTTGGAAGCAACAATTAGGAACAAAGAAGACAGCTAACTCCCAGTTATGTATGATATGAATGGTAGGAATGAGAGTGGGTGAAAGGAAAGGTAAGGAGAGGGTCAGAGAATAGATACAGTACTCAATAAATATTTGAAACATTTTAAAATTAAATTTAACATAAGGAATAACACGGAGGACATGGAGATATGGAGAGGAGAAGGAAGTTGGGGGAAATTGGAGGTGGAGATGAACCATGAGAGACTGGACTCTGAAAAAACAATCTGAGGGTTTTGGAGGGGCAGGGGGTGGGAGGTTGGGTGAGCCTGGTGGTGGGTATTATGGAGGGCACATGTTGCATGGAGCATTGTGTGTGGTGCATAAACAATGAATTCTGGAACACTGAAAAGAAATTTTAAAAATAAATAAAAATTTTAAAAAATGAAAATACAAAAAAAATTTAAATTACAATTGAGAAGACTAGCCTTCCATTCGTTGGTGGCTTCCAGCAAATTTGGTTCCAAAACTTCTTTTAGAAACTCATTTTCTATATAAATGAGCTAGATTTTTTTTTCTAGGTAAATGACTCATTTATTATTTTTTAAATCACATTCAAGAAAAAAACAAGCTTGATTTTTCCATAAGCAAGATAATATTGCAGAAAATTATTTTCTAAACTTTAGGTTTTGGGTACATTAGTTATTTGTAAAATTAGCTCGGTAAGTAGCACCAGACATTTGATAAGTGAACCAGAATATATGAGAAATGGGAAGCCTTATTTTAGGAACTGTCAAGATCCTTAGGTAGATAGTGGAAGATATTTGTTTTGTCCACTACGTGATATCTCAAAAGTACTCCATGTTGAGGTAAGTCCCTCACTGGATGGGATTTGTTGACAGAATCATGCCTTCTGATGGAGAAATGTCATTACTCCTTCTGTATCTATGCCCAACAACCACCTCGCTGGTAGTGATTTTGTATACAACTGGTCTCTGCATTGGGTGTTCATATCTAAGATCCTTGAGACTTACGGAAGTGAACCAAAGTCACAGGGAGAATTGCTAAATCATCCGTAGCTTTGGCAACATGTCTGGTTAATAGTGTCACCTGACAGAATCAAGTAGTAGCAGTATTGAGTATCCAGTGTCAGCGGTGCCAACGGCGGTATCCAACCAACCTGCCCCTTAGCTTTGACCTTCACAGTATATTCAGCTCTCTAGCAACCCCTGAAGCCTCCCTTTCTAGTAGAAATTTTCTATAGATATGTATCTTATATGATATGCATTCAATAATTTTTCTTCAATAATTCACTCAATAATTTTCTGCTTTCGTTAGTTAGGATAGGTACTGTCACCTGCAAAAAAATAAAAGTCTTGGGGCGCCTGGGTGGCTCAGTGGATTAAGCCGCTGCCTTCGGCTCAGGTCATGATCTCAGGGTCCTGAGATCGAGCCCCGCGTCGGGCTCTCTGCTCCGCAGGGAGCCTGCTTCCTCCTCTCTCTCTGCCTGCCTCTCTGCCTACTTGTGATCTCTCTCTCTGTCAAATAAATAAAATAAAATCTTAAAAAATAAAAAAATAAAAAAAATAAAAGTCTTGAGCTAAAATGCTTCTGCTCTCATCTGTTTAAAATTTGGATTTCTATACAATGTTGTGTTTAAGCACCTATATCCTTAAAATATTTGAAAATTTAAAGTTTTTTTTGCTTTTATTTTCAATGTTAAAGAAATATATATGTATTAATCCATTAAGAGTAAGAGTAAGAACTCGCCAAACAACTAACAAAAAAGAGAAGGGGTGAACAAAGATATTTTTTCATGATCAAAATCTCAAGGTTTCCTAGAAACAGCAAAATCAATAATCCACCCTGAACTTTCAGAAAATTTCCCGCTCTGCTTTGGAAAATGAACACCCCCATCATTTTACATTTGGGGTAGCCCCAAAAGTAGACTCTTGAGTCAAGGACCTGGATGCTAATAGTTCAGTTGGGAGATAGATTAGCTGCAGATTCAGCTGAGAGATAACCCCAGGAAGCTTTGGGATCAAATGAGGAAGAGGGGACAGAGAACCGGGAAGACAGGTTATCACTATGGACATCTGGGTGCTACTTTACCTCAACCTTCTGACACACAGGTGCCTCAGTGTTGCTCCATCAAGGGTGGGGAGATTAGGACATTTGTCAGTGATTCCCATTCCATATGGGGGACCAGGGTGGCTCCTGATGGTACTTGCTCCCCTTCTGCCATGCTGCTCCCATATGCAACTGCTAGAGAAAGTCTTTGGCAGGGGCTCAGAGGGAGGTAAGTAATTGTCAGCATGTTTGAGACCTGTCCTGAGTGCTGCAGGTGAATGCAAAGATGAGACAGACCATTTAGTCCAGTTTGAGCTTAAAGCCTCACTCTCACCTGCACAGATGGACCAGAGAGTGACCTCTAGAATGACCCAGGACTATCTTTACCTCATTATAATATGAAAATCTCTGCCAGAGGCGTAGCCTCAGCCTCATTTATATAACATGCAATATAGGTATAGGCATATTTCCTTAAGGCACATGAATGACCTTATGCTCACCTCTACATACAATGACAAGGCTTCCTATCAAAATAGGGAACCCATGATTGCTTCAGCAGCACATATACAAAATAGGGAACCCGTTCACCCTCTTTTGGGGAGTCGAGACTTTGGGAGCTATTTATCGCGACCTCCTTTTTTGCTGCAGTTAAAGTTTTCTTTGTGCAACAACTCACCTAGTACAGTTGCTATGACTCACCAAGCAGGAAACTCACGTGGGTTTGGTGACAAGATCAGAGTTCAGAGTTTCCTTCCCTTCTGCAGTTGTGTTGGTTTTTGGAAAGTTGGCCCATTTCACCCTAAATCATTTCTTGAAAGTTGTCACAAGTACCCTATAGGGGGCTTTTTGCTCAAGTGGCTTTTATTTTCTGATCTTACACATTATCTAGTTGAAGCTGTATGTGCAGGTGTCTTTCAGAAAGTGAGTTGAGGCAGTACCTGGGTGGCTCAGTCAGTTAAATGCCTGCCTTCAGCTCAGGTCATGATCTCAGGGTCCTGGCATGGAGCTCCGTGTCCAGCTTCCTGCTCAGTGGAGAATCTGCTTCTCCCTCTTCTTCTGCCCCTTGCCCCTGCTTGTTCTCTCTCTTTCTCTCTCTCTCTCAACCTCTCCAATAAATAAAATCTTTCAAAAAATAAAAGGAAAGAAAAGAAGAAGGAAAGTGAGTTGAGTTTTTTCTCCCAATCCTCTTTGGATAACCTACATTCAGGCTTCAGGGAAGATAGCTTGTTGTCTATAAAGCAAAGAGCCCAATGCTGGTCATGCACCTCACTTTGCACAAAGATGTTCTGAGCCGGTGAATTATGAATGGGGAGCTGCATCCCCAGGGCACTCAACTGTGAGGGATCTCACGTGCTCATGCTGCAGTCTGGCCCAGTCAATTTTTTCTGCTAAGGAAAATGCCTTTGTCCATGTAGAACCATGCCCCAGTTTGTCAATCTTCCCTTGACCTTAGTGCTCCTGCTGCTTTTTGTCCCACTTTACCTGAAAAGCACATAGTGCTGCTGTGCCATTTTGAGTCCCTCAGTAGCCTGTTCACTCAGCCCAGGAAGAGCTGATTGTTAGCCTCATGACTTAGTGTGCTGGGATTCTCAAGTGCATTGAAAGCCATCCCACCTCAGGGCTTGGGTATGGTCAGGACTGAGGTTGATGAGCCTGTGCTGGTGTTCCTGAATGAATTTTATCCATCTGAGAAACTTCTAGTGCTTGTAGGCTTTGGTTGCATGCAAAATGTTGTCATGATGAATGTTTGCTTTTTTGCAAAGATTTAAGCTCTAATCCCAGTTGCTAGTGTATCCTTTGATTTTTTTCAAATGCTTGCTTTGAATCATTCAACACCACCTGAGTTTGTAACATTTGAGCTTGTAACTTCTCAGTGTTTGCAGGAAACCTGGCTAGTGTGGAGCTTTAAGGGAGAATCCTTGCTGACATTTATTATTTTTTTCTCTGTACCAGCTATTTCAGAAGAAGCTTTTTCTAATTTTGCAATGACCTGAGCTCTGTTTTGGGAGCTCTTTACTCAGGCTCTACTGACTGAGCCATTTGTTCTCTTCCTTGAGGGAATGACTTTCCACAGCATACTTTGCAGGTCTGGTGTGCTGGCCTTCGATTTTTACAGAGTTTCCATTTCCTTCCTTGATTCTGACCCATCCCACCCCTCCCTCAGGCAAACTTCCCGGGAATTCCTCCTGTAGCTTCCCTAGCAGCTGTTAATGGGTCTTCGTGGAGTTTAACAATTAGAATGGACTGACTACATTTTCCTTTTTGAGACTTCTTTTCCCATTCATATTCCTTGAAGAACAGGAATGCTTCCCAAGAAGAGTTCACCTAGCTAGCCTTCTCTTCATCTCTGGTCAGCAAGCTTGCTTGTATGTCTGCCTGGCCTGTGTTTATGTTCATTGAGCCTCTTCTCTTGGGCTTACAATGGGTCCCATGTCCCCAGCTCTCCTCATTTACTACCACCTTGTTTTTAATTAGCTTACAGCAAAATTAAGCATGGAAAGAGTTCCCCCAGTTCACCTGAGTCTAGGATGGATAATTATGACAGTTTGGCTATTTGTGAAATAATAAACATATACATATCTGTCCCTCCTGACACAGAACTCTTAGAGCCCTGGTGAATTCCTAAGTGATAAGAGTGCTCAGAGCATCTTTTGTTCTATCAAGGTGACTCTAGATGGGCTTCCTGATGGCTCCTGAATGGGGCTGGTCAAGAAAGAACAAGCCGGGGCGCCTGGGTGGCTCAGTGGGTTAAAGCCTCTGCCTTCGGCTCAGGTCATGATCCCAGGTTCTTGGGATCGAGCCCCGCATCGGGCTCTCTGCTCAGCAGGGAGCCTGCTTCCTCCTCTCTCTCTCTCTGCCTCTCTGCCTACTTGTGATCTTTGTCTGTCAAATAAATAAATAAAATCTTAAAAAAAAAAAAAAAAAGAAAGAAAGAACAAGCCATGATTAGAAGGTTGGGCTTTCCAGCCCCACTAACCATTCCCTTGAGAAGGGGGCTGGAAATGGAGTTAATGATCCATTGCATCTACATGAAGAAACTTCCCTGAAATCCCACTAATACAAGGTTCAGAGAGCTTCCAGCTTGGCAAACACATCCATGCCCGGAGGATGATTCTCCCCAGGAGGACAGAAGGCGATGAGCTAAAGACCTTCCCAGACCTCACCTTTATGTTTCTCTTCATCTTGCTGTTCATCCACATCCTTTATCATACCCCTAATAAACTGGTAACCATAAATGTTTCCATGTGTTCGATGAGCTCTTCCAGCACATTATGAAACCCAAGGAGGGGAGTTATGGGAACCTCTGCTCTGTAGCCAAATCAGACAGAAGTTGTGGGTAACCTGGGAACCTACTAATAATTTATATCTGAAATAGGAGGGCAGTCTTATGGGGCTGAACATTTAACCTGTGGGAACTGATACCATCTCCAGGTAGATAGTGTTAGAATTGAGTTAAAATGTAGGACACCAAGTGGTCTCGGTTAATTGCTTTGGGGTGTAAGAAACACACATTTTGTGACAAGAAACAAAGTATTCAGTATGAGTAGTAAAGGAAATACAAAGGAGGAAAGAATTGGGGTTTTCCCTACATAGGAAGGAAATGGTTGTCTTTTTCTGTAAATAGTATTATTTCCAAGAGAATCCTGAAGATGAGTTTGGAGTCTTAAGAAGGTGAGTTTGGGGTCTTAAGTAATGCTTTTGTTTGCCGTTACCTACAGGGATAAGAGCAGTGATCACTGGATCCAGGCAGCTCTGTGATCAGTTGATCTCTATTACCTACTTTCTTTACCTTCATCCCTTCTGCATGGGTATCTTTTTGCTTTCAGATCCTGCTAAATCCATGAAACCACCCATTTGAGTGGGAAGGTCTGTATCTTTAGACTCTCATTATTTTCACTGTTGACTCTATGTTAATTGCAAATGCAGCTGGAGACTTAGAGGATTCTCTGTCCTTGATGTTGGTGCCACATGTGCGTCCCTCTGGGAATCCCTCAGGTGGGTGGGCTTCTGCACCAAGGTGGACACCTGCTGCATTGGATCCACCATACATACTCTCTTTGTGTATATCCCTAAATAAAGACCACCCAAAGCAGACTCCCACAGGCAGTTTTCAATACAAGAACTCTGACAAAGGAAAGCCTAGCTTCAGTCATTGCTTTCCCACAATCAATTAAGAAAAACAAATATCTAAAACTTCATAGGATTTCTCAAGTTATGAGAAAAATTTTCAGGTCCATCATTATAATGTTTTCCCTCCACCATCCTATCTGTATGCAAAGGTGGTATCATTGTGACCACCCCTGCCAAGCTGTCACAATGCTCCTGGGTACAGTGAGAACACCTGCCACAAGAGCACACAGCAGGGGGTGAGGGGGGTTGGAGGAGAGCACAGAGGAGCCTGCTGTTAGCTCTGGGGATTTGTAGCTGTTCTTCATGAGGTTAAGAAAGTTCCTCCCTATTCCTGGGACACCAAGAGATTTTGTCATGAATGAGAGTTGAATCTTGTCAGATGTTCTTTCTTTGTCAATTGATATGATCATTTTCCTTCTTTATCCTGATGATATGGTGAATTACATCTACCGATTTTCAAATACTGACACCTTACATAACTGGCCTAAATTCCTCTTGGTCATGATTCATTATTCCATTTATACAGTGTTAGGTTGGAATTGCTAAGTTTTTATTGTTTTTTTGTTGTTTTTTGTTTTGTTTTGTTTTCACATCTAAGGTCATGAGAGATACTAGTTTGTGGCTTTCTTTTTCTCTCTCTTTTCTTTTTCTGTTTCCCCCTTTGTCTGGTTTTGGTATCCAGGCAAAATTGACCTCTTAAAATGAGTTGGAAAGTGTTTCCTTCTTTTCTACCTTTTGGAAGAAGTATGTAAAATTGGTGTTACTTTACTTTGAATGTTTGGTAAAATTTTCCAGTAAAACTATTCAGGGCCTGGAGATTTCTTTTTGAAAGCTTTTTAATTACAAATTTAACTTTTAAATAGTTACAGTTCGGGATGTATTTTGACCAACGTTCCTTCTGACAATCTTTCTTCCTATTTTGTCTTTGATTTATTACCTTCCCCAGTTTATTCTGTTGTAATTAGTACATCAATGAAAAAAAAAATATATATATAAGCCATCTCAAATCTTCCTTGAAATAAAGTGAGAGGTATGGAAAAGAACAAATGTTATAAAAAGATAACAGTCTAAATTCTACCACTGAAAGAAAAAGAACCATTTTGAAGCTGGCCGCAGTTGGAGGCAACTGACTTACTGCTTCTTTGCTATGTTATGAAGTATCCCACGGTCTCCAAAAGAGGGTCTGTTTTGGATAATTACAGAGAAAACCACCAAAAAGAATGCCGTCTAAAGGACCTAGAGAAGGTGAGACAAATTTTCCAAGATATCTCTCAGGGAAATTCCAGGTACCAAGTATTCACTCTTCAGGCTGGGCCCACGGCAGCCAGGAGGGCCCAGGAACCCAGAAAACCGGGCCTTCAGAAACACAGCAGGAACATACCCAGGCATGCATATTCCAAGTCCCAGAGAAGAAGGATCAAGGGAAAAGAGAAAAGGAAGTCTACACAAGGGCAGCAGGTCCAGTCCCAAATCACAGAATGTGCTGGACGTTGACACATAGCTCCGTCGTTATTATGGAGTTCTTTGGGGTCCAGGAAATGGTACACGGGAAGGGAAGCTTCTCACACTCTGTCCCTGGGATGCAAGGTTTCCACAGAAGTGGGTGCTGGCCACCGGACACCACTGCACAATCTCCCTTCAGCTGAGTCAGAGCCATTCTGTTGCCTGCTTTGTCCAGGACTCCAAATAAAGAGCGAACTTGGGAATCTAAGTTGAGCCCTTTGGAAAACAAGTCCTTTGTCCCTCTGGCTTCATCTGTTTTGTTCACCCCACAAAGCCGAGAGCCAAAAGCTTCCAAAGGCAGTGGGGCCGCCAGCTCACAGACTCCTCATGATTAAACTCCATATCGTGCTTTGAACTTCCACATGAGTTTTTTAAAAAGAGAAATGTGAGTGGGAGACTAGGTGTCTTTTTATTTTCCTTAATAAAAACTTCTCCTGTTCTCATTTCCTAGAAGCATGGCACAGCCACTCTTCATCATCCCTGGAGATGCAACAGGAGCATAGCAGACAGGAGGACCACAGGTAAAAATGGAGAGAGCAGGGGCGCCTGGGTGGCTCAGTGGGTTAAAGCCTCTGCCTTCGGCTCAGGTCATGATCTCAGGGTCCTGGGATCAAGCCCCACGTCAGGAGCTCTGCTCGGCAGGGAGCCTGCTTCCCTCTCTCTCTGCCTGCCTCTCTGCCTACTTGTGATCTCTGTCTGTCAAATAAATAAATAAAATCTTTTTTAAAAAAATGGAAAGAGCATTAACTGAGCAGATAGATGCTTTCCCTGGCCTTGGTCACCCCTCTGCAAGTTCTGGAGGAGTCCAAGGCCCTGCCCTGGTCCAAATCACTTGTGAGAGAGATCACTAGGCTCTCTGTTGCCACTCTTTCCCTGTGCTATGTCACCAGAAATGTTGGAATCCAGCCTTCCTGGGTCAAGGAGAAACAGTCTGTTTATTATGCTGATCAGTGGTGCTCCTCTGCTCTCCTACACAGCCCAAGGGCCTCCTCTGCAAACCAAATATCCATTTGCCAAATCAAAATGCAGTTTTTGCCCTGGGAAGAATCCTGCTGTTCAAAGCAGAGGTGTTTACCTTGGGGTCCCTGGATAGATTCAGGACAGGACTCTGGGTGGGAAGAAATTACATCTCTATTTCCATTACTCTGTAACTGAAACTTGGCAATTCAAAATGAGAGGAACAAAAAAAAAAAAAAAAAAAAAAGTTTTATAACTACAGGAATGGAGAGTTCTCTGACCCTCACCTAGCTTGTGGGAAAGCATGTTCTGTTGGCCAAAGCTATGTAAAGAGCCAAAGTGAAGCTGTGGAGAAAAAGGAACCTCGTGAACTGTTGGGAATGTAAGCCAATGCAGCCACCGCAGGAAAGAGTATGGAGGTTCCTCAAAATATAAAAATAGGGGCACCTGGGTGACACAGTGGGTTAAAGCCTCTGCCTTCAGCTCAGGTCGGGATCCCAGGATCCTGGGATCGAGCCTTGCATCGGGCTCTCTGCTCAGCAGGGAGTCTGCTTCTCCCTCTCTCCCTCTCTCTCTCTCTCTCTGCCTGCCTCTCTGCCTGCCTCTCTGCCTGCCTCTCTGCGTACTTGTGATCTCTATCTGTCAAATAAATAAATAAAATCATATATATATATATATATATATATCTACCATATGATCCAGTAATTCCACTACTGGATATTCACCGAAAGAATATTCCACCAATTGGAAAAGATATGTGCACCCCTATGTTTATTGCAGCATTATTTACAACACCCAAACTATGGAAGCAACCAACAGAAGAAAGGATAAAGAAGATGTGGTGTATTTACTCACTGGAATATTACTCAGCTATAAAAAGGATGAAATCTTGCCATTTGCAATGATATAGATGGACCTAGAAGGTACAAGGACCTAGATATGGTCCTCCAGTAATATGGATAGACCTAGAAGGTACAAGGCTAAGTGAAATAAAACAAAACAAACAAACAAATAAGAGACCAATAGAAAACCAAACACGTAAATGCAGAGAACAAACAGATGGTTGCCAGAGGGGAGGTGGGTAAGGGGATGGTGAAACAGGTAAAGGGGATTAAGAGTTAAGAGTACATCTGAGAGAGCACAGAGAAGTGCATAGCAACCTTGAGTCATATTGTATAACAGAAACTAACATAACTTTGTATGTTAATTATACTTGAATTTAAAAAAATAATAATAAAAGAAGCAAAGTTCACCAGAAAACCACATTCAACTCACAAGGCACTGGCCCCTGGGCACTTTGCTGATTGTCCCTTACCCAGGAATGACACAAAGGAGGCACAGTTCACCATTAGCTTTCAGGACAGCACACTTCAGGCACAGTTAACATCCTGTCATGATCACCACTATTTCGTTTTTGTTTTTTTTTTAAGATTTTATTTATTTATCTGACTGACAGAGATCACAAGTAGACAGAGAGGCAGGCAGAGAGAGAGGAGGAAGCAGGCTCCCCACTGAGCAGAGACCCTGATGTAGGGCTCTCTCCCAGCACCCTGGGATCAAGACCCAAGCTGAAGGCAGAGGCTTAACCCACTAAGCCACCCAGGTGCCCTGATCAGCACTATTTCTTATCCAGCTCCTTGTCAGGCTCCAGTGGATCCTGCCAATCACATTTTACAGTCTGTCCCCACTGACTTTTTCAATTGTGGAATTAAGAAATACAATACAGCAAACAAAGGGTTGGGGTACAAGTTTGCTGGTGTTAGGGCCAATTTAATGTTAAAACCTGTTTAACTATTAGGGCCTGCTTAGCCAGAGCAACTCCATATTGCCTCGGTAGCCATATTGTTGTTTACAACCATGGACTTCATTCCGGGAATAAACGCCCCAGTAGTTCCTGGTATGGTTCCGGGTATCGATTGGGAGTAAATGCCTTAACAATAGAAGTCACGTACCTTGGGTCTGCGGTTATGCCCTATAAAACCAGCCTTTGAGACTGGGAGGGGGTCGCTCTCTTCAGAGGCAGCCCTGGCCGGTCAGTCTGACTTCTAATGCTTGGCATAGAATAAAGCTTCACATAACTTTCACTTTGTCTCAGTCTCGTTCCCCTGGCCGGTCAGTCTAACTTCTAATGCTTGGCGGAGAATAAGGCTTTGCATAAATTTCACTTTGTCTCAGTCTCGTTCCTTTGATAATGGACCCCAACAGCTGGCACATTGCTTCCATAACTAAGAACACATTCCCCTAGAAAGAAAGGCGATATAGCATTGACATGCATGGCTCTCTCTGTCCACTCTGCAAAACAAGACTGAGCCTAGGATGTTTTGAAAGCATGCTATTATCTTACCAGTCAGTTGTCTCCCAAATAATGCATTCTGAGTTGAAACTTGGATACCTAGTACCTTCCTAGGAATCCATAGTGATTTTAAAATGTGGTCTCAAAATTCTTTGTATTTTTCCCACTGAAATGAGTCTGCGTCCCATCCCCTGGAATCTGGGCTTTGTGATTACTTGACCAGAAGAACATGGCAGAAAGGAAGCTGTGCCATTTTTATTTTAAGATGTTATTATCCTAGCACCAAAACTGGACAAAGATAGTACCAAAAAAAGAGACCTGTATTCTTCCTAAATATAGATGCACTGATTCTGAACAAAGGTAATCATATATCATGACCAAGTGGCTTACACCAGGAGTGTAGGGCCGGTTTACTATTTGAAACTGTAATCCACCATATCAACAGACTAAGAAAAAAAAAATTCATACAATCACATCAGCTGATGAAAGAGAAAAGCATATGACAAAATTCAACATCTATTCTTGGTTTAAAAAAAAAAAACTCTCAGAAAAGTAGAAACAGAATAGAACTTCTCAACTTGGTGAGGAGCATATATAAACAGTCCAGTTCCTTACTCAGCCTCTCTTGACAGCATGGGAGTGGGAGTTTTTACTGGAGGGCAGGGATGGAAGTCTTGGCTCCCTGGCAGGTTTCTCTGATATCACCCTGTTGTGGGGATTGGGGATCTGTGCTACATCCTAGTGAGGATGAGAGTCCAGGATCCCCATGTAGCCCTGGCTGGGGTGGGGAAGATTAGGGCCACATTTTTTTTTTTTTCTTGTGGACTTTGACTGGAGTCTAATGTCTCTTGTCAAAAAAAATGTTCTGCTTTTCCAGGTGGCCACTTGCCTAGTGCTCTAGTAGACAGAGCAGGTTTCCACTAGGGCCGTTCCTAACTGTGCCTGTTGGCATTTCCGGGCTTCTTCAGCTCCAATTCTGGGATCTATGAGGAGAGAAGAAAGCCCTGGAACTCCCACTAGAAAACCCACTACAGTTTTCCTTGAGTCCTGAGCTTCCTAGCCAATCAGCCTTCCCTCCACCTTTCAGAGTCTTCTAAAGTTGCTTTACGTATAATGCCCTGGATTTTAGTTGTTCTTAGCAGGAAGAAGGAGGAAAGTACCTCTAGTCCATGTTACAATTATCAGGCAGAAATCTTGATATTTTGGAAATATTTTCATTCTCCTTACATGTTAGTTGTCTGACTACAGAATTCTAGGCTTTGCTCAGAATTTCACAGTTCAGCTACACTAACTTTTATTATCCCAGTGCTGCTTTCTGATTTCATTCACTTTGAACAGGTTCCTTTCTCCCTCTCTCTCTCTATCCATCCCTCTCCTTCTCTCCCTCTACCCCCTTCTCTCTCTATCCTTCTGTTTCTCTCTCTCCCTCCCTCTCTCCTTCACTCCCTCTGTCCCTCTATCCCTCACCCTCTCCTCCTCTCTCTCTCTTTCTCTCTCTCTCAATACTGCTTTCTCTCTAGAATTCTAAAACCTCAGAAATGTGTACTTTGGTGTGTGTGTTTCCATCTCTTTAGTTAGGTACTCCTAGGGCTCATTCAGTCTGGAGATTCAAGGCTTCAGGGATGGAGAAGTGCCCCCACCACGCACTTGATGAGGGTGGCTTCTCTACCTCTTTCTCCTCACTGTTTCTGAGTTTCTAAAGGGTCAGACATTGTATCTGCTGGATGGCTTCTCCAAGTTTCTTATCTTTTCTCACCCATCTTGTATCTTCTTTTGGTTTGTTTTACTTTCTGAACATATTCTTCTAATCTTCCTATTTACTATTTTTGGTGATCATATTTTTAATTTACAAGGCTTCCTTCACATTATCTGATTTTTTTCCATTTGTCCTAACATGGTATTTCTGAGAATGGAATCACTGGACTTTGGATTCTTGGAATATATATGTTCCAGGGCTTGCTACATTATTTCCTCTGGGTTTCTTCTTTCTTTTTTCTTTTCTTTTCTTTTCTTTTTTTCTTTCTCTTTCCTGCCTTCCTGCCTTCTATTCTGTTTACTGCATTGTCCATTTATCCTATTTTCCCCTTGTTTACTTATTTATAGATTTGTGTGCTTTTTCATTTTCGGGGTCTTCTTCCCCCACTGAAGGGGTTCACGGGCTCCTAGAAGCCTGTTCAGATTTAATGAAGAGGAACAAAAAAGCTGATTGGAAAGTGAGCTGTATATTTTTCACGGGCTCCTCCAGATTGAATCCACTTCCACCCTGCTCTGTGCCCCTGAGGTTGACCAACATGGACTGCATCACCTGGCTTCCTTTGCCCTCTGGATTCTGATGGGATTTGGCCACCAGGGCATGGGCAGGGGGTCAGACATCAGGATGACAGACTGGGTGGAGAGCTGAGGTCCCAGTCTTCTCCCACTGAGCTGTGTCTTGGCAGCAATTCCATTCCTCTGCTGAAGGTGACATACATCTCCCACTGGTTTTCCTTCTCAGGCAGCCTCAGCCCTCTCTGGGTTCTGGTAAACCCTCCCACCCTGACTTGCAACACAGAGTTGATAAGAGCAGCCTCTGCTGCCCCTCCCAGGGCCTGTTCCCACCCGCCTACCCTTGGTTTCTCTTGGCCACGCCCTCTGCCCCCTCAGTAGTCCCTTCACTAAACTCTGTTCTACCTCCCCTTTTGAGAGTGCCATCAGGATTTCTTGCCAAGGCCCTGATCCATACAGAAGTTCCATGCATGTGGACAATGCCTGTGAACTGGTGGAGTTCATGGTACCGCCATTGGCCTTTTCACTGGAGGAAATATCAAATATCCATGCATCTGTGTGCTCAGGCTGCCATCACAAAGTACCACACAGAGTGTTTTAAACAACAGAAATTTATTTTCTCAGCGTTCTGGAAGTCAGAAGTCCAAGATCAAGGTGCCGGCAGGGTTGGTTTCTTCTCCTGGGCCTCTCTCCTCGGCTTGCAGATAGCTCATTTCTTGCTGTGTCCTCACAGGACCTTTCCTCAGTGTCTGCAAATCCCTGGTGTCTCTTTGTGCAACCAAATTTCCTCTTCTCATAAGGACACCAGTCAGATTGGATTAGGGCCAACCCTGATGGCCTTGTTTTTAAGTTACTCACCTCTTTGAAGGACCTGTTTCAGAATATCGCCACATTCTGAGGCACGGGATGAGGGGAGGGGTGTTTGAGGACTTCAACATTGAAAATAGAGGAGGACAAAATTCAGCCCATAAAACTCTATATCTGGAAATGTCTCTCTGTATCCGTTAAGTACATTGGGATCTGTTTCCTCAGAAGAATCATCTGAGGTTTGGGGAGCTCCCGCCTGACTATGGGCCTTTGGAAATAGGTCTTGGAAAATGGCCCCACTGTTCACAGGAAGAGTTTTCAATGGCTTTCCCAGGAGTCGGGCCTGGGACTGAGCCTCCTTGGTGTGTGTCCAGAATCCCAACTTAGCTCTCTGTCTAATGCGTCCAGAGAATGAACTGATCACCTGCCTTGGGATCGGGGAAGCCATCTCTCAGCAACTGGGATCCAGGGAGGCCACGCCCCCTTCCCCTCTCAACCGTGTTCTTCTGCTCTGCTGTTTGAGGTATTGGGTGCCTATGATGCCTTGGCAGTTTTGGGTTCCTGCAGAATCTATGGACTGCTCTTCCTTTCCATTTCCACAGGCACTTGGTTTATATGTTTTTTTCTGCTTTTTCTGAATATATGATTACTGGTTCATCTGTGATTCGTCCCACAGAAAGAATTTAAACTGGTGCATATCCAGTCAGTGTTAGCTGTTCTCTCGCCTAAACCACTCCAGGGATGCCTCCTTCATTTTCTTTGTCCTTATAGGTTTATTATGCCTTTTTCCCCCCACTTTCTTTCATCATTGTGATAATTTTGGGGGAGGCAGTGAAGACAAAGACTTGTGGTCAATCCACCACATATAATGAGAGGTTCGCGCTGATCCTTTGGAGTTAGTCCTACCGAGGATTAGGAGCGTCTTTGACCACTATTATCCAAGCGCATGTGGTAAAGTATAACAATGGGCTGGATTTCAGACTTTTTCAGTATTAGGTATTTCTGTTTGTTTTCCTTAGCATAATTTGACTATTTTTTGTTTGTTTGTCCTGAAGAATGTCACCATTTTATTACCAGCTTTCTTCAAAACCCTCTTGTCTACTATAACCAAGGAGAACTCAAGAGCTTTAATTTTATATCAAATTCTAAAAAAACACTTTGGAAGCACCAGCCTTAGATACCTGCTATGCTAGGACCAGCCCTTTTTTAATTATTAGTTTTACTTAATCTTTTTAAATTTTAGTTTAGATTTCTAGAAAAGTTGTAAAGACAGTACAGAAAGCCCCTGTGTGCTCCTCACTCAGTTTCTCTGAATGAGTTTATATTAGCAAGTCTAATGATCACAACTACAGAACGGACATCAGTACTTAACTATTAACGATATTCATACTTCATTGGATTTTGCTAGTTTTTTTTTGTTTGTTTATTTGTTTTGTTTTTCCCCAAAATACTTTTTCTGTTCCAGGATCTCATCCTGGGGACCAAATTACATTTAGCTATCATGTCTTCTAAAGCCTTCTTTGGCTGGTGACTATTTCTCAGACTTTTTTTTTTGTTTCTGATGACGTTGAAGAGCACTGGTCAAGCGTTTTATAGAAGCTTCCTCAGGGTGGGTTTTCCTAGTGTTTTTCTCATGGTTAGACGGAGGTTCTAGGCATCTGAGCAGGAAGACCACAGAGACAAAGTGCCCTTCTCAACATGTCATATCAAGGGAACGTGCTGTCAACATGTCTGGTGGTGTTAAGCTTTATCCGTTCGCCACTCTAAACCTACTCTCTCTTTTTCATGTTCGGCATTTTAGAAGGATGTTGTAAGGTGTAGCCCACACTCAGGGAGGCTAATTAGGTGACCCCTTCCTTGAGACTCTCCCCCCCTTTTTTTGACGTTACAAAACCACAAATGATTTAGATAGCTTGAGTTTGCCAATGGCTCTCCATGGATGAAAGCTGCTCAAAATGTCATTGGTTAAAGGCAAAAGCCAAATTGTCCTCCGCTGCCCCCAACATCCTTCCTCCTGAGATAAAACAATTGTCTTTTCTCGGAAACAAAGCTCTTGACATCACGGCAATGGGTTATTCTACAAGCAAGCAGCCACATGTCAAGAGGTCTCCTGGGGGTCTAAAGGGCCAACTTTACACTTCATGAGGATTTCAGAAAGTTATTAGGTCCTTGGGTGTGTTTGTTAGAACAAAAACTGTGTATTCTGGCAATGAAGAACCTAAGAAGAGCAGTTGGAAATCTGGAGTGGTGTGCATGGGGACAAAATGCCAGGTTCTTCTCTCACTCACATCCCTGGAGAGGATCTCTGTCTTCCATTGTGCAACACATGGATCACGTGTCTTGGCACTTCTCCATCTCCCCAGACTCTTCTGGGGTTAATGAAATAAGCATTTAGAAAGTCATTTGTGCTCCGTGAAGGAGAGGAAGAGCCCTGTGCCAAAGGAATATGGTCTGTGTGATGCTGACTGCTCTGCAGTGAGATACTGTACAGATCTTCAATGTCTCCAGATTGATGGGAGATGGTGAGATATAAAGAAGGAATTAATTTTACTGTAGCACAAACTAGCCTGAGTGTTGTAAAAGTCCTAAAAACAAACAAAAACAAAAACAAAAAAAAAACCTCTAACACTGTGTTTTACCCACTCAAACACGCAAAAGTACTTTCACCCCTCACTGCTGTCATGGACTGTGGCTCCTTTATGTTCCCTCCCTGAGTGTCAGTGAAGCAACTGGTTGCATGTAGATATCTGGGGTTGGGGTCCTGTGGCTTTTTGGCCTGGTTTAGTTCTATAGAACACAACTTTATTATTTTTTTTATTTATTTAAATTCAGTTTAGTTGACATAAACTGTAGTATTAGTTTCAGAGTTAGAGTTGAGTGATTCATCAGTTGCATACAACACCCAGTGTATAGCATACAACTTTAGTTTTTACCAAGGAAGGTAATTGGGATCTTTCTCAACTTGAGAAACTTGGTCTTGGAATTATACACAAAATTAAGTTTTGGGTTGTTTTTTTTTTTTTTTGAAGATTTTATTCATTTATTTGACAGACAGAGATCACAAGTAGGCAGAGAGGCAGGCAGAGAAAAAGAGAGAGGAGGAAGCAGGCTCCCTGCCAAGCAGAGAGCCTGATGTGGGGCTTGATCCCAGGACCCCGGGATCATGATCTGAGCTGAAGGCAGAGGCTTTAATCCACTGAGCCACCCAGGTGCTCCTAGTTTGTTTGTTTTGTATTGTTTTGTTTTTTAAGTGTCCTGGACATAATGCACTCCATTACAGCCACACCTCAGTCCATTGTGCTTCATGGTTACTACCTTCTTTACAGACTAAAGGTCGTGGCAATCCTGCATGGAACGAGTCTGTTGGCCCCATGTTTTCCCACAGCATTTGCTCCCTTTGTGTGTCTGTGTGACATTTGGGCATTTCTCGCTGTAGTTCAAACCATTCTTCTATTATTACAGTAGTTCTAGTGATCTGTGACCAGTGACGACTCACTGAAAGCTCAGATGATGGTTAGCATCTTTTAGCAGTAAAGTATTTTTTAACCAACTAGTGTTTTTAAGCTATTGTTGCCTTAGACGTAATGCCATTGCACACTTAATAGACTACAGCATAATGTAACCCTAACTTTTATATGCACTGGGAATGCAAAAATTTCACTTGGCTTACTTAACTGCTCTCTTCCCCTTTTTTGCGGTGGTCTGAAACCAAACCCGCAGTATCTCCAAGGTAGGCCTGTATTCAGAATTAAACGATCCTGACTATGGGAGCCTGCTCCTCCAGGGTGAGAATTACAAGCTACCAATACATCAAAAGAAGCTGGAATCCAGTCTCTTGTTCATTGGATCACTCGTTCACTCATCCAAGTTAAGTCATGCCTGCACGCTGGGCAGGCCCTCCCTCAAAAGCCTTGGACCACAGAAACAGAGCAGGTGGCCAGCACCGTGGAGCGGTGAGACGTACTCTAAAGGAGGCCAGGCTGGAGGCCATGCACAGGAATGGTTAACCCAACCGGCTTTGCACACTGTTTCCAGGAACACACCCAGGAAAAGGTGAGGCCCACTCGTTAAACTGATGATCCAGCCCAGTTACATAAAGACACTGGGTTATTTTTATAAAGAAAGAAAAGAGGCAATCCCTTCCAAACAAATCCCAGATGGGCTGAGACCCCTTTCTGTAAAATAAACACACCCAGAACTTAGGAAGTGCGAGGGGAAATGTTTACAGGAGATCTGAGAGCTGCCCGGCAGGGGCCTGGAGACCTGGACTATGTGAAGTCTGCCTCTTTTGTGAATACTGCATCGCGGCCAGAATGGGGAGCTCAGCCTGGACACCAGATTCCTACCCACCATGAAATCGGCTTCAAACTCCCTAAAATGGTCTCCTTTATAATTCCTTTATAATTTTATTAAATTATTTCTTTTAAAGGTATCTCTTGAGCTACTGCCTCATGATTTTCTTTTCATTTGAGTTTTGTTAGTACCCGTTTATATTATAATGAGCGATTAAACTGAATGTGCAAGGCAAATGAAAAGAGGAGTGTGCATGTGTGCATAAGTGTGTACAGTAAGTGTGCACGTGCACATATGTGGATGTATGCATCACTTACAAAGGGTAGATTTCCCAAGTTGAGCAAGCAAAAATATTGGATATTCGTTAAATTCAAATTTCTTTTTTTACAATTTATTTTTATCTATTTTAGAGAGAGAGTGTGTGTGTTTTTGTGTGAGCAGAGGGAGGGGCAGAGAGAGAGGGAGAAGAATCTCAAGCAGACTCCACACTGAGCATGGAGACCACCAAGGCTGGATCTCACGACCTTGATCATGATTTGAACCAAAACCAAGAGTCTGACACTTAGCCGACTGAGCCACCCAGTCACCCTGGTTAAATTTGAATTTCTAATAAACAACCAATAATTTTTTATTACATATGGTGATAATCTAAATCCTGCATGGGTGGATATTGCAATGGGGAACATACCGATATTAAAAAATTTAATCATTGTTTACCTGACATTCATTTTTTTTATTTGTTTATTTACAGCATAACAGTGTTCATTGTTTTGGCATCACACCCAGTGCTCCATGCAGTACGTGCCCTCCCTATTACCCACCACCTGGTTCCTCAACCTCCCACCCACCACCGCCGCCCCTTCAAAACCCTCTGGTTGTTTTTCAGAGTCCATAGTCTCTCATGGTTCATCTCCCCTTCCAGTTTCCCTCAACTCCCTCTCCTCTCCATCTCCCCATGCCCTCCATGTTATTTGTTATGCTCCACAAATAAGTGAGACCATATGATACTTGACTCTCTCTGCTTGACTTATTTCGCTCAGCATAATCTCTTCCAGTCCCGTCCATGTTGCTACAAAAGTTGGGTATTCATCCTTTCTGATGGAGGCATAATACTCCATTGTGTATATGTACCCATCTTCCTTATCCATTCGTCCGTTGAAGGGCATCTTGGTTCTTTCCACAGTTTGGCAACGGTAGCCATTGCTGCAATAAACATTGGGGTACAGATGGCCCTTCTTTTCACTCCATCTGTATCTTTGGGGTAAATACCCAGTAGTGCAATTGCAGGGTCATAGGGAAGCTTTATTTTTATTTTTATTTTTATTTTTATTTTTATTTTATTTTTATATTTTTTTTAGATTTTTTTCCCCATTTTATTTATTTTTACAGCGTAACAGTATTCATTCTTTTTGCACAACACCCAGTGCTCCATGCAAAACGTGCCCTCCCCATTACCCACCACCTGTTCCCCCAACCTCCCACCACTGACCCTTCAAAACCCTCAGGTTGTTTTTCAGAGTCCATAGTCTCTTATGGTTCGCCTCCGCTTCCAAATTTTTTTTTAAATAAACATATAATGTATTTTTATCCCCAGGGGTACAGGTCTGTGAATCGCCAGGTTTACACACTTCACAGCACTCACCATAGCACTTACCCTCCCCAATGTCCATAGCCCCCTCCCCCTCTCCCAATCCCACCTCCCCCCAGCAACCCCCAGTTTGTTTTGTGAGATTAAGAGTCATTTATGGTTTGTCTCCCTCCCAATCCCATCTTGTTTCATTTATTCTTCTCCTATCCCCCTACCCCCCCATGTTGCTTCTCCATGTCCTCATATCAGGGAGATCATATGATAGTTGTCTTTCTCCGATTGACTTATTTCACTAAGCATGATACGCTCTAGTTCCATCCACGTCGTCGCAAATGGCATGATTTCATTTCTTTTGATGGCTGCATAGTATTCCATTGTGTATATATACCACATCTTCTTGATCCATTCATCTGTTGATGGACATCTAGGTTCTTTCCATAGTCTGGCTATTGTAGACATTGCTGCTATAAACATTCGGGTACACGTGCCCCTTCGGATCACTATGTTTGTATCTTTAGGGTAAATACCCAGTAGTGCAATTGCTGGGTCATAGGGTAGTTCTATTTTCAACATTTTGAGGAACCTCCATGCTGTTTTCCAGAGTGGTTGCACCAGCTTGCATTCCCACCAACAGTGGAGGAGGGTTCCCCTTTCTCCACATCCTCGCCAGCATCTGTCATTTCCTGACTTGTTAATTTTAGCCATTCTGACTGGTGTGAGGTGATATCTCATTGTGGTTTTGATTTGTATTTCCCTGATGCCGAGTGACGTGGAGCACTTTTTCATGTGTCTGTTGGCCATCTGGATGTCTTCTTTGCAGAAATGTCTGTTCATGTCCTCTGCCCATTTCTTGATTGGATTGTTCGTTCTTTGGCTGTTGAGTTTGCTAAGTTCCTTATAGATTTTGGATACTAGCCCTTTATCTGATATGTCGTCTGCAAATATCTTCTCCCATTCTGTCAGTTGTCTTTTGGTTTTGGTAACTGTTTCCTTTGCTGTGCAAAAGCTTTTGATCTTGATGAAATCCCAATAGTTCATTTTTGCCCTTGCTTCCCTTGCCTTTGCGTTGTTCCTAGGAAGATGTTGCTACGGCTGAGGTCAAAGAGGTTGCTGCCTGCATTCTCCTCAAGGATTTGGATGGATTCCTTTCTCACATTGAGGTCCTTCATCCATTTGGAGTCTATTTTCGTGTGTGGTGTAAGGAAGTGGTCCAATTTCATTTTTCTGCATGTGGCTGTCCAATTTTCCCCACACCATTTATTGAAGAGGCTGTCTTTTTTCCATTGGACATTCTTTCCTGCTTTGTCGAAGATTAGTTGACCATACAGTTGAGGGTCGATTTCTGGGCTCTCTATTCTGTTCCACTGATCTATGTGTCTGTTTTTGTGCCAGTACCATGCTGTCTTGATGATGACAGCTTTGTAATAGAGCTTGAAGTCCGGAATTGTGATGCCACCAACTTTGGCTTTCTTTTTCAATATTCCTTTGGCTATTCAAGGTCTTTTCTGGTTCCATATAAATTTTAGGATTATTTGTTCCATTTCTTTAAAAAAAATGGATGGTATTTTGATAGGGATTGCATTAAATGTGTAGATTGCTTTAGGTAGCATAGACATTTTCACAATATTTATTCTTCCAATCCAGGAGCATGGAACTTTTTTCCATTTTTTTGTGTCTTCCTCAATTTCTTTCATGAGTACTTTATAATTTTCTGTGTATAGATTCTTAGTCTCTTTGGTTAGGTTTATTCCTAGGTATCTTATAGTTTTGGGTACAATTGTAAATGGGATGGACTCCTTAATTTCTCTTTCCTCAGTCTTGTTGTTGGTGTACAGAAATGCAACTGATTTCTGTGCATTGATTTTATATCCTGACACTTTACTGAATTCCTGTACAAGTTCTAGCAGTTTTGGAGTGGAGTCTTTTGGGTTTTCCACATATAGTATCATATCATCTGTGAAGAGTGATAGTTTGACTTCTTCTTTACCAATTTGGATGCCTTTAATTTCTTTTTGTTGTCTGATTGCTGAGGCTAGGACTTCTAATACTATGTTGAATAGCAGTGGTGATAATGGACATCCCGGCCGTGTTCCTGACCTTAACGGAAAAGCTTTCAGTTTTTCTCCATTGAGAATGATATTTGCGGTGGGTTTTTCATAGATGGCTTTGATAATATTGAGGTATGTGCCCTCTATCCCCACACTTTGAAGAGTTTTGATCAGGAAGGGATGCTGTACTTTGTCAAATGCTTTTTCAGCATCTATTGAGAGTATCATATGGTTCTTGTTCTTTCTTTTATTAATGTGTTCTATCACATTGATTGATTTGCGGATGTTGAACCAACCCTGCAGCCCTGGAATAAATCCCACTTGATCGTGGTGAATAATCCTTTTAATGTACTGTTGAATCCTATTGGCTAGTATTTTGGCGAGAATTTTTGCGTCTGTGTTCATCAAAGATATTGGTCTGTAGTTCTCTTTTTTGGTGGGATCCTTGTCTGGTTTTGGGATCAAGGTGATGCTGGCCTCATAAAATGAGTTTGGAAGTTTTCCTTCCATTTCTATTTTTTGGAACAGTTTCAGGAGAATAGGAATTAGTTCTTCTTTAAATGTTTGGTAGAATTCCCCTGGGAAGCCGTCTGGCCCTGGGCTTTTGTTTGTTTGGAGATTTTTGATGACTGTTTCAATCTCCTTACTGGTTATGGGCCTGTTCAGGTTTTCTATTTCTTCCTGGTTCAGTTGTGGTAGTTTATATGTCTCTAGGAATGCATCCATTTCTTCCAGATTGTCGAATTTGTTGGTGTAGAGTTGCTCATAGTATGTTCTTATAATTGTCTGTATTTCTTTGGTGTTAGTTGTGATCTCTCCTCTTTCATTCATGATTTTATTGATTTGGGTCCTTTCTCTTTTCTTTTGGATGAGTCTGGCCAGGGGTTTATCAATCTTATTGATTCTTTCAAAGAACCAGCTCCTAGTTTCAATGATTTTTTCTATTGTTTTTTTGGTTTCTATTTCATTGATTTCTGCTCTGATCTTTATGATTTCTCTTCTCCTGCTGGGTTTAGGGTTTCTTTCTTGTTCTTTCTCCAGCTCCTTTACATGTAGGGTTAGGTTGTGTACTTGAGATCTTTCTTGTTTCTTGAGAAAGGCTTGTACCGCTATATATTTTCCTCTCAGGACTGCCTTTGCTGTGTCCCACAGATTTTGAACTGTTGTGTTTTCATTATCATTTGTTTCCATGAACTTTTTCAATTCTTCTTTAATTTCCTGGTTGACCCATTCATTCTTTAGAAGGATGCTGTTTAGTCTCCATGTATTTGGGTTCTTTCCAGCTTTCCTCTTGTGATTGAGTTCTAGCTTCAGAGCATTGTGGTCTGAAAATATGCAGGGAATAATCTTAATCTTTTGATACTGGTTGAGACCTGGTTTGTGACCCAGGATGTGATCTATTCTGGAGAAGGTTCCATGTGCACTAGAGAAGAATGTGTATTCTGTTGCTTTGGGATGAAATGTTCTGAATATATCTGTGATGTCCATCTGGTCCAGTGTGTCATTTAAGGCCTTTATTTCCTTGTTGATCTTTGGCTTGGATGATCTGTCCATTTCAGTGAGGGGAGTGTTAAAGTCCCCTACTATTATTGTATTATTATTGATGTGTTTCTTTGATTTTGTTATTAATTGGTTGATATAGTTGGCTGCTCCCACGTTAGGGGCATAGATATTTAAAATGGTTAGATCTTCTTGTTGGACAGACCCTTTGAGTAGGATATAGTGTCCTTCCTCATCTCTTTTTATAGTCTTTGGCTTGAAATCTAATTGATCTGATATAAGGATTGCCACCCCAGCTTTCTTCTGATGCCCATTAGCATGGTAAATTGTTTTCCACCCCTTCACTTTAAATCTGGAGGTGTCTTCACGTCTAAAATGAGTTTCTTGTAGGCAACATATAGATGGGTTTTGTTTTTTTATCCATTCTGATACCCTGTGTCTTTTGATTGGGGCATTTAGCCCATTAACATTCAGGGTAACTATTGAGAGATATGAATTTAGTGCCATTATTAGCCTGTAAGGTGACTGTTACTGTATATTGTCTCTGCACCTTTCTGATCTACTACTTTTAGGCTCTCTCTTTGCTTAGAGGACCCCTTTCAATATTTCCCATAGAGCTGGTTTGGTGTTTGCAAATTCTTTCAGTTTTTGTTTGTCCTGGAAGCTTTTGATCTCTCCTTCTATTTTCAATGATAGCCTAGCTGGATAGAGTATTCTTGGCTGCATGTTTTTCTCGTTGAGTGCTCTGAATATATCATGCCAGCTCTTTCTGGCCTGCCAGGTCTCTGTGGAAAAGTCTGCCGCCAATCTAATATTTTTACCATTGTGTGTTACAGACTTCTTTTCTCGGGCTGCTTTCAGGATTTTCTCTTTGTCACTAAGACTTGTAAATTTTACTATTATGTGACAGGGTGTGGACCTATTCTTGTTGACTTTGCGGGGGGTTCTCTGCATCTCCTGGATTTTGATGCTTGTTCCCTTTGCCATATTAGGGAAATTCTCTCCAATGATTCTCTCCAATAGACCCTCTGCTCCCCTCTCTGTTTCTTCTTCTTCTGGAATCCCAATTATTCTAATGTTGTTTCGTCTTATGGTGTCACTTATCTCTCGAATTCTCCCCTCATGGTCCAGTAGCTGTTTGTCCCTCTTTTGCTTGGCTTCCTTATTCTCTGTCATTTGGTCTTCTATAACACTAATTCTTTCTTCTGCCTCATTTATCCTATCAGTGAGAGCCTCCATTTTTGATTGCACCTCATTAATAGCTTTTTTTATTTCAACTTGGTTAGATTTTAGTTCTTTAATTTCTCCAGAAAGGGCTTTAATATCTCCAGAGAGGGTTTCTCTAATATCTTCCATGCCTTTTTCGAGCCCGGCTAGGATGTTCAGAATCGTCATTCTGAACTCTTGATCTGACATATTACCAATGTCTGTGTTGATTAGGTCCCTAGCCTTCAGTACTGTCTCTTGTTCTTTTGTTTGTGGTGATTTTTTCCGCCTTGTCATTTTGTCCAGATAAGAGGATATGAAGGAGCAAATAAACTACTAAAAGGGTGGCAAAGACCCCGGAAAAATGCGCTGTAACCAAATCAGAAGAGACCCCTAATTGTGAGGGGGAGAAAGGGGATAAAAACAGGTTCTGAAAAAAAAAAAGAAAAAAAAAAGGAAAAAAAAAGAAAAAATTTTAAAAATAAAACAAATAAAAAAATATAAAAAAGAAAGGAAAAATATATATATATTTAGATGAACTAGTCAAAAAACGTTAAAAAAGAAAAGGGTAAAAGTTTTAAAAAATTTAGCAGAAGAAGAAAAAAGAAAAAAGAAAAAAAATTGAAAAAAGAAAAAAAAAATTGAAGTAGCTGCAAGACTAAAGAATCATGGGGAGAAAGCCATGAGTTCCGTGCTTTGCTTTCTCCTCCTCTGGAATTGCTCTGCTGCCTTAGGAATTGAACCTGCTTTCTCCTTGATAGATGAACTTCGTCCCGGCTGGATATTTTGTTGATCTTCTGGGAAAGCTCTATTTTTAATTTCTTCAGGAATCTCCACACTGTTCTCCAAAGTGGCTGCACTTACTTGCATTCCCACCAACAGTGTAAGAGGGTTCCCCTTTCTCCACATCCTCTCCAACACACGTTGTTTCATGTCTTGCTAGTTTTGGCCATTCTAACTGGTGTCAGGTAGTATCTCAATATGGTTTTCATTTGAATCTCCCTGATGGCTAGTGATGATGAGCATTTTTTCATGTGTCTGATAGCCATTTGTATGTCTTCATTGGAGAAGTGTCTGTTCATATCTTCTGCCCATTTTTTGATATGATTCTCTGTTTTGTGTGTGTTGAGTTTGAGAAGATCTTTATAGATCCTGGATATCAACCTTTTGTCTGTACTGTCATTTGCAAATATCTTCTCCCATTCCGTGGGTTGCCTTTTTGTTCTGTTGACTGTTTCCTTTGCTGTGCAGAAGCTTTTGATCTTGATGAAGTCCCAAAAGTTCATTTTTGCTTTTGTTTCCTTGGCCTTTGGAGACATATCTTGAAAGAAGTTGCTGTGGCTGATATCAAAGAGGTTACTGCCTATGTTCTCCTCTAGGATTCTGATGGATTCCTGTCTCACGTTGAGGTCTTTTATCCATTTTGAGTTTATCTTTGTGTACAGTGTAAGAGAATGGTCGAGTTTCATTCTTCAACATATCGCTGTCCAGTTTTCCCAGCACCATTTATTGAAGAGACTTGCTAAGGAAATGTTGAAAAACAAAAACAAAACTGGCGGTGTCACGTTACCCGATTTCAAGCTTTACTACAAAGCTGTGATCACCAAGACAGCGTGGTACTGGCATAAAAACAGACACATAGACCAGTGGAACAGAGTGGAGAGCCCAGATATGGACCCTCAACTCTATGGTGAAATAATCTTCGACAAAACAGGAAAAAATATTCAATGGAAAAAAGACAGTCTCTACCTGACATTCATTTTAAACTGAGCACCTTGTGCTTTCCTGTACTTATTTTGCAACCCTAGTAAACATGAGTGTCCACAGTTATGTCAGCATGTATGTTGTGAGTGTGTGTATGTGCACACGAGTGTGCTAGGGCCAGGTGGGTGGAGGAGGAAGGTAGACGTGAGGAACACGGGTGACTGCACTGCCATCAGTCTGAAAGAAGTCACCACTGCCAGGCTTGACCTCATCCCACCCTCCAAAAAGAAACAGTAACTACCATAAGCCATGAATTCCAAATCATACTAATTTCCAAAAGACTTCATACAAATTGAAAATACGCATTTTGAGACTTTTTGTGACTTAGATCAAAAACATCCACATTGGAAAACATCTGGTCTAGTAAATTTCCGACTTATGGCCTTACTCTAAAGGACTTTATCCTAAGATCCAGGACCCCTGACATATCACTTCCTCTTTTCCTGCATATATGAAAAATGGATTTAAATTATACCTTCACTTCATTAATTCCACATCTGGTGAAATCATTAGAAAAAAATAAGCTAGGGGCACCTGAGTGGCTCAGTCAGTTAAGCATTTGCCTTTTGCTCAGGTCATGGTCCTGGGGTCCTGGGATTAAGCCTCATGTCAGGGTCTCCGTTCAGTGGGGATCCTGCTTCTCTCTCTCTCTTTTCCTGCTGCACCCCCTGCTTGTGTTCTCTCTCTTTCTGTCAAATAAATAAAATCTTTAAAAATAATAATAATACTTTAAAGTGCATGAACTGCCTTGTGTAAATGCATGGTTTATGAAAATGGGCTGCAATGTTCACAAAATAAAAGCAACTACAAATACCTAAGTGTCATAATACAGGATGTCCGAGTCAGTTATGGTCCATTTGCACAATAAAATAATACACAGTCAGTAATGCAATGCGTTTGGAAGTTTTCTATCATTCAGACTAAAGATAAACTGAGAAACAGGAGACACAAACAAAGTTAGAAAATGATTTCTCTATGCACAAAATGTTTAAAGTATATAGTGCATGAAAAATCTGGTAGGAAAAGAAAAAACATGCATGAATTGTGGCAAATTGGAAAAATATAAATGGAAGGAACTGGAACAAAACATGCACAGGGCTTTTCTTTTTGTTCTGGGTTAATTTTCTTTTTTTGTACTTGTTATGCTTTTCACAATGAATGTGCATTCCTTCAAAAATTAGAAATAAGATTTATTTTGGAAGCAAAATAAGCACACGCCAAAAAAGTGCTGCTAATGGCTGTGGCGCAGATGGGGCCCATTGCATCGCTGTGACCACGTGTACCTGTGACCCCTGTGGGGAGCCCTGGGAGTTCTCTTGCAGGAACTTGTCAGTCTGGGCTGAACAGGTGACACTGCAGAGAATGCTGAGCAGACCTCAGCTTCTGTCAGTCAGGTGCTCTGTCCTTCTGTCAGTCAGGTGTCTACCAGCCAGCTGGGGTCCTGCCTAGCAATTTGGTGTAGTCACGGTTAGGTAGAAAAGTTCCAGTGAGGGAAAAATGTCATACTTTTGTGCAAGAACAACTAAATGATAGCTGGTGCCCTGGCATGTAGGCTGGCATTGGGCTATGGAGCTGCAGGAAATATATATGCTTTGGAGAAGGACCTAGATGGCAGCCCAGCACCCCAGAATTATTTAAGTAGAGTATTTATTTCCCAACTGTTGGCTTCATTTTCTTGTGTGCCCAAGGTTCCTTTCTATTTATTCTTCATGATTAACGTGATTGTAGCTGTTGCCTTCTGTGGCTCCTGTTTCTTTATTGCTCTCATGGCTTGATGCGTGAAAAGTACACTTGGAGATTTGTGTGTTTTCTCTGAGGTATTCCATGACATCTCAGAGCCCATGAATGGTCCAAGCATGGACTAGAGGCTTAGGATCATGAGTGTGGGGAGCCCAGGGAAGATTTACACTAAAACCATTTGCTGCCAATCCTTCTGAATGGGGGAGTTCAAAAGTGACCTCTCTTAAAAATCAAAAAGAGAATTTTACATTGTATTAAACTGTTACAGAGCACGGCGCCACATGACACCAATCTGGATACAACCATTGGAAAGGTAAGTCACTTTTGTTCTTGCCCTCAGCATCCATTCCACACCCTCTGTTGGGGAGCAGCTGTGGGGTGAGGCTGGACTGGTCTCAGTTATCAGGGACAGTCACCTACTGTCACTTGTTTTGGTGACTCCCTGTAAGTCCTTGTTCAAGACCTGTAACCCAATCTGGACCAATTAACACGAGGCCAAGTCCCTGGCAGAGTCCCTCTAGAGGGTAGTATGTGAGAGTGAAGCTCAGAGCAGTTGCAGTCACACCATAAAGGAACCAGAGGCCCCTGGGATGAAGCTGGCAGTGCAGAAGGTAGGGAGAATGTGGGAGAGGTGGTGTCATTGAGTCAACTATTAAATCTGGCCATCATGGAAGAACCTCTAGTTCCTGAGGTTTCTAGGTGTGGGAGCCAATAAATGCCTTTTATTGTTCAATCCTGTTTGCATCAAATTTTCTGCCATATCCACGGAAAATATCTAAACTGGTTCCTTTAGAAGTTATATTTTTATAGGTCACAATGTGGATGAAGATGTTGGAGAAATATAAAGAAAGAAGTAATGAGAAACTTCCTGGAAAATTCAGAATCTACAGTTTTCATAGATAAACCACAAATACAGTTATTTTCCCCAAATGGCATAATTTAGTGGCTCAGTTGAAATCACAACTTTCAAAAAGGTGTGATAGAAAATGATTTGGGGTAAGGGGCACCTGGGTGGCTCAGTGGGTTAAGCCTCTGCCTTCAGCTCAGGTCATGATCTCAGGGTCCTGGGATTGGGCCCCACATCGGGCTCTCTGCTCAGCGGGGAGCCTGCTTCCTCCTCTCTCTCTGCCTGCCTCTCTGCCTACTTGTGATCTCTCTCTGTCAAATAAATAAATCTTTAAAAAAAAAAAAAGAAAATGATTTGGGGTAAGACCAAAGATGGCCCTAAATAAGATGATCTATTTGAGCACTCCCACCAATCCAGCCCATCCACCTGCCTGTCCCCCATTTCTCTCCTTTCCCGTATTTCCACCTCAAAGACCAATAACGTGGGTTCTTCGGTCAGATTGCCCAGGACAGATCTTGGCTTCTCCACTTACTAGCTGAATGACTGAAGGCTATTTTCAGAGGAGTGCCCAGCAAACTTCCTTTTGGGTCCCACTGGCTCCAAATGGAGTTGGTGTCCATCTATGGGCCATCCTTATGGGAGGGGAAAGACCAATTGACAGGTGCACACTGATCCAATCACTGGGTCAAAGGAGGTGGGTCTGTTATCCCAGTTGGCCCAGACTAGCATTAAAATAGAGGGCCAGGCACGCACTAAGCACTTTAGAGTTAGCCATTGTTATTTGTGTTACATGCTCTCCCAGGAAGCCTTGTTCATTTTTCTAGTCCTACCTGATTTTGTTATTAACACCATTGAGTAATATTCGAGTGAGTATTGATATTAAGGCTGTGGCCTCCCTAACTGATGCTATCTTTGGTAGTCAGGACTGGAATCTTGCTCAAGAGGGGTGGGAGGAGGGCTTTTTGCCTCATTCTTTAAAGGAGGGACCATAACTGAAGATAAAGAGTGATCAGAATCTTCCCACCCCATCCCTATCCCAAGAAGTTGCCAACACGGTCATATTATATTATACATTATGAACATCATCAAGTGTAAATATGAGACAAGGTGGGTGCCCTTCACCAATACTGCCATGACCACAGTTTGTAAACAAAAAACCAAGCTAAACAACCTCTGGAACATGTGGTTTAAAAATGAGACAAAAGACTTGAAAACTGATAGACACAAAAAATTCAGACCCTAGGACTGCCTTTTCTACATCCCTAGAGGATTGCTTACCCCGTGCTGGCTTGCAATAAGGAGGATAAGATGTGAGCAATATGAGAAAAAAGAAATCCATACATCATGCGCTGTGTGAACAGGGAGAAAGTAGACATAGGGAGCAGGGGGAAGAAAATGAGACATGTTTCTGGTTTAAGGAAAATCATGTCCCTGGGTTCAAATCCAGGACATATTTCTGGCACAGTGATAGGATGATTACTTCACAAATTTTAACAAAACTTGTAGCATACGAGAACTAAATTACCACAAATAACCCAGTCATTTGTAAGAATAAATAATAAATTTACTTATATTTTTTACTGCCCCTTTCACCGCACACTTTAAAGAACACTAAGGGAAAAGTGAGATAAATTCCAAAGAAATGTTGACTGGCCAATTGAGCAAATACAAATATGAGCCATTTTTGGAAAATCTGATACACAAGTATCTTTCAACTTAGAAAAACTCATAGTTTTAGCAAAGGAAACAGTTAACAAAACCAAAAGACAACTGACAGAATGGGAGAAGATATTTGCAAACGACATATCAGATAAAGGGCTAGTATCCAAAATCTATAAGGAACTTAGCAAACTCAACACCCAAAGAACGAACAATCCAATCAAGAAATGGGCAGAGGACATGAACAGACATTTCTGCAAAGAAGACATCCAGATGGCCAACAGACACATGAAAAAGTGCTCCACGTCACTCGGCATCAGGGAAATACAAATCAAAACCACAATGAGATATCACCTCACACCAGTCAGAATGGCTAAAATTAAAAAGTCAGGAAATGACAGATGCTGGCGAGGATGCGGAGAAAGGGGAACCCTCCTCCACTGTTGGTGGGAATGCAAGCTGGTGCAACCACTCTGGAAAACAACATGGAGGTTCCTCAAAATGTTGAAAATAGAACTACCCTATGACCCAGCAATTGCACTACTGGGTATTTACCCTAAAGATACAAACATAGTGATCCGAAGGGGCACGTGTACCCGAATGTTTATAGCAGCAATGTCTACAATAGCCAAACTATGGAAAGAACCTAGATGTCCATCAACAGATGAATGGATAAAGAAGAAGTGGTATATATACACAATGGAATACTATGCAGCCATCAAAAGAAATGAAATCATGCCATTTGCGATGACGTGGATGGAACTAGAGCGTATCATGCTTAGTGAAATAAGTCAATCAGAGAAAGACAATTATCATATGATCTCCCTGATATGAGGACATGGAGAAGCAACATGGGGGGTTAGGGAGATAGGAGAAGAATAAATGAAACAAGATGGGATTGGGAGGGAGACAAACCATAAATGACTCTTAATCTCACAAAACAAACTGGGGGTTGCTGGGGGGAGGTGGTATTGGGAGAGGGGGAGGGGGCTATGGACATTGGGGAGGGTAAGTGCTATGGTGAGTGCTGTGAAGTGTGTAAACCTGGCGATTCACAGACCTGTACCCCTGGGGATAAAAATACATTATATGTTTATTAAAAAAAAAAATTTGGAAGGGGAGGCGAACCATAAGAGACTATGGACTCTGAAAAACAACCTGAGGGTTTTGAAGGGTCAGGGCTGGGAGGTTGGGGGAACAGGTGGTGGGTAATGGGGAGGGCACGTTTTGCATGTAGCACTGGGTGTTGTGCAAAAAGAATGAATACTGTTACGCTGAAAAAATAAATAAAATGGAAAAAAAATAAAAAAATTAAAAATTAAAAAAAAACCACATCGTGTCATGAACAACTGAAAAAAAAAAAAAAGAAAAACTCATAGTTTTGAGGAAAATTTTAACAATAGAGCAGACCTTCTTAAAAACAATTCAACACAGGGACACCTGGGAGGCTTAGTTAAGTGTCTGCCTATGGGTCAGGTCATGATCCCAGGGTCCTAGCATTGAGTCTGGTATTGGGCTCCTGCTCAGTGGGGAGTCTGCTTCTCCCTCTCTGCCTCCCCACCAAGCTATTGCTATCTCTCTGTATATCAAATGAATAAATAAAATCTTTAAAAAATGATTTAACACAATGTATTTAAAAGGTGTGCAATGAAAATGGATTGGAACAGACTTTTCCATGAAATCTCTGCTTTTCAAATTTCATTTGTATCATCTAGGATGCCTACACTAGGAGAAGACTTGTCTCACAGGCACAGACAATGTAAGACTTTCTTACATCAAATAAGAGTGAGTTGAGGGCTAACAGGGTTCCAGGCTGGTTGACTCAACAGCTAGCAATGGTGTCAAGGACACATGTTCTTCCCTGCCTCTGCTCTGCCATGTTCTATGGGCTGGAATTGCCCCCAACTGTTTCTCTTTGTGATTGCAAGGTGGCTCCCAGAATTCTGGATATTAAACCCAGATCTTTAACATCCAGTGTCCAGAAACACAAAGGGATCATGTGTTTATGTGACTCCTTAAAAATGAGGACAACTTTTCTCAGACCTCCAGAAATCATCTCTCTATGACTTGTTGTTCAGACTGGGCCAGTGTCTCTTCCTAACGCAGTCATGACCATGGCACCAGCCTGCTACCATCCACAGCCTAGACCATACCTGTGTCCCTCTGAGGAGGACAGAGTCGTCATCACCTTTGGGTCGTGTACAAAAATGGCAGATACCTGAACAAAATCAAGAGCCTGATCAGGAAGTTACTTTAGTTACAGAGTTCTAGATTAGTTGCTTTTGAAAACACAGAAGTTCAGGGTCCTGAATTAAGAGGGCTAGAATTTAAAATACTTTTTTAATTCATAAAATAGTTTCAAGGTCAGCAATTAAGGTGATTTCTTTTACCAGATTGTGCTTCCATTCTAATCTTCTATTTCAAATGTATGATAATTTACTTTATAGACATTGTGTACACAGGTTTTGAGGGTCAGTCTACTGTAGAGAATGAAGAGTACTTATGTTTGCATTGGAATGTTCTCTGTTAGGGGACATTACAGATGCACTTCAATGTCATGATTGGTCCGTGCTTTGAAAAGTTGATTTCTGGGGGGCCTGGGTGGCTCAGATGGTTAAGTGTCTGCCTTCGACTCAGGTCATGATCTCCTGGCCCTGGGATCGAGCCTTGTGTCAGGCTCCCTGCGCAATAGGAATTCCCCTTCTCCCTCTTCCTCTGCTTCTCCCCTCTGCTGGCGCGCTCTCTCTCTCTCTTTCTCTCTCCAATGAATAAATAAAATCTTAAAAAAAAAAAGTTGATTTCTGTTACTTCTTATAAAGTATTAGAATGTTCTTTTAAATCTTTTCTTTAACCTATATATGGTATTGAGATTTCCATAAAGAATGTTAATTGGATTTTATATGTAACTGAAGAATACAATATAATTCCAAAAACATAGAAATTTAGTTTGATGGACATTGTATGGAAGAAAAAAGGTCAAATTTTGTGTCTGAACATATTTGAGGAGTAATCTGCAAAAAAAAAAAAAGTCTTTTGCCTCCCCCATAAAGGCCTATTTTAACTTTATTTGGGGAATATAAATTTATATGACAATGCTATGATGTTTATCCTGAAGTATGAGAGAATGTGGCCAGTTTTAGCCAACTCCCAAATAGAAATTAATCCAAATAGCATTTCTGGCAATTTCCAAAACGGGAAAGCCAAGACTCATCTTACTGTGGGTTGGCCTGATGACCATGATAAGGCTGATAAGTCAAAATTCCATTTGGTTATGAAAGATGTTATTTGATCAGATGTTTCTAGAAACACAAAACTTAGAATTAAAGAAAAACCCCAACACCCACCTTCATGGCTGCCTGTCTTCTAGCTTTCCTCTCTTCTTTCTGTACATTTTTTGGGGAATGGGACTTCAACAGGAGACTTGTGTCTTACTTCTGTTGCTGACCCTGCAGTGTTCCAAGTACCTGCTTTACTGTTGTGCCTGTGGAAACATAAACATTGTTTATTAATTGTAGCCTCTAACCCATATTAATATTAAAATTTTTCATATCTAAGATATCCTTAGGAGCTGGTTTCTTTCCGACAAGTCCTTTGCTGTTGTGGGGAAGGACTGGTTGAAGCTTTGAGGTCTCATGCTGCTCTGGGTTTGCTCCAGCAGCCCTCAGATATGGTGCCTGGCACAGCCACATCTGCATCTGAGATGTTGCCAGAAGTGTGAGTCCTTGGTGGTTCCATAACTACCTGTTGGTGGGGTCCAACAGCTGGTGTGCAGACAAGCCTTGAAGGAACTCTGATGTCCACTCAAGCTTAAGAGCCACTGGGTTGGCCATTCTCAATTCTTTCTCCCCTCAAAGATCTACCCTTCATTAACTGTAAAAATGAGTTTGTTGTAATGATGAGGGATTGAGGGATGGGCACAGGGGAGTATTATTTAAGGTTTGGTGGGAAAACCATGGATTTCCCTGTTATAACTACAACATCCTGGGAGCAGCCAAGCCAGTACTCCAGATTTCTGGTCTCTTTGAGTTCACCCAAGGTCAGAAGCCTGGACCCTGGGATGGGCATAGGTTCTGCCATTCATGAAAAAAGGCATTGTTAGAGCCCACTAGGCCAGGAGCTCAGCTCAGGTCATCACTGATGTGTCCCTACTTGGAAGTTGTCAGCCATGTCCACTGTGGTTTGGGATGAAGGAATTCTGTTCCTGTCAGCAGTAATCAGTATGTGTCTATTCATGTGGTGCCTCAACACCACACTAGGGTGTGGAGGCACTGAAAGCAGGAACAACTCCTGATCATGGGCAGGTGCCAGGAGGTGTGGGGACCACCAGACAGTGTGCAGTGCTCCAGCTGGAGCAAAGGGATCCTCCACAGGATCACAGAGCTGAGGACAGGAATTTACCTGAGACCCAGATATCCTGACCCTATGCTCATCCTGCCATTACAAGCATCATGGAATATGGAGAATGGAAACCAGTGTGAATGCAGATGCAGGGGAAGCTCACTTGCTTTTCATACCACAGGCAGTACCGGTGCCCTGCAGTCTTCCCTGGCTTCCTTGGAAGAGGGTCAGTAGGGCTCTGCACTGGAGGCCCAGCCCTGGAAGAAGGGAGATGGAGGATGGTGAGTCTGTAGTCTCCAAGAGGCACCTGTGTAGCTGTGGAAACTGATGGGAATTTATGCAAAACTACACACCAACAGTTCTCCTCTATAAAATCTCATTGCCTCAAAAGCCCCTAATGCTTACCCAGGGCAGAGAGAGATTAAGCAAAGATTTAAGTACCAAAATTGCCCTGGAGTTGAAGTGCAGAGGACTGGGCTTATGCCCTAGCTTCGTAGCTCATACCCATTTGTTCACATAAGAATGGTTATCTCAAACTATTCCAGCTCCGTCACTAAGCAAGTGAGATTCTTAGGTAAGGAAGTGCTTGTGGGCATTTATAGTAAGGCACAGAATGACTGGACCTATTTTTGCCCGATTTCCACTTGAAGTTTCCTAAGATATCCTAAATAATTAAGAAAAAAAATTCCTAAATTTCCATCAGCAGAACCCCAAAACAGAAGCAGCTTCTCATGTCCACCGTAGTCCTGAAACAGTGTGTCTCTCTGCATTCTGAGGAACTGCCACAAGCATTGAAATCACTGAGGGATTTTGGAGTCTCGTTGCCTTATTTGACTTTCTTGATGTAGCAACAATACTAGTGTCTAGCGACTGTTCCTCTCTACATGGTTTTTGTGTTCTTTGTCCCTTCCACTACTATTATGGAAGGAGACATGGAATGAATAATGCAGACAGATCACCATGCCAGGAAGCCTGTCTCTCTCGGCCATCCTCATACCTGCCCCCGTGCCAGACATCCCAGAACTAGAAATTCACTCAACTGGCTCTTGAAGAGGCTTTCTCTCCAATGCCTCCCTGCAATGTGCACACCTTTGGGCAGCCTGTCACTGAGCTGCATGAGCACAGTGGCTGATTCATTAATGGGATGTGGCTAGTGGACCAGCGGAAACAAGTCCACAAGATAGGGAAGCAGCTGCTCCGAACCCCCTGGCCACCTGATTAAATTAATGTGTGAAGACATCCAATCAAACCCTAAAAATGCATCTGACAAGCTTTTCAAAGGGAACCTCCTGCTGCATGTCAGGCTCTCCCTGTCAATGCCAACCCATGACCGTCCTTTGGTAAAAGGACCCAGACTGAACAACAATCCAGCCCAACAGTCATTCAGACAGTTACTCAGCACAGATTACATGCCAGAGAGTGTCTGATTGCTGACAATCAAGAGATGGTTTGGGCCCAGTTTCTTCTCCTGGACCAAGTGGACAGGTCCTTTCCTGCTCTGACCTGCTTGCCTCTTCCATGAGACAGGAATAAAGTATTTCAAACCCCTTACCTATAGAAAGGACCTAGGGCAATGGTGTCTGAGGCGCTCAGCAAACCATACGATGGCATATACATGGAAGGAATTATTGGTCTTTTCTGCAAAGGCAAATTGAGCCAAAGAGCTTCTCAGGGAATCCAGATTATTTTGAATTTCCTTTTTCTTCCCTGGATCCAAGCTCTGCACAGAGCTGTTCCAATGAGGCATGTAACGGCCCCTGTTAAGTGATCGATTGAGCCAACCTCTTTCTACATCCCTTTCACAAATCAAATCCAGGCAGTTGGATTTTTCATGCTGCCTGGTAATACTAAAAATTGAAGGCAGATCTGCAAACACTCTGGAGACAGCAACCAGGACACTCCACAAAGGTCGCTCTGAGATGGAACCTGTCTCTCTCCATGCATAGATCTGAAGTGTCGTGCCACTAACCAATGTTTTCTCCCCACACATGTTTTTTCAATAAACAGCTCATAGGAAACTGGATCCTCTTTGAAATGAGACACTGTGTTTAGCTTTGCTCTTGACAAGCCCTAATTCTGAGAAGCCATGCCAGGATTCTGAATGCAGCATCAGCTCCAAACTGAAATTTGGGTCCTTAGAGTTTTCCAGGCTAATTGTGTCCCAGTTTGCATTGAGCTGGCTCCAAGAGGGGCAAACCCTTGTAGGAGTTAGAATTTGGAAACTGGTGCCACTGGCTACCTGCCCACATCCCTAACCCCCTTGCCATTCCAATGTGCTCCTGTGGCATCCCTCTGCAAGAAATTGCATGCCTCCATCCTGCCCCCCGCCCATGGTGGGCTAGAAGTGCAGGGGAAAATGCCCCCAAGAGCAGCCTTGGGCAACAAAGGACAGGACTTAGTGCAAAGTTCTGGAAACCCCAGTCCTAATGGATACCCCAACTCCTTCAGGTGTGGGAGCACACATCAGGTCACTGCGCTATGCACTCCATGTTACCTCCTACAGCTGGCACAGACCGAGTGCCCATGATGCAAACCTGCTCATCGCACGCTCTGTTGGCTCTTCCCTTCTCAGGCTCACTCTCCCCCTGCCCTGAAATGCCCCAAACAAACACAACCCCTTCCCTCAAATCCTCCTCCCAGGACTGCTTCTGAGGAGCCTAGTTTAAGATAGAACCTTAGACTACATGCTCTTTTTTTAAAGTTCTTGTTGATGAGACAGAAACAAAATTGGGGGGAAAAAAGTGAAGCAGCTTCTTGACTTTCTCTCTTAGGACACTCTGACACAAAGTCATTCAGGGCCGCCCTGCCCTTAAATTACTGTCAGTGACGCCAACCCTGAGCCTGGGGTGGAGGAGATGTGAACAGAGTCTGGAAGAGAGGGGTTATGGGAATTTCCCTTGATTACCACCTCCAGCTCCATCTGAAAATTGGCCCACAACCATTCACCAGCCATCAGCCCACTGGAATCCCAGTGCATGGCCGCCAGACATATGGGGGCAGGGCAACAGCCTGGATGGTTGGCCTGAGGATGACCATATTCAGGAGAAATCAAAGTCACACTGTCTGTGGGATGCCCCCATGAGGCCATCATCACTGCCAGGACAAGACACCTGAGCCCCCTGGGGGCAGGGGCAAGACCACCTTGTATATCACAGGATCCCTGGGGCCACATGCAGAGAAGATGCCCCAAGCATGTCTGGGGTTGACACAAGACAACCAAGAAAAGGCAAGACCAAAGTCACAGCTGGATGGACTTGGCTGGCCAAGATCTAGAGGGCACTTTTAAATTCAGACAGTTTAGGCAACTCACACAGATGGAGAAAAGAGAGAAAAGAGAAGGAGAAGCCAAGGGTGACAGCTCCCAGGTCCTAATCCCACATGCCAGGTGGAATGACACAAACTGAAACTGGCCTGGGTTTAACTGGATGTCACTGGGTGGGCGATGCCACACTGCATCTGAGGGATGATACAGGAAGCCTCGGTCTCATCAGGACTGGAGAAGCCATAAGAAACTCTCTCCTGACAGCCTTCCAGGTATGGGGTGGTGGGTGGGGGATTGGCCTCATATTCGGGGAGGACCACAAGGTGTCCACCAAGACTCAGATCTGCTGCATTATCACTCTCGTGCAGCCGCAGTGGATACCTGCAAGGTTGTCTTTGTGAATATGAAGATTCCCCACATCCTGGAGTACTTATAAATGAATCATTTATGAACATAAGTCAGAGCATTCTGAGTTTTATTCTTCTCCACTGATATCTGAGCACCTACTGATGCCCGATGTTTTAGCAAACATCTTGGAGATACATTATATTATTTAATTGAATCTTTACCAACCCTATGAAATAAGACTTACCACCTTTTGCAGGTAAGGCAACAGATCTTGGTGGTTATGGGATGGGTCATGGTTGGGCAGATGGTGCGAAAGCCAGGGACTTTCAGAGAACCTGATTCTCAGGTTCGTTCCAACACTTTCCAACTTACACTTTGAAAAAAGCTCAATGAAATACTTTCATATTATACATAATTTTTGAGTGATCAGGACTATTGTGATTTTATGAAAAAAGAAGACCAGTATGTCCTTGAGAAAATCACTCGGCTCTATCTTGAGTCACAAAACCTTTCAATGGGCCCCCTTTTACAAAAAGCATCAGAGCATCATTCATAGCCACTTCTGGTCACTGAATACCATGCACTATTTCTAATTTGTAATGACAACAGCAGCCTGATGACCTTGAAACCTCCAGATCTGATTGCATGGATTCTTTGAAAACCTAATTTAACTCTTGAACTAAATGAGAATAAGAAACAAAAATAATAATAAATCCCTTTCCTTCCTTGCCCCCTAGCTGTATTTCGCATCTCTCCTCCCCAATGTCATATAAACACAAAAAGGAAGGAGCCCCACACTTAGCCTGTACTTCTGGATCCACCGTGGTCGGGGCAGGGAAAGGCCCTCCTTCCACTTCATGAAGAGGCAGGGGTTAGTGACAGCTCTGTGTTTGGGTCTTGTGAAAGGAATATAAGCAGTGGAGTAGAGCCTTGTATTGGGTACAAATGAAAATGAATTTTTTCCCAACTTCCTCTTTAATGATTTAAGTGTATACTCGAATGGATTATTTGTAGGTTAGTATTTGGAAACTTTTAAACTCAGCTGTTCCCTAGTTCTGTTTTGCAAGGTTATAATTGAGAAGATTCCATTGCTTTTCAGGGAATCATCCTTGCTGAAACCCCTATGAGGGCCGGCAGCTCAGAGGTTCTGCTCCTCTGGGGAGCAGGGCAGGACATTGAGCTGTGAGCCCCAGGGGCTGGAAAAGGCAGCCAGCAAGCTTGAAAACCAGCCCTTCCAAAGCAAAGTGACGTGATGCCCTAACAGAATTTTTGACTAGACTCTTAGCAGGATTACTAATATTTAGCATTTAGCAAGTGGATAAGAAACATTTGCTCTCATACCATATTGGCAGAATTGTTCACTGCTAAAGGCATTTTGGGGAGCAATTTGTTTATATCTATTAAAATTTAAAATGCACAAACCCTTTGATTCATATATTCCGTTGTGAGATGTATATATTCTAGAAAAACCTGCAGATAGACAAAGGGTGGTGAATGTGACCCGGTAAATAATATAAAAATTTGGAAATAACCATCAACAAAGGAATAAAGAGGCCAAAGAACAGATTTTATGGAATACTATGCAGTTGCTCCATGTGCACCACAACAGAAGGAACTAAGATTCATTAAGTGAAAAACATAAGTGTAGAATGGTACATCTGACTGTCCTTCAAGTCAAATCAACGTGTGTGTCCTTCAAGCCAAATTATGTGTGTAGTTGCAGGTTCGTGTGCACATGAAGGTAAACTCACCAAAGGGCTGAGAGCAGTTACCCATGGGAGTGTTGAGGAGGACAGCTGACCCAAACAGAGTCGTTCCCTTGGGGTTTGGGGACTGGGCGCCTTGGGCAGCAGGACATGACCATGTGCAAACATGGTTGCCGTTGGCAGAGCTGTCTTCCTCCTGTCATGTGATTAGCAGAGAGATGAATCTGTGAAGCATAAAAAGGGAAACTGAAAATGGGCTCCTGGGTGGCTCAGTCGTTTAAATGTCTGCCTTTGGCTCAGATCATGATCCGAGAGTCCTGAGATCAAGTCCCACATTGGGCTCCCTGCTCAGTGGAGAGTCTGCTTCTCCCTCTCCCTCTGCCCCTCCCTCCTCTTGTGCACTCCCTCTCTCTCTCAAATAAATAAATAAAATTGTTAAAAAGAAAGAAGCAATGGACACCTGGGTGGCTCAGTCATTAAGTGTCTGAGTTTGGCTCAGGTCATGATCCCAGGGTCCTGGGATTAAGTCCCACATCGGGCTCCCTGCTCGGCAGGAAGCCCACTTCTCCATCTCCCACTATCCCTGTGTGCTCCCTCTTTGTCTGTGTCTCTCTCTGTCAAATAAATAAATAAATAATCTTTTTAAAAAGAGAGAGAGAGAAAGAAAAAAAGCAAGAAAGCAAGAAAGGGAGGGAGGTATTATACCTCAGGAGAGGGAGATATTATTTCATGGGCTCCAACAACTTTTCATCTGGCTGCTGCTCCATTCTAATGTGTAGCAATATTCCCACTTGGAAAGTCACTGCCCTGAGTATCTCCAGAAACCATGGGATAAGTTCCTTTCTCTGTGTGGGAAGATGACCAATTCAACACAAGTTCTGTCTGGGACATGCCACCCCATTTGCATTTTAATATATGTTGGGGAGCTATTTCTATTGATAAAACTCTTGCAAATTATAGACTTAATAGTTATTTAGCAGACTACACCCTTCTTTCTTGATCTTAACTTTTATCTTTTCCACCCATGGTACTTAATGTAGTGTTTGCTGCTCAAGTGACATTTAATAAATGCTTCTGGTGAATGAACAAGTAGACATATTCAAATGGAGGAATGATGGACAAGGACAGCCATGGGTTTATTATAGTCCAACAACATCATCCTGTTGAATAGAAGCAGGCCTAATTGCTCAAAGTCAACTGTTTTCACCACAAAATAGAAATTCCATGTGCTATTACATTTTACAGTTTGTAAGGCATTTTTACATCTTTTGCCTGCCTCTGGGTGGGGACAAGCTCTGAGGGAGGAGGGACTCTTCCCAACACACCCAGGTAGGGACAGATTCACCTCTCGAATGCAGCCCCCATGGTACCTTTGGCAATTTTCTCCTTTGTTAAAGAACAAATAAAGAACAGCATGCGCCATGTTGCAATTCAGCCCTATTTTGGCTGAGCACACTGAGGAGATGGGGCAGAATTCAACAACCCCAGAAGCCACACCTACCAGAGCCACTGTGACTCAAGAGACACTAAGTGTTGAAGTTGGCTCAGTTTGCCACCTCTAGGAACATTCAGTGTTGCCCGAGCCCTGTGGGACTCATATTCAAAACTGAAAAGGAAGAGGAAGGCTTCTCTCCACTTACAGTGAGAGAGAAACCATTTCTCAGGGTCATAAGATTCTATTTCAAGATCTTGCCAGAAACTCGGTTTATATAAACCAAGAGGCTTGTGATCAAAGTCAAGTTTTCCTGTTAAAGTTGCTAAATATGTCACAATAAAAGGCACATTTTAGCTCTGAATTGGGATGCTTTGAGGAAGAATTTCAATAGCTCTTTTCAAAGTTTGGATTCCCCCTAGCTGAGTAACAAACCCAAGCATTGTACTTGTGTCCTTTCTCTCCACTCCCTATCTCTGAGCATTTTCTGGCTGTTGCATGCTGCACGTGTAATCAAGCAATGGGCTTCCCAAGCTTACATGCAATTACATGGAGTCCTTGATATTTAAGTCTTTTGATAAAAGATTACAAGCATCTTTAGTAAGTGGTTATCATGACAACATTGAAATGGGAAATATACCTGTTCTCACAGATTCTGCAATAAAGGCTACACTTGACCCATAACCCTTAAAACTTCTATAAAGATTGAGAACTGACTGTTAGCCATTGGCACCCTTGACTCTTCATCCACTTTCCCACTTTTCTTTGGCTTCTTACTTCCTATACTTACCAGGAGAGGACAGCCCCAAACTTTTTGGAATGACTTTAATATTTGGTTCCCATATATAAGAATCATTGTGCATCCTAGTTGGACTTGCCCCAACCTGTACCAGGAATGAGACCTGCATCTGGGGCAGTACCAGCGCAACCACGTGTCCTTCCCTTTCCAGGCCACACCTGGTCCCACTGCGTTTGTCACAGCTTCTGTTTGCATTTCTATCATCACCCAGCTCCAGAACTTTCACAGTCCCTGGACATTTGCCTCTCTGGTCACATACCATTAACAAAGAAAGTAAGAAAACATAAGTAAGCATGGGTAAAGATCAACAAGTAAGTAAATACATACACACATATATGCAGTTAGTTTTGCTGTCTCCGAATAATGCAGGCACTGAAGAAATCCACATCAAATCAGTGATGATATTCGAAGAATTAGAATGAACCTGAATGTCCATTCAATTTGTTAGCACATTTTATCTGGCCCTGTCTTTTTCTATGAGAGCTCTTTGTGTTCTTTTTCTCTTTTTTATTATTAATTATTTTTATTAGCATATAATGTATTATTTGCCCCAGGGATACAGGTTTGTGAATCATTGGGCTTACATACTTCACAGCACTCACCATAGCACATACCTCCCCCAACGTCCATAACCTAACCACCCTCTCCACAACCCCCTCCCCCCAACAACCCTCAGTTTGTTTTGTGAGATTAAGAGTCTCCTATGGTTTGTCTCCCTCCCGATCCCATCTTGTTTCATTTTTTTCCTTCCCTACCTCCCAAACCCCCCACTCTGCCTCTCAAATTCCTCATATCAGGGAGATGATATGATAATTGTCTTTCTCTGATTGACTTATTTCGCTCAGCATAATATCTTCTAGTTCCATCCATGTCATCGCAAATGGCAAGATTTCATTTCTTTTGATGGCTGCATAGTATATCATTGTATATATACCACATCTTCTTTATCCATTCATCTGTTGATGGACATCTAGGTTCTTTCCATAGTTTGGCTATTGTGGACATTGCTGCTATAAACATTCTGATGCATGTGCCCCTTCAGATCACTACATTTGTATCTTTAGGGTAAATACCCAGTAGTGTAATTGCTGAGTTGTAGGGTAGCTCTATTTTCAACTTTTTGAGGAACCTCCATGCTGTTTTCCAGAGTGGTTGCACCAGCTTGCATTCCCACCAACAGTGGAGGAGGGTTCCCCTTTCTCCACATCCTCGCCAGCATCTGTCATTTCCTGACTTGTTAATTTTAGCCATTCTGACTGGTGTGAGGTGATATCTCATTGTGGTTTTGATTTGTATTTCCCTGATGCCGAGTGATGTGGAGCTCTTTTTCATGTGTTTGTTGGCCATCTGAATGAACCCCTGGCCAGACTTATCAAAAAGAAAAGAGAAAGGACCCAAATAAATAAAATCATGAATGAAAGAGGAGAGATCACAACTAACACCAAAGAAATACAGACAATTATCAGAACATACTATGAGCAACTCTACACCAACAAATTCGACAATCTGGAAGAAATGGATGCATTCCTAGAGACATATAAACTACCACAACTGAACCAGGAAGAAATAGAAAACCTGAACAGGCCCAAAACCAGTAAGGAGATTGAAATAGTCATCAAAAATCTCCAAACAAACAATAGCCCAGGGCCAGACGGCTTCCCAGGGGAATTCTACCTAACATTTAAAGAAGAACTAATTCCTATTCTCCTGAAACTGTTCCAAAAAATAGAAATGGAAGGAAAACTTCCAAACTCATTTTATGAGGCCAGCATCACCTTGATCCCAAAACCAGACAAGGATCCCACCAAAAAAGAGAACTACAGACCAATATCCTTGATGAACACAGACGCAAAAATTCTCGCCAAAATACTAGCCAATAGGATTCAACAGTACATTAAAAGGATTATTCACCACGATCAAGTGGGATTTATTCCAGGGCTGCAGGGTTGGTTCAACATCCGCAAATCAATCAATGTGATAGAACACATTAATAAAGGAAAGAACAAGAACCATATGATACTCTCAATAGATGCTGAAAAAGCATTTGACAAAGTACAGCATCCCTTCCTGATCAAAACTCTTCAAAGTGTGGGGATAGAGGGCACATACCTCAATATTGTCAAAGCCATCTATGAAAAACCCACCGCAAATATCATTCTCAATGGAGAAAAACTGAAAGCTTTTCTGTTAAGGTCAGGAACACGGCAGGGATGTCCATTATCACCACTGCTATTCAACATAGTACTAGAAGTCCTAGCCTCAGCAATCAGACAACAAAAAGAAATTAAAGGCATCCAAATTGGTAAAGAAGAAGCTTTGTATCTTCTTAAGAGACTGGCTGACTACCACTTGCCCAAAAAAGTTCATAATTTTCTAGGATAAATTTATGCCAGATCTAAGTATTTAGCAACAAAGTCATGGAGAAAGCATGAGTCATGTGAAAGAAATTCAACTCTATCCTACTCCACTGAGGACAGGGCACAAGAAAGGAGAATATTCATTGTTTTGTTTTCTTTTGCCTCTCCTTGGTCTACAAAAAAAAAAATAAAAAATCAGGATGTCTTACAACCAGGATACACACACACATTTACACAATACATTAGCAAAGACAATGTGATAAAATGGAAATAGAGATAATGACTCAAGAACAGGAAAACATTTTAAAGGACAAAAATGTGTATGCAGAGACATTGAATGAATAAAGAAACATTATTTATGGATGCCTTAGGCTGAAGAATCATAATACCTAAATATTTATTAAAGGGGTTTAATTAAACAAATTATGAAAGTTCCGTGAGATTAAAAAATGAGGTGACTCTCTTGGTGATGATAAGGAGAAATTTCCAAGACAAGCTGAAACAAATAGAAGTTCAGACTGGAGCACAGAGCTGGCTACCACCTCCAGGAGAGGTAATGCCAGGAGCAGCCGCTGCCTCTGGGGAGGGTTTCAGGATGGGCAGGGACAGGAGGGAGTTGACATTCATAATAGACTTTTTTGGTCTACTGCAATCTTTTGTACTATATGCATTCCTTTTTCCCAAATAAAAAAAAATAAAGTCACACTAAAACTATTATTTAAAAGAAATACATAATTTTTAGAGAAATAGAAATTCAAGCCTAAGGAAAGAAAAAAAAAAAACTAACTAACTGAGAACCATGAAGCCCTAAACACAATTTAATTTAATTTATTTTATTTTATTTTAGTTGAATAATAATTCCTTAAATCTTTTTTCAAATTTGTATTTAAATTCTAGTTAGTGAACAGACAATGGAATATTGGTTTCAGAGTAGAATTCAATGATTCATCACTTACATACAACACCCAGTGCTTGTCACAACAAGTGCCCACCTTAATGCCCATCACCCATTAGCCCATCCCCCCACCTCCCTTCATCAACCTTCAGTTAAGAGTCTTTTATGTTGTCTTTTTTTCGAAGAATCTCTTATGGTCTCTTTCCCTTCACTCTCTCTCTCTTTTTTTTTCCCATCCCATATGTTCATCTGTTTGTTTCTTAAATTTCACATATGCATGAAATCATATGGTATTTGTCTTTCTCTTACTGACTTATTTCATTTAGCATAAAATAGTCTAGCTCCATCCATGTCATCGCAAATGGCAAGATTTCACTCTTTTTGATGGCTGAATAATACATATTATTCAGCCATCAAAAAGATATATATATATATATCTATCTATATATAGATAGATAGATAGATGTTGAGATATATATATATCTATCTATCTATAGATATATATATATATCTATAGATATATATATATATAAAGATATATATATATCTATATATATATAGATAGATAGATAGATAGATATCTCAACCACAACTTTTCATCCATTCATTAGTTGATGGACACTTGGGCTCTCTCCATAGTTTGGCTACTGTTAATAGTGCTGCCATAAACATCAGGGCTGAACACAATATTTTAAAGCTGTCTCCTGATCTGTAGACAAAAGGAAGGGAAGAGGTGAACTTACAAAAAGCCACCTGAACATTAAGAAATAACTTTCCCAGCCTGGATCTGGGTTGCTCAGACAAGAGTGAAAGCTGTCAGATTGTGTGAGCAGCAACCATTCTCCCCAGATCAGTTGGAACCCATGACCCTGGTGTGACCTCCTACTTAGGACAGTCTCTCTCAAACCAAGAGCCTGAGTCTTTATGGTGCCCATCTCTGATCACAGCATGGCTCACCCAGACACATTCTCTTAAGACAAGGCCACCACACAGCCCCATCCAGGTGTCCCATCTCCCCATCCCGGTGTCCTACTTCCTTCTATACTTTACTGCATGATGAAGTGACTATCTCATCTTTTGTGCTGGTCACATGCTGTAGTGCTGACCACAGATAACGCTAACTTGATGCAAGAGCCCTTCCCTAGAGTCAAAATACTGTCTGCATTTTCAGTGCTGGAAATTTTAGGCAGAATAACACTTTGAAAGACTCAACTAAAGAATTTTCCAGCAGCAACCTGTTAAATCATACCATATAAACAAACTCCTGAATCTCCATCTTGGGTCCATTCTGTACATACATAAGTGTCATGCTAATTTGGAAGACTGGAAGATACTGATTTCTGTATTTTCCTCTGGTGCCTCTCCCCTTTACTTTCCCCATTTAAGCTGATAGACAAGCCCCATGCTTCCTTATACTGGAGGAGGTTTGTGGTAGGGAAAAAGAAGAATTTGTCTTCAAAAGACTTTAGTTACCTAATTTTGCTTGCGCAAGGCCTAAGCAGGTTGGATGTTGCACTCAGTGCTGGGGAGATGAGAGAAGAGCGGTGGAGACTGTGTCCCAGGCTGGCCAGGAGGGCTAAGGGAAGTGCTGGCCTCAGGTGACAGGCTGGCAAAACCCAGCAGGGGGTTACCCAGGAAAGTGGTGGGATCGGAGAGCTATGTGTGAGGAGTCCAGAGATCCAAACGCTGAGCTTCGGAATGACAGAAGTTAGGGACCCCTGCCCCAGCTCTCCCTTCCCCCTACAAGCTCTCCAAGACACTGTGAAGGGAGACCCCCCCCCACCAGTAATGCCAGGATGATATTTCACATGCATTTAGTTAGGGGCAGGGATTCTGAGTCAGAATGACATGATTTGAAGGGCTAGAGATAATTTTATTTCTTGCATACCTGAGTATGTGGGCTGCAAATCCTGCCAGCAACTCATAACTTCCCAAGCACTGTTCCAGAACAAGTCTGATAACCTCTTGTACAGTGACGCTGACTAAGTAGAATTAAACGGAAAGAGAGAGAGAGAGCGCAAGCGATTTTGAAAGTGAGTCCTCTTCTCCTCATGGCGTGTTTTCACCATGAAAAAGGCAGAAATGGGGCGAGTCCACATTCCTCCTGAACCCTCTTTCCTGCTGTTGTTCAGCAGCTGCTCCCATTCTCCATTGCATTTTCTTTTGTTTTTGAAAACAGGAGAAGCTCCAAAGCAGAGTTGAAAAAGACTCCATGAGAGGGTCCCTGCCTCACCTGCCCTGTGTCCTCCTCCTTGGTTTGGACCCAGGTCTGGAGAATAGAGGACAGTGTGTTTGACTGGCAGGGATCACATCAATCCTCGTGGAAGAAACCCTGGGTCTTCCAAATACAGCCAGATGTCAGAGGAAGCTGAGAACACATGGGGGCCTCGTGAAGTATACCTCCACCAAGAGGAAAACGCACATTTCCCAGTGGCAAGAACTGATAAGCAGGTGGCTCTCGGCTCACAAGGAGGAGCTGGATAGGGTCACAGAGAGTGACATTCAGGGAACAGAGAGGTCCTACTCACAACGCTGGCCTGTTCTCAAGAGAAACCGGAAAGCACCTCAAGACGCAGCTGCAGATAAGGTCGTGTGGTCTCACTGTCATCCCATCTCTGCAGGAGTGTTATGACAAAAAGCAGACTGGCTGAGAAAGGCAGAGATTAAATACCAACTGCATCCCTCACAAAAGAAAATAGAAACTTTGCTGTCAGCTCCAAAAATGACTGTACAGAAGTGAACACTGTCCTATGCTGGATGCTGGTGGGAGTGGGGATGGGGAAGGGAGGTAGAGTTGGGAACTCGCACCTCTCTGTATGTCTGCCTTCCAGGCTAATGGGGTTAAAGGCCACCATTTTTCACTTTCCCTCCTCAGGCGCTATAGCTGGGAGCGCTCCCTGCCCCCACAACCCAGCCTCTGCAGAACTAACATGTGGAACCCATGACACAGGCAGCTAAGAACAGAGCAGGGAGCACTTGCTCCCAGGGCCCTGGCCACACGCACCCACCATGCAGCCTCTCTCAAGGCATGGGGTGGAAAAGTAATCACACCCTGTGGGCAAAAGGCCATCTAAAAGCTTGGCTTGTTTGGTTGCACATAGCTTTTTTTTTTTTTTTCCCTAAGTAATTGCCAAATAATTTCTTGTAAAACATGAATTGAGGTAAAGTTGTAGAGTCTAACAGAATGGGGCCCATATTCCCCACATACCCACAATCATATGGGACTAACGAGCAGCTCCCTTTCTAGATAGGGACAAGCTCCCCAGTTGGCCATAGTCCCCAACACTCCCTATTGCACCACTGTTTTGGTCCACATTGCTCTCTTATATTATTGCCTGGTCTCTGTAGGTTTTGGGGGCTGTGACCTCTGGGAGGATAAAATCAAATACCTTTCAAGACCAGCCTTTGCTATGACCTGGCTGGATGCCTCTTCTGGCATGCATGTAACCACTCTGAACTTTAGGTTCCTTATCTCCAAAATAAGTCATGATATCTTCTACTGGTACCTCGCAAAGCAGGGGTGAGACTAACTGGAATGGTACTTGATTTTTTTTTTAATTACAAGTAGAATATGAATCTGGAAGAGTGGGGCAGCCACCTTCCTTTACCTCCTCTTAGATGTTCCTGCCTGTCAGCTGAACCAGAGTCTTTCTCCCAATAAAATGCTATCTTATTTGTCCATGTCTATACACAGAGTGGCGTGGAACATACCCAGTTGGGCAAGACAAAGCTCCAGTCTTTGGGAGATGCTTGAACGGAAAGAAGAACAAGGAAATAGCTCTTTTGTATCCTTGTTACCACCCTTCCTCCAGCCCCTCCCTCATGGGCCTTCATGCCAATTACCTCTGCTTAGAGAATGAAATGTCATCACTTGAAGCTCTCAAGTATCAAATCTGTAATTTCCTTTGTTGTTTGGGTTTATAGACTAGGACCCCTTTTTTTTTAAGACTTCTTTATTTGTTTTTAGATAGAGAGAGTACGAACAGGGGGAAGGGCAGAGGGAGAGGGGGAGAGAGAGAAGCAGACTCCCCACTGAGCACAGAGCCAGACGCAGGGCTGAGATCACAACCTGAGACAAACCTAGAGTCAGACACTTAACCAACTGAACCACCCAAGCATCCCTAAACTATGACCCTATTATGTCGGACTCTTTGAAGGGTACCCGTACATACCGGGATTCTGAAGAATCTTTGCAAAATCTGTTTTCCCAAAGGAAAATGCTGAGCCTCCCATTGAGAGGATTCTGAATTTCTCAGGCTGGGGTGAGGACACTCCCATGGTGACTGGGGCTAGCAAGATCTGTACCCGCCCCAGCTGTCTGCCTTTCACCCTCATGTCACATAAACATAGTTTGTCTAACCCGGCCATTTGATCACCGCAAGATAAACACTGTGAGAAATAAATGTGTAGCAACCCTTCCCCCAATTCCCATCCTGGTCCAGGAAAAAAAAGAAGTAGGAGCAAGATGACAGCTGATTATGTTGGTTCAGCTGACACTATTAGAGAAGGCAGTAGGTTCAACAGTGAAGGGGGATGTCATAAGTGGAGAGAGGCTTGGTCCTGAGTGCTCAGTGCTCTGAGGAGGAGAAGGTCAGTTACTCCCTTTTAAACCTACCCCGGAGCTTGTCTGGCCATTGCAAACATAGAGAACATGCTAGAAACATACTAGCATGATCTCCAGCAATAGACACACTCGCATATGTACTCAATACCCATACCAATGCTGAGTCAGGCATTCAGATACATTCTTAGGCCAGATGGAAGCTCTAACTGTCCCTTGACACCCAGAAAAAGTTCATTCAGCCTTCTCTTCCCTGATCTGTGGGAAGTCCTCAACCAGGCTCTTGCAAATTCCTGTGAACCAGTGTTCTCTCAAGCACTTCTACTTGGGGGCATTATTTTCCAGTCCTCACTGTTTTCACATTTGGTCTCCATGTCATTGCTCCTTGGGGAAACTCAAGTGTACACTTTAATTTCATCAACACACACATGCACGTGCACACATTTTGTCAAGGAGGGGACACTAAAATACATGTTTGGGGCATAAAAGGACTTGCAGGAAGAACTACAAACAACATCAGCTGGTTCTGCTCTTCACATCTTTTCAATCTGCTGCACAACCTGCTGTCCATGATCCTGCTACCTCTTTTGTACTTTTGTTCATTCTCTTTCCTCTTATCCCCTTGGTGCCTCCAGGGCCTCTCTTTCTTTCGTTCTTTCTTTCTTTCTTTCATTCTTTCTTCCTTCCTTTCTTTCTTTTCTTCTTCTTTTTTTTTTTTAAGATTTCGTTTATTTGACAAAGAGAGACCTAGAGAAAGAGGGAACACAAGCAGGGCAGTGGGAGAGGGAGAAGCAGGCTTCCTGCTCAGCAGGGAACCCCACAAGGGCTGGATCCTAGGACCTCGGGATCGTGACCTGAGCTGAAGGCAGACACTTAACAACTGAGCCACCCTGGTGTCCTGTTTCTATTTCTAGTGCAAAGCAGGTTAAGCAACCACTGGCACGGTGGTCCTGGCCAGCCCATTCCCTCCCTTTCTGTCCCCAGGAGCCCACCAAGACATTTTCTTACAACAAAAGTAATTCCCTCCCCATGAAGAATTATGGTTTAGGCTCTTAGAATAATGTTTCATGTCACCACTCCCCACAGTGGAGACCCTCTTTCCACCTCTTTATCCTGTTCTTTTGAGTTGCTGCTAGTTGTTCTAAATTTTGGCTTTCAAAACTAAGAAAGACCTGAAATGACTATTTTACCCTAGAGATGAAAAATGGAGTCTTTTTCTTCTTACCTATGGACACTGCCAGGTTTCTCTCTGAAACCTAAAACCAAGAAAATCTTTCCCAAACATGAATCAACTTGTTCTATTAACGTGGGACATGCCTGGGTGGCTCAGTTGTTTAAGGGTCTGACTCTTGTTTTTGGCCCACGTCATGATCTCAGGGTCCTGAAATCGAGCCCGCTGTTGGGCTCTGTGCTCAGCAGAGAGTCTGTTGGAGACTCTCTTGCTCCTTCTCCCTCTCCCTCTGCCCCTCTCTCTGCTTCTGCATTCTGTCTCTCTCAAACAAATAAGCAAATCATTTTAAATATATATAAATATATCTAAATAAATAAAATGTATCACCTATCCATGGTTTATGTCTTAGTTTTGGTCCTCCCAAACAGGCCCTAAGACAAGGACTTGGATCCAAGTGGTTTATTAGGGAAGTGATCCTGAGAAGCACATTGAGGGCTTGGGGAAGTAAAATGAGAAGGAGAAAAGACTGTTCAAAAGGTAGGCTCAAGGCAGTGACCTCTGGAAGCCATGGAGTCCAATCCTTGCTGACCTGAGAGCCTGTGCAGGCAGACATGGCTCAGAGTTGTCCAGGGAAGGACAAGCACAGAAAGCATCAACCCAGTACAAGTTGGTCAGAGTTGGCAAGTGGCCTTAGCCATGGACCTAGGGGATATGAGCTGGACACCAACTCCCACTGCTACAGAGAACTGAGGTGATTTTTTTCCCCAGTATAATTAGCAGAGTGCCCATCACGTACATACTGTATATATCATTACCTTATTTGCTTCCTCCAGAAAATCTATGCAGTTAGTGTTCTCCCTGTTTGAGAAGAAGATACCTGGAGGGTCAAGCGTTTAAGCACCATGCCATGGCCATGCAGCTGATTCTCGACAGGAACAGGGTTTGACTCTTACATCTGATTCTGGAGAACAGAGTCTTGAGAAATGGCCATCACAAATCCCCTCCCAATAAGTACACGCAGTGACATTCATCAAGATATGCTGTCTGTGTCCAAAATCATCCTGAATCTGTGCTGGCCCATGACTACTTTGACCAACACTATATGGCAGAGTAACACCAGCTCAGTCCTGGGATGAAGACCTATGTGGCTCACAGCCTCCTGTTTCTCTCATGAAGTCAGCTACCAGGAAGAATGTGGGCCATCCTGAAAGCACCATTCTGTGAGGAAGCTCCAATTAGCTTCATGGAGAGGGGCAGTCACGTAAGCGAAGAGTTCCCCAGCCCTGAACCCAGCCCAGAGACCAGAGGAACATACCACATGAGTGCCTTCTGGCAGTGCTGTGAGGGACAGAACCACCCAGCTGAGCCAAGTCAGCCCACAGCACTGCGGAAAGCAACAAAACATCCCTGTTTTAAGCCACAACATTTTGGCATGGTTTATTCACTGAATAATGCCATTTTTCTTTTCCACAGCCACACTCTATTTGTATGTAACTTGGATAAGTAGAATCATTTTCAAGATAAAAAAAAAACAATTAAATAAAGAGTTTGAGAGGAAAATCTTAAGATTTTTCTCAGGCATCATGTCATGTTGAAGCCATTCCTGGGGAATGATTTCCCTGTCGCTATGGAACGGGTGGTGATGCACAAGCAGGTTGCAAATGGGAGCACAGCAGGATGTGGAGGCCTAAGGCCTGACCCTGTTCTGAGCCCAGACTGGTTCATTTGTGTGCCTGTGTGCCTTGGATTTGCCTTGCTCCATCTCCACGAACATATCTAGATTCATCAACTTCTCCCTAGGAATGATTTGGGTTCTCCAAATTAGGAAAATAACAGAATACTAAAAAAACAAATAGTTCTCTAGTTTAGAACATATTTGACTGTCTACTCTGTGCCCATTGCCAGGGACTGAGGAGTGAACAAGTAAACAAGGTTTTTACCATCACAGAGACAGGGAGAGGGTCAGTAAACACATAATTACATAACTAACAATCTAACACTGAGTTATTATAATTAAATAGGATAAAATGTCAGTCCAGCCCAGTCTGGAAGGTGGAAGAAATCTTCTCAGACTAAGAAATACTTACACAGATGCTTAGCAAATCAATAGGAATGGGCAGGTAGAAGGCGGGCACTGGGAGCCGTGGATGTGAAGTCAGGATAGTGTTAGGTGTAGGAAGCAGCGTGTACACAGGTCCTGGGGCAGGAAAGTATTGACTTGGTTAGATAAAACTGACAGTTATCAGTAAGCCCAAAACAGGGCTAGCAAGGAATCAAGAGATAAAAAATATGGCTTAGGACGTAGGCAAGGTCTTACAGGTTAACATGAAGGTTAGGATAATATTCTCAGAACCATGGAGAATCCTGAGGGCTCTGAGCTCAGGAGTGGCATTTTCCAATCTGTTTTAAAAGAGGATGGAGCTAGAGTGTCATTATTACCCCCCGGATATTTTGGTTCAGTTTTCAATTATCATTCCTCTGAAGTTATAGTAATACACACACACACACACACACACACACACACACACACACACACACATATATACGTATAGATAATTTTTATGTATGTATGTATGTTGTATTTTTAAAAATACTTCTTGGTTTGCATCCATTATTAACCCTTGTTTCCGGGGCTCTCACCAAGGCTTGAACAGAAGAGAAACGGTGAATAACCACTTTGACGGTCTCTGCCCCCAACTGCCACATGGGGGCAGCACTTCACTACGGTCATCCCTGTAGGGTCAACCGCAGCGCTGCGGATGCTGCTCAAGGGGCAGATCCTGAAGTGCCAGGGAAACTTGGTCTTCCAGAAGGCCACAGCCACTCTGCAACACACTTTATCACTCAGGCCTCCAGGATGTGCTCTAGTCCTCGTTCCTGTCTCCGACAGAGTCCATCCCCAAGATGATCCCTCCAGAATCCTCATTTTGACTCTCTCCTCAGGCCTCGGATGTGTAAGACGGCTCCCAACAGGGCCTCTGCTCCAGGGCCTGGGCTGATCCTGGTACTCCAGCCAGCGGCTCTTGCAAAGAGAGGCCTGACGCTCACCCACCTCATCGGTCCCACGGCAGTACCCCTGAGTCCCTTTGGGACCCGGCTAAGGCCCCGGGGGCCCACTGCACTACTTCAAAGGAGCTGAGATGTCTGCAAAGTGTCTTGTTCACGACGCTACCGACACAGAGGAAACGATGGCAGATGCCAGGCTCCTACCCAGAATGCACATTCATATTAAATCCCTGTAACAAGGTCAGAAGCACAATTTCAACAATACCAACTTTCTAAATGAAAAACAGACAAACAACAACAAAAACATAGGTACACACATACAAAATGTCTTGGTCCAAGTCACAGAGCAAGTCAAAGTCACCAGTGGGATTTGAATCAGCAACTCCCCATAAAGGCTGTGCTTTCCCCCTCTACCATGTGGCGGCAGAAACCCAAGGAGTGCTGGCTACATCACAACAGCCACCCCCAGCCACCCACCCTCACCCGCTCTGTTTAGTGAGGCAGCAGTCTTCAACAGTAGTTTAATGTGGTTCAGTTGCTAAAAGACTGTCTTTTGAAAAAATAATTCATGGGGTGCCTGGCTGGCTCATTCGGTAGAATGTTGACTCTTAATCTCAGGGTGGTAAATTCAAGCCCCATTCTGGGTGTAGAGATTACATTAAAAAATAAAGTAAAATCTTAGGGGCGCCTGGGTGGCTCAGTCAGTTCAGCGACTGCCTTCAGCTCAGGTCATGAACTCAGGGTCCTGGGATTGAGCCCCCACATCGGGATCCCTGCTCAGTGTGGAGCCTGCTTCTCCCTCTCCCTCAGCTGCTCTGCCCGCTTGTGCTCTCTCACTCTTTCTGTCAAATAAATAAATAAATAAAATCTTAAAATAATTAATAATAAATCAGGAGGAATTTGGTTTCACAAAGAAGACAGTCTCCTATAATCAACGATGCCTGAACATTTTTTGACTAAAACTACGCTGTGTTCTTCTGTTCTGAAGAAGCTGAGCATCTCCTCTATTCCCTGTTGCTTTAGTATCTACCTGTTCATTGAGGGCCTGCCTTTAATAAGCACTTTATTCCAGACATCGTATTTTTTGTTTCTCTGATTTCCATTTTTTTATAGTTCCCATTTCTTTACCAAAAATGTCTCTTTTCCATTGCTATGAGAGTGTTTTCTCTTACCTCACTGGGAATAGTTAAGACAGTTGCTTTAAAATCCAAAGGATTCAGATATCTGGGTCATCTCCAGAGTGGTTTGTGTTGTTGTCATTCTCCTGGTTCCTTAATATATTGAGTGATTTGGGATTCTGTTCTGGCATTGGGACCATACGCTTTGGAGTCAATTATTTTTTTTTAAAGAAGAGTGCTAATGTTCATTTGTTTTTGCAAGAAAGTTGGGCTCTAACTGAAAATCCTCTTTCCTGGATAAGAGAACAAGTCTCGGCTCAGGATCCTGACCCGCAGCAGGGCTACTTGACCTTGTGGTTGAGGAATCAGCTGCGAGGCAGGCAGAGCCATACACAGAAGAACCAAACTCCCCTGCTCCGGCAGCTGCAGTCACCCTGAACCGTGACCTGAGCTCCTCAAACCAGTAAAGGGACGAATATCTGTTGGAGCTTTAGCCTCCCAGAATGAAACAGACTGGGGTCTGCCCTTGGCCAGAAGCCCGAACAGTACCGTGTTATTCCCTTCTTTCAAGTATCCATTCCCCCCCGGAACTTTCTGCAGACCCTGTAGAGAATGTAAATACACCTCTCATTTCAACCTTTTAGCCACCCCCTCAGGTGGGCGGTGGCTTAGTCATCATCCCCGCTTTACTGAATAAGAAACAGAGGCTCAAAGAGCGTAAATCATGGCTTCAAGATCAAGGTCACACAGCTAGTAAATGTCACAGCTAGGAGTCAGACCTTGTTTAGCTGGGCTCTGAAGCCCCAGCTCTTACTCTTCGGGCTGTGACATCATCTCTGAGCAGCACAGTTGTCTCTCCTCAGCCGTGGTTGCAGGACAGCCATGGGTATCAGCGAGTTCTACATTGCAGAGGACCTAGAAGTGAGGAGAGCTGTTTAGGCTTGGATGGGGCTTGGGGTGGGGGTAGGGGGGGTGGAGTGGGGAACGGAGTGTCAGAATGTCCCCTGGACACAGAGCTTAGGGACACAAGGAAGCACCATGGAAGGTCACCACAGGGGCTGAATTAAGCTAAAATAAGCTGAGTTGTTAGATGGAAAGGCAGCTTATGACTTTCTCAAGACGTGCAGAGAACGTTCTGCGGCATAAGACGTAAAACTTCCTTAACTGGGTAGTCGTTGATAAAATCCGGTGCGATGGATGCCTACAGGTCCCTGGGCAAGAGCAAGGCTCTTCTTTATGGCACCACAGTGGGGACCAGTGTCTGATGGGCAAGACCACCTTGGAAGACCACTGCCTCCTAACCACCTCATTCTTGTGTGGCTAGTACCTTCCCGCTTCATCATCAGAGAGGCAGGGCCCACACTGTGTCCTTATCAGATAGCACCAAGGAGAAAGGAGACAGGGTACGTGCAGCTTTTGCATAGAGCTCTGTATTACCAGATACAAAAACGTGAACACCATCCGCACGCCAGTAACCTCCTAGCACAGAGCCTTAAGGAACGCAGGGCTTATCCATCTGTGCTTTCCTCTTTAAATTACAACAACCTTTCAGTAAATGCCTGTTGGGCGTGCACTCATCTATTTAAACCCACAGTAGGTGAGCCTGTGAGGTGTATTTTGTACTGGTTCCCGCAGGGGAGAAGCTACAAAGGTAAATCCGATAGAGACTGTTCCTCCTAGGTATCTGAGAGAGGAGACAAGGGGGTCACAAAAACCCTTGATAATCCACATATACCCCCATGGACTTACAACATCAGCTCCCAAGGAGCTTGTGAGAAATGCAGAGTCTCGGGCCCTGTTCCAGAGTCACTGAACCAGGAACCACATCTTAACAAGACCCATGGGGTGGGGTCGTATGCGCATTAAAGAAGCACTGACATAGATCTCTAATTGCAGTCAGAGGGCTCTGTGCAGGTGCGGGAAGGAGATTGTTTGCCGGAGGAGACAGCGCTTAGGACCTTCGCAGAAGCAGAAGCACCCGATTCTTGATTTGGGTCTTGAGGGAAAAGCAGGATTTGTCAGTTGGGGAAGGCCAGTCCTGCTGGTGAGAACAGTGTCCTAACAAATAGCATGAAGTATGGGAATGAGGACAATGTTGTTTGCAAACCGTGATGGTTTGAGGGGTGACCAAAGGGAAGAAACTGAGACGGGGACCAGGACATAAACACCTGGCTCCCATGCAAACACAGGATTTAGTCCAAATGCTTGCTGTGCATTTCTTGCTGTCCCGGGCCATCATTGTCCATGCCTGTCTGAGGGAATAAAGATGAATGCTGGTCACTGAGTATCCCAGGGGCAGTCTGGCTCAGAGGGTAGAGACAAAGCAAGTCAGAACCACATTTAAGAGAAGAACATGAGCTGAAGTGAAAGTTGGCAGAGAGGAGCAGGGTCTCAAATGCCAGTAAAGAGTGTGAGGCTGGAGACACGAGCCAGACCCAGGAAGTACGTGCTGCTGACATCCTGGTCCTGACATTCAGGAATAACGTCCGCTAAGGCCTGACCCCAATCCCAAAGGTCCTGCAGCCTGGGGTCTTCCATACAGGAAGGTGTCTTGCCATGCCTTCCGTGGATGTGCAGCCCCTGGCTCTGTGGATGGGGTGCCCCTCCCCAAAATCCTGATGCTGCAGCGCTGTGTCCTCAGGGACCCATGGCCATCCCTGCGGGGGACTGGCTGCTCAGCCTCCGTGTTCTGGGCTCACACACACACACCACGCTAGGGGGACCGTTCTTGTCTCCAGTATTCATAAAAGGCAGTACTGGTGACTGGATTTCTAGAAGTAGAGACGGGGAAGGGGATTCTGGTTTGTTTAGGATGAGGAGAAGGATGAGGAGAAAGGCGGTGATAGAAGCGGGATGGAGAAGAGGAAGGCGAAGTGAGCATATGGCATCAGCAGGAGACCGGCTTCAGCCTGATCCCACGGGGAGCTCTGAGGCACCCAGAGCAGGTCTATCCTGGAGGCAGAGGAAACAGCCTTTTGTACCCACCCCCTCTGTCATTGGTCAAGGGCCATGAAGTGTCACATGGTCTGAAGTGTCCTGGCACCTGTAGGCTGGCTTGGCCCCCAGCTACCAGAGTCACATTCAAGCACAGACTGTAGCTCCAGGATCAGGGTGCCAAGCCGTGAGTAATGCTCAGTGGTTGTCACTGCAAACACTTAAGCAGAACAACTGGAGCAGAACAACAGCCTGGCCAGAGTAAACTCGAAGGGCTGTGTGTGCAGAGTGCAGCCAGAGCTCCAGGTAACTACAGTAAGCCCCGCTGAGCTGGCTAAAACCTCCTTCCCCAGCAGGGGCAGGGGGACAGAATATAGCGTTTGGGGTGAAAGGGTTTGTTTTGGGTTGTTGTTTTTTTTTAAGATTTTTATTTATTTATTTGAAAGAGAGATAATGAAAGAGAGAGAAAGAGCGAGCGAGTGCACAGGGGGAGAATGAGAAGGAGAAGCAGACTTCCCACTGAGTGGAGAGCCCTATTCGGGGCTTGATCCTGGGACCCTGAGATCATGACCTGAGCTGAAAGCAGATGCTTAACCAACTGAGCCACCCAGGCACCCTGGATTTGCTTTGGTTTAAGGACTCTTAAAAAATCGCCTGCATCTTTTTTTTTTTTAATCCCTCAAGTCATAAGCATAAGTTGTTTATTTTGAAAAAAAAAATGAGTATCTTGTCAGATTTCAGAAGCAGAAATGCAAACCAGAGTTTATTTAAATATGCGAAAGTCCTCATTTCTCAAGGTCTAAACATTGTAACAACTAGAAACTTTGTGACAGATGAAAAGTCACCTGGCACTTTTTTAAAAGGCTTATTTCCATTGAATATGTAATTTTTAAAAAGATTGTTACATTTAAAAGCTTGCAGTAAACACACACACACACACACACACACACACACACACACACACACTTTAAAGCTTCTCTCCTACCCCCACCATGGCAATCAGATAACTGGGAGTTTGGTTCTTATAGACCCACAGTCAGATATTCTCCAGCGCCTCTTGCTCAGGTGGAGATGGTCATCAACCTTTGTGTTCCCATAGTGGGAACTTGGTCACATAAGCACCATTATTACCGTCTGCAGTAACGGTATGGACCATTTATTCTGTTTCAGGCATCATATCAGAAGGAGTGCATGCATCATCTCCTTTGATATGTACCATATTTGGTATTGATACTATTTGATAGTACTAATAGGAGATGTTGCTACTATTAGCTCACTTTACAAATGCAGAAACTGAGGCAGAGAGAGTGAATTTGCAGAGCCCAGGGAAGATGGGAAGAAAGGACCACCAACCAGGGTCTCACCATGCCTTGGCTTGGCCTCCACTAGGATCCTTTACTGGGAACCCACAGGGCAGCTCGTATGGTTTGATTTTTCTAGCAAATGTGACATTTGTCAGGCCAGGTGCTTTATTACACAGCAGTAGTAACTGGAAACGCTTAGCTCCCTGCCCCCCCAGCCATACACATAATCCAATGATCAAAACAAATTAGGAAGTGCTTCGGATCAGAAAAGGTTTCATTTTTTATGCAAAAAGAAGGAAGATAGAGTCAGAGGGCCATGGGTTTGAAAGCAGCCAGACATCCCTATAAGCTCCGCCCCACTCCTCACGTGCAGTGCCCCCCAACCTGGGCATCACCTGCCTAACCTGTAAGGTGGGATTCTTAGCCAAGTGCCCAGGTACTGAGAAGAAAAGAGATACATATGTACACACACATATTTACATGTATATACACATATTCACATGTATATGTGGCTGAGTCTTGAACAACACAGGGGTTAGGGGTGCTGACGCTCAGCATAGTAAAAAATCCAAAAGTAACTTTTGATTCTCCACAACATGTAACTACTATTGGCCAGAAACCTTATCAATAACAAAGCAGTTGCTTAATGCATATTTTCTGTGTTATATACATTATATTCTTGCAATAAAGTAAACAAAGAGAACATACATTTACAGAAGTATACTGTATTTATTGGGAGATATCCACGTGTAAGTGGACAAGTGTGGTTCAAACCATGCTGTTCCAGGATCAGCTGTATATGCATAGCTGTGTGTATGTGCACACACAGTACACACATGCACACACATGTGTGTCATACCTAACACAGTGTTCAGCTCAAATTCAGGCTGCAGGCAGAGTACCTTCCTCCTCCCTCCACCAGAAAACTAGATTGACCACAAGTCCCCTTCAAATAGCATCCTTCTCAAATGGAAGGATGTCAAATACCATCCAAAACAGCTCCTTTATGTAAAGAAGGTCTTGTTTGATGATCAGCCTATTAAGTAGAGTGTTTTGCAGTCATTGCTGTTTGGAACACTTCCTTGAACATGGCCACAGAGATCTGGACAGTTACCACAAACAGGTATTTCTAAGGAATTGTGCTATTTCTAACAGCTGGTAAAGTAGGAATAAACTTATGTCTAAAAACACAAAGAAAGGTGCAAAAAAGAAGTCAGATGTGGACTGGCTTTAGCCTTGCAGTGGCCCTTTAAGAGGACAGGGCGTCCCAGCTCAGCAGCAGGCTTTGCTGGAGGCATTTCCTCCAGGCTCCCCATGCATTGTCTGCAAGGGAAACCCAGGCACCTTCAAACCCCTGGCAGAGGTCGGCCATTCTGACTTCACCCCACAGAGCGTCAAGCGAATCCAGAGACTCCCACGTTGCCTGTTTATATGTTCAAAAACAAGCTTATTGTAGTGAGGATGTCTGTGATCTGTGTGTGTTATCTTGGTAACCACGTTTGAAGAGGAGGAAGATCCTTAAAATAACAGTCATTATCTTGGGGATTTGGCATCTGCCAAGTATTGTCTAGATCTTCACCCAGTAACAATGGTAAAAGTACCAGAAAAGATAATGATCTCTATAATATCACTGAGATGCTTAGCAAGGCAGAAAAAGCAAAAGGAAGGTACTTCAGTGCCTCCTCAAAGACCTGGCAGCCTCACATTTTGGGATGGTGGCGCATACAGAGTAGTCAGCAGAAAGGGTGTCCTTATGATAGTGAAACTCTCCAGGAAACATGTTAATTGTGCATGGGGAAGAGACATATCCAGTAGCGTGGGATCTGGAAAAATTCAGGCTTCCCAGAAAAAGGGAGGGGCAAGAGGATCAAATGCTTTCATCTACAGTTGCATGAGTTAATTATCTTCCCTCCCACTTGTGTGTGTGGTTTGGGTCCTATTTTGTGGGGGGTTGTGTGTGTTTCTTTTCTTTTCTTTTCTTTTTTTGTCTGTAAAATTACCAGCTTTATTTTTATTTATTTTTTATTGTTGTGTTCAATTAGCCAGTATACAGTACATCACGTTTTTTGATGTAGTGTTCAACGATTCATTAAGTGTATCACGCTCAGTGCTCGTGTGTGTTTCTCAAATCCTTTAGGGAAGTAGGCACAGACACCTTAACCAGCAGAAAGAAAAAAAAAAAAAAAAGAAAAAAGCACAGGGCTGTTAAGTGTCTGCCTTCAGTTCAGGTCATGATCTCAGGGTCCTGGGACTGAGCCAGTCATGGGGCTCCCTGTGCAGGGGGGAGCATGTTTCTCCTTTACCCTCTGTGCCTCTCCGCACTTGTGCTCTCTCTCTCTCACTCTGCTCTCAAATAAATAAATAAAATACTTAAAAAGAAAAGAAAAGCACAGTTAGAATATGTATGAAAAGAATCATTTGTATCATTTCAATTGTTCTTGGATTTCAAGGAGAGTTAATGCTTATGACGATTATTTGGCAGAAAACAGATCTTTAAAAATGAAAAGGAACACGGCCCATAATCCTGCTACTTAAAAACAATGATAGCAATGATCATTCCCTCTATTTATACACTTTTTTAAAAAATTAAGTTTCCACAAAAAAGTAAGTCGTTCAAAGACCTCCCATATACCCTTTACAGAGAGTCACCTACTGCTTATATTTATCATTTTCATTCTCTCAGACTCTCCTTTTACTGTCTAAATCATTTGAAGCTAAGTTATAGACATCCTGCATACTCACTTCTTAAATATTCTACTTGTGTTTTCTTAAGAACAAAGATATTCTCTTACACAATCACAGAATAATCGATATCAGATCATTTAACACTGAACAATACTATTACCAGATGTACTGGCCACACCGGGGGATGTTGGCTGCCCAGTGATGCCCGTGCTAGTTCATCCCCTCCCCAACATCCAATCCAGTACCACATGTGTTCAGTTGTCAGTTCTCTTGAGCCTCCTTGATTTGAAACAGCCCCTCAGCATGGTGCTCTTGACCTTGATGTTTTAAAAAGTAGGGTTTGGTTATTTTGAAGACTGTCATTCAGTTTGGGTTTGCCCGATGTTTCCTAATGGACTGATTCAGGTTATGCATTCTGGGCAGTAACGCCACAGTCATGCCTGGCGTTCCCATCAAGATATCATCTCAGATGTTATGTGGCTTTGTCTTGTCCTGATCTTGCTGATTTTTAGCTTCCATCCTTGGTTTATGGTAGTGTTCACCAGCTCTCTTCCCTCTATAGTTTCTAGTTTCCCCTTTCACACACCAATTTTTTTTTTTTAAGTAAGTTCTAGGGGCACCTGGGTGGCTCAGTGGTTTGAGCCTCTGCCTTTGGCTTGGGTCATGATCTCAGGGTCCAGGGATCGAGCCCTGCATTGGGCTTTCTGCTCGGTGGGGGGCCTGCTTCCTCCTCCCCCTCTGCCTGCCTTTCTGCCCACTTTTGATCTCTGTCTGTCAAATAAAAAATAAAATAAAGTAAGTTCTACACTTGTACACCCAGTGTGGGGCTTGAACTCATAACCCTGAGGTCAAGAGTCACATGCTCTACAACCAAGCCAGCCAGTCACCCCTTTTTCATACTAAGCAAAAATCTTGGACTTTTTGGTCTTACATTAACCAACAATGTTACTAGGACTTTTAATTTCATAAAAGATAAAGAATTTCACTTGAATTCACCAAAGATGGTGAAAGGTGGCTGGTAAAAGAATATGGGGCATTGCAGCTAGGATTTTGTTCCAGTGTCTCTGCACTGCAGTAGGAGGCAAGAAGATCTCAGTTGTCCCTCTCCCATCTGATCAGGTAGCAGTGAGAGAGAGGACACGCCTGAGGTCATGGAGACACTCACCAGGCAATCTCCACCTGTCCACCAAAGTCGAAAGCATTGGTTCTCAAACTTGACCACAATCAGAATCCTCTAGAGGGCTCATGAAAACACAGCTTCCTAGGACCCCAAGTTGATGATTCAGATTCTAGGGCACAGAGTTTGCATTTCTACCAAGGCCCACAGTGATGCTGACACAACTGTTCCATACAATCATTCCACTTTAAGAAACACTAGACTAGACTTCTTTAGAGCGACAACTAGTAATATCCTGCCCAAACTGAGAACCTCTCTCTCTGGGACTTGTCCTGTCCCTCAGTCTCACCTGAAAAGTCCTTGGCCATCTCAAGGTCTACTGACCGTCAACTCCTTGTGTCACTTCCATTTATTATGGGCTATGAAAATCACTTCAGTTGAATCACTAAAAAAAAAAAAAAAGAAAAGAAAAAAAAAATTATGATGTTAGGAAAATTGAAAATCCATTCGAAATGTTCTGCTCCAAAATCACTCCTTCCTCATTTATAAGTAACCAAAGTGCTTATAAAATATGTAGACGCTGCAATTTCAGCTCCACGGATCCTGGTTCATGCAACCAGGGGCCCAACCCAAAAAAATCTCAGAGGCACATTACATACCCATGGCCCCCACACAGATCAGCTGCAGCAAATCCTGGTCTTTTTTTACCAGATCTTTTTACCCAATTTCTAGAAAAACGGATTCAAATCTTGGCTTCCATTAGAATCATCCAGGGAGTGTGCTAAAAATGCAGATCCCAGACTGCAGCTCCCCACCTCACCCCAGTGTTCTCAGGTCAGCCAGACCCCAAGCCTACACTTGACCATATGCCCCAGGTGAATCTGAGAAGCATTGTTCCCCAGGAAAGTGATAGCTCCAGTCTTGGGGCTCTGCACAATGAGAGTCAACTCATCACTCAGCAAATACTGATTTTCAGCATGAATTGTTTTAGCAAAACAGAGAAGCTGGAACTTGCTAGAGTAATTGTTCCTAATGGTATGAAAACACATCTCTTGGGGCTGTTCCAGATGGTGCCTTTGAAGCCCACCTCCACCCAGCTTCTAGAGGGTTGGCAGGAAAGAGATGAGAGTGCACGCGTCAACTTTAAATACATGTTCTCTTACTTTGAACGTGGTCCCATGCACACTTTTCTAGCCATACAAAACCGTTCAGACACTGTCAACACTCAGAGGTCCTCCAGGGCAGACACCACCCAGAATGTAAGTTATTGCCAAAGTGATGAGGAGAAATGTTCTCCTATAAGGTAAAACCCACCAGGGTTCTATCAGCACTGGAACAGACGGAAAGGAAGCCCTCTCCCCTAGTCTTAAGTTCCCTGGTTCCCCTCCCCCCACCCTCCTGGCTCCATCTTGGCCACTTCTCTTGTCTACAGAAGTCTGAACACAACTTCAGAGTTGTCTGTCATTGTGAAGTGTGCCCAAGGCCCCCACGATGAAAGGGGGCCCTGCTCCCTAAATCCTAATGCAGTCTCCAGTTTGGCCTACATGCATTTGAAGAGTACCTTGTTTGCTTGACTAGCTCCTGCTCACAGTGGATTGTGATCGCACAAGAGAAGACACCAGGCTTTTGTTTTCATCCTTGTAACTAACTTAGTTTGTTTGTCTCTTTCTTTCTTTCTTTCGTTCTTTTTTTCTTTCCTTTCTTTCTTTCTTTTACAGATTTTATTTATTTATTTGACAGAGAGATAGAGGGAGAGCACAAGTAGGCAGTGTGGCAGGCAGAGGAAGAGAGAGAAGCAGGTTCTTCACAGAGCAGGGAACCCAGGACCCTGGGATTATAACCTGAGCCGAAGACAGCTGCTTAATGGACTGAACCACCCAGGTGCCCCTCATTCCTGCAGCTTTCAAAATGCTTAGTCCAATGCCTTGAGCATGCAAAAATAAACCTGGATGGGTGGATGGATGGATGGATGGATGGATGGATGAATACCCAAGCCCTGGAAAGACAATGAGAATAGGAGGTAAGAAGCCACTGTCTGAGAGTCAAGCTGTAGAGCCTAGGACAATACATGAAGGACAAGAGAAAAGCCACAGACAGGGGTATGAGGTGGGGGACAAGGCAAGAGGTCAGCTTTCCCGTGTGTTTGGAGGAAGGCAGCCTCAATGCTCAGTGTCTGATGCAGGACTGCTTGAGGATAAGTAGTCCCAAAGCCTGGAAAGTGGTTAACTAGTGGGCAGGTTGAGGCCTCTCCGATTATGGGCCACAAGACAAGGCGGGGGGCAGATGTGTTCAAGTACTTCCAAGAACAGAGGAAATCAGACCCATTCCCCTCACATCAAATTTGCCTGTTGGATGTTGGTCATTGACGTTTTCTAAACTAGAGACTAATGCTGCCTGAGTATACACAATTGACACTTTCTTGCCCTCTGCCTTGTCTTGTTTTGTTTTGTTTTTCAAGTAGGCTCCACACTGAGCGTGAAGCCCAACACAGGACCTGAACTCACAACCCTGAGGTCACAAGACCTGAGCCAAGATTCAGAGTCAGACTTAATCAACAGAGCCACCCAGGGGCCCCTTATCCTCTGCCTTGTCTTAAACAGACTTTATTCGGGTTTCTTTCTTTGGATTGGTCTTTCATTTCGTGATGAAAGAATAATTAAAACATAGATAAGCCCATGAAGTATCGTGCAGGTTGAAAATGCATTCAACACTGAAGTACACATTCACACGCTCAGAGCCTTGTTTCCTGAGAGGCTGGTGATTAGGAAACTGGAAGGATTCTACTGATACAGACAAAAGGAGAAAGGCTATGAAGAGGAGAACCCAACTGACCATTCTGACCCCTCCACCCACGTTCAGCTGGACAGGCCTGGGAGCAGCCTTGCAGGGCCGCTCCTCACCAGTGGGTCCTATCGAGACAGACTTTTGCTTTTCAGAACTCCACCATTTCCACGCCCTCACCTCCCTACCCCCATCTCTGGTGATCCCTTTTCAACAGACTGCCTTTTCTCTGGCTGTGGGACTGGTTTTACAATTGCTTTTCTGTTTTTCATAAACAGCCCATTTTGGTGGTGATACAAATGATTCTGATACCTTCCAAAGAGCAAAAACCCAGCAAGCCACCAGCCATAAAAAGTGCTGTCATGCATTGCTCTGAACACACACAGCAGGGTGGCACTGTCTAATTTTTTTTTGAATATTCAGAAAATGCAGACTGTATACTGAAAGGACTTTATTACAGTGACTGTTTTCTGCTGAAATTATTTGAGTCATGTTTGATGACTCTCTTTAATAGAAGTGATTTAGAAGACTTCTAAAGAGTCTGCTGCTGCTGACAATGGTAACATGGATGTAAGGATGGATGTTCGTTAGATTAGTCTTTATTAATGTCATCTCCCTGCCTTCAACCTAAGAGGATCTGCCCTTTCTGCCCACCCACGAGGATGGGCCAAGTGTTGGTGCCAACTGACCCTGCCCACTGACCACAGCTTGGTGATCCAGGATGGGGTATGGATCCAAGCTGGACTTATCAGATTCACTTGCCTGGTCATCTAAATGGAGACCCCAAGAATGATTTATTTGGAAAGTGATGGGTTACCAGAAGGTGAAATTTGGGGGGCTGGGGCAGCTTGGAGCCCCATGCAGACAGCAAGCATTTCTGTCACAAACCAACAGGGTATCCAGGAAGAGAGTGGTAGAAGCAAGACACTGTCGGGTTTCTACTCCACCCCATGTGAAGACAGAGTGTTGGGAGACAATCCACCCCAGTCTCTCTCGTCTCTTCATCCTTTGGTCTCAGGCCTTTGCCCCGAACTATTTTCCTAAGGCTGTTTGCGTAGCAAAAGCCTTGGGAGACATGGAAAATGCCTGGTTGGGGCAAAAGGCAGATCTGTCTCCTGATCCAGTTAATAACAGTAATATCTCCCTCAGGAGCAAAGATGAGGCAGGTTTGCTACCTCTCTTTATAAGATTAGGAGTCTTTAAACTCAGAATTCTTCAGCTGTGATGCAAACCTCCATGGATTGTGCATGCCCAGCACACACGTGAGACCACGTCCCTGGCACCTTCCTGAGCTGGGGGTGGGGGGGGACAGGGGAGAAGAGGGGGCATCTGAACAGGAAAGCCATGCCCCTGCTGAGCCCTAAGAGATGAAGTCCATGCCCCTGAGCCAGGACTTGAGCCAGCTTCCAGGAGACTGTGGTCAGCTAACAGCTTTCAAGTAGGGTCAGTCTTCAACCCTTCGCAGTTCTTGACAAAGTGTCAAGAAACAAATGATTGAGAGTCTACTTCTGTCCCAGACCATGACAGGTAGAGCATGGTATTCCAACAGAGAAAAACCCATCCTTAAATTCGAGATGCTTAGAATCTATCTAAGAGTCATTCCTACAATGAACTCTTTTAGCTTCCAGAGAGATTTTCAGGAACTTCATCGTGAGTCTGTTTTTAAATAGACATTATAACCTGAACACAAGGAAAGCAGCATTCTATGTATTGATTTCTATGTCATTCAGTTGTGGGAGGATGTGAATTTCCAAAATGGGCTGAGGGTCAAAAACATTTTTCAACTGCTTCTCAAATCCTCCTGGAAAGGTGGAAGAAGAACCAGAATGGTTACTTCTTCCCACGGTAAGTAAAATGTTTAGGAACAGAATTTCCAAATTAACCACCTGGCTCCTGTGGCAATGTTTATAATGCTAAGTGGTGAGAACATATAAGATTCAGGATCCCATACTAAGCATTATATGGATGCTACATGTCTGCTGTATTGAACAGTCCCACACACAGTGAGTGTGACATAAATGCCTCCTAGCACAAGTATCACATGATCTCAGAGAATGAGGTGAGAACTCTGTGTTCATGTCTTAAAGATGAGAAAAGCAGGCTTAGAAAGGTCAGTGGCTGTCCCAAGGATAATGGACTAGAGTGTTTCTGGCTGCAAGTAACAGAAAACACATTAACAAGAATATAGGACAAGAATGTACATCACTTCACATAAAAAGAAGTTCAGTGGGAACAGTGCCAGAGTTGGCTGTCCCATCAGCTCTCAACTATTACCAAGCACCCTAGTTCCTTCCTGCTCCCTGCCCTACCATCTTCAACATACCGGCTATCATATTAGATAAGCTTTCCACCTCACAGTCACAAAGTGGCTGCAGCCCCTCTAAGCATTATATTCCTGCCGGAAAATAGCCAAACCTTTCTCAGAAACTACCCCTGCACCTTCAATAATCTGTCTCTGTGGCCAGAGTTAGGGCCTATGCCCACCTCCAAAGAAATCACAGATTCTGGGGAGGGAACCAAATTGAGCACCCGAGTGTATTTAAAGTGAAGTCTTAAACAAAATCAGAGATTTACCCACAAGGAAGAGGAGACAGTGGAGTTTGGAAGGCAGGCAGCAATGGCTGAAACTTTGTCAAAACCAGATTGGAACTCTGGAAACTAAAGGTCCTACTCTTAACCTCTAATGCTATACTTTCCATAACAATGGATTGGTCTGGATTCCCATGGTTCAGTATGGCGGCCACATGTGACTATTGAGTGCCTGAAATACAGTTAATGCAACTAAGGCACTAAATTGAATTTTTTTTTAAGTTTAATTCGAAGAGCCACATAGGTCTACGGCTCTGACCGTGCAGGAACAGCATGTTAACAGCATTGCCTGTGGCTTCCGGCAGGGTCTAATGCTGTACAGGGTTTCATGCAAGACACACATGTAACTTAAATTTTCCAATAGTCACAGTAAAAAAGGTAAAAAAAGAAACAGGTAAAACTCACTTTATAATATGTTCCACGTTACCTCCATATCCCTATCATTTCAACAAATAACCAATTTAAAAAAAGATGTTTCCCATTCTTTTGTTCACTCAAAGTCTGAGATCTGATGTGCAAGCGTTCAGGAGCCATGTGTCTAAGTCGTCTGGAGATTTCAGAGCATTCATGTCAAATAATCTTTCCTGATACTGGTTCACCCCTCTGGGAAGTGGGCTGGACAAAAAAGTGAGGCTCAAAAGGCAATACCAGCGGCTCTCAGACTCAAGTGTCACCGCAGGCCCCTGGAGGGCTGGTGAGCACTCTGGCTCGTCCCCGCCTTCAGTGTTTGGGACTCAGCAGGTCCAGGATGGGCGCTTCTACAAGATGGTTTGGGTGCTGGCCGCCAGGTCAAAACTAGGAGGACAGGCGCCTGAAAGGAGCCGCGCACGCTCATATCTGTCATGAGCAGAGGGTTCAGGCTGGAACCCATGTTTTGTCTTCCAGCTCATTCTCTTCTACACAGAACAATGAAGCCAGATGGCTGGGATGGTGGAAAACAACTCCAGAGAACAGAATGCCGCTCCATTTCCTCACTCCAAGTGGTCGACAGCTCAGTCTGGATACATGATCCGGATAGCGCAGGAACACTGTTCCTGTCCCAGACCTGTGCCTTTCTCATGCCGACTTTCTGGTTATCTCACATGATTTTTGGTTCACTCTCTTTTCAAGGAAGTCATTTAATAGGTAATAAACTCCTAAAGGAAATCCTCAACCTCACAGTAAAGTCTTTGGGGTGGAACGGGTCTGTGTTGTCACCATCCTGTCCACATCACTGGAGTCCAGATGGGAATCTGAAGAAGCGCCGATCATGTAAATCGCTTCTGACAATGCCATGCACTCAGCCCCCGGTAAATTATGCTTCACTATACCCAGCAGAAGCTATCAAAGCCGAGCTGAGCTGCTGAGAGCACTTGAGATGATTTTCTAATCAGCAGATGACAGAAGTGGTTCTCCGGACGACAGTCCTCATGCTGCTGAGGGTCAAGCCTCTCCTTGGTGCATGGCTATTTGCAAAAGAAGCTCTTCTCGAAGACCTGTGGCCCAGAGGCTTGGAGGCTCTGGTCTGAGGAGCGTATCGGAAGAATGGAAATAGATGAGATTAATCACATTTCCAACAAAGGCGCTCTTCCCTCTGGCTTGGGGGAGGGGCTGTGAGGCCTCCGCTTCATCCTTGCTGCCCTGGCTCAGCCTTGCAAATTCCACCAGCCCTCCAGCTGGGGCCACCTGGGTCCCTGGGCCACCCTATCACCACTCAGAGAAGGACACTCAGACCCAGCCCAGACCCAGCTCTGCACTGCTTGTAACAATGGGCAGGGGACCAATTTGGGCCTGATGTTAGACATTTAATCAACAACCCCAAATTGGCCCCTATATATATGTCCAACAGCAAAGGACAGGGGAGCTGAAGGACAGCTTATAAATGGACTTTGCCCTCTTCTCCCCCTACTTTTACTCAGCATGAATGTTTCACTTTGTTTTCTGTCCCAGTGGGGAAATGTGGCTGGTCCCCTTTCAGTGGCACTTAGTTCCTTGGGAGAGCACAGCAATGGGACCCCAAGTACCACAGCCTCTTCCCACCTGGGTTCTAACAGGGTGCCCCTCTTGAGCTCTCTGTTTCTCTGAGCAGAGGAGTCTCTGGTTTTCCAGATGTTTCTCCTGGCCCCTCCCTTCAGCTAGCCACCTTGGAGGCACAGTGATCTCCACACACTGTGGCCCTCAGGCTTCCTGCCTCTTAATAACTCCTTTTAGTTGAGTGTTGCATCAATGTGCTTTAGAATTATCTGGAGAGCCTTCAGAATATTCAGGAGTGATACCTGCTCCATGTACCTCACTGAGTCTGACAAAGGGGGTCATCTGCTTAATGTCGGTGTATTTGGGGCAAAACCAGATGTGCCCAGGAACTTTGAGCTAGCAAGCACCAGGGACTTGGGATGGAGTATTAATAATAATAAACACGTATAGGTGCTTTTCACTGCCAGATCCTGTCATAACTGTTTTATGTATGCCAGCTTGTCCAATCTGAACAACAGCCTCTCTGTGATGGGACTAAGATTAATGCCATTTTACAGGGGGAAGAAATGGAGGCACAGAGAGTTTGAGTAGCTTGGCCAACGTCACATACCTGGTAAGCAATGAGCTGGGCTCCAGATCAAGCCAGTCACATCACACCATGTTGCCTCCAACAAGTCTGCTGTTCAGAACTGACCTCCTGCCCCCCAGTGTCGGCTCAAACAAAACTCCAAGTAATTCAATCTCATGACTTTCTTGACTTTGAGGAAGAGCCTCCATATCAACCTGAATTTCCCAACCTCCTGTTCTTCTAGTCCATGAGATTTTTTCATTATGATGATGCTGGGGTGAAGACAGTGATTCCCGGTATCAACTCAACTTTGTTTTCATCATTATATCAATTTTTCAAAAGCTAATATACTCTTGCCAATCCCAACCCCAGCCTGATGAGGCCTGATGGAATCTGAAGACAAAGTAGGGAAACAGAATGGGCAGAAGAATGTCCATCTCAGGACAAGCTAAATGTGACCTAGGGACATGTGTCCCTCCTCCCCACCCCCAGGTCCATCTCAGGAGGGGTTCAGCACTGTGCATGCTCATTATCTAAAGAATTCAGTTGCTTGAGTGGTCCACATCTCAAATGCCTCTCTGATCCCTCCCTAAATATATAGTCTGGGACCAGAATGATTCCCTGCTCCTGGCCTTGAACACAGATTCATTGTTTTCAGTACAGGTTAGATATAAAAGCACTGTCGATAGAAACCAATACATCTGACAACAAAAGCTTTAATAATAATTCATGGGGGAGGGTATTGGGGACCTCCATCACGACCTTCACTTTTTGCTCTCTGAAAGCAGCCAACCAATGGAACATGGGACAGTGTGGTGCCAAGTGGGAGCAGGCAGACATCCTCTTTAGTCTCATCACCTAGAGAGGGGTAGAAAAATAAATAAACTGGATAGCCCATACTCACTGAGTGCTGACCATGGCCAAGTACTTCCCCAGTCACTATGGGTATGCCATTGTGATGGATAATCATGATGCCCTACCAAATAGTACCATAATACCCACTTCCCAGATGTGGAAACTGAGGCACACAGAGACAGAGGGATTTGCCCAAGGCTGCATATCTGGAAGGAGGTGAAGCTGGATTTGAACCAGGCAGCCTAGTTTCAAGGCCTATGTGCCCTGTGTGTGCCAGGAATGCACTGGAGAGCCTGCTCAGCTTCCTGCTCAACAGTCCTGGCTCAGACATGCAGCTCGTGCTTGTGCTGTTGCCAATGCTCCAAAGGCTCCTTGTGTAGACCTCGCAGACCTACACTCTTAGACCATCCTCTGCCAAAGGTCAAGGAGCCATGCAGACCCCAACTCTGACCTGGACAGCTGATTTATACATATTCCCTAATGACAATGTCACTCTCTCTTTCCCCTATAAGAGTCTCTCCCTTAGAGACAATGAGGAAAATGGGAGCAAAGGAAAGGACAGACCCGTTTAAGGAGTGTCCATAAACAGGAGGAGGGCTGCTAAGACAAATATTTTACTATTTTATTTTATTATTTTATTTTATTTTTATTTCTTAAGACAAACCTTTTAAAGGAACCACTTGAATGGCAGAAATTGGGGACAGAGATTAGACTTAGCCACTCTGTTGCTTAGGTGTTTATCACCTGTGTTCCGCCCCCCCTCCAAAAAAATCCTGGGTGAATAGCAGTCAGCAGCCTCTAAGCCCTCTGAAAGGTCACCTCCAGCTGGCCTCAAGCATCCTGCCACCTTCCCTTTGGAAAACTACTCCAGTCACTAGGCACTGGAACTGGGACCCCGCCCCCCCCCCCCCCCCCCCCCCGCCCGCCCCAACCCCGGGTGGCCTGCAGCCACTTCCAGATACACCAAAAGCTTTTCAGGAGTGTCCTGAAGGGAGTCTCGAGGAGGCCACTGCTGGGCTGATCTGGGGTTCCAAAGGGCCAGAATTACTAGGCAGATAATCTTCCAAGGCAAATCCCCACTTCACTAATTCTGCTGTGCCTCCTGTGGACTAATATGGACAGGGTTGTGGGGTTGCCTGCTGGGTCCTCTCACTGGGAATGTCTATCCCAGGATCATCTAGTCCAGGGGTGTCAATGGGCACATTCTGGAGTTTGGGGGAGGAGGAAATCCAGCCTGGAACACAGACCTTTCCGGGCCGCCCTTCCCCAGGCACATTTCCGAGTCTACAGTGGAGATGCCTCCTAAGATACCCGGCTCCGAGTAGGTTTCAGGGCGTCTGGCTCAGGGGCGAGCTGTCTCCACAGGACACGATGGCCGGCCTTGTTTTATGGCATCTCTGCCTTGGTGCGTGTGCACCTCCGTTCCTGGAGGCCACCCTACCCCCACCCCACCGACATCTCGCTAAAAAGGTCCTGGTATTTGTGGTTGCGTAGAGTGCGGGGAGGGGGCAACCTGGATCCTATAGACCTAGAACTTACTGGGATGCCTACAGGAGGTTCAGTATCCACCTCAGTGACATGAGTTTAAAAGTCGTACAGACCCTGCAGGTCTTCAAGAGGGTCACAGGGGTTGGGGGGCGGCGTGGAGAGGGGGTGGACGTCAAGCGCCTAGCAACTAGCTCTGCAACCCCAGGTTAGTCCCCTGCCATCCCCAGAGCCGCGTCACCCAAACGGAGGACTCAGGGACCCCCTCCTCCCCCCCACCCCAGCCTCGCGGCTGCAGATACAGACCAGGGGAGGGAGCAGCAACCGGCTGGAGAAGAGGCCACCAGCCGGGGAAACGGATCTAAAGTGAAGGAAGACCTGCGGCGGGGCTGGATCCCGGGCGGGAGCCCGGATGGTCGTGTGGCCGGGACGCGGAGGTGGGCAAACGGGGCGGGGCACGCGGGCGCAGGGACTGGGGCGCGGAGGGCGCGCGGCGCGGGATTGGAGGGTGCTGCTGGCGGGCCCGCCGCCGGCTCTTAGGGCAGAGCAGGGAGAGGCGCGCGCCTCTGCGCCGGAGTCCCCGCCGAGCCCGCTCCGCTGCGCTCTGCAGCTCCAGGCGGGCACCCCTGGGCATGAGCGCTTCCCCGACGCTGCCCCCGGGGGGCGAGGAGGAGCTCGAGAAGGCCTGGTCCCTAGCGGTCAACACCAGCTGCGCCCCGGCCGGGGAGGAGGCGGCGGCGGCGGGGACCGGGGACGCGGGGGCAGCGGGCATGGTCGCCATCCAGTGCATCTATGCCCTGGTGTGCCTGGTGGGCCTGGTGGGCAACGCCCTGGTCATCTTTGTGATCCTTCGCTACGCCAAGATGAAGACGGCCACTAACATCTACCTGCTTAACCTGGCCATCGCGGATGAGCTCTTCATGCTGAGCGTGCCCTTCGTGGCCTCGTCGGCTGCCCTGCGCCACTGGCCCTTTGGGTCTGTGCTGTGCCGCGCGGTGCTCAGTGTGGATGGCCTCAACATGTTCACCAGCGTCTTCTGTCTGACGGTGCTCAGCGTGGACCGCTACATCGCCGTGGTGCACCCTCTTCGCGCCGCCACCTACCGGAGGCCCAGCGTGGCCAAGCTGATCAACTTGGGCGTGTGGCTGGCGTCCTTGCTGGTCACCCTGCCCATTGCCATCTTCGCAGACACCAGGACGGCTCGGGGCGGCCAGGTGGTGGTTTGCAACCTGCATTGGCCGCACCCGGCTTGGTCAGCGGTCTTTGTGGTCTATACTTTCCTGCTGGGCTTCCTGCTGCCCGTTCTGGCCATCGGCCTGTGCTACCTGCTTATTGTGGGCAAGATGCGGGCGGTGGCAGTCCGGGCCGGCTGGCAGCAGCGGAGGCGCTCGGAAAAGAAGATCACACGGCTGGTGCTGATGGTGGTAGCCGTCTTTGTGCTCTGCTGGATGCCTTTCTACGTGGTGCAGCTGCTGAACTTGTTTGTGACCAGCCTTGATGCCACGGTCAACCACGTGTCCCTCATCCTCAGCTACGCCAACAGCTGTGCCAACCCCATCCTCTACGGCTTCCTCTCTGACAACTTCCGCCGTTCCTTCCAGCGGGTTCTCTGCCTGCGCTGCTGCCTCCTGGATGCCGCTGGTGGTGCTGAGGAAGAACCCCTGGACTATTACGCCACTGCTCTTAAGACCAGAGGTGGTGCAGGATGGATATGCCCTCCGCTCCCCTGCCAGCAGGAGCCCTTGCAACCGGAACCCAGCCGCAAACAGGTCCCCCTCACTGGGACCACCACCTTCTGAAGAACGCTTTCACCTCCTCCCCAGCCTGGCCACCTCAAAGGAGTCCCTGCGTTCCTTACAACCCAGCAGACGGCCTGTCCCTGATGCTCACTTAAGAGCCGCCACCTGTTCCCACCACAGTCACCTTTTTCCAGCAGTCTTCATGCTAGCCCCGAGATCATCAAAGCTCCTTTGTTTTCTCCCATCCCCAGGACTCTGGGTTTCAGGACAACACCTCCACGGGGGTAGGACTCTTCTGAGTGTTGATCTATGATGTTAATTATCCTTGGACTTCTGACTATTTTCCCAGGGGTGGGAGGCTGGGGCATGCCAGGGAAGAAAAGCCGTCTGCCTGTGACGTGTTACAGAATCTCTGTCTCTGCCCAGGAGAGGACTGTCCAGAGGGTGGAGGCAGCCAGTGCCCTTACTCTCTGCAGATTCTTTGTCTGTGGTGGAGACATCACATGTTCGATACGAGAAGGGAAGAAGGAAGATGCCTCCAAGCACACTCCCTTTGCTTCCATTTCTGGGCTCTTCTCTAACTGAAATTTATGCACAAGGGTCTGGGATAACAGTTTGTCAACCCCATCCCCCCACCACCGGGCCCAGTGCCTGCTTGCAGTCAGAAGTGTCCCTCCGGTAGTCTTGGTCTAACAGCAGGCTTCCTGTGAGTAGAAAAGGTTTGGAGAATCTTAATGTGGGATTCATTATGTCACAAACTTTATTAGGTCAGTAATAAAAAAGCAGAAAGGGTAAATCCCATTTGCTCCTAAGATGTGATTTTTTTGCCTCGACCCTTTGGTGTGGGAGCACAACCTCACTAAATCAGCAGTTTATACCACAGTGGTGAGTGGGAGGGGAGTCAGGGGGAGGGGAAAGGAGACCAGAGAATGCAGATGGAATACAGCCCAGATTTTGGATAGAGGAGGCAGCCCTATCACCCATTATTAAAAAAAAAAATCACAATTCAGTAAAACATCAACCAGATGTATATAATAAACATACGTAGGCTGAACACAGTAAGCGACTCTAACTTTTTGCCTGATGTTAACCCAAGGATCAATTAGCTTTTCCCAAAGGAAAAAGTCAGCTTATGATGAGCTTTAATCCTGTTTTCTACGAAGAAATGATTGCAATGCTTACGTTGGGCTCTGGAGTGAAAGCACGCTATTAAACATTCGTGAACAGCTATGTGGGGGAGACACCATCTGGCTTAGCATAGCAGAAGACCCTTCTGGGTTTGGCTGATCCCATCCAGATGGAGAGAGGAACACAGGCAGGGAGGGAGGAAAGGACAGCTAAAGAGAGAGCCCCTTTGCTCTTCAAAGAGCCCCCTGGAGCTCACAGCTTCCTGACAGGAGGGCTTCTAGAGAAAATACTGGGGATTTGCCAGCCTAGCAGACCTCACCTGACTTGAGCCTTTTCAGGCAGCCAGCAGGCATCCCCAGATGGGCACAGGGGGCTTCTAGGAGGCTACAGAATATTGAGGCAGGGCCAGGAGGGCAGGGTAAGGCCTAGGGGATGTTCTGCTTCCACCCCAGGCAGGAGCTCCTCTCTGAGATCAAGGAAGAAGCAGAACAAGGCTCTTTGCTGAAGTGTTAAGGCCGAGATCAGAGTTTTACTTGATATGAGCAGAAGCTTGGTGTCTAGGAAACAGGCAGGAGAGCTGACTTTTGGTCCTACATATAAATATTGTGTGAGGCAGGCAAACGGCTGAACCCCAGGGTCCTCAGAGTTTGCCGATAAAATCAAGAGGTCTTCCGGTACAAGCACACTGTAACAGAGGTCTAGCCGATGTTCTTTCCCTTGTGGCTATAGATTCCAGCTTCTTCCCTACTGAATGAAACCAAAAACAAAACCAAAAACCCCCTTGCCTGAGCTGTCTTTGGGCATATAACCAATGGATCCTTGTTCCTCTAGCTGGCCAGCCAGAAGCATGGTGTGTAGGCGATCATCAGTGTGGATCCAAGTGTGTCTCGTAGGACTGGGTAGGCGAGATAGAGAGGTCAGTCTTTCGGGTCTGCGCCTTGGGGTATTGTAGATCTGTCTGGCAGAGAAAATGTGTAGCCAATCTGTACTACGTCCTGGAGACATGGCTGTGGGTTAGAAGCTCCCAGCTAAGGCACAGAACCCCTTGAACTCACAAACATGCATGCGCCCACGTGCACACACACATGCATGTAAACACATGGACAAGGACCAGCCCAAACCTGCTATACCCACTAGAGTTTCTTTGGGCACCTGGAATGTCAGTGCTGGTGTCCACTGGCCTTGTGCAACTGTAATTTCCTGGCAGTCCTTGAAACCGAAGTATTTCTTTGTTCCCCAGTGTCTGGCAGCATTCAGCAGGATGCTTACTTAGAAAATCTGGTTGACCCCCAGGCTGAGAGCAATGCGGCAAGGGGCTCATGGCCCTGGCAATGATCTGAAATGGGCATGGGCTCCTGGACTTTTGCCAGCCCCGCACCCCATCTCCCCCCGTTGTGTGGGGCTGGGGTCCTTCTCTTCAGTCTCCAAGATTCAGACCAGGCAAACTGGGTCCTTCTCTTCAGTCTCCAAGATTCACACCAGGCAAGCTCTCTGATGAGGAAGATAGGGCACTGCCCAAGAGTCTTGGCAACACTCCTGCTGGGCTGAGTATTTGAAATCCAACGTTTTTAACTAGTTGGTGATGGTTGAGGCAGAGGCAGCCTTAGGCAATAAAAGAGAAAGTCCCCTAGAGACAGGGGCCCTCCAGCAGCAGGACCAGAGACTAGTGTTGAAATTCTCGGAGCCTCAGTTTCTCATGTGAAATGTGCACAAAAGCAGGGTGTGGGTTTGGAGTTCTCATCAGCTGTAAACCGCCTTCTCAAAAGCGCTGGAGAGGCGCGCTAACTGAGACAGTGGGAGGGTGAACGACAGCATTTTTTTATGCTGAGTACTCTCTATCCCTTGTTAAAAATGAGCGTGAACACCGCCCCTGACTTGGGAGTCATAAATCAGGCCCTGGAGGGGGCGGGGCTAGCGGGGGGTCAGGAGGGCGGGGAGAGCGCGCTGCTGACCAGGGTCTTCCTCAGCTGCAGAGCCTTCTCACTTCTTGGGGGGTAACACCTCGTCACTGGCAGCAGCATCTGTTGTGGGAACAGTTAGAACCCATCAACAGTGCTGTAGGCCTTAGTTAGCATCAACCCTGAGGCCTTTGGCACAGCTGGTTGCCTAAAACCCTCCCAGCTCCTGAGCAGCAGGATTACAGTGAAATGAAGTTAGGGACAGAGGCAGCTGATGTCCTGAGACCACTCACACATGTAATCTACCTAGGGGGGTGGGGGTCAGCTGTGTAGGCACCCTTTGACCTGAGTCCTGCTCTGTTGACTGTAACAGCTTTTGGCTTCAAAATGAATGAAAACGTTATTCACCTGGGTAGAAAGAGCTTTTTTTTTTTTTTTTTTTTTTTTTAATTTCTTTTCAGTGTTCCAGAATTCCTTGTTTATGCACCACAGCCAGTGCTCCATGCAATACGTGCCCTCCTTAATACCCACCACCAGGCTCACCCAACCTCCACCCCTCCCCTCCAAAACCCTCAGTTTGTTTCTCAGAGCCCACAGTCTCTCATGGTTCATCTCCCCTTCCAGTTTCCCTCAACTCCCTTCTCCTCTCCATCTCCCCATCTCCTCCGTGTTATTCCTTATGCTCCATAAATAAGTGAAACCATATGATAATTGACTCTTTTGTTTGACTTATTTCACTCAGCATAATCTCCTCCAGTCCTGTCCATATTGCTACAAAAGTTGGGTATTCATCCTTTCTGATGGAGGCATAATACTCCATAGTGTATATGGACCACATCTTCCTTATCCATTCATCCGCTGAAGGGCATCTTGGTTCTTTCCACAGTTTGGTGACTGCGGCCATTGCTGCTATGAATATTAGAAACAGCTTTAGACACACACCCCCTTCAATCAGTGAAAACTTGCCTTGCCTTCTGAAGTTGTCTTTAACTTGCTGTTCAGTAACAAGCCAGGTGTTTATTTTTGCTGGATGGTCGGAAGATGGTGTTTGAACTTGACAGGTGATCACTCATCGGAATTCTTGCTCAATTTGTCAGCACTATGTCACACAGCAAAGATGCATACTATTTTCATTTTTATCTTTAAATTCTTGGCTTCACTTTAATTAAAAACATCATACCTAGGTTCCAAAGTTTGATATCAAAGAAGAAAAAAGCCCCAATGTTTGGCCATGATCCTCAGAAACAGGACATGGCAACCTGAGCAGTAACTAGGCCAAGACCTATAAATTTGGGTTTTTGAAGATTTTTTCAGGCAGGCTGTCGGTGATAAAATATCCCTGTCTCTCACTACCCCTTGCCCTGAGTAGGTGACAGAAAAGCCTCAGATTCCTTAAGCACAAATGTCAGAATCCTAAGGCTCTGTCCTGGGTTACATGCCATCCATCGGCATCGCACCTCGAAGTTCTGCTCTGGGGAGCTGTGTGCAGGTGAGGGTGCGTGCACACAGCACAGTGAGTGCTGCTTCTGGCAGCTTTGAGGCACCATGGGGAGCCTCCACGGACTGCCCCTCTGTCCTTATGAAACTTGGAAGTTAGGTGGCCAAAGATGAGCATTCACCAGAGAACCACAGAAATGAGAGTAGAATTTTAAGCCGAAATTAGAGCAACCCAGGAATGGACTCTGGTTTCTATGAGATGATGTACTAAAAGAACCTGACATGATTATTAGGGCAGGTTTCCCTAGGAAGCTTGCTGGAGATGACCTCCTTGAAGGACGAGTAAGGCCCAACCAGGAGAAGAAGGGGGTAGGGTGGAAAGTACAAAGGGCTCAAGGCAGAGGGGACAGCATGTGCAAAGGACCTGTGGTGGTAGGCACTGAAGATCCCCAAGGGATTAGGACAAGGGATAGATGACGTCCAGTCAGCAAGAGGTGTTGGGAGACAGACCAACAGTGCTTCATAAGTCCCCTTAAGGATTTGGGACACTGGGCTTAGTGTCTAACCAGGAGGGGTGCCTCTGAAAATGGGGGAGAACTTAAAAATTCAAGATCATTAATTGTGTCACCCAGAATAGAAGTACTGACTTGGGTAAAATAAAAACTGTGGCTTTCTATTCCGGAAAGACACCGTGGGCACCCACTGATGCCACACGGGGGTGCAGTGCCTGGGTCTAGATGGGCTGCCCGAGGTCAGCGCTGGCACAGTGCGAATGTGCGGCAGCCTGGGGAGGACAGACTTGCGGACACACAGACCAGGGACAGAGCATCAACTTATCAGCCCAGTGTAACTGCAGGAAAGCTCCATGGCCCCTGGAGAAAGGCCAGAACAAGACTGTACAGGGGCCTGGCCCGGAGGAAGATTCAGTATTCAAATGGTGACCAGCTGGCAGAGAACTAGACAGCAAGGTCTGTACTGAGAATTGGATTTTTTTTTTTAAATTTGGGATTTCTTTAGCCACTCTTGAGGAGGCTGTGATTTCTTTTTAATCTATTTTTACTGACATATAATTTACATCTGGCAACAATCACTCCTTCTAGGTGCTCAGCTCTATGGATTCCGACAAATGTGCACCAACTACAGTTGTTCAACTGCCACCCCATTCAAGGTGGAGACAGTTTTTGTCACCGCGCACTTCCCTTGTGGTGACAATGATCCATGCCCTGAGAGGAAAGGCTGCCAATAGCATGGGCAGACAAGAGGGGACCAGAACTGGGGGCAGTATGCTCCCTAAATTGAGGGAAACCACCCACTCATTCCGTTTCCTGAGCTCCTTTACCCAGACAAGGATCTCTCAGCCCATTTACTGAGGAAACGCTGTCCTTTCGACCTATCAGATATGAAAAGAACCACCTTGGGGTCCAGAAATCCCTCACCCACAAACCAGGAGCTTGAGTGCCTCCCTGGGCAAAGTCCCAACTTCTCAATGATCTCATAGTCTTTTACTCTGAACTTTGGAGAGAGAGCATGGCTTCCCCTCCAAGCCAAGGGTTCAGACTCCCTCCAAAGCTTTGCAGAGTGGATACACTTCAAGTGTATTGTGGACCCATCATTTCCATTTATCCCAGGCCTGCAAGTGCCTTGCTGCTGAGTAGCCCCATATTCCCTGTCCTGAGCTCTGGACGTCCAGACAGAAGCCAGGACTTGCTCGGTGACTTTCCCTTCTCATTGTGTTACTGTTGGATTTCCGAAGTCCCCGCTTTGGGAGAAGGGTGAAATGTTCGATAAAGACGGGAATCACATTCTGGCAAAGAAGCACTCAAAGTGGCACTTTTGGTTTTAATCACCATTTCAAGACAAATTTAACAATGGGTGTCCCCAGGACAGAGGTGATGGTGTGCAAGGCTCAAGATCCCCAGAGTCTGTGGGAGACTTTAATTCTCCAGGAATTAAGAGGAGTGAAAGCAAGAGGCCGAAGGAAGAGGGGAGGATTTAGGATGCTGTGGCAAAGCACCTCTTCCCGGCTGGGTGGCTGAAGGAAGGTCTGCTTGGGAGTCAAACAACCCATGAGTCAGCAGTTGGGTCTAGCCTCAGTGCGAAGCCAGAAGGAAGATTCCAGAAAGATAAAAAAGAGAAGTTGCCTCATGTTCCATATGTGGAAGAGAAGAAGGTTCATCTCAGGATAATACCAGTTATGATATGTCCCATTTAAAAAAAAAAAAAAGATTTATTTCAGGCAAAAAAAATCAGAAAAATGCCTGGTGTGTGGCCCCATGGGGGCATGATATCATCACGGACCCTAGTTTAGAATCTTGGTGTTTTTCACTGGATCCTGAAACCCTTCTGTGACTTGCTTCCCTGTCTCCAGTGGGTGTGACTTTGAACTAACGCATCTCCAGGGTTCTTTTTTCCTTTGTAATCACACTTTCAAAACAAGCTGAGAAGGATTTTGATTCTGTTAGAATCTGATGTTTAAAAAATATTTCATTTCTCTTGTGAGAGGAAATCAGTTGTTTGCCTACATCTGAACCTGCTGACCAAAAGAAAAAAAAAATGGGAGAAGGACTCTCTCAAAACAAAAAGAGATAGTGCTGGACCCCGGGGCACATGTTCTGAAAACGAAAGGAAGAGCCGGGCGTTGCCTGTATTATTTTATGAAGAAACGCCTGAAAAGGTCAGGGGATGTGTTTTCGCATGAATTTGGATACCCCCCACAGAGTCTTGACCATGATGAAAATGTGTTTATATATGTGCTTTGTAACCTCGGTTTTCCCTAAAGACATGAAATAATAATTCGCTCCCATTTAACACAAGACAAACAGACCTCCCCCTAGGTTAGAACTTGGGGATCTCTTGTTACCTAGCCCTGTCCACAACCAGAATGGCAGACAGAGGCTCCTCAGGAAGTGTGAAGAGGAGAACCATCATTTCTCTTTGCACACTCCTTCCTTTCTTTATTTTTTAAAAAGATTTTATTTATTTATTACAGAGAGAGATCATGAGAGAGGGAACACAAGCATAGGAGAGATGGAGAGGGAGAAGAGGGCTCCCTGCTGAACAGGAAGCCTGATACAGGGCTCCATCCCAGGACCCCGAGATCATGACCTGAGCCAAACTAAGGCAGACATTTACTGACTGAGCCCCCAGGCACCCCTCCTTGCTTCTTTATTGTGCCCTCAAGCTCCACCTCCAAAATTGTGGCACGGGATTTGTCATCTTGCTTTTTTGTTTCTTTGCACACTTCTGGTGGGCTGCTAGGAATTTTGGCAGCATGAGTCCAGAACACGGGGCCAATAAGCAAGGTGCTAGGAGACACAGGAGTCAGATTTCACTGAAATCTGTTTGCCGGAGGTTAAGAGAGTCAGGCAGTCTGGTCAAAGCTTAGAAAAGTTCATCTCTGTGATTCAAACATGAAAACATAGGATCCTTGGTGTGGGGAGACCCTGAAGGGGCGGGGGGGAGGGTTGGCAGGCATCAGGGAGGAAAGAAGCCTCATCTGGTGTGTGCTCACAACTCCAATGGCAGCAAAGGGGAGTGGCCTGAGTGACCCTTCTGATGTGACAAAAATGTTCTATATGTTGATGATGGTGTTAGTTCCAGGAATGTGTGTATTCTTCAGGACTTACAGATTTGGTCGCCAAAAGGGGAGAATTTTAATGTATGTCAATTATATTGTGATTTTTTCCTTAAAAAAAAAAAAGGAGTCAAAGTAAAATGCACTGTCCACCATCTGGGTCTAGCCTGCTCTTCCTGGCACTCATGGTCCTAATGGCCAGAACTTTCCAGGCTCACAGATTTTATTCTTTTGGCCCCTAATCAGTGATCAAACACCACTTAGATCCTTGGGAGCTTAGGCCTCCTTTCTCCCCACAAAGAAAGAGGAAGATGAACAAATGTGCATATATTTTTCTGATGGAGAGTTCCCCAAGTCCCCACCCTTTAAGAGATGATGCTGCCTTTCCTGAGACACAGGTGGCAGCTGACCCTGTTTTTTTTTTTGGGGGGGGGAGTGCGCCCATGTGTGTCAGGGCCAGGAAACTCAGTCACAGCAGAGTCTGTGACTCCCCTGGGTGCATTTAGGTGTCCACCCCCCACCAGCCCCCTTGCACTGCCCCAGTGAGGCAGATGGTTGACAAAGCTTAGAGATTTGCCCAAAGTCACCCGTCAAGAGTGTGGGCAGCTGGGGCCGCTAATCGTTTTCAACTGATGATTCTTTTCTCTTCTGCCAGTTCCTCTTTGGTGTTGCTACACTTGAGGGCCCCTTGGGGCAGTTAGGGTGAGGGTGTGGGTAGTGCTGCCTTTCCCACGGCCCCAGGGGCTGCCTGGGATGGAGCCAATTTTTTCTTTCTCATTTGGGTCCTGAGAAAGCAAGCAGGGTACTTTGGGGTTTATTCTCTCCTTCTCTGTGGCCTACCCAGAAGCACACTGGAGGGTATCTCTGCAGCCCTATGCTTTGATGGGCTTTATGAGCAGGGAGAAGAGAACTTGGAGGCAGGATTTTACGGCTCCCCAGGAGCTGCTTCTCACCCTGTTCAAACATCTCCCTCCTTAAGGATCCCCCAGATCCCACCAGAATGCTCCCTCAAGGGTGGACAGCATCTCTTCCAAGTGACTGCACCTTGCCTGCAAAGAATACTTTCTACTTCCCATACACCTCGGATTTGTTCTAAAGACAACTGAGATCGCAACTTAATCATTTGTTTTTATCCACGGATACATCCATTTACTTATGACACATTTGCTAGCATTTATTGGGCACCTGCTGTGTCCCCAAACCTGTGCTAACTCACCTCATCTAACGCTCATGGAAACCCTGTGGGTGGCACTTGCCAGCACCCCACTTTACAGCCTTACAGGGACTGCATGGTACCCATGGTTATGTGACCACCCGGTGTCAGGCTGGGATTTAAATCTAGGTGTATATGACACCCAAACCCCTTGTTAGTCCTGCTGCATGCTTACAAGGGAAACCATCCAGGTGTCTACCCATGGGGACATGTGAATAAGCCTAGAAGTGGCTGTTACCTTCTCAAGCAATTTTAGTACAGAAATTGAATACCAGTGTGCTCTTGTTAAAACTCTTTGACTGGCATGCTTGCTTCTGTGATAGAATTCACTCTTGATAAGCTAACTTGGAGTCTCCTCTCCCTTCCACTCTTACCTCTCCATGCTACCTCTCCAGCTCCATCTTGGCCACCTTTCCCTTGTTCACCATGTTTCATGCCCTCTGCCAAGACTCTTCCCTGCACAGGGCCTTTGCACATGCTGTTCCTTTTTTTTTTTTTTTAAGATTTTATTATTTGACAGATAGAGATCACAAGTAGGCAGAGAGAGAGAGAAAGAGAGGAGGAAGCAGGCTCCCCGCTGAGCAGAGAGCCCGATGTGGGGCTTGATCCCAGGACTCTGGGATCCACTCTGCATTTGACTAACCCTTGTCCCTCCTTGTCTAGTGTTAAGGGTCAGCTCATCAAAGACACCTTCTTTACTCCTGCAACCTAAATTCCACTGACCTATTGTGCTGAGCTTCTCCTCTCCAGCTCCTACTGCTGTGTCTAAGTTCAATACAGTTTGCGGACAATTATTTGTTTTATATCTGTCTCCCCCACCAGAGTGTAAGCTTCTCAAGGTAGAGGGTTGCTACCATGCCTATCACTAAACCAGGCACAGAGTACATGCTCAGTAAATATTTGCCAAACTAGTCCAACAAAAGGAGCTAGATCTGAGGAAGGGACAGATGCCATTTAGCTCACAAAATCAAGTTCTGACTTATCCACAAGTATGAGCTTGACCTTTTTCCCCAGGCTCTGCAAGCTGTGGATTGTCATCAGCAAACACGTACCACATACCGAGATATGGAATTCTCCCTCAGACCTGGATATCCCATAATGTGAACAGAAAAGGAGGCCATACAAATTGACCCACAGCCCCTGTTTCATAAGGTTTACTCTGATTCTAAATTCTGGGCGACCGTTCCTATAGCCGACTGATTTGTTTATGTGATCCTGGCATCTTTCTCAGAGTGGGGCTGCGGTTTCCCAGTTGTTTTGAGAATTCCAAGTTTAGAGGAGGCCTATAAGCAGGGATGTTTAACTTCCCACAGGGCAGGGAATGAGGAGGGTGTGGAGGGACTGGGCTCCCACCCCACCAGTGCCCTGGGGTCCAAGATGACCCAGTAAGGGTTTTCAACTCTGAATTTTAAAAGTGTGTTTTGGTCTTCTTATATCCCTTAAGAAAATTCCCCTCCTTTGGGGATTTTAGAGAAACCCTAAGCAATGAGCCCTAGTTAGACATTCACAAGCTACTTGGAAGCAGATGCTTTTGAAAAATGAAGTCTGGGGCGCCTGGGTGCCTTAGTCATTAAGCGTCTGCCTTTGGCTTGAGTCCTGATCCTGGGGTCCTGGAATCGAATCCCTACTCAGCAGGAAGCCTGCTTCTCCCTCTCCCACTCCCCCTGCTTGTGTTCCCTCTTTCGCTGTCTCTCTCTTTCTCTCTCTGTGTCAAATAAATAAATAAAATATTTTTTAAAAAAAGAAAAGAAAAGAAAAATGAAGTCCAGTAGTAAGGACAAATCTATAAGCTACCGCTCTCTCCTCTAGACCCGCAGCACAATTCATGTGTGCCTGCTTTGCCGATACATATCAACTTTTTCCTTCACATGTACCTACTACTGACTTTGGTTTTCTCCTAGTCTGCCAAACTCCTAAAGGCAACATAGCTCAACTTAGGATCCTGGGAGATCCTATGTGTTATGCATAGTGGCCACACCCCCACACACCTCAAGGCTGTCAGCTTCATCCAGGACGGATACAGAATCTCCAGCTGCATCTTTGCAACAGTAACTAAGCAGAGTTAAGAGAAATTCAGCATTATCCAGATGTAAAATAAGTATTTGAGTATTTGATCAAACTCGGTTGTCTTCCAACTTCTGCTTTATGAAAATTTTCAGAGCACTGTATATAAAATTCAGCTGGGGCCTCACTCCGAGGAAAAGGGCCCCAGGAAATATGTGTCTTACAAAACACAACATTTCTAATCTCCAACAGAAAAAAGAATGATTTAATACTGCATGAGACCTTGGTGTGTGGAAATGATTCTTTGAATTTGAACCACAGACTGAGACCCCTCGTGACTGTTGTATTTGGATATCTCAGAGGGCAGATAATGCCAAACCATTCACAGGAAGGACACACAGCTGGGATTCTAGAAATGCCCCCAAGAAATATTTCTTTAACTCACCCCAACAAATAATCCTATAATGTGTTTCAAAACACATAGACACAAGTCTTATGTATGAAGTTGTTATGGTTACAGAAGGAAACATAAATATTTGTGCACACAGACGTAACATGAAGTCCTTCTACAGTGAAAACAATCTTCTCTGGAAAGATCTTTGAAAGTCAGAGACGGTGCCATGAGCAGATGGAGTTAGTGATGGGGTGTGGAGCTGCCTTTCCAGGTGCCTCCCAGCATTTCAATTTTTTGTGAGCCCTGTTTAATGACATAAAATGAGGGGGTTGGGGAAGGGTAGATGAACAGACACAAAACTCAAGAGCACTTTGTTATTTGTTTATTTTCTACATGTGATGTCATAAGCAAGAGTTTTGCCTGTGTTCGAGTTTATCTCCAATAAATAAATAACTATGTACAAATGTGCTGAGTTTACAAAATAGAGGAAAACCTTTGTTTTACAAAAGATACACTTGTATGATACATTTTTCCCATACAGTGAAACACAATTCATTCCTAGCTTAGTTGAACCAACAACCCTGTGTAGCAATGTCTAAAGGTGTGTACCTAGTCTTTTCTATTAGAAAGCAAATCTATAAATTGAAAATTCCTCAGTTTCTTGAGAATATAGGCCTGGACTTGGCCTGCTGCTTATCTATATTTAATGCATTCCAGAAATTTGGAAGCTGTCTGAAACAGTTCTTCTCAAGCTATATTGGGCAGACCCCTGCAGATCTTGTTAAAATATGGATTCTTATGCAGCTGGAGCTTCTGCATTTCTAGCCAGCTGCCAGGCGCAGCACTCCCTTATTGTCCAGGGATCGTGTTCTAAGTGGCCAGGGTTAGAAGGCTCCTTTAAAGTGGGAGAAATTCCCGAGGGCCCGATCAAGGTGAGGCCCTAATTGGGCAACCTCCAGGCTTCATCCCCGAGTTCCCAAATCCCCCCAAACCCAGCAGAACTGGTTTTGTTTTGGAGCACACATTACAAAAAGAGTAAGATTCAAAATGGTAACGCATGAATTGTGCAGCTTAGAACTTTCTTAAACTCTCTCCTGGGAAGAAATTCATTCCCATCTTAATCTAGAGCAATAATGAGAACATTTTCAACATTGTCAAAAATAACCAGTAATAACAACAACAACAATTATAATAATGGGAAAAAGAAACTGGCACAAGGAGCTTAACAACAATAAAGATCTTTCAGTTCAAACGAAAATGACAACAATAAAACCCAGGCTCATTGTTTAAAAAATAAAAATAAAAAAACTCCTTGGGTTGAATTTCTGTGACAGTCCAGCAACATTAGTTCAATGAATGCCCTCACATCTTAACTTTTGTTAAAATGATATTACTCTGGAAGCCTGCAATTTCAGGATAAATTAGCAAGCCTGGTTCAAGAGCAAATAAATTCCCAACCAACCTTGACTGTAGTGTTTTTGATTCTGCTTCATACAGACATTTTGCCAAGGTAAAGACAGAAGGAGGGTGACCAGGTAGGGAGACTCTGGGTAGGTTGGCTGAATTCCAGGGAGGGGAAAATTGGGAGGGATAACAAAGGGAACAGGGGGCTTGGCTTCAGCAATGTGAGAGTGCTGGGAACACCACCAAGGTGGTTTAACTCCCACCTGAAGAGTAGAAATATATAAATATACAGATAGGGAAGGGGAAGTGAAGAAGGGAGGGAAGGAAGGAGAGATACAAAGCGGGTACTGAAGATATACAGGTAGGGGAGAAAAAGGAAACACAAAAGAAAAAAATCATCCTAAATACTTAAAAAAAATAAATATCTTGGTCATTATCCACACCTTGATTACACTCACTAGTCCATGCGATTGCAAGACTGACCCAAAGGCTGCCAGCCAAGGAGGCTCTCCCATTCTGTGCCCCTTGGCGAGGTCGTGGGACACTCTGCAGTCTGCATCTTCGCTATAAATTGCCATCTCTGCCTAGTCGTGTAATGATGTCATGGAAGTGGCTGGGGCGCATACTCCTTCCAACCCCCGCTCCCCAGCCAAGTGTGGAATCAGCAAAAGAAGGGGGGCAGAATCTTCTCCAGTTCTGATGCCAGCTAAAGTGCTTTGGATTAGGTGCCCAGAGAGTAAGGCTGGGGGAGGTGGGGAGACACAGGAGGGAGCGCAGGCCCACCCCACAGCAGGGGACAGGAAAGAGGCCTCTCAGAGTTTCTGAGGCATCTGCTCGGTTCGCATGTGCTGGAGCACCACCTCTTTGGCGGGGGAACCACACTTGTACTCCAGCTCCGCCCTCGTGGTGCCTTGCTTCTTGCGCAGGTGGCACAGGAGCGCCAAAAGCGCCACCACCAGAGATAGGCTGGCGATGGAGATGCCGATGAGCACTCCAGAATGCAAAGGCCCTACAGGGGAGGGGCTCAAGGTGGCGCCTGGAGTCGGGCTGACCGGGGGCTCCCCAGAACCGCCATCACCGTCACCATCCGTGTTCACCTCGGTAGGGTCACAGTCAGGCCCACAGATGCACTCGTAGGTGCCTGGGAGGTTGCGGCAGGCCCCCGGGCAGTCTCCATTTTCGCACTCATCGATGTCTGTGCACATGAAGCCGTCGTCCAGGATGTAGCCTTCAGGGCACTCGCAGGAAGTTGGGCTGTAGGGATCGCAGTCTGCTGGGCATGCAGTCTGGTTGCAGAACATTAGGCACCTGTGTGGGTCTTGAGGGCTGGGTGCGAAGCCCTCAGCGCAGATGCAGCGATAGTCTGTCTGGCCCACGGGCTGGCACTGGTACTCGCACTTACTCCCGAAGCACGGGTCCGCTGACTCCACGCAGTCGTTGTTTACCAGCTCGAAGCCAGGGTTGCAGTGGCATTCGAAGGCGCCCCGTGTATTAACACATCGCTGCGGGCACGGACTGGGCACCTGGATACAGTCGTCCACGTCCTCGCACCCGTGCTGGTCGGCAGCCAGCCGGTAGCCGGTCTCGCACATGCACGAGTAAGAGCCGGGCACGTAGCTGTTGGTAATGCAATAGTGCTCGCAGAGTTTGTGGCAAGGGTGATCCGCTTGTGCGGCGCAGGAGCGTCCGTCAGCCTCTAGGTAGGCGTCAGCCGGGCAGAAGCAGTGCGAAGTCTCAGCGCTCCTGTTGCAAGTGTGCTGGCAGCCGCCGTTCTCCACGCTGCAGTCCCAGGCGCCCTGGTCATCCCGGCCCCAGCGCGCCTCGGCCTCTCCTGGCGGCACCGCGCACTCCAGCTCCACTCCGAAGGGCGCTATAGAGGCAGAGCTACCCGCGGGTAGCGCCTGGAAGTCCGCGCCAGTGGCCCCGAACGGGGTGGTATAGGTGATCGTTACACCGGCGGCCGCCACGGCACCAGAGTCCACAAGCAGGGGCCTGCAGGAGGCTGCAAAGTGGAACTCGCAGAGGAAACCATCAGCTTCTGCAGTGCACTGCTGCTCCTCCCAGGCTGGCTCGCCGGGTGCTAGGGCCCCAGCTTCCGAGACTGCGACGCACAGGGGGCCGCAGAGAGGCGCTGGGTCAACGTGGAACCGCGCCCACCTGCTGTAGCTGGTGCGGTTGTCGCCGGTAACCCACTGGAAGCCGCGCAAGGGCCCGAGTTGCCCTGGGTCGCTGCAACCCGGCTGGAGCTGCAGGCCGATCCAGAGGCGCGGGCTGTCGCCGCTGTCGCCGCTCAGTAGCAAGGAGATGACATCAGCTGCCACTGAGGAGCGCACAGTCATCAGGTGGCCCCCCAACCCTTCGCAGGCCTGGCTGGCGGCGAAGAAGGTCGCGGGGCCCCGGAAAAGCTCGAAGCAGTCGTGCTCGACGCACTGGCTGCCGCGTGGCTGAGGCTCTGGGGACGTGGGGAGCCCCAGACCCGCGGGGGCCAGCACGCCGAGGAGCAGGACCCGGAGCATGCTGTCCCAGCACGCCGAGTGCAGACGCGGGGGAGAGCGCAAACGCCGCGACAGGGCCCGAGCTCGGAGGGGACTGGGAAGCGCAAGGCGCCGGGGGCGATAGACGCTTGCGTTGGTCCCAGCCCAGACGTGTCCAGCCGCGGCGCGCAGCGCTGGGGAAGCAGCCTCTGACATGCCGGCCGGCCGGGGCGGGGGTTTATAAGTGCGCGGCCCTCCCTCCTGGACGTTCGGGAAAAGGAAGGAAGTGCCTGGTGGGAAGGGCTGATGCTGCATTCTCGGATTACTGGGTTCTCCGGACGCCTTGTGCCCGCCCTCGCGCCTGGGATCACCTCGCCGGGATGAGTAAACCCGGCCGGGGCGCTGGGAGGTCCCCAGGCGGGACCGCCAGGCGCAGGCGCCGCGGGAAGACAGCACCTCTGTCAGCAAGACAATGTCCTCCCCCGCCACTAGGGCCCTCAGGCTCGCGGTCGTAAACGGGGCTTAATACGCAGCCCCTCTTAATCTCTCGGTCCTCTTTCTTTTTCTTATAAAAGAATGTTACCACCAATTTCAAGGGAAGTCTGGATTGCGGAACTCTGTGAAGTGGAGACCAGAGAGGAGAGCTTTGAATGAGCTGAGGGGAGATAGGGCCCAAGACCCGCCAGGCTCTAGGGGGAGGTGCCAGCCAAGAAGACGATTTGGGGAGGGGGTGCCAAGGGCGTGGGCTTCCCCCAAAGAAGCAGTGGCGGTGAAAGAGCTCGGGACCCCGCCCCGAGCCCCGGAGGCTAAAGCAGGAGACACGGGTGCGCTCGGCCCCAGAGGACAGAGGGTGTGGCTGGCGCGATGATGGGGGAAGGGGGAAGAACTGGCCTAACTGGCGCGCTGCGCGCACAATCAAGGACCCACGGGTCCCTGAGCATGAGGCGAATTCTGAAGAGCCCTGTAGGAGCGGGCGTGTTGGGGAGCGCGCTAGCCTGTTCGGTCTGTTTTTATCCAGCTTCACAGAGGGATAGGCCATCTCACACCCCAAAAGGGGCGCACGGGAGCCCTCGTGGGCTCCAAGCGAATCTGGCTTGGGACGGTTAAGGAATTTTGCATTTGGCTGAGATATCAGAGTGAGATAAAGGTGCAACGTAATGCCACTCGCGTTGCAGAAGGGCGGTCCTCCGGACGGACAGGGTGGGTACAGCTGCGACGAGGAGATGGGAATCTGTCACTTTCGCGACCTTTTCCGCTTATTCACTTACCAAGAATGTGTGTGTGTGTGTGTGTGTGTGTGTGTGTGTGTGTGTGTGTGTGGTGTGTGTGGGGGGGGGGGGTTGTCCAAAACATAAGGGAGGGAAAAAAAAAAAACTTAAGGGAGGGACAAACTTCTTTTTTTATTTTAATCCTGTGCCATCTCTTCGCTCCGGTCACTCACAACCAAACACCAGAGGGCGGCGCTGTTGAACTCTAAACAAAGCCCCCAAAGTTGGAGAGCTCTAAACTTGGGCTGAAAAGCTTAATAATGGGTATGAGGAATGCAGGGCCTTTGCCCTGGGACAAGAAAATTCGCTCAAGGGAACCCCCACGCGGATTCCACCTTTTAGCTGGGTGTCTTGCCTCTTTGGTCCAGCAGAGCGCAGACCCTGTAAGGGCAGTGTGGCCTCTTCACCAGCGAAAGGCAAGCACGTGCGCACTCACCCCTCCCCTGGATTCTACTGATAGTGACCAAAGGGGTGGGGTGTGGGCTCTCCAAGAATGAAGGGGAGGAGGTACAGTGGTCCTTTCCTGCGTTTCCTGACGACTTATCCCAGGGTGGAGGGCGGGAGCTCTGACAAGGACAACTACTGCCTCCTGAAAGCTAAGTGGGAGAGCGCTGCATGGAAACTAAGGTCTGAGGAACCCTGGAATGGGTGCCTCTGCACCTCTGGGGAGAGAAGGAAAGACCAGCAGTTTTGAAGAGTCGGGTTGTCTGCTGGTGGGAGCAGGCAGAATCTGGTCTGACGTCCCAGCATCTGCCTGTGCTGAGCCTGGGTCTTGACTCACATGCACAGCCCACCCATGGAGGCTGGAGCTGGAGCAGGGCTGCCTCAGGTGCAAGCTGGCCCTTTGGCCTTCCCCGACAGATAGATGGCCTCTGAAAGATCTCAGAAAATGAGAGCAATGCCTGTATGTGTGAGGCAAGAGAGAGGACAGGACCTGTTACACCCTTTCCTCAAACTTTACTAGAATTTCCAAGCTTGCCAGCCCTCAAAGGAGTTTGAGGGATATTCAGGAATCAAGTCTTGCCCCCACACCAGGCTGGTTTACTTCTTGGATAGGTTCTAGATGATTCATCATGGCTATCTTTAGTAGGGTGCCCTATTTGGGTCTCCTTGGGCCATTACTTTGAGGCTTTTTTGCATGTTTTGAACTACCTCAGTTCCTCTCTGGACCTTCTGTTTAGGGGGATTGGCCACTACCGATGTCTCCATGAGGATGACACCAGGAGCTCCCTTTCCATTGACTGGCCCCTGGCCCTGCTGCCCTCACTGAGGGTTTACCAGCCCAGGCCCATTTTGCTGTTTCATTGCAATGGCTCCCTTGAGGAACACCCATTATGTCCTAAATACTGAAGCCAAAAACTTATTTTTGGTCTCTATTTTTCTTGATGTCTCTATGTTGTTTGCACTCTTGATCTCTGGCTATTTCAGGTCTCTCTCTTCATCCCACAGCTTCTGAGACACCTACCTTCCTGCTTCTCCTCTCCTCTACTTGCCAGAGAGGTGGCCCCTCTGCCCTTCTTCCCCCATGAGGGTGGCCAGTCCTTACAGTTCTGCCCATGGTCTTTACCTCTTTACAACCCACCTTTTGTCAAATTCAATTGTTCCTACAGATGCTGAAGGGCCCAGCAAGAGGGGCCCCTCTGACCGTCAGAGAAATGTCTCACTGTGCCTCACGGCCACCCCATGGCTCCTGTCTTTTTGTCTACTGGAAAGTTCTCGTCGCTGCCTCTTCTCCATCTGCTGAAACCTGACCCTTCCTTTAAGGCACCTGTGACATGCTGCCCCATCACACGTGTTCCTGAGTAACCGAACCAGAACTGATCTCTGTGTGAAGTGCGTAGGACTTTCTATCAGCAGGTTAGCACTTATACCTCATTTCCTTTACAAGTCATTGTGTACTTTTTCATCATGCTCTTTCCTACACTTAACAATCTAGGTTCCTGGGCATGGAGCATAACTCTTAGACAACTTCGTATTCCCCATCCAGCCTACAGCATGTTTTGTTTGCAGGCAGTGCTCAGGGTTGTTTGAGCACCTCTTGGAGGTGTTCCTTCGTGCCCTGGCTCTGGAATGACTTTCTCAGGGTAACTTGCAAACATAAGGATGGGGGACCTCAGAGCCTCAGGGTTAAGAGTGGGGGCTTTGCAGCCAGCTTGGCTGGATTTGAGCCCCCAGCTCCATCGTTTATAAATTATGTCACATATGGCAAGTTGCTCAGCCTTTCTGTTCCTCAGTTTCCTTAACTGTGACGAGGACTAGAATATTAGAATACTAATAGTCACTGCTACAAAGTGTTACAATGAGAATTGCGTGAGTTATGCATGTAAAGCCTTTAGAATTGGTAAACCATGGTAAACTTTTGACAAATTTTAGTTAGAAAAGGATACACTCCGCTTTCTAGAATTTGAACTCAGCCACTGATGTGCTCAACACCAGCATGATTCGTGACCATAGTAGAGACTCATTAAATGTCTATTGGGTGAAATTCAGTTCAGCTAAACATTTTTACTGATAATAACAATAAGCAATCATGAAAAAAAAATCAAGGATAAAAATAAGTTCACATGCCAGGAGGGATAGGGATGGAATTCAAGTTAGGAAGCAAGCACTGGGCCCCTGTGCACCTGGAGGGCTCTCATAAAACCTCAGGCTAACTCCTTGTCTGCCCTGGAGGCATCCATTGTTAATTTCTCTTTTTTCCAGATGTGGAAACTGAAGGTCAGGGAGAATAAGTGACTTCCCAAGGCCACACAGCTAGTCAACGGTGAAACTAAGATTCTCCAGCTCACTTTAGGATGAGAGAATTAGAATGTGCAATACATCGGAGCCCTGATTTTGCCATTTACCAGTTGCTAGAGTTTGGCTAAGTTACTTAAATCTCTGGTTTTCTCCCCCCAAATTGGAGATATGTTATCTAATTTATGGGGTTGTTGTGGAAATTAGAAAATTTACACACAGGGACTGTTAACCTTTCTTGTAACACAGCCGCTATTCAACAAGTACAGTTGTTACTGCTGGTGGATGTTGTGAACACAGAAATGAAGAAGAGTCCAGATGCAGAAGGGGACCCCAGGGAAATGTGCTGCCCCAGACATACCTTCATCAAAGGTTTCTTTCAAGTGTGGGAGGCAACTTTTTTCTTACAAGACTTAAAAAGAACTTTCTAGTTCCAACACGAGCACTTGCTGAAAAGCCATCTATCAGAACGCATGATTCCAAGTGCTAAGGACATGGAGATCACGGAGAAAGATGATTGACTACTAATTTGTGAAGAAAGTTCCAGGCCCCTTGGGTGGAAACTGCTGTGGAAGCACATGGGAATGAGGCACATGAAAGCTGCATACAGTGTCCAATAGGACAGGCATTGATCTCCCGTGATTATTTAAATTTAAACTCATTAAAATTAAAATTAAAAATTAAGTCCGGATTGGGAGGGAGACAAATCATAAGTGACTCTTAATCTCACAAAACAAACTGAAGGTTGCTGGGGGAGGGGGGTTGGGAGAGAGGGAGTGGGATTATGGACATTGGGGAGGGTATGTGCTATGGTGAGTGCTGTGAAGTGTGTAAACCTGGAGATTCACAGACCTGTACCCCTGGGGATAAAAATACATTATATGTTCATAAAAAAATAAAAAATAAAAAAAATTAAGTCCCTCAGTCTCATTAGTCACATGTCAAGTGCACATTAGACTCATGTCTACCAGATTGGTCAGTATGAAGAGAGAACATTTGATCGTTAGCAAAATTTCTATTAGATGGTGCTGGTCTATACAGATAGTCAGATAATGTCATCTCAAGGAAGCCATTGGGGGGACACATGAGTGTCCCCTTCTTAGATTCAAAAGATATTGTTTCACAACAGTTATTTTCAAGGTAATGGTTATCAAAACCACAGTCAGAATCTATAAGGGAAACAGTAACAGGAGTGTTAAAATTATATGACCCTTACTAGTACTTGATTAATAAATACATGAGTATTATTTTTAACCTTGATTTTAATTACAATCATTGAGATATTAGGAAGAAATAAGTTATAAAAGTAAAAACATATTTATGAGCCATAACAATACTAAAATGCAGAAATAAAAATTAAGTTTGTGGCCATGCAGCAATATACGAATCTAAGCATGGAAAATAAATGCCTGATAAGCAAATGTTATTCAACAAACAGCAGTATGTCAGTGGGGCAGAACAAAGAGTCTACTAAATTTGGCTCTCACCCAGAAATGTAAGCTTTCTTCCAGAAGCAAGGTAAAAATTGACAATCCTTTATTGGTTCATTGTTTCATAAAAGGAAATATGTTGCATCTGAAAAAACCCACAGCTGATATACTTACTGTGAAAGACTGAAAACCTTCCTCCTAAGATCAGAAGTCAGACAAAGATTCCTCTTGCCACTGCTACTCAAATGTTCTGGAGAGTCTCACCAGAACAGTTAAGCATGGAAATGAAACGAAAGGCATCCAGATTAGGGAAAAAAAAAAAAAAAGGAATAAAATTATCTCTATTCATTAATGACATTATCATGTCTGTACGTGGAAAATCCTAAGGAAAATATCTAAAAACAATAAGAACTAATAAATGAGTTTAGTGGTTGCAGGATACGACATCAATATACAAAAATCAACTATATTCCCAAATGGTAACAACACATAAACTGAAAATGAAGTCAAGAAAGCAATTCTATTTACAACAGTGTCAAAAGAATAAAATACTTCGGAGTAAATATAACAAAAGTAGTGCAAAATGTATACAATTGACCCTTGGACAACAAAAGGGTTGGAGCACTACTCCCTGACATGGGCAGTCAAAAATTTGCATATAGTTTTTTAATGCCCAAAATCTTATCTGCTGGTAACTTATTGTCAGCTATAAGTCTTACCAAAGACATAGTCATTAACACGTATTTTATATGTTACTTATATACTGTATTCTTATGATAAAGTAAGCTGGAGAAAAGTTATAAGAAAATCATAAGGAAAATACATTTACAGTCCTGTGCTGTATTTATCACACACAAACACACACACAATCCTCATATAGGTGGACCTGTGTAGTTCAAACCTGTATTGTTCCAAGGGTCAGCTGTACTCTGGAAACTACAAAGCAATGTTGAAAAAAAATGTTGAGGCCTAAATAAATGAAAATCCATCCTATATTTATGAATCAGAAGACTTAACACAGTTAAGACAGACATCAATCGGGGCGCCTAGGTGGCTCAGTGGATTAAGCCGCTGCCTTCTGCTCAGGTCATGATCTCAGGGTCCTGGGATCGAGCCCCGCATCAGGCTCTCTGCTCCGCGGGGAGCCTGCTTCCTCCTCTCTCTCTGCCTGCCTCTCTGCCTACTTGTGATCTCTCTCTCTGTCAAATAAATAAATAAAATCTTGAGAAAAAAAAAAAAAAGACAGGCATCAATCAATGCTCCCAAAATTGATCATAATTCAGTGCAATCCTATCAAAACCTCTACCAGTTTCTTTGCAGAGATTTTCATGCTGATCTTAAAATTCACATGGAAATTCAAGGGATTCTAAATAACTAAAACAATCTTGGAAAAGAGAAACAAAACAGGAAGACTCATGCTTCTTGATTTCAAAATTTACTACAAATGTACAGTAATCAGAAGAGTATGGTACTGCCAAATGGACAGGCATAAAATGGAGAGTCCTGAAAGAACCCTCACATTCATGGTCAGTTAATTTTCACAGGGTGCCAATGCAATTAAATGGGGGAAAGAATATTCTCTTCAACAAACGGTGATGGGATAACTGGATAGCCACATGAAATAGGGTCGGAGTCCTACTTCATTACCTTTCAAAAATTAACTAAAAGTTGATAAAAGCTCTATATGTAAGAGCTAAAATTAGAAAAATCTTAATAGAAAACATGGGTGTAAGGGGGCGCCTGGGTGACTCAGTGGGTTAAAGCCTCTGCCTTGAGCTCAGGTCATGATCCCAGGGTCCTGGGATCAAGCCCCGCATCGGGCTCTCTGCTCAGCAGGGAGCCTGCTTCCCTGCCTACTTGTGATCTCCTTCTGTCAAATAAATAAATAAAAATCTTTAAAAAAAATTTAAAAAAAAGAAAACATAGGTATAAATTTTCATGGTCTTAGATTAGGCAACGATTTCTTAGCAATATGCCAAAGGCAGAAGCAAGAAAAGAAAACACTGAAATTGCATATTATCAACATTAAAAATGTTTGTGCTTCAAAGTGAAAAGACACACACACGGAATGGGAGAATGAGAAAAAATATTTGCGAATTATTTATATGATAAAGGACTTATCTCTAATATGTAAAGAACTACTACAAGTCAGTAATAAACTAATCCAATTAAAATATAGGCAGGCGATCTGAATAAATATTAATGGCCAATAAGGACATGAAAACATGCTAAACGCCATTGGGCATCAGGGAAATGCAAATCAGAACCACAGTGAGACGCTATTTCACTGATACTAGTGCAGCTAGAATCAGAAAGACAGGATACAACGAGTGTTGAGGAGGATGTGGAGCAAATGGGATTCTTGTACACCGCTGGTGGAGTTCTATGGCGGTGTGGCATCTTTGGAAAGCAGCTTGGTAGTTACACAACATGTTAAACATACAGTTACCATATGGTCCAGTAATTCTACTCCTAGGTATATACCCAGGAAAAATTAGAATGTGTCCACACAAAAACCTGTACACAAAAGTTCACAAGAACATTATACATAATAGCTAAAGAGTAGAAGGCACCCAGATATCCATCAGCTAGTGAATGGATATATCCATATCATGGAATGTTATTCAGCAATAAAAAGACATGATAAAAAAAATTAAAAGACATGATCCGTGCCACCACATGGGTGAATCTTGAAAACATTATGCTAAATGAAAGAGCTAGTCACAAAAGGCCGCATTCTGTGTGATTCCATTTCCAGGAAATGTGCAACATAGACGAAATCTAAAGAGACCGAAAGTAGATTGCTGGTTGCCTAGAGATTGGGAGTGGGTGGGTGTGTGGGGAACTGGAGTATGCTAATGAGTGTGGGTTTCTTTTGGGGTGATGAAATTGTTTTAAAATCGATTTGTTAATGGTTGCACAACTCTGTAAATACACTAAAAGCCTTTGTTCACTTTAAGTAAGTGAATTGTGTGATCTGTGGATTATACCCCCAATCAAGAATACTAAGAAAAAGAGAAAATGCCCCCCAATTCCTCAAGCATGGGAGTCACCAAATGCACCTCTGAGCCTTTTCCCACCACTGAAGATTTTATCATTTGAGGCGACAAATGGTACTGATAACTGTCTGGACCTTTAAACAGAGCTGTGCATCTGTCATCTTGACGCATCTTCCCATAAGCCAAAGGCAACACATGGACGACTGGTGACCTGCTTCAGGTTGGTTGTCCAGTGTGGCCCACATTGGGACTGGAGAGGATTTTGTGTCCGATGGATCCATGGGCCATCACATTGGTCTTCTCACTCAAGTGTCCTGATGTGTCCCCTCCTCTCAAGAAGTATTTTTTGAGAAGAGAGGAACACAGAGGAAAACAGCAAGGCACACCAGCTGGGCAGTGTCCCCTTCAGCAACCCAACCTTGGTCTGGCTGTATGTGGTCATCTCTGCTCCGGCCACAGATGGTGAGTAAGAGGAGAACAGACATTTGTGCTATGGACCATCCTGCAGTTGAGCAGAGAAGCCTGTCGACCCTTTCTCAGAATAATGTTTTGAATAAACGCATGTGATAAAATACACAGAATTACAAAGGACACCAATCATATTGAAATACAGTGGGAGAATGTCAAAAAGAAGCAAATATGTTGTATCATATATAAATGCCTCTTTGTGAGATTTAAAATCACAACACTTGGTGGTGCATCACTTAATACCATAAAGTGATGACCGAGGCAGACCAGCTGTTGAGAGATCTGTAATAACTACACTGTGGTGAGAACTACCTGTGAATTCAGTGCTGATACTTCTTTTTCAATAATGTTGTGATATGCTAAGTTCCAGGTAGAGTTTAGTGAAAATAAGGGTGTAAATTTTTTTCCCATTAAGTTCATGGAACCCCTGATTTACAAACCCCTGAGTTAAAGGAATACAGAACTATCTCGTTTAGTCAGATAGAAGCCTTTGGAACTATGCTTTGTCAAGGTGTATTTATGCTATTTTAGACTCTCCCTTTATTTTTTAATGTAATATTTATTCATAGCATATTTTGTTTTTATTGAAAACACAATACATATTTGAAAAGAATGCTCTGTCCTTGAAGACACTCCTCACGAGAGAGCCAAGAAATCCAAAAACGTTATTTGAAAAACGTCAAATATGCTTTGACGTCTGGCAGACATTTCCTGTGGGATATGTTCTTGGCTCAACTGCATGCAGGATGAGAGGCTGAAAAGTGAAACATGTGTAGAGAACATACCTTACTTAGCTATGAAAATCAGAAAAGAGGACTTATATTTTTCTTTATGTTATGTGACAAAATGGTATTTAAATATCTTTAAATGTATCAGATGTAAGAAATTCAGCAACAAAAACACTGAACTGTCATAACACTAACTGCATATAATATTGTTGAGAATGAGATACCTGAGTATTTCATTAGCATATGAAGGACAGTAATGAATTATAACTGATACATCCTTTGGATGGAAAGCTGTGAAAATAGATGATCTACCTTATTTAGGAAAAAAAACACCTACATATCATATAATAGGTAGCTTATACATGTCTATTTAATAAAATTATCTGTGTTGAAGCATAACAGATGATTTTCATTTTACCCCACACTTTCGACAGCAAATACGTATTTCATAACTAATGGGTAGAAGGTAAAATTATTTTTTAGGAATTGAAAGCTAGTGACTTTGAAAGTAATTTGGTAAGTAATATACCACCTATATTTTGAAGTTTCATGCAAAATAGAATGTTTTTTGAGTCATTTTTCGCTCACTGCATTTGAAGCATTTAATGTGGGTGTCTTCATCAGCATCACAGGAGAGCCGCCCTTGTGGACTTAGGAAGAACTTGGATTTCTGCACCCCAGAGCTCATGCACACATTTCCCCAAACACACATTTCACAAGTGAACAGATTTTTATCATAGGGATTCAATCAGACCATGTAGTAGAGCCCTGTCCCAACTCAATGGCAATATAATTACCAATTTACTATTTAGTTGTGATACCTTGCTGCTTCTTGGTTTGAGCTGTGGAAGGGGAGACAGTCAGAACAACAGTTAAGACCAAGTATGGGAAGAATTCTGTGGATGAAGGAGGAGGGCAAACTTTCTCTGTGAAAGGCTAGGTAGCAAATGCTTCAGGCTTTGCTGGACCTTTGGTCTCTGTTGGAACTACTCTGTAGCATGAGTGAGCACAGGGGCGTCCAACACAATCAACTATCTACTGCTATGTAGCAAATCTTCCTCAAAGTTATTGATGCAAACAATCAATATTTAAACCTCCCCTCCCCCATTACCTTGTCAGATTGCTATTGAATAATACAGACCTGAGTTCTTTCTGTAACTCACAGATGCTCGCACAGGCAGATGGCTAGTTTCCATCAACATCTGTCAATCAGGTTTGCAGACTAGCTGCTGCAGACCTTTGGTGGCCGCAGTCCTGAAGGACGGTTTGACACTTCAGGTGATTTGACTGGGAACGTCTTGAACTTGAGAAGGCAGACCCTCTGGGGAGTGAAGGAATCACAGAGAGCAGCTATAAGGAGGGAGCTTTACTCTGGGGTCAGGGTGGCCAACAGTTGAGACTGTCATTCAGAAATTCCACTTCTACCCACAGGCCTATGGGTGCTTGAGGCTTCATCAAGCTTTTAGGAGAAAGGTACGGGAGTGGCTCCCCTTTGAGGAGCTTCAGATCCAGCTCACCCGCATGCTCAGATCCCACTTACCTGCATTGAGAGCCAGCCCACCCATGGAGAGAAAGGGAGCCATTCAGCCCACACCCAAATCATTGGTAATACTTTCTGGACTGAGAATCATTCTGAAGCCAGATTCCAGAGAAGCACTGGCAAAGACTCATCTTTGGGATCTCTTCTGCTTTGGAAGGGACTTTTGGGACATTTGGCAAGCTCTGTCTTTCCAGAGTCCCTTAAAGTGTTCTCCATAAAGGGGAATTATGGGATGCCTATTTGTCTCACCCCATAGGCAATAGAGAAAAATGTTTTTCCTTGGAAATGGTTGTACTTTTATGATCACTTCTGGTGACCAGCTGGCCACTGGAGAACCTTGGAGCCAACAGATGCAAGGGAGAATTCTGGCAGCATTATTCATGGTGCAAATTTAAAATTCCAGCTGGTTCTATGGCAAGAAGATAAATGCACACAGTTGAAAAAGAAAGTAAGTTCATAACTTGAAATATGCCACAGAGACATTCTGCAGCCCTATTTTCTCATAGTGTGTGCACTTTCTGCTCTTTTCCTGTGGTCTTGAGCTTGGCCATCATTTTCATATTTTATCTTGGAATCTAAAAGTTGTTTTTTTGTTGAGAATTAAGCAATCTCTGAATCTGGGGAAAATAATGATCAAAAAAAATATTTGGCTTACCAATTCTCAGAAAGGGTTTGCCCCTATTTCCATTTCTGGCCCACCGGCTTTCCAAGCAGTTGAGAATGTCACTCAAATAAGTTAGTCCCCCAGCCTCAGTAGAATTGACAAAGATATGGACATCCTACCGCAAAATACTTGGGCACTGCTTCCTTTAGCAGAGTGAGTGGCAGCTCAGATTGGAAACAGGGTGACCCTGCTGTGGTGCAGGCTGAGGAAGAGGAGGGAATCTACCAACCAAGGTGACTGCAGTCTTGTCCCTCCATGTGTCATGCCCAGACCAGCATTTTCACCCATAGGCTTGTTAGAATACAGCCTCTCTGACTCCATCCTGTGCCTGTGTGATAAGGTCCTGGGGTTTTGCTACACACAAAGTCCCCTAGCATGGTTGTGCCCCAGGAGGAGCCAGCAGGGCAACTGAATGGCCTCACTGAGATGAGAGGCTCCTTCCCTTGCCCTCTATTAGAGTTTCAGTGATCCTCCCTAAATGTGTGGAAAGGCACTCTAAGACCATAAGCATTGGTCATGTCTTTGCTCTGTAAAGACCACTCATCACCTGGTGACGTGTCAGAAAAGTAGATTCTGGGTGCATCCCAAGCCTCCTGAAACAGAAACCAGGAGTTAAGCCATCTGGGTTTGAGCGTGGATTTCTGGGGATTGTGATGTACATGCATGAGAACCACTGGCTCATGGCATGTGAGACAAATGAAGTGGCCTCCAATGCTTTGATCTTATCCTCACCATCCCCATCTCCTTTCCTGGGCTTTCCACTCTGGGTTCTGGCTCTGCCAACACATCCATGGAAACTTCAAACCCAGTTCTTGGCTCCAGGGGCACATTTATCCCAAGTCTTATTCTAATTTAAGCCAAGCAAGTTGGAATTTGTAGAATTTTGCCGGAGAGACAGAAGGTACAGTAGGTATCATGGTTATGAGGCTGACAGTCATGCATTGGGATAAAAGCAAAAAGATGGAAGGTATCCAAGATGCTGGAAGCATTAAGAATTCATAGCTTCTTTTGCACAGCAAAGGAAACAGTTAACAAAACCAAAAGACAACTGACAGAATGGGAGAAGATATTTGCAAATGACATATCAGATAAAGGGCTAGTATCCAAAATATATAAGGAACTTAGCAAACTCAACACCCAAAGAACAAACAATCCAATCAAGAAATGGGCAGAGGACATGAACAGACATTTCTGCAAAGAAGACATCCAGATGGCCAACAGACACATGAAAAAGTGCTCCACATCACTTGGCATCAGGGAAATACAAATCAAAACCACAATGAGATATCACCTCACACCAGTCAGAATGGCTAAAATTAACAAGTCAGGAAATGACAGATGCTGGCAAGGATGCGGAGAAAGGGGAACCCTCCTCCACTGTTGGTGGGAATGCAAGCTGGTGCAACCACTCTGGAAAACAGCATGGAGGTTCCTCAAAATGTTGAAAATAGAACTACCCTATGACCCAGCAATTGCACTACTGGGTATTTACCCTAAAGATACAAACATAGTGATCCGAAGGGGCACGTGTACCCGAATGTTTATAGCAGCAATGTCTACAATAGCCAAACTATGGAAAGAACCTAGATGTCCATCAACAGATGAATGGATAAAGAAGATGTGGTATATATACCAATGGAATACTATGCAGCCATCAAAAGAAATGAAATCTTGCCATTTGCGACGACGTGGATGGAACTAGAGGGTATCGTGCTTAGTGAAATAAGTCAATCAGAGAAAGACAACTATCATATGATCTCCCTGATATGAGGAAGTGGAGATGCAACATGGGGGTTTGGGGGGTAGGAGAAGAATAAATGAAACATGATGGGATCGGGAGGGAGACAAACCATAAGTGACTCTTAATCTCACAAAATGGGCTGAGGGTGGCTGAGGGGAGGGGGTTCGGAAGAGGGGGGTGGGGTTATGGACATTGGGGAGGGTATGTGCTATGGTGAGTGCTGTGAAGTGTTTAAACCTGGCGATTCACAGACTTGTACCCCTGGGGATGAAAGTACATTATATGTTTATTAAAAAATTCAAAAAAATTAGGGGCACCTGGTGGCTCAGTGGGTTAAAGCCTCTGCCTTCGGCTCAGGTCGTGGTCTCAGGGTCCTGGGATCGAGCCCCACATCGGGCTCTCTGCTCTGCAGGGAGCCTGCTTCCTCCTCTCTCTCTGCCTGCCTCTCTGCCTAGTTGTGATTTCTCTCTGTCAAATAAATAAAATATTTAAAAAAATTAAACAATTAAAAAAATTTGCTTTGTTCTAGAATGTAGTAGTGACAGAGTATTCACTGAAGAGTGATTAATAAAAGTGCATGAAATGGAGTGTCTGAATTAGTACCCGTCTGCAAGACAGTGACCTTGGTTCCCATTAGCCAACCTTGTATGAGGTAATTCATGGTACCAAAGAACCCGTGTAGCAGACCACACTGAGCTAGTTAAATAAACAAAGGTGAAAGGGCTTGTTTCTGCCTTTGATGTGGGGAGTTCAGAGTACAGAGGAGTGTAAAGTATAGTCTCACAACTTGAGGGAAATAACATGGAGGATTCCAAGTGCCCAATGGGGATCAGCCTTAGCAAAGCCAATTCAATATTTGTGGTTCTATCTGGGAGCCATGGGGAAGATTTATGGCCTTGAACTTGGAGAACGGAGTAGTGTTTCCCTCTGCAGTTCAAAGCCTCTGGTCATTTTAATTTGTCCTTCCCTTCTCTAAGTTCTTAAGCACTCCTGCTTCTCCTTTCTCCCTCTTCCTTTGCCCACCAGGGTTGCATAACAGTGATAAATATATCTATAATGGGGTAAAATTTAGAGCTAGGGCCCCATCCCCACCATTGTCCCTTATTTTAGTGTCACTTTAGTGTTGAGTTTTTACATTTTGTCTGGATATCTTCTTTGAACTAGGGAAAACTCTCATGAGCAAGGTCTGCGTCATCTGGGAATTTTTCTTTTTTAATGTTTAAGGCAGGGATCGGCCAACTATGACCTACAGACCCAATCTGGTCTGCTGCCTAATTTTTAAGGCCCATGAGCTAAAAATGGTTTTTTTTTGTTTTTTGTTTTTTTTTTTTTTTTATGTTTAGAACATTTTATTAAAGTAAAAAATTATTAGAATTAAGTGAAAGAAAAACATAGTAAATATTTACAAAAACACTGATAACACTACTCAAGTCACACACACGTAAAAATGCAGAAATGTTTTAAAAAGTTTGTAAATTGATAATTATGGAGATTTCTCAAAATGGATATAACCGCTCACTGCTGAGTATGGATGGCAATGATATAAGATCTTTGAGTGAATGTTGCCCCCCACTTTTTTGCAATCCAATAGTCCCTAGAAATTTGCTCTTTGGGAGATTCAAAGTTGGAGACAGCCCTAGGGGACAAGTCAAGAACTGAGATGGTCACAACACTTATGTGCTGAATTTTTGCTCAGGCAATGAGAAATTGCTCATATTCTTCATATCCTTTTGAATACTAGCAGAGGCTGAAGAAAAACAGCCTGGCTGTGTCCATATAACCTCAACACAGTCAATAGGGTAAAAATGGTTTTTACATGTTTTTGTATTTAGGAAAAAATCAAAAGAAGAAAAATATTTCATGACATGAGTACATTGTAAAAAATAAATCAGAGTGTGCAAATAAAGTTTTATTGGAACAGAGCACTTTTATTCACCCTACAATGGCAGAGACCAAATGGCCTACAAAACATAAAATATTGACTATCTGCCCCCTTTGTTGACCTCTGGCTTAAGGTATATGATCTAATCAATATATAGAAAATAATATTAAATGATGACATTTGACCAAAAATAGGGTCAGGCCTGATGTTTACAGAAATGAGATCAGATAAATGACAATCCAGGAGGTTATACTTGAACTTATTCAGACTTGTACCAATTAGGCCTGTGATGGGCTGCATGAAACAGAAATCCAATTATAGTGGTGGAACTGGAAGAGGACTGATTTATCTCCCCAAGAAGAAGTACAAATGTTGATAGTCCAGGGATGAAGCTATGAATTCTTTTTTTTTAATTAATTTATTTTTTCAGCGTAACAGTATTCACATTTTTTGCACAACACCCAGTGCTCCATGCAATACGTGCCCTCCCTATTACCCACCACCTGGTTCCCCCAACCTCCCACCCCCGCCCCTTCAAAACCCTCAGGTTGTTTTTCAGAGTCCATAGTCTCTTATGGTTCGCCTCCCCTTCCAATTTTTTTTTAATATAAACATATAATGTATTTTGATAGGGATTTTGATAGGAATTGCATTAAATGTGTAGATTGCTTTAGGTAACATAGACATTTTCACAATATTTGTTCTTCCAATCCATGAGAATGGAACATGTTTCCATTTCTTTTTGTCTTCCTCAATTTCTTCCATGAGTACTTTATAGTTTTCTGAGTATAGATTCTTAGCCTTCTTTGGTTAGGTTTATTCCTAGGTATCTTATAGTTTTGGGTGCAATTGTAAATGGGATTGACTCCTTAATTTTTCTTTCTTTTGTCTTGTTGTTGGTGTAGAGAAGTGCAACTGATTTCTGTGCATTGATTTTATATCCTGACACTTTACTGAATTCCTGTACAAGTTCTAGCAGTTTTGGAGTGGAGGCTTTTGGGTTTTCCACATATAGTATCGTATCATCTGCAAAAAGTGATAGTTCGACTACTTCTTTGCCAATTTGGATGCCTTTAATTTCTTTTTGTTGTCTGATTGCTGAGGCTAGGACTTCTAGTACTATGTTGAATAGCAGTGGTGATAATGGACATCCCTGCCGTGTTCCTGACCTTAGCGGAAAAGCTTTCAGTTTTTCTCCATTGAGAATGATATTTGCGGTGGGTTTTTCATAGATGGCTTTGATAATATTGAGGTATGTGTCCTCTATCCCTACACTTTGAAGAGTTTTGATCAGGAAGGGATGCTGTACTTTGTCAAATGCTTTTTCAGCATCTATTGAGAGTATCACATGGTTCTTGTTCTTTCTTTTATTAATGTGTTGTATCATATTGATTGATTTGTGGATGTTGAACCAGCCTTGCAGCCTTGGAATAAATCCCACTTGGTCGTGGTGAATAATCCTTTTAATGTACTGTTGAATCCTATTGGCTAGTATTTTGGTGAGAATTTTCACATATGTGTTCATCAAGGATATTGTACAAAGCTACCTTTTTAAAAAACTTGGAAATATCTATAATTTTTGGTGAGTAGCTTAATATGTGAGTGAGTATGTTTGTTTCCTATTTCTGCTGTAGCCAACTACCACAGATTAGTGGTTTAAAACAACACATACTTATTATGTTAATGTCTCTCAAGGTGAGAAGTTCAAAATCAAGGAGTTAGTAGTGTTGTGTTCCTTCTAGAGAATCTAGGGGAGAACTTTCCACGTTTTAGAGATTGCCTACATTTTCTGTCCCATGGTCGACTCCATCTTCAAAGCCAACAGAAGAGCACCTGCCAATCTCTCTCACTCTCTGACCTCTGTTTTCTTTGTCGTAGCTCATTCTCAGACTCTTCTGTCTTCTTCTTCCATCAAGGGACTTGTGATTGAGCCCACCAGACTGAGGCTGTAGATCCAAAGATAATAAAGTGTTGATAATAAAACCAAGGAAAAAAAAGCATTTTGCCCAAATGACACCATTGTCCTAACACTTCTGATCTAGGACACAGATCAAATATGGCAAATATAGCATTTGGGCTGTGTTTTATGAACCTTCAGGGGCTTTTAAATGACATGAGTGAAAAGCACCATCCCTCTCTTTCTGACCTAACCTCTGTTTCTTCTTAAAAATATCATTAAAAAAACCATTCTTGAATTTCATCAGTTTCTTAACTTTCACACTTAAAACTGCAAGACTGTCTGCTGATTCCTGGGGCACATGAATGACAAGGACGATGCTGATGTTATAACCCTTCAAAGAGGATTTCTTGGCCGGATGTAATTGTGGCACCTCACTTGCCACCTGAAAGCACTGGAAACCCACATCCACGCATTGTTGCTCTGTCATCTGAATCAGACTCGCCTGGATTTAGCAGCAAGGTCTGTAAGAACTCCAACCCTGTGTCCCTTGAGCCTTTGTCAGGGCCCCTAAACCTGAGTTTAAAAGGCTCAGTTTGCTTACAATACCACACATTCCTCTCTTTCTTAATTTAAAGATGAGCAAGAGAATTTAAAGTAGGAGAAGAAAGACAAATGGAAATAAAAAGGTTATGTGAGTTTTTTCCTTCCCGGATTTGAGTTGTCCCATGCCTCCTTCAGAAGCCAGAGCTGGTTCAAGAACTAAAGCTTAGATGGCTACTCTCTCAAACACATCACTGTGGGTGGTCTGACCCCACACAGTTGTCTAAGGCCCCCACAGTGACCAGGACATTCTTTATTGCTCACTTTCAATTCCCCTCACCCAGCAATTAATTTTATTTGTAAGACAGTCACCTTCCCTAGCCAAATGGTTGAAAAATGAAAACATCATCTTCCAAGAAGGCACACATCTTACACCCCATAAAAACCTGAAAGAGAAAATGTAAAAGGCTATGTCAGTTTCTCCTCCACTTTCAGAGTGGGCACAGAACAGGGTTGTTGAACTTGAGCAGTGTTTATGGCAAAAAGAAATGATCAGAAGAAGGAAAGTACTGCAAAAAATAACAGTCCTTCTTTTATGGAGCAATTTTATTTGCTTTAGCAATCTAATGAGTGGAAAGAAAATTTCTGTTAGCAGGAATGTCTCCCAACAGAGTGCCTGGTAATAAAAATGTCACCATCAACTATGTCATAAGAAAATGTGTTTTCTATATCTTGCCACTTGCCTTTTATATCCCTTTAAAGGAGATGAAGCATAACCTTATGCACAGGGTGGGTTTGCCTCGGAGATGTGCCAAGGCTCTGTTGAGACAGTCTTGTGAAATGCAGCTTCAAGCTAGAAACAGCTCAGGTGTTCATCAGTTAAACAGATGCATGAATTGTGGTATGCCCATTCAATGGAATTCTATTCAGCCATTAGGAGAAGTAAACACACAATAGCAGGGATGAATTTCGGAAGAATTACACTGAATAAAAACAGATTTACACAAAAGAGTATGTTCTGATTCCATTTTCATAAGGTTTTTAAAAACTAACCCATGGTGGGGGAGAATCAGAGTAGCAGTTGCTTCTAGTGGGAGCCTGGGGTTGAGGGAGTGGTCATAATTGGCTGAGAAGGGAGATGAGGAAATTTTCCGGGGTGATGGTCATGTTCCTTATTTTGATTAAGGGTGGAAGTTACAAAGTTGTCTGCATCTGTCAAAACTCATGGAATGGTACACCTAAAATTTATACTTAAATATAAGTTATAAATTATATATAAAATATAAAGTATAATTTATAATTAAATATTATACGTTAATTTTGCCTCAAAAGAAAAATACAACCATAAACAATTATTGGACTCTAGTTAATGGCACGTGCCGACATGTTTAGGAGGAAATATACTGATGTCTGCAACTTACTTTGAAATACACCCAATGTAAGAGGTATCGATGGGTGGATAGATGGGTGGATAGATGGGTAGGCATGTGATAAAACAATTAGGGTACAATATTAGTGATAGAATCTGGGTGGGTGAACATTTTGCACTGACTTGAGGGAAACTCACTTGCTCCTTTAAAGATGGATGCCGATCTTGATCTGCATTTAGCATCTGTTTTAGGCGCTACTGGGTGGATGTCCATTCACATGACACCTGCAATAGCAACCCCAGGGGGTTTTCTGGGACTGCATCCTTGTCCAAGTCAGGGACTCGTTAAAGGACAGCCAAGGGAAGAGCCTTGCAAGGGCCAAGGTCCAGCACCTAGCAGGCTGACACCCAACACCATCATTCTGAGAAGTTGCTCCAGATCTGAGGTTCCTTCTAATTGGCTCTCCTGTGCTCTTTCAAGGCCGTTTCTTTCTTCTTCATGAACCTTCCTTCCAGCTAAACTGTGTGCTCACTTTCTTTAGCATTGCTGAGTGCTGTCCAGAAACTTTCCCCTTGCACCTTCTTCTCTATATCCCAACCCTCCCTGCCCTGGGTGCCAGCTGCTCTTCCATCTTGCATTTTACATGTCTGTGTCTTATTCCTTCTCAGCACCATGCTCACAACACCCACCACTTCCTCCTCTTCATTTCTCCCACCCCATCCCTTCCCTTCATCTCATCCATCACATGTATTTACTTTATTCCTCACTTAATGTTGAGAAACATAAAAATATGCATTTATACATATACATGTATACATATATGTGCATACACACACGTAGGTAGTAATCACACATTTATTTTGTTTACTTCTTTTCCCTCTATCTGCTCTATAAAGTGGGCAACATGTCCACACCATTTACTTATCTTAAATGTAGGGCACAATGAATAGCACATTTTAGGCTCATTATAAATATGTCTAAATGAATAATGACTTCTGTTCTTCTCATCCTGTCTTGGCTCTTACCTATTCAAATACTTGAGCTTAAAAGCCCAGTTTAAGGTCTAACATTAAAAATAATATAATAATTCTACTATTTTGTTGTTCTTTCTGGAACATCTGCTTCTCAAAGGATTTTTTTTTCAAGGATTTTTTTTTTTTGACACAGAGAGATCACAAGTAGACAGAGAGGCAGGCAGAGAGAGAGAGAGAGGGAAGCAGGCTCCCTGCTGAGCAGAGAGTCCAATGCGGGACTTGATCCCAGGACCCTGAGATCATGACCTGAGCCGAAGGCAGCGGCTTAACCCACTGAGCCACCAGGCGCCCCCTGCTTCTCAAAGGACTTGTAAACTCTCTGAAGGCTGCAACCAAGTTTTATATCCCTATTGCAATATTTCATCCACAGGAGGAAATCATAAACATCTATGAGAGTGATTATTTTCTATCGGGAAGAAGATTCTCTTTCGTTTTTCTTTTTCTTTTGTTATTGAAGTGAAGTGTTGCTGACACACAAGATTACATTAGCTTTAGGTGTATAACATAATGACTTGGCCATTCTAAATGTTATGCTATGTTTACCACCAATGTAGCTACCATCTGTCAATATACATTATTACAATACCCTTGACTCTATCCCCTATGCTGTATCTTTCATCCCCATGACTTATTCAGTCCATTTCTGGAAGCTTTTTGTTTGTTTACTTTTTTTTTTTTTTTTTTTTGATTTCCCATATAAATGAAATCATACGGTATTTGTCTTTCTCTGTCTGATTTATTTCATTTAGCCTAATACCCTTTAGGTCCATCTATGATTAGGAATGACAAGATCTCATTGTTTTTTTTATGGTTGAATAAAATTCCATTGTATGTATATATTACATCTTCTTAATCTATTCATGTATCAGTGGACACTTCAGTTGCTTCTATATTTTGACTATTATAAATAATGCTGTGATAAACAGAAGGGAAACATATATCTTTTCGAATTAGTGTTTTCATTCTCTTTGGGTAAATACCAAATAGTGGAGTTATGGGATCTTATAGTAATTCTATTTTTAATTTTTAGAAGGCACTCCATACTGTTTCCCACAGGGGCTGCACCAGTTTGCATTCCCACCAACAGAGTTTAGCTTGGGGCTGTTTTTATTAGTCAATGTCTCATAACACTGCAAACTCTTCTCTGATTTTTTCAGAAATTAAACACGCAATGGTCTTAGTAGAATTCAGAATATAGTGCCTCCAGGAGCCACAAACATACAGGAAGTGTTTTAAAAGGTACTGACTCTAGAGCTCTGAGGAGTTCTGCTTTACTGAATTCTTAGAATGTTCCCAGATCCTCTCAATGCCCTCCCCCAGCAGTCCTTCATTTCATTGCAGGCAGATGAGTACGTTGAACAAGCAAACTCTGGAATTAAGGTGCCTGGTGTCTTCATTGTGAGCATGTACACGGACAGAGTCAGTCCTGGGCCTCAGCAAGGTCTGGGGCAGACCCTCCTCAGCCCCGTCCTAGTGCTGACTCTTGGCTCTCTCTGTGCCACAGGTTCCTCTTCTCTGTCATGAGGATGAAAACCACCTCCAGGGATGTGTCTCAGAAACTGTCTAGTAGAAGATGTTCAATAGTTTTTTCAGCTACATTGTACAGTGTTTATAAATTGCTGATCCTTCCATCCTTTGGTATCCACTTACCAATTGTCCAAGTCCTAGAGCCTTCCCAGTGGTAAGAAGGGTTGCTGAAGCCTTAGATGCTAACCAATACTGGGACAGTCTCATGGGGATCCAGGTGGCAGAGAAAGTGGGTGCTGGAATGCCCAAACTGAAGAATGGGATGTGAAGGAAGAAGCTACATGGAAAGTCCTATGAGACAGATGCTAACATTGGGAGAGGGGGACCAATTAGCTTACTGAGCCCTCAATAGCCCCTTGGATACAAGGTTCCATTTTCCCTTAGCAACTGGCATGAATTTGAAAATCCATTGATTAGTGTGTATCAATCTGTAAGACTCGTTTTTCAGCCAATGTCCAGAGATGCATATGTGTACAAACACACACACACACACACACATACACACACACACACACACCATGCATCCACGCACCCTTACCTCCCCCAGCCCCTTTCCACATAGCCTTGCATCTACTCCTCTGTTCTAAACTAGCTCTTAACAGATTTTATACACAGTAAAATAAAATTCTCAAAAGATCATACTTTCTCTGCTTTCCTTTTCTTTCTTTCTTTCTTTTTTTTTTGATCTGGGGTAAACAAAGATCATCTCTTTGGATGATATAGTGTACACTGTACCTAGTAAAATAAACAGAACCAGAACCATGTCTCCTTGTGCTATTCTTTCATCAGCATTTAGGAAGTGACATGGTTTTCATAACAGCAAGGTTCTGAGGAGTCAGGCAGGTTTCAGTATAAATCTTCTGATGCTCGTGACACTGAGCAATTAGCTTAAATGTCATTAAGTCTTAATTTCTCGACCTGTAAATTGAGCATAATTTTTAATGTCTAGTGCATAATGAAATAAGGCATTTAGCACAATGCTAGACACATAGGATGAGCCCAAGCAATCATTACTACTCTTCCCCTGTTTTCATGACCTCTCTCTAAGTCTTAGTTTCCCTTCCCTCTCAGAGTGAGGATAAAATGCACATCCTAGGGTTAGATGACACAATTTGGATGACACAGTCACAGTTGATCTGAATCCCTGGATCTGGTCCATGGACACCCAGGATGGGCAGTGGAACCAGAAAGACATGTGGGAAGAAGTGTCAAGAACTTGTTACAGAGAAAATGGATGTTGCCATTTATACTTTTGTCAAAAATTATACTGCTATTGACATTACTGCCCAGACCTTGTTGGCCAAGGAATCGTTATGAAGATCTATAGCCCAAAAAACTTAAAACTTATGAGGACATATGATCATCTTCTAGAATCTGTACATCGAGATCATGCAAAACTTGTGGGCTAATATTCAGTTTTAGTTTAAAATTACTATGTCAACCCTCATTTATTTAGATGAGATATAGGAGCATGTATTGTTGGGAGAGAAAAGGTGAGTCTAAAGATGTGAAAGGTTTGAACTGGAGAATGTTTTAAATGGTAATGTTGCAGATACTCTGTGATGAAACAACCCCTCCTCCCAATCCACAAGCCCTACTTTCTAATCCTCCTTTCAGTGCTTGGGCTAGAGTTGGTCATGTTGTCCAATTCTAGCTAACTGAAAATAAAAACACTGCACGGTGAGTGACCAGGAGGGTCCTTCAAAAATGATAAGCTTAGGATCTAGTTCTAGCAAATAAATAAATAAATAAATAAATAAATGCAATAATTTTAGACAAAATATGAAAAAGCCATTTGAAGACACTGAGGAGTGACCAAATTTGGGCAGAAACTGCAGGCCTTAACTCTTTAAAGGAGGAAATTATTTTGGATGAGATCTATGTTTATTTGTATTTTCCCTGAACACACACCCAATTCACAGAGTGCAGAGTAACTAAAACCCTTACAGACAGTCCTAGTATGACTGGCAAGAAGTGTTAAAGGATGGAATTCAGGGTTTGCACAGCTGGAAATTAAGATGGTAATCTTAGAAAACAGGAAGTCACAGGGAAGAGCCCTCCAATCATTTAAATGTAAGTAACACTTAGAGCTTTGACTAACCCTGTGAAATACATGCATGAGGGAGAATCCAAAAAACCCGGTGGAAATTAACAGATGATGAACAAGAGGGCTGAACATGCATGCCTGCCACTGACTACCACAGAGGAAACAAGAGTTTAAAAGTTGAAGTCCCACCACATTAGGAAGGCTTGGTAAACATGTGGGCTTTTCACTGAAACCCTCCAAAAGCCACACGTTAGAAATAAAGATTATGCCCCAGAACAAAGGAATTTAGTCTATAATTAAGGGGAGAACAATAAAAGACACATCCCTAGTAAGGCATAAAACCAAGTCCTTCACAAATTCTATATAATCAACCAGGAATTTAATAGCCTGGTAGAACAAAAGTCAAACTCACAGAAAAGAGGAATATTATATAAACTAGGACCTCCAAGATATGTCAAAGTCCACCAAACAATTTAAAATACTAGACATTAAAAGAAATGGGGAAAAAATAACCCATGATTTAAAAAAATGAAAGTTAATAGAAACAGGTTTTAAAATGAATCAAGCAGTGTAATTAACAGATAAAGACTTTAGAGAAACTATTATAAGCACAAAGAGCTAAAGAAAAGGATAGTCTTATTGATTCGCTCAAACAATCTCAGTAAAGAAATGGAAACTGTAAAAAAATGGAAATTCTAATACTGAAAAGTACAATATCTGAAAAGAACACTTTACATTTTGAACTTAAAAGCATATAGGGGGGCACCTGGGTGGCTCAGAGGGTTAAGCCTCTGCCTTTGGCTCAGGTCATGATCTCAGGGTCCTGGGATCCAGCCCCGCATTGGGTTCTCTGCTCAGTGGGGAGCCTGCTTCCCCCTCTCTCTCTGCCTACCTCTTTGCCTGCTTGTGATCTCTCTGTCTGTCAAATAAATAAAATAAAATCTTTTTTTAAAAAAGCATATAGGAAATGATAGGGAAATAGGTCAGTGAACTTATAAACTTGAATATGGCGAAGTAGATATTAACCTGTCTGAAGAACAGAAAGATATGTAGTTTCAGAAAGAATAAACAAAGCTACAGTAGTATATAATTGGAGGCTTAGATGCAGAGAGGAAAGAGAATGTAACAACAAAGTATTTGATGAAATATTTCCCAAATTTCCAAAATTTTGTTAAGATGTTATAAGTCTAAGAATTTTAGTGAGTTCCCAGCACATACTACAGACAAAACCATAACTACATTTCTTATAGACAAATCAATGAAGAGGAACAATAAGGAAAATATCTTAAAAGTAGCTAGAGAAAAAAACAAACTGATCTCTTATCAGAAACAATGCAAACCAGAAGACAATGGGACGATATCTTTAAAGTACTAAAATAAACAAACAAAAAAGCCACTGTCAACACAAAATATTATGTCTGGATAAAATATTCTTCAAGGATGAAGGAGAAATAAACACATTTTCAGAAAAAAGAAAACTAAAGTAATTCAGTGCTAGCAGATGTGTGCTGTAGTTGTGCTAAGGGAAGTTCTCAGGTGACAGGAAATGACACCAGATGGAAATCTGGACATCCAAAGAGAAACGAAAAACAACTAAAATGGTAAATATTTGAGTAAGTATAAAAGATGACATTTATTCAATTCCCTCAAAGACAACTGGCTCTTTAAAGCAAACACTATGATATTGTATTATAGGATTTATAAATTCTGTAAATATGAAATTTTTATGTGACAAAAATAATATAAAACAAACGCTTAATGGAATTATACTGTTTCAAGTTCCTTGTTATTTGTTTGTCTGTTTGTTTGTTTATTTTCAGTGTTCCAGAATTCATTGTTTATGCACCACACCCAGTGTTCCATACAGTGCATGCCCTCCATAATACCCACCACCAGGCTCACCCAATCCCTACTCTCCCTTCCTTCCAAAACCCTCAGTTTGTTTCTCAGAGTCCACAGTCTCTCATGGTTCATCTCCCCCTCCAATTTCCCCCAACTCACTTCTCCCCTCCATCTCCCCATGTCCTTTGTGTTATTTTTTATGCACCATAAGTAGGTGAAACCATGTGATAATTGACTCTCTCTGCTTGACTTATTTCACTCAGCATAATCTCCTCTAGTCCCATCCATGTTGATACAAAAGTTGGGTATTCATCCCTTCTGATGGAGACATAATTCTCCATAGTATATATGGACCATATCTTCCTTATCCATTCTTCCTTTGAAGGTCATCTTGGTTCTTTCCATGGTTTGGCAACTATGGCCATTGCTGCTATGAACATAGGGGTACAGATGGCCCTTCTTTTCACTACAGCTGTATCTTTGGGGTAAATACCCAAAGGTGCAATTGCAGGGTCATAGGGAAGCTCTATTTTTAATTTCTTAAGGAACCTCCACACTATTTTCCCAGGTGGCTGCACCAAATTGCATTCCCACCAACACTGTAACAGGGTTCCCCTTTCTCCACATCCTCTCCAACACACGTTGTTTCCTGTCTTGTTAATTTTGGCCATTCAACTGGTGTAAGGTGGTATCCCAATGTGGTTTTGATTTGAATCTCCCTGATGGCTAATGATGATGAACATTTTTTCATGTGTCTGTTAGCTATTTGTATGTCATCTTTGGAGAAGTGTTTGTTCATGTCTTCTGCCCATTTTTTTGATGTGATTATCTGTTTTGTGTGTGTTGACTTTGAGGAATTCTTTATAGATCTTGGGTATCAGTCCTCTGTCTATACTGTCATTTGTGAATATCTTCTCCCATTCCGTGGGTTGCTTCTTTGTTTTTTTGACTGTTCCTTTGCTGTGCAGAAGCTTTTGATCTTGAAGAAGTTCCAAAAGTTCATTTTCTTTTTTGTTTCCTTTGCCTTTGGAGACATATCTTGTATGAAGTTGCTGCAGCTGATGTCGAAGAGGTTACTGCCTATGTTCTCCTCCAGGATTCTGATGGATTCATGCCTCACATTGAAGTCTTTTATCCATTTCGAGTTTATCTTTGTGTATAGTGTAAGAGAATGGTCGAGTTTCATTCCTCTACACAAAGCTGTCCAATTTTACCAGCACCATTTATTGAAGAGATTGTCTTTTTTCCACTGTATATTTTTTCCTGCTTTGTTGAAGATTATTTGGTCATAAAGTTAATGGTCCATATCTGGGCTCTTTACTCTGTCCCATTAGTCTATGTGTCTGTTTTTGTGCCAATACCATGCTGTCTTGGTGATCACAGTTTTGTAGTAAAGCTTAAAATCAGGCAATGTGATGCTCCCAATTTTGTTTTTCTTTTTCAACATTTCCTTAGCAATTTGGGGTCTCTTCTGGTTCCATACAAATTTTAGGATTGTTTGTTCTGGCTCTTTGAAAAATGCCAGTAGAATTTTGGTAGGGATAGCATTGAAAGTGTAGATTGCTCTAGGCAGTATAGAAGTCAAACTCTCTCTTTTCACAGATGACATGATACTTTATGGAAAACCCAAGACTCCACCCCCAAACTACTAGAACTCATACAGCAATTCAGTAATGTGACAGGATACAAAGTCAATGTACAGAAATCAGTTGCTTTCTTATACACTAACAATTAAAATACAGAAAGGCAAATTATAGAATTGATTCCATTTACTATAACACCGAGAACCATAAGCTACCTGGGAATAAACCTAACCAAAGAGCTAAAGGATCTGTACTCCAGGAACTACAGAACACTCATGAAAGAAATTGAAGGAGACACAAAAAGATGGAAGAACATTCCATGCTCCTTGTTATCTTTTACAAAGTGGTCCAATATTAACTCTAAACAAACTGATTAGATATAATTTTTAAAAGGATTTTATTTATTTATTTGACAGAGAGCTAGAGAGCACAAGTAGGCAGAGCAGCAGGCAGAAGGAAAGGGAGAAGCAGACTCTCTGCTGAGTGGGGATTCCGATGTGGGGCTCGATCCCAGGACCCTGGGATCATGACCTGAGCCAATGGCAGATGCTTGACCAACTGAGCCACCCAGGTGCCCTTTAGATATAATTTCTAAAGCAATAACTAAATAATACAAATGGATTATCAGCAAACATCCAGTGAGAAGTCTGGCTCCTGGCCAAACTGGCTCCTGTGTGACTTTTCAGGCTTGACCACAGGTAATTGCAAAGACTTGGGAACAGGTGTCATTAGGGAAGTTGCCTAACCCCAAAGTGGACTTGGGGCATGACCAGTCCATGGCAGTCTCTAAAAGGAGGTGCAGTTCGGGCACCTGGGTGACCCAGTGGGTTAAAGGGAGGTGCAGTCAAGACTCAGGATCCCCTGGCTGGATGTGATTCTTGCATATTTGCACTCCTAGCCCTGGATATCTTCATTCCCAGGTGTCTTTTACCTGAGGCCCTGGACAGAAGTGTTTCCAGATACCTTTGCTCTGGTCTCCTTACCAGCAGGGCTAGCGGCTAAGGGGAGCCTTGAAGACTTTTCCTCACTCTGACTCAGTCCACTCCTAGCCTTCTGCCTCTCCACCTCTCCCCTGCTCAGAACCCATAAAACTGCTGGAGACTTTTGTCCAGGGCTACATCCATAGTGAGACCTCTCCCATGCCTGTGCTAATCTAGCTGACCCCTTTACCTTCCATGGGAGAAAATGGAAAAGAGGTTCAGCGCTTTCTCTGGTTTTAGACTCTTGCTTACAGAGACTGTCTCACTAAGTGATTAAAGTCTTCATTGATTCTTTCATTTTGGCTTATTGTTGCTTTAATCAGCTACTCCAATACCTGACACTTTCTCTTGTTCTCGTTCTCTCTCCCTCTCTCTCCTCCTAGCTCAACTGAGCTCTTGACACTCAATAGAAAAATAAAAATGCAATAGTAAGATATACTTAAAAACTTTTATTGAGAGAACGGAAAGCCAAGCCACATCCTGGGGGAAGATATTTCCAGAACAAATATCTGATAGAGGAATGCTATCCAAAATATACAGAGAATTTTTAAAATGCAACACTAAGACTACAAACAACTCCATTTTTAAAAATGAGCAAAAGACCTGAACATACACTTCATCAGAGAAAATAAACAGATAGCAAATACACAAATGAAAAGATGTTCCATATCATGTCAACAAGGAAATGTAAATTAAAACAATGAGGCACCACCATACACCTATTAGAATGTCCAAAATTGAGAGCACTGACAACAGCAAATGCTGGCAGGAATATGGACCAAAAAGAGCTCTTATTCACTGCTGGTGGGAATGCAAAATGATACAGTCTTTTTGGAAACCAGTTTGGTAGTTTTTAACAAACTAAGCATATTCTTACCATGTGATCAGTAAACATACTCCTAGACATTTACCAAAATGAGTTGAAAACTTATGTTCACACAAACACCAGCATGCAAAAGTTTGTATTTTATTGGCAATTGCCAAAACTTGAAAACAGCAAGATGTCCTAAGATAGGTGAATGTGTAAACAAATGGTGGTACATCTGGACAGTGGAATATGATTCAGTGCTAAAAAGAAATGAGCTCTCAAGCCATGAAAAGACATGGAGGAACTTTAAATGCATATTGCTAAGCCAATCTTAAAAATCTACATACTGTGTGATTTCATCCATATGACATTCTAGAAAAAAAAAAAAAACAACTAAAAGACAATGAAAGATCAGTGGTTGCCACGGGTTCAGGGGCAGTGGGGAGGGAAGGGAGGACGGGGGCGCACAGGGAATTATTGGCTTATCAAGCATGCAAAGGCACCACACCAATGCTAAATGTTAATAACAGGGAAATTACTGAGAGATTGTATGGGAACTCTTTGTATTTCAGCTCAATTCTTCCATAACCCTAAAACTGCTCAGAAAAACAAAAGTCTGATAAAAAAAAAAAAAGAGTACTTAATTAACCCAAAATAAAACAAGAAAAGAGAAGAAGAAAGACAAGCACACAGATAGGAGAGGCAGAAAACAAATAACAAAAATGAGAGGCCTCAACCTGATAAATTCTGATTCCATCAATATGAGTATGTAGAACAGGCAAAACGAACCTGTTGTGGTAGAAAGCAGAAGGGTGTTTGTCTCTGGGGTAAGAACGGACTGGAAGGGGGTTCAGGAATCGTGCCACATGGTGGCACGTTCTCTGTCTTGAGTGGAAAGGCAGTTATGCTGTGTAGATGGTTTTCAAGACTCATCAGTTTGTATCATTGGCATTGGTACCTCTCTCTGCAGATAATTTCTTAATTCAATGTTTTAAAAAAGAAAATAAAAAGGACTGTCCTAGTGGGCCATGCCATACCCATGAGGCTGAAACCCACAGGCTGGTGATGAAGGACCAAAAAGATAGAAGGCCCCTGAGAGCACATACAGGAACCCCAGAACCCCCACCTTTGAGCTCTGGTGATGGAGAAAAATAAGCATCATGTTAACTAGGCTTTATAACATTCAGGCAAATTCACACCTAAATATTACAAGTTCCCCTCACATACAAGTAGAACCAGCATGATATGCCCAGAACAGATATTGATTCATTTGCATTCATGTAAGAACTACTTATAATTCATATCTGTTTTACACAAATACATATATAAATTGAGATAAGTGTCCCCAGGAGATGAATTTTTAGCTGGCTACAGCTGGAAATCTCTCATGAACCTCATTCCCCCAGCAAACCTTTATGTATGTATGTATGTATGTATGTATGTATGTATGTATGTATTTATTTATTTATTTTTGGTTTGTTTTCTTGTTTGTTCAGCTAACCCATGAGTTGATTCCAGACCTTGTGACTCCAATTTTGAATAAACATGGCCCAAATGAATCATCTTTTCCTATGCTCAAAAAAGATAAATGCCTCATGTTGAAGACTTTCAACATGCAGCCGAAGTTAACAAATAACATTTAATTTCAACCACAAACCATTAAACATCAAATCCAGTCTCCGTGAGTATTAAAGAAGTCATTCTGGGCATCTGGTCTCCTCTGTGCAATGGAAAAAGGCCTCTTAATGAAAAGCCATGACTTTACTGCTGACACTGGTTTCACTCTCAGCTTGGCATCTGCAGTAACTAAGAGATTTTCTAAGGTTGTTTTTGAGAATTTTAATAACATGAAAGGTTGTTCCCATAATAAAAAGCTGCTTCCCTAAAAGTGCAAAGTTTAAAGCAAAAGGGTAGGGTTTGACTTGACCATCTTGAAGAAGGAAATGTAGTTAGAAGATTTTCAGGAAAGTAAGGGGTAGTAAAAGAAATAACCCAACAATGTGAGTTGTAAGAGTCCATACTCTGTGTGAGGGAGAGTCAGGAAACAGACAGGGAGCCCCTTTCTTCATGGTGCTATTGACTATTTTGATGGAGGTCAGCAAAATGAAGGGGATTAGTAATGCCTGTGCTGCCTTGGAGGGAGGTAGAGAGAGGTTTGGTTGCCCAAGGGATACCTCCCCAAGCGGAGCAAGAGGATACAGACAATGGAGAAAATTCATACACTACAAGGCTAACTTCAGTCATTCACTCTTCATTACCTCTGAAATAATGAAGTCCAACTCACTCATGGTTTCCTGTTCCATAAAAAATACAGATCACAGCTTGTAAACCCTTATTTCATCTATAACATCACTAAGCAAGAGTTTAAAATCAACCTAATGGTGGTTTCCAGAGGGGAGGGGTGGGAATGGATGAAATAGGTGAAGGGGATTAAGAGTACACTTAGCATGATGAGCACTGAGTAATGTCTAGAATGGATGAATCACTACATTGTACACCTGAGGTGAATGTAACACTGTGTGTTAACCATACTGGAATTAAAATTTTAAAAATAAATATAAAATACAAAATAAAATCAATTTAATGAGGTATCATTTACATACAATGAAATGTATCCACTTTATATGTATGTTTTGATGAGTTTTGACAAATATCAACACTCAGTAAACACCACCCAATCAAGACGGAATATTTTTCTCCACAAGGGTCCCTCAAGGTCCTTTGCGGTCAAACCTCACCCCCACTCTCATATAACCATTATTCTACTTTCTTGGACAATAGAATAGTGTTACCCAGTCTAGAATTTCACAGAAATGGAATCATGCAAGGTGTGTACTCTTATGTGTCTGGTTTACTTTGCAAAACATAATACTTTTGAAATTCACCCACGTCATTGTGTATATCAAAAGATGTCTTTTCTTCTCCTTTTCTCAAGGAGGAATATTCCACCAGATGGGTAAACCTCGATCTTTACCCATTCACCTGCTGAAGAATATCTGGTCGACACACAAATATGACATCTTGCCCAAGACAGAATAGGGATGACCACTCTGAGTCAATGAGGATGTGATTGTGGGATTTACAGGTGGGGTGCAGATGCCACAGTCTCTCTGGGGATGGCAGGCAGCTTTTGAGGAGTTCCAGCCCTAGAATGTGTGTGTGGTGTGTGTGTGTGTGTGTGTGTGTGTGTGTGTGTGTGTGTGTGTGCTTATGTGGGCATCCATAAGCTTGAGTATGTTCATTTGGACATGAGATAATATTAAAACCACCCACCATTGCTGAGTGCTCCACCTTCCCTGTCTCGAAAAGGCTGAGAGGACAACTAGTCTAACTTGTTGCTGGTTGGCACTATTTGAATGGCCCCTTCCTTTCACTTTAATGGGAGTCAGGGAAACCCAGTGATTAAGACTGAGACCGCAAGATCCCACCCGTACTTCATCAGCTGGCAGCTGTGTGACCATGGGCAAGTTTGTCAACTTTCTTACCTATAAAATGAGAATAGTAATAGTGCCTGTTTCTCAATAAATACTACTTTCATATCCAGTAAGCAGTAAAAGTTGCCCATACATGGTTTTAATAACATGTCATCTGAAACAACATATTCAGTTGGTCTTTATTTTAAAAAATATTTGCAACTTGGGGCACCTGGGTGGCTTAGTCGGTTAAGTATCCGCATTTGATTTTGGCTCAGGTCATGATCTCAAGGTCGTGGGATTGAGCTCCAGGTCGAGCTCCTTGCCCAGCAGGGAGTCTGCTGGAGATTCTCTCTCTCCCTCTCCCGCTGCCCCTCCTCTCACATGTACTCTCTCTCTCTCTAAAAGTAAAATCTATAAAAAATATATTTGCTATTCACTGTGCACTGTGTGGAGCCTGATACAGATTCAGTCCTTGCCCTCTAACACCTTATCATCTCTTAGGGATACACAGGCATGTAGCCTCTGAGCCAGCACTTGAGAAACTAAGTGATTTGGATTATAGCAATCCAGAAAGAGAAGTCCTTCCTTGGGCCCAGCTTCCTCTTGGGGAAATCAGGCCATGAGCTATAGAGAAAGGAAGGAGTGCCTCGGCTTCATGTAAGGACAGATGAGGATGCTGTCAGTGCTCAATCCATAGCCCTTAGCCTTTTCACGATGGGCAGGGTCAAATTACATCCACCTGTGTCCTTGTCCCTGTACCTGATGGCTTCCCCAGCCCCTCTTCCCACATGTCTGGAAGTGCCAGGAATTACTCATTACCAACGCTGGGAGCAGCACTTAACCGATTATGGATGGGAGTTGTATACATATCCTGGTTCCCTTGTCCTGCAGGTGGAATGACTCTGCTGTGTTTTATAACATCTCCTAGAGTTTCCATGGTTACAAGACTCTATCACAATTTCTTGTACTTCTCAATAAAGTACTTGCTTTGAAATCTTTGTCTCCAGCTCTGCTTCTGGGAGTTAGAGTGGAAAGAGCTTGGAAGCCAAGCAGACATGATGGCGACAGTCCGGGGAGCCACAGTGAAGACCTGAATATGGACAGCACCTGAGCCAGACAGGGTCGTGGTGAGCAGAGCGTGGAGGGGCAGTTGTTGGTCTGTGGCTGCCGGGAGAGAGAGGACACAGGCATCAAGGGTGCAAACATGACCACCCAGGGGTGGTGTTGGCTCACCTTGCCTATTATATTGCTGCAATACCCCTGTTGAGCACTACTGTATACCAGGCCCTGGTCTAGATGCCTGGGTCATAGCAAAGACCATTGTCCTTGTGGAGCTTGCATATATAAAGAGACTATAAGTAATGCATCATAATTGTGAAAGGAAGTTATACACTATGTTAGAAGGTACCCAGTGCTTTGGGAAAAAAAGAAAACAAGGCAGAGCAAGTGACCCTGGGAAGCTGGAGAGAAGGGTCTATAACCCACTGCAAGAGGACCGAAAGACGGAAAGCTTGGAAGGAAGGTCAGGAGACAGAAAAGAATACCATCACAAAATTGTTTCCAGAGTAAGAGAATCAACAGAATGGACAAGAGGGAATACTTACAATAGTAAGAGAAGAAAATTACCCAAAACCGAATAAAGCAGAGGTTCTCCAAGCTTGGTCAGGGGTTGGGGGGTATGCAGGTCCCTAGGCCGGTGACAGCAGCAGCTTCACCTGGAAACCCATGGGAAATGTAAATTCTTGGGCTTCTTCACAAACCTACTGACTCAGAAACTCTGGGCTGAAGCCCAGCTCTCCGGGTTTCAGCATGCCCTGAGGGGACTCCAGGGGATCCCGACACACACACACACACACACACATGTGCACGCTCGCGTGGACACCAGAATAAAGCAGCTTCCTAAGATGGGAGGCACTGCCTAGTGCAGGCAGGACTCGAAGAAGGACCACATCTGCACACCTGAAGTGATAGAAGCATCAGGGAAAGAATAAGAAAGAAAACAAGTTGCTTGTGAAGGAAAGTAACCGCTTGACCATAGTCTTTGCATCCGGAACCGCCCCTGAGAGAAAGCAAGGGCTTCACATCTCGAGCGTTCTGAAGGACAATAGTTTACAGGCAGCCCCCGACTTACCATCGTTCAACTTGGGTTTCGGACTTCTAGGCAGTCTGAAAGCAACACGCACTCAGTAGAAACCACACTCTGGGTTCTGATCTTTTCGCAGGCTAGGGATATGCGGGATATCCTCTGTCATGATGAGGAGCTGGGGCAGCTCCCAGTCAGCCAAGCCATCACAGGGGTCAACAAATGGTGTGCTGACGACTATTCTGTTTTTCACGTTTAGTGCAGGATTCCACTGATCACATGAGATAGTTAACACTATCTCTATTTATAACACTTTATAAAATAAACTTGGAGTCAGATGATTTTGCCCAACTGTAGGCTAATGCCCAAGCATGTTTATGGCAGGCTAAGCTAAGCTGTGTTTAAGGGGTTAAGTGTATTTAATGGATTTTTAACTTAGAGCATTTTCAACTTACAATGGCTTTTGTGGGATGCAACCCCACTGTGAGTCAAGAAGGGTCTGTATATTACGGAAATCATTATCCAGGCAAGCCATCATTCGACAGGGAAAAGAACTATTTCCAATCACGCAAGGGTGCAGCAAAAATGTACTCTTTGATGGCACCCACAGAAAAAGACAAAAGCTAAACAACCAAAACACTTGGTAGTTAGCTCCACTCTCATGAAATGCAAGAGCACTGGGAATTAGGGGAGGGGGAACAGAGAAGAGGATCATGTAAAATTCATAGTATCTAAACAGGCGTCGATAAAAAAAGTGTAGAAATCGAACACTAAAATTCAGATGCAATTAAAGTGAGTGACAGTGTTGGGGGTTGGTGTAGTTTGAGAAGAGAAAAGAAATCACAGATTGCTATGGTTCTTGTTATTTTCTTTTCAGGGAGAAGGGCATAATTATGAGTTAACATTAGATATTGATGAGGAAGGACAGGTTTGAAGATGGGAGGCAATTAAAATGAAGTGTTTGAAGAATACAAGCAGTTCTTACAGATTTCCATACTATTAAGGGGAAAAGTAGACAAAGAGGGGTGCCTGGGTAACTCAGTGGGTTAAAGCCTCTGCCTTTGGCTCAGGTCATGATCTCAGGATCCTGGGATTGAGCCCTGCATCAGTCTCTCTGCTCAGCAGGGGGCCTGCTTCCTTCTCTCTCTCTGCCTGCTTCTTTGCCTACTTGTGATCTCTGTCTGTCAAATAAATAAATAAAATCTTAAAAAAAATAAAGAAAAGTAGAAAAGAAATGTCAAGCAAGCCAATAACTGATAGAGAATAGAAGCACCAAGAAAACATGATAAATAGAATGTACAAAATAAGCCACTGCAAATTCACTAGTTATCTCAGTAACTGTAAATAGGTTAGCTCTCCCATTAAAAGACAGACTTTTGATTGGATAAATGGTTGGGCGGGATGGTGGAGGGAAGATAGTGAAATCCAGCTTTGTTTTTGTAAGAGAAAAGCAAGGAGACATGAGGAAACTGAAATGTTTTAAATGTTTAAAAATGAAAAAGTATTAATCAAATGCAACTAATAACCAGATATATCCATTGTAATAGACAAAATAGATATGAACATGTTCAGAAAGTTCACGTTCACGTTCATGCTCAGGTTTAGGTTCATGTTCAGAAAGTTTCATGTTGGTAAAGTACATCAGTCCAAATACACATCAGTCCCTTAACCATACAGTTTTTTTTTTAAGATTTTATTTATTTATTTGACACACAGAGAGAGAGAGATCACAAGTAGACAGAGAGGCAGGCAGAGAGAGAGGGGGAAGCAGGCTCCCCGCTGAGTGGAGAACCCAATGTGGGGCTCGATCCCAGGACCCTGAGATCACGACCTGAGCCGAAGGCAGTGGCTTAACCCACTGAGCCACTCAGGTGCCCCAACTATACAGTTTTAAGTAGAAAACAAAAGCAATAGAAATGTGAGGGGGTCAGAAAAGCCACATCACCATCAGGTGGGCTAGGATACCCGGGAGTCAGCTACTGGGGGTGCAGATGATTACTTTGACAAGGAAGTGAAACACTTGATTTGTGATATAACCTTTTGGGGGAAGGAAGACCCTGGGGAAAGAAGGGAAAAGGCACAATTATTTGCTTCTTCTACCTCACAAATTTCAGTATTTCTGTGCAATATTTGAATGCAGAAGGATCTCTACAGCACAGAAGGCATTGGCCCAGTTTAAGACGTTATGCTATGAATTATGTGGACAGGCATGAAACGCGAAGAGGAAGAGATAAGCGGTGCTTTGCAGGAAGAGGTGGCAAGAGCATGATACGGAGGGTGCTGGTCCTCAGCCAAGCTCAGTGGAAATAGAGCCCTGTCTTCTGCAAGAGTGGTCCAGGAAGTTAGAGATAGCCGTGAGGACAAGTGGTCCCTGAGCATCTCAGACTAAAGCTGAGATGTGTGTATGGTGACCCAGTGACCTAGGCCACATCTGAGTCACCCTCCATGCCCCTCTTCTCTCTCTCTCTCCCTCCCTCCTTTCCTTTGTCTCCTTCTGCTTTTTCTCCTGGTGTTTTTTCCATTTCTTTTTTCCTTTCTTCCATTCTTTTCTCTCTCTCTCCCTCTCTCTCTCTCCCTCTTTCCTTCCTGCTTCCCTTCCCTCCTTCCTACCATAGAGTTAAAATCTATGGACCAGTTTCAACCACAGGAGACAACTGACATCCAAGTCAATGGTGACAGACTTCACAGAAGAACCCAGCACAAAGATTTCAGGGTGGGGAAGGGACTCACAGTGCCGCAGTTTGGGTGCCGGCAGGCTCAGGTGAGGACCTGTGGGTGTGTGGCCCCATGAGGAACATTCTGTCAAGTCAGGCTCCCCGGGGCTGGTTGCCGGCCTCATGGATCATCCTGCTCTTTCATTTCTTCGCTGCACTTTGCTACCTTTGCACCACTTACCTGTCGGTCCTTTCTTCCACAAAGGATGACGTGGGGGTCTCTGGAAGCTGCAAAGGGTTGAAGTTTTTGAGGGTTGGAGTCTGCGGGTTTATTGTCTGTGCCCTGTCTCCTCTTACTGAGTACATTTAGTCAGCTGAGAACTTGATATGTTCATTTGGTTCGTGTTAAACTCCACAGCATGTGAGTCTTGCGTTTCAATCTACATGTCATCTCTTGCAAATGGACTTTGTATTGTGCAATAAATAGAACTGTGTATGCATTGAATTTCTTTGTCCAAGATTCCTATTTGAAAGATGTATCTAATATTTGTTATTTTAGTTAGCAGATAGCAAAAGTCGCCAAGAGGAATTTAAATTTGGCACTTTAGTTCATGGGCTTTTCCTCAATTAGGAAACACTGGCCTCAGGTTTTTCAGTATGAAAGAGAAGGATGTAAACATTGTGGTGTGTGCGTGTGTGGTGGGGGGGGTTGGGGCCAGCCTTGGTTGCTCATATTAAGACAGAATTTCCAAATGTATCTCATTAGTGATCAGACTGCTAAAAGGATCAGCTTTATTTAACCCTAAGCAATGAAGGTTATGAGAAGTGTCTTGTCCCTTAGCATGTCAGCAGAGCACTGTCTCCTATCCTGTTCTCACCGGGCATGCAGTCCGAGGGGCAGGCAGACTCGGATCCGACCACCTGCTGCCCCCCTCTCTCGGGCACAGAGAGACTCAGCAGCAAGCAAGGAGGATCTGGTCTGCCTGTGCAATTAGCTAAACAAACGAAAAGGGCTTTGCTGACTAAGTGGTGGCAATCGCTCCTGTGATAATTACGAACGGTGCTTCCACATCACACCAACGGGACATGTTTAATCCCGCACCAGGTGTCCCCCATGCAATTAAAACGATGCAGGAAACTAAACGGGCAGAGAGGCATGGGGGAGTAGACTTGGATCAGAAGACAAACTCCGGAACCATGGAGGCCAGCCTGGCTGGGTTCAGCAGCCGAGACACAGGACACAGTGCAGCCCAGTCCCTCTGAACGTCTTTGTTCCTCGCCCCATCCTAGGTGCCCTGGAGTTAGTGTCATGACCCGTAGGTAAAGATGCAGAAGTGGGGCAGGCAAGGTACTTTTTTAAAGCGACCCTTTGAGGAGAGAAATGGATATGTTTAATGACCATGAATTCAAATTCAAATAATGCCATGTATTTTGAGGTGTTATGAAATGTATTAAAACAAGTTGACAACAAACGCATTCCAGAGTTTATTAGGTTATGCATGTGACATAAAACACAAAGGACAACAAGCATTGAGGCAGACCCGAGATGCCCCTGGTTTCTCAGAGTTCTCAGACTGACACAGCCGCCAAGCCTGTCCTCCCCACCCTGGGAAACAGTCGCACCCAGGGCAGAAAGAAGCCCCACAGAGAAATCCCACAGTGGCAGAATTAGTGCACCGCATTTCGAATACACAGATTTAAAAATACGAACATTCTCATCTAGCATTTGTGCAGCGATGACTGACATTTGTGATCACATCAAGTATCACAGAACAAGGCCTTGTGAAGGACATAATTCAAGCTTCAACCAAATATGTGTAAAGAGCCCAACCCAGAAGAACAGAGGGCAAAATCTGCAGAAAGGAAATGCTTGCCCCCTTGCAGATAAGAGGAACAATGTAAGAAAGAATTTACAGAGTTTCTTCCTAAAATAGATGGGCATGATCTCCGAGAACAGGTCAAAACACAATTCTTTTTTTTTTTTTTTTTTAAAGCACTTCAGCAACTATTAGCTTTGGGAATCTGGAACAGAATATGGTATTTGATTACAGAACACATGGAGAATTTTGATTATCTGCTTTTTTTTTTGGAGGGGGGTGGTTGACAAATGCCACAAACCCTACAGACATAAGCAGTAGCTTTTGCAGCCAGACAGGGACAGATGTTTTCAGGGATCATATCTCAGATTCCCATGCTAAATCTATTGTTTAAGGTGATGGAAATATGGAGGGGACATTACACCATTTTGCAGCTGCTAGAAAGCCATGCTTTCCTGTTTTCCTGATTCAGACAATGGAGAAACTAAGGAGAAAAATAATAGGAAAAGGCTGTCCTATATTTGCTTTTAAAAACTGCATTATTTTGAATGTAGTACTTTTTTTGGGTCAAATCTCGCCTCTGTTGTCTTAGTTTTCACAGGAATATCTGTGGGAAAGAGGGTTGGAATAAAATGAGCTAATGATCACATCCATATTCTCCAAAAGTTGTTTGGCGATAAAACTCCAGGTCCTATCAGGATGTATTCAAACTGGGGCTCCTGAATGGCATTTAAGAACAGCAACAAGCACGTGTGTGTTTCAGGGAGGTTTATTTCCAACTTGGTTTTTCCTGTACTATGTACATAAACACAACCGCATACGTGTTTAACTTTTTATTCTACCTTTTTGCCTAATCACAGGGAGGATGTTAGCCTGCACCCCTCCTGTCCGTAAGACAGAAGCCTCTTGAGTCACCCACTTTATGTTGCCGGGAAAACACCGTGGGGCTATGCAGTGCCAGATGTCAAAGGTTGTGATAATAAGGCATGTGGATGAACCAAAGGGACACCAGCCTCAAGGTCACAATGCTGAGCAGCGGAGGGTGCCCCCTACAAAAGACCCCACCAGGTCCACCATTCCCAAGGCCTTTTCAGATAGTTTTCCCACCTTTGCTTTATACAGTCCTCAGATGGAGCTTGTCTGTACCACATGTGCACATGACAAGAAAAAAGAGGAGGGAGCATCCCTGAAATTCAGGAAGGAGCCTAGTGGCTGCATGTTTTAGGGGACCTCCTCCCCTTAAATGATCTGCCTTGGGAGACAGAGTGAGGGGACGGGGTGGGTTTGTTCTGAATATAGTTTTTCCAAGAGCATCCTAGAATTATTGAAGTACGGGGAATTCTATTTGGACAAAAGTCTCCATTATCTTTGAGCTTGTTGCCAAGTGAAGCCGTTTTCCTTTCCCCACCTTTCCCCACCGTCCTGGCCTTTCTGCTGATCGACAGCTCAGGGACAGAACGGTGCTCCAGCCTAGACTGGGGACACAGTCGGAGGAATCTGCACCTGACAGAGCCTACCTTTCCCACGCTCCATCCTTTCCATTTCTCATGCTGCGTCATGGCCCAGGCACCTGGGAGCTTCTGGATAAAAAAACTGTTGACCAATGACTAGTAAGTTAATGGCCACATGGACAGTGGGCATTTGTTTATCCACTGCTGTGGGCCCCCATTTCCCCAAATGGATTCACATCCCTCGGACCAAAAAAAAAAAAAATGACAGAGGTATCAAATAGGACAATAGCATTTGTTTGAGGTCAGCGGTTTTCATCAGATTCATTGCCTAAGGTCATCTAGTTCTGGGATCTTAGCCACTGGAAGGAGCGGCCAGGAGACAAGGCAGGGCACACTACCCAGGAAGGGGCATATTCTGCTGGAGAGGATATTGAGAAATTATTTACCAGCCCATTTCCTCCCTTGCGTATTTCACGGTGGGGATCTGTGGTCTCCATGTTGTCGGGGATAGATTTTCTTACCCATAGAGGGATTCGAACATGGAAATAGAATTAGGGCTGCCCCGGAGAAGAAATCCAACTCTAAAAATGAGAGGGCACACTTGGGGACCTCAGCCAGTAAAGGTCCCATAGGTCCAGAGAGGGGCTTAGGGGAAGCCTAGACTAGGAGTGCCTCCTTCCTTCTAGTGACAAAGTAAAATTGTCAAAGTCCGGAGGTAAAGTTGTCGAATTTGCATTTATTTCACGGAAGTGCAGATATTGTCAGTAACACATCCAGCCAACTCTTTAAAGTCATCTGTATAGTGGCATGATTGGTTCCCATACAGGGTCTTGCGCTCAGTGGATACAACCTTTGTCTGCTTGGTGTTAAGCACCAATATTTCAAGTGAAATCTAAATAATTTCAGATGTCTTTAAAAAGCACAAGTTCCAAATACCCCGTTAAGTCCTCCAAAAGCTTCATCTTTCCTTGCACCTACTCCCTCACTCACCCATCTTCTCAGAACAACAACAAAACAAAAACAAAACAAAAATCCTGAAATACAGCATCTACATTTCAAAATTAGCTAAAGGATATTTACTCAACTCTGAGGGCCATGCACCTGGCAGCTCTTCCTGCCCCAGGTGTCCGCCTCTGGGACAGATGTGTTTTTAAGGCAAAAACAGAAACAATAGAGCACCCTGGTTCTTAGAGGCAGATTTTGAAATCCCTAGAAGGAAACACAGTCCCGTTCTGCTATACAAGGCAACAGCAATGAGCCTGCAGGCCACCTGAGGTCTCCCAGTGCTAATCAGGCAGTTTTTAACAGCTCTGACCACGGGTGAATCCCTGAGGAGCTTTTCCAGTGACCCAGGCAGAGTTGCGTGGGGAGAAATTACTCTCCACCACTACATTGAGAAGGGAAATCTTTGCAAGCAAGCATTTAAAAATAAATTAAAACTGCTTTGAGTGGTTTCTGTGGTTGCAAATTTTGAGCTATTCTCTTCCTCTATCCCTCCCATCTCCCCCGCTTTTTTAAGAAATAGAGAAAAATGTGTCAGACTTTCTTCAAGCAGAAAGAAGACAGTGTCCTGCCTGCCCAGTCCCTGACATGAAAGCTACAGCCACAAGTCAGGATCATGTTCTCAAGAAGAAATATCAGCTGTGAGCTATGTTAAAATGCCTTAAGATGCCACCACTCAAATGATGAGCATCTCATCCCCCTCACGCAGTCTTAGTAATCAGAATGAGAAGCTACTCACGGCTTCATCCATCTAGGATCAAAGCATTTAAATCCAGAGCAGCATTCAGGGAAGGCAGGTGGCCCGGGAGGTGTCTCGGGGCTGCACTCGCCCAGAGACAAGACGTCTCCAGCTTTTCCCCTTGTGCGTGGTCACCTCATCAACAGTAAGTGTGTGTTAGCACAAGTGCATTTAGAATGGATTGATTCAAGTACTTGTGAAACAAACCCCAGGCTTCTCTCTCAAGCGCTTTGGAGTACTTGCTCTCAAAAACATTTCATACTCCTCCCACACTTTCCAGACTTCACTTGCAAATAAACCCAAGACTATTAGAGACACTAAGAACTAGGAAATGCAATTTCAAAACTTCCAGCATTCTTGCTACCTGAGCAGATCAGTGTACTCTGGTCATTCTGTGGAACTCCAACTATAAAACTCTGCAGGGCTTGTGATGGGAAAATGCATGACCTCAACTGTAAAGAAATGTTTCCAGTCCTGAATATGTTCCTTTCAACAAAAACAAAACAAAACAAAAACAAAAACAAAAACAAAATGCTTCTTATGTACTATGTAATTAAACAATCGATTTAGTTTCTGTTCTACCAAGAGGAACAAATCATTCCAATCCTAATTAGCATTAGCAGATCACCTTTTCTTCTTAGATGATTCCAGTGAGCAGAAAAGCAGTTCAAAAGGAGCCCCATTAGCACCTGACTTGTAAACCCCTGATCCAGAATCAGTGGGAGCCACGCAATCAGTCACATTTGAATTTGACAAGATAAGTGAGTAAGAATTGTTAATGTTCACAAAATTCCCCAAATGACATCCTAACCCACTGGTCCCACTTCAGGAATACCACACACATGTAGAAAATACCTGTATATTCCAAGCGGTCAGGCTTTTAAGAATGTTTACAACCGTTTGCTAAGATTCCAGTCCAGTCTTTTGGAAGGATGTGGGTCCCCCACTTCTGACGGGGTGCGTAAAGGTCAGAGGATGGTGGTGGCTGATTGTCAGTGTCTCTGGGGCCATCTCACCTTCAGCAGTCCATCCCTGGCGTCGGACTACAGAAAACAACCACGACAGCATTGGAAGCTGCTGTGACCCGCTGAGCACATCCAGACCCTGGGAGAGACCCACATACTCTGCACCCCAGTCAGGGCAACAGCCCTTCAGGATCGCCTCTGGGCCTGGACAATGCCTGTCCCTTGTACTCTGCCTGCTTTGTGTGCCAGTCCTTGCCCTCCCACCTACCCGCACCTGCCCACCCTCCCGCCCCCTCTGGGTGACCTGAGGCCTCTTTTACCTGTACTGATTCTCCAAAGCCCTGCTCTCAGCTCGCTCTGGAGCCCAGGAGTAGCTGTCAGCTGCATTCTGGGGCTTTTTCTCCTTCTCCTCCTCCCTCTTTGCTCTCCGCTTGCGATAGACCAGTAGCCCTAGAGCCAGAGCCAGTAAGAGTAGGATGGCCACCACCGTGCCCAGTATGTAGAACAGCAGCAGCTTTTGTCCGTCCGTGCCCTCTTCGCTTTGTTCTGCCATGAAATCCTCATCTGTATTCTCCCCAAGGCCAGTGGTGGCCATGGGGTGATGGGTGCTGGGCTCCATCCAGACACCAGGGGGCCTACTGGGAGCCAGCGTGTCAGGTGCAGTTGGGGTGACGAAGGTGTTGCGTGTGAGGGAGGGTCCCTTTGTGGTGGGTGCCTCCTTGGAGGTTCCCTCAGGGTCCCCGATGGGCCTGGACATTGTGGCAGACACAAGTCTCCCCTCTCTGTCTCCTACATCCTCTCTCTGGGGAGGCCCAGGCGGTGGTGCCAGGGAGGTGGGCCCCGGCGTGCAGGAGACCCCATCGGGGCCCAGCTCCCAGCCTGGCAGGCAGCCGCAGCGGAAGGACCCCTGCGTGTTGAGGCACAAGCTGTCACAGAGGCCATTCTCTGTGTCCGCACACTCGTCCACGTCCTGGCACTGGGTACCATCCTCCCCAGCCAGAACATAGCCCTTCTCGCAGGAGCAGTAGAAGGAGCCGTCCGTATTGGTGCAGTCCTGGGCGCAGGGCGTGTGGCCGGTGGCACACTCATCCACATCCTGACATCCTGACTCGCCGGGCTCATAGCCCACCCAGCACTCACAGCGGAAGCTCCCAGGGGCGTTGACACACTCCTGCGGGCAGGGTGAGTCCTGGCACTCGTCCAGGTCCACGCAGTCCCGCTGACTTGAATCCAGCTGGTAGCCGAGGGGGCAGCGGCAGGTGTAGTTCTCCCCTTGGGATGCCGGCACACAGGTGGCTGAGCCTCTGCACGGGTTGGAGCTGCAAGGGTTCCGGGAGGTACAGGTCACCAGGTCGTCGAGCAGCCGGAAGCCCGGCCGGCAGCCGCAGCGGAAGGAGCCGTCGCCCCCCTCGAAGCAGTCCTGCTGGCAGCCCCCATTGTTGAAGCTGCAACCATACTGGGTGCTGATGCAGAGGGGGCCCGAGCTGCCCCAGTCAAACACATCAGGGGCCTTCTCCCTGCACACGAAGTAATCCTCCTGACCGTGTTCCCCGGCCCCACAGACTACAGTAGCCGCGGAGCCAAAGGGCACAGCCTCCAGGGAAGAGCTGGTGGCCTTGAATGGGGTCGTGTAGTCCACCCGGCCTGGACCCCCCAGAGCCAGAGGCTGGCACATGCCTTTGAAACTGAACTTGCACACGAAGCCCTCGACGCTGTTTCCTGGAGAGTTTGGGCTCCCACAGGGGCCCTCCGACCACTTGGAGAGATGGCTGGCTTGGGACGGCTGGGCCAGATGCAGCAGCAGGGACACACAGCGCTTGGAAATGCAAGAGCTCCTGACCTCCTTGTTCCAGTTGGTGTAAGACGTGTCCTCCCCGCCGCCCAGCCAGCTGAAGCCCTTTAGCGGCAGGCTGGGGTCTAAGCACTTGCCCTTTTCGCGCTGGAGCCCGATCCAGAACTTGCCCATCCGAGCGACCAGGATCGCCTCCGACTCCAGGAGCTGGGTGAGGGCGCGTTGGATGTGCCGGGCCTCCTCCTCACTCCTCACCGTGGCCAGGTTGCCCCCGTTCTTGCTGCAGTGAAGCTGGGCCTCCGCCGCACTCAGCTTGCCCCAGTGGGCCGTGTAACAGGCATTCCCCGCACACACCACGGCTTCCCCGGGAGCCTGGGTCCCCGCCTGGGGCTGGCCCAGAAGCAGCAGCAGCGGCAGCAGCCTGGCGGAGGTGGCCATCATGGCCCCGTGTCCCTCTTGGCAGGAGGCTGGTGGCCCTGCAGTGACAGCAGCAGGCGCAGCTGAGCTCCAAGGAGAACTGAGGGCTTGGGCGCAGACGCTCTGGCACGGGGAAGAACACAAAGACTAAGGGCTTTTCACATTCCCCTGACCCAAGGCGCATCCTGTACTGTTGTACTTCTTATTTCTTACCGGATACTGGGGCTTCCTGCAGTGAATAGTTTTCTGACTCCTGTTGCCTTCATCACGGTTTTGTTGTTCATAGAAGAGGTCAGACGGCTGCGTTGGGTCTCTGGCTAATCACTGGGGAAATGCGGCAGCGTGGGGGGCAGGCGGTTCCAGCTCAGGGACGCCTGCTGCTTTATTTGGGCTCCCTTGTCTTTCCCATCTGCAGGAAGAACTTAAATGGCATGCTACAGAGTGAGTGGAGACTTTTGGAGACTAGGAACTTGAAAAAGCTCACTTAGTAACCCATAATAAAATTCCACTTTGGTTTGCAAACAACCAGAAGAGGAAAAAAAAAGAAATTCTCAGACTTAAGACGTGAGGCCGTGGATGGTTATAATTTTCAGCCTTTTTTAGAAGCAAACTAGATTTTTCTTCTGCCTATCTCATGTTCCCTTTGGCTTTGGAAGTCTTTTTTCTTTTATCCCTTCATCGTGAACTTTAAATAGATGGGCAGTTTTTAAATAGGAACTGGGCCGTGGGAATGACTGATTGTCTCACACAATGCCAAGCTCTTAAAGAACATTAACCCAAATGGGATGAAATTTGGCAGTTTTCAGGGTTTCACAGTGTAAATACTGTGTTGTGAGGTGGCAACGTCACAAAAAGCAACAGAAAAACAAGAGGAAAATGTTTCTGGCCTCATGGCCCTGGACTTGCTTTCCTGCCTCCCCCCCCCCCCCCCCCCGCTCAGGGTTAGTAGGAAGGGCCAGAGTTCTGAGAATCCCGGCCACAGCAGGCCCCTTCCTCCCAGCAGCTTATCAAAGGCCCTTGAAACAAAGTGTGCTTTTCCTGAAGTCACAGATGTGTTACTCATTGGGGCTGTCTTCCCCCAGAAGTAGACCCTGAGACAAAGATTTGGGACACGTCATTTATCTGAGAGGAGAAGTCAGACAGGAATGGGAGTTGGGGGAAACAGAGGATGCCTGAGCATGCAGATGATACTGGGTCTCCTGGAGCATGGTACCCAGGAACACTCAGTGACCTCATCAATTTTCTGAGCCAAGGAGATGAGGCTGTGGCAGCTCTCTTCCAGCTCCCCTCCTCACTGGAAGCAACAAATTCTTGGCACTCTGGATTGACAGTGAGAACCTCATTCACCAGAAGGAGCACTCAGGAGGGGAATGGCTGGAAGCTACCGAGAAGCTCTGGGCACGGCACACATGTCTGCTACATCGGCCCTCCATCGAGATTTGAGTTAAGGTGTCATGGGGGTTATAAACTCACTGGCTTTCAGCCTCGCCAAAGGATAAGGTGCCTATCTCAGACTCTAACTGGAGACCCTTCAGAGGTGTCCCTTATGTTGTTACTTTAATAAGATATTTGAGATAGTCCAGGAATCCTGTCTCAGACCCTTAGGATCCCCTTGTGTTCTTTGGTACCATCTATCCACCCACTCACCTAACCATCCATACATGTGTCCATCCATCCATCCATCCATTTATCCATCCATCTATCCATTCATCTATCCACTCACTCACCTATCTATCCATGCATTTATCCATCCACCCATTCATCCAACCAGTCAATCAATCAGTCAGTCAGACAGTCAGCCAACCAGTCAATGTTATTTAAGCCACCACCATGCACTGGGCTAGACATTGGGATTAAAGGAGGGACTTCTGCCTTCATGACCCTTGAAGTCTGTTAGAGGGGACAGATTTGAACATGTTGGACAGCTGTAGCTATGATAGGTACCACAAGGAGAAGTTGAAAGTGTCAGCAGAGGTATTGCCCTGTTTGGGATGTAGGCAGTAGGACTGGCTCCTCTGATGGAGAAGGCCAATGAAGTTGGGATCTAAAGGAGGAATAGTTAAGAAGGGGAATGATTTCCATATGAGGGAATAGCACAGACAGAGGCCCTGTGGTGTGAGGGTTGTGACCTTTACAAATGTATGAAGGATAGGCCATGAGACTGGAACCTGAAAAATGGGAGGGAGCACCCAGGGAAAGAGGAACTCTGTGAGTCCAAACAATGAAGATTTTGGTGTTTTGTTCTGAAATCCATGAGGAACACCCAGAAACCATCCTGCTGAGACTGCTTGTAGAGAATTGGAGAGTAGGCTAATGGATCCCAGTGGTATGGGCGAGCCACTCAGCAGGCAACTGCAGATTTGCAGGCACAAATGACAGTGACTTGAGCTGTGCTGATCCCCTGGGTTAGGGACAGCAGATTCAGGAAATGATACAGGTCCAGAACAGACTGTTCTTGGCATTGGGGAGTAGGAGCAGAGGACATGGGAGGTGTCCAGAAGGACTTCATCGTTCTCTGCTTATACTATCAAGGGTTGCAGATCCTGGAAGGCTGTGTCTACTGGAGGGGGAGAAATGAGGCCTGGATCAATTGGAGGGAATCTGTCTCTTAGGACCCAGGATCCCCTTGCCTCCTTAGGACTCTGAATTTACCACCTTGGGAAACTTGGGAAATATCCAGGTTTAAGGGGCCATGGAAAGGCTGGAGTCCCTGGGTGCAGGCCGCTGTAGTTGGTGAATATTTAGTCTTGGTGAGAGGGTCAGTGTTGACTTCTTCCTGGGCAAAGAAGCTATGTTTCTAAAGTTTTAGTTATAGGCAGGCAACTTCTTATCATTTTATAAAATCAGTCTGATGATGATTAAACCTTGAGTTGCACTACAGCCTGGTATACCCTCATAGCAGAGACTCTACCTCCTGATTTAGAATCCTGTCTGTGTAATTCCTCGATTAACTGTTGTGATTGTGCAGCATTCACCCAGCATCCTGCTTGGTTGGTGCTTAAGGACAGGGGCGGAATGAGTGATTTACAGCTTATGAACCAGTCTGACCTTTGTCCGGGTTTTCTTTTGTTGGCAGTTCTTCATCTTTCACATGGGAACTTCCAAATCAACTCTTCTTCACTTAGCCAAGTGTTGACATCATAAAGAAGAAAGTGAAGCAAGGACATGTGCTCAGTTTATTCATTCATTAACCCAGGGAATATTGTAAAACACTGGCTCTGAGAAAGACTATGTACAGTGCAAGAAGCTCCCAGCTCTTAAATTTGTGAAGTCCACTTCCTTATCTCTAGTAACCCGGTTAGCTAAGCCTTGCTCTTGCTCCCCCTCATCTGTAAGGAAGGACATGGGAACCAGAGCCTCTGGAAGCCTTTCTTAATCTAGTGTCAACAACAGAAAACTCATGTAATTACATATCCTTCTCTCTTCTGGAACTGGGAAAAAGGAGATCAGAGAGAAAGCAGGGACAAAGACCACTGCTGCCCTCACTGTGTGGTACAAGGAACCAAATCATCTGTCTAAACCACATGGGTACAGCTGGCCTCATACTGACGCAATGACTGTTAAATACAGTGCAGTGATTATCTCCCCTCCCTTTGTGTCTCAAAACTTCTGACTTCCACTCTAATCCTTGATTCTTCAGTTACCGCCTGCTGAGCTTGGCTGAGTTAACTCTCCTGGGACCCCACCGCCAGAGGTCTCTAGCTCCAAGTGTCCTGCTGTCCTCTTTCACCTGTAAGGAAGTGGCACAAGCATTTGGGAGGTGGGGGTGGGGGTGGGAGCCCATGCCTTGTGAGCTCAGCAGAAGAAGGAGAGCTTACTTTTACCAGGTGGGATTTAGCTGAGTTCACAGAGTATTGAGGATTGTCTGGATTTTGACTTGAAGAAAATTCTGAGCCTCACATACTGAATTCCTCCATGGATGACAAGTTACCACTTTTTACTTAGAATGTAGATTTTATTAGGACCCCTGAGGGGTCCATAGGATGGCTCAGTGGGATAAGCCTCTGCCTTCAGCTCAGGTCATGATCTCAGGGTCCTGGGATCAAGCCTCACATCGGGCTCTCTGCTCAGCGGGGGGCCTGCTTCCCCCTCCCTCTCTGCTTGCCTCCCTGCCTACTTGTGATCTTTGTCTGTCAAATAAATAAATAAAATCTTAAAAAAAGAATGTAGATTTTATCAAACCTCTTTGAAGATTGATAGTTAAAAAATAGGAATCTGTAGTGGGGAGACCAGAGAGCTTTCCTTGGCAGATTTTTGAGTGCAAGCCACATTAAATGTTCTAGAACAATCATAATCCTATTAGCATGGTATAAGCCCTGAGCCATGACCTCAAACTGTCTACTTTTATTCTGTACTCATTTATCAATGAGTACTGAGCTCTCTTTTTAAATTGCCTAAAAATTTACTTCATACAAAAGAACAAATATTGTTAAAATATCTGTACTGCACAAAGCAATCTACACATCTGATATAATCCCTATCAAAATAACACCAGCATTTTTCACAGAGCTAAAATTTGTATGGAATCGGAAGACACTCCAAATAGGCAAAATAATGTTGAACAAGAAAAGCAAAGTGGAAAGCATCACAATTTCAGACTTCAAGCCATATTATGAAGCTGTAATTATCAAGACAGTATGGTACTGGCCCAAAAAGAGACACATAGATCAGTGGAACAGAATAGAGAACCTAGAAATGGACCCTCAACTCTGTGGTCAATTAATCATCCACAAAGCAGGAAAAAAGAGCCAATGGAAAAAGATAATCTCTTCAACAAATGGTGCTGGGAAAATGATAGCCACAGGCAGAAGAGTGAAAATGGACCATTTTCTTACACTATACACAAAAACAAATTCAAAATGGATGAAAGACCTAAATGTAAGGCAGGAATCCATCAAAATCCTGGAGGAGAACATAGGCAACAGACTCTTGACTTCAGCCCTAGCAACTTCTTACTAGACATGTCACTAGAGGCAAGGGAAACAAAAGCAAAAACGAACTATTGAAACTTCATCAAAGTAAAAAGCTTCTGCACGGCAAAGGAATCAGCCAACAAACCTAAAACGCAGTCTATGGAATGGGAGAAGGTATTCGCAAATGTCTCATCAGATAAAGGGTTAGCATCCGAAATCTGTAAAGAACTTAACAAACTTAACACCCAAAAAACAAAAAAAAAAATCCAGTCAAGAAATGGGCAAAAGACATGAATAGACGTTTTTCCAAAGAAAACATCCAAATGGCCAACAGACACATGAAAAAATGCTGAACATTTCTTGGTATTAGGAAAATACAAATCAAAACCACAGTGAAAAACCACCTATCAGAATGGCTAAAATTAACTTGTCAGGAAACAACAGATGTTGGTGAGGATACCGATAAAGGGGAACCCTCCTACACTGTTGGTGGGAATGCAAACTGCTGCAGCCACTCTGGAAAACAGCATGGAGATTCCTCAAAAAGTTGAAAATAGAGCTACCCTACAATTCAGCAACTACACTACTAGTATTAATCTAATGGGTACCAAAATGTTGATTCCAAGGGTCACACGCAAACTAATGTTTAAAGCAGCACTATCAACAATAGTCACATTATGGAAAGAGCCCAAATATCCATCGACTAAAAAATGGATAAAGAAGATGTGGTGTGTGTGTATATATATATATATATATATATATATATATGTGTATATATATATATATATAATATACCAGATATATATATTATATTATTATATAATATATAATATAATAATAATAATATATTATATGTATATAATATATATATATACACACACATACACACACAGACAATGGAATATTCCTCAACAATCAAAAAGAATGGGGGCACCTGGGTGACTCAGTGGGTTAAGCCTCTGCCTTCGGCTCAGGTCATGATCTCAGGGTCCTGGGATCAAGCCCCTCATCGCGCTCTCGGCTCAATGGGAGCCTGCTTCACCCCCAACTCTCTCTCTGCCTGCCTGTCTGCCTACTTGTAATCTCCTCTCTCTCTCTCTGTCAAATAAATAAATATAAATAAATAAATAAAATTTTAAAAAAAGAATGAAATCTTGCCATTTGCAACAATGTGGGTGGAGTTAAAGTGTATTATGCTAAGCAAAATAAGTCAGTCAGAGAAAGACAAATGCAGTGTGATTTCACTCTTATGTGGGATCTAAGAAACAAAATAGAAGAACATTGGGGAAGGGAAGGAAGAATAAGATAAAAACAAAGAGGGAGGCAAACCATAACAGACTCTTCATTAACTGTAGGAAACAAACTGAGAGTTACTGGGGGGGAGGTGGGTGCGGGGATGGGATAACTGGGCGATAGGCATAAGGAAGAACACTTGTTGAGATGAGCAAGGGGGCGGCTTATAGATCATGCAACTTTTTTTGCCTTGAAAAGATAGCACACTTCCACCCTCCGTTCAAATCCCACTCTGTCACTTAGTAGCTGTGTGACTTTACGCAAGCTGCTGAATCACCCTGTTCCTCATTGTGTAGCACAACAATCTGTGACTGTTTCCTCAACTGCAGTGGGAGACAAGGCAACTTCAGGTCCCAGGGGGGATTTGTGGAGATTCAGTGAGTTCTTACCTCCAGCAAAGAACGGTGCCTGGCAGGAGGTGAACTACCATCATACTGGGAAGCAGAGGAGCTGAGAACACCCAGACTTTCCCACTACAGCTGGAGTTAGAGCCTCTGTTTGGGCATTTGCTGGTTTTGGGATTGGACGCACCTAACCTCCAGAGATGTTGGTTTCCTCGTCTGTGAAATGGGGAAAAGAAGAGTCCCAATGCCATCACGTTGTGAGCGTTAAATTTAAGGAGACGATAGCTGTATGCACTTCCTTTGGGGTCTGAGGCAGAGCGGACCCTCAAGAGGTTAGAGTCCCTGTTACTGGAATTGCAAGGAAACAGAAAGTCAGGCACCACACCTCCACACCCATCCCCACTGAAGAAAAGCTGAAAAGGACAAAAGCACCCAATTGCATTTGGTGGAGACTTGGAGATTTCCTTTTTCAAAGACTCCCCTGCCTTCAAGACTTATTTTGCTCCTTGGCTGATTAAACATTCTTCTTTAGAGCATTATTGATTTTTCCACGCTTTGTAAATAGTCTCTAACGTAATTTATCATGCACAATATTTATAGAAAACTTGACTGGGCTGCATGTTGTTTTTAAGGTTAACTGGTGTTTACCTCCTGGCAACTGGCTTTGAGAAGCAAAGGCCGCTTGTCAGCATTTGGAAAAAGATAAATCACAAAGAGGAATAGTGCTTTTCGGCAGGGTCTCTCTTACATTTTTCATCTCTAGCAACAGCCCAGTGCATGAAAGAGAAGGTTGTAAATCATGCTTCCGTGGCTGAGCTGGGTGATTTGCGGGGTCCGTTTGGCATTTGCAGCATTCTCGATGGACCCAGTAAGCTGTCATAACAATTTGGCCCTATTTAGACAATATAATTTTATGGAAATACAGATGATCTATTTGGCCTTACTTGCCAAGTTTTGATTCTCCATGAAAGAGAACAGTAATACATCGGTTGTTTGAAAGGAGGTCATGTAGGTTGAATAGATAGAATTTTATTGCCTTCAGGAAGCTGAGTGGGGAATTCCTAGAAGGACAGACTAGATCTAGAGAAGCAAATGACTCAGGCATCCGTTGAGAACTGGACAGGTACCAGGGAGGTCCAGGCTCGTGCCCAGGACCTGGCAGATGGGTGCTAGACTGTCCTCTGCAGCTGGGAGCCTGGGATGCAGAGGAACCATCTGCCCTGTTCCAGGAGCACACAAAAAAGTGGGATCCCATCTTCCTAGGTCAGCGCTGCTGCCTGGCTGCCGCTGGCATCTTCAAACTCAAACAATTTAGCACAACCTGGAATAATAATTTCCACCTTCTGTCGCTGTGATTGCTAGCAAATGTGGCACTTCCTAGATATGAGACTTTGCAAGTATGTGTCCTCCCTGGGCCTCAGTTTCCTCATGTGGAAGCAGGTGCATTAAATGAGATGATGTAGTAAAGCTTTTGGCAGTCAGTGCTTCACCAACAGTTGCCGTTATCAGACATGTGGATAGAGGCTCCCATTGCCCGTGTGACAGATTTAGGATTATTTCTGCTCTAAGTTGGTTCTGGGAGCAGCCTCCACACACGCCAGTGGTAGCGCCATGCTCCATAGCACCCCACCGGACCCAGGGAAGGCCTCCGGGGGTGGGGCGGGAGGGGAGCTGCCCCGAGCAGAGATGGTGGAGAGGGTGGCTAGAGGTGTCCCTAACCCGGGAACCCGAGCGGATGTATGTAGGGCACTGGGGCAGTGTGTGTGCTTGCAAAGGCAGCCCTGTGACCTGAGATCCCAGCATGTGTCCTGCAGCTCTCCCCGCCTGCTGTGGGATGGCAGCGTCCAGAGGTTTCCACCCTGCATGATCCAGCGGTGGCGCGCCTTCCACCAATCCATTGTCGCCCCTGCCACTGGGGTCACAAGGTGCCGTGGGCCCCTGGGCCCTGCCGCCTGCATAAGTGTGCTGGGGGCTTCTTCTGTGCAACGGCACTCTGGCTTCAAAGGCTCGGGCCCTGCCTGCTGGGGTGGAGAGAGAGGAGGCGGCAGGGCCGCCCTGGCGTACCGGCCAGGGGGGCGGCCCTGCGGGTGTGCGGCGCCCGAAGCGAGTTCGCCAGCCGTTTCCCTCCGCACCCTGGCTTCCGGAGCCAGGAATAATAATAATTCCTGCACCTCTCTCCGGGAGGTGAGCTGGGAGCCTCCTGCCGGCTGTGCTGCATTCAGATCTGTCAGTCTAGCATTGTGGGTTGGACTCTTCAGCCAGGGTTGATGGAGCTCTCTGAACGCCCTGGGGACTTCCTAGAATTTGATCTTCCTGACTAAACCAGACTATTTCATGGAAGTGTGGTATCCTCCCTGTCCTCCTCAAGTATGAGGGGAGAGGTCAGAGCCCCGTTCTAGTAAAGGTACCCTGTGAATTCTCCTCTGTTGCCTGGTCCAAGCTCTGTGACTTCAGGGGACCAACTCAACTCTCCTGTGCCATTAATTTTCCATCTATGCAAAGCAACTGTGACACTCTGACCCTTTCCCACACTGTGGGAGGAGGTGAGGGCAGGAGAGGGCAGACCAGGAGGAGGCAAACAAGACGTGCCCAACAACTGGTTGACACTCGTCACTTCTGTCATGGCATTTACTGGGCAAACAGATGAAGAAGACTCCTGTTTTCACATCTCATAAAAAGCAGATGAGTGGACTGAGTTCTATTAAGTCATTCCGAAAATAAACCAGGGTTTTTGGGGTTTTTTTATATCTCTTTTTAAAAAAAACATAACAAAAAACTGACCTTTTTACAAGCTGCTTTGTTTCCCTCAGTGTCTGCTTGGGAAGGGGATGGGTGTAGGGAGAGGAAAACAGGACAGGGTAGGAACATGGCGGTCCCATGGCCCCAGTGGCCAGGGGTTGCCTCCAGGTAACACAGGAAGGTGCTGGCCACTGTGGATGGTGACATGGTGAGGCTGTGGGTGCCTGTGGGCACCTAGGGCACGATGACAGAGAGAAGTCCTTATTAATCAGGCATTCCATTCACGACTGCATTGTCCTGGACAAGAAGGCCTGGTTGATACCCCAGTACCAGCACCAATCCTGTTAAAACTGACAGGGGTCAAAGTAGAGATGGCCCACAGTGTGCAGAGGTCCTCCAGCCTGGCTGCCCATACGTAGTAAAGTGCCCATGCTTGTGCTCATCTGTCTAATTTCATTTCACCGGTGGCGAAGTTTCATCACCCTGTTGCTTTTCCCATAAATGTTCTGGATTGTGTCTGGTTTCCATCTGAAACTATGGTCCACGCCCTGCCTTTCTCCAACACAGCAAGGGAAACTTTCCTGTTGGCAGGACCCATCCTAGCATATTTCCTATGAGCATCCTGGTATATCGCATCTCCTTTTCCCAGTTCTTTCTAGAAGGTAAGGATGTTGGAAAGTGGCCGGATCTCCAGGCCCAGGAGAATATAACAGTGCTGTCCTATTCAGTGTCAGTCATGCCAAAGCCTCATGAGAACCTCTGTACGTGAGCCTCTTTACCAGAATGAGAACTGTGGGTCCCAGGCTAGGCCCAGCTCTCGGACATTTTTTATTACAGTCACTCAATGTTTTAAAAATTTCTCAAGAATTGTATGGTTTTGCATAAAGATTTGGATTTCTGGCTGCTCCTGAAAAATCAGGGTGTGTGGCAATGTTGGCCTCCTGCCGACAGGGCAGTTAGCGGCCACACCAGGCTCACAGGTGCTGATGTGCTGGTTCCGGTAGTCCTGGGACCTCAGCTCCACTAAGTACCATCCCAGCAGCCCACCTGCCTTCCACCTAAACCTGGGATCATTCTTCAGCTGAAATTACCTGGGGTCTATCCAGAATTCTGTGTGTTCTTCTCGCTCTGTGAAGTAGGGTGTGGGAAATCCTTCTACTCATCATATGACTCCTTGATCCCTCTCTAAGAGATGTTCTCTCCTACTTTAACAGAGAGGAACTCAGTTGTGTATCTTTTGGCAGAAGCTTCAGAAGATGCTAGGGGATTCTTCTGTCTAGTGGGTAAACCTGGAAAGGTCCAAGCTGATGGTGACATGCCCATCCCCCTGGCCAACACCCGAATCCGGGCAGACCTGTGACACGGGCTACCCATGCAGTGTGAGGGAGCATTCCAGGAGCTTGCCTCAAACGGAGATTGAAAACAGTCATCCTGTCCTCTTGAATGATTGTCTCAGTGCTGGTTTACAAAGCTCCTGCGGTCAGAACAAATGGGCATGCTTAGGAAATTGGAAAACAGATGACAAGGAACCTGGGACCTCAAAGCCATCACTGAATTGCTGCATGAGCCAACCCTGAAATCACCCCACCTGAGACTTCTTAAATGGAATGATCAGCATTTTTGATTGTTTGAACAAATTCCAGATTTTTGAGTCCTAAGGATTTTAGCCTGTGGGACAAGAGCCGACCCGGAAGACTTTCAAGTTCTTCCTGGGTCTGTTTGCCACAGCACATCCCCACACAACAGTGCAAGGGGTCAGGCTACTTCCCCCACACACACTGGAAGAGAGAAAAGTCTTCTCGCTAGGCTATTTCTCAGGAAAAGTAGGCCCTCCCTTGCCAGGGGCTGACGGTGAGGGAGGTGGCTATTTATACCCGTAGATAATCCGAATGGTGGCATGGAACTACCGGCAAGGACACATTTGGAAAGACCGGCTGTGGTCTGGTTGTCCGTGCTCCAACAGTCTGCCTGCATCTTGGGGTCCAGCGACAACGAGGAGCAGTGGATGGCACAGAGGGGGCCATGGCACACAGGCCTGAGCTGGCCGGAGACCTGGTGCCCGCACCTGCTATCACTTTCCGGTTTCACAGGGGAATTAAGTGGGTGGCAGGGAGAAAGGTGAGACACCAGGCTGCTGCGGGTTCCAACATGCAGAAGCCGCCTCAAATCTACCTTGGAAGCAGGATTGGAGCCTGTTTGAGATGAAACAGGATGATGTCACGTCACACAAAGCCGGGCCAGTACCTCCTGATTTCCTAAAGAAGTTAAGTCCGGAACGCCCAGGGGCTACCAGCACCTCACCTGAGGGGGAATTCAGCAAGTGTGTACCGTTTCTCTTAGCTCTTGTGTTGAAAGGGCAGAAGTGACTTTGGTGTGTTAGCGATTCATCTCGGAACCCCCAGACAAATGATAATTTTCAGTGGTGACTGCTTTGCAGGAGTACAGTTGCCGCATTACAAAACCAGCGGCTTCCATAGAATTCAATGAAACAAATGTATTTCCATTCAACTCAACTCTTTTTCAAGTTAGAGGTGGTAGGGGTGCAGAATGACATAATTTGCTTTACTAGGAAACTGCATTATTCAAGAGATCAATGTAGGGTCATAAAGGATGTGGGTAGCCTGCTCTGATTAAGGTCGACTATTGATTTCTTCTCCCTGTAATGCTGCAAACTGATTCATAAAGGCACAGAGCAGACGTCTTAGCTCCACGGAATGCCCCGCTCAGCTGAAGGCTGAGTCAGAAGCAGGCAAGGCTGGTTTCACCAGGTCCTTGCACCTGCCTGGGACTCGCTGTAGAATGTGCCTGCAGGACAGGGCATCCCGCCCTAGCCAATGCCATTCTTGCCTCCTGCCCCCGCCATGCTCCTCACAGTGGCGCATGTCACCTCTGCCTTCCCACCTTCCTCACTTCTCTCTTTTCCGCCTCTTTGATGTCCTGAAGCTGCTCTTACAAAGGTCGGGCCTCTGTGGGTGACCACAGACCCATGTCAGTCCTCAGTTACTCGACCTTCTGACTCTCTTTCTGGAATCCTCTTGTTGAGGACACCAGGTACTCCGCATCCCGTAAGATTCTTCCCTGGTGGCTGTCCTCCTGCGTCCCTGTCCCTCCATCTTTCACTGTACCCTACAAGACCTCAACCTACCCCAAAGATCCCTATTACTGACCCAGCTACCTACTTCTCACCTGGACTGCTCCAAGGCACCAAGATCAAAATCGTGTTCACCTTCTGCCTGTCCCAATAGAAGACATGCAGGGAACATCCTTAACTCCCACCTCCCCCCAGCTTCTTATAGATGTCATCGAGCCCAAATTGGCCTTCTTCTCCCTGCCCAGTCCCTTCCTGTGCTGCAGATCCACCACCACTCATGGGGACCTATGCACTGGGTTCCTGGTGGGATGCTGGTTTGGCTCCTGCCTCCCACTCTCATACTAGAAGGTGAAATCACTTTAAAATGTAAACCTGGTCCTTTCTTCCCCTGCCACACACATATGCCACAACGAAATGCTGCCGAGGTGTCCCACTGCTTTTGGGTGAAAAACCAAACTCCTAACATGGCCTGGTTAGGTCTGATACTTTTATCCTTTCTATTCCCATCTCTGCGTTCTCTAGAGGCAGCCCTATGGGCTGCAGGGTCCTCCTGCAGGGCATTTGCAAGCTATGTGCACTGGCCTGCTTACACACACACACACACACACACACTCTCTCTCTCTCTCTCTCATACATGCACACACACCTATACATGCTTACACACACACTCGTGCACATATATATACACATGCATGTTCACAATACATGCATGTCTATAAACACACATGCACACACACTCCTACACACATATATGTACTTTGATACACACACATATAGACATTCCTACACGCATGTAAACTAGTCAACTAGTTAACCCTTTTAACCTCTTTAGGTTTTGGTGAAGCTGTGCCCATCTTCCCAGAGTAGATTCAAACTCCTTGTTATTTGTTCTCAGGGCAAGCCTCCCCACACTGCATCTCTTCTGAAACTTGGTACATTTGTAGCTTCACAGGCACATGTGGGACACGGTGCCTCCCTCCAGTATCTATGGACCCGTAAGAGCTGGAAACTTGTCTTTCTTGTCATCACTGCTTCCTGATGCCTGCTACAAGGAGTAGGTGGTCAGTAACTGTTTGCTGAATGCACTGACGAGTCCCCAGGGTGAGCGTGGAGGGCAGGGGGATTAAGCAGGGGAAGGCCTGTTAAGCTGGGAAATCCAATGGACATTTAGGATGCACACTGCCAACTTGTCTGAGATAGTTACAGTTCAGAAAAAGGTATGTTCAAATTTAAAAACAAAGGAGGAGGCATTGTTGGGCTGGTCCCTGGTCCCTTCTGCTTGCAGTTCCTCTGCTCGTGACAAGGAATGGAAGAGAATTGGTGCCTGCCCTACAGTGGTCTTCCCCATTGCTCAACAAGCCCCTTCTGTTTGTGTCAAACCCCTTTCTCCATCTCCACCACCCTGTGGGCATGGGCCTGTGAATCCCAGAGGACACACCATGGATCCCATTGTTCTTTCCTTCTCTTGTTCACAATAGGGTTCTTAGATTTCTCAAGTAGGGTTAACATTGAGATATTATATTCAAGGCCCTCCACTCAAGTGTTCCTCCTTGACTTGACTTCTCTTTTGTGTCTTTGTGCAAAACATTAAACTCCCCTGTCTGAAACACACTCTGAAGTGATTTTAAAGGCATAACATCAACACAAAAGTGATTATTAGAACAGGTGCAGAAGAGGGGACAGCAAGAAGAAAGCAATCTGGTCATGCTCAGTTTTCATCATCATTTAAGCACCCTCATTTGGAGCAAAGTCTCTCTGATGTGACGTGTCCAGCTTGAATATTCTTACCATCAAGAGCAGGAAGGGCAGGGCAAAGATGAAGTGCATCCCTAAGGCTGCCAGTGAACCTGCACTGGGAGGAAGACCAGGTACTGGAAACTGCCAAGCACCACCTCTCCTGGCCCCCATGGGGATACTGGGCATGATGCTCTTTTTCAGTCACATATGAGAATCACTGTGGGAGTGTGACAAATGGCAGTGCTAAGCCCCAGGCTGGGCCAAGTAAATCAGACTCACTGAGTGAGGCCTGGGCTGGGAGTCCTCACTCTCTCTCCTTCTTCCTCTCTCTCTCCCTTTCACATGCACACACACACACACACACACACACACACACACATACACAGCATTGAGAAACACAAGGCTGGCGGCAGAGTCCAAGTATTCAACAGACACTCACTGAACAGAGCTGTGGTCTCCTCTTCAGAAAAAAACATAAACATAACGGCACTCCAGTGGAAATGTCCTTACTACCAACTAACATTTACCTGGATATGTGTGTGTTCACTGGAATGCACAGAGCTTTTAGGCTGAGCCACAGGACATCTGAGTGGAGCACACACCTATGATAACTGGGAGTTCAAAAGGGCTTTCTTATATTTTGTCTCACTAACCCTCTTACTCATCTGCAAGGGAGGTCCTCCCAAGATCACATGTCGAGATGAGTAATAGCAGTCCTCTCTGAGCTGGAATGCTGCACTCAAGACCAACTTGGAGGAGAGATGGAGGGGCCAGGAGTAATGATGGAGGAGCCAGGAGCCAGAAACAATGGAGGATCCAAGACTGATGTAGGAGCTAAAAGTGATGACACAGTCAGGTTGTGATGATGCATCCAAGAGTGACCAAGGAGCCAGGAGTGATGGCGGAATCAAGAGTGACAGAGGAACTAAGAATGACAGAGGACCCAGGAATGATGATGGGAGCAGGAGTGATGGTGAGACCAGGGGTGATGATGGGACAAGGAATGATAATGGGATCTGGGGCAATGATGTACCCAGAAATGAAGAAGACCTGGAAGTGATAGTGAGGCCATAAGTGATGGTGGGACCACAGTTGATTATGAGATGAGGAGTGATGATGGGTCCAGAAGTAATGGTGGGACCAGAACCAATGATGAATCCAGGAATGACAGATGAGCCAGGAGTGAAAGTGGGACCAAGAGTGATGGTGTGATCAAGGGTGATGATGGGACCAGACATGATAATGCACCCAGAAATGATGGACAAACCAGGAGTGATGGTGGAACCAAGAGGGATAATGTACCCAGGAACAATGGAGGAACCAGGAGTGATGATGGAGCTGGGATTGATGGTAGAACCAGGAGTGATGGTGAGACCAGGAGTGATGGTGGGACTAGGAGTGTTGGGAACCAGGGGTGATGATATACCCAGGAATCTCAGAAGAGCCAAGATTGGTAATAAGACTAGGATTGATGGTGGAACCAGGAGGGATGATGGAACCGGAAGGGTTGAGGAGACCAGGAGCAATGATAGGACCAGGGATCATGATGGGACCAGGGGTGATAGAGGAGCCAGGAGTGATGATGGGAGTAGGATTAATAGTAAGGTCAGGAGGGACAATGGGACCAGGAGTGAGAATGGGACCAGAAGAGATGAGGGGACCAAGAATGAGGATGTGACCAGAATGGCTGAGGGGACTGGAGAGATGGTAACAGGAAAGTTGGTGGCACCAGGAGTGATGGAGGGACAAACTTTAATGATGGCACCAGGAGTGATGATGAGTCCAGGAGTTATGGAGAAGGCTAACATAGACTTGAGGGTGGCAGAAGGAACATCCATCAGGTGTGGTTTATTATCCATTTTGACCTGATGACCCACAGGTCTATGGCGACTATTGAAAAGGATACCCACAGCCAGAGCCCTTCTACCTGTCTGAGTCCAACTTCTCTGAGACTCTGCTGTATTAATTCCATGTTCACACAATAACCTGTACATGGATGTCTATAGCAGATTTATTCATAATAGTCCCAAACCAGTAGGAACCCAAATGTCCTTTGACTAGTACATGGTTAAATAAACCGTGGTCCATCAGTACCATGATACAGCTCAGCAATGACAAGGTAAGAACTATTGGCACACATGTCAATCTCTAGAGAATAATGCTGATGGAGAAAAGCCAGTCTCCAAGATCACATGCAGTATAGCTCCATACATATAATAATTTTGAAATGATGAAATTTTAGCAACAAGAGACAAAATTTTGGTTGCCAGGGTTGAGGGAGAGTTGGGGTGGGAGGCAAATGGACGTGGTTGTAAAAGGACAAGGAGGTGTCCTTGTGGTGATGGAAAAGCTCTGTGTCTGGACTACATAGCTATCAGTTTCCCAGTTGTGATATTGCATTATAGTTCTCCAAGATGTTTCCGTTGGGAAGACTGAGTAAAAGGAACATGGGGCTTCTCTGTGCTATTCCTTGCAAACTGTATGTCAATACACAAGGATCTCAAAATAAAAAGGTTTTTTGTTTTGTTTTATTTTAAGGAGAAGGTCTTGGTCACCAGTTTCTTCACACATGCATAAAACCTGGAGAACGTTTCTCCATCACCTGTCAGGTGCGGGGAAGACAAACCCATTCACATAGGCCTGTTGGCATCCACCCTATCTCTGAACCAGAGTTAGTCCCCTGGTGCCCCAAAGCTACAGGCCTTGGGAAGGAAGGGGACCAGCCCCGTGCATGGGAAGTGCAGGAAGCCATCAAACTTGTCTGCAAGGGCCACTGAAGGACCAGTGAGCCATGTCACCTCCATTATTCAATGAGGATGCCCCAACTGTCTGCCCAACAGCCACAACTCTGCAGCCATTACCTCCACGAGGTTCTGTTAAAATGTTAACACAAGGGGCGCCTGGTGGCTCAGTCACTAAGCGTCTGCCTTCGGCTCAGGTCATGATCCCAGGGTTCTGGGATCAAGCCTCATGTCAGGTTCCCTGCTCAGTAGGAAGCCTTTTCTCCCTCCCTCACTCCCCCTGCTTGTATTCCCGCTCTTGCTGTCTTTTTTGGTGTCAAATAAACAAATAAATAAAATCTTTTAAAAATGTTAATACAGAGACAAATAATTCAGCTATCATCATAATACCAGGGGTCACCAACGTTTCTTATAAAAGGCCAGATAATGAAAATTTTTAGCTTTACAGGCTATGTGGACTCTGTTACAACTGCTTAGCTCTGTCTTTGTAGCTCAAAAGCAGTTTATAATAGGTAAGCAAATGGGCATGGCTGTGTTCCAATAAAACTTTATTTATGAAAACAGGCAGTGGGCAGGATTTGGTCCACAGGCCATAGTTTGCTGACCAGCACCATACTGACCTCTTACATCTATAGGACATTTTTGCAATTCACAACAATGTATCCACCACCAGTGGGGCATGGGTAACTCTTAATAAGCTCAGGAGGGGACCTCTCTTACAGGAGGGTAAGTCTGGGACAGTAGATGGCCAGAGAAGGGCCAGGGGACCAGGCAAGGGAAATTGAAAGGCAGCTTGGACATCCCACACTGTCAGGAATGCTTAGAATAGGGTGGGGGAAAAGCCAGGAATGCAGTGTGTTGTTTCATCCATCAGCAAACAATGGTAAAGGAGAAACTGTCTCATTTTCTCCATTATGCCAGCTCATGAGATTTTCCTCATCAGGCCAGAGGGTATATTCATTCATGCTGACTCCTGTCCAGGCTGATACTGGGATTATGGATCAGAAAAGGAAGACACCATTGGGGCAAGAAGCCCAGGACTCCTTCCAGGTCCAGCCCTCGCCGGCTGTGGGATCTCCAAACACTCACGTCTCCCTCGGGATTACTGGAAACTGGGGGACAGATTGAAAGTCCTATTACCTTCTACAGATTGAAAGTCCTATTACCTTCTCTGAATCACAGGATCCTTCATGTCATGAAAAGTAAGCTTTCCTCTCTACACAGCACGATTCTTTGTCTATATCAGGAGATTCAGTGAAGTGGATCGTACACAGAATCCTGCCCTGCAGCAAGCTCCATTTGTTGATTTCCTACCTGATTTTTTCCCAAACTCATGCCTATATCTGGGTAGAAGGCCCCTGGAGAAACAAAGTGTAGAACTTACAATCCATCTTGGGTATTAAGTTCCTTATCTGAAGCAGACAAAAACCTTGGGAAATGACTCAAATGCCAGGAAGGAAGTTCAAAAAAAAAAAAAAAAAAGAGCTCATTTAAAGCAAGAACAAAAAATAATGAAAGGCGAGCTAAAATAACAAGGAAAGCCTATGACATCAGCACCGTTTTTCCTATCCACAGTGCCAGCCCCCACTCAGAGGAGTGCTGGGTGAATTTTGCAGTGGTGGGTGGGAATGGAATGGGTGAGATGCTTCCTGAGAAAGTAAAATGGGTAACTTCCTTTGCACAATATCACCTCTTCTTGAAGCATAATTTACCTGTAGGAGAGAGCACATATCATATCTCAGCCACCTGATGGGTTTTCAGCAACTGGACTTGCTCACCAAACCCAGCCCCAGGTCAAGAAAAAAGAACATACCCATGGCCTTGGATCCCCAGCATCCTTTCAAACACTGTCATCCCCAAGGGTGATCTCTCTTGACCCTGACAGCGTAGATGATCAGTTTGGTCAATTTCATCTATAGAATCATGACGGGCTGTGCTCCTGTCTCTGGCTTCTTTTGCCCAGCATTTTTGACGAGATTCCACCACACTCCCTGTGGTTCTCGATGGCCTGTCCTCCCATCAGAAGGTAGAAGACAGGTAAGTCGTACACCTTCTGACTCCTTCCTCGTTTTGCTGGGGACCAGCCCTGCATATACTTATGCCTGAGCCATATGTCTTTAAAACTCCCCAGAGGCCCTCCTCCTACCCTTGACTTCAATATAGCTAGAGTCTGGGAGAAGATAGGAAGGAGGCGTGCCAGGAAAAGTCTTGGGGTCCTTAGATCTGAGCTAGGTTTTAAAGGATAGTGTGGTTTTGACCGGGTAAAGAGCTGTGCTTAGACACCTGTCTTCTTCAAGGACAAGAAACAACATCTACAGATTTGGAAGCAAGTCCCCACCTTTGGAGTAAAAATGAATGTGGAAGCAGATAGACTAACTTACATTCTTTTCACTCAGGTGCCTGACCAGGGCACTGCGCCCTCCAGGTTGTGGGGGAGAAGAACAGAGCAAGGTCCTGGGCAGACACCAGACCTCCGTCCTGAGAGTGGGGCTGGTGCTCTGATGTGCAGGACATAGCCTCCTACTCAGGACACAGCTAGCCGGCTGCCCTGTGTGTCCACTGTGAGTCCTTCACCTGCTAGGGGGTGTTCCTGCCATGTTCTCACCTTCCTGGAAGCTGCTCGCCTGCTGGGGACCCAAGAAGTCTGCCTTCTCACCCACAGGAAGGCTAATGCACATGGCAGGATTTCCAGAAGCCGCCCCAAGGCTGGGTATGTGGAGAGGAACCAGTGACTCGGTTTCCTGTGAGCTTGCTCTGACGTGGCCCAGAGGACAGAGGTCTGGAGGGCCCTTCCAGAGGTCCCTGCCAGCATGGCTCAGGTTTGATGGGAGGGCCTCCTTTGGCCTCACCAGGTCACATTGTGTTCCTTTGGGCGCCTCCCTCTGACAGCGTGGGTCCTGTTGGCAACTTGAGGCAACTGCTGGAGGTGGCCACATGTTTCCCCCAGACTTTCTGAAAAATTACCAAGTTTAAAAAATTGGATATGAACGTATGTATGTGATTTGAAATTCCAGCCGTATTTACAAGAATACAATGAAATTAATGTCCTTCCTTTTTCAGAGCTCCGGGCTTCCTCCCAGAGACTCCCAGTAGGGAGATTTCCCAGTACATCCTTCCACGGTTTTGTCTTCAAATATAAACATAGCCATATATGTGCAGAACTGTCATGTGCACACTTTGTCACTTAGAAATATGTCTAGGAGATTGTCCCTTATCAGTTCCTACAGCTCCAGCACTTTTTCTCAAGTCTGTGTGTTTAATAATTTCTTCATAACTCATGCCATTAACCAGACCCTGCAAACTGCTTTCTTGGTGGGGGTGGGGAGCATAGATGGAGGGAGTTTGTTTTCCTATTAAGATTTTGGTGAGTTTTTTTTTACTGAAATGTAATACGTATCTCTAAAATTAACCCTTTGTGAGGTGTGTGTGTGTGTGTGTGTGTGTGTGTGTGTACATGTGTGCATTTTCTTTCTCAGTTTGCCATTTGCCTTTGACTTCATTTATAGTATCTTTTTTTTTAATTTCCAGAGAACTCTATTTTTATCTAATTAAATTTTTTACCTATGTCTTTGATGGTTTCTGAATTTGTATTTTAAGTTTCACAGAGCTTTTCCCATCCCACACCTACGAAAGAATGCTTGCCTGTTCCAGTATTAAATGGTTTGACTTTATATTTAACATTTCTTTTTTTTCCCCGCATCTGAAGTATATTTTGATGGATAGAGAAGGTTATGAGATTTCATTTAATGTTATTCCAGATGGTTACCTACTTCCCTAATTTCATTTACTGACCAAATCTTTCTGCTGTATTTATGTGAAATGTCGTTTTATTGTAAGTGAAGTTCTGGTATTAGCCAGATATTCCCTGCACTTGGTTCTCTTCACTGACTCCTGTGTCCACTCATATATCAAACCACCACATCGCTTACACCTCTAGTCTGTGACGCTTACATCTGAATTTTATGCGCCTGAATCTCCTCTTGATCCTTTTATTTCCCTCACTCTTCCCTTTTTGTAGGAACTCCATATAGACAAAACCCAGCCTTTCTAGTTGAAACTAAACTATTTTTCTATTTTGATTCAGATAGCCATACATATATAGATCAATTGGAGAAGAGTCTCAAGTTGATCATGTGAGAATTTTCAATCCCTGAAGAGAGAATGTCTTTCCATGTAGTCATAGCCCTATTTTTTTTTTCTCCTTGGTGTTTTAGGTTTTTGTCAAGAGGAATACTTTCTTTTCTTCGGTGTTTCTTAATTTTTTTTTTTTTACTGTTATCATAAATGGAATTTTTTACCATTTTATTGTCTGAGTGGTTTTGGTTTTGATATAGTCATTGATTTTGGCCAATCAAATTTGTAGGCAGGCATTTGACTGAACTGCCCATTATTTAGAATAATTTTTCAGTTCTCTTTGTTCTTTCACACGTAATACATTCTGTCTGCAAACATATTCATTCATTCCCTCTCATATTTTTGAACTCTCATATTTTTGAATTCTCCTATGGTTAATTGTACTAAACAGCACCTCAAGAATATGTTCTATGATGGAACATTAGTTGACATCTTTGTTTGATGCTTTTATGGGAATGTTCAGCATTTCACCATGAAGCATGAATTTTTACCACAAACAGTTTTATCATATTGTGGAAGCAAATATTTATTCCTATTCAGCTGATTTTTAAAATTAGAAATTTGTTGAATTTCATCAAATGCCTTGCTGACCTCTGTGGAAATGATTGTATGTCTTTTCTCTTTTGACTGGGTAGTAGGTGCTGGTGGAGCCCTCAAGTCTGAGCCCTCCACTTGAGATCCGCCTTCAAGCTGGGTGTTCTCATCTGCCAGCTGACAGAGGGGTGCAAATCACCCTCCAGAGCCCCGGCAGATCAGACCAAAGCTGAACTCAAGAGGAAACTCCTATTCACTCTGTGTCTCCCCACCTGCTCCTCCCCCTCATAGTCTCCTCCCAAGAGCTCCCCCGGTAAAGCTCCTGCGTAAGAACCCCCACCTCAGGCTCTGCTGAGGCAGACACAAAGTCGTATGCATGGTGATTGACTTCCTAACTTGGCCCAGGCTTGCATTTCACAGAAGATCCCTGCATGGTGGGGGTTTCTTGTTTCCTGGACTGTATCTGCTAACATTTCACTTAGGATGTTTCCATTAACAATCATTAAAAGAGTAGTTTATTTGTTTTGTTTTTTTTTAATTTTCTCAGGACTTAGCATCATATGTGCTGAAAAAAAAATTATGTGACTTTTTCTTTTTATTGACCTAGAACATTTAAAATGGCATTGGAATTATCCATTACTTCAATTTGAGGATTTCATCATATTTCATAAAAATTATCTGGACCTCGGTGGGGGAGGTATATGCTTTCAGTAACATTCTCAATTGTTCCATGGTAACTTGTCTATTTAAATACTCTATTTCTTCTGAAGTCACAAGCATGTTTCCTTATCTAGGAAATACTGAATGTTTCCAGAGTAACATCCCTTCTGTTCTTCTTAGATGGTTTTAAACAAAATATACCTTCAAAATGACTTTATTTTCATCTGCTTTTTGTGTTAGTTCTTCATCTCATTTCTACTTTTATGGTTTGTGCTTCCCTTTTTATTTCCTTGTTATAAAAATAGTTTTGTTGTGGTTTTTTTGATATGTAAAAACTGCAGATAATATTTCAAAATGAAGAATAAAGTACAAATTTTTTAAAAATTAAGTAAAAATCATGCCAAGTTGCATCCCTCTGAGATGACATTATTAATCATTTGGTGGCCTTCCCTTCATAATCTATTCAGGTGTCTATACATACAGACATGTGTAGTCAGCATAAGTTGGATAATACTCATGTTATTTTAATTGTAGCCATTATTCTTCATTCAAAAAAAAAGTAGTGTTTGCTTTCTTCTTCTCTTTAGCATACACATATACACACACATATATACATACGGTTTCACTGAATCTGATAGCTGGTGATTTAGCCTCCAACCTTGTGCTTTGGAGTTCTTTGTACTTTAGTTTCTTTGAAGATGGAGATTTCTGAGATTCATTTCTCTTATTGTTTATGCTTGGCTTTAAAGAGGGGAGCTAGACTCAGTTGCCATTATTCTGGTATCTTTAAAGGAAAGATCATTGTATGAGCTCCCTATGGCTACTGTAACAAATTAGCACTAATTTAGTTGCTCAAGATAACACAGATACATTATCATACAGTGTTGGAGGTCAAAGTCTGAAATGGGACTTATGAGGCTAAAATCCTGCTGTAAGCAGGGCTGTGTCTCCTAGAGTTTCCTGGGACAACTGTCTCCTTGCCTTTCCCAGTTTCCAGAGGCTTCCCGTATCTGTTGGTTCATGCCTCCTTCTGTGTTCCCAGCCAACACCAGAGATTTGAGTGTTTCTCATGCTGCCTCATTCTGACCCTCCTACCTTCTTCCCTCACTTACAAGGACCTTTTTGATCACATTGGGCCCTCCAGATAATCCAAAATATCTACCCTTGTCAAGATCACCTGACCAGCAACCTTAACCCCATCTGCAATCTAGTGTCCCCTCGCCATGTAGCAGGCTGTGGGTGTTAAAATGCAGGTATCTCTGATTTTGTCTATCGTGACTCCCAAACATTATTTGCCAAATATTACTACCACACCTCCCCAAGACTTGATCCCGTGATATTCACTGAATTGCATGCGGCAGAACCTTTGGAGAAGTGGGCTGGGGGGAGAGACAGAGTCAAGAACTGAGCTTCCTGGGCGTGAGCTTTGTACACATGGAGGCAAACCACTTCCCCAATGGAAGTTTCTCTTGGGCTCCCATTTCCTTAAACAACAACAAATGTATCGAGTCATTATAGCTGACCTCTGAATAGCACAGGGGTTAGGAGCAATGATGCCTTGCATAGTTGAAAAAAGTATAACTTTTGACTCCCCCAAACACAGCTGGTAATAGCTTACTGTTGACTGGAAGCCTTACTGATAACACAACAATTAATACATGCTTTGTATGTTGTACATACCATGTACTGTATTCTTACAGTAAAGTAAGCTAGAGGAAAGAAAATATTAAGAGAATCGCAAGGGAAAAAATGCATTTTCAATATTGCACTGTTTTTATAAAAAAAAAAATCCTCTTATAAATGTGTTCATGCAGTTCAAATCTGTGTTGTTCAAAGGTCAACTGTATTTTCCTTCCATTCGTGACTAAGGAACTGAGAATCAGAGAGGTTCAGGGCCAGCCACTGATTGAGTCTGAGGTTGCGGCTCACATACCCTGTGTTCCCTCAGCATGCAGGAAATACCCCCACGGACTTAATTAAGTCAGGAGGACATTGCAGGAAAGTGCTCCTCTCTCCCCTCATCAAGCCTGTCAGCAGGCCTCTAAACATCACAGAAGGGCAGGGAAGTTGTTCCACTTGTAGACCATTAGGCTAGCTGAGAGTTAAAGGTATTTTCCGTTACCAGACGGGAAAGTTCCTTCTCAGATGGCTGGATACAGTGGGGAAGCTGACGCTGCCAGTGCCCCCACTCATATCCCCGACTTTCCCTCATCTCACTCCATCTTGACTTCCACCCCCATGCGCCAGGCCCTCTGTGCTCAGGGCAGGCCGGAAGTGCCAAGGCATCAGCCTGTGATAACCTCAGCTCAGTTGACTCTCCAGCAGGAAAGCTCTGAGGTGTGTGCACCAGCCCACTCCCAGGTTCCCCAACAGGACAAATCTCCAGCTCCCACAGGGGTCACCTACTGGTAGCCCTTTCTGCTGCTTCCTTTCCCTAACAAATGAAGACATGCATGACCTTTCGGAGGACTGCACACATGGTCCCATGCCTGGCGAAAGAGACGTTTGGGAGATGTGTCTGCCTCAGCAGCCCTCCACTCCTGCCAGGTGATGGTTCCCCAGGGACCGACTCTTTCCTGAGCATTGCCCCTCTACCCTGATGGTGACTTTACCTCCTACTTTTTTTTAAGCTACCGATGTTTGTAACTTCAATGCCAGATATTGTGCTAAGAGTGTCTCCTTTAGTGTTATCCTTTAGTCTGAATAATGAACGAGGGGATTATTCAAGAAAGAAACTCAAAGAACCTTAGCACAAGAAATTGTAGAAAAGCTCCAGATCATGCAGGAATGATGGCCCTCACACCTTGGAGGCACATTGCCTCAATGAAAGGTTCTGTTCTTATTCACAAGGTTGACCTCTTCAGCCAAGCAGAATGATGACCAGCTTGGTAGGAGCCTGTTTCCTGACTCATTTCTGAGAAGTAAGGCTCATAAGTCTCATCCTTATACCTTTATGTCCCGGGCCCTACAAATTAGAGGGCTGTGCTTTGGCTGTCTCCCCAAAGAGCAAAGAGTCTACAGGTAAGGGCTGCATCCACCCAGAAACTGTGAGCTCTGCCTCTAGACCACACTCTGGATACCTGACATGTCCAGTGATGAGTGGGTTCTTTCTGACTTGCAGAAGGAACAACCCTTCATGTGTGCACCCTGACCCCAAAGGTGACCTTGGATGTTTGTAGGGTGCTCGTGGGGTGGGTCTGCACACGTAGGCAGCCGGGTTATCATGCTGGGGCCCGAGGGCCGGAAGGAGCTTTGCCCCGAGCTGTCATGTTCCACCAGGAATGTGGAGGACTCTGAGAGCCCTAACTTCAGACTTCCAGGGCTTCTAGGCCATTAGGAAGGTATATTTGTCAAGATAGCAAGATAAATTGTATTTTATTCAACAGCTGGTTGGCTTGACTTTGGAATTTTAAGTATTTAAACCTGCAGTAAACAGGCTCTCTTATGCTCTTTCTTTAAGGCCCCAACATCTCAGGGGCAGACTGGGAGACGTGGGAGTGCAAACAGTAAGTACAGGGAGCACAGAGAATCTTCCAGGGCTTTCACTGTGGTCCAAGCTGGTTGACCCTGCCCATGTTGGCAATGCTTTACCCATAGGTCTGTGTGACCAGCTCCAGAAGTCATGTTGGCTTGTGACCTCCCCAGTGACTTCAAGACTTTCTGAGATAGCACCACTTTGTGTATAAGAAGAATGATATCCTGAAGGGGCGAGGAGAAAATTGCCCCTTGCAAATCAGCTGAAGCTACTTCTTGACTGCTGGAAACCATAGCATACCTAATCGTGATGCCAAATACAATGATGAAACTTCACAGGCTGCTTCCAGAGGAATGACCAGACTGAGTCTGGCCAACACCTCCACCCCGACAGAAGTTCTCAGAGTGAATCGGGCTTTGATTCCATCTGTCTGTAGTGCAACACCGGTCCTTCTCCATTGGATGGCTCATTCTGGCCTTGTTGTTCTCTTTCCTAAAATGACTTCACTGGGGATTTTCTCTGCTGGTGGAATTCAGCCCCCCCACCTTAGCAGAAAGTATGCTTGCTTAGCATCTCAGCAGAAAGTATTTCTTCTGCTTATAGCAAGTCTTTCATTATGTGTGATAGAAGGCTCCAGGTGACAACTGACACATTCTTCCCCAAGATGTTTCATAGCAAACTAGTTCTACCTCCCATGAGTTAACTTCCTAAGGAAAGATTGATTAGGTAAGTATTCTACTAGGTCTAGATAAGGTCATGTCTTTTTGGCTGAGCTGAAGTTACAAATATCAACAGAACAGTCACATGTTTTTCATAGCCATCTGCCTAACATTTTAGGAATGTTCACACTGGGGATTATTCTGTCAGAGGTTCTCAAGTATCAGCATGTATCGGAATGATGGGGTGGCTCCTGCAAGAAGCAGATGCCTGGCTTTCACCCCAGACTTACAAGAGTTGACTCTTGGGGGCCAGAGTCTGGACACCTGCCCTTCTAAGCAGCACTTTAAGTGATTCTAATAGAAGCCGGTCACAAACCATGCCAAGGAAACGCATGGAGAGATAGCACTGTCTCCAGTGTCTATGTCACATACAGAGAGATATGTTGGGGGGCAAGTTTCAGGGACAGGATCTGTTTTTGAAGTAAGCTGAAAGGAAGTTTGCACCAGGTAGCAATGAATTCTTTAGTCAAGAAGTAAGCACGGAATGAAACATCAAAAATGTTCCGGTATCTAAATTCATGATGATACTAAACACAAACTGAAAACCAAAATTATGAGACACCGGTGGACAGACTTTAGGGTGACTCCAACAGTTACCTCTCCCTGGAGCCAGGTCCTCAGTTTTCTCACCCCAGGAAATGGGTTCTGCTAACATTCTGAGTGAACTAGGAGGCAGGTACTTGCCCAGCCAAGCTTCTGATGAGGCCACAGCTCCAACCAACCCTTGACTGCAGCCTGCTGAGACCCTAAGCAGAAGACCCACTGTTCGGACATATTCAGAGTTCCTGACCCACAGAAACTGGGAGGTACTAAAAGCAGGTTGCTGTAAGCTGTTAAGTTTGTGGTCATTTGTTACTCAGCAATAGAAATGGATACTTCTACATTTGGAGAATTCTAGAGAAATAACTCCAGAAGAAGGAGAAGGAGGAGGAGGAGGAGGAGGAGGAGGAGGGGAAGGGGAAGGGGAAAGGGAAGAGGAAGAGGAAGAAGAAGAAGGAGGAGGAGGAAAAGAAGAAGAAACAACAACAACAGCAACGAAGAGGAGGAGGAGGAGGGAGAAAGGAAAGAAGGAAGGAAGGAAAGAAGGAAGGAAGGAAGGAAGGAAGGAAAGAAGGAAGGAAGGAAAATAAAAGAAAAGGTGAATAAAAGGACAGAAGAAAGCAAGCATTTGTCCTGCCTTTCCTAGAAGAGCTTCACCTTATGGCAACACAATAGTGGATGACACCAGTTTTCTCTTTATGAAAATATTCCAGCTACTAAACTAGATAATAACAATAGAATTAAAATACCAAGATTTGGCTGTCATTGCATCGAGTAATGGCAATGGTCATCAATGGTTGCTAACAGAGCAAAAAAAGAGAGACCAGGAGACAGGCTGTGCCTCCTGAGAGAAGTACTCCGTATCTCTCATGACATGGCTTTGCAAATCAACCAACCAATCAACAAACCCATTCCTGAAACTGACCAAGCGTCTAGATCTAACCATCAATGTGAAGACAATACACATGATTAGGAGGACATGGTAAAAACACCATGGAGATGCAGTCAGCACAATCCAGACTATAGAAAGCTCTAAAAGACAAATAACTAGCTTCTTTAATGGCAAGTGGGGGAAGGGGAGACCTATAGAGTAGAGGAGGCTTAAGAGACATATCAGCCAATTGCTATTTTGCACTTTATTTGGGTCCCGATTCAAACAAGTCCTAGAGATCAATCATAGAACTATTAAGGTAATAGGAACCGTAGTTGGATATTTGATGATGATTATCCTTTTTTTAAGGTATGTTATTGCTATTAGACTATATATTTTTAAAGTTTCTTTATCTGCTAGAGATATTTCCTGAAATATTTGTAGGCAAGCTATGGCCCTGCCTAGGAGTTGATGGGCAGGGTGCAGACGAGATGGGATTGGCCGTGCAGTTACTGAAGCTGGGTGAAGGGGACATGAAGGTCATATGCTACTGATTGTTATTAAATTATTCCCTTGACTTCTATATGTGATTGAAAATGTCCAAAATAAAAAGTTAGAATTGCAAGGGAAAAATTGGCAAAGGCACAGTCCTTTAAGACTAGAGTCTAAGGGACTAATCATTTCTTCCCACAAAAACTCTCTCCTACATGTCAACATAGAAAATGAGCAGAGAAATCAGATTTGCTGCGAAAAGACAAATCTACGTGGTCAAAGGCGCCAGAACACGTTCATTACACAAAATGAGGAGAGACCGACTCATGGTTGTTGTGCAGAATTAAGTGATGACAGTGAGTTGTTTCTCTCCCTTCCCAGCCTGCTTGGAAATCCTCGGTTTCCAAGTCATGCAGTGGTCCTGGCTGATAACGGCCGGTCAGACGGCAGTTTGTCTCTGCAGACTCTCACTTCAGCATGAAGCACGTTTTTGTTGAAGTAAGAAGGCGTTTGGGAAATGTTATGTTTGCTTGGCTTTAGAAGCTGAGTGCTGATTGAAGTGCTCGATTACCTGTCAGCTCCCTATGGATAGAAATGACCAGAGACCTGAATGAATGGCCACAGAGGCAGGCAGCTATGAGGTGAGGCCAGGGCCCGGGACGGGGATGGAGGGCAGGGAAAGAATGCAGAATGAGGATCTCTGGGCTGATTTGGCTCCAGAGCCCTGGAGGGGTGGAGGCTGGACCCTGTCGGCCTGTGGCTCGCAAGAAGAGTGTCCATAGGACATATGGATTGACACTTTGCCCTCCCAGCTTTGTGATCCAACAAAAACTTTTACCTCTGTTATTATCCAGGCCTGCTGAGGTGTACTTTGGATGTCCTCGTGGTGTGCTCTACCTGGCTAGAGCCCCAGGCTTACACACCTCCAGCATCCCGGTCACGCCATTGGAAGCCCTGAAAGGTCCACTCAGGATGAGGCTGCACCATTGAGGGGGACCAGGGTGTCAGCCCAGGGCAATTGGAAGACCAGTCACGACTACTCTGATCATTTCATTTTTACATACTTTTAGTTTCATGATAACCCTGGAAAGGGAACCCTAAGATCTTCCTATTAACAGATGAGGAGACCAGGTGCCTGCATCAAGGTCATGACTGAGGCAGACTTTGAACTCTAGGCCCTTTGCCTTTTGTGCCACCTGGCCCATGACTCCCAGAGCAGGAAGCCCAACGACATGGAATGGGGAGGCGGGGCTGGAGCCAAGCGGAAGACTCACCACACAGGTCACCACATAGGTGGAGATGGATCTACAAGTATCTTGGCCTGGCCCTGCCCTCAGAGACCCCCAGCAAGTTCTCTGGAGGTGAGAGATTTCAGAGAAGGCTCAGAGGAGCTTCTCTCCAGAACGTTGTTGGGGAATGCCTGGCCTCCAAAGGCCTAGCACTGTGCAGGGCTCTGTAAGGCAGAGCAATGACCTGGGAACATCCTCACACAGGGATCCTGGTAAATGACTGACTACCTCCTCTCCAGGGAAACAACAACAACAACTTACTTGCAGCCTTTGCCTCCACTGTGGCTGATTTCTGTCTGCCAAATGACACAGAACAGGGAGCAGGGAAGTATATGAGGACACTCTATCGTAGAGTGGTTCCACCCTACAGGTGCTCAGTAACCTGCAGAACACACATTGTTATAGAAATAACCAGACCCTGAGACAATGGTTACCTTTGTTCCAATAGAATTCATTTATTGATGCTTACATCATTGATTTTTAATAATAGCCGTATTGAGCCACCAGTTTGCACCACTCCCCCAGACTTTACAATCTGCTCTCACAAGCAAGTGGGAGCTGGTGCGGGCTCTGGCTCACATGAGTGAGGCACATAGCTCTGGAAATTTAATCGGAAAGAGGACCTTTACAGGCTGAGCCTGTTCGGTGCTAGGTGGCAGGGGGTAGACAACCCTAAGTGTGGAAAGATTGAATCTTCCTGCGAGGCTGCCGGGAGTTCATCCCCTGCAGATCAGAGTGGGAAAGGCAGCTGCCCCTCAGCTCACAGCCTCCAGCTCAAGCCTAATATGGAAGTCTAGGGTGTTCTGCTGGTACAAAGAGAGGGATTGCAGGAAGCTCGTCAGATTGCTCATTCAATTAGATTCAAGGACCAGGAAACTCTGTGGGCCTTGCCTGTCAGTGATTATTTACAGTACACACAATACATGTCTTTCAGTTTGTCTGTGAGGGCCAGCTTGACCTGGCCAGGGTTCTGCTGCCTGCAGACCACCTAAGCAAGCAAACAGAAAGTATGGCACCAAGTGGGGACAGAGCTCATCAGATACACTGCAAACCACACGTGTCCTGTGGCTTAGGAATCTCTTCATTGTCTCTGGAGCAGAAGCGACTGTGTGAGCCAGGGCTGTGGGGCTCAGTGCGAATGCGGTGGCCCCCACGGGCCCCCGGGGACCAGTGCTGCTCTCAATCACAGGGCATTCACTCTGCATAATTGTCTTCTCATCAAACATCACTTCTTAAGAATCTGATTTCTATAAGATTACTAGATTGGGAAGTAGGAATGCTGGGTCATCACCAAGCTGATGGTGATTTTAAAACCTTAGAGGAGGCTCACTTGCTTTCAGAGCCTGTCTTCAGTGATACCAGGTTAAGATGCTAGTTAGCTCTAACTCCATGACGCTGTAGCAAGGTACAAACGGTAGCAAGGTACAAACGGGTTTTAAGCTGTGTTGTGTTAAGAGGGAAGGAGGTGGCCCAGGCTCTTGGTGCACAGAGCTGGTTACAGGTGGGCGGGCAGTCAGAAGAGGGCCAAGGGACTTCATGGTAGTTGGAGTCCAGAGTTTTGAGGGATTGCTCCAAATCCCTGGACAATGGAAATCCCCCATCTTTCCTGGATGTTACTGGAACGTGGGCTCCCTGCCCTGTAGCTGGTCAGTGAAACTCCCTGAATTAATACAAATCCACAACCATACATGTCTTCTACTTCAACTATTAATTTCTCTTCCAGGTTTGAAGTGAGGCATCTGGAGAATTTTGGAGAACTCTTTCATTTCTAACCCCTTAATTCGGGGTCTTGTGAAAAAATTGGATTAAAAGAGGACAAAAGGGGGATCTAGGTGATATCACATGATCTTCTGTCATTCCCACCCTCCTCCAGCAACTAGCATGCCTGCTGGAAAGCCACCACACCAGGATGGGCAGAGTCACAGATGGCAGTCATATGAGATGGTCCTCAGGATCTGCGTGGGGAGGGCAGGTTGGGAAAGGCCAGAACCAGACCAAGTTGGTCTTTATGCTCAAGAGTGTGTGACCGATTGGGCTTCAGTTTGTATGCTCTTCAGTTATAATTTTAAAGTCACTGTCTTTCCCAAACCCTCATCTGTCAACACTCAATAAAGGGAACACTGGGCACTGCTTTGGGAAATCAGGAAGATGTCAACAGCAATGAGGCCACCTAGCAGGGAGCCCAAGCCAGTGACTGTGCCATTTTCTATCTAAAAACTAAGACAAAAACAAAAGTTTATGAAATCTTCATATTGACTTGACAGTAATGCATAATTGTAATTCATAAACAAATGCACTGGGGGCACATGTGAAAATAATATTTAGGATAAAAGATTCTATTCAGAAAATACTCAAAGAACATCGGTGCAGAACTTATGTGTGTCATTAAAGTCTGCCATGAAAATATCCATGCAACCATTTGTGAACAATCATCTTCACACTCCAGCTACAAGGAACCTAGAGGTCATTTGTTCTGACCCCTCATTTCACAAAGGCAAAAAATTAGCTCCAGAAAGATTGAATCCTTTGACCAAGCTGAAACATCCAGCTAGCAGCAGAAGCCAAACAAGAAGCCAAGATGTGTATGTGTGGGGCGGGGGGGATATGTGCACATGCTTAAAATGACTTTTCTACAGATAATCAGTTTGTTTTTGTTTCTAAGAGAGAGTTAGCATGTGCATTGCCATGAAGAGGAGGGAGGGCCTGAGGGGGAGGGAGAGAGAGAATCTCAAGCAGGGTCCACGCCCAGTGTGAAGCCCAATGAGGGGCTCGCTCATGACCTGAGCTCATGACCTGAGCTGAAATCAAGAGCCAGATGCTCAACCAACTGAGCCACCCAGGTGCCCAGAGAGATAATTCACATTCAAGGAAATCTCTCCTAAGGGAATAATCTGAATTACAAACCAGTGTGTTGCATTAATATTGTGGAATCATTATTGAAATAAAAAAAATAGGGTGTTGGTTGTATTAACCCAACAATAATATTCTGGTTAAGTAAACTATCGTGTAACTGCATGATGATGTATGATGCATAAATTAAATTATGTTCACAAAAAGCTTATGCGCATAGAGGGAAATGTTTATCTTTTAACATTCGAGGTTGAAGTTTCTTTGCAGAGTGACCTCAGCGTGTCTGAAATTGCACAGAAATTCACCCGTCTGTGGGCAGTGAGCCTCTCAGGGTGGTGGCATATGGATGACATTTTTGTCCCAAGTTCTTCTCTGTCTTTTCCAACTTTCTGTAATAAGCACTAGTGTACATTTTTAAACTGGAAAGAAAATGAGACTTGGTAACTGGAGATTTGTCTTGGTGCCTCTAGACCCGGAGCCGTTCAGGGCAACATGGCCTGCGTTCCAGCTTCTTGTCAGCATTGCGGGTCCTCCTAGGTGCACAGAGGCAGAAAGGGGGACACCCAACTAACTTGGGCTTTTTGCTTAGAAAGCCCTCAGTGTTTGTTCTGCACCTAGCACAAGCCTGGAGTACAAGGATGGTTCTGGGAGCCAAGACCCAATTTTTCTACAGTTGACAATCCCATTTTTCTGACTTCCTTTGGTGGGTTCTCCCTACCACAGCTCAGCAACCACGTGTGACCGTGGCTGCAGGTCCTCAGGAAAATAGCCACCCACGCCTCAGGAGCAGATGGGGCTTCCTGAGATATCTGACCTTGAATTCCTCTTTGTTTATTTCCCTAAAGCACCTCAAGATTTCACAAGTCTCGTGACACTCTGTGAACTCAGTGGTCTTTGAAAGTTCAGCTTGCAGAAGAAGGGAGGTGGAAGCAGGGCTGACTCAGGCGGTCCCCACCCTCCCCTCCCTTGGCCTCAGGCATTCAAGGGAAACAGGATTTTCTTCCCGCCCCCCACCACACACACACACACACACACACGCACGCACACACGCACGCACGCGCGCGCGCATTTTTCCCTTTAGGGCACATGGGTTTGATGTGGAAAGCGGCCAGTTCAGACTCGGGGCTACCTGCTAAGTAAAAACTGTGTCCTTTCCTGAGGTCTGGGTGGGCCAGGGAAGCTGAGTAAAGCCGCAGTCTCTGCTCTCCACATTGGTTCCCGGCACACAATAGGCCCCAGTCACTTAGTCGTCATGGCATGTCCTCTGGTGGTTCCAGGCTGGCTGCTGGAAAGCAAGCCCAGATGCTCTTCTCTGCTAAACCAACGGCACTGCCCAAGACCCAGGTCTCTGCAGTAATAACCAGCCCTCACAACACAGACTGAGGGGGAAGAGGGCAAAGGAGTTCATTTAAATGCCACGGAAGTTATTTAAAACAACCTTGACCCAAATTACTCTGAAATACTCTGGGAGAATGTGCCCGCTGTGTGCTGTGGAAAATATACCCTTGGTAGACGCAGACAGCTGGACGACTCTAGATGCACAGTCCTTGAGGCACTCTCCTGGTGCTTCTAGAAACACTGGCAAGTTTCCACGATGTGCCAGGGGCTCCACCAGGGAAATGGGCTCCAACTAGATTCCAGGTGGATGGGGAGGTAGATGTGCAGAGGGTAAGACTGGCAGGCATGGCAATGGCATACTCAGCAGGTTCAGCGCGGCACGGACCATGGACTCTATGGTGAGAGAGGTTACCCGCATGCTGTTCCAGGAGCATGGGAACTGGGCTAGATTTCAAAGTGAAGTTGGAGTGTTCTACTTCACAGCCAGGCTGTCAGATCTCAAGGCAAACCAAGGGATCAGAGCAGAGACTCTTACCACCTGCCCCTGTATGTTACTAGAAACTTAAAAGAGCCTCCCTAGCTCTAAAACCGGCATCAATTATTGTCCTGTGCTTTACGTATGTTTGTTCCCAGGCTCAGGCATGATCTGAGCCCCACCATGTCTTGGACTTTCCGAGCCCCTTTGGCTTCCTGGCTTTTCTTAGAATACATCAAGCACATGCCACCTCAGGGCCTTTGCACCTGCTATCTCTCTGCCTAGGATGTTCTTTCTCCAGGTATCCTCACAGCTAACAATACCAGCTCCTGTAGGCATTTACTCCCTTCACCTATGGAGAGGGAACTTCCTTCCCCACATCATCCATAGGAACCCCGAGACCCCACATCACTGCTCACAGTCCACTGCTCTTTCTCCATAGCACTTATCACCATATCAAGTCCCCAGGATGGGGGCTTATCTGCAGGAGTTTGGTTAAGGGTCGTCTGATGAACTGAGCACCTTAACCTCAAGATTCTGCAAAAAAATATGAATAATTCCAGTTAAGGTCGACAGTAAAATCTCTTGGTTAAATGTCCCCTACCAGCTGGTGGCCAGAATGCTGTCGCTGTTTGAAGGGCTTGAAGACATGGCTTCCAAGATCCCCAAGGAAGCAGGACCTGGCATGCAGCCAGGCCAGAGGCATATCCCAGAAAAGAGCCAGGATTGAGACTGTGGAATCATTTGCTCTGGGAGCTGTGTTAGGCTGTGAAAGCAAAGCACCCTTGTGATGCCTTCAGAAAAACCACGCCTGGGTGTTCCAGCCTGCGGTGGGCTTCCAGTTTTTAAAAATCCAGAATGGTTGTCGTTGGACATCTCTCAGAGCACTTCATTCTCCTCCTACCTCGACTTCCTTCCACCACTTCTGTCCTAATGACATCAGAGTACTTGCAAGCATGGGACACCAGGAAGAGGACACACGGTTCCCAGAGTTCAAGGTGGAGCCTCAGGCTGTGCAAAGCCAGTGGGTCCCGCTGCACACCAGCAGGTCGGCACCAGGGGACCAAATGGCATTTGCTGAACACCTACTCTGTTCCAAGTACCACACCTCGCTTACATCTGCGGGGGCACTGCCTCCTTCCAACCAGCTGAGCAGTGAGCTTTGCTGTTGTCATGTTTAATTCCCCATGGCACAAATGAAACAACTAAGACTTGCTCTGGGAGAGAAACTTCCTCATCCACATTCACACTCAGTGAGCAGTAGAGCTTCTTCCAGCTCCAAACCAGCATCTTTCCTCACTCCCCTCTGCCATTCCAGAAGCGATTCTGGAAGCCACTTACCACCATTTTTGCCTTGGAGCAGATGTGCCAAGGTCTACACATTCTCTCTGGTTCCTGGGTTGAGGATAGCCTCCAGGTCTCCTGGTCCAGAGTCCTGGAAGCCAAGAGAAGGGAGCTCCCTTGTGTGGCACTGCCTTTCATCCTTTCCCACCTGCCAAGAGCACCACCTGCCATGTTCCTGCAGTGAGGACACTTCCCCGGTGCCAGCTGATGGCTCCCGTGCTGGGTCCTTCAATCTTCAAACCAAGAACACTTATTCTCCTTCTCCTTCCCCTTCCCCTCCTGTCCCCCTTCCCCTTCCCCTCCTCCTCCTCCTTCTTCTTCTAATCTGAGAGGCCATGCTCTTTTTGAGCCACTAAAATATGCACCATAATATGTGGCTATGGGAGGTCATATTTCCCACCATGTGCTTAAATAAGCACTTCCACCATCACTGTATGCTTTAATTATCATCTAACTATCAAACCAAAACATTTATAAGTAAGCTACAGGCAAGATTCAAAAGCCAAAATGGTTTGATTTAATGACATTGACTTAGGCCACCAGAGGAACTGTCCCTTGCTAAAATTTAATCTCAACTAGCTGCATGCCTACAGAGGACTCCCAGGGCAGGTTCTCGTGAATCTGGGGTTGCCCTTCTCTCCTGCTTGAATCGCTGGGAGCCTCCATCTGCCAGCAGTGGCCGCAGCTACACACAGCCCTCGTTTGGCAAGAAAGCATCACGCAACCTGAAGGACCGCCTCTGGTTTCTCTGCCTCCAAGAAAGCAGTCCTGTGTGAGCGCCACCAAGGAAATGCAGCTCCAAGGGGCCTTAACGTTCTGAGCTGCACTGAAGCCTCCAGACCAGAATTAAAAAACAACAACAACAACAAAAAAAAAACAAAACAAAAAAAAAACTTTATTTGAGGGAGAGAGAGAGAAAACGAGCAGAGGGAGGGGCAGGGGAAGAGGGAGAAGCAGACTCCCCGCTGAGCAGGGACCCAAGTCAGAGGTCAATCCCAGGACCCCGGGATCATGACCTGACCCAAAGGCAGACACTTAACCGACTGAGCCACCCAGGCGCCTCCAGACCAAATAGACTTGACTCCTATTCCTACTTCTCCCTTTTCACTAAAAGCCAGCCGGAGGCAGAAACGTTCTTGCAGGAAACAGAACCCCAGACTGAAGTCTCTGTGACATTGATCTAGACTTTTAGATTTCTTAGTATTTTTGAAGTTTTAACCTCAAGCTTTCTCCCACATACCTATTATGTCACTTCAGGAACATTATATTTAATGCAGGGGGGAAAAGTCAGACCAAAAATATCAACTTACCTCTACTAATTTCCAAACAAAAATAAAGGGTCACCCAAATCAAATAATTCTTCAATAGATCACTTATATCAATATTACAAATTTGACTAGAAAACTCAGTTTTCTTTGAAAAATGGCTATATCTTTGCTGTTATATGAGAGTAATTTCTGGTCATTTCTCCAAAAAAGTTTTCTCTCAGAATAAATCTCCAAAACCCAAACTGGGTGAAGGTTCTGAGTTCCCTGAGGTGGTGATCTTGGCTATGGGATAATTTAAAGTCAGACCTACAGCATTTTTTTGTACCCACATAAACACTGCAGCTTTAAATCCAGGAGAGACTCTTCCATGAAACATTCCTGGATTTCTTTGACCTCTGATTATGCTTGAAGGTGACTGTATAGTTTACAAAGCAGTGAAGGTTCAGCATGGTCAAGCAAGCCCCTCAAGGTCACACAGCAAATGGATAGTGTGGGTCAGGATCCAGCTCCAATCTCCTGATTCCAACGTGATCCTTTTGCCTGAGCTAATCCAGAGGCCAGAGTTTATAGAAGCAAGGGTTTTCTTGCACAAACAGCTGCCATCATTTCCAAAATCTTGCCATGCTGCTGGGTCATCTGGCTCTGCACAGGAGAGGTCAGCTGGTGACTCAGTGCACACCCCCACAGTGGCCAGCTCTGCACCTGGGTCCCATGCACACCTGCTTTCTCTGGCACCGTAAGCCTGCAGCAGCTTTCTCTATTTGTATACATGTGCATTCCAGGAAAATGGTTTCCCTGGAATTGCAAACAGTGTGGGTTCCATGGCTCAACGATCTGCTTTAAACCCTAGTTCCCCCTCTTGATAGCTATCTGACATGGGGCAAGTGACTCATAATGAAGAGGAAAGCATCGGGGGCCACGCTGACCCCAGCCATGGGGCTCTCAGCCTTGCTTCGGATAGAAATGACTTGGGTTCACTTCCCCCTGTTGTCGATTCTGGTGCCTGTGGGTCAGGTGGAGGTGACCCCAGGAAGCAGCGTGAGGGGGCATGAAGAAGTGAGGTAGGGAAGGGACGAGTCAACACAGATGACCGCCTCTAGGCAGGGTGTGGAACACGCCTGGGAGTTTTCTGGTGAGCCAGGCCACTCCAAGTTTCCTTGCTGTTGTTTAGCCATAACTCACTTATTGGCCCCAAGTCTCCTGCTCTGGCTTGGGCGTCGACCTTGTGAGTCTTTGTCTAGTCATCCCTCCTGCCTGGGCCAAGGACTCAAACAAGGGATGCTGGGTTTGGTGACTTTGAACTGGCAACTTGACCTCTCTGGAGCTAGTTTTCCCACTTGGAAAATAAGGGAGCAGACTCAGATGATCCTCTGATTCGAAAAACTGCAAAGATCCCCTTTCCACTTATGTTCTGTAGCTTTGCTGATGTGCTCTGAGAGCCCTTCTCTCCCCAGCAGTGGCAGGTCACGGCCGATTTTGAACACCCTGCATGCCAGTGGTGGGATGAACTTGGTTTAGGCTTATGTGAGCATATTACATTTGGGATGGTTGGTAGACATGTGAGTCCATGGGGGTGCCTACCCTGGGGACATGCACAATTGAATGGAGTGGGCCAGTGTCCACAGGCAGGCATGACTTTCATGTTCTCAATCATGTTGCCACAGGCATTTTCCTGTTTGAGTTTGGCCTTCCTTTTCATGTCCCTAGGAGGTAAGGGAGAGCATAACTGCATTATATATTGGCTTTTGAAGGGAACAGTATTATTTTAATGGTGGTCCTAGGGAATATTGCAGAAACCATAACTGAAGGCTTGTAATGCCTTCACTGCCTGAGCTGGCTTGGCAGGCTGCTGTGAGTCCAGGGGACTTACCACTGGGGAATCTGGTATTCTGTGGTCATACCCTTGCTGATATCCTGGAGTCCATATGAAAAATAATCACCTGTTGGCCAGGAGCGTCATCCCAGCAGCAAGGTCTGGAACAAGGTCTGAGCCCTTACTGGGCTGGAGAGAGCCATGGGGAGAAGGGAAGGGAGGCAGAGGAGATCAGGGGACTTTCCCATCAGTGTGGCAGCCTCGATGCCTGCCAACCACACCTCAGTTGGGCCTTTACCACAGGCCGTAGCCCATGGCTTCCAATTAGAACATTCCAACCATGCCTGAGCCTCACTCAGATTGCAATTTTAAAAATATTCTCTCGCAGCACCTGTGTCCCATTGTGTTGTGTCCTAACACAGACAACATGGTAGAGTAGAAGCAGGTTTTGCCCTGGCTTGGGGCCTGCCTGTTTGGGAGCAGATGCTCACCTTCTGGTGGGATCATGGGCTGAGGACAGAGCAGGCAACAAAGAGCTTAGAGCTTGGGTGCTATACCTAGCACCCTGAGGCCACAGGTAGGAAGGTTGGTGGGACAGGTGAGTACAGAGCGTGGGGTGAATGGCAGCTTCGTTGAGAAATCAGAAGCAGGTCTGAAACAAATATGTTGCCAGTTTAAGGGGAGAGCAAAGAAGAGACACTCATATGGGAGCAGACCCATGGGAAAAGGTGAGCAGGAGGAGAGACAGCAGGGTCCCCAGGAAGGGTGATCCCTGAGCCTGCTAGGTGTGAAGCTTTTTCAGAAAAGGTGTGGTTTGACCCTGGGCAACCGGGAGCCCCAGATAGCACTGAATGGACATGGACAGCCAGGGAGGCTGAGTGAAGGTTTCAGAGCAGCTCTCCCATCAAAGGAGGCCCCAGCTTTGATGAAACCAGGGGTATTCTCTGGGCCAGCCTAGGAAAGGCAAAAGCAATATTTAGGTCTGTCGCACTATCCTTGAGCTCCTCTAGCACTGCATACAACTCCAGACTCCTCAAGCACTTCTCCAGGCACCCACAGCCTCTGCTTTGGAAAAGATCATCTCCACACTCAGTTATGCTAAAGTGTAAATGACTTGCTATAGTTTTGGTGAACTGGGGCCAGAATAAGACAAAATGCCCCAGCCTGGTGACTAAAACTCTGTAACTTATAATAAATGCATCAACAAAGGCAGATAGAGATAATATTTTGATGCCAGAGACTTCCCTATCGTCTTTAAATCATACATCATGCTATGTATGTATAAATTTGGCTTTAGGAAGAAACATTCTATATTGACACATTAGAAACCCATTCACAATTGTGGCTCTAGAAGTCTTTTTTTTTCCCCCCCAGTGAGGTATTTTTTGCTAACAAACCTCCCCAAGTCAAATATATAAACAACTAATCCACTTTGTTCAAGTATAAAATCTGGGCACTCAGTGGGGACCTCTGGTCTGTTCTATGGTGGGGGCTGGGCAGCAGGCATCATCCACCAGTGCCCAGGCTAGGCTGGGAGAGCTGTATGAACACAGACTCCTTGAACATCCCTCCATGTGGTCTCTGGAGCTGGAGTGTGGCAGACTTCCTACTGTCACCCAGGGCTGTCACTCAAGGCTGCCACCCAAGGCACGTGACCCAATAGGTACAGACAGAATTTTCATGCCCTTTCACAACCTAGTCTTGGAAGTCTTGCAACACCACTTCGTTCTGCCACATTTTTTTTCACTGAGGTGGGCACAAAGGCGCACTTGTGGGGCAAGAAGGGACATGGGCTCTGACTTATGATGGACAGTGATAGGATGAATCCCTGGAGGAACACATGGGACCAGATATGTTGCTGGAATCAGTTTTTGGAAAATACCATCAACCTTGTGTGCAGTCGGATCACCTGGCCCGACCCCTCAGGGAGACCCTCCTAGACCACAGAGCTTGGATCTACACAGGCTGAAATGCAAACCCATGGCCTCCATCAGAAGCTTCCTCTCCTTAACTTCTGGATGCTGGAACAGTTTCTGGAATGCTGAAGCTAATTAGCAGTCACTATGGAGATAATAAGCCAAAATTCTCAAAATAGCACTTTCAATATGTGCCAGGGCCTGTCTTCTAGTTCTGTTCCATGGATCTGAACATCCAACCTCCCTCCACCAATGGGAGGAACTGCAGACTTTGATGACCCAAGTGAGAATCCTAGCTTCAAAATGTAAACGTGACATACGCTTGGATGAGACCCCAGGACGCAGGGTGGGAAGCCAGACAACCTCTCCTCCTGCTATTTATTCCCATTCTCTTCCAATTTACTCTCCGTAGCCCTGCCAAGCATCAGTTCCTTATGGTTCTTGCCTTGTGGATTCAAGAGCAAGCAAAGCTGCTCAGATAAGACTCACGAGGCCGCGTGTCTACCAGAATGAATGTCCATTGCTCTCCCACATGATATGTAGGCCAGCAGGCCAGGGTGATGGTCAACACTGATCTATGGGGTCATCTGGGGTCCCAGTCTCCAGGACCCAGGGGCCCTGGGATTCCTCTGGACATCCAGGTGCATCCATCTGAATATAAGCATGTCCTTCCTCACCTCTTCCATCTGCTGACCTCAGTGCTCCCTACTTGTCACCGCACCCTGGGATCTCTTTCCCTCCCTTTGTGTCCTGGCTAGCCATGGTGATTGGCTTGGCCAAGAGAATGGCTGAGGTGATGTTAGGGGACTTCCAAGGTGAGGTCCAAAGAAGATGGTGGCTTTGCCTGAGCTTCCCAGGACACTGGATTTCAGACCTCTGAGCACCTGTAGAAGTAGGCTACCTGAGATGGCAGTCCCAGGGGGAAATGTCACCCAGGCGCTCAGGTCACCAGTCACCCCCCTCACCAGCCCATGACATCCAGCAAAACACACTGAAGTGCCCTAAGCTTGTGTGAACTGACCTGGTCCCAGGAACACCATGGAACACCTCCAACAGCACCCCGAAGAACAGAAGACTCAGCCAGCAGAGCCCAGTCGCTTCTTGACCGACCCACAGACAGTGCCTATAATGAAATGGCAGCTACGTGAAGTCATTGTGTTTCAGAATGGTTTACTATATGAGAAAATTGAAAGGACCATGAGGCTACTCTGGAAAAACAATTCTGGAATTGATGAATTATTATAAAATCGGATTTCAGGGCCTCAGAACCAAGATCAGGAAACGTTTTCCATGAGCCTCACTTGAGACCCGTGAGGACCTGCCCCAGGTGACCCCCCACACAGCTGCCCCCATGTCCTGGTGGTCTGGTCGGTTGACAGCACCGCAGAGATGGCCAGCCCATGGGGCCCACTCTGGTGGGTGGCTACTATGAAAGCTGAGAGAAGGTAGGCAGCTAGGGCTGGGCTCACATGTACAGTGGACCATAAAGAGGAACTGCGTGGGGACACAGAAGCTGGGCTACCAGCGAGATAACAAGTCTCAGCAGGGTGCAGACAGGCATTGGATGAGCAGGTGTAGCGGTCACAAGGAGGTGGCTGGCTGGGGTAGAGATGCAGGAAGAGGATGCCTCTATGTCAAGAAGGAGAACAGGTGAGACTGTGGGTTCCCTTGTGCCCAGGTGAGGAGATGAGACTACTTCCTTACACACAGGGGACATCGGAGGTGGCTGAGCAGGGTGGGGACCCAGGAACAAGATCATGCTGCCCCTAAGCAGGCAGATATGCCCTTGGCTGCCTCCTTTTCATGGCATGGCAGAGGCACACTGGGGTGTTTGGGGGAATTGGCCCCTTGGATCTCCTGCCATGGCAGCCTGCCAGACCCATGGCTTAGCTGCTGCCTCCTGGACCCACTGTCAGGTCTGAGCTGAGGTCACGCTTCCCAAGCACTGGTCCCAGCCAACGACTGGGCGTTCTACTCACGTCTGGACATACCTCTAATGAGGCCTTCAGAACCTTACCATCCCGGGGTCTGAGGCCCTTCCTTCCCAGGCTCCCTCCACTCTGTGGCCTTCACCGGGTCAGACCCTGTCAGGTCTGGATGCTCTCCCCGCTGCTCTGCTTCCTCCTCTGGACTCCTCATAGTCGTCTCTCCCGAAAAAGCTCTTGCATCTGCATTGGGCTGCTGAGGAATGACACAGCAAAGTAATACAGGCAGACAGCTTATGCAATAGATGGTTACTTGCTCACAGCTCCAGTGTCTGAAGACTGAGGTCAATATGTTGGCAGGAGGGGCTCGTCCTAAGGACTGTGACAGGAGGACCAGTCCCTAGCCTCTCTCCTTGGCTTGAGGTGGCCACCGTCCCTCTGTGTCTTCACATCGTTTCCCTCTGTGCGCGCCAGTCTCTGGGTCCAAATTTCCCCTTTTCATAAAGCTACTAGTCATATTGGATTTGGGGCTACCCCAAGGACCTCCTTTTAATTTATTACCTCTTTAGAAGCCCTACTCCATTCTGAGGTACTAGAAGGTAGGACTCCAACATGTGAATTTTTAGAGGGCAGGGGGGACACCGTTTAACCTATAACTGTGTAAATCCCGTCTTGATGTCTGCTCCTCAGAAGAACAGGCCTCTGTCAGATGTTTAAACTTCAAGTGAAACCAACATCTGCACAGTCTTGGCCAAAAGGAGCTCTGTGAGGCAGGAGGGGGCAAGGCAGGTGTCAGCAGGCAGGCTTCTCGGTAAGATCACAGACCTTCCTTCCTGTGCCTGAAACAATAAAGCTGTCTCCATGCCGGGTATCTGATCCCAGAAGGCCCATCTGTCAAAGTGTTGAGTTCCACAAACCATGAACATGTCAGGAGAGAGGGTGTCACCCAGCACAATGGTGTCTTGGCGTCTGCCCATTGTCTCCCACCACCCAGAGCTGAAGCTGTGCCTGCATGCACACTGGTGACCCAGTGGCCAGCCACCTGCTCCCCGTGACCCCCCCAGCACACTCATGTGGGACAAAGCAGTGCTGGCTTCCCCCTCTATACCTCAAGGCAGCCTAACCTCAAGACCCATCCTCCCAGGGTCATACTCAGCTTTTGCTTTGCCAGCCCACCCAGGGCTGCTCTCTCTGGTGTGCCCGTTCACCAAACTGCCCAGTCCCTCCACCCTGCATGTCCACTCCTCTCCACCAGCTCTGCTCCTGCCTGCCCAGGCCACCTCCCACACTAGCCAAGATGGCAGTAATGGACACCTAATGGGTCACCCCACTCCCCGTTGTCCTGTGGCTTGTGTCCCAGCAACATACAGAGTGGTCCTTCCAAAGTACACCTCAGATAGTGACACAGCCCTGTGCCAAAACTCCCCAGTTTCTCTCACACTTGGGTCGGAATCCCAAGTCTTTCTGATGGCCTCCCTGAGCCACCCCAAGTCCCTTTACTACCTCACCCACCCTCCACTCCAACAACACACAAGGTCTCCTTATAGTTCCTAGAACTCTCACGGCCTTGCCCCACCACCTTCTGACACAACCTGGCTCGCCACCTGCCCAGAGGAGCCCTTCTCCTGCCCCTACTCTCTTTTGCTATCCTATGTAGGCCTTATTTTCTCTGCTTGCTGTCTGTTGCCATCCTGGAATGAAGACATCTCAAGCAACAGGACCCACAGGCAGAAAGATATGTACTAGGACTCTAAGGAATGACTGGTTGCTTACTTTTTCATTAGTGGGGGTTACAGATAGCGCAAGTCTCTAAGGAATTTGGAAGCAAGTCTTTCTCAGGACCTTGAGGGGTTAGCTACCGTTAAGGTAAGGTTATTTTAGTCTTTAATAAAACATAAGCATTAAGGCACTTAGGCAGACACAAGTTCCTTGAGGAAGGTTGTGCTCTGCACATTTCAGGCATCTGTCAGTTGTCTGTAAGCTGTAAGGGGATTTAATTTAAGCTACATTTCTCTTGCCTTTGTTTCTCTCATCACACCCAGAGAGAGTCACCAGCCCCTGGGATGCAGGCAGGAGTCTGCCTCCTTTGAGTCCCTCTGTTTGGGGCTTTGCTCAGTCTCCCAGACAACACTCAAACAAGGGCCTGGGATCAGTGGAGACTTCCCCATCCCTGAGATGACCCTGAGATGCCTCCAACCTAGTTCCGTGGAGGGACCTGTGGCATCCAGCCCAGGAGTAACCTGCTCATTGACACATCTTCCTCCCCAGACTGGCTTCCCTCACCTGTGCAACCAGTGACCCTCTCCCAAATAAGCTAGTTGCACCCAAGCCCTTGTCCTAGGACTGGTTTGTGGGGAGATGGGCTGATGGGGACTGACTGAGAGAAGCCCCTGGCACTGGGCTACGCCCAGAGTCCCCAGGGTTCCTTGTGGTCTCAGGGTTCTCAGCAGGTACAATGTGAGCCTCTTGTGGGCAGAATTCAGTTGTTTCAACATCGCCTCTCTTAGGAGGGTCCCTGCCATGCCGCCATGCTTTGTGACTGCTTGTGGAAGGAAGAGATTCCTAGAGGCTCTGCCAGCACCTCCCATGGAACAGGGAGAAGTAAGCATGCAGGAGTGACCAAATTCAAGGCACATTTTCAGCGTGTGTCCCTGGGATCAGCGCACACAGGCAAGTGGTGTTCTCTGCTCCGCACTGGGCACAGGCACAGGGGCTGGCGTGGCAGGCCGCTGGCACTCAGGACACATTTTTGGCTTGAATATATGAGTCCCACCACCTGGAACCGTGGCAGGCCACCTTCTGGCATGATCTATGCATGCTGCTCCTAATTCCTCCCTTCTCTTCTCAACACCCCCAAGCCCTGCCACTTCTTTCCGATCTCACCCAAGCCAGTTAGGACTCTGTGCCCTCTCAATCCATGTCCTAGTGTGAACCACTGCCACCTCCCCCTCCTCCCCAGAAGGCTGTCTTCTCTCAGCTTCCTGGACCTACTCCTGATTTCCCTCTAATTCCTTGGAGCCCCTTCTCCATCTGTCAAGGGGATGGGAGGACCAGTTGTTGGAGAAACACAAGAGCAGCTTTCCCCAAATCCCAGAAGCCAAACTTTCCTGCAGGAAGCAAGGGTCTATTTATGGGGGAAGTGAACAGGGAGGGGGTCAGCTTAGCATGGGTAGGGGTGCTGGATGTCAGTCCCAGTGGACCTGGATGCTACCGCAGGCGGGGCTTGGAAGGGCTGCACTCAGAGACTGTGAGAGGAAAAAATTTCCACTCCCTTGTGGCCCCTCTGTTTCCTCTCGGCTGAGCAAACAGGTGTCCCAGCCATGTGCCTGAAGAATGGTTGTCATCCCTGTCCTGCTCCCCACCATGACCTCTCCTCCATGTCCTCAAGGGCAACTCCAGACATCCTTCCTCCATGATTTCTAAACTCAATTGTAAGTATGTTCCCCTTTAGAAACTCAGGACCCTGCTCGTTTTCTCCCTCATAATATGGCTGGGCATGGCAGTCTTATATCCCTGTTGTATCAGTCAGCAATTTCTGTGTAAAAAACCCTCCCAAGACTTCAACAGCACTCATATATTATTATAACTTGAATGTCTGAGGGTCAAGGGGCATTAGCCAATATCAGCTGGGCTCATGTATTTTGACAGGGTCACGGGCTCTGCTCCAAGCTGGCTGGCTGAGGCCAAACCCAAGGGCACTTGTCCATCCTGTGCTGTCTGACACATCATGTTCATGAACACGTCTCTGGCAAAGCCAATCTCATGGCCACACTAGAGGACAGGAGTCAAGGCAGTCACTGCCCAGGGTGGGAAGGTCCAGCAAAGTCACTGGGCAGAGGGGATCCAGGGAGGAGTGTAGAATTTGGCCTGAAATGCACCCACCACATCTAGGAACCTCTGGTTCCTTGATGAGGGGAGACAGTACAGCTGACCAGCACACAATTTTCTATAATTCACACTGGGTATTCACAAGCCTTCTGGTAAGGTAGGATTTCTTGTGTCACCTTACCATTTTATAGATGAAGCCACTTAGACCCAGACAGACAAAGTGTCCTGGCCAAGGTCTGCAGCAAGGAGGTGAGAGGCCCTGGAGTTGGGGCAGGAGCCCAACCTCTCCCTGGATCTCAGGAGCATGCGATGTGTTCTGATATGCCTTGGTAGCTTACCAGACATCACAGTGTGGTCCTTAGGCGAGTGACCCACAGTGACCTCAGAGTTGGGAATTCATTGCCAATTATAAATTATGAGCAAGACTTTTTGACATTGTAGGCTACAGTGGGGAAAACTCATCTGTGTTTCTGTGATAGATTCCAAAGATTTGAATGTTATCTAATTTGATTTGTGTTAACTTTATCTTCAGAACTGGTCTGCAGTGATAAACTGGAAAATTGGATGGGGTTGTGGTGGACTGGAATATTTACAGACAGCCGATGTGCTTGATTTCAGTTGTGCATCTTATGTGTAGCCCTACAAGGAAATAATGCATAACGTGGTTCCCTTGGTAAGTTTCAGGATCTGGCACGCATAGGCCAGGAGCCACTGTTGTGCACTGCCCACACAGCACCCTGCTGGGGATGTGGCCAAGGCATCCTAAAGACCAGGAAAAGGCTGTGCTGTGGCAAGAGCTGTGTGGATGCTGGAGACGCATGTGGTTAGTTTCACAAGAAAAACTAAATAACACCAGTTGTGTGCATCATAAAGTCAGGAACTCATCCATTTCCGCAGCTGTCTGAGTGTCTTTGGCTGGGGTGGAAGGTGTATGTGTCACTCCCAAATGGTGTTCCAGAGACACTGGACATCTGTCTGTACATCCAGAACAGCCATGGAGGAGAGACCTGCTCCCTGGTCTTGGTAGCACTTGGGATGGGCAGTCTGTCAGTCTGAGCCATGCTGATGGGTATGGTGCTATCTCACTGTGTCTTCCAGTTTGTACTCAGGAATAACAATGTACAAATCACTTATCTTTAACAAACCTGAGTATTCAACCCCAACTGTAAAAAAAAACTTGCATAATCTATTAATAAAAAAAATACAATCGAGTAATTAAAAAAAAAAAAAAAACTTCAGTCCATTAGGGCTACTCTAGCAAAATTCCAGACTTGGTGGGGTGGAGGGAGGATTATAAAGAGCAGAAGCTTATTTCTCACAGTGCCAGAGGCTGGAAGTCTGAGGTTAAGTTGCCAGCATGTCCGGGGTGAGGGGCCTCTTCCAGGTCACAGGCGTCTCCTTGTATCCCTGGAGGTGGAAGGGGCTAGGAATCCCTCTGGAATCCCTCCTTTGCAAGGCAATAAGGGGGTTCCAATGTCAGGGCTCCACCTCATGACCTAAGCACTTCCCAAAGGTCCACTTCCCAAAACAGTCACACTGGACGTTGAGATTTCGACATGTAAATGGGGTGGGGAGGGAGAGGGACATTTAGTCCATAGCACCACTGACCACACAACAGCACTTTGGGTCTCAAAATCATACACAGAGTGAAGGTCAGAGCAGAAGTGCCCATGTAATTCATTTACATAGAATGAAGACTAGAGGCGCCTGGGTGGCTCAGTGGGTTAAAGCCTCTGCCTTTGGCTCAGGTCATGATCCCGGGTCCTGGGATCGAGCCCCACGTTGGGCTCTCTGCTCAGTGGAGACCCTGCTTCCCTTCCTCTCTCTCTGCCTGCTGCTCTGCCTACTTGTGATCTCTGTCTGTCAAATAAATAAATAAATAAAAATTAAAAAAAAAAAAAAAAGAATGAAGACTAATCTCGAAGGCCTAAATGCTGCTCAGGGGTCATCTGTGTCTAGGAATGACAGGGTCTGGTCTCCAAAGGGGCCCAGAGATCTTCTGAAGTTGATGAAAATGTTCAGTATCCTGATGGGGCCGGTGGTACCACAGGTGTGTACAGCCATCCGAGTTCCCTGAATGCTACATTTGAAATGTACACTTTAAGTAGATGTAATTTATTGGCTATAAATTATTTCTCCATAAAGTTGACAAAAAATTTAAAAAAAAAAAAGACTCTTCTCTAGACACAGAAAGAGCAGTGCCCACCTTCCCATGGCAGATATTAGTGGTTAGATAGTGATAATAGTACTAACGGCGAAAAGCTAACCAGGGTTTACTTTGCACCAGGCACTGAGTGTATCTTATACACGGCACCTCCAGTTCTCCTAGCAACCCACGAGGAAGCCTCTCTTACCAGTCCTGTTGTACAGACTCAGTAAGTGAGGCACAGAGACATCAAGTGACTTACCAAGATCATACAGCTAATTAGCACCAGAGCCAGGATTCAAACACCAGCAGCCAAGCTTTTGAATTGTCACTGCTCAATAAGGACTCACGGGATGAGCGTTTGACTGCGGACTCAGAAGCCCAGGTGGACCCCACCTTTAGATGTACTTCTCTATGTTGGTCCCATCAATTAAGGCCACTGCCTGGGATGCATTTCCTCTTCAGAAAAGCCAGCCCCTGGTGCAGATGAACACTGGAGTTCCTCCCTCCCCTCTTCTCTCAGTGAGCTGATCAGGACAGGAGGACAGAAGGAAGAACACTCACCCACCACCATCTGGCCGACTGACAGTCTCTCTCACTTGCAGGGGAAGGGCGGGGTTCATCGAGGATGCTAGGGTGGCTGCCCTTTCCCCATGTAATGACCTTGATGGGAATCTGAAAGCTGAGGGTGTGGAGTGCCCTTGCCTAACACTTGCTGCAGAGAAGGACCCCAGTAAGAGTTCTACTCTGTGCTGGGTGCTGGCCCAGGGAGAGTGGCGGTAAGCATGAGGACCGGAGACCTTCTTGTAGCACTGATTAGGACTAAGTTTCAGGGAGCAGGCCCACAAACAAGCATCCAGGGGCCATGGAGGGCCCTCTCTGTCCCAGGAGCCCACTGCCTGCCCCTGCCTAGGACATGTCTCTGAAGGTGATGAGGGTGACCTTGGAGGAGAGAGCGGGGCTTGAAAGATGGAGATAGGGGTAAGGAAGGAGAAGAGGTCCTTCTAGGGCCCTTCACAGAGACCAAGCACCATGGCTTGTGGTCACCCTGCAAGTACTGGGTCCCCATCATTATGCCATCCAAAGAAGACACAGTCAGCATGTCCCTGACTGCAGAGAAGCCACCGATGGGCCACAATCTCCTCACCCCTTTCGATTGTCTCTGTGTACTGAGCTCCAGCAGAGATATTTCCATTCTCTTTTATAAAACACATCCAGGAGGTCGGAGAGAGGGGTTCTCAAAGAGTAGTTTGCCCAAAAATGGACACAGTCTCCAGTTAAAATCCAGATTCCTGCGTTCCATCCCTGCCCCCAGACCCCATCTGATTTGAAGGTAAATTGGGGTGACCAGAAAGGGGTCTTTGTAATCTACTTCAGGGGATTCCTCTGCACGTGACCTTACACCACACCTCAGGAACCAGACTTAGACCATTAGGTGGGGGGTCCCGGGGTCTTCAGCTGTGCTGCTCAGACCCCTGCAGGGCCTATGCTGAGAATGGGGTACGGGGAGGTAAACAAGGCCAAGGCCCCCTTCTCAACCCAGGCAGATCATGTTATGTTTATGTGTTTTTATACTGGACTTCTGCAAATAGTAAGGTGAAGACGTATAAGATTAATGATCAAAAAAAATAAATAAATAAATAAAAAGTGGGAAAAAACAAATCCCGCCCAACAGTGTCACTCTGCAGACAAGACACCAAAGTTGCAATGGTGAGGCCGGTGGCCTGGTGGCGAGACATCAGGCACGTGGGTCACTCTGTGGCCTGGGTAGATGGGGCTCACCTCGGAGCCAGATCCTGGCCCCTGAAGGGCAGTTAACATCTCCTGCCTCAGTGTCAGGGGGTAGGTGCACAGTCTGTGTGGCAGGCCTCCGCAGACTCCACTCCTGGCCTCGTGCGAAATCTGGAGGGAGCCACTCCCCCCGTTCTCAGCCGGAGGCACAGGCCACTGAGCACAGCAGGAATTAGAAGGAGGCGGAGATCCAGCCCACCCTGGAGACACTTTTGCATAACTCAGGGTCCAACATGCTGCCTGACCCTTCTCTAGGTCCCTCTGTGGGAGGGCTGCTGAGGGCAGGGCAGTGGGCAGGATTTTTGAGGAGATGAAGCACAGTCTTTCGAGCAGGGCAAGGTCTTGGGGTGGGATTGGGGAAGCAGGTGGGGCACAGAGCGTGGGGCTAGAAGCTCTGGGTCAGAGGAGTTTGGACGCCATTAAGCTTCTCAGCCCGTGTTTTAGGTGACGCGGAAGCTGCACAGGGTCCCAATGGCAGAGTGACCTGTGATCAAGAAGCTCTGACGTAAAAATGGTGGAGATGATGAGTGTCCTGGGCCCCCTCTGCAGCCCCTCAGCACTCCTTACACGGAGAGCCCTGGGATCCCTGAAGAGCCCATCTCTCCCAGGAGGCTAACATCCCAGGAAGGAGACGTGAGCCAGGGAGAGATGAGGGCCTGGGGACAAATATCCCAACCTTGTCACTTCAACAGCATTGATGTCCAGCAGGGTGCTTTGCTCATGGGAGCAGATGTCCGAACTCTCTTATGCCCCCAACTCATCCCCTCGCTTCCCAAGGAAACATCCTTGCTCTCCAGGGCTCAACTCCCAAGTAAACTTGTCTCAGGGGCAGATTAGGGGGTCCCAACCTGAGACACAGGTCGTCTGTGAGTCGAGCTCACCCCTAAGCTTGCACCAGGCCTAGGGGATGGAATGGGTGCTGCTGTGGGATCCAGTGGCTCACCCTTCAGGGAAGGAGGCCCTCCAGCTTGCGCACAGGGGAGGGGCAAACGTTATCAGCAGAAGTAAAAAAAACTAGGAAGGCAAAGTGGTTTGCCAAAACTTCCACACAGCTTATCAGGTCCTTTTGCTTCTTCAGTGTTTTTACCTAGAAAGGTCACACACTTTCCCCACAGCCCCAGAAGAACAGCAGTGTGGGGGACAAAATTCAGAGGGCCATCCTCAGGTGGCCCAATGGTCCAGGCTTCCTACATCATAGGCTTGGAAAATTGTAGGCCGAGCTCTGTTTTCTGGGCAACATGTGACAGGGTTAGAGAAGTCAGAAGATCTGGATCCTGACAGAATTTCCTTTGGCTGCATTTCCTTGACAAGGGTTTGAAGACAACAAAATAAATGAGGCCTATCAACAGTATAACAGTACAACTAAGTGTGAAATAGTAATCTTTCACTTTCACAGCAGGATTGGGCAAGACGCTGTCCTTGAATCACGTATTTCCCACGGTAAGTCAATAGATAGTCCTTTAAAAAAAAAATTAAAGTTTCAGTATTTTTCAAATAAACTTGCCCATAGTTGTATGCTCAACGGGCTGATTAAACACAGATTATCCTATTAAAGTCACCAACAATCCCTAAACCAAGACAACTGTTTCACATTAAAATAGTGTTTTCCGAAGTCAATGGACCGTGGAAACATTTCCTTCTTTAAAATAATGCTTTTTTAAAAACTGAAGTGTAGTTGACCCATAACATTATATTAATTTCAGGTATACAACACAATGATTCAATATTTGTATACATTGTTCAGTGATCATCTCGCTGATGAAGTTTTAGAATATAAGTGAGGTTCGGTGGGGTGAGGTCCGGAGTTGATGACCAAGAAAGAATTCTTGAGACATCTTTGGTGCAAAATGGTGGTTTATTAAAGCACAGGGACAGGACCCACGTGCAGAAAGAGCTGCTGCCTTCCCAGGTTGTGGGGAGTGGTCCATTATACACCTGCAAGTTGGGAGGGGTCAGGGATGGCATAAGTCTCTTAGGAATTTTGGAAGCCAGGTTTCTAGGACCTTAAAGGGCTAGCTATTGTTGGGGAAAAGGTTATTTATCACCGATAATAGAACCTTTGTCATGAGACCCTTCAGATATATATTGGTGGGCCATATGCTTGGGAATGATTGTCAGCACTAAATCTTGGAGTGTTTAGAGATAAAGGAAGTTTCCAAAGGAATTTTTATATCTTAAAGTAGACTTAAAGGATCCTGGTTGGGGGTAGGGGTCAGTCACGCTAGGATTGCCTTCTGCCCTTAGCAAAGTGTTAAGGTGGAATCATTTGAGTCCCTAGAGGAATGTCACTCTGCCTGTTTCAAGGACTTGTCAGTGGGCTCTAGATAGTAAGGAAATTTAATAACTTTTCTTCTGCCTCTGTTTCCCACATCATCGCTAAATCTAATTATACCATCATCCTCCTAAAAACTTAAAATTTTTTTCTCTTACGATGAAAATTTACAAGGAATTCACACCATTAATGTCCTATAGGACCCTGGTGTTCCAAGAAATGCAGTTTGGGGAGCCTCGGACTTCACAGGTTGTGCTGGCGAGTCAGTCAACAGATGGTGTGTTGAGTGCCCCATGTGGTGTGTGCCTGGGGCTCCGCTCGCTGGTCGGTGCTCCGACCAATTCCCCAGCCTGAATCCAGATGTTTGGCAACCTGACCAGCATGGAGAGGCAAGAATCCAGTGTTCGTGCTATTGCAGGGTGGTACAGTGATCTCTTTTAGGCATTCCTAAAACACACTAGAGAATAACCCAATTTTCTACTTCTCTGCAAATTGGTAATTTCTTCCACAATTGAAGGATTCAGCCACAGAAGCACTGTTCGTGTCTGCTACAGGGCACAGTTGTCATAGTCATCAGACCCACGTGGGGTCCTTGAGCTTAAATTGACCTTAATCCTCAGGAGCCTTCTGATAATCTGAGAATCTCAACACGGCCAACAATTCCTTCAACACATGAAAGGACTGGTCAGGCCTCCTGAGAATCACCAGGAGCTGACAAGTAACCGACTGCCCTCCTCGGCAAGCACAGATAATGCTACTGTGGCCCTTTCCTTTCCTTGGTAAGTCCCTGCTTCTTGTCATTATATTGTCAGCACAATGGGTGTTTATTTTCTCGTTGTGTGGATCATGCACTATTTAATTTCCTGGCTCTTATCTTCTTTGTCCACACCCAAGAGAAACAGCCCATACATCAAGTTAGCCTCAGCTCAGCAGGGATTGATTCTGCCTGGAACCTGGTTCCCGGGGATCTCATACAGAGCTCGTGCAAAATGTGTGTCTAGCCTGAGACATAGTCCTCCCGTTCATCACTCAGGGAGCTGCTTTGCCCCGGGTTGTCTCCCAGGGGAGGGACAGGTCTGGCGTCAGTTGGTGCATCATTTCTCCAGCAATAGTAGAAACAGAGCTCTAGACAGAGATGCAGGACTAAGGCTACAGTTCATCCTTCCTGCCCCCATTTGCACTTTGCCTCGGGGATGGCACCTATCAACGATCCACCACACACTCCCAGGAAAGGAAAGACTAGTCCCCACTTGCCAGTAAAACTACTTCCTAACCCATTTTCCAAAAGGATCAGAAAACTTTTATTTCCAAGCATGAGTTTCCATCAGCTCTGAGACTGTGGGGAGCTGTACCTATGCTTTGAGCCTGGACCCGGTCTGGAACCCCCTGGACCCCATTCTGAGGGAAAGGGAGAAGCTGGGGCAGGACCCCTGAGGAGGGCCGGCTGCAGGTCCTCTAACAGGGAGCCTCAGAACTGGCACACATCAGAGGACCAGCCGAACGTGCACCTGCCTTGTCCCTCAGTTTCTCATCTGTAAATGGGGGTCATAGGAATAGCAATCTCGTAGACATCATAATAATTCAGGAAGACCATTGAATGTTGTCCTTTGCACAATGTCAGGCACATAATGAGAGCTGAAAGGTGCTGACTTTAAATATTTTCTTTATCCTTCCTTCCTTCCTTCCTTCCTTCCTTTCATCATTTCTAGGTTTCATACTGAAAAGTTGGGTAGGTTTTCTAATGAGGCATATAGGTCCTCACCCTAAAGGTTCCTCTTTGGAGGGCTGAGAGCCAAGAACATGACAACTGTCTATATCAGCAGGACCTGGGCTTGCTTCCACATTCTGGAAACCACAACAGCAGAAGAAGACAGAACCTAGGCCTCTTCCCCACAGGCCTCTGTGAGTGGCAGGGATCTGGGGTCACAGAGCCCCACAGTCAGACCAGACCTCTCTCTTTTCTCAGTTCATAGCAGCAGCACCAAGGGACCCAGCTGTCCTCAGATTTCCATGGGGATTTTCCTGACAATTCCAGGAAGTGAGAAGGTCATGGGTGGAGCCAGGTCACTGGCCTGGTTCCCGAAGTGTGGTCACAGATGAGACCTCTTGGGGCCAGGACTCACCAGGCTGCATGCCCATGTAGCCTACTCTTGGAGGCTTCTTTGTGGGGCTGCGAAATTTAAAGAAGGAGGGACATGACAATAGAGAGCGGGTGTCCTAGAGATAAGACTTCTGAGGACACAGGCGGTGTTAGTATCCTGAACACTTTCATGACAGCAAAAGCATGGCCCTTCAGAGCCCAGGAGGAGTGTCAGGTGAAGCCATCAGGTCCACAACCATCATCATCTTTGTAGATGGAGTGGGTGGGGGTCTTTTCTATGGGACCACACCGTGATTTCAGCTAAGGCTTTTTAAAATGTCTGCTTATCTATCAATTCAATGTATTCCAACTGAGGCCAAGATTTAGAAAACACCAGCATCTTGTTGTTGTATTTGCCTTAAACAGACATCATTGCTCCACTGCAGATTCAATGTCAGCAGTCGTTGGCAGGTGTGAACATTAAGTTTTCAGTACCATTAGCTGGAAGGCCCAGATACTGAGCAGAGTGTGGAGAGGACTGGGGTCAGGGCCCTTCCCTTGGGGCACAGCTCAATGGATGCTCTCTGTAAGCAACTGACATGTCTGGGTGTGAGTCCCTTCTCTAGAAAAGTCCGAGTCCTACACTAAGGTGTGTGGGACTTTTCTAGTTCCACAAAGGTAGGGTTCTAAGATCTCACAGGCATAGCTGGATCACATTCTCCATGCCCATCCCCAGGCCCGTCCACACAGAATATATTACCTAAAAGGGAAATTAAGAAAATAATTCAATTTACAGTGGCATCAATGAGAATAAAATACTTAGAAATACAGTTAGCCAAGGACGTGAAAGACTTGTACTTTGAAAACTAGAAAACACTGCTGAAAGAAATAAAAGGAGACAGATATAGATACACATCTTGTGTTCATGGATCAGAACACAATATTGTTAAGATATAAGTACCATCCAACGTGGTCTATATGCAATGCAATCCCCATCAAAATCTTAATGGCATTTTTTTCTTTGTGCAGAAATAGAAAAATCCATCCTAAATTTCATATGAAATGAGGTATTCTGATTAGGCAAAACAAACTGGAAAAAGAACAAAGTTGGAGGTCTCACACTTTCTGATTTTAAAACCTACTACAAAGCTACAGCAATCAAAATCGTGTGGTACTGGCATAAACACAGACATGCAGACCAACAGAAGAGAAAAGAGACCCCGGAAATCAACCTTCATACATGTGGTTAAATGATTTTCAGCAAGGGTTTTGAGATCATTCAATGGGGGGAGGACAGTCTTTTCAACAAATGCTGGTGGGAAAACTGGGTGTCCACATGCAGAGGAATGAAATTGGACCTTTACCTCACACCATATTTAAATATCATTTCAAATGGATCAAAGACCTAAAACTATAAAACTCTTAGAAGAAAACACAAGGGAAATGCTTCATGACATTCTACCAGGGCATGATTTCTTGGATATGACATCAAAAGCGTAAGTAACAAAGGCAACGCAGATAAATCAGACTATGTCAAAATTAAATATGGTTGTACATCAGAGACACAGTTGACAGAGTGAAAAGACAATGTACTGAATAAGAAAAAATATTTGCAAATCTTATGTCTAATGAGGCTTTAATATCCAGACTATATTAAGAACTCCTACAACTCAATAATAACAACAGCAAACCCATTAAAATATGGGCAAAAAATGAGAATAGCCATTTCTCCAAAGAAGACATAGAAATGGCCAACAAGCACATGAAAATACATTCAGCAACACTAATCATTAGGCAAATGAAAATCAAAACTATGAGACGTTACCTCATACCCACTAGGTTAGCTACTTTTTTTTTAAAGATTTTATTTATTTATTTGACAGACAGAGATCACAAGTATGTAGACAGGCAGGCAGAGAAAGGGGGAAACAGGCTCCCCGCTGAGCAGAGAGCCGGATGTGAGCCTTGATCCCAGGACCCTAAGATCACGACCTGAACCAAAGGCAGGGGCTTTAACCCACTGAGCCACCCAGGCGCCCCTAAGTTAGCTACTATTAAAGAAAATAAATGTGACAAGGATAGAGAAGATCTGGAGAAATTAGAACTTAAGCCCTGCTGGTGGGAATGTGAAATGGTGCAGCTGCTGTACAAAACAGTACAACAGTTCCTCAAAAAGTGAAAATGAAATTACCCCATGCTCTCACAATTCCACATATATTTATATTTTTTAATATATATATATATATATATATATATCTCCATTTTACTTTTTAGCATATACCTATAGAACTGAATCACGGTCTAAGAGGTATCTATACATTCACATTGACAGCAGCATTACTCATAATAGCCGAAAGGTAAAATCAACCCAAATGTCCACGGACAGATTAGTAAATAGGCAAAATCTGGAATATACATACAATGGAATATTATTTGGCCTTAAAAAGCAGAGACTCTGACACCTGCTGCAAAGGAACTAACCTTGAGGACGTTACGTGGAGTGAAATAAACCAGTCACAAAAAGACAGATACTGAATTACCTGGACTTCTGTGCAGGGTCGAGAGCAGTCCAATTCACAGAGACAGAAAGCAGAAGGATGGTGTCCAGGAGCTGGAGGGAAAGGGAGGGGGCGTGTTTAGTGGGGACAAAAGGTCAGTGTTGGAGAATGAAAAGTTCTAGGGATGGATTCCACAGTAAAACGGAGGTACTACATACTGCTGAACTGTATACTTAAATATGATTAAGATGGTGAGTTTTACATTATGCCTATTTTACTATAATTTGAAGAAATAAAAACTATAAATACAAAAAGAAAGTCCTCAAGGAAACCTCGCCTTTTAAGAAAATGCACCGTATTGACAGTGAGTCAGGCCTGGGCCCGTGCTCGCTCTACCTGGGGGAACCACGCTCCCGCCATGGGCCCAGAATGGGCTGAGGGTGTCAGTATAAGAGAAAGGAGACCCCATCTCTTGACTGTGGGCCCACCACTCAGTGAAACAAGCCATGACTTCCCCGAGGGACGAGGAAATGCTTCCCCGCACAAGGGAAAGGGTGTGGTTCCCTTACAAGACGCCTTCACCTCAGGCTCCAGGTAAGACCTTAGAAGGGGGGGCCACTGGACTCCCAAGTTCCCAGTCCTGTTCATATAAGGGAAAGCCAGTGTGTGGGGATGGAAGTGCTCCTAACCTGTGCTGATGCCCTTTCATTTGGGGACATGAGCGACAATAGCCGCTACATTGCACTTATTCTGATGCACGACCTTCACAGGGCTAAGTGACAGAGGCTGCCCAGCCAGTGAGCAGCAGAGGTGAGGTGGACGCAGCCACTGGACTCCGTTTGGATGATCTCTTGCTGTTTAGCAGATCACCCCAGACCAGACCTGAATGGCTTAGAACAACAGTCCCTTTGCCGGGTGTCAGGTTTGAGGGAGGCTGCTCTCAGTTGGACACTTCTGGTGCCTCTCTGGGATGTCCCCAGCAGCTGCAGTCCATGGGGCTGGGACAGAGCCATCTGCAGGTCTGGCCAGTTCAGAAAGGCCTGCCTTCTCCACATGGTCTCTCTGGCACAGCCTCTTTTGTGGTCTCTCCAGCACAGTGGCTTGGAGTCCCAAGAACCAGTGCTCCAAGCTGCCTGGCCTTGAGAGCATCCCTTTGGCCACTCTCCCCTGGTTAGACTGAGTCAGAACACAGCCCATATGGGAGGGGACCCAAGAGGGGGTAAACTCTGGGCAGCGTGCTTCACTGGGGCCCTCTTTAGACACTAGCTACACTGTACCCCCCAGCCCAGAGTCCAAGCCATGCTGTGACCACCCCAGCCAGCACCTGCTCCCCAAGCCTGCAGCAATGGCACGGGGCTGGGGGATGCCCACATCTGGGGCCTGTGGGAATAAGTAAGCTGTCCTGGTGGCTCCTCCTTGGTACTCTCACTTACTCTGGTTGGCCTGCAGGGTCCTGATGAGGAGACAACAAGGAAGCACCCAAGGGTCCTGTCTGAGGTCCTGGGAGGCTCCCAAACCCAGCCCGCTAAGCCTTCCATTCCTCTGCTCACAATCTGGTAGTGCCAAGGGGCCCCTGGGGGACCACACAGATCATTCTGAGCAGAGCACAGAGCAGCAGCTGCCTGGATATCTGACAGTGCCTCTCAGGGAGGGCTGACTCTGCTAGCAAACCTTCCATACGTTACCCAGGCAGGAAAACCATTTTATAGGAGGGTATGAAGGGTGGCCCACCGAGAATTCCAAGGAAAGCCTGAGCATATTCTAAGAGTGTGAAGGACATTATCCTGAGCCAAGGTCTGTCCGTGGGAGAAGGAGGGAGGACATTTCCAATGTGGGTGCTAAAGAAGGGATAAATGGAAGGAATGCCTTATTTGGAAAAGGGAGGGTGTTTGAGGTTGAATCCAGTGGAGATTCAGATCAATATAAACACCCTGCCACTGGCCCTCATTCAGGGGGGCAGAGTGAGTCTTCCTTCATCTGTCTTTTAAAAGAAAAGTTTCCCTTATGCAGAGAAAGGGAAACCCTTTTATACTGCTGGTGGGAATGCAAGCTGGTGCAGCCACTCTGGAAAAAAGTACAGAGGTTTCTCAAGAAGTTAAATATAGAACGACCCTATGACCCAGCAATCGCACTACTGGGTATTTACACTAAAGATACAAATGTAGTGATTCGGAGGGGCAGCTGCACCCGAATGTTTATAGCAGCAATGTTCACGATAGCCAAACTATGGAAAGAGCCCAGATGTCCCTCAACAGATGAATGGATAAAGAAGATGTGGTATATATACACAATGGAATACTATGCAACCATCAAAAAAATGAAATCTTGCCATTTGCAATGATGTGGATAGAACTAGAAGCTACTATGCTAAGTGAAATAAGTCAATCAGAGAAAGACAGTTATCATATGATTTCACTCATATGTAGAATTTAAGAAACAAAACAGAGACTCATAGAAGAAGGGAAGGAAAAATAAAATAAGATGACGTCAGAGAGGGAGATAAACCATAAGAGTTTTTTTTTTTTTTTTAAGATTTATTTGATGGAGTGAGACACAGCGAGAGAGCGGACACAAGCAGGGGGAATGGCAGAGGGAGAAGCAGGCTTCCCACCAAGCAGGAAGCAGAATGCGGGGCTCCATCCCAGGACCCCGAGCTGAAGGCAGATGCTTAACAGCTAAGCCATGGAGACGACCCAGAGATTCTTTTTTTTTTTTTTTTTTTAATTTATTTATTTTTATTTGCTTATTTACAGCATAACAGTGTTCATTGTTTTGGCATCACACCCAGTGCTCCATGCAGTACGTGCCCTCCCTATTACCCACCACCTGGTTCCTCAACCTCCCACCCCCCCCACCCCCCTGACGCCCCTTCATAACCCTCTGGTTGTTTTTCAGAGTCCATAGTCTCTCATGGTTCATCTCCCCTTCCAGTTTCCCTCAACTCCCTCTCCTCTCCATCTCCCCATGTCCTCCATGTTATTTGTTATGCTCCACAAATAAGTGGGATCATATGATACTTGACTCTCTCTGTTTGACTTATTTCGCTCAGCATAATTTCTTCCAGTCCTGTCCATGTTGCTACAAAAGTGACCCAGAGATTCTTAATCATAGGAAACAAACTGAGGATTGCTGGAAGGGAGGCGGTCAGGGGGTGACGGACCTTAAGGAGGGCACATGATATAATGAGCACTGGGTGTTATAAGCAACTGAATCACTGAATCACTGAAACTCTACCTCTGAAAATAATAATACACTACATGTTAATTAACTGATTTAAAATAAAATAAAATAAATTTAATTTATAAAAAAAGAAAAAAAGAAAAGTTTTCCCTTGGTCTTGAGGTTGTGTAGGTCGTATAAGTGGGTGAGGCACTGTATTGTATGCTGGCACTTTGTCTCCTGGAGGAGCTCTGGCAAAACAGTGGTAGGCGGGATGGGGGATGAACTTTCTGTCTCACTCCCACCTCACTCATCCCAGTGAGTCTCCAGAGCAGTCTCCAGAGCAGCATCTCTGCTCAGGTGAGCTGGCCACATCCTGCATTTGGGTTCTCAGATATTTCTTTCTATAGTAGCCAAAATCATCAGAGTTGGACTGAGGAGACTTGCTTGCATTCTTTATGATCTAACCAGATAATAATAATTCCGGGAAAAAAAAAAAAACACTTAGGAATCCAGACAGGAAGATTTGCAACATCAGTGTTGCAAAATGTCAGAGCAGGTTTGCAGAACTCCCATTTCGAATACTTCCTGCACCCCCACAGACTCAGCCATACCTGGCTCACTTTGATTCTCCAATTTGTCCAGAATCTAGTTTCTAAGCTTCACAAGCTCCTCAGAGCCACCAGCTGAGCCTGGAGCCCAGTACCACCCCTGCTGGGTGAGGGGGGAGGTCTGCTGCCACTGAGTGATGTGGCGGTTGTGACATCTGTAGGCTAATCCATCTCTTTCTTGGCAAGTACACACTAGCTTGAATGGGATAAAGTCCTGGCTGCCACCGCGTGGCTCAATCTCCAACTCCTGTTCAAATCCTGTCTGATTAAAGATTTCCAAATGCATGGAAACCTAAGTCAAGTGAAGGAAAGGGGCCACGCAGAGCCCTGGGGCATCCGTGGGAGGCCAGAGTGTGCTCTCCAGTGCCCACCAGCAAGGCAGCTTCCCTATTAATAGAAATGCAGGTCTGTGATTCTTATAGATTCATTCTCTGTCTGTCCAACCCTGTCCTGTAAGCCGGAAACCAGAAGCTCCATTTGGTCACTTACGAGTGGCGTCACACTTGCATAACATGTGGCAGGAGGTTTGGCCTTGGGAGGACATGCAACATAGAACCTATGACCATCAGGTGCACAATCACACCTTCCCTGCCCCTTGAAGCATGTTTGCAATGAGGGATTAATTAGGAGGTGTTTCAGATTTTAGAAGTGTCCCCTCCTCAGCTGCGGTGCAGGTTCCCGCTGTCCCACTTACGCACGTGGATGCAGAAAAATTTCTCTCCGTGCCTATTACATCAACACTGGTGCACTTGAGACAGCTCTCTACACTTGGCTTTTCTCTCTGAGCAAAAACACAGCCCCGTGCTCTTCATGCTGCCGAGTGAGGGGACCATAGGGTGGCTCGGCCATGATTTTGGTAGCCCTGGCTGATAACCCTCCATCGTATGGTATGTTTGCTGCTACAAACACACAACCCATGCGCACCTATGGACAGGTGCAGGAAACGCTCCTACACGGGGGCCTGGGAGGCAAGTGGCATTTGCAGTTTTCCGTTATGACCGTTGCTGCCATTCTCCCTGGGTAGGGTCTGTGCTGGGCTGTGCGGCGCCAGCCCACCCTCCTGCGTGTGAGGCATTGGGTTCTCTCCTCTCTCTGTCCCCAGCCATCCTGCTAGGGGCTTCCTGGTCTGCTCCTCACTGACATGTAGGAATGAAATAGGAACTAAAGAAAGCACCCCTTCTGAATATGGTACATGATGCAAATATATTTCACACTCGGTGATTCTTTTTACGTTGCATCTGTCTTTTGTTCTCGAAACTGTGATTCCTTCCCGCTCCACACATTCAGTATGTGGACCGTTTGTTTCGTGGCTTCTTGTGCCTCAAATGCTCATCTCCTCTCCGCTCCAGAATCACTTATTACATAGTTTTCTAACTCCTCTGTATTTTCTTCTAGAAGTTTCGTGGTTCAACTTTCCAGGGATTGTGTTTTACATCTCAGTGCTTAATTCAGGCTGGTCAAATCTCCTTGGTCTCAGCTCTGCCTTCCTGCTCTCTGTGTGGTCTCTCTCTTACTGCCTGTTTGCGTCCTGTGTTTCTTTGTTTTGGGGTGCACGTGTCCTATTATTTCCAAGCTGTAAAGTTTTTTTAGTTCTCATTCATCCTCATGACTCTATTGTTCCTCAAGGTGATATATCTTCCATTTAGACAGAACTGATCACTCCTCTCTGAGCTTTCGACTTCCCTTCATTATCCAATTTTAGTTTATTATGCTATTTATATAAAAAAAATTCTTCTGGTGTTTATTTCCACCCTTCTCTATGACTTGATTTTCTTAGTGTTTAATGATTTCTTCTGAAACCAAGACTCAGTTCCGTCATCTCCAGGGTGTTTAGCTTGTAAACAAGAGCTCACGAGGTTGCGTATTTAGGAGGAAAATCCAAAAAACATACTTCAAATGTGGGTAAGCTAGGAGACATGAGGCATTATGGCATAAACCAAATGACCTAATGTTATTAACTCAGGCTGGGAGGTGGCCTCGGGGTGAGGTTTTCCGGGAACCGGCATTGGCCTGGGATCCCCCCACGTGGCAGGGTGATGGCTCGGGGTTCTGGGTCAGCCAAAGCTGAGTGTCATGACGTGTGGGCCCAGCCATGACCAGGTACTCCGGGCATGTCCACCCACCGAGCTCCCTGACCACTCGGCCTCCAGCCTAGTGGCTGTGTGTCTACCCACGCTGTCACAGAGTTGTCCGGAGGTCCTCAGGGCCACAGAAGCGAGAAATTTGGGGACACGGAGTTAGAGCAAGGCTTCGCCTTGCTTCAGTAAATGACGCGCACACCGCCAGCGCTCATGGGAAAAACTGTCCTGGCAAGAACCCCTCCCTTCCATCCGTCCTGCCTTCCCAGCCTCAACCACCCACTCTTGTCCAGGGACAATGTGAGCCTATAGACACTGGCAGAGCCTCCGTGTCCTGGATCTCATAGTCACAAAGACAAATGACACAGGCCTCTGCCCTCTTGGGGCTCATAGTATTTTGAGAGAATACCTAAGTGAGTGACTGCCAAGCAGCAGGTGCAGGGTGGGGACACTGATGAGATGTGACTCTGCTTAGGGGAAGGGAGGAGCTGGAATCTGAGCTGAGAGGCCTGACCGCCAAGTGGGCAGAAGACCAGGAGGTCCTGGTGGGGGCTGGGCTCCAGTGCGCCCGCTCCTGCCTGAGCCCCAGGACCACAGTTTGCCCATTTCTCACTCCCGCTGCTACAACCCTTTGAAACAGAGCAGTAGATAGAAGTGTGCACATGGTCTCGGCCAGCTCAGTCAGCTCATGAGGTCTTGGAAACTCCTTTCTTCAAAGTCAGCAGACTCAGAACTGCAGCTTAGGACAGCTGGAGCAAAGGGATGATCCTGTCTGGCTGACGCAGTCATTCCTGCACACATTCCTTCAACGCGCATGACTCAGTGCCCACTGCGAGGGGCTAGGGATGCAACGACGAACAGACTGGACCCTAGCAGGGAGCAGCCCGCATGCAGTTAGACATAGGTACTGAGACAGGCACGTGAATGCTGTGAACAGACATGGGAGAAGGCGGGGGGCTCAAGAGGGATGGGTGCTGATGTTTTGGGTCAGGGCAGGCCTGAGGAAGAGGCGTCTGAGCGCTAGGTGTCCAGAGGTGATAGAGCAGATTTGACTGGTCAGCCTCAAAACGGAGCCCCTGATATGACTTCTTAGAGTGAGTAGTCAAATTTGCTAAAACTATTAAGTCTTAGGTTCTTCAACTCAAGTTTTGTGAAATACCTGTCTTCCTAAGGCAGGAAGTGGTCATGGAGAAAGAGCAGGCCAGGCATGGAGGCTCTTGGGGAGGGGTCTTAGGTCAACACACGGCAGTCTACACGCTAGAGCAGTGCCCCAGGCAGGCCTCAGACCAGCAGGGGCCGTATCCGGCCCGGCCAGGACAGCCCACCAGGCCCAGGCCAGAATGTTCAGCACCAGACTTTCCCGGGATATGCAACAAGACTAGGGGGTGCTCCAGGTGAGGGCCAGAGGCACGGGGACCAGCCTGCCCCCACGGCCCAGCATGGCATAAACAGGCTCAGTAGATAATTGCTGGATAAGTGGCTGATAGGTTTTTCTCTTTCCTCCTCGTAGCACATATTCCCCTACAGCAGGGCTCACAAACTAGCAAGAGGCAGAGTCCGTGTCAGTAGAACATTGTGTACAGTGGTGACTTCCACTGGTTTCTGGTAGCAAACTGAGCCAATAAAATGTGACCACTCTGAGGGTAATTGGACTTCTTTTGCTTTGGTAGCGCTGATTATAAGCTCCCAGTTTCTGTCTCTTGATAAATGAAAAAGTAGTATCTTACTTTGTGCTATGTATTTTCCCACATCATTTGAGATTTTTATTTCAGCATGCATCATTTCAAGGGGACACTCTATTCCCCAAATGCTAACACTCCTGATTTTCATAATGCACATTCCCAAAGCAGGAAGAGTAGGCAGCTCTGTGTTAAATGATCAGGAAAACCTCAGATGGCTTAGCCCTACTGAGACCAGGCTTTCTGACATGCTGGCCCGCTTACCATCCAGCATGTGGTAACACAGGCTGTCGGCTAGAGTCAGGGACGACGTGACTGCGTGTCTTCCCAGGAAGGATGCAGGAACCCAGACAAAATGCACCTTTAGTCAGGAGGGAACACCAGGAGCTCGTGGTGTTTTATAGAAAACCTTAAAATTGGTATCTTGAAATGAAACTATTTTGAATCATCAGAAAGTCTCCATTGCCCTTAGCATTCTATTACCTGTAAAAGGACAAATAAAAATCCATTATCTTTGCATGTATAGTCCATTTTCCTTTATGAGTTGCAGAACCAAGTCTGATGTTGTGCAAAATTGTAGGTTTTTATAGCAAGCCCATGAGTCACAGGGAACAGGAACGATTCTATACAAAGTGAAGGCCAAGTAGGCAATAAAATCTAGGAGCCTTTGGATTCTTAGAAGCTAGTAATACTAGGGGAAATTCCATTTTGAAGAGAGGGAGGGAGTGAAGGAAGCAAGGGAGAAAAAAGAAAAGAAAATATGTGCATATAATGTGTGTATATGTGTGTGCATGTGTGTGTGCATGTGTGTGCGCATGTGTGTGTGTGCACATATGTGTGTACATGTGTATGCATGTGTATATGTTGTGGATGTACGTGTGCCTCTTTGAGATGCTGTTCTAACCTGGCCCCAGCTTCCTCTCCTGTCTGAATCATACCCGCTGCCATTCTTCCCAGCTTGGGAACCAGCTCTGGCCGCAAGGCTGGCAGAAGAATGAAGCAGGATTTGACGTGGCGGGTTCATGTCCGACTTCTGACAAACTGATCTCTCATGCTTGCCCACATCACGTCCATCCGATTCCCAGCCTCCTCATCCTGAGCATGCCCTGCATGTCAAAGTGCAGTATTATAGGAATTTACCTTGAGAGACCCAGCAACGAGCAATGTCATCACCCAGATGGGCGGCTCGGCCTCCCACAGAGGCATGCCATTGACTTGAGCCTGTGAGCTGTCTCTCTCCTCAGAGCTGCCAGGCTCTATGTCCTGGTTTCAGGGTCTGGGATGTCAGGGCTGCTCACCCTGGGAACAGACCAGCCCAGTAGGGCTGCCGGCAGGGGATGGAGCAGGCGACTTCCTGAATTCGAGGCAGTGGCCCTGCTTCCCCAAGGCTTAGATGCCCAGTTCCAGTGCTGAGGGTGAGTGGGTGGGAACGCACGGAGGGGGCAGGGCCTTTTCAAACACGAGGTGTGTTCCCAATGCCCAGTAATACATTCACTGTATCAGAGTTTACTGAAGCTTGTTCCATAGAATAAAAGTCCCTCGTGATGCTCAGGGAGAAACAAAATGTTCCTTGGCCTAAAAACCTTTGGACAATACAGTCTCTGGGTTTGGGGATCCAGACCTACCCCAGCCTCACTAAGGTTCCAAAGAGACCCCAGTGCATTAAAATCACTTGTCTCAGAACCACGGCTATGTATCCTTTCCCTGAGACTCTAGGCAGAGGCCGCTATGACAGGTCCCCAAACACCGTATCAGCTGGGGCCAGGAAACAGGCAGGCCAGCACCAGGTAGGAGGCCACAGCTCCTTACATGGAGGCCGGCTCTCCTCCCACTGCCAGGGGTGCCCTGTGGTTTGTGGACAGCATTAAGCTGTTAGGACAGAAAATTGTTGCTCAGACAACCCAAATCCCCAAATTCCAGGGCTGTTCCTGTCAATAAGCAGCCCAGTCCTCCGCGGGCACCCTGGGGCTGGGCCAGGAGGTGGAAGACGCCAGAGGCTAGGAGGTGACAGCAGCAAAGCCGAGGGTTAAGATGGAGAGAGGGCAGCGTTGTGACCTGGAGGAAGAATACGAGCAGGTGGACAGTTCGTGTGTGGTGCGTACGTGTGTGTGGTCAAGCCCGAACCTGGCCAGGCAGGGTCACTGAGGGGAGGTGGGGGCCGGCAGGAGCTATAGGCTTCATTTGACCCAACAGCACGATATGAAACAAGTAAAATGAAGTTAAAATCCAAGCAAGAACATCTTGTTTAAGGACATGAAAACGTGCGATTTGTTTGGGAAAGCTTTCCATGAAAATAGCTTTTATAGAAATGGGAAAGTGTGATTTAAATGAAAACAGACTTGCGAAGAACAGCTCTTCAGTGAGTCATGAATAACGATGGTGTTATATATTTAATTAGGTATTAATGTGATATCTATAAGCGGATTACATTTCATTTGAACAATTTTGAATCCTAGTTTTAATTCTCTGAAGAATGATAAAGGTCTCCACAAGGAGTCCATTGCTTATTTATTCTAACATATGACCACCTACTACAGTGTCTGGCCACTCTCCAGAGTTTAACAGATGTTTAATTAATAAATAAACGTTATTGGACAAATTAAAGCACTAGCCCAGGGTCTTAAGGAAATCATAGAGCCACATAAGATATGGCCCTTTCTCATGAGGGATCAGGTTGACAGTTCTTCCACTCCTCAGAAGCCAAAAAGACTCTGCTAGAGGTCTCCTTATCAGAGCCAAATCGCCTCTGGGCAGAGCCAAGATAAACCCGATGTAATCTACAGGAACTTGTCTGTTCAGACCACACAGATTTGCAAAATCTTCCTCGTCCACCCAGGGAACATCCACTCCAGTTAAACAATTGGTTTAAGTGCTCCCCCACACACATTTATAGCCATTTGTCTTGTCTTTTTCAAATGTGTGCACACTGTCCTGTCCTCATAACTGGTAGCAGGGCTGGACAGTTTCTGAGGGTCAGGACCTGTGTTTCATCTGTGCCAGGGGTGACATGGGCTTTCAGGTCAGTGAATATGGAGAGAAAAGCACATTCTAGAAAGAAAAGCAAGGAGACACATTTACTGTGTAGAACCCCAAAAGCAAAAGAAAAACATGTAAAGTAGAACTTTGAGTGGAAAAGTTGGGGAAAAATATTAATTTTCATCTGTCTCCCTCTTCTCCCACTCACCCTCTCCCTCCAGGGCAAGCCAACAGTCAACAGTTAAATGGGCTTCCCAGTCCAGAACCATTTGAAACTTTAGGAGAAATATCATTTTGTGAGTGGGGTAGTGAGTTAAGGTCCCTTTAATTCTCTTTGGCAAACTTCAAGGGTGCTTGTTTAGAAGAAATCCAGTGGGGTCCACCCACACCGGTCGTGAGGCACAGGAGTTGAGCTGGGACCTTGGACTCTGTGGCCTTAGAACACATCCCGGGAGATACGGATGCACCCAGCTCTGTGGCCGCACTTCAAGCCACAGCCGGGGTGTGATTCTAGTACCGTGACATCTCCTGTTCCTGGTCTCTCTCTTCTCCCAAGGATAATCGCTGGGGTGGGCCACTCCTGCCAGAGGCACTTGAGGGGCCCTCGAAGGCAAGGACCATAATCTGGGCCCATCCTGCCTATGATAAGCCTGAATACAGTGATGTCACCAGGTGTGGCATGTGTCCTTGGGCCCATTTTATGATGGGGGGCACGGGTCTGGATGCCCAAGCCCAGAGACTATGTTTTCCAAAGCTTTTTAGGCCAAGAAAACTTTGTTTCTCCCTGAGCATCACAAGGGACTTTTGTTCTATGGGGCAAACTTCAGTAAAGCCTGATATGGTGGATGTTACGGGCATTGGGAGCACACCTCACCTTTGGACTTGAGGCTCTAGGCATTGGTGCGTTCCCACCCACCCACCCTCAGCGCTAGAACTGGGCATCTAAGCCTTGGGAAAGCAGGGCTGATGCCTCAAATTCAGGAAGTAGCAAGCTCCATAAAATCAGGAACACAGGGCCCGGAGTAGTTAGATAACTTGCCCGAGGTCCAGCCCTGACCTATGGCTAAACCAGAGGACTCCCGAGCCCTCATCGGGAACTCTTCCTTCCACCAGACTGCCTCTTTATCGAAAATGCACTTGGGGTTCATTGAATAATGGTGAACCCAAGGTCCCTAGAAATAAGCTTATGTCGTGTTCTTACTCCAATTGGGAAATAGGAGGGGGAAGAAGCAAGAGACTGTGGTGGGACACGTCTTAGAAAGATTTGTTTTAAAAGTAGCTACAGTCTTAGGAAAATCTGCATCCTTGCTAGTGGAGTGCTAGGTAGCTTTAAATTGACGATGTATGTTTTTTGGCATAAAAAGACACACACGGGGGCGCCTGGGTGGCTCAGTGGGTTAAAGCCTCTGCCTTTCGCTCAGGTCATGATCCCATGGTCCTGGGATCGAGCCCCGCATCGGGCTCTCTGCTTGGCAGGGAGCCTACTTCCTCCTCTCTCTCTCTCTCTCTCTGCCTGCCTCTCTGCCTACTTGTGATCTCTGTCTGTCAAATGTATAAATGGAGTCTTAAAAAAAAAAAAAAAAAGACACACACGATATATTTTTATGGAAAAGCACGCTCGGGCCAAGCTCTACAGTGCGCCTCTGCTCCTACCCACGCACGCTCACACATACACTCACACAAATGCCCAGAAAAGCCTCAGAAAGGAACCACGTCCACGTGCTAATACCAGTCTGTCTTTGGGTGGTGGAGTTTAGGGGAATTTCTTGACTTTGTTTTGGTGTTGCTCATTTGTATGCTAAGTTTCCTCTGACAATGTGTATCACTTGTGCAATAATCCAATTTTTTAAATAAATCAAACAGACTATAGTTTTTATTTGTCACCTCGTTAGAGTGGTAAGCAGAAGGCATCTGGAACACTCATCTGTCTGAGAGATTGTTCCCCTGCAACTGATCCCATCTGAGATGTTCAGCCTTGCTCCCTACCCCGGGCCCTAGCAGTCCTTTGCTGGATTCTGTGCTCCTGTGAGTGACTAATATGACAAGGGTGACACGGGGTGACTCATCAGGACCAAGACTAGCATCGTCATGTGCTGAACGGGAAGTTGCTCTAGTCCTCTCACTTGGGGTTTCATATGATGCCTGGAGAGTCAGGGGTCCCTGGCTTTATCCTCCCTTTCTGATACTGGGCTCCATCCAGAAACGTCAGGGCAGGAGTCTGTTGTAATGACGATAAGTAGTCATCCAGGACAACTCAATATTTGGTTGTCAAAACAAAGGGCAATGACTAGAAAGACAGCACAGAAGAAAGGTAGTGGGGACTTCACAGAATCACGGGCATATGCAAGACCAATGGGGACAGGGTGCTCAGAGTACTTCCATTCCTGTGGACTGTCACCCTGGATGCAGCCTGGTCATCCTGTTCAGGACATATTTGCTAAATGAAAACATGTGACCCAGTAAGAGACTTCCACTGAACTCCCTACCAAGTGTGGTAATTTCCTTGGCAACATGCCTGACTGATGGATATTCATCCTTCTCTTGATGCTTCTGGAGACGTGGTACTCACTACCGCATGGGGTAAGACGGGGCAATTTTCACAGCTGGATCTGTTAGAAAGACCTTCTCCTTATATTGACGACAGCAGTTCTCACACTGAAGCACATCCCAGAATCACCTGCAGAGCTTGTTAAAACACAGATTGCTGGGGCTTGCCCCCAGAGTTGCTGATCTGGCAGGTTTGGGGGAGGACCAAGAATTTACCCTTCTAACAAGTTCACACCTTGATGAAGCTGGTTCCAGTTCTACCTTCAAACAGGCCATTTTGTGTTTTCCTTTCCTTCCACCCATCCATACAGCCTAGGCAGAAAAAACATGGTCCCCCAAAACAACACACACACACACACACTCATACTGATACACACACTCTCACACACCCATGCACGCATGCCCCACCCGTGTCCCTAGCTTCATCCTCTGTGACAGCGCAGGACGATCCCACCCTGTTCCATGCGGAACTACTTAAATAGGGACATGACTCCCATGTCCTCTTAGTGCTTCCTTAAAAGATCTCTTACAAAACAAACCACGCAGCCAGGAAACCACAGCCGGAAGAAGATGCGTGTTCTGCCTGAAAACTGACACCCACCCACTGGGGTCTGGGCATGGCTAAGATGCCAGGTCAGTGGGCCTGCCCTCCTCACTGGGGCCTCAGTAATGAACTACTACCCATTTTTCTGACAGTGGCTCAACACTGACGTCACTATGTCTTCCAAAGGCTCAGGTTAGGATGGAGGTTAGAGGCTAAGGGATGAAGTCTCATGATGGGACCTTTTGGCCAGCCAAGGGTGCCTGGGCTCGAGATGGCCCTCATGGCTCAGTCCTTGGTCCACCCAGCTGTGGTGGGCTCCTCTGTGCTCCACGACTCTATACTTGCCTTTCCCCTGCTCAGCTGGGACCCACGTCCAGGACAGAGCTGACTCTCACGGAAGATTTGCACTTGAGAGAGGTGGCCAGTCTTATCGCATATGGTCCTGCGTGTCTGAGCTCCTCTTTGTATTTAATGTCCTAGAGAGGGGAGGTCACTATTGACAGTTAGTTTTCCATATGTGATGCTTGTCCTAATCTGCAGCAGTCCTATTTAAAGACTAGAAAATCTGAGAACAGTGGAAAGAAGGCTGAGCATCTGGCAGTGACCTAGATGGTGAGGACCAGATGCAGCAGGGCTCGCCAGTGCCTGTTCCCATTCTCACGGACCCCAAGACCTCAGAAGGGAGTGCTCACCCTGCCCCACAGAATCCTTCTCCACACTCAGCTCCATGTTTCTTCTGTATCCTGGGGCTGGCTCCTGAGAGGAGCCACATGCCTTTTGCCAGACCTTTGAAAATTCAGCTGAATCTACTATGCCAGGGGCCATGCCAGGCACGTGGAGCTCTACCCTCCTGAAACTTTGATGATGAACAGCCATAGGGGAAGAACTTAAAGGTAGTATGAGAGATCTCAAGAAGCAGAGAGAGGGCCCATCTATAGGCAAAGGCCCTCAGTAGGAGGTGGCCCTTAAAACACGTCTTGTAAAATGGGTGGGATCTGGGCCAGCGCAAGGGTGAGGGCAGAGGGTAACATGGGAATGTAGCTGGGAGCAGGTAACAGTGGAGGACAGGGAAGGCAGGAGGATGAAGAAGCAGAGGGCTGAGCCATAGAGGGGGGTCCAGTCAGGTTCAGGGGCTGAGGGGTTTTGTTTGTTCCAGAGCTACTTTAGCCCATAAGCAAGCAGGGACCCCTGCCATCCCATGAGGCTGACCACACAGAGACGGGACACTGTCCCATCACCAATGCCAGGGACCTGTGTGCACAGAACTCCAGCATGAGTCTCCATTAACTGGCAGCCACCATCCAGCTCATGTTCCAGAGGTGAGCTGTGTGGGGTCCAGGATGACTCTGGGGCAGACTTTAGAGCTGAGATAGATGGGAATAGTGGTCACCACTCTCCTGCCATTGGGCTGTGACCTCCCAGTGCCCAGCTAGTCAGTTGGCAGCAGGAGTCTGGCCTTCCCCCCACAGGCAGCTCACTAAGAAGCAGGACCAACACCTCTGAGATGAGCATGATGAAGCCTGCCCCTGCTTTGTGAATGCAAGAGACATTCCCCACCCAAGTGCTGAGAAGCTGTAGCCCCTCATGCTTCTCCCTGTCCAGGGAGACAAAGGCAGCTCTGAAGCCTGTCTTTGCTCTTTATTGAAGGCCTTCTCAGCTAGGGGGAAAAGAACCTGCTCTTTTTCCCATCCTTAGAACTCAAAAATCGGTCTTTAATCAGACTGGTGTTGACCAAGACACACCCACACACATACACATACACCTGCCACACCCTGTCTAGACACCCCACATATGGCCTTGCCCTCTGCAGGGGTCATTGAAAACACTTAAAAAATTAACCCCCTGATTTTGAATAACTGGGCATGAGGTCATCCCAGGAGAGAAGACTCAGCTGGGGAGGCTGGACCTTTGGAGAACTCTCTTGAAGCTCTTTGACCCAGTAAAACCAAGGCCTTGGTCTTTATTCCTGCTGCAGTCTGCCCACCATCATGGAGCCTGGCTGGGGACACACCCACTGTGAGGCTGACATCATTTATGTCATGGGAGCTACCTGTCCTCACCCCTACTGGCCTGACTTCACCTCTTGTCTAACACGGTGGCTGAGGTTCACCTTGCCACAGGTAGGAAGCTGTATCATTGAGCCAGCACGAACAACAGCAGAGTCGGGCTTACTGTAGTACCGCCTGGGGCTGAGATTGAGTTAGGGCCCAAGGCTGGTCTGTTTTATCTGTAACTGTTTCCAGTAGCTCTTGCTGCAAAATAAACCACCTCACACTTGGTGGCTTGAAGCAACAGAAATGATCGTTTCTCACAAGTGTGAGTTGACCGGCCATGTGGCTCTCTCACTGTGCACAAAGTCGATGGTGGCTGCATCATCAGGCCCTCACCTGGGATGGACATTCAAGATGACTCCATCATACACATGGTGCCTCGGGGGGCAGTCAGAAGGCTGCCTCACCCAGGACACTCCGTGCCATCTCTGAATCTCCCCCTTTCCACGGGGACCTAGTTCATGGCAGTTCAGGACACCCAAAGCACAGAAGGAGGCCTCCAGGCCTTCTAAGGGCCTCTAAAGGTTTAGGCCCGGAAATGACAGTCACTGCCATGCATTCTGTCAGTCATGAGGCCAGCCCAACTTCACTGCATGAAGGGACGACTCTCGAGCATCAGTACCCGAAGCCATCTCTGGATCCTCTTCCTTTCAGTGTCTCAAATCTCAGAACAAACCCCAGTTTCCACCAAAGAAGATGATCACTGTGTAGGCTTGGGAGGGAGCCAACCTCGCCACAGGTCTCTGCTTGCTCGGAGGGAGCATAAAAATACTAGGAAAAGACAATTTCTCATGTTAGGTACCTAGTGATCTTACTACAGCCTCGTTGTACTCCTGAAGACCCTGATCAGGATCTTTGGAAAGCATATCATGATGAGCCAAATGCCACCAAACCAGCAACTGCCTTTTACAGGAAGCCCTTGCATCAGGGGACACACTGTTCTTTTCTAGTGTCATCACTGCATGTCACCCTCTGACATAGTTCTCCCATCCCAGTGGGGCAGCAGGAGCCTGTTGCACTCAGCTGGGTCACTGACCAGACTTGCGCAGGATCTGAGGTCACTTAGCTGAGACTGTCTGAAAACAGTAACAGTTAGTCAAAAACACAGGCTCTTGTATCACAGACCTCACCCTGATGTCTATGCCGCCCCGGGGCACAGAATCTGCCTGGGGAAGAGTAGCCCCCAAAGCCCGTGGCAGTGCCTTGCGAGGTGTGACTAAAGGCTTCAGAATTCAGCTTCTGGAGATGTGTCTTGGTTAATAAGCATTAATCATGTCCCCTCTTAAGTAAAATGATTGAGTCAATTTTTGTTTTCAATTAGGAGTTAAAATTTAAGCATCTGGGACATATATGAGTGGCACTCAGTGAATGCCAGGTGATCATTTTGTGGAAGAGGGTAGTGTACTTAGAACCGACCTCAAAACTCTGGGCCAGTGACTCTGATTTCTCTTTGGAAGTCAGCAGGCGAAGAGAATGCATCCTGGAACCTACAGCTCTGTGGGGGTGGAGGGTGTGGGCAGAAGACTTCACCAGTCCTAGCACACTTGCCAGAATGCCTCTGAGGACGTCTCTAGCAATGACATCCCAACCCACAACCAGCAGAAGAAAAATGATGACTTACAGCTGCACTGTTTTGCCAAATTGTATTTTAATGTTCTCTTGTCCATGAATAGAAAATGCCTTTTCGTGGCAAGCTTGAGGTTATGTTAGAATTAGACACATCAGAATGAGAGCCTTATCAAAATTTTCATGGATGAACCAAAGAAACACATGAAAAACATAACAACATCCTAGAAATTGTGTCTTTTGTCCTTATAGTGGTGGAATATAAATAAATAACACAGAATTTTTCCTGCTGCTGCCCTGACTACCAGCAGCCTTCCACAAGAAACATGCAAACCACTTTTCATGCTAAGGGGGTTAAAATGTCTTTTTTCCTCCAGAAGCATTAGCAAGATGCCTTCCTTTCTACAGAGGCATTAGGAGAAGGAAACCGACTCCCCACCCCCAGCCCAAGCCTGCGTGCCATGGTGATGATGGCTATCAGGCTGAAATCTGCAAGATCCCATGGGATTTAAGATAATTTGTAGTTGAGACCAGTTCTTAACCTCTTCTCTCCCTCCCAGGACCTGAGCAAACCCTCCCAAAGCAAGCTAGACAGAGCCTCCTGCTTCAAGGGTCGGGAACAGTCTTGAAGAAACAGCAGGCTAATATATATTTTTTTAAATTTCTTTTCAGATTCCCTGGGGAATTTTATCAAACTTTCAAAGAAGAAATAACACCTATTCTCCTGAAGCTGTTTCAAAAAATTGAAGCAGAAGGAAAACTTCCAGACTCTTTTTATGAAGCCAGCATTACCCTGATCCCCAAACCAGGCAAAGACCCTACAAAAAAGGAGAATTTCAGACCAATATCACTGATGAATATGGATGCTATGATTCTCAACAAGATCCTAGCAAACAGGATCCAACAGTACATTAAAAAGATTAACCACCATGACCAGGTGGGATTCATCCCTGGGTTGCAAGGTTGGTTCAACATTCGCAAATCAATCAGTGTGATAGAACAAATCAATAAGAGAAGAGAGAAGAACCACATGGTCCTCTCAATTGATGCAGAAAAAGCATTTGACAAAATCCAGCATCCGTTCCTGATGAAAACGCTTCAAAGTATAGGGATAGAGGGAACATTCCTGAACTTCATAAAATCTATCTATGAAAGACCCACAGCAAATATCATTCTCAATGGGAAAAAGCTCGGAGCCTTCCTGTTGAGATCAGGAACACGACAAGGATGACCACTCTCACCACTCTTGTTCAACATAGTATTAGAAGTCCTAGCAACAGCAGTCAGACAACAAAGAGAAATAAAAGGTATCCAAACAGGCTAATATTCTTCTCCTTGCCAGAAAAGGAGGCCTTGCTTATCAGAAGCAACTTCCCTCTCAGTGCTGTCCTGGGTCAGCCTGTGCTGAGAGGCAGAAGCCCCCAATATATGCAGCCCACCAACATGACCACAGTACTAGTTAGAAGTAGCCTTATTCAAATCACTGGACTTAAGAGAGTGTCCCTACCTGGGAATGACTGTAGGTGTGGCTGGCGATTGGAAGGACAAGAAGTGAGTGCTGGGTCAGTGTACCCTTGATAAGCTTAAAGGAAAAGAAATGGGCACCCACCATTCCCAGTGAGCCAGCCACGTTACCTCTGGACCTTTCAACTCCCAGGGCAAAGAGACAAGTAAGTCTAAAAACAAGTATACTCATGGCCCATAGAAAGGGTTTCAAATCAGTACCTGGCCCTCTCTGCTTTTTATCACCTAACAGAGAAAATACTGAGAAGCTTTTCTCTTTCCACTCTGGCCTCCAACTTCATCATAGTAGGTGAGGATTCATTTCTTTGTAAAGAGGTCTTAATACCTTGATCATTTCATCTCCACTGAAGTTCTCAGCTGGCAAGAGCCGGGGACTGAGTAGGGCAGACCTCTTTCCTTTGCTTTTCCCCACCAGCCAGGACGTGGCAGAGAGCCAGGGTCCTAAAAGCAGAGCCCCAGAGGGTGAGTTTGATGAAGACATGCTATTGTCTTCAAGGATGTGAGCTCCTATTTCTACTCACACATGGGTACTGTAAAGACTTCATCAGCTAGCATGGAGAAAGCTGCTCACTGCAATAAGTTGGGATCCTGTCCCCTGTCCCCCACCCTGACACCAGCCTGTGGTGAGACTGCCTGTTGTTTTAACCAAGCTGAGTCTGGCAGAAGTTGTCCCAAATCCATTCTCAAGGCAATGAACCATCTGTAGTGACCCAACTGGACAGTATCTGCCTGTCATCACCATTTCCAAATAAACATGGACCATGGTTTGATTAAAATATCAAAGCCTGAGCCCCTCACTGTACCATAACAAAAGCCAGAGCAGGAGACCCATCGAAATGGCACCATTTTCTGAACAAAGAGCTTTCAAAGAAGTCACTCTCAGACAGTCAGCCACCATGGATCTCAGCAGGGACCATCACCTCCAGGACTAGCACCTACTGTTGAAGGAAAGGCAGAAATGCAAGCTGAAAGGGAACTTACAACCACTAACACAACCCCTCCATTTCTACAGAGAAACCAGGCATTTGTCTGGGGTCACCCAGCTAAGTAACAGACAGGCATCTGGTCTACGGTATCAGGAGTGGAAGAAGGTGGGTGTCCTTGGGCCACCTGATTGTGCATTTGAGGACACGAGGCAGGGTTGGAGGCAGAACTGTCTGGAACAAGATAACAACTAAAGACATGGAGTCAGGTGTGGGCGGAAGGTATGTGTTAGATATGCCATTCCAATTTTGTCCACCAGTGGAATCTACCACCTATAGCAAAGACCCTAACAAGTCAAGTCACCCTGACCACTGTCCCTCAGAGTAGTTGCTCCATATCCTGGTTTTCTCATTACCAGCAGGGACTATCCACTAACATTTAAGCAGACTCAGAAATGATGAGAAATCAATGGTTCTTAGTAATAATGCTTAGCTATAATAAATGAACAGATGGACAATACTTCCAATCAAATAAAAAGCTGTTTAAGAGCCCGGCTGTATTTACAGTGCTTTATACGGAGTTTCGGGGAGGGATGCCCTCTGGGATCAGTACAGAGGGAAGTATGTCTCTTCATGATTAGCCTGGCATAGTTTTTTAGTTAGCTAATGAAAAAATCATGGCATTCCTCCTTTCCCCCAGCTACCGAGGAACTCAGATGGAGTTACATGCTTGAGTCAACAGTCATCCTTAGAACAGATTTTATCTTGTGGTTTTGTCTCCCTCTCCTTTCAGGACATGATGCTTATTTTGTGTCTCTATATTTTTCTTGTATTAATCTACTTTTGTTATTATAGTATTCCTCAATCTTTGTAGAAAATTGAAGAGTACAAATTACATTTGAAGAATGCTTTAGGCCTTCCTTAAAAAGCACTTTTAATTTCAACAACAGCAAAAAAAGATAGGCAAAGAAATTTTTAAAATCTCTTTCATATACATTATTCCATTTTTTTCCACAAAGCCCTGCAAAATCCCCATGTCTTCTGAATCTTCCCCTTCAGCCATAGGGCTAAGCATATTTTATTGTGTTCCTATTCTCTGCAGCCTGCCACTCACTGGGGCATTGTGAAGCTCAGGGTGGTGCTGCCAGAGAGCCCAGCACCTACTGCCTCCTGTGATTGAAGGGAGCCCTTGCTCGAAGGTGCATCTTGTTGAGGCAGCCAAGTCTCGAAAGGGCAGCTCAGTTCATTTGGAAAGTGACACCAGAGAAACGCTATTTTTGCTCCCTACTCCATTCTGATTAGCTGGTCAAATCCTCCCCAGTCTCAGGAAGCCCTGGGCGCAGCCTATAAGGAGCCAGAAGAACAAGGGACCTGGCTGCTTTCCCCCCACCATGTGCCCATGGCCAGCTACAGCCCCTGGTCCCCAGTGGGTGATCTGCAAATATTTCCTAGATGCATGTGCCACTTTCGGTGAATCATTTGATTTCTCTGAACCTCGGGTTCAACAAAATGGCGAGATTAGCATTTAGCTTCCTTCCAGCACTATCCAGGGGATGAAATGATATTCAAGGACACGAAAATGTCTACAATGTATTCAGCAGTAGAATGAGCATGTGACCATTAGAATTTGTGAGTCATGGTCAAGAAATAGCCACTGATGCCCAAGAAGGGCCCTCCACCTGCTGATCAGCATTTCCACTGATCCAGGAGTACCTTCCATTTTGGGAAAGTGCTTAAATATTTACTTGGTGGAAATACAATTGTGTTGATCCAGTGAGATTAGGGAAAGAGAAATCCTGGATGGCCTTGCCTCTGAAGCTCCTTCCAGCCTGTGTCTGTACGCTGAGGATGGAAGTTCAGGTCAAGAGGGCAGCAGGGGAAAGGCCAGATGGTGCATGGGTCTCCTGACCATGTCAGAAGCAGCGACTGACCCTTGCTTGCATGCGTCACACCCATGGAGGGTCTATCTTGTCACCCTCCTCGGTGGGGGAGACCAAACCATAGGACCAGACCCTCTACACTATCCCCACCCCCAGCTGTGTCTCCTTGGGTAAGAAACCAGTTATTGTCATTCTTTACCCAACACAGTAGCAATTCTGGAAAACTTACATGATACCAGTGCCAACATCTGGGGAAAATACATAGCAGCGGTCTCCAAAATTTGGGACACGTACATTGCCTAAAATGTCCAAAATTTCCCTTTGACGGTATTTGCATTTTAAGGAAGTGTAACCTAAAAACTAGAAATCCCATTTTGTTTCTTTTTTTTTTTTTTCCTCAATGTTTTACTTTAATACCTGGGCGCTGTTAAGCTGTTGTCTCTCTCTCTCTCTCTCTCTCTCTCTTTTTTAAGCTGTTGTCTCTTTAGACACAACTAAAGCCTGTGTGGGTGGATGATCTATCCCCCAGCGACTCTGCCCCAGCAGCAGCCTCTTCTGCACCCATGCGGGTGTGTATGTAAAGACAAGGTTCCTAGTGCATCATGAGACTAGCCAAAGACACATGCTGGAATGAGTCATGTGGTTGAGTGAACCCCCTTGTTAGAAGCCCGAAGCAGTTGTTCCTCTGTGCTAGGGATCCAGAGCTAAGGCAGGTAGAGAGTGAAAATGAAGAAGAGGGATCAGTGTCACATTTCCCTTCCCTGGGTTGGAGTCATTAGGGGCCAGGAAAACAGGAAGGGGGTGAGGCCTCACTTGCAGAAGGGAAATGCTGAGGAAGTGTGGGCAGGGCACTCGAAGCAGGAAAGCGTGTTTGAAAAGGTTGTTTTAGAAGGAGGCCCCTCCTGACGGAGGAGAAACAGCCCCAGGAAAGCAGTAGGCTGCCATGGGGTTGGCCTCAGGGAGGCCACAGAAGGGGAGAGCCACACCCAGGATTGTTTTCCAAGCACAATTTACAGTCCCCATTGTCAGCCTTTCCTCCGGGTAATTAGGTATGAAACAAGAGCCAGCAAAGCCCATCCATCCTGTCACTGGATTTTACTTTCCCGGCACATCAGCTCTCAGCCGCCTGGGCAGCTGTTCTGTCCACAAACGCTGAGGGGTTTGGCAAGCCTGGTCTGTAATAGTCTCACCCAGAGCTGACATGGTCCCTGGTAAGCAGTTTTAATTTGATGGGCTGGATACACTCTGCTGTCATCTGCAGATGAGGAAAGATTATCTATTTTTATGATTTATTTCTGGACCAGGGTTCAGTGTGAAATTTCAGCCAGAGAGGAGGCTTACTTCCTCAGCCTGGGTAGCATCCCTTTGGAAGGGAGCTAGAGTGCAAATGACTTTGCCTAGGAGAGAAGAAATGAGTCAGAGAAGGGAATACAACCACACTTTCATCCATCTGGAGGATAGATATGGGGATTTAATGATGAATGAGCAATTAATTAAATGTATTTTCATGTTGTGATGAATAATCCCAACTCTTATCTGGGAAGTAAATCTCTCACATGTCTTTCTATCATGTGTGTGATATGTATGCTGTGTGTGTGCTATGTGTGTGGTGTGTATGCGATGTATCTGCAGTGCATGCTGTGTGTATATGGCGTGTGCAGCATGTATGTAGTATGTGATGTGGGGGGTACATGTGTGGCATGCTATGTGTGTGGCATGTGTGGTATGTTTGTGCAGTATACGTGGGGTGTGTGTGTAGTGTGTGTGCAGTGTGTATGTAAAGTGTGCGTGGTGTGTGTGGCAGTGTGATATGTATGGTGTGTGTGTGTGTGCTGTGTATGTGGGATATGTGGTTGTGTGTATATGATGTGTGTGGTATGTGTAGTGTGTGTGTGGTGTGTGGCATATGTGTGGTGTAGGTGTGGTGTGTATGTGTGCATGGTGCATGCGTGGTGTGGGTGTGTGTGTGGTGTGTGTGTGTACTATGATTGTGATGTGTTTTTGGCATGTGTGTGATGTGTATGGCATGTGTGTGTGGTGTGTGTGTGGTATGTATGTGAGGTGTGGTGTGTGTGTGTGCGGTGTGTATGGCACACATCTGATGTGTGTGTAGCATGTGTGTGATATGTGTGTGTGGTATATGTGTGGTGTGTGTGTGTTGTAACCCAAATACAACCTGGACCTTCATATAGCCTGGCCCATACACAGAGTTACACTCAAAGGAACATAGCCCCAAAACCAATATATGAAAAGTTAGTTTCAGTTTTCACTCGGGTATCTGGAAGAATGCCAAGGGGGATGGCCCAGAGCAGCGCTTGTTAAAATTCTGTTTGATCCCCTTGTTCTTCCAGAATTCTGTAGCCTCTCACTTTAAATGGCAAAAGCTCTCCTTACTGCCGGTCTTGAAGTCTTTGCTGGTTTAATCCCTGTGGGCCTTCTGTCAGCTTCTCGCACTGCCTGCAAAGATGTGTCTCCTCTCTAACCACTACCTGAAGTCCTCAAAACGAAAGTTGGCCCAGAGGCTGTTCCCGGAACCCAGACTCTCCCCCCTTCCTGTCCTCCCCCTGACCTAGGCTGGACTTGGTCCCCGCTGTCCGCCTCCCAAACCTGACTGGTCAGCACCGACCCTCCTTGAGAGCAAGGAGAGACTGGGTTGCAGCATTCACAGTGCTCTTTCTGGGGCACTGTGTCGGGGAAAGAGCAGGGGTTGTGATTTGGGAACCTCATTTCTCGTGCGAATACATTTTGCTACCACAGCACTTCCTGGGCCCAGCTCTGCGGGCTTCCGAAAGAAGAGCTAGCATCCTCCATGCCAAGCAAGGGCCTTTCCCACTCACAGTCAAACCCTTCATGCACGGGGAGCCTTTTCCCGGGAGCCTGTCACCCCTCGGGGACTTTTCTCAGACCGTAAAAGCTGCACACCCCGAGTCCTTCTCACAAATCTCAGAGTTGTGCAAAAATGCACGCGAGAGGCTGTGCCACCAAGTACACGTCCTGCATTTGCACCACTTCAGGGACCACTATGGCAGGTGAGAGGCAGGGACAGGTGAGGCCAGACAAAGCGGGTGAGCTGGAGCACAAGCGCTGTCTCCAGCTGGGGTGTTCTGGGTTGGGCAGGAGTCCCGAACCCTCCAGCTTGGCGGTCACTAATCAGGGACTCACGTTTTGTTCCAATGACAGGGATTTGGACAGAGGGTGAATCCACTGTGACTGAACAGTTTGGAAGTCCTTGAGCAATCCCAGCACAGGAAATCTCTGCAAACACGTGACATCGGGGCCCCTCTTGGCTGTGAAGGGCACAGCCCTTCTGAGCACCTGGGATGAGACACGGCGCCACTTCTGTCCCCGCTCCCCCCCAATTTGCGCTCACCCAGGCATTTTCTCTAAAAAACTGTGGCCATTTCACCCCATTTTCCATCTTTTTGGCTCATCATTGTCATCCTTGGGACCCCACAGCGATAGCAGGACTCCGATAGACAAATAACATGCCAAGTGACAGGTTAATCCCAAGTCATTCAGATGCCCTCCAACATGGAACACATTTCTGCAAAGAATTCACACCCAGAATAGAGAGAGAAGAGGAACACACATGATGCAAATAGAAAATGGCGCTGGAAATGGTCAAAATTGAGTAGGAGCCTCCCGGAGCTGAAGTGGCTGCAGGTGCCTGGAGCCCAGTGGGAGGGGACGCATCAGAGCAGAAAAGCTCTGCTTGAAATGAGGGTGCATACATTTCTCTGCTGAAGTGAGGCCAGGGCATCCCTGCGAAAGCGACCGTTGGAACAGAGGGATGAGGAAGGTCAAACAACTCCAGTGTTTGACCTTCAGGCGGAGGAGGGCCTCACAGACCCACCCAGCCCCACAGCAGGCGGAACCCCCCATTGTTCTCTCCCATGGCTCCCTCTCTTGTTTTTCATTGTACTCACCACATTGTAATTTGGAGTAATTCATGCAGTTACATGTTGAATGTGTCTTCCCCACCAGACAGCAGAGCGCACGAGGGCTGGGCCTTCACGGTCTGGTTCATCCAGTGCTTGTCACTATGGCTGGCGTGTTGTAAGGTACTTGGTGGCATGTGTCAGCATAAACATGAAATGGCCTGAGCTGCTGCCTCTCGCCCTGCTCCGCTCAGGGCAACCAGGGAGAGTAGATCAGGGGTTTCTCCTTGCGTTCTCCTGGCTGCCCTCCACAGGGAGACCCTGGTCGAGGACTCTGGTCTGTTCCTGGGACAGAGGAGCCTGGGTCTGGGTCAGGATTGACAGCAGAGGGGCATCTGGGCACCTAGCTTGGGGGAGCTCTGCTGGGGAACCCCCATTTGGGGGACGGGGCCACCTCTGTGAAATTCCCTCAGGAGCATCTGTGCTTCCTCTAGCTCCCACCAGGCTCTCTGTGGCTCCCTATAGCTTGGAAAGAGTGAAGTTAGAGCTGCAAAGACCCCCAACGCGGCTCTTGGCCTCCTGTCTCCAGAATGTAGGGGACTGTGCCCTCTGCTGGCCAGGACTTGCAGAGCCCTGGGAAATGGGCCAGGGGACGTCTGGAGCATTCTGTAGGAACAGGTCGGCAAGGCAAGGAGGAGGAGGAGGCAGACTGGGCTGACACACCAGGTTCAGAACACACTGGGTCTTGGGCAGGTCCTTCTGCCCGGCGGCAGAGGGGACAAGGCAGGCCGGCTGAAGGGGAGTCAAGGATACACCCTCTGCCTTTTCAGTGTGGAGTTGCCTCTTCCCCTGTTTACAAGCTTCAAGGGAAACGTCACACCGATGCTTTATGACCAAACAGCTGACCTTTTCCCAGCTGTTTGACACCCAATTATACATGGAAATTTCCAAAAAGTAAGTCCAGGCTTCAAGGATAAAGGCTGAACCCAGTTGGACACCGGAAGAAGCCACACACCTGACAGCCAGTCCCAAGGGGAGCTCCACGGCCGTGATGAGGGCAGTCCCTTCACTGGAGAACAGGTGCGCACACGTGGATATGGACACATGTACGCGCTTGCACATGCGTGCATGCAAAGTGAAAAATGTGACAAAATGCAAGACGGGGAGTGCGTGTGGCTAGCGTTGGGTGGTGGTCAGGGAAGCCTTCCCAGAGGAAGAGGTGCTGGACTGCCATCTTAGGAGGAATGATCTAGGGTGGGGAACAGAGTGTTCAGAAGCAGGATCAGCATGTGCAAACCCCTGAGTAGGATGAGGCCTGTACAACTGAGGAACTGAAAGGAAAGATCCCATGGCTGGAGACCATTAAGGAGAAGGAGGTTGCAAAGGAGGCCAGAGCCCTCGAGGCCGTTCTTGGCATCTTGTCTTTAGCCTGAAAGCCAAAGAGTATTTGGCCTGAAAAGGTCTTTGGCCTGAAAGCCTGAAAGTATTAAGACTGGGGGAAGGGACAGGTCCCTGGGTGGCTCAGCCGGACTGTTGATTTCAGCTCAGGGTGGGATCTCATGGTCCTGAGATCAAACCCTGTGTCAGGGTCCACGCTCAGTGGGGAGTCTGCTTGAGATTCTCTCCCCCTGCCTTTGTCCCTTCCCCGACTTGCACACACACACACTATCTCTCTAAAATAAGTAAATCCTGGGGCACCTGGGTGGCTCAGTGGATTAAGCCGCTGCCTTCGGCTCAGGTCATGATCTCAGGGTCCTGGGATCGAGCCCCGCATTGGGCTCTCTGCTCTGCAGGGAGCCTGCTTCCTCCTCTCTCTCTGCCTGCCTCTCTGCCTATTTGTGACCTCTCTCTCTGTCAAATAAATAAATAAAATCTTAAAAAAAAATAAATAAATAAAATAAGTAAATCTTAAAAAAAAAAAAAAGCCTGGGGGAAGAGACAGAGCGGAGCTGGGACACCAACAATGAAGGTCCTGCCACAGCCTGGGGAGAACAGCTCGCCTGGATGAGGAAGGACACGGGCAGATGGACTCGAGAAACACCAGGCAGGTGATGTGAATAGGGCCCAGAAACTAAGTCGGAAAGGCACTTTCCATTCTTCTTCCCTACAAAGCCATGAATCACGGCCTGTCTGCACACCAGGATCACCTGCAAGCTTCACAAGATGCTGATGCTGAGACCCCTGGGCATCTGGACTTGTTGCAGATGATTCTGATAAGGACCAAGGCTTAGGAGCACTGCCCTGGAGTCCCCTAACATTTCCTCTAGCCTGGGCTGGGTGGCACCTGTAGGCTGGGCAGCGGCAGCAAGTGGCGAGGAGGAATAGGAACTCTGGCCGCTACGGCCCTCATGGCTACTGGGGAGTGTGGGGTCTAGACGTCTCCCCCATGCATTCAGCAGGACCGAGAGTTGGCTTGCTTCTCCCTCTCACTCTCTGGAGCCCTGCTGGAGGCAGAACAGTAAGAAGTGGAGGGAAAGGAAGCTCAAGACCATCAGTTCCAAAATCCATCCTGGGGAAACAGTCTGGCGGCTGATAAGCTGAGCCCCTGTGCAGTGCCAAGCCACGGCTGGCTCACACTCCCATCCAAAGCGAGTGGCTGGCACAAGCTCGGAGCTTGCACTTTGCCCTTCCAGAAATGTCTCCCTTGCCGATCACCATCGGCCAGTACAGGGCAAGGCAGGGCCACCTCCCTTCCCAGGCGGCAACCATGGGGTGCCCTATGGGCTGTGTCCTGGTGGTCGCTCATTGGCCGCTGGGTGTTCTGCCCCTGCCAATTCTGACCACGTGGGACATTTCAGGGAAAGCTATCAACTGGGAGAAAGAGCACACATTCCTGAAATATCTGATAAACAAGTATTTTTCCTTTATCCATCCCACTTGACCAAAAAGCATGGGTGATAGCAGGTCATGATTTGTCCCTTTGATTCTTTGGCAAAGTGGCCCATCCCAGCCTGCACCTCCCTTCTTGTGTCCCCCTTCCTCATCTCCCTGTTTACCCCTAGTCGTATTTCCTTTTGTACCCCGTTCCAGGCCTCCCTGTCTCTCTGCATATCTCTTCATGGTCATGTGCAGCCTCAAAAAGGAGCTTTTTTGATTTATTTTTCAACTGCTTTTATAGCACTCAGTCTTTGAGGGGAAAGAGGTATGAAATTTCTCATCAGAACAAACCTGAGGTGGCCCTTTCTCCCATGAGGAGAAAACTTCAAGGGTTGGAGTGGGGGCGGGGGCACTTGTCCCTAATGGGGGCTGGTGGGGACCCACAGTGAGTCACGTACTCTGGGCGGAGGCGCTCCAGGGCGTTGCTAGAATGTGCCTACACCCACAGAAGCTGTTTCAGCAGCCGCTCTCATTCCGTACTCCAGCCAAATGACTGGCCCTCAGCTCTGGCTCCAGAAGCCCCCAGGGACCTTGGACCTCCAGTCCCCTTGTGTTGCTTGGTACCGATACCTGAGTGGATCAGGGCCAGGCAGCTGTGGACCTTTTCCAGTCCGTGACAAGCCATGCCCAAGGGCAGGAGAGCCACGTGCTTGAAATGGATGGCTCAGGAAAAGGCTGACATTTGTGTGGTACGCTTATTTCCTGAAGACGGAGAAGTCTGTGTTTAATGTATTTGAGAACAATGTCTGGAAGCTGCATTTCACTTTTTCAAATGTTCTTAAATGTCTAAACTTTAGCAGTTGTGGAAAATTTCACTCGTAACCTAAGGAGGCTGGACAATGGGACCTGAAAGTAGAGTTCACGTCGAGGTGGCTGTGTTTTATCTCTGGATGCATGGAATGCTTCGAGAATTGGAAACCAATATGCATTCAGGTGCCAATGGTTCCTCCATGTGTCAGACCAGCACTGGGTAGCTGTCAGGTGTGGAGAAACAAAGGGGAGTGAGATAAGGTGAGATAAAGTCCCTGTTCCCGGGGGGGCTTATGCTCTGCTGGGGGATTCAGACCGCAAATGAGCAAACAACCAACCAAGGATGAAGTCGGGCTTCAGTGCTCCTTCCAAACAGAGCTCTGTGCCTGTGGATGGGTGTGCCTCTCCTAGATAGGGCAGCCAGGGAAAGAGTGACCTCCAACCTGCCGTTAGGGAGAAGTCAACAGCAAAGTCCCTGGGCAGAGCCTCCTGGGTAGAGAGGGCAACGAGTCTCGTGACCCTGGAGCCTGATGAGGCCAGTATGTGCACAAGACAATAAAGGTCAGTGTGACCAAGCTAAGAAGGGAAGTACCTATGGAGAGCTGGGCAGAGGCCAGGTCACAGCATCAGTCATGGGTGTGTCAGTAAGCTGACAAACCACGTCCAAGCCAGGTTTGAGTTACATTAAAAGCCACCCCCACAATCCCAGAACTTCAGGGAGAATAAGACACAAATCTACGCATTGCTTATTCTTCTGTAAAAATAAAATGCTACAGAGTCGGCTGTTTTGGTCATCCCTGAGCTATAGGAAGAGTAAGACCGTGTCCCAGGGGACAAGGCACTCATACAATGCACCCATCATTGGTGGAGGGGATCCACCTCAAGCCTGGGAACACAGCACCATATGCACAGGAGCTGTATAGAGCATCGCACTGAAAGCTGTAGAAGCAGAGAGGACTGAGCAGGGTCTTTGGGGAAGTCAGGGGAGGCTGCTGAAGGAGATGCAATCTGATTTTTGGGCCACTAGCCAACAGCATTCATTCTTGACAAGAGGTTGTGCAAGAGTACAGGGGCAGGTCGGAGCCTGTGGATGCCAGGGGCACCTACAGGGCCTGGAGGGTGGAGGACACAAGGTGAGGTTGGCAAGGAAGCTTGAGGACAGATGAAGAAAGGTCTGCACACCAAACAAAGGGCTTTTTCTTTCCCTGGAAGTGGTGGGAAAGTCCTCAGTGTGCTTGATCCTGGACATAACACGGTCAGACTTTTCTTTAGAAAATGAATTTAGAGCAGTGTGTCTTGGTTTGGGTTCCCCAAATCTCGTTCAAGGACTGTGAAGAAGGTAGCCAGCGAAAAGGCACCAGCAAGCCAGTGCGCCATCAGGTGGGCAATGAACTTAATGCCTTAGAGAAACTCTAGAGACTACAAATTGTGTGCCTCAGCGTTATCCCCGAGGAAGGCCAGGTTGCAGAGTGTGTGCTGCCTGACTCCCTCAGGCCTTGGGGGAGAGCTGCTCTTGGGTGATCCCACATTGGCAACCCCCTGGCGTTGTGGGCAGTGCAGCTTCTCACAGCCCTGGGAAGAGCCAGCGGGGACAGGATTGCCCCCATGCTGCTGGAAAGTCAGAGCCCACTGAGAAGTGGGCAGGATGCTGCCAGGTGAACCACAGTGAGGGAAGCGGGAAGGTCGAGCGGCCTAGAAGACCTAGAGTCAGTGAGCAGTGTCCCTTGCGATTTCTGCCACAGCTCCGGTGCTCTGAGTTTTGCTTTTTTAGAAATTTTATTTCAGAAAATGTTCACTGAGAAATGCAAGCAGAAAACATCTGGCATCATTAGATATCCCTGAGTCTCCCCAGCAAAGACAAACAAAATCGCGTCTTGACATCTGGAGTGTGAATGTGATGATGTGCGGGAGACAGCTCAACCCTTCACCCCAAGGAGTAACCCCTGCAGGAGGTCCGTCTCCACAAACAGAATTTTCCCAGGCCACGGGCATTCCGTAGACGAAGAGAAGGCAAACCAGCCATTGATGGGTGCACGGCAGATTAAAGGGAGGCTTTTTTTGTTGTTGTTGTTGTTGGGTTTTGTGTTTTGCGTTCGGGTGTTTGTTTAATGCTGCAAATTATTGCAGTAATTCCTTTACTCCGAAGACTTGCCATTCTGTAGGATTATGCTAATACATTTAAGCCGCCTCTGCCCCCATGCATAACTCTTGGCAGCACCTAGCTGAAATCCCTTTTTATCTGAGCAGAGGACTCTGAGGGCAGCCTCCCCCCACGCTGTGGTGGAAGACACTCGAGCTGGACAAGAGGTTTCCCTCTGGAGTGACAGACTAAACAACATGGCTGTGGCCTGACAAAGCTGATGAGCTCTTTGTTGCAAAACAACCTGGGGTTTTTGAGTGTGTAAACCAAAAGCAGTGTCCCTAAGACCCAGGTGTCAGAGCAGAAGATAGTGAGGACTTGGACTGTCCCAGCAATGACTTCAGACAGCCAAAGGTGACAAATCCCGTCCTAGTCTGTTTGGGCTGCAGGCTCACATAGACTGAGTAGATTATAAACAACAGAAATATATTCCTCATGGTTCTGAAAGCTACAAGTGCAACACCCAGGTGTCTGGTGAGGAACCTGTTGCTAGTTCATGGACCACCAACTTCTCACTGTGTCCCGCATAGTGGGGAAGGGTAGGGAACTCTCTGACTTTTAGGAGGGCACTAATCCCATTCGTGAGAACTCTACCCTTCATGACTTCTGCACTTTCCAAAAGCCCCACCTTCTCACGCTATCCCCTTGGAGGAATATGTTTCAATATATTAATTTGCAGGAGTGGGAGAGTGCAAACATTCAGACCTTAACAACCCCCCACCCCTTATCAGCTGCAAAATGACAAGTCTTCAGGATGCCAGAAAGTGCTGAGAAAACCAAACTTACTGATGTGCTCCAGTTTGGGTCCTCCCAGAAGCAGATTCAAGGCAGGGATGTGGGTGTGAGTAGATTACCTGAAGGAGACTGGACAAGGGGAAGGAAGGGGGGAAGTGCCAGAAAGAGAAGGGAACCCACAAAGGGTCACCACTGAGGGCAATTGAGGCTCTATCCCTCTTAGGGGTAGAGGCAATAAACGCACTCAGCAAATTTAGAGGATTCAAGATCAACACACAGAAACCAGTTGAGCTGTCTCCCACACATCATACAATATCAATAAACAACCAGAAAATTACATTAAGAAAACAAGTATATTTACCACAGCATCAAAAAGAATAAAATACTTGGAGGTAAATTTAACCAAGGAGGTTGGAAATTAGTACACTGGGGCGCCTGGGTGGCTCAATGGGTTAAGCCTCTGCCTTCGGCTCAGGTCATGATCTCATGAGCCCCGCATCAGGCTCTCTGCTCAGCAGGGAGCCTGCTTCCCCCTCTCTTTCTTCCTGCTGCTCTGTCTACTTATGATCTTTTGTGTCAAATACATAAAAAAAAAAAGAAAAGAAAAGAAAGAAATTAGTACACTGAAAACTACAGGATTGCTGAAAGAAATTATAATAGACCTAAATAAATGAAAGGTACCCCATGTTCATGGATTAGAAGACTTAATATCTTGAGATGGCAATACACCCCAAAGCTATCTACACACCTACTAATTTGTGCGCTTTTCTGGATGCACATTGCTTTTGAGTAACAAAGGTAAAAGCAAAAAACAAGGAACCCACCAGTGGCTTCCCATCACACATAGAGGGGGAAAAATTCAGGAATCCCAGGTCCACAAGGTCCTATTGTGAGCCCCTGGCTATCTCTCTAGCATAATCCCACCTTACAGACCCTGATGACAAATCAGATGGACTATTACACACAAAAAATGGACCAGACTTTCTCTTGTCCCCACAGGATGGTCCTGGGACAAATGTGGGACCTGGACAAGCTTTGGCTCAGGAGTAATCAGTGCCTGAACCTGAGAGCTGCCTAAGGGATCCTCCCTGTGTGGTGCCCTGTGTTCCTGTTGCCACCTGGGTCTGAGCAGAGCCATGCAGAAGGACACCATCCAGTTCTAATTACACCAGAGACAGCTGCTCTTTGCATGACTGGCTTCTTGCTGCCTGGCCCAGCTGCCTCAACTTCCCCAGTAGAATCAGGCATAGTTGCCCTCGAGGCTATCAGCTGATGGAGTGTCTATGCAAAATTCTGTGAGTCTGGCTGGGCAGAGTGAGTGATGCTGACAAGGAATGATGGCTGGGGAGGCCACCATGGTATCAGATGGTTTCATATGTCTGCCAGGCATGGTTCAAATCTCAAGAGATCCTGATGTCTCAGGGGTGGTATGCAGAGGATGCCAAAATGTACCCCCTGGCTGCCTTCAAGACTTAAGGGTGTCCCCTCAGCTCCAGAGCCCTCAGCTGCACAGTCAGCTCCCTGGGGATTTGTCTCAGCTGCAAAGACCCACCTCATGAAGCCATGCCTTCTTCCTTGAGGGAGGTCTCCAAAGACGGACTAATATGACCCAAGGTCTGGGGACACGTGTCCCTCCTAGGACAAGTCTGAAGGGTCATCCCAGGCTCAGAGCCCCCCCCCAGGGTGTGCTGGGTCTCTGGCCAGATGGGGTACAGGGCCACTTCTCTTCAGCCCCACCCTGCGTCCTTCCTCTCCCTCCTGGGAGTCAGGAAGGATGGAAGCCCAGGAGTATGGCTAAGATGAGACCTGTATGCTATTTCCATGCCAGGGTCTGCCTTCCCGAGAACCCAACCCACATGCTCTTCCTGATCCTACTGAGGACTTTTTCTGCTACAAGGTCCTGGCTGTCCCTGTAGTTGGCATGTGCTCCTTTCCTGGGAGCCATGGGAACATCATCTTTTCCTTGGTCAGTCTGTCACCTACTTCCTCAGTCTGCTTTCTGGTCAAGGTGCTGAAAGAGCAAGTCCCAGCAATGCTTCCAGCACACACACCTTTACCATAGGGCAAGCAAACAGTGTGCCCTCTCTAGGCTTGTCTCCTCAACTGTGAAAGGAAGGAGGTGGCCTCTGAGGCCTCCATGTAGCCACCATCCACAAATGTCATTTTTAAACCTGAAAACAGAACACCAGTATCAAGCACTTTCACACACGCAAAGCCAACGTTTCCAAAGTCCCACTACTGATCAAGGTCAATCGTTATGCTATCCACACCATTTGCTCATCACAGCCAAATTGTCTAATTAAGACATGTGCAGGACTGATGAGGTGAGAAAAGGAAGGGGGTCCACGGAGGACAGGGTTCCTCAAAGCCTACCGTGATGTCAGTCTACTGTGTCCATCAGCCCTGAGCATGAAGGACTACAAGGGGGACAGAATGGGCAAGTCGGCTCTGGGCCCCAGGCTGGAAGCTCTTCTTTCCTTAGCAACCTGACAACAGTCACAGGTTCACACTACCTTTGTGTTTTCTCCCAGCCAGAGGTCATCTACACGGCCAGCTTCTGTTGCTGCTAAAGAGCACAGGAGCACTGACAGACAGAGGCTGCCCTCTTCCTCTCCCTCCTGTTTGGGGGTGGGAAACAAAGGCAGGATCCAGCAGTTTATTTTCCCCTTGAGGTTGCACTTGTGGACCCACAAGGCAGAAGAACCCTGAGCAAACATGGCCTTCCTGTCCTCACCTGGCGGACTTGGGCACCTGAATGAATTGCTTACCTGAGCCCAGCCTCAGCTTTCTCACCTGAAGAGCTGGGAAATAAGCCCGCACATCCTCAGCTCCCAAGGGGCGACCAGAGAAGGCACGTACAGTGTTCAGCACCCAGGAGATATTGACCATGACCATCACCAGATCGCTGCCCTTTGAACTTGGACTTACAGGGCCCATCTCTGCAGGGAAGATGACTGTCACCTGTAGTGACTCTCTCTGGGTGCTATAATACCTGTGGGTGTGGGTAGTGTTGTAGGGGTTTGTTGGTGGTGGACACTTCCCAGCATCAGGTGGCAAGACCCAGCTTGCACGTCCTGGCTCTTTGACTTGAAACAAGTAATGATCCTTGGGCCTCCATCTACTTGCTTGGGCACGGGGCTCAGCAAGCCCATTTCTCAGGGACGAATGTGAGAATCAAGTGAAGTAACTCAAGTGCGAGGTCCTGACACCTCCAGCAAGTGCTGGCTGATTCAGGATTCTGTTTGAAAGGTAGGGGTGATGTGGCTATGCTGATGGGTACGTTCACCTGGATTAGGAGAGGGCAGAGAGTTTAACCTAGCTGTGAGTGCCATGGACTAGGGGTGGCTAGACACAGATGACTCCAGTGGGTAACCAGCAGGAGGGTTCTGGGGGTCCAAGTTATATGGCTGAAGAGGTCAGATACAGAGATGATTAGGCGGCCCTAGTGCATTCTCACTCAGACCCATCTGCCTGTTCACAATGAACCCTCTGATGGTCTGAAATGCTCCATTTCCTAAACACCCCGGTTTGTGTCTTGTCATTAAATATGCTGTATGGCCTGCCTGGAATGTCTTCCTTCTCCATTCCCATATTCCCACCACCCCAGACTCCTATTCATCCTTCAAAACCCAGTTCTGCCGTGAAGTCTTCCAGAAAGGCCCTCATAGCACCATCACCACCTGTGGGCATGGAACTACATCCATGCTTTGGCCTGGGCTGTGGTAGATGTTGCTAATGAACACAGTCCCCAGTGAGAGAAGTGTTAGTTCCACAGGAAGCATGTTTCTTGGCACAAGCAAGAGCTCCATGATGGCTATTGGTCTGTTGGGCTCAAAATTGTCCTTGTACACACCTGAAGTTGTCCTCTCTAGAGTGACCCTTCCTACAGCCAAGAGAAGAAGAGGATCTGGGCACATGACCCCAAGGAGGAAGAGAGGACCCTTATGAGCTGTGTGGACTTTCTATTAGGACAGAGGAGCCCATGGGGCCAAAACTCTCTTAGAGGTGACCAGTCCTGTGCCCCACTGAGAACACAGCGATAGGAATTGTAACAAGCCAAGAACAGGGAATCTGCTTTTTTTTTTTTTTTTTAAATGTTATCCTTTTTTTTTTTTTTTCCTAGATAAAACAGCATATGGGCTGCTTTCGAGATGCTGTCCCCAGAGTCTTCATCCTTGATATTGGCAGCTGCCTGGACAAACCTTTCCAAGGGAACAGCCAGGTCACAGTGAGGGTCAGAAGAAAGCACTGGACCATGGCAGCTGCAGGGCAGACCATATGTGGGACTGGGAAGTGGCCTCCTCACCATCAGTCCCCCTCCTACCTCTCTCTCTCCAAGTCCTGGACCACACACTGAGTGCTGTGGCTCCCGTCACTGTATCCGGTGGGGGTTGGAGGACTGTCCTGCTAAAAGCCACCCAGAAGGCCAGCCCATCCCAAGAGACCCAGACTAGGCCCTGCCCAGGAACTCTGAGAGCTCCATGGCACCCATCAGACATGGGACCAGGACAATCCCTTCCTCTTTTCTGGACAAGAGATGCCTTAGTTCATAAAGTCCATCCTGAGGGTGACTGAGGACAGCCTTGTTCTCAGAGAAGGACAGATGCAGTTCCTTCCCAGACCACACGAGCCCACATGAGCTGCCACCTATGTGTCTGTTAAAGGAAAAAAAGAAAAAAGGGAGAAAATAGGATTCAACCTGAATTCAGTCACCCAGGGCCCAGGTCGGGAGGTTGGTTAAAATCCTGTGGCGTCTCTGAGGCTGGGCCCAGCAGGGTGAGCCACATGCCCTCCCCTCCTGCATTTTGAGGTCACTTCTACTCCAGGAGATGAGACCACACTCCACCCCGCAATAAAGAAACATGAGGGAGCTAGTGTTCTTGTGCCTTCCTGGCCAAAGAGACAAATAGGTATTCACTGAAGGCCTCATCTCTTTTTCCCCCAACGACTATTTTGGCTAAGCCCCAATGCTTTCCTGAACTTCCTACCTTATTTCCCCTGGACCCTCTGTGGCTCAGCAGGTTTTCTTTTCTGTTCTTATGACTACCTTTTGTTTCATGCTCATATCACTAGCAGCCACCATGGTTTTCGGGATGTTGATGACCATGTTTACAGAGTGCTCACATGACACCAAGGGCTCACACAGGGACTCCGTGGTTAAGTCACCCATCCCCCATTGTTCAGGTGAGTTATAAAGCTGGGAAGCAGGGGGTTGGCAATCTGAACTCTGTGTGGCCTTGAGACCCATGCTTTTTCACCCTAGCAGCCCTCCTAGAGGCTCCCAGAGCTTCTGGAATTTTGAGCAACTCTGTCCCATGGGATAGCAATGGGACTTCCCGGGCTATCACTTTCACTCTTCCAAGGGGCTTTCGGCACTGTCCTGGATCACGGCCAGGAAAGCAAGAATTACATTTTACATTTCACAGGGGAGAGATTAAGGACCAGTCAGGGTCACTTGCCAGAAGCCCACAGCGAGATGGCACCTCCTCCCAGCCACTCTCACCTCCAGAATAAGAGAAAGCTCAGGGCTCCCCTCCACTGCACCCCCACAAGGTCTCAGGTGAGAATGGGCAGTGGGGGGTTCACATTCCATCTGCATGTGATAATGTGAATCACCAATCACCAGAAGAGACTTTTCTGAGCACCTCAGGGCTGAGAATCAAGACCTCATGTAGAGTGATGCTCCAGGTAGAGACAGGCAAATGACCAGGGGCTTTCTTTTCCCTGGGCCTCTTCCCACTGTCTTCCTTCCACATCTGTCTCTGTGAACAAATTTCTCCTTTTCTGTGATGACCCTCTTGGGATTAGGGACCACCCTAATGACCTCATTAGGACCTGATTGCCTCTGTAAAGATCCTAGAGCAACTGAAGTCACCTTCTGTGGTCATAGATGTGAGGACTCCAGTATATCTGCTTTTGTGGGTTACAAAAGTTCAGCCTCTGAACGAAGGACAGAACTGAAACCCCCAGGATAAGGGGTCAGGGACAGGACCCAGTGTGGGATGGGATCCACCACTGAAAGGGCCTGAGAGGCTGCGGACCAGCTGCTACAGCCGTGTGTGCTCTGCCAGGCTTGCCCTGATGTGAGGACTGAGGAGCACACACAGTTTTGAGGGTTGGTCCCAGAGGGCAGGGGAAGAAGGAAAGCCAGTGCAGGGCACAGTGTGAGATGATGGTTACTGGTGGCAAGTGGGCCCAGTCTTGCCAGGACCTTCCAAGGAAGGAGGTAGAAAGTGTCTCAGAATTGATACATGAGGGAGGGACTAGTGGGCTATTAGCCACTGATTCCTGCCCAGGGTCAAGTGTCTGGGTCCTGTGCAGGCTGAGCTGGTGCCAGAGGTCCCTGGAAGCCTCAGGCCAAGGGGCAGTGAGAAGTACCCAGGAGATCAGGCAGGACAGAACCCCTGCCACCTGCTCTTACCTACCTTTCCCTGCCCTGCAGCCAGAAACACAAACCCGTGATCTCTCAGCATCCTTCAGTTTCCAGCTCCACATGTCTCCATCTGCAGCCTGTCTGCCAGGGAGCTCCAGCGTGTGGGGTGAGGTGGTTTGTGTGTGTGGTGTCCACGATGTAGGTTTGTGTGTCACATCTGTGTGTGTGGTGTGTTGGGGGGGGAGTGTGGTGTGTATGACGAGAGTGTGTATTCATGTATGGTGTGTGTGATGTGTGTGAATGTGGTGTTTGTGTGGTGTGTTTGGGGGAGGAGGGTGTAGTGTGTATGTTGAGTGTGTGTGTCGTGTGTGTATGTGAGGGGGTGTGGTGCGTGTGATATCTCTGTGTATTGATGTGAATGTGCCAGGCTGCATGTGAGCCATGTGTGGTGTGTGTACCGGGTGTGCGTGTATGTGTGCTGAGTGTGCATTTGTGTGTGCTGGGTGCACATGCACGTGCACTGGGTCTGTGTGTGTGCTGGGTGTGGAAGGATGTTTGCTGTAGGCAGAGGGGATGGAGCTTCCCTGGGGAGGCAGAGATCAGAGGGTAGAGCCAAACCCCACAGAAGGTGAGGGAACAGAAGAAAGTGTTAAAAAGACACAGAGGGAGGGCGAGGTGTCAGTGGAGGGGCGGGTCCCTATGGGCACAAAGGCAGGTGGGGAGGAGGGCGGGTTGCACAGTGGGCCTGCTTCTGGGCAGAGGAGAAGGAGCTCAAGGCCTGACTGCTGTCAGCACGGACCTTCGTCAGGGGGGTGACTGCACCCCACAGTCACTGCATTCTGGGCGGAGCTGGTGGTGGAGGTGCCCCAACTTGGGGAAGATGGATCCCTAGACCTGCAGAGAAGATCGAGGGTAGGACTTGGCGATACCAGGAGGCAGTGTGACTCCACATCCTTGTCTTACACAACCATGAGTGGCAAGGACTCAAGCAAACCCTTAGTTCCAGCTGGATTCAACTTGTCTCTTTTCGGAAGCCTGGTACCTGTGTGCTCAGGGTGCGGGGACAGTCACAGGCGACTTTCTGGACTTACCTTCTAGGTAGAAGTCCCCTGGAGGGCCAAGATGGTGAGAATCCTAAGGTAACAATTACGCAACGGACAAATGTCACTTGCCCCCAATCCTTTGGCTGTGTTTTTGTCATACCTCTGGGAAGCCATGAGACCTCAAGCTGCCACCGTGCTTCCAGCGTTTCTAACCGGGGAAGGCAGCCCAGCAGGGAGATTTATGACCTGCTGGGGGTTGGGGTACAGGGGGAAAGTAAGTGCCTGCCAGAAACAGCCAAAAGCTGTTGTCTCTGGCTGCAGGCACAGGTCTCGGGGGGATTTCACGAACACGCTGTCAGTTGTGAGGCCACACGGCCGTGGGGCCACAGCCCTCTCTCTGGCCTTCACAAGCACATAGGACAGCAGATTTTGCAGATACCTCATGGGGAAGGGGAATTTTCTTGGCGAGGTCTAAATAAACAAAGCAGCAGGCATAGAGAGTAAAGCCAAGACTTTCAAAAGACGAGGAGCCAAAATATTTATTTATTTTTTTTAAAAAAAGAGCAGATTTTAAATCTTTCTCCTATTAATACTCTCACTTTTCTGTTGACTTGGGAAATAGCCAAGTGATTAAAATGAACAAAGCGAATGCCGTGAGCTGAGGAGGAAGAAGGAAAACAGACGCCAAAAATGGACAAAGCAGGAGGCTTGGGGATGAGTGTTTGGTCTGCGGTCGAGTGTGTGCGTGCTTTTCCTTCTTCATTCCGTTTCTCCGCTTTCTATCGCCCTCATCTGAAATACGTAGCAAAGAAAAATTTAAGCTACAAGAGGACATCTTCAAACAGTAAGATCTAGCAAACATCGGCCTGAAATCTATATTGGCCTTCTAAAAATCCACACTTGGTTCCTCATGCTAACCTCAACACCAGACCAAGGGTCAACTCTTATTTTAACCAATATAAGTAACCACCACATCCCCCAAATGATTAGAAACCCACTGTTGACAGATGAAATAAGAGATCTGGGGTCAGCAACCCTGTTCTGCAAACACTGGCCACTCCTCCCCTTCAGGTTCAAGAAAGGACTATCCTTCTTGGTCCCCTGCTGGTGGTTCCATGGGGCTGGCGCTGGACAATTACTTAGGGTGGAAATGGCACCTGCCGCTTTCAAGCTAGAGCATTTAACTGCCCGAGCATTTAATTGGTTTCAGAACTTTCATCTCTGCTATGGTGACCAGCAACATTCCAGGCAGGAGAAATCAATTTTTTCCTGTTTCAGTTCACTAGAGTGAATTACTGTAGCACAACCAAGTTTATCCTAATTGATACAAGATTTGTTTATTTTTGAACTGCCTAATAGCAAAAATACAATAAGTGGATGGATGGATGGATGAATGGATGGATGGATGGATGGAGTGAGCTGGTAGACAGGGCTCTTTGTCTATAAATCTCAACCACAAACTTTGCAATTCCTCCAGGATACAAACTCCTACAATGCAGGGACTGTGAATGTTGTTGAAATGAGAGCTCCATTAGAAACCAAAAAACAAAACAAAACAAAACAAAACAAAAAAAAAACAAAAAAAAACAAAAAACCATAATGAAGACCCAAAAGGATCCTCTGCATATATATCTCAGACAGATAGCTCTTCAGCCTGGGGATAAATCTGTGCAGGGCAAGGTTTCAAGTTATCCAAGCTCCAACTAAGTGTCATCAGTAACTGTTGTTAATTTTGCAGTCTCAACAAAAACACAAAACAAATGTGCTTTCATCTTCAAACAAAGCAATGCATAATAGTGGAAAGAGTATTATGTTAGGGTCAGAATAAAGTGGGAGCAATGCCTGTTTCCATCAAATTCTAGCTCTAGGATCTTGGAAAAAATCACATAACTTCTCTATACCTCATTTTTCTCAACTCTGGGATGGAAATGTCACTTGACCAGTCTACACCATGAGATGGTGAGTTTGAGGTTGCTTGAAGTGACTTGGTGTAACCCCCCTCAGCACATTGCAGTATATTTCAGGAACTCTGCCAATTGTGCTTGGCACCAAGAGATGCTTCGTAACTAATGCTACTATTGGTTCCATTGTTATTCTATGGTTAGTATCCTTGCAAACAAACCCCTGTTAACGATGCCAAGGTCATACAGAACCTACGTAATGTGCCCCTTGTTAACCAAGCTCCGTCATTGTCCTGAAGCCAGGAGGACACCCAACAGGTGGTCTGTGGTCTCCAACAGAAGTGCCTTGGGACTTCTTGGTTGTTGAGATCCAGCTTGTCCATGCTGCCATGAACAAGGAAGTTCTCGGCAGCAGGGAGAGGTTTTCCCAGCTACTAGACTCCCGGCCAAAAGAGGTATGGGCAAAATGTGTCTCAGTGATCCTCACACACCTGCTCTGTCCTGTGTCCCCTCTTCAAGTCCTTCCACTTCAGGGCATCCCAAACCAGAAATGCATTTACTGTGTAACTAGCAGGGACATTTCAGTTCTAGACTTAGTGTCTGAGGTGTATTTGGGGCAAGTGCTTTCTTTTTTCATCAACTACTCAGGAAACGTTGACTGACAGCTAAAATAGCCAAAAGCTACAAAATCTATTCCATCACCTCGAGACTTGTGACATGTGCCTGTGGAAATATCACAGAAGGGAGGCCCATGGCCCTGTGCATAGTCCAGCAGGTTCAAGCATAAGAGGAGGGTTCACTACTTTACCTACCTGAATTGTATGTGGTTTTATTATCTGTACAGTGTGAGGTTTTGACATCTTAAAAAAACAAAAACAAAACAAAAAAACAAAAACACCTGTTCCAGCTGGGGAGAGACTGCCCTTCCCTGGGCTAGCCAATTCTAAAAGGCCCAGCAAGCATGGCTTTGACATTGCGAACTAAGCAATCCAGGCCAGATTTCCTCTTGCTGGCCTACCCAGCCCAGTAGGCAAAATTCCTTTCTTTATCATCCCAGAACCAGCTGGAGACTATCCCATAGTTAGAGCCACAGAAGTTATTCAAACTTGCTAATCGCATCCTGCTCACCTTGTCCTGTCTCTCCTTTCCCACAGAAACCCATGGCCAACCCTTTCCCCTACTCCTGTCTTCCGCTCACTTCCTGCTTCCCAAAACCCAGCGCTTGCCCCTATGATCACGCACGGATGTGATGAGCCCTCTCTAGGACCTGTGAGTTTAATCAGCTTCGGAGGTTTTGGGATGTGTGCCTCTCCCATGTCTCCCCCTGCGACCACACCTAACATATCATAGAAAAAGAGACAAAACAGATGACCTTTCCAAGCGTGAAAACCATTGAGAAGGGGCACAGCCTATGCCTGAGACTGGGCAGTAGGTCTCAGGACTGTAGTGAGAAGTCAAATCCCCAAACCTTGAACATGGTGCACACTTTCTATACCAGTTATTTTAATTCTAGGGCTTTATTCTAAGAAAATAATGAGTTAAATGTAGATCTGATTTTTATCGCTGTTTTATTTAGAGTTGTGAAAATTTTGAAATCATGATCAGCAACAGGAGATAGATCAAATACATTTGGGACCTGTGCACTATTGAATTCCAGGGGTGTCCTTAAAATCTGCACTCGAGAACAATCTTTCTGTCTGCCAAGGGAAAACATTGACTATATAACTAGGTGTTTTAAGGCTAAACAACAGTATATGTTGTATGGCTCTAGCCCAGCCTCATTGTTTAAGTTTGTATATGTACACTGGGGGAAACACCCCAATGGTGCTAATATCAACTTTCTCTGAGGGTGGTTATGGGATATTTTAATTTCACTTCACTTTTTTTTATATATTTCCAAATTTTCTACCATGAATATCTTGTCTCCTAGGAATCAAAATACCATGCAGATTGTGTGTGTGTGTGTGTGTGTGTGTGTGTGTGTGTGTGTGTGTGTGTGTTTAATCTATGGAATAAGAATCTGGAATGATAGGAATCATTATGCAGTTCTTTATATTTAATACTATCATTATATAGTAACTCCTTTCAAGGATATCGTCTGGATTTAACAACTCACTCCTCAAGGTCCATTTCCGTGAGTGTAAAGGCTCTGCAATGATTAGATCACTGTGAATATTTAATACACAAGAGTTCTGGTAAGATTTGGCAGGAGAGAAATCACTTTACAGAAGAAGCAAAATTAGAGAGTTGGGGGTGACTGACTTCTTCTCTGTATTAGAAATTGATTATTGATGGAGTTTGGGATTGGGTGGTTTTGTGGTAAGAGGAGAAAAGCTTTCAAAATAAGCTTTGGAATGGTCATGCTCAGGATAGAGCTGGACAGAAAAATCATTTCTATAATTGTTAAAATTGCTCAATAGGCTGAGTGTGGCTCTAAGCCACAAGACCTTGTCCAGACACATCCCCATACACATGTGGGCAGTATATGCCTTTGGCCCCTGTGCAGCAGGAATTAACTTCTAAACTCAGCCCACGCTGGTTCACCTGACTTTCACCCCTGCCAACACCCACTCATTCAAGGGCTGGGCTGGGTTTGCTCCAGGGTGTTAATGCATGCTCAGACAAAAATAAAAAACGTATGTTATGTGATAAACTGTGCTTTTATTCTGTACTGGGTTTTGTGAAAGCAGCCTGCACCCTCAGCACATCTGGAACCAGCACTGGGTCTCAGCTTCTCAGCAATAAGCACTGGGTAATGGAAATAAACATTATGTAAGGAACATGCATCATTTACTAGCCCCAGACAGGAAGCAAATGAATTTCCTTGTGCACAATCTCCTGGACCACCATACCTGAAATCACCAGATGTGGACTTATTTGGAAACTCCTCATGGTGAGGTTTGGAAGCCATCTCCACTCTCATTCCCAAAGCAAAGATGCCTACCCCCTTTTAAGAGAAAATATCAAGTGTCTTCAGATTATTGCCTTTCTCCAAAAGTTATCTTACCCAGAGAATGTGGAGGACAAATGTCCAGGCCAGACTGAAAGTTCAGTCTGTTGTCTTTTGTTTGGGTTTGTTTTGTGTTGTTGTTCCCTATTCCTCTGTCAACTCTAACAGAACTCTTTCCCACAGTCCAGCTTTGGAGGCAAGCCTGAAGTGATGATTCCAGAAAAGCTGTGATCAAGCATGATTAGGAGCTTCACTGAGAGGAGGTGTTCACTGAAATCCTCCAGTAAAGCTGAGTTGGCGTCGCCAGCCCTGGGTCATCACTGTGGAGCTGTCAAGAATGAATGAAGCAATGATAAGAGCATTGAAATATTCAAGAGTACATATGCCTAAGGTACAGGCTGTGTCCAGTTTTCTTCTAAGCACTTTATATAATTCATCTAACTTAACACTCTGCACATCAGGGAAGACAAACACTGCACAGCATGGAGGTTGGGCAGAACACCACTTAGAGAGGTATCTACCAAAAATCACTTCATGCCCACACCTGTGTGACATATACAAACATGGGGAAAGTAATATGTTCTATAACACAGGGTATTGCTTTAAAGCAGCATTAAAAATCACAAAACAAAACAAAACAAAACAAAACAAAACAAAAAAAAAAACAGTTTAAAGTTATAAGCCCAGGTGACTTTCCTGACATTAGGGTTGTTACATGGTCTAATTTCAATATTGATGAGACGGGAGAACCACCAATATATAGAGACAGTGGAAAGGTTCAGAATTGAACTCTGGAGCCAGATCGCCTAGTCTGAATCCCATTTTGTACTGTTCTTGCTCCCAAACAGTGAGTGAGTTGATTAAATTTGGGAGTCTTGGCTTCCTATCTGTGAAATGGGGGTAATAACAGGAGTTCCATAATAGGCTTGGTATGAGGGTTAAATAAGATGATATTCAGATGGAGTGACATCATCCAGATGGCAGACTAGCTAAATCCAGGCACTTGTTCCCACACAGGAACACTAAGTAAAGTAGAGATAGACCAAAGTAAATTTATAGAAGATTTGGGAAGCAAAAAATCTATAGCAACCAAGTAGACAGTTGAGAAGAAGCCACATCCAGAATGCTAGGAATGTTTGTGATGTTTTACTTGCTCTTATCCCATGCCCAACTGGTATGTACATACTATAACAGTATGATTTAGAGGATGTAGCTATCCAGTCCCCATTTCCCTTCCCTGAGACAGAGAGGACAAAGTGTATCTGTTTGCAATATTTATTCTGTCTGGGGCTGCCTGAAGGATTGGTCTCAATTTCACCTAACTCTAAGCTTAGAAACCTGACTCAGGCTAAGAAAAGTCATGAAGGGCAACAGGCATGGTTCATGAAAGATGCAGGGAGACTAACGTCCTGCAGATACATAGGGCAAGAGATTATTGATAGAGAAATATGACAAAACAGCTAAGGCCCTGAGAAGAAGCAGGGGTAAGACTCTTAGAGAAATTAAGATACTTAAAAGCAGCCGTATATACAGGGGGAATTTAAAAAAACTTATACACAGTCTGAGGAAGAAAATAGGCCTAGAAAAGATCTGAGGAGACCATGAGCTCTCACACCAGGCTGATTATTGATGGTCTCTCCTGCACAGAGCTTCTCTGTAGAAACTAAGAGAGATGGGTGTTTTGTCAAATGATCAATTTTTAACAATATATCACAAGAAATACAAAGGAACAGGAAAACATAACCCACCCAAAGAAACAAAATAAATTTCCACAGTCCATTCCTGAAGAAACATGGGCATAACACTTAATAGAAAAAGACTGCAAAGTAACTGCTTTAAATATGCTCCAAGAGCTAAAGAAAAACAGGGACAAACACTAAAGGAAATAAGGAAAATACAAACAGTATAAAGGGATAGAAAGCATTTAAATTACAGATATTCTAAAGCCAAAAAAAACCCAAAAAACAAAAAACAAAAACAAGAACTGAAGTGATCAATTCCCTAGAGATGTTCAACAGCAACTCAAACAGGCAAAAGAAAGAAAGAACCTGCGAACCTGAAGATAGGTCATATTAAATTATCAAGTCTGGAGAAGAAAAAAAAAAAGAATGAGAAGAGTGAACAGAGTCCAAAGCACTTATAAGACATTATTAAAAGGACCAATATTCACATCACAGGAATCCATTTAGGGGAAGAGAAAGAACAGTATAGAGAGATTAGTTGAAGAACGCATGACCAAAAATTTCCCATTTAAAGAAATTTAAGGAAAGATGTGTATCTACAAATCCAAAAAGCTTGATGAACTCAAAGTCGAATAAATTCAAAGATAGCACACTGAGACAAAACTAGGAAAAATGTGTTTATCTCCTTAGAGAAAATGAATCAATTATAATTTTCAGTGAGTTTCTAGGAAGTGTAATACAGCTGCCATTTAGTTACAAAAATGCTTTTTTTAAAAAAAATGTGTATTATCCACCATTATGTTTCTTGATTTATAGGTTGATATCTTTGTGAAATGAGGTCTGGTGATTTTTCTTCAAAATACAACATTTCAGAGTGCTGTTCCTTCATGTTCTACAAATCACCATTTCTCCCCCTAGAGAAATGTCTGTGCTCATGTATTTTTTTTTCCTTTTTCATCTTATCATTATTTTATTAACATACCCTGTTATATTAGTATCTGGTGTACAATATAGTGATTCAACTATTCTATACATTAGTCAGTGCTCATGATGATAAGTGCACTCCTTAATCCCCATCACCTGTTTTACCCGTTAACCACCCCCACCTCCCCTCCAGTAACCATCAGTTTGTTCTTTTTAGTAAAGAGTCTGTTTCTTGGTTTGTCTCTCTCTCTCTTTTTTCCCATGGTTCATTTGCTTTGTTTCTTAAATTCCACATGTGAATGACTTTAGATAGATAGATCACATATTCTTTTTTTTTTAATTTTTATTTTTTATCTGACAGAGAGAGAGAGACAGATCACAAGTAGGCAGAGAGAGAGAGAGAGGAAGCACGCTCCCCGCCAAGCAGAGAGCCCGATACGGGACTCGATCCCAGGACCCTGAGATCATGACCTGAGCCAAAGGCAGAGGCCTTACCCACTGAGCCACCCAGGTGCCCCTAGATCACATATTCTTCATCCATATTCTATTGCTGGACATTGAGCTGCTTCCATATTTCCATATTTTGTCTACCATAAATAATGCTGCAATTAACATAGGGGTGCATATATCCCCATATTAGTATTTTTGTATTCTTTGAGTAAATAACCAGTAGTGCAATTACTGGATTGAAGGGTAACTCTATTTTCAATTTTTGAAGAACTTCCATATGGTTTTCTACAGTGGCTGCACCAATTTGCATTCCCACCAATAGTGCAGGGCTCCTTTTCCTCTACATCCTCACTAACTTACATTGTTTCTTGTGTTCACTGGTGAATTCTACCAGATACTTAAAGAAGAATCAACTCTAATATTTATCACCCTTTTTTTCAAAAAACTGAAGAGGGGTAAGCTGCTCCTAATTCATTCTGTGAGGCCAGCATATGTGTGATAGTAAAGCCAGACAAAGACACTATAGGGAAAAGAAACTACAGACCAGTATATCTTATAAATATTAACGTAAAAATTCTCAAAAAGTGTTAGTGCACTGGATTCAACAACACATTAAAAGGATTAAACATCATGACTCAGTGGAATTCATTCCTAGAAAGCAAGGATGAGTCAACATTTAAAAAAAATAGTAATAACTGAACAACAACAAAAGCAATCACATGATCATTTGAATTAATGCAGAAAAAAAGCATTTCACAAATCTAAAAATTTCAACACTCATGATAAAATTCTCAAAAACTAAGAATAGGAAAAAAACTTCAACCTGATAAAGGCTTTACATGAAAAACCCACAGCTAACTTTATACTCAATGATGGAAAACTGAAAGTTTTTCCTCTAAGACCAGAAAGGCAAAGCTGCCTGTTTTCAACAATTTTATTCAACACAACACTATAAGTCCCAACCAGAGCAATTAGGCAAGGGGAAAAAAAAGAATAAGTAAAATGGAAATTGGAAAAGAATTAGAAATTGGAAAAAAAGAAGTAAAACTACCTTTGTTCACAGACAACAAAATTTTTTATGTAGAAAACTCTATAGATTTAAAAAAAAATACACACACACACCAAAAACTTGCTAAAACTAAAGAACAAAAGTGATTCAGCAGTTATAGGATACAAAATCAACTGCAAAAATCAGTTTCATTTCTATACACTAACAATAAGAAACCCAGAAATCCAGAAAAGAAATTAAGAACATGACTCTTTTTTACAATAGTATTAAAAAAATAATAAAATAAAACACTTAGGAATATACTTAATGAACAAGGTGAAAGACCTGTACACTGTTGAAAGATATTAAAGACATTAATAAATAAAAAGGCATCCTATGTTCATGGATTGGAAAACTTAATACTACTAAGATGCCAATACTATGCAAAGGTTCAGTGCAATCCCTCTCAAAATCCCTAAGACATCTTTCTTTGCAGAAATAAGAAATTCATACTAAATTTTGTATGAATCTCATGGAACCCTAATAGTCAAAACAATCTTGAAAAAAAATCAATTCCTGATTTCAAAACTTAGTATAAAGCTTCAAAAATCAAAACAGTGTTGTATTAGAATAAAGGTGGGTGGATACAAGAATGGAATAGAATTCAGAGTCCAAAAATAAACCATCACATATCTGGTCAGATGATTCTGTCAGGTGTGCCAAAACAGTCAATGGGGAGGGGACAATGATGTTCCCAACGATGTTGGGGAAACTGGATATCTGCAGTGCAAACAACCAGAGTTGAACCCTTACCTTTCACCATAAGAAAAGTTAACTCAAATGAATCAAAGATCTAAATGTAAGAATTGAAATTATAAGACTCTTGGAAAACATAGAGGGAAGCCTCATGACATTCATTTTGGCAATGACTCCAAAGGAATCGGCAACAAAAGAAAAACCCACAAATTTACTTTATGGATATCAAAAAGTCTAGTGTATCCCAAGACACTACTAGCATAGTGAAAATCAGTACATATGATGAGAGAACATATTTGGAAGTCATGTATCTGATAATGGATTAATTTTCAGAATACAGATAACAGATCGATTTTCAGAATACATAAAGATTTTCCCCACTTCTTACCCATTGACTTGGAAACTCTCTCAAAGGGGTAAGCTTGGGGCAATCATAGAGCTTGCATCACTTTTTCCTGTCTTTCAAGGGTTACTGTTCTCCATTGTGTGATGTCCATTGTTTTGAAAATTGTCATTTCATATTTCTTCTCTATTTTTTTTTCTTAGGTAGGTGCATCATTCCAGTCCTTATTACTCCATCTTGCTCAGAAACAGAAATCTACCCATGGGGCTTTACATTTTTTTAATCTTTTTTTTTTAATTTCTTTTCAGTGTAACAAAATTGTTTATGCACCACACCCAGTGCTCCATGCAATACATGCCCTCCATAATACCCACAACCTGACTCTCCCAACCTCCCACCCACCGGCCCTTCAAAACCCTCAGATTGTTTTTCAGAGTCCATAGTCTCTCATGGTTCATCTCCCCTTCCAGTTTCCCTCAACTCCCTTCTCCTCTCCATCTCCCTATGTCCTCCATGTTATTTGTTATGCTCCACAATAAGTGAAACCATATGATAATGGGGCTTTACATTACAAATAAAAACAGTCTTTCCCAGGGAAAAAGAAGTAATTTGGGGAGAAGCTTTTCTTCCATTGGTGACAATTCTAAGGAAATATGTGACCAAGTGTATAACAGGATCTCATTATGGAGGATTTTACCTCTGCTTGGTACCCCGGGGAACTATCTGTGGCATGGAAGGAAAGGTGTCAATGCTGTGGGAAGTACAATTCTCTCAGGAGTCAGTAGGGGGAAGCACCCCATGTTCAGAAATGGTACCCAGACCAGCCACATCTGACCCCTCTCTGTTCTAAGAGGAGGAAACTCTCTCCCTGGGTGAGGAGGTCCAGGCCTGTGACCAGGAAGAGGGGACAATCCATTCATTCTGCTAAGCATCCTCAACCGTGGTGTTAAAGTACAGACATCAACTAGTATTTGGAAACAACTGAATCCAGCCCTTTTGGTTTTTACAGGGGAGGAAACAAAATGAGCCACAAAATGTTAGGGCAAACAGACTTAAATATCCTGACATCAGGTGTTCCTGTGGAGCCCTGGGGAGTGTGCCCATGCCTGAGAGGATTCTATAGAAGATGGGGAAGCCAGAGGGGAACAGAGAGAGGACTGCAGGCCCATTCCTTCATGCTTCAATCTAAGCAGCTCGTTTTACATATTGAGAAAATTTTATCAGAAAAATTACTCATTTGATCCAATTCCTTTAATAGTCAGATGAAGAAGCAAAATCCCCAAAAGACTTGCCTCAGGTCCGACAGCAAGTTTAGAACCCAACCTGGGATCAGAAGCCTTCCCTCCTGTGTCCTAGTGCGTGTGATGCTCTTTACCACGTGCGCGCCACAGAAAGGATGCTGGCGAGTAGCACAAAGGCCGCAGGGGTCAGAAGTCCCTGATTCCTTAGGCAAGATAATACATCACCACAGACTTGTGGCAAGGACCCAAGAAGCAAATAGCTACAGAATGATTTGTGAAGAGTAAGATACTGTACAAACCTCAGGAATTTCTTATGACTAATTATTAACGTGAGGACTGTTGCCCAACTGGGTTGACAAATGCAGGAAGGCTGATTTGCAAGCTGATGTGACATGCACCGTGGTGGCGTGTTTTAACCTGGTGTCGACGTTGGTTCTCTTTATTACCATATGGCCTGGTGATCATTCCACCCACCACATGCACTCAAAGCTGTGGATGACTTGTCCATTGAGCCTTTCCCATGAGTGGGCCTGCAAAGGGGAAGGGAGAGGGGAGGGCACAGTGGCCTGCATGGTTGGCAGAGTCCTGGAGGGAGACCTGAGGTTCTGAACGACAGCTCTTGGAGCATCAGAGACCCCTCACCTACTCCCTCCAAGCCAGCCCAGAACTTAAATAAAAACCAGCTACACGTGAGGCACAAAGCAACGCTCAGCAGCTACCAACGAATGGGTTTCACACTTTGGCTCTAATTAAGTTAGGAATGAGGAGAAGAAAGTGAATGTCCTTTGTGGGAAAGACACTAAGGCTGGTATACTGTGTGTGAAGAACCACAGGACTCAGTATGAAGGTTCTGAGGGAGGCCTGTGGCGTGGTTTTTGACAGACAGATTCACGTCTGTTGTTTTTATTTGTTGACACGACACCAGAGACTGTGTCATAAACTCTACTTAGACCAGAAGGAAACTCAGAGGTGATCTATTAGGTTTTTTTTTAAATTCATAACCTACACAAAAATCCCTTTATTTTTAGTTTCTATAGCTCTAAAAACAGTCAAAATAAAATAAGCCTCAGTGCCAGAGCCAATATGTAGCTACAGACACATAACTCAACCGTGTGTGCCTTCATTCACTCCATCACCGGACAAGCCGGCTTGATGCTGTTGTGAGGAGTGCGGTGCGGTGCAACCCCCCCCCCCCCCCACAGGGGAGAGATGATGTTCACACCTGCTGAAGTGAACAGAGGGATCTGGGGGCTGGCCCAGTCACTCTGCAGCACTGACTCACCAGAAACCTCTCTGCGGGCTTCTGAAAGGTGTGCAGTTAAGCTGGGCACACAGTCTGGCCAAGGACACACACTGGTTGAGGGCTGTCCCTCCCAAGGACGGAGCATCTGGCCCCATGAGCACACCCAGCCAGCACACCTCCACCAGCTTGGGGAAGGGGCTCTCGATCCACTCAGGCATCAACACTGGGATAGTGGGCATGACCTCCCAGGGACTTATGTCTGAGTCTTAGAGAAATCAGCAGCAAGGTGATAAAATGCTGGAAGGTAATAAACATGAACTTGAGGCCTTCCTTCCCAGAGTGCAATACAAGGGGAGGTCCTGGAGGCTCTGCAGGTCCCCCCCTTCCCCTGCTCCCAACACACAACCTCAGAGGGTTGTAAGGGAGCAGTGCCACAAAGGAGAAAGCATGACACCTGGTGGAGAACCGGCACCCAGCAGCCAGGACCCAACACAGAGCCACCCACAAGGGACCCCCTTGTCCCTAGCAGGTGTGTGACAGCCAATGGGATTTGACAAGCTCATGGGTACATGTGAGGGACCCCCTAAAACCCACCAGAAATCCTGGAGGGAACTTTAAGGAAGCCAATGTCCTACAAGAATAAGTGAGGGAAGAACCCATGGGATCAGAGTTACTCTTAATGGCAACCATTCCCACAGGTGGGAGCGACTTAGTGTCACCATATTTGACCTAGCATGCTTCTGGGGACATACTCGTCTGCAAGTCCTACTTGTGAGCCATGTCACCTCTATAAGAGATTTCAGTCTCTCTGAACCTCAGTTTCTCTGTTGAATGGTGACAGATTACCTCCTGGGGGTAACCGAGAACTATGGGGGACAAAATATAAAGGGTTTGGCAGGACATCCAGCACGGAGGGGGTGCTCGATACATGGCACCTTGGGTTTTTGCAGTTAGTCATAATGGAAGTGATATCACTCAGAGGAGTATTGATAGACAAGTATTAATGGACTTCGTAGTATTAATCGTTTAATGCAAAACCAGGTGCAGCTTGAAAGAGGAGAGTGTTAACCATTCAGGTGGAATCAAAAGACTCACTCATGGGCCAGGCTCTGAAGGCTGAACTAGAGGTCTCATTAAGCAGAAGAGGAAGGAAAGGTTATTCCAGACAGAAGAAGGAAGCAGGAAGGTTGTGGCAGGAAATGGCGTGGAACTCAGGGCACTCCTAACTGTCCAGTGGAGGAGCCCCTAACTGAGTACATTAAATGACAGGGACAGGACTGAGCTCTCAGGTCATGCATGGAGAGAGCCATGGCTGGGGCGGGGACTGCTCGTCAGAACACTAGGGGCATCCCAAGTTTAAACTTTGAAAAAAAAAAAAAAAAACCACTTTTCTATAAATAATATGGGTAACTAAATTGTTTAGAAAACCTGAGAGTTTGCCAAGAACAAACATCATATTGTTCACATTTTAACTGGAAAGATTACCAAACAATTCCTGTTTTTCGATCTGATTGTTAAAACCTGATAAGTCAGCTTATTTTGGTTAACGAAATCACTGGATTCCTCCCGCTACGTGATGTTGAACTGAATGAACAGAGACGGGAGGCAAAACTTGGCTTCCAGGAGTACCTGGACTCCCAGTGAGTTTCTATTAACAGACTAATTAAAGTAGGTCTTGATGGCTTTAGGAAATATGGGCTCATCGGGGTGTACAAACAAGGGCTCCTGGCTCCTGAGAGAACTAATTATAGCTTCATTTGGCAGGACTTCTCATCAGAGCCTCAACACATTAGGCTCCTGATACCTTGTATTGTTCAGTCCTCAGGAAAATATTTTTGTTTTGAAACTTAAACTGTTTTTGTGCTGTAGGGTGATGTGAATAGAAGCAGGCCCTTGTTCACCCTTAATTCTTTAGGGTTTCCCAAAATAATCCTTGTGGAAAATTCAGCGGCACCCAATGACAAAAATAGGATCATCAGACAGCCGTCAGCGGGCATGGAAAGAGTGGCCCCCCAGTTCTGTTCTTGTTATTGTAACACTTGGAAGGAGTAAGATGATGAGGGGGGTGTGCTTTGAACACATCCACTCATAAGCAGGCCCTCTAATTCTTGGAGATGTTAAGAAAAACATTTAAGATGCGGACATAAGGCAAAAATGGGGGTGGCATGACCTTTGATGATGACCACACCAGGGTGATGGTCCACAAGATCACTGAGGATTCTTCCAGTGCCTAGAAGAGCAGACCTGAGCTTGACCTACCGTTTACTATTTAGTATTGCAGGTTAGACACTGTGGAATGCGGTGGTATGTTAGTGACCCTGTCTGGTGTGAATGCACAGGATTTCTATCCTGTAGGAAAATAAGCGTGAGTATCACAGTTTGGGGGGTTTTATTGTTTTGTTTTGGTTTTGCCCTGTAGGGTATTCACCAGCCAGTGGTGGCCCTAAGTCAGCAACTTATTTCGATGCTGTTCCTGGTGGGCTGGAACCCTGACTCTCCACTGCTCTTCAAGTCAGCTCCTTCTTTTTACTGATGCTCTCGCTACTGAGCTAAATGCAGTATCAGGCTTGTGTTCATTTTATATCTGATGAGTCTTATGTTTAGCTCTTTGAAGGTTATACGCTGACAGAAATGACCAAGTAGATGGATGATGCCTGTCGGTGGGCATTGACCTGAGCCCGGGGATTTACTGTTAAGAAACCCTCCCTGGAAACACCCTTCTGTAAAGAACCATGCTCCCCATGTGATTTAGGTGAGCTGCAGATGCCTTCCCTCGTTTACCTATGACAAGGCCACACACGGACCCTCCAAATTCCCGTTCTTTGCCTCATCAATGATTAGCTGAATTGCATGTTGCCACTGACCTATCTGGACAACGTGTCTGCTAGCTTGAATTACTCAAACTCTAGTTAGGCGTCCTTCCCTCCCCAGTGAGGCCCCTGAACTTTGGCAGGCCTCAGCCTGAGCTCACATCAGAATGTGGACAGCCCCTCTTTAACACCCCTCTTTTAGGCCCCCTCCCCGAGAAGAGAGTTGGCTGGCTGAAAGGAAAGACATTGCCTGCTCAGCTGTCCTGTTCCACCACCTGCTCGATCTACTCACTCCCCACACACATTCTTGCTAGCCTTGCTTATTCCTCCCTTTCAAGGAAAATTCTTTTCCCTTTGAGATGGTCTGTGTAATGGTTAGCACTCTGGACTCTGAGATGGTCTGACCCATCTCCGTAATTACAACGGTCTTTATCAATAGAGTGTCTCCTTTCTTACGTCCAGATTTGTTTTTCTTTGACCCCATTCTGATGCTACCTCTCTTGTCCTCTCTGCCTCTCCTGGGGATTGAGACTAGGGCCACGGCTAGTCATGGACCCAAATCCCACGAGGGAACCTTGGACTTCCAACAAATTCAGTGACAAGCTCTCAGAACTTGTTGCCCAACATGCACATGACCAGAACACCAAGGAAAACTGTCAGCTTGTCAGAAATCCAGAATCCTGTGCCTTACCCTAGACCTTGGAATCAGAGTCTGCATTTTAGCAAGACTCCCAGGCTATTCCTGGGCACATCACAGTGAGAGAAGCCCTGCCAAGGAGCCCTGCCTCCCAGGCCCCCTCCCAACCCTTGCTCCATGTGGTTCTCAATCCAAAGGCAGTGCATCCCATAGGGAAGGTCTTTCACCACAGCCAGAACCTCAGCTGCTCTCTGCTCCAGCTGCTTGGAGAGGCACACAGAGCAGCACAGCTGGGTGCGAACACCTCGTAAAGGCCCTTGTCTGTGCTCATAAACTGCCCGGCTTAAACAGCCAGCTCTTTACGAGCACAATGCACTTTTTCTTTTTATCAGAGATCATCACCCTGTCATCCTTAGACAACTTTAGTTTCTCTTGGCTACCTCCTTTCCTCTCTCTGGGAAAAGTGTTAAAAACACACGGCCTGGCGGTCCTCCACCTCAAAGTCTCCATCCCTGGATTGGGGAGCATTAGGCCTTGGCTCTATGCATTACTGCCACAGTTTGGAACTGCACCTGGGGTCTGGCCACCACACCTGCCATCCTGTAAACCAGCAATCCACTGGCCTCAGGCTTCTTTCTACCCATTTGGCCAATCTGCCTGTTTGCTTTGCATTTCTATTCAGTGGCTCAGTGTGGGCAGGGATGGGTGCCTGCCTGGAGAGGAAGTGGGGGAGGCTCACCAAAGCCCTGAGTGGAATTATGTGGAAGGGAAGCAGGGTGGGGTGGCAGAAGGGCATTAACAAGCAGGCAGCCTGGGTTCTAAATCCAGCTCTTCCGCTGGCTGGTTATATGATATGACTAGTCCTTTAACCACTAGCCTTCAGTTGTCTCAACTGTGAGGGAAGGTTCTAGCGTAGTAGTTCAAAACTTGAGCATGTACCAGCATCCCCCAGAGGGCATGTTCAGTAGCTGGGCCCCAATCTCAGAGTTTCTGATGCAGCAGGTCTGGGTTGAAGCCTGAAATTTTTCTTTCTTTTCTTTTTTTTTTTAATTAACATACAATGTATTATTTGATTCAGGGTTGCAGGTCTGTGAATCATCAGTCTTACACAATTCACAGCACTCACCAAAGCACATACCCTCCCCAATGTCCATCACCCAACCACCCCATCCCTTCCACTCCCCTCCCCTCCAGCAACCCTCAGTATGTGTCCTGAGATTAAGAGTTTCTTATTGTTTGTCTCCCTCTGTGGTTTCATCTTGATTCATTTCTCCCTCCCTTCCCCTATGATCCTCTGTCTTGTTTCTCAAATTCCTCATATCAGGGAGATCATATAATAGTTGTCCTTCTCTGATTGACTTACATCACTTAGCATAATACCCTCTAGCTCCATCCACATCATTGCAAATGGCAAGAGTTAGGGGGTTTTGATGGCTGAATAGTATTCCATTGTGTATATGCACCACATCTTCTTTATCCATTCATCTGTTGATGGACATCTAGGCTCTTTCCATATTTTGGCTGTTGTTGACATTGCTGCTATAATCATTGGGGTGCACATGTCCCTTCAGATCACTACATTTGTATCTTAAGGTAAATACTCAGTAGTGCAATTGCTGGGTCATAGGGTAGCTCTATTTTTAACTTTTTGAGGAGCCTCTATACTGTTTTCCAGAGTGAGCCTGAGGCCTTTCATTTCCAGTGAGTTTCCAGGTGATGTTGATGGTTCAGGGACCCATACTTTGAGAACGAATGTATTAAATCCAAGTTCTCAGCCAGTTAGTTCATTAAATGCCCTCAGGACCTCTAAGAGGTTCTCCATACTCACGTCTCCCCAAGAGGTTCCAATCAGACTGAGCAGGACAGCTGCCCCATATCAGCATTCTTCAAAAGCTCCACTGGGTCATTCTAAAAGCTTTCAGAGCTACAAGATCCTGGTGGAGGTTTCTCAGCTCTCACATTTATGACACATGACTCAGAACCCCAGAGTGGCCCCTGCCCTGTGGGGGCTAATGGTAGAAACAAGGCAGGATGCCATTTACATATGTTGAGATTTCTCCTGAAAACCTGGTGACCATATGTCCCATCTCCCTTTCAAGCTGTGATTCTTCAAGGAGAGATACCACCTGGTATCCCCTCCTTCCCCTGAGAAGCTGGTAGAAATGCAAGCTCTTGGCCCCTCCCGGGGTCCCCCAAATCACAAAGTGGGTGTGAGGGCCCTTGAGATGGTTACTGATGCTGCTCATGCTGGAGAACCCCCAGGGAGGCTGAGAGGAAGAACGGTTTTCCTCTAACCAAAAGAAGACCAAATCCTCCACTGGGAACATTCAATGTGGCAAAGGGAGGTTGTCCCTGTATCCCTTCCTTGGGCTGCATAAGCAGCCATCTTAAAATCTGACTGCCTCAACTCTTCCATGCATAATCCTCCTCCCACGTGAAGCAGAATCTGCTGGCTTCAGAAGTGCCCCTTCAGGGAGCCAAAGATCCAGAATCTTCCCATCTTCCAACCTGAAGCCTCTGCCTAGACTCAGGGAGAGAGAGTCACGGGGGTGGGAGTCACAAAAGACTCTGGGAGGCTGGGCCATTTCCCCTCTCCCTGCTGCCTCAAACCCAAGCTGTGGGATGTGGTTTAGGGGTCCTTATGATGTAGAAACTTATTTCACAGTTTTGCCATTATTTATTAATAAGAGACAAAAATCCAGTGGTTCCTAGGGTCCAGGCCACACACTAGGTATGTGTGTAGTTTGTAATGTTCCCAGGGGGTCCAGAGTGAGGCTAAGGTGAGCTCAGGGTGGCCCATGGTCCACCAGCAGCCCAGGGTTAAAATTTTCAGGATGTGACCTGGGCAGTTGACATGCCGTCTGTAGGCCCCAGCTTCCTTGCCTGTGGTCCCCACTAGCTTGGAGGCAGGTGTTCTGCCCTCCTCCTTGACCTCAGGGGCCCAGCCCTGAACCAACTGTGGGCACCTGGCAGTCCCTCAACTTACTGAATAAGTGGATGGTTGGAGGTAGCAATAATATATATCCTACGGTATGTCTGAAAGGACAAAACAGGGGAAAGCATGAAAGGTGCTTGGCATGCTTCCAGGCAAACAGGTGGTGCTCATTAGCATTGGCTGTTGTGATCAGTCCACATTTTCATGTAGGAGATTTTCTCAGAAAAAACCCCACTGATACCTATAGAGGAAGTCAATTATAAACCAAGCTATGTCTTATTGATGTAAATTTGCAACTCTCATTCAAAGAAAAATGGATCCAGTTTTATGCTTCCCCCAAAAGTAAAAAGAAACAGCTGTCAGCTGGGTAGTGAGTGATGGACAAGTCCAAGGGAAGAGACTCCTTGACCACTGGTGGCCCTGGTGAGGAAAGCCCTGACCATGACCCCAATTCTGGGTCTCCTGCCCCGTGCCCTACACTGCACACACACTGCTGGGAAGGTCTATCATCTGAGCCCTGTGCACAGAGAGAAACGGTCGCCCTGGGGTTGCTGGCCACCAGCCAGGGTGTGGGCTTTCCCACAGAGTCTCAGGAAAGCTGAAAATTCCATGGGGTCACCTGCTTATTCCGGACCCTGCATCTCTCCTACGGCACATCTCCCAATTCCATGCATGACTCCAGGTCAGCATCATGTCATCCAATTCTGTGACAGAAGGGCACAGCCTTCCAGGAACACATGTGAAGAAAAGTTGACCAAACAGTTGACCAACAGGTCCCCCTCTCAGAGGGGGTCCTCGCAGGACCTGGCACCCAGAGTGTAGAGTCTTATTGGTCTATTCACATGTCGGACAAGGAATTTTTCAAAATGTCACAACAAACGACTCTCAGGTTGGCCAGATAGTTCTTGTCACCTTCGCACATGCCTGGTTAGAGCTGGGATGGGTGGGGAGGAAGGGGGAGAGATGCCTGTCCCAGCCCATCCCACTCCCCTTGGCCAGGCTCCAACAAACTTGAAGGAGAGCACCGGTTTCTGGAACCAGACCAGTCGGCATTCACTTGTCCCCTATGGCCCAGCTGAGTGACATCGGATATGTAAAGTTCTTCTAGCACCCTTTTCTCACCTGTGTGAGGACCATCATATTCACCATTGCCAGATCTTAGCGGGGTCTGAATGACTCATGAGTGTAAGGTCCCTCGTGTTCGATCAGCAGATGCTATTATGAGAAGTGATGACGCGCTGGGTCAGTTTTCACAGCCGGAGCTGTGGGGGGAGGGGTGTCCAGGCCTTGGAGCTTTAAAAAACAGGGTTGTTGGTGTCAGAGACAGCATGAAGCTGGAAAGGGAGATGTACCTAATTGGGTAGCAGGAGACCCATCCTCCATGCTCCCCACATGTCAGGCTGGCTCTCCTCCTGTGGTCTTTCCTGTTTCTTCTCTCCCCTCTAGTTGTCCACTCCCCCATCTCCTTTACCCAGAGTGATCCTTTATGCACAGGAACTCAACCATGCCATTCCCCCTCTCAGAACTTCCCAATATACCCATCTTACTGGAGTAATATTACAATCCAGGGTCTTCTCAGTGGCCTCCCAGGCCCACATGATCTGCCACCCTTCCACCCCATCACTGAACCCAGGGAGGCTATCCAGCACCTTGGTCTTTTATGGCCTTTCACCTTGCAGAGCCTCCTCTTTAGAAAGGCTTCCCCAGCTCGCCACCCAAGCTCTTTCCCTCACTGACTCTCCTCCCTCCACATCATCTCCCTCTGTGGCCTCGAACATGAGGCCTCAAGCTCATGAAGGGTGGGCTTGGACAGGACCCCCACTGCCTGGGGCAAATGTGTGGGTCAGGAGTGGCCAAACATCCCCACTCTGCCTGCCTTGCCCCTGGGAATGAGCACCCATCATTCCTGCACCCAGAGTTAGAAACTGATTCAAGCTCAGGTGTCACTGGGTGGCCATCGTGGGATGGTCCACAACATCTGCATTTTGCAGGGGTCTTGGGATCTTGACTAAAAAGCATTTTCTAGGGGCACCTGGGTAGCTCAGTGGCTTAAGCCTCTGCCTTCGGCTCGGGTCGTGATCCCAGGGTCCTGGGCTCGAGCCCCGCATAAGGCTCTCTGCTCAGTGGGGAGTCTGCTTCCCCCTCTCTCTCTGCCTGACTCTCTTCCTACTTGTGATCTCTGTCTGTCAAATAAATAAATAAAATATTTTTTTTAAAAAGAGCATTTTTTAAGGTAGGGATTTCAGGGACTTCCACGTTTCCTTCTGTAGGGAGCTGTGCACAAGGGGCTTCCAGTGCTTCTTGACATAGTTCCACAATCGATCCCCACTTTGTGGCTATCAGAAACCAACCTGCTAAACAGATCAGTGACACACCTGTGGCCTGAGCCCCAACCCTGAGTGCACAGCCCAGATTCTGGTGCTCCCTTGCCCTGCTGTAGACCCCAAGACTCAAAGACTCTTGGTTTCCATAATGAGAGCCAGCTTCCAATTTCTGGTACTGGTCATTCTAGATTGAAGAAATAATGAGCTTTGCCACAAAGATTGCTAAGCTCACAGGGAATACAGTCAATCACTGCTGACATCTTACAGAAACCCCAAAGAGATCACAGGCACACCCACCCTAGGAACTGGGTTCCTATTTTATCTTTCCTTGTTCATTTATTTATTTATTGGCCCAGGAGAGTCCATGAAGACTGGAATGACGACACTTGCTCTGAAAGGATGATATCAGTCTAAATCCCTGCTGTCAGGATAAATAGGAAGCCATTCACTGTTTGATTATCCAGCAAGAAATTCATGACTGTCCATAAATGTATAATAAAATGATCTGTTTATTCTAAAAGTTACAGGAACAATCTGTGTTTTCTTTCCCCACCCTTGCGCTTATCCTCCTTAGTGTGAGATGACTAATTGTTTTAACATGGTCATAAAAGCTGCGCACTCCTGCCTCCTTCCAGGTGCTGGAAGCCCTGCAGAACCATGAGGAACGTATGCCCCAGGGCAAAGCGGAATTGTGGAATCTGCATTCATTGGTTTCTCCTGTTTTCCTGTTATTTGTGACCCACAACCTCCTCCCATGGCAGCTTTGGGAGACAAGGATAGGCTCCTAGTAGGGACTTTCTGTGAGGGTGCAGACACCATCTTCTTGCTCCTAAGACCCAAAATGCAGGTGCGTGTAGTAACGTGAGCTGGGTCATGAATGAAGGTGGAAAGGGTTTCCAGAGCCTCCAGCAGACTGAGGGTCTCCACACCTTCTACCTCGAAGCCACATCATTCACCTCCTACCGCTCTCTGTTCACTATCTTTTGGCCCCACAGGGACTCTTCAAATACCCAAAACAAGTAGTTTTCAGTTGGTGATGCATGTTTTCTTTCTGGGATTCCATTCTATTTCACCCAATATGCATCTAAAGTATTACCATTTCAACATTTAGTCCTTCATAACATTATTGAGGTATTTTACATCCTCGTGTTTTATGGCAAGTCTTTAACAGCTCATGTGTATTTCACACTCAGCAATCACAAGCTATACTTCTCGTACTTAATGGCCACACCTGGCTGGGGGCTGCGGTAGTGGTCAGCACAGTTCCCAACCACAGAAGAAGGACAATTTCCTGCCTCAAAAGCTTTCAAGTGGAAACAAGAAAAGACCAGTAAGGGAAGAGTAAACTGCAGACCAATCACTTATGAACACATTAAAAAAAGAAAAATCTCAACCAAAATATAAGCAAACTGAATTCAATTGATACACATAAAAATAGAAAAGATCACGTCAAAGTAGTTATCAACCAGGAGCTTAAGGCTGGTGTGACACTAGACAGTGCACATGTGTGTATGTGTGTACCTGTCTGCGTGAAGACATCATGAAGAAAGTGGCAACCACTAATGATCTGCGGTTTCCTCTCAAGGTGATCCAATGCGGGGTGGCTTTTTTTTTTTTACTTTATTTTTTATGTTGCTTGTGCTTTTTACATACAAAAAAAAAATAAAGCTATTTTCATAGCATGAGAACAAAAAGGGAAGCACGCAACTCAAAATCAGAAATGAGATGAAGAACTAACAATAGAAACAGAGAAAAATAGAATAATTTTGAGAGAACATTTTGTTTCATTCCATGCACATGAAATAGAATGAATGAATGTGCTCTGGGAACATATGCAGCGTCTATATTTTTCCTTATCTAGAAAATAAATTTCTGACCTTAAAAAGAAGAGAATATTAAAACAGATGAGTTACCCCAGAAGAGTTGAGAATGTTATTGAAGTTCTGAACCTTCCCTTCAAGGTCCAGATAATTTTTATGACATCTGATGAAACCCCCAAATTTAAGTAACAGATAATTCCATTGACATTTTAGACATTCTAGGTCAATAAAAAAAGAAAACCACCTAATTATTTTTATTCAGCAAGTATGATACCAAATCCTAAGAAAACACAAAATGAAAATCAATAAACTTATCTTTTAGTGATTATTGATGGAAACATCATAGGCGAAATACTAGCAAATACAGTCCAAGAATACATTAAAGAAACAAGAAACCCCACTATATAGGGTTCCTCTGCAAAAAGCAAGCCTGGGTCGAGTTAGGAAGCTTTGGTCTGATCTGCAGGGGGCTCTGAAGTGTGAATTGCATCCCTCCAGTCTGCTCCAGCTGGGGGCAGGGTATTGGTTTTCTATGACCTGTTCCAGCCCAGTGTGACTGTGGGTCATCCCCACCTCCAGGAAATCCCTGAGAAAAGGGCCCCTGGGGTCTGAGGGTAACTCTCAGGTGGCAACTGTGAGCCCTTAGCAGTCTGCACTCCTGGCAGCTGGTAGATGAGAACACCCAGCTTGAATCAGATCTCAAGTGCAGGGTTCAAGAGTAGGGGCACCACCCACATCTCCTACTAAATCAAAGGAGAAGATGCCTGAATGCATCTCAAATTAATGCATGCTTTACTGAAAATGCAAACATTTTAAAGCCTAATTTTCCACGTTGAACTTTAAGTTTGACTTACAAATTATCATTCTATTTGTCTCTCTGGTAAAATCTGTATACATACAAACAGATTCTCATTTCCTCTTTGCTAATGTTCAGGTAATTTCAGATTTCAAAATAGGGAGTGTAGATGGCTCCCAGTGACTTGAGACCCAGGCTCCAGCCACCTTCCCTTAGAAAAAGCTTGTCAGGAGTTTGGTGCAGATTCAAAGAGGTAAAGAAATTACTTCTTTTTTTTTTTTTTTTTTTTTTTGGTGGAAGGGGCAGCAATGCTACATTGCAAGCGGCCTTGGACAAAGAGAATTGTGATTTATCTGCACAGGGAGAGGCACATTATTAAAAAATTACCACATTAACTAATTATATTTCTTCAATCTTAAAAACTGTATTTTAAAATGGAATATAATCCTCACGCCTATCAAGGCAGTGTTACAAATTTCCCTAGGCAGATTTTTTCTAAGCACCTGCAGTAGAAAGAATAATGACTTTGTCGAAGATGTCCACATCTTAATACCTAGAACCCATGAACATGTCAGGTCGCATGGAAAAAGGGACTGGAAGTAGGGACAGAATTAAGTTTACTAAGCAGATGACCATAAAGTAGGGAAGTGACACTCGATTCTCCAGGTGGGCCCAATAAATCTGGTCCTCAGAAACCAGAAGATGGACAGGAGAATGAGAGAAAGACGGTCAAAGGAAGGAGCCTCAGAGAAATACTGTGGCTGGCTTTACCACAGTGGAACGGGCCAGGGCACAGGAACCACCAGGAAAGCACAAGGAGCTGGATTCTCTCCCAGAGCCTCCAGAGCCAACACTGCCCAGGCAACACCTTGATTTTGGGTCAACAAGGCTCATGTTGGGGCTTCCAACTATAGAACCAGAATACATTCCCATTGTTTTAAGTCACTAAGCTCGTGGCAATCTCTTACAGCAATGGTGGGAAACTGGCATAGCATGTACGCCGTCTTTTTAAATCTAATAAATAAAACCTAGAACTGTAGAAAATCAATGTTCTCTTAAGCACTGCTGTAGAGCCTTACAAACGTCATCGCATTCCCTACAGAGACCCGCTTAAAGTCCATCTAAAACCAATGTCACATTGCAAATGTAAACCACATGCTTCTGTGACAGGTATGCCTCGTTCTTTTCCACTTTACAAACTTTAGGATACAAGCATGTGGACCGCCCCGGTGATTATGAGACGCTGTCATAAATTCGCTGTGGCTTGGATTCACTGCACTGTATTTCCCTGTGAGTCCCGTATGCTGGTACCATGTTCATGATGTGCATCCAAAATATTTTATATCCTTTTCATGAAACTAATAATTGGATAAAATGGAGAACCTAAAAACAGTAAATTACAGGTTATGATTTCTACTGATGTGACCACTTCAGAATTTCCACAATGAACTTTCCCTCTGTGCCTACCTTAATTTCTATTGCTTGCCGTTCCTCCAGTCTCTGCTTATAGCATATACTTTTCCATGAAACCAGGGGAATTCAAATTTTAACAAAAAGCAAAACAAAAAAGACCTAGCTGGTGCTTTCAGTTTGCAGAGGATTGGGGAATCAAGGAGGCAGCTTTTTCTTTTTACAGAGTGTTAATGCATTCCTTTCCTCCCTAGTGTGCACTTGATCCTGCCAACAGTCTGTGAGGAAGGAGGAGTCAAAGTTGTCATTTTGCTCTTTCACAGGTGAGAAAATGGACGTTTGAGGGCTGTGTAAGACTCCACAAAGGACCCCTCTCAAAGGTCTCACAGAAATGGGGCCCGACCCAGGACTCGGGTCTGTACAACCTAATCTCCTGCATTCTCCCCACCAAAAAATTGCCTCAGACTTTTGGCTCATGATGGTTACTGTATGTTTTAAATTGTTTCGTGTCAAATAGCCAGTGTGCTGAGAGGATGACTGAGCAGGACCGTATCCATTTACTAGGAAAAATTCCAAATACTTCCAAAAGTGTCTGGCCAGCCATTGCCCTCAGGGAGAGCTAGGAGAATGCAGAGAAGTTAATGGTTGAAGAAAAGGACACCTTTGTCCAAACTTTAAAATCTATTTTGAAGAGCTCATTCATCTTGCAGCAGGCCCCTCATATAGCCGGGACCAGGAAGATGAAGCCTGAGTCACGATTTCCGATGATTGCATCACAGTCTTGCATTCAGAGGGCTTTGCTAAGTGCTCCTGGTGGACAGAACACTCCGATTGTCTCTATCAGAACAAGGCTCCATTGGAGGAAGCCGCAAAGTCGTGGGTGAGCCTTGACGTCGGACGGCTGATGGATGCAAGAACTCCCTTTATTTTGAAACCCAGAACAGTCCATGCCTGTCCAGGAGCTAAGCTGAAGAAGTTGTTTCATCAGCACAGGGAGACCTCGCAGAGGTCAGGCTCCAGGCTGGAGGACAGAGGTGCATCCGTCCCGATGCGGCCAAGGGCACTGACCTGTCCCAAGTGTCTAGGTTCTTTACTTGCTACCCCAATTCAGGCTCTCTACCCCACAAAACTGAACTACATGGAATGGACAATTTTCCTATGTGGCAGACCCTCTCAGTTGGCCCCCACCCCCATCTCCATTCCCAACCCCACCTTGCACTTACAAAGGCTGAAATATCCAGACGTGTCTCCCCCCGCCCGCCCCATCCCTTGCAGTCAGGGGTGGTGAAAAGATGTAGGGTGGAGTACTGCTGGAGGCCTCCCAGGATGGTCTTTTCCTTCCAGAGAGCTCTATCCCTGCCTGTTTGCCATGGCCAGTGATGCCTGGAGACAGGGGTGGCCCCTGTATGGCAGCCCTGAGGTTAAGCCTGAGGACAGAGCCCACATGGTAAGGACAGGGACAGCCTGAAACTTTGGCCCACACATTAACCAGGCCTGTCCACTTCCAGAATCTTTTACAAGGTGAACCATAAGGGTCCTGTAAGCTGCGAAAGCCAATTGGGGGTTATTTATATGCAAACGGCACAAGGACACACATTTCTGTCTGAGTTGCTGTTCCTTCACTTTAGGACCTAGGCCCATCGGGGCCCTGAGCAGCCTGGATTGGTGAGAGCATGAGTCGGGGAGAGGGGAGAAGGGGGCAGAGGCTGTCCTGGAAGAGAATTCCTGCCCCTCCATTCTGTGACTGTCTGGTTCCATCCATGCTGTGCAGTCCCCTTATGGTTGCTGTCTGTTCCAGATACAAACTAGCCACATCTTTGCATGGTTATATTATAATCATTTTTGACCTCACTGCTGACTTACATTCATTGTAGGTAAGCAGCTTTCTTTCACCGCCTCTCTTTCCATCCACCTTCTTAGCCCAAGAAAGGGAAGGACAGAAAAAGGAAGACTTGGAACTCTCCTAGCACTCAGCAGATGGGCAGGATGTGGCCCACTCTGCGGGGCACCATGGGAGGAGAGCCAAGGTGGGAAAGCAGATATTCCCTCTGGCTTCCCTCTGCATGCTGAGTCTAGGCCGAGGGCACAGCTGGAGACAAGAGTGCTCCTCTCCTGCTCCCCTTTGAGGACCTGTGAGGGGGAGCCTCGCAGGGACACTGCCAGCCCTGCAGGCACCCAGGCACCCAGGAGCAGTACCTGACCAAGAGATCCCAGGGCAGCAGCCAGCGGCCTCCAGGGATCAGCCCGAGGCCAGACCCATGGGGCCAAATACACTCCCTGTAAGCCCCCTACAGACACACTGGAGAGGAGCACAGGGAGGACTGGAGGGAAAATCCAGGGTGTTGATCATCTACAAGCAGCCACGTAGACAGAGAGCGAGCATTGCAAGGGGCGGGGCACCCAGGGTTGGATGACAGCGATGAGCTTGCCTCCTGTCCTCCAGGGTGAGGCTGGAGCTCTCAATCACAGGACAAACTGGGTGTCTGGTGGAACCGAGGGGACTTGCACCCAAAGGAATATGTCTATCTACTTGCTTAAGCCACCTTGAAATCCCTTCAGGAACAAAGAAAGAGACAAGGAGGGGAGGAGGGGAGGAGGGTCAGGGAGGGTGAAATATAGTACAGAATGGGAGTAAGGAAGGAAGGGGGGAGGGAAGGAAGGCAAACAGAAGGAGCAGGAGAGGGAGAAGAGGTTAGCTCCCTGCCTGGCCACAAACCTGAGCAAGTCCAGCCATTTTTAATTCAGAACAAGGAATATTATAGAAAGAACGTAGGCACTGGGAGTGGGGGCATATATGTCCCCTTTCCCCTCGGAACAAACCTCCAATATACTCTGAGCCCCACACCAACTCGGGAACTCATTCTGTCGCACAGCACAGATTCGGTGGCCCACACCCCACGCCCTCCTGCTGGCTGCTCAGCCGTTTTCCCTCCCCAGTCTCGGCAAAATGGTGAAATGAGCCACTTGCCCAACATGTCTGAGGGACTAATAAATCTCTGGGGCCACCCGTGAGATTGATTTCCTGATTGCACAAGCTCTGAGTAAGCAGGTCCCTGGCCCCAGACACCCCTCCACCCTACTGGGGTAAAGCCCTGACCCCAGGAGACAGGAGGTTCCAGGCCCAGGCTGAGCTTGACCAAAATAGGGTGTGGCAGCCAGGGTGGCTTAGACCTTGCAGAGAAGGGTCATTTGACCTGAACACAGAGCAGCTGAAACCTGGCAAACAGTGGCTTTCTTATGATTCAGCTCCATGCTCACCGAAGTCAGGGCAGCTCAGCAACGGTGGTGGCCTCTGGCCACGCAGGGTTCTGTGCTGGGTCTATGCAGGGCAGGGTGGACTCAGCTGTGGCCCCAGCTTCAGGTAACCATGGAAAGTCCTTAGAATTTATATGTACATATGAATAGTACACATTACTATATATTTTTATACATAATAAAAGGTGTATATAGTAAATAAAGGTGTATAGAGTAAATGATTAGCTAGTGTTGATTAGTTGTTGTTATTGGAAATAAATACACATTCCTATGAGAAAAGACAGGAGGGAGGGCAAGGGGTCCTTTAGACATGTATAAATAAAGCTGTGGACACCACATAGCCATGAGAGACCGGTGAGAGATATGTGGTGAGTGTGCCCAGGGGTTTAGGTTGACAATGCAAAGGACAAGTTCCTTCCTGTAACCTGGGAGGGGTCATGCCCCGGAATAAAGTCATGCCAGGGGAGAGGGTGGCGCAGGAAGGAGGAGCTGGGGAGCTTGGTGCTAGGGAGGCATTGCACCCCGGGATCCTGGAACCTGGAAGGTGAAGCTGGTGCTGGGAGCCGAGTCCTGTCAGTAATGGTTGCCTCGAAGACAGGTCCCCAAACCTGCACACTCAGCTCTTCTTTGAATCCCTCGGGAAACCCCAGCATCCTTCCAGTAAACTCTCTGTTCCGTTCCAACTGGCTAATCTCCATGTCTTTTGCCTGCAGGAACAAGAAGGAGACCTTAAGGTGTCCTGTATTTTTAGGTGCTTTCGTTTTTGCTTGTTTGGTTTTTTGCAGTGGCTAAATATGCAGCAGAAACCATGAGATGCCTCCCATGGAAGCTTCCTCAGGATGGAGGACCTCGGAGAGTTTCTTTGGGTGTCCCTCTCTTCGCTGCAAAACCAGGAGGCGGCTCTCTCCCTCCCACCAGCCCTCACAGGCCTGAATTCAGGACGAACGCCAACTTTTGCCAGCAGCGCACACCAACCCTGTGGGGCAATCAGGATGGGCAGACAAAGCTTTTAAGCACGGACATCCCAAGAATACAAGCCTCAGAAATTGTATTTAAATGCTATAACTCAGCACTGAAAAAAAATGAAATTTGAAAATTGGGTCCAGTAATTTTTCCAGATATTTTTCCACTCGGCAAAAGTGCAGGATGTGTTTTTCTAAGCTCCTTTCCTCTGAAATGTGTGTATTTTGAAGGAAACACAGCCCATATGTTGCTTATTCATGCTTCACACAAAATGCTCTTAGGGAATATTTACTCAAGGTCCAAAACAACTTCCATTTGTTTATGTTTTTAAAGAAACTCCCTGAACTTAAAAACAGGAAGTCTTCATTGGCTAAGTAGATCTGTAGGGGTCTACACGTTTAGATGTTTTGGGAATTTGACATATGCCTGATGAGCCCAGAAGAACTTTTTTTCATTCCTGAAGGCACACTGAACCCCACGGACCAGGCTGACAAGACCAGCTTCGTGAAACCAGCAGCCAGAACTTGCTCATGACACTTACCTGGAGAGGGTGAAGAAGGGTCAGGACCTTGGTAACAATCAGTTTTAACCCACAGCCCCCACAAAGGCTTGGCCCCTGAGGTGCCCATGCCTTCTCTGCCAGCCTTGAGCTGGAAAGGACAGAACTTTTTGGAGCTGGTTCTCATAGACCTAAGGCAGTGTTCCATTACAGTAAAGGGCAAGAAAACTCCATCTTGGCAGGACACTCCTTCCCACTGCCAAGTGGAAGTGGAGCATGACAGGAAAAAGGAGGCAGGCTGGTGGCTTAGGATGAGTGGGCAGCATGTGGCAAATAGAAACAGAACTGTGTTCTGGCTTCTGCCTCTGTATTCTCTACCTTGAGGTCTTCAACCTTCTGAGGCTCAACCCCATGATGTATAAAATGGGAACAATGCACATACCTGACTTGAAATAAACATCTGAAATTGACAGCATGGTATCTGGTGACCATCAGTGGGAACTTTCAGTAGCCAATACAGGAGAGTATGCATCACTTTCCAGAGGATACCTGTACAGGTACAGGGACTCAAGCCATCAAGAACACCTGAAGCTTGTTTTTGTCAGCCTGAGCCTGGATCGGTGGTCTCCAAAGTGGGGTGCCTAACCCCCGGAAAGGATAGATGGGACATTCTTTACATTTATTTCATGCAAATGTGAGAAAGAACATCTCCACATACTTAGTGTAAGGACTGACTCTGTATGACCAAGCATTACAGCCACGAATTCTGTGAGCTATTTGGAGGGAACAGCAGGGATTCCCCTGCTGGAAGGAAAAGCTGGAGGGACAGCTTTTTTTTTTTTTTTAAGATTTTATTTTATTTATTTGACAGAGAGAGAGACAGCTTCTTTCTGTTGTGCAGTTTTCATGTACCTGAGTATGTGGGTTTACGTACCTGGGAGAAACTACTCGATACTTTGACATGAGCTGGAGAGTGGCCAAGCATGTGAATCCCCATACATAGCTGATGCTCCCAGGGAAGCAATTCTAGGGACAAAATGGGCATTTTTTTTTTTTTAAACAAAAAGGCAGCTACTTCTTTGGCTGAACAAAGGCTAGTCATCAAGAGAAACCTAGCAGGGTCTCTAAAACTATAAACAAAGCTGAATTTTCAAGGTCAAGCTGACAAAGGCACAGCTTTGCAAAGAAACTCATCCTATGGAGAGCCTGAGAAATGTGGAAGCTTTCAAATCCTTACAATTTTTGTCACCAGAAATAACATGAGAATATCACTTCTGAAAACCTTCAGATCTGTGCACTGAAAGAAACTTGCAGATTGAAATTTCTCATCTGTCAAAAAAAGCATCCAATGTGTTTTAGTGGGTTTTGAAACTGTTTAAAATATATAAAAAGGCAATACCTTGTTAAAAACAAAAATAAAACACACAAAAAATTGGTGGACATTTAGTGGCCACATTTTGACACATGCCTTTGCACCTCCAGTGAATGGGACCGAAAGAGTGAGTGCTGTGATGTAGGCAAGATGGCTGATGTGCCTCACCAGGTACCTTCTCAGTCTCCTGTGTCAAGAGTGGTCCAGAACCAGATCCCAAAGCAACTCAGATTTAGAAGTCCCAGTTGCTGCATCAGAGCACGTGAACCAAGGTTTATAAAAGCAATGATGCAGGGCACCTGGATGGCTCAGTGGGTTAAGCCTCTGCCTTCAGCTCAGGTCATAATCTCAAGGTCCTGTGATGGAGACCCACATCAGGCTCTCTGCTCAGGAGGGAGCCTGCTTCCCCTTCCCCCTCTGCCTGCCTCCTCCTCCCCCTCTGCCTGCCTCTCTGCCTAGTTGTGATCTCTCTGTCAAGAAAAAAACAAAAAACAAAAAACAAAAAACAAAAAAAACCCTTAAAAAATAAAATAAAAATAAATAAAGTAATGGTGCATGCTCGATCATGTTAGAAATACTTCCAATGCCACTTTACTAAAGAAAAAAGATGTCCACAATAAAAAAAAATCAAAAATAAATTTTTTGAATATTATTTATTGCATCTTTGTTTTACTTTTATCTTTTTATTTTGAGGTGTGTTCTATAACCCAAATAATACGCTGCTTCAGTGTCCTGAGTATAGAACATATGTGTGTATCTGTATGACATGTTAATATATGTAATATAGTAATATATCCAGGATGAGTTTTCAGATTTTCATAGATCTCAGTGGCCCAGATAGTTTTACTGAGGGTGGCCCGGAAGAGCCACATGTCATACCAGCCCCAGCTCAAAACGCAAGGGAGCCCACCTGGAAACACTCGGCCTATTTCTTACCTGCTCCTTCATGACCCCAAAACACACCGAGGCTGTATTTTGACCAAAGGGCCGATGCAGAAGAGGCACCCACGTTAGATGCTGGGATGTCAGCCAAAGCAGACAACTTCCTGTACCCAAATAATGAGTAACACTAGCAAAGGAAAGGGACTTCAGAGAGGAGGTCTGGTAGGGTATGTAAAGAAGTCCCTTCTGTCACTCCTTCTCCGGGCCTCCGTCCCCCTCTCACGCTCCCCCCTCCCCAGGGGAGACATTCTAAGTGCGCCAGCAGAGGTGCGCGTGCACGCACACACACGCATGCGCACGCAGGCAGCCACATGCGCACACCCACACACAGGCGCGCACATGGGCAAGCGCGCACACAGGCGCACATGCACACGCATGCCCATGCACACTCAGGGACCACCCTACAAGTCCGCTAGCGCCCCAGTAGCAGGTATTTGTCATGATCGTTTTAATTACCCGGAGTATGGACAATGCGATGATGACAGGGTGGCAGAAGGGCAGCAAGAAAAGAACTTGGAATCTGAATATTTACTTTCTAACTTGGAGAGGACAGTACTTGTAGACACCGTGGCCAGAGAGAAAAGAACAGATATTTCTTGCATGAGTAAAATAAAATCAGACAAATGCAGGTGCACCCACCTAAGTGGCAGGCCCAAGCAGGCACATGGTTCAACAGACAGATGATGAATGAGTGTCCCTGGCCCAGGTAAGGGCTTTCCAGCCCCACAAAGGCCTCAACCATTCCTGCTCATAGGCACCCTTCCCTCGCTGGAGGCTCCTCCCCTCCCACCCTCTCACTTACCCACCCCCTCTTCTGGCTTTCTGAGACCACCCTCAGGTACACCACCTGCCCCAACATCCTGCCTAGGGTCTGCTTTCAGAAGAACCAAATTATACACACATCAGTAGGGTCAGCAGACCAGCCTCCCACCCACTGGCACAACTGTATGCATTTGTTCCTCCAAAAAGCAGAAGTGCTACCTGTGGATTCACAGTCATTCACACCTTCTCTCCTGGAAGAGAGTGTACCAGAGCGGGGGACTTGGATTTCTGTTAGCTGGATGCAAGGTGCCATTAGGCATCTGTGCCCCCAGCTCTAGAATGTGCTGGGGCGGGAAGCCCTCGTCTGGCCCTGGCAGGAAATGTTTCCACCCTATCTAAGAGAGAGAACTTCCTGCCATGGGGGCCCCACAGCCTGCAAGTACCTGGTGTGTTTTCAATCCAGGCCTTACAGTCTTGCTCCAAGTGTGTTGTTTGGTGCTTCTTTGTTGCCATTCGCTGGGACAAAGTTGCTCTCCAATTACTTTGTGAACTTTCTGTAACTCTTCCACCCTAGAAAAATTCCTGCCCCTCCAACTACCATCCCCACCACCCCATCACCAGCCTCCACCAAGGAAGGAGGAAATCCGTGTGTACTGTAAGATTCCTCAACTGAAGACATGAGCACATTCATAGCCTAGACTGCCTGTGCCTTGTTCAGTCAACCTCCCAGAAAGCTTTCAGGGCTCCCTTCCCTGATCAGTCACATTTGCCCTTTGTGCATAACTGAAGGAGGTTCCTTGCCTGACCGCATGAAGCACGAGCCATTCGCTGGACTCCCTCTGGCACCTCCTGCCTCTGCCATCTATCCCCACTTACTTGCTGTCTGTAACTCCCAACAAATCTGGAGGTCTGCCAGAGACTCTAACTCCAGGATCCTCTCCAGAGATGTTTCTGCACGCCCTCTACCACAATCCTCCTTCAGTCTCCACGGTCAAGTTCTGTCTCCAGCCTCCTGGTCTCCCTGCCTCCTTTTGTGCTAACAACACCCAATTCAACTCGTCTTCCTAAAACACTGAGTTGGTGAGCTGGTTGCAGGGCCTTTCAGGCCACAGAGCCACCCTGGAACCAGCCATAGGACAGGACCTCAGCTGGCATATGGGGTCCATCAGCTTGACCTAGCCCAGCCTGCCAGAATTTCTTTTCTCCAGCCCAGCCTCACTGGACTATCTGGTGTCCCCCCAAAATGGGAGGGGGGGACAAAAAGTGTGCAGAACATGGAGATACATCAAAAGATTGCCACCTGAAACCCTGAAAATTATACTAGAGCATTGTCTAGTGGTCTCCCTGTGTGGCATCAGATCCTCAAGGGGAGGTAATGTGGTGGTTTTAAGGTGATGTCCCCAAGTTCTGTGATAATCTTTCCCCCAAAGGGTGGAGCTTAATTCTCCTCCCCTAGAATGCACTGTTCTGAAACACTCACTCCCGGAGGGCAGAACACAACACAAGTCATGGGATGTCACTTCTGAGATTATGTTATGAACACAATATGGCTTTCATCTGGACCCTCCTCCTTCTCTCTCCTTCTCTCCTGCCCCCTTTCCCTCCCCACCACTCTCTTTCTCCTCTCCCCTTCCTCTTCCCTCACCCTCTCTCTCTCCCCTTCCCCCTCCTTAACCCCTTCCCCCTCCCCATCCCTCTCCCTCTCTCTCATCACTCTTCTCTGGAAACCCAGCTGCCCTGTCTTATGGGTGGATGAGGCGCCATGACAAGAACCTAGAGCATTCTGCCAATAGCCACCTGAATAAGCTTGGAAAGGGGTCCTTTAGCACCTTCCAAAAACTGCAGATCTGGCTCACAACCTGATGGCAACCTCTCAGAGACTCTGAGCCAGGACCACCCAGCCAAGTGACTTCCAAGTTCCTGACACACAGAAACTGAGATAAAGCATGTTTGCTGTTTTAGACTGTTAAGTTTTGGGGTGATTTTTATACAGCACTAGGTGACTCATTTGTTGACTTACATTTACTGTTAAGGACCAAAGTAAAAAGCCAGATGTTAACTTCTGAATATTGACAAATGGCAAATGTTTTTTTCTGGCAGAGTAAATAATCTCAAAGATAATGGGTTTATTGTTCTATAAAACTCAACCAGTATTTTTACCATCTTAGTCCATCATTCCTTTATCCTCTCGCCATTTCTACCAGTTTTTTTACATCTTTTAAATTAGCTTCATCAGCCTGTTGATTCCCTTATAAATGAGCTAAGTAAATATTTGACACCAAAATACTGGTGAGAGAATTGTTTTAACATTTTTAGAATCATGCTTTGAGCTCATGTACTTCTGCGCCTTTGCACTTTTGTTCATGCTATACCTGTAGACCAGGGCACACTTTCCTATTCAGATATGCTTGTCCTGTAAGACACACTTCTGTGTTTCTTCTCTGTGGAAGCTTTCCCTGACCTTCCAAGAAGAAGCCTCTCTCGCTTCCCCATTGTCCTAGTTGGGGTTCTCCAGAGAAACAGAACCAATGAGAAAGTTAGATGGGCAGATAGGTGGTAGACAGACAGACAGAGAGATGATGGATGGATAAACGATAGATATACAGGTAATAGAGAGGTGACAGATGCATATATACATAGATATATAGATAACAGGTACATAGCTAAAGAAAGATACATGAATTGATAGAGAGTAAAAGAGGTGTATTACAAGGCATTGACTTATGTGACTGTGGAAGTGGAAAACTCCCACAACCAGCCATCCGCAAGCTGGAGATCCAGGAAAGCCAGTGGTATAGTTCAAAGCCCTGAGAGTCAGAGAGCCATGGTATAGATTCCAGTCTGAGTCTGATGGGCCAAGAACCAGGAACAATGAAGGCAGAAGACTGATGTCCTAGCTCAGCAGTCAGGCAGAGAAAGCAAATTCAACCTTCCTCTGCTTTCTGTCCTAACCAACCCTCGATAGACTGAATGATGCCCACCCACAAGTTCAAATGCTAATGCTCCCTGGAAACACCCTCATAGACATATGCAGAAATCATGTTCAACCAGGTATCTGGCATCCTATCGCCCAATTAGGCCAACACAGAAGATTAACCTTCACACCCATTGCACTTTTATCATGGTGCTACCAGAGAATTTCTCAGAAATTATGAAGGGTCTCTAGAACCAGCCCCAACTTAGAGCCCTTGGCCTTCACTGAGGAAGTGAAGTAGGCTGCGGGGGCGGGGGGTGGGGACCTTCTCAGAAGAGGCTGGGGTGGTCCTGGAAGCCTTTGAAATAAAAGGTGTCCTTTTCCCAGGAGTTGTCCACATATGTGCCAAGCCAAAGAGGAAAGACAAAGGCCCAGCCTGTGAGGAAGATGTGACTGGAAGACATCAGATGGCGTTGTTTGTCGGACAACAAGGTGGGGGTGAAGTGCACACCTACAGAGGCCCAGAGAGGTCAGTGTGAAGGGTGACAGGCAGCGTGCAAACAGAGGTGAGGAGCGACAAGGTGAGGCCAGGCTGCTTCTTTTAGAAACAGATTTTTTTTTTTAATAATTTTTTTTTAAAGGTTTCATTTATTTACTTGACAGACAGAGATCAGAAGTAGGCAAAGAGGCAGGCAGAGAGAGAGGAGGAAGCAGGCTCCCTGCCAAGCAGAGAGCCCGATGCGGGGCTCGATCCCAGGATTTTGGGATCATGACCTGAGCCGAAGGCAGAGGCTTTAACCCACTGAGCCACCCAGGCGCCCCAAGGCCAGGCTGCTTCTTAAAGGAATCACTCTGGTTTGGACAATTGCGATTTTTGTGAGGGCATAGAGAATATTTTATCTATGAATTCACTTCTTCTTCACTCCTAGCACATGATACATAAATGCTTAATAATTAATAAACCCGTAAGTGAATGAATGAACTCAAAGTGGTCATTTAGATAAATTGGGGGAAAAAAGTGTTTGTAAAACATTTCCATCAAAATGTCCAGTAGAATATTACTTCTTAGCACTTGTAATATACATCCTGCCCCTCCATATTTGCACTATTCCTTTCCTCTTTCTTGTCCTAAAGCTTCCACAAGGCTATAAGAGTATATATGTATCAACTAGTTTTTGCTGCATAACAAACCATCTCTAAGTTTGATGTCTGCATAACTTTCTTTTTGCTGCTATAACACATTACCATATTTTTTTGTAGAATGCAACTTTCTTTTTTTTTTATTTAAAATTCAATTGGCCAACATAGAGTACATCATTAGTTTTTGATGTAGTGTTCAATGATTCATTAGTTGCATATAACACCCAGTGCTCATCACATCATGTGCCCTCCTTAATGTCCATCGCCCAATTATCCCATCCCCCCACCCACCTCCCTTTCCACAACTTTCAGTTTATTTCCTGGAGTCAAGGGGAGTCTCAGGATTTGTCTCCTTCTCTGATTTCTTCCCATTCAGTTTTCCCCCCCTTCCCCTATGATCCTCTGCACTGTTTCTTACAGTCCACATATGAGTGAAACCATATGATAGTTGTCTTTCTCTGATTGACTTATTTCACTTAGCATAATCCCCTCCAGTTCCATCCATGTCGATGGAGATAACAAATTACCACAAATTTAATGGCATGAAACACCACAGATTTATTCTCTTATAGTTTTGGAAGTCAGAAGTGCAAAATGAGTCTTACAGTACTAAAATCCAGGTGTCAACAGGTCTGGCTCCTTTTGGACACTCCAACGGAGAAGCCAGTCCTGCCTCTTTCAGCTTCTAGAAGCTTCTGGTGTTCCTTGGCTTGTGGCTGCAACATTCCAGTCTCTGTTTCTGTCACAGCTCCTTCTCTTCTGTCTGAACTTCCTGTGTTCCTCTTATAAGGACCCTGTGATTATACTGTAATGTAATTACACCTGGATAATCTTCCATAATTTCCCTATCTCAAGATCCTTAATTTAATCATATTTACAAAGACCTTTTTCCCTTTATGTAAGGTAACATATTCACTGGTTCTGGGGATTAGGATGTGGACATCTTTTGCAGGGAGATGGAGGGAGTAGTGGCTTAGAACAACAGCTATGCACTCTTCCCAGTGTCAGGGCCAAGCTCGGCTAGGCATTTCTCTGACCCCAGCTGGGCTCCCTCATTGTCTGCAGTCCTCTGCTGGGTCAGCTGGGGACTGGCTGGCCTAGGGTAGCCTGAGCAGATTCCACTCATCTCTGCTGCGGTAGCATCTCACCCTCCAGCAGGCCAGGACAGGCTTGTTTATATGGGTTCTGAGAGAGGGCAAAAGCGTGCGAGACTTCTTGAGTCCTCTTGAGGCTTCATCTCAGATAGCACAAGGTCAGCTCAGCTTCCAGAGGAAAGGAAGTGGGTGGAACTGTAAGGTCTTATTGCACAAGGAGAGTAAGGGATTGCAGCAAAATCTTTAATTCACTGCACATTTATTGATCGCCATCCCAGAAGGATGTTAACCTTCCCATTCCACACAGCACCTTGTATGTACACGGTCATTTTCCCTCCAAGTCCAAGGCAGCCAGGGCAAGGGTCTGAGGCACCACAGAGCTGAGTACTGTAGACCCATCTTCAATAGCGACACTGTGTGGCAGGAGAAAGGAATGACAGCGTGTTCTGGGCAGATGCTGGTCTTTGCCCACTTGGCTGTGGAATGAAGACCCACCCTCCTCCTATTTTTGTCTGTAAGACCCAGGGCAGCTGAGGAAGACTTAGTGGCCTTCCTGCCTTCAAGACTTCTAGGCAAACAGGGACAGTGAATTTGTGGTGGTTGGAAAATAAATTGCAAGACCATGTTTGCTTCCTGCTCGTCGCAGCAGGTCATCCTGGTTATGTGCACACCTCATAGCTGCTTTTTCCACTGCACACTTTTCTTTTCTGGCAACTTTTTACTTTGATATAGTATTAAACTTAAAGAAAAGGGAATAATTCAAGGAACTTCTTTTTTTTCTTTACCCAGATTCCCAGTTTTACATATTGCTCCATTCACTTAATCAATCTCTCTTTCTCTCTCCTTTTTCTAAACTGTTTGAGATTAAGTAGGAAAAACTGTCCTTTGATTCACCCGAGTCCAGTGTATCATTCGTAAGAACAAGGACAATGTTTTTATTCTTAAGATGTTATTGTCAAAATCAGAACATTTTACACTGACACAATCCTATTATCTAACGCACAGTCCATATTCAAATTCCATCAATTGTCCCTATAATGTCCCCAAAGTACTTCTTTAAATCCTTAATGACTAAATACTTAAATTCAGTTTGATAGAATATCATAAGCAATTGAATAACAAGTCAAATCTGTCCACGTGTCACCTAGCCACACAGATAAGCATTGACTTTGCCAAATTACGTAGTCAGTTGAAAGAGCCATGGGAGTTCAGTGATTATTCCAGACAATTAACCTGAAGGTTAAGTCAAAGAGAAAGACGGTGAACTGTTTTTGCACTACTAAACCTTTCTGCGCTCCTGAAATGCCCTTCCCAAGGGTCTCCCAGGCAACAGGTAAACCTAAGAGAGACACTGTTCCAGAAAATTCTGCCTGTCCACAGCAACCATAGGGCAAGAAGGAACAGAGACAAGGACACACCATGCCAAGAGCATAGGCCTCGTGTGTCACTGCCAATATTTGTTTCAGTATAAAAATAACTTCCCAGCACTGTTCTGCCTCTGTCAAGAGAAAGGAACAAAGGTGAAGGTGAAGGAGTGGCCAGCCCCAGGACACCTCAGGGGCACCACAGCGGGCTTCCACTTGGGCCAGAAAACATGTTTTTGCTGGCTTGGCCGCCCACAGCAAATCTTATTATTTCCCTTATGAATATGAAGTCATTGTTCAAAATAAAAAAGGGGATGAATGGGGAGGGCTGTATTTGGCCAGGATGGTGCTGATAGCAGGTTACATAACCTCTCCCATGACATCCCATCAAAAATAGAGGGAAAATCCATGCATAAAAGTTATCCCCAAGGGTAACACATGCAGAGTGCAGATTGAAATTATACTGATTCAATGGGAAAGCCTGTCAGGCCCAGAGAGTCCCTGTTGTTCAATGTCTTATCTGTCTTCCTTCCTACAGATTCCCTAGTCAAGACATCCTAATTGAAATCCACACTTAAAGAATTGCTGTTTGTAAGATCCAGAGTACGGATTGTGACAAATAACTGACAAAGCATGGACCCTTTGGTCAACATTTGATAGACTTGGGGACAACGGCATCATTTGTGGGCCTGATTTCTTCAGGTATCCAGAGTCCCACTGGATTCTGGTCATGTATAAGAGACACTACATCTCTAGGTTCTCACTTACAGTCGTGGCTCATTAAGTATTTGTTGACTAAATCTGGAAAGGAAGAAAAAAAAAAAAGAATACATTTGACCCATGCACTTCTGACATTTCAATCAAAAAATTACTAAATTGCCTTAGGAGTTTACAAGAATTGGATTTGGCCATCTGTTAGATTATAAGACTTTAATGAGAAATCCCGTAATAGGAATACACTGAGTAGTTGCAAAAGGAAAAGTACACACAATAACTCCTTCTGAGAGATCAAAGAATAAAGGGTTGTGGTTGGTAGAGCAAAGCTGGCCTATTTACCATACCCAGATTATATACTTTTAGCCAGTTTGAGTATGTACTTATCATGGTTCTCCAGAGACGGAGAGGTTTATTGTATAGGATCAGCTCATATTGTTTCGTTGTTGTTGTTGTTTTAGAGATTTTATTTATTTATTTGACAGAGAGAGAGAGATCACAAGTAGGCAGAGGCAGGCAGAGAGAGAGAGGAGGAAGCAGGCTCCCTGCCGAGCAGAAAGCCTGATGCGGGGCTGGATCCCAGGACCCCGGGATCATGACCTGTCAGCTCATATTGTTATGGAAACTAGCAAATCTCAAAACCTGCAGGATGAATCAACAGGTTTGAAACCCAAGAAGAGTTAATGTTTCAGTTTCGCTCCAGTGGCAGGAAAATGTTACTGTCTCGGTTTGAAGACTCAGGCAGAAGAATTTCTCTTACTTGGGGAGGGTCAGGCTTTTTGTTCTCTTCAGGCTTTCAACTGCTTAGATGAGGCCCTTCATTATGGAGGGCAATCTGCTTTACTCCATCTGTGGATTTGAATATTAATCTCATCCAAAAATACCCTTATAGAAATACTCAGAATCATGTTTGACCAAATATCTGGTGCCCAGTAAAGTTGACACATAAAATTAACCATCATAGAGTAGAACAAAATATTTTTGCTTAGTCAAAACCAATCAACTATCAAATATTTAATGAATACGTACATGTGTTCAACACTTATTGTATACCAACAGAGTTAAGAGGTCACATAGGACAGTTTTCTTCACCACAGGTTGCTTATAACCATAGTTGGGAAGGTAATATTTAAATGCCAAATTGTGGGGCGCCTGGGTGGCTCAGTGGGTTAAGCCTCTGCCTTCGGCTCAGGTCATGATCTCAGGGTCCTGGGATCAAGTCCCGCATCGGGCTCTCTGCTCAGCAGGGAGCCTGCTTCCTCCTCTCTTTCTCTGCCTGCCTCTCTGCCTACTTGTGATCTCTGTCTGTCAAAAAAATAAATAAAATCTTAAAAAATAATAATAAATGCCAAATTGTGGCTTTCCTGAGTGGGGTTCGATTTCCAATTTGGGCTAATGAAGACTTTCCTGGGGTTGAGAGGGCCCTTTCTCCTTTTTTTCATCCAAGTACACTGCTCCAACTTTTGGTTCTGTGCAAGATTGGACCCATGATATTTTGCAATTTGTATATGAACACTGATGAATCATTTTTGGGAGATGACGTCCCTGTAACTCCTACTTGGTTTCACAATACTTACTATGAGTTTTTCTGCCATCCTTGTGACTGTGGCATCATAACCAAAGGAGAATCTAAATGTTACATTCCCTTGTGAATCAGAAGAAATTGGTTGTTCACTCCTATATTCAGAAGTGTCTTCTTTGGGTGTGGATTTAATGTGCTATTTTATAGAAATCTGAGAAACTGGTATGAAATGTAATGGTGCCTCAATTCTCTTCTATTATAAAAAGCTAATGTGCAATTTTAAACAAAATGGCATATTGTCTTTTATTCTCTTTTCTGAAAAGATGCTATTTTGCTTTTAACTTTGTGGAGAGTTACTTATGAATAAAGTATGTTATAGTACAAAAATGCCATATTATTATCCCATTCGGGGCTAAATCATGCAGAACAGTTAAATCAGATCACATACAACAAGTAGATAATCTTTCAAGTCCTCAATAATGCATAGAACATTAGTGCTATGAGAAAGCAACATGAACTTGAACATGAACAACATGAACTATCAGAGAAGGTGCTTGTGGGAGGCAGAACTTAAACTGATCTTGCAAAGAAATTCAGAAGTGAAGCGAAGTTCTCAGAGCCAACTCTAGATTGAGGACTCAAGTGCAAGGTTTTTCTTGGTTTTGCTTTGTTTTTTGTTTGTTTTGTTTTATGTTATGTTAGTCACCATACAGTACATCATAAATTCTTTTATGTAGTGTTCCATGATTCATTATTTGCGTGTGACACCCAGTGCTCATTAGAACATGTGCACCTTAATACACATCACCGGGCTACCCCATCCTCCCACCCCCCTCCCCTATGAAACCCACCATTTGCATCAACATGGATGGAGCTGGAAGGGATTATCCCAAGTGAAATAAGTCAAGCAGAGAAAGATACTTATCATATGGTTTCACTTATATGTGGAGCACAAGGAATAGCATGGAGGACATTAGGGGAAGGATGGGAAAACTGAAGGGAGTGAAATCAGAGGGGGAGATGAACCAGGAGAGACTATGGACTCCAAGGATCCAAGTTCAAGTTTATTTGGAAAGTGAGCTGAGAAGCCCAGGTAGGGGAGTGGGAAGTTGATTCAAAGAAAGGAAGACAACAAAAAAAGGGTGTCTCATCAATTAAGATATCATGTGGGCAGCTGGAGTGTAGCCATCTTGGGAAGCTCTAGGAGACAATGTATACAGTGTAGACACACTTGCTATTGCCCTGAGATGGGAGAGCAGGAATATTATCACACCCACTCCCTTCAGCCATTGGTTGAGTGCTGCCCTGGGGTGTGAATTCCCTGGCACTTCTAGCCCACCTGTGGGCAGCCGAGTTGTGTCAGGCAGCCAGAGAAAACCCTCAAACAAGGAACTGCTTACACAGGCAGCCGGAAGACTGATATGCCCAAAATATTAACAGTGAGAGGATATGGGCAATGCAATAAGAGATTCTGCTATAGTGACATTTACAGCATTTAGTCCAATGGACTATTAAATCACAAAGTCCAATTAAATCATAGCACATGCAGCAAGTTGCTAAGGATGTGTCAAGTAGAAAAATAGATGAAGGGCGCCTGGGTGGCTCAGTTGGTTGAGAATCTGACTCTTGGTTTTGACTTAGGTCATGAACTTAGTCGTGGGATGGAGCCCCTGCTTTGGGCTTTGCATTAAGTGGGGAGTCTGCTTGAAGATTCTCCCCCTCTGCCCCTTCCCCTACTCATGTTCATGCTCTCTCTCAAATAAATAAGTCTTAAAAAAAAAAGTACATGAAATTTTTGAGACGTGAAGAAGCAATACCAACTACGTTATCAGAGAGCTCCCTGGAAAAGGTGGGTTTCAAACTAGTGTTTGGAGAAAACCCAAGCTGCCTACCACTGCTCACCAGGTCAGAGAGTCTCATGTATTCTTTATTAACCTGGTTAGGCCCCAGGGTCTTCTGCACCAGTTAACAGAGATTTCCCTTAGCTACAGCACCAGATAAGCCAGTCTTTGCTGAAAAGGGTCAGCACAGACGCAAAAGCAGAATGCGGTGTTTTTGAGCTTGTGGGTGAGCACGGCCTCTCCCATCAACCTTCAGATGTCCCTATAAACCTGACCAGCCCCCCCAAAACAGGAGGCCAGGTAGCTGAGGGGTCACCACCTCAGAAAGTTATTTTGGAACACTGGGCAGAAAATGACCATATTCCAAAGCCCCGGCTGGGCTGGATCTTTGGGATTCAGCTAACACAGTGCCCGAAGGAAGGAGAAATACCTGTAGTATCTGCCCCTCTATGTCCAGCCCCACAAAGAGTCCCTGCCCCCACCCAAGGAGGAGGAAGCATAGACAAAGATTTAAAAATCTTGTCCACACTTAGAAGCAAATCAAATCCTGTGAGATGGGTGGTGTCCGTCCATTACCCACTCAATGGAAGTAGAAGCTGCAGTTTGGGAGTGTGGGTTTGTGCAGACACGAAGCTGCAGGGCAATTCCAGAATTCCAGCTCATTATTGCCTGCAACAAAACCCCTTTAGGTTATGCCATCCTGCCTTCTTCACACCACACTGAGCTCCATGCCTGGAGCACGGCCTAGAACCAGGGGAGAAAACTTCCCCGTTCATATTTCCCAAATAAATATGTAGGTAAGATGATCTATGGGATGGATTCTGCTAGGAGCCAATAATTAAGTGGCCCCAGTAATGGTGTCTTTACATCCCTGCTCGGCTCTCAGCAAGTCAGTTGTACAAGGTGAGTCAGAAGACAGCACACCGGGAGCCAAGTTCTTGCCTTTGGCTGGCTTGGGCAAAATCCAGAGCTCTGTTTCAATTAATTTTCTTCTAAAGACAAAACTTATTTACTGCCTAAATCAGAGGTATTTATTGTGAGGAAATAGGCTGTGTGGGTGAAGTCAGGAGCCATTGTGTTGGCACATCAAGCCTTGATTTACACCTGCTTGTGTGGTCAGTCTTGGTCAGGGAGCCAGAGAGCCTGGGCCAGCACAGCCCCCTCTCAGAGCTGCTGGAAGGGTGCCAGCTTGCCATTTAAGCCCATATGAATCAACTATTCCTTTGCTTTTGGTGCTAAGCATTCTAACTGACACATTTTTCCATTCTCATTCTCAGACTTCCTCTCATTCTTTTTTTTCCCCCCCTATTTTAAGGCATCACCTAGCACCTCCTAGCATCTGGAAAGATGAAAATGCAAATATTTCTATATCAAACACAACTCCTGACCCTTTTTTGCCCCTAATTAAAAAAAAAAAAAGAAATGAAGAAATGCCCCAAACCAGGTGCAAATCAAATATTTATACATCAAATCCAATTTTATTAATGCAATTAAAAGACGAAAATGTTCAAGTCATATCATGGTGCTTTAGCCGAATTTCTCATTCTGTTGGAGAGGGGTCTATCCTCTCATCTATCATCTAGAACATTTTATTCCATGCGCTTATTCTTTATACGCCCCTCATCCTTCAAAGGGTTTGTGACAGTTTACATCACACACACACACACAAACACACACACACATGCACATGCATACACATCAAAATGGTGAAATATACAAAAACAAAAAATCAGGTTACCCCTCCCAGCATCCCTCCCAAAAAAGTGTAGACAATCAGAACAATGGAAAATGGAAACACAGGTATGTTGGCCACTAAGAATCCTTAAGTGCTCTATTAATTGTTAATATGATATTTTAAAACTCAAAAGAGAGTCTTAATGCCACATGAACAAGTATTAGAGATGTGGTAGGGAATTGTGAATCTTCATACAGGACTGATGAGAGTAGAAATCTGAAGGACAGCTTTGAGGAGTAAACAAGTGAGATTTGGTCATGTTGAAAATTGGGCTTGCCCCGTAACTCTTGAAATTCTAGATCATCCAGACATTGATTTCTTAAAATGTGTGCACAAGAATATAAGCACATTGTGTGGTTTTTAAAGCACTGTTTGCAACAGGTGAAGACTGAAATTTCTTATATATCCACCAACATTAAAATGGAAAAACTGTGATATATCCATACAGTGGGCCACTTTATAGTGGATGAAATCGACAAGCTGGCTGTATATTTTCAACAAGGATATACATGAAAAAAAAGTAGTGTTAAGGGGGAGGATGATAGGGAGTTAGTGCTTCATGGAGACAGAGTTTTGGTTGGGGAAGATTAAAAAGCTCTTGAGACGGTTGGTGGAGATGGTTGCACAAGAAGAAGAATATAGTTAATGCCAATGAACTGTACACTGGAAAATGGCCAAAATTTCTACATTTATGTTTTGTATATTTTACTGCAATAAAAAAACACAAAGGTCATTGTTAATGATTTGATGTATTTTTTCTGTATGTTTGAAATACTTCATAATATAAGTACAGATAGACAGATAGAAAGACAGAAATGAGCATTAAAATAACACTGCTGACCCCATGTAACCTTACAAATATCCTTTGGATAAATAAACATCTTCCAAAGTATAGATTATTGCATCTTGCAGGATTTGTGCACTCATGAAGAAAAACTCTCTACTACTGGTTCTTTCTACCAACCAGAAAAGGACACACTGGTGATAGCAGAAGTTGGGCTTATGAGGCATTGCTCAAAGGGCAGGTGACATGGAGTAGGCAGTCATCCAGATGTACAAGGGGCACACAAGGGCCAATGGAGAAGGATGAACCCACCCATCCCCTCTCCCTTCATACCAGGCCAGTCCTAGGGGTTGTCCTCATCAGAACTGGGAGACTATTAGCAAGTCTTCTTTCAAAACCCAGGTTTCTGCAAGTTGGGGCCATCAGACATACAGTTGGTTCACTAACCACCAAAGGACCTATCTGATATATCTAGATTCTGGGGCTTTCATAAGGGAAGTCTCTAAAAATGGAACCATGATGAATTCAAGACGTGCATGGTCATCCCACTTGTAGGAAAAAATCTCCCCGACTTAAACTGCCCAAGTCATTCGTTGGAGCCTCCAGATAAGCATGCACAGTGGGCTACAGAAGGCAGAGAGAAGACGTCACTGCCATCAGGCCACTAGATCTAAAATCTCCAGGCTGAGAGCTGCTGACATCATTCCAGGCACCTGGTCTCATACATTCCTCCCAAGCTTCGTTTTAGCACTGTCCACTGAATGTCAAGATTTGCTTTCACAATGGCTGCAGAAAGGAAGCATCTGAGTGATTGGTCACAGAAGCAGAAGTTCCCTTCTAAGAAAACAGGCAGAGGAGGCTGTCCTGCACCCTTCCTGATCCTTGGGGTTGACCTGATATCCTTGCTGGGCAGTTTATAGTTTAGAATAGGGTTGGCAAACTTGTTCTGTAAAGGGCAGATATTAACTGTGTCAGGCTTTGCAAGGCTTTTTGTCTCAGTTGCATCTAGTCCACCCTGCTATTGTGGCTTGAAGCAAACCTAGGCAAAATATAAGCAAATGGATGTTGCTGTGTTCCAATAAAACTTTATTTATGGAAGACTGAACTTTGAATCTCCTGTAATATTTACATGGCATGTAATATTAATCATTTGATTTTTTCCCAACCTTGTAAAAATAAAACACAGGTTATGCAAAAATAGGTGGTGGATCAGATTTGTTTCAGGAGTCATAGCTTACCAACTGCTGGTCTAAACACCCAGTTTGTTCATCGAAACTGAAACCACAATATGCCATCACAAAGACCATGATGTGGGAGCAGCCCTGTAAGGAGGGAAGAGGAAAGCATAAGGGAGAAATGCAGACTTTCTTGTTCGAAACCATCTACCTCCCCAGCTCAGGCTAACCTGTTCTCCCAAGCTGAGCAATGGAAGCTGAAACATCAAACACTAGTCAATGCAGTGATCAACAGGGACGCCTTCTCCTCAGCACCTGTGTGGAGTGCCTCATGTATCCTTTCCATGATCTATGAGGCAGCCGCTGTTACCCCATTGTTCTGAGGATGACACTGTGACACAGACACAATAAGGAACTTGTCCAAGACCACACAGATGGATGGGTAGACCCAGCACTGGGCGTGAGAAGTCTGGTCTCGGCCTCTGCTGTCCCCAGCTCTTGGGGACAGTCTGTGGGACTCTTGCTTAAGGACGTGTTGATGGCACCCTACCTCCACCCAGCATCTCAGCATCCTGTCTTCTTCCCAATGTATTTCTCTACCCCTACTCCATGTCCGTGGGCTTCTCTTTTCTATCTCTAGTGCACTCAGTAGAATGCTTAGAGGTCTATGCTCCCGCTGGTATAGGATCAGAAGCTGCTGCTATTGTCCACCATTCCTAAGTGGTCATATCACTCTCTCTCTCTCTCTCTCTCTCACACACACATGCACACGCACATGTTCACATGCCTACTTCCTGTTTGTGTCTGTGGGTTTATTGTGTGCCTGTGTGCGCCTCTGTGTGTGTACCTATGCTTTTGCATCTGTGTCTGTGTGTCATGTGTGCGTATCTGTGTGTGTACATCTGTCTATGTACGTGTTTGTGTATATCTGTGTGTGTGTATCTGTAACTGTGTTTATCTGCATGTCTGTCTGCCGGTGTGTGTGTATCTATCTGTGTGTCTGTGTCTGTGTGTATCTGCGTACCTGTGTGTGTACATGCACGGGCTCTGGACATCTCCTCTCAGGACTGGGCTCTGGTAGCCACAAAGGCACCTGCAGGGTAACACTTGCCTTACTGCCTGCTCAGGACCTCAGCTCCCAACCCCGTACCTGTGCTTCCCGGCAGCACCTCCAGGATAAAGCACTCACTCTAACCCAAACAGCCCCTCAGAGGACAGACCCTGTGCCTGCCTGGCTCATACCTGTCCCGTGGTGTCTAGCTCAGGGACCAGCACTGAGAGGGCCCCTTGGAGGGAGGGCAGCAACTGAGTTGTCTGAACACTGGAGGTCTCAGGTCCACCCACTGCCTCTGACCTGTGGTGTACAGAAGGGTCTGATTCTGTGATCCTTTTCTTCCTGGCCACAAGTGCCTGGGTGTGCCTCCGCAACTCCTAAAACTAAGCGGGCATGTTTGGGAACACACACACATAATTTTTATCGCAGCATTTTCTCCAATTTGCTCTAATGCTTATGAAAAGTGTTTTCTCTCTCTCTCTTTCATTTCAAAGGTTTTATTTTCTTAGCTGCTTAAACCACCAGGATTTTCACTGAGCACCTGCACTTCTCCAAGTGCAAAATGATGCCCGGTGACCCACTGAATAGGGATATCACACACCTGATCAGAATACTAGAATCTGACTCTTTTTTTCAGTAAATCTCCTTGATGCTGGAAACCAAAGCAGATGTCTTGCCCAAGTGCCAGAATTTCCAACCCAGCCTGTCCGCATGAAGTCCCTGGAGGACTCAGATGTTCCTAACTTCTTATAATTTAGTTTAAGACCCCAAAACAATATGTTCCCTTGTTATTGTTTCTGTGGTGGTCTCTGATCTCTGGGAAAGCTGGTCTCCGGGAGGCCTGCATATCATCCAGCCTTGACCAGTTAAGCAAGAACAAGTTTCCTCATTTTCCCACCTCTCGGGGAGCAAGAGACGTATGACACCTTTCTGGGGAGCTGGGGATGGTCACTGAAGGCACATATCTCACAGAAGTGGAGGCTACTTGGAATCACAGCTGGGTCTGGGTGTCTCACTCTGAACTGGGGCCCTGAGTTCCCTTTGGGCGGTTCAAGCTCCTCCTAAACCTTGAGCCAGACTTTCAACAAATGACATATTCATCTTGGGAAACATTTCCTTTCATACATGTTTTTTGGGTTCTCCTTTGTTTGGTCACTATCTGAGAGGTTTCTGCACACAGTCTCCCAAGCCTCCTGCAGCAAATCCAGGAGGAGGCAAAAGTGAGTGAAGGAGCTGATGACGGTCCTCACTCATGCCTGCCCACAGGGAGCCACCAGTGTGGACATGGCCAATCATCATGACACCCGGTGCAGAGGCACATTTGCCTCAGTCCTTGCTCACTGAACCTCAGGAGTGTCCCCCTGGAGTAACACATGCTGGCTTTGCTGTAGGTAAGACCCCACCAAGCCACGTGGAAAGTATCAAACAAATGGAGCAGGGCAGAATATGAAGGGGGTTCGTGTGACACACAGGCTCATGGTGAGGGAATGAAAGGGACGCTCTGACCTCAGAAGAACCAGAGTATCTCCAGGCAGGGATGCTGTGTCTGGATAACCCACAGACCCCTAGAACACCATGAGCACCCCCTTTCTCATGCCTGGCCCCTCCCTGCCCTTCCCAGTGGACCAAGCCATGAGCTCTGCCCCCAGCCCTGCCACGGCCAAGGCTCACAATGCTCTGAAATCCACCCAGAGTGCTCGCAGTCCCTGGGCGATGATGTCCTTAAAAATATATACTACCAAAATAATTTGTTTTTGTAAAAAAAAAAGTAAGAAAATAAAGAGAAAGAAAACCAAAAAGAGCTTACAATTTTCTATGACACCATTTGACACCACTAATGTTTTGATGGTTTTCTTTCCTGTCCTGTCTTTCTTTCCAGCGTGTATATGTATTATCATGTGTGCACATACACAGTAGTTTTTTTACACACATAAATTCATTCTCTCATCTACTTTTCTCACCTAGCAATTTATTTTTTTAAATCAGTTCCTGAATGCTTCACAAAAGATTCCAGCAATATGAAAATAGAGTCCCCTCCCCTTAAGCCCACACCACACACCCATCATCCTTCACATGATTTCATGCTCTAGTAAACACGGCTGTTTCGAACGTCTCCCCAAGGCCCCAGGCATGCACTTATCTCTCCAAAGTGGACACAGAAAAGAAGAATTGCTAAGTTGAAGTATGTGTATATCCTTTATTTTAATAAATACACCAAACTGTTCTCAAAAGAGCTGTACTGATTTGTTCTCCCCCAACAACTGGAAAAAACTGTTTTCCCACATCTGCTAACATCTGAAATCATCGGATAGTTTAATATTTGCCAGCCTAACTGGTGAAAAGTATTATCTCATGATCTTTTTAGTTTGGATTTCCCTGAATAATGGTGATGTTTACATTGGCTGGTACCTTTCCTGTACTGTGAAAACTGTGGTCATATCCTGATGCCTGTACTGTTAGTCTTTAAAATGATTGGGAACTTCTTTCTATAGTTTGGTGTTAAATTTTTATATGATATGTGTATATGTGAGATTCCCATCCCAGGTTTTTACATGTCTTATAGCTTTGCTTGTAATGCCTTTTATCGTACTGATATTGAAAATTACTTTTTAAAAACTTTCCATGTTCTCCATAATAACTTCTGTGGATTGGGCTTTATTTGCATCAATGTTATATGCATAACAACTACAGGCTGGTTTTTATATTAACTTCCTTATCAAAAATAAATTCCAGAAACACTAGTGATAGAAAGAGGAATCTCGTTTTTTTGCAAATGTGTCTCTAAGTAACTTAATGAATCCAAGTCTTATTACCGAATATACTAAGGCTCCCCTCATATTCCAAAAGCCACTTTCACCACATGCTGTTATTACTTGCCTCACTTATGCACATGCTAAAATCACATTGTTTGTTCTGTTTCTTCAAGAGTCATTTCCATTTGTTGAGTCCAATGCCTGTCTTTCATGGTGTGTGATCTGCTCATCTGTGGACCTGAGAATCCCTTTCCTCTGCTGGTGCCATTCACCTCAGCCTAGAGTAGGGGTTGCCCCAGAGTTGCTCACGTGATTGAGATGGGGCTACCTCCCTCTCACTCCTCCCTGTTGGTGTAGGCATTCCTGGTGTTCTGCTGGACTTTCCAGTCCCACTGATATGATCCTGTTGAGAAAGGGGTTTTCAGACTCAGCTTCCCAAAGAAACCACCTTGCAGAATGTAAGGTGCCTTCACTGGCTTCTCATGCCTCTGGACTCAGAACTTCCAATGACTCTTACCTTTGTGGCTTCTCTCTCCAGGTTTTCGACATAAGGGTTCATTATCTGCCATCTCACTGGATTTGGGATACCCAAACTTCTACTATGCTCCTAGATCCTACAGCTCTATACCATCATTTATTGGGCTGCAGTTACATTCTATCCTTCTAATGTATTTATTATATATATATATATATATATATATATATATATATATATATATACACTATAATGCCCTTTCTCATCTCTTATTATAGTATTTGGGGTATCAGATTGGATAAAAAAAAAACAAGACCCATCAATATGCTGTCTGCAAGAGACTCATTTTAGACCCAAAGACACCTCTACATTTAAAGTGAGGTGATGGAAAGCATTCATCATGCTAATGGACATCAAAAAAAAAAAAAAAAAAAAGTCCACTATCGCCACTGCTGTTCAACATAGTACTAGAAGTCCTAGACTCACCAATCGACAAGAAGAAGAAATAAAAGGCGTCTGAATCAGCAAAGAAGAAGTCAAACTCTTACTTTTAGCAAATGACATCATACTCTATGTGGAAAACCCAATATTCTACCCCAAAACTACTAGAATCATACAGGAATTCAGCAAAGTGGCAGGATGTAAAATCAATGCACAGAAATAAGATACATTTCTATACACAAACAATAAGACAGAAGAAAGAGAAATTAAAGAGTCAGTCCCATTTACAATGGCACCAAAAACCATAAGATACCTAGGAATAAACCTAACCAAGGAGGCAAATGATATGTACTCAGAAAACTATAGAATGCTCATGAATGAATTTGAGGAAGACACAAAGAAATGGAAAAACATTTCATGTTCATGAATTGGAAGAAAGATATTATTACTAAAATGTCTATACTACCTAGAGCAATCTATAATTCAGTGTAATCCCTATCAAAATACCATCAGCTTTTTCATGAGCTGAAACAAATAATCCTAAAATTTGTATGGAAACAGAAAAGACCCTGAATCACCAGGAGATATTTAAAAAGAAAACCAAACCTGATGGCATTACAATTCTGGACTTCAAGTTCTATTACAAAGCTATAATCATTGGGGCACCTGGGTGGCTCAGCGGGTTAAAGCCTCTGCCTTCAGCTCAGGTCATGATCCCAGGGTCCTGGGATCGAGCCCCGCATCGGGCTCTCTGCTTGGCTGGGAGCCTGCTTCCTCCTCTCTCTCTCTCTGCCTACTTGTAATCTCTATCTGTCAAATAAATAAATTAAAAAAAAAAAAAGCTATAATCATCAAGATGGTATGGTACTGCCAAAAACAAAAACAAAACAAAACAAGCAAAAAAAAAAAAAAAACACACACACAACAGGCAGATCAGTGGAACAGAAGAGAGAACCCAGAAATGGACCCTCAACTCTGTGGACAAATTTTGAGAAAGCAGGAAAGAATGTTCAATTGAAAAAAAAAATACTGTCTTTTCATCAAGTGGCATTAGGAAAATTAGACAGCCACATGCAGAAGAATAAAAACTGGACAATTTCTTTACACCATACACAAAAATGGACTCAAAATGGATGGAATACAGGAATCCATCAAAATCTTAGAGGAGAACACAGGCAGGAAGTTCTGTGACCTCAGCTGTAGCAACGTCTTACTAGACATATCTCCAAAGGCAAGGAAAACAACAGCAAAACTGAACTATTAGGACTTCATCAAGATAAAATCTTTTGCACAGCAAAGGAAACAGTTGATAAAAAAAAAAAAGACAACTGAAGGAATGGGAGAAGATATTTGCAAATGACATATCAGATAAAGGGCTTCTATCTAAAATATATAAAGAACGTACCAAACTCAACATCCAAAGAACAGATAATCTAATCAAGAAATGGGCAGAAGACATGAACAGACATTTCTACAAAGAAGACGTCCAAATGGCCAAGAGACACATGAAAAAATGCTCAACATCATTTGTCTCAGAAAAAGACAAATCAAAACCACCCTGAAATACCACCTCATACCAGTTAAAATGGCTAAAATTAACCATTCAGGAAACAACAGTTGTTAGTGAGGATGAGAAGAAAGGGGAACCCACTTATACTGTTGGTGGGAATTCAAGCTGGTGTAGCTACTCAGGGAAACTGTATGGAGGTTCCTCAAAAGTTTGAATATAGAGCTACCCTATGATCCACCAAATGCACTACTGGGTATTTATCCCAAAGATACAAATGAAGTGATTTGAAGGGGCAGCTGCAGCCTAGTGTTTATACCAGAAATGTCCACAATAGCCAAACTATGGAAAGACCTCAGATGTTCATCGACAGATGAATGGATAAAGAAGATGTGGTATATAAGTGTGTGTGTGTGTGTGTGTGTGTGTGTGTGTGTGATGAAATACTACTCAGCCATCAAAAGAATGAAATTTTTCCATTTGCAAAGATGTGGATGAAACTAGAGGGTATTACGCTAAGTGAAATAAGTAAATCATAGAAAGACAAGTATCATATGATATTGCTAATAGGTGGAATCTAAGAAACAAAACCAAGGATCATAGAGGAAGAGAGGAAAAAATAAAACAAGACGAAATCAGAGAGGGATACAAAGTGTAAGAGAATTTTAATTACAGGAAACAAACTAAAGGTTGATGGAGGGAAGGGGTGGGGGGGTCACTGGGTGACAGGCATTAAGGAGGGCTTGTGATGTAATGAGTACTGGCTATTATATAAGACTGATGAATCACTGACCTCTACCTCTGAAACCAGTAATAGATTATATGTGATTTGGATTTTAATAGTAAAAATTAATTTATTTATTTAGAAAAGAAAAAGAAAAAAGAAAGAAAAGATAGTTCTATGAATACCAATATGAGATGTCCACCACAGAGTGGGTGAAGGAAAACAAGTCATAGGTGGTATATACTAATAATATATCTTTTATTTTAAAAAAAGGGATGCGGGGCACCTGGGTGGCTCAGTGGGTTAAGCCTCTGCCTTCAGCTCAGGTCATGATCTCAGGTTCCTGGGATCGAGTCCCACATCGGGCTCTCTTCTCGGAAGGGAGCCTTCTTCCTCCTCTCTCTCTCTCTGCCTGCCTCTCTGCCTACTTGTGATCTCTCTCTGTCAAATAAATAAAATCTTTAAAAAAAAAAAAGGACGCATATGTACGTATATATATATATATATGTGTGTGTGTCTGTATGTGTGCAGCAAAGAAGATTGTAAACAGCACAAACTATTAATATGGTTATCTCTAAAGACAGAAATAAAAAAAAGATAAACTATGGAAGGAGATTTATTGGCTTGAACCATATGACCGTCTATACATGGCCATAGATATTATCAACCCAGCATCCACATTAGTCACATATGTTCACATTCCCACCGTCTACAGAGTGAAATTGTTTCTCACTTCTTTACCATCCAATTAGGACAACCTCTATGCTTGAATTTTTTTGCCTAATGAATTTGACTTTGGAATCTAATTAAGGATGCCTGGACTCTTAGCCTGAATTTGTCCCGTGATCTTGCAGTTGGACTTTGTCTGATAAACTTACTAAGACATGGCTCTGTCATAAGATGGGCTCTGAATAGATTATTAGAGCTAATCACCCATTGCTGAGCCCTTAATTCTGGCCTCTGCCAATTTTCCACATTGGTCTGTGACCCTGGTCCTGTCAGACTTGCAGCCCTTGGGGGCCCAGAAAGGGCCAGTCCATCATGGATTTGTGCTCACGGTGACTCATGACTTCATGATCTGCTTAATCTTATTATCTCATTAAAATCCCAAACTACAGACATCTCTCATTTTATTATACTTCATTTTGTTGTGCTTCTCAGATACTGTAATTTTTATAAATCAAAGGTCTGTAGCAACCCTCCATCAAGCAAGGCTATAGGCACCATGTTTCCAACAGCAATTGCTCATTCCATGTCTCTGTGTCACATTTTGGTAATTTTCACACTATTCCAACCTCTTTTGTAATTATTATATTTGTGAACTTGATCAAGAAATGTTCTCTGTGTTTTGACTTCTCCACTGACTGCTCATTCCTCCCATCTTTCTCCCTCTCCTCGGGCCTCCCTGTTCCCTGAAACACAACAATGTTGAAATTAGGCTAATTCAAAAACAGACACATAGATCAATGAAACAGAATAGAGAGCCAAGAAATAGACCCTCAACTCTATGGTCAACTAATCTTCGACAAAGCAGGAAGGAATGACCAATGGAAAAAAGACAGCCTCTTCAACAAATGGTACTGGGAAAATTGGACAGCCACATGCAGAAGAATGAAATCCCACCATTTCCTTACACCACACACGAAAATAGACTCAAAATGGATGAAGGACCTCAATGTGAGAAAGGAATCCATCAAAATCCTTGAGGAGAACACAGACAGCAACCTCTTTGACCTCAGCTGCAGAAAATTCTTCCTGGGAACATCACCAAAGGCAAGGGAATCAAGGGCAAAAATGAACTATTGGGATTTCATCAAGATCAAAAGCTTTTGCACAGCAAAGGAAACAGTTAACAAAACCAAGAGACAACTGACAGAATGGGAGAAGATATTTGCAAATGACATATCAGATAAAGGGCTAGTATCCAAAATCTATAAAGAGCTTAGCAAACCCAACACCCAAAGAACAAATAATCCAATCAAGAAATGGGCAGAGAACAGACATTTCTGCAAAGAAGACATCCAGAGGGCCAACAGACACATGAAAAAATTCTCCACATCACTCAGCATCAGAGAAATACAAATCAAAACCACAATGAGATACCACCTCACACCAGTCAGAATGGCTAAAATGAACAAGTCAGGAACTGACTGATGCTGGTGAGGATGTGGAGAAAGGGGAACCCTCCTACACTGTTGGTGGGAATGCAAGCTGGTGCAACCACTCTGGAAAACAGCGTGGGGGTTCCTCAAAAAGCTGAAAATAGAGCTACCCTATGACCCAGCAATTGCACTACTGGGTATATACCCTAAAGATACAAATGTGGTGATCCAAAGGGGCACGTGCACCCGAATGTTTATATCAGCAATGTCCACAATAGCCAAACTATGGAAAGAACCTAGATGTCCATCAACAGATGAATGGATAAAGAAGATGCGGTATACATATACAATGGAATTCAATGCAGCCATCAAAAGAAATGAAATCTTTTGCCATTTGGGACGACATGAATGGAACTAGAGGGTATTACGCTTAGCGAAATAAGTCAATCAGAGAAAGACAACTAGCATATGATCTCCCTGATATGAGGAAGTGGAGATACAACGTGGGGCTTTGGGGGGTAGGAAAAGAAAAAAAATGAAAGATGGGATCAGGAGGGAGACAAACCATAAAAGACTCAATCTCACAAAACAGGCTGAGGGTTGCTAGGGGGAGGGGAGTCGGGAGAGGGTGGTGGGTTATGGACATTGGGGAGGGTATGTGCTATGGTGAGTGCTGTGAAATGTGTAAACCTGGCGATTCACAGACCTGTACCCCTGGGGATAAAAATTTATATGTTTATAAAAAAATTTAAAAATTAAAACAAAGAAACAACAACAACAACAAATTAGGCTAATTAATAGCCTTGCAATGGCCTGTAAGTGTTCAAGTGAAGGGAAGAGTTGCACACCTCTCATTTTAAATCAGAAGCTAGAAATGATTAAACTTAATAAGGAAGACATGTTGAAAATTGACATAAGCTGAAAGCTATATCCCTTGCACCAAACACTTGGCCAACTTATGAATGCAACGGAAAAGTTCTTAAAAGAAATTAAAAGAGCTACTCTAGTGAACATACAAAATATAAGAAAGCAAACAGCCTTATTGCTGATGTGGAGAAAGTTTTAGTGGTCTGGATAGAAGGTCAAACCAGCCATAACATTCCCTTAAGCCAAAGCCTGATCCAGAGCAAGGCCCCAACTATCTTCAATTCTGTGAGGGCTGAGAGAGGTGCGGAAGCTGCAGAAGAAAAGCTTGAAGTTCACAGAGATTGGTTCATGATGTTTAAGGAAAGAAACCACCTCCATAACAGAACGGTCCAAGAAGCAGCAGCAGGGGCTAATGAAGAAACTATAACAAGTTATCCAGAAGCTAATCAATGAAGGAGGCTATACTCAACAACAGATATCTAATGTAGATGGAAACAGCCTTCTACTGGAAAAAGATGCCAGTTAGGGATTTCATACTTAGGAGAAGTTAATGCCTGGACTTCAAAACTTCAAAGCACACAAAGGTTCACGCAGCTGGTGGCTTAAGCCAATGTTCATTTACCATTCCAAAAATCCTAGAGCCCTTAACAATTATTACTCTGCCTGGGCTCTATCACTGGAACAACAAAGCCTGGAGGGCAACATGTCTGTTTACAACATGGTTTGCTGAATATTTATTTATTTATTTATTTTTAAGATTTTATTTATTTGTTTGACAGACAGAGATCACAAGTAGGCAGAGAGGCAGGCAGAGTGAGAGGAAGGGAAGCAGGCTCCCTGCTTAGCAGAGAGCCCGATGTGGGGCTCGATCCCAGGACCCTGAGATCATGACCTGAGCTGAAGGCAGAGGCTTTAACCCACTGAGCCACCCAGATGCCCCTTCTGAGTATTTAAAGCCCAATGGTGAAACCACTGCTCAGAAAAAAAGGTTCCTTTTAAAATATTCCTCTTAGACAATGTATCTGTTCATCCAAGAGCTCTGATAGAGATGTACAGTGAGATTAATGTTGTTTTCATGTCTGCTGATACAACATCCATTCTGCAGCCCATGGATTAAGGTGTTATTTTGACTTTTAAGAGTTATTTAACAAATACATTTTTTAAGGCTATAGCTGCAATAGACAATAACAGATACTGGCAAAGTTAATTAAAATTCTTCTGCATGGGGCTCCTAGGTGGCTCAGTGGATTAAAGCCTCTGCCTTCAGCTCAGGTCATGATCTCAGGGTCCTGGGATCGAGCCCCGCATTGGGCTCTCTGCTCAGCAGGGAGCCTGCTTCCCTTCCTCTCTCTCTGCCTACTTGAGATCTCTGTCTGTCAAATAAATAAATAAAATCTTAAAAAAAAATTCTTCTGGAAAGCAATTACCATGATAGATGCCAGTAAGAGCATTCATGATTCATTGGGAAGAGGTCAAAATATGAATATTGAACAGGAGTTGGAAGAAGTTGATTCCAGCCCAAATGAATGTCTTTGAGGGATTCGAGACTTCAGTGGAGGAGGTAACTGCTGATGTGGTGGAAACAGCGAGAGAACCAGACTCAGAAGCAGAGCCAGAGGATGTAGCTGAGTTGCTGCAATCTCATGATAAAACTTCAACAGATGAGGAGTTACTTCCTTTTTTTTTATTAACATATAATGTATTATTTGTTTCAGGGGTGCAGGTCTGTGATTCATCAATCTTACACAATTCAAAGAACTCACCATAGTACATATCCTCCCCAGTGTCCATCACCCAGCCACCCCAGTCCCCCCCCTCCCCTCCAGCAACCCTCAGTTTGTTTCCTGAGATTAAGAGTCTCCTATCATTTGTCTCCCTCTCTGGTTTCATCTTATTTCATCTTTCCCTCCCTTGCCCTATGATCCTCTGTCTCATTTCTCAAATTCCCCATGTCCATGAGATCATATGATAATTGATCTCTGGTTAATCAGAGATCAATTGATCTCAGATCAGATCAATAACTGATCTGATCAATCTCTGATTGACTTATTTCACTTAGCATAATAGTGAGTAGTTCCTTCTTATGGATGAGCAAAGAGTAGTTTCTCGAGATGGCACCTACTCCTGGTGAAGATGCTGTGAAGATATTAAAATGACAACAGAGGTTTTAGAATAGCACATAAACTTAGTTGACAAAGTAGCAGAAGAGCTTGAGAAACTGACTCCAGTTGTGAGACAAGTTTTCCTGTGGGGGAAATGCTATCAAACAGCATCACCTGCCGCTGAGGAATCATTCATGAAAGGAAGAGTCAATCAACACACCAAACTTCACAGTCTTATTTTAAGAAGTTGCCACAGCCACCCCAGCCTTCAGCCGCCTCCACCCTGCTCAGTCAGCAGCCGTCAACATTAATGCAAGACCCTCACCAGCAAAAAGATTATGACTCACTAAAAGCTCTGATGATGGTTATCATTTTTTAGCCATAAGGTACTTTTAATTAAGGTATATACATTATTTTAGACATAAGTCTATTGCACACTTAATAAACGACAGTATAGCATAAACAGAATTTTGATGTACACTGGGAAACTAAAAATTTCATGTGACTCACTTTTTTTTGCAATATTTGCTTTATTGTGGTGGTCTGGAACTGAACCTACATCTCTATAAAGCACCTCTATAAAGCACCACCACTCTGTGTGTGAGGGAATCGTATTTTTGAAAAATTGACTAACTTGCCTGGGGCAAATCCAGGATTTCCACACCAATCCAGCTACTTGCAAAGCCTAAATCACTATGATGGTTGCTGAAAAGGTCCCGATGGCAGCCCACGTGGATCCCAATCTTCAATCCCTGACAACTGTCACCATAGAAAGGACATATAATAAGTAAGGGAAGTGATAAATTCTGATGAAGATGTCAGACATAGCCTCCAAACTGACTACAACCTCCTTTCAAATATCAGCTCTCAGAAAAACCATTGTAAACACTATAAAGACAGGGTTGTTAGATGTTTTGTGGTGAGTCCCCTGTGCCCAGAATGCATATTAGAGGCACAAAGGTATTCTTTTCAATAAATGAACAAATGCTTCTTTGTTGAATCTGTTAGCTCAGAAGAGGAGGAAAGGCAAATGGAGTGGAACGAAGTGAAGAGCATGTGCATTTATTCTGAGAAGCATCATGTTTCCACCACTTTCCATCAAGCAGCACTGGAGGCACCTACATGGCTCAGTCAATTAAGCATCTGCCTGCGGCTTGGGTTCTGATCTCAGGATCCTGGGACTGAGTCCCACATAGGGCTCCCAGCTCCGTGAGGAGTCTGCTTCTCCCTCTGCCTGCTCTGTTTGCCAGTCCCCCTGCTTGTGCTCTCTCTCTCTGACAGATAAATAAATAAAATCTTAAAAAAAAAAAAAAGCAAACATTTGTTTGTCCTCTCCCTAGACACTGCACCCACAGCCTACTTCCTAGTAAAACTCAAGGCCTTTTTAGTCAATGAGTTAAGGTAAAAAATAAATAAATAAATAAATAAATTTCCTCCTAAAGGGGAAGATTTTGCCTTTTTTGGGGGTTTAGGGATGTATGAGCTTAGTACAGGTTGTCTAAGGCTGGAACCTGAACCACGGGAACTATGGAGATGTAGGATCAGTGAGTCCACATGGGATGGGGTTGTTGGGAGCAAATGCCTGGAAGTACATGACCCTAACCAGGGATAGGAGATGAGAGGCCCCAGTAAGCATGACCCATGAGAAATCGTCAACAGAGTCCACTGTGAAGTCCTGCCGAGATCTGAAAGGAACTCACCCTGATCACAACAGCACATAGCAAACAAAAACTTCCCTACCATCCTCATGGCACCTACTACGCAGCCTCACCCTCCTCCCTCCCCCATCCAGGAGGATTTCTGAGCTGAAATGTGTCTCAGAGACAGCAGGGTAAAGAGATAGGCATTCAGTGCCCCACCTCCCAGGTGACCAGCCACAGTACAACCCAAGAGGAGAGTGAGCCTTTGAAAGAGCTCAGAGATTCTAATCATCACATGGGCCAGACACAGCAAACGCTAAACTCAGATGGGGTTTCTGACTTAATGTGCTTAGAAGGCTTCTTTTTTGTAACTTGGGATGTCCTTCTAACCCATCAAGGACATTCAGAAGTACATGAAGAGGCAGACATAACGGCACGATGTCTGGCTTGTTCTGGCCACACCTCCGTCACCTGGTGAAAGAATGGTCCCCACCTGCAGAGGAATACTTTGTGGGCATCCATGAATGTCACTTCAGTCTATCCTCACAGTCCGAGGGGTTTCAGGATATTACATGACCACCAATTTCCCCTCAACAATGTGTTCTTTGAATTTCTGAAAATTACCCTGTGCAGTAGCAAGGCATGCCAAGTAGAATAGCTAGAGATCAAAGGAAAGGGACACATTAGTGCTGGGGAAGAGATATGAAATCTGAAGTCTGACTTTGCCAAGATATATGGAAAAGAGCATCTCAGAAATACAATTCATGTATGTTTAGGGGAATCAAAGTGAGGGAAACATAGCACGGAATCGGGTATGATTAAAAATTCTCCTTAAGGAATTGTTCTTTAACGTTCCAATCTGGATTGGTAGTCATTTGGGAACATTTTAGCCAGTGTATTTGTTTCTTGCTAAATTTTGTTCTCTACAAAAATGGGGACTATTTTTGGCAGAGGAGCATGGCTTTCAGCAATAAATATGTGTCTGAACATTTGCAAATCACATACCATCCGGAATATCTCAAGAAAGGTTGTTGTTTAAGAGGTCTCATCCCATAAAACACTTTTATAGCCGCTTAGATGAGGTAATTAGCTGTAACTAGAAATAAGAGGTAATAGGTTGGTTGACAGAATCAGTACCATATGGGTTTCAATGTACTAGAAAGCTTAGCCAAGCCAACTAGGTAAAGTCCCACAGGAATTTAACAATACATGGGAGAAGGGCTTGAACAGCAGGAACATGTGGCTTGGAGAAAAGAAAATGTATGTGAGGGAAAGCAGTATGGCTAGATGTTTCTCTGAGTATTCAGAGGGCTCTTTTCTGGGGAGAGATGAGCCCTGAATTGATACACTGTGGAATGGGGACAGTTAGGATTGACAGGAGCACCTGCAATGAAACCGTGTCCTGTTCACTATAATGAATAACTAGAAGAGCCCAAGCAATCCCAGGACAGGACTTACTCAGGGGCAGAGAGTTCTCTGTCTGTGGCAGGATCAAACAGAGATGCCAATGAGAAGAGCCCAGCACTCCATGAGTGAATGGGCCGGTCAGTGTCTTCCAATGGTTGCTTTGCAGTAGTGAGCTCTCTGTCTTTGGAAGCATCCAAGCACCAACTGAACATCAACTGGCAGAAATCCCACCTGGGCAAGGGTGGATGGTCAGCATTTTCCAAACCCGTTCTGCAGACTCGGCTTGGCTGGCCACGCCAGCATCCTCTGGGAAACTTTTCAAAAGGACAAAATTTCAAGCCCAGTCACAGAAATTTGGATGCCATTCTAGGGTGGAGCTAGTGAATTTGGCAAATGTTGAAAAACAGCTCTCCAGAACACAAAAACGTCCTCATTTGTAGTGCTTGCTGATTCCATGGTGTAAATACTCCCACTGTGGCCAATTTCAGGCTATCAGTGTGGAGTCTGAATGCAGGGTAGGCAAAAAAATGCAAGGAAGCCACCGTCACATCATATTCTCACCAGACAGACGCAGTGGATGAAATTCACCTGAAACACATCAATAATAAAATTGTGAAATAGTTAGAAATGATGAACTTTGGATAACTATTACCTTTGTTTTAATATGGTTTGTTTCATTGGAGGTTTTGTAATTTACTTTTTAATAACGGCCATGTTTAATAACTAGCTCAGGAGAATCCTGAAGGTTTAACAGTCAATCAGTTTTCAGGAGCAGGTCCAAGCAAGCTACAGCATCCCCACATGGCCCCCAAATCAGGCCTTGAACATCCCCCATGCCAGCTTCTGCCACGAAATCTGGACAAGTTCAATGGGCCCCTTCTGCCTCAAGGTTATGTGGCCTCCCTATTCCATGGCCAAGGACAAGGAAGCCACTCTGCTTCAAGCAGTGAGCCATCCCTGCCCAGGACTGCTTGGGCATTTCAAGGCTCAGCAGGTCTGTTTTCCTGTAACTTAGGCTGCCTCCCCAAGCAGCCCGTCCTTTGCCTTGTCTTTGGTAGCTTTAGGATCTATCTCTGGGCTACTCCAGGCCTCATGAAGGGAAGGTTCTAAAATAACCATCCTCTAAGAAAGTAACTCTAATCTCATGTGGACAATGAGAGAAAGTTGACAGGATAAAGCTGGGATCTCGAAGCAGACCTCAGGAGGATGGTTGTAAGAGGGAAGGAACTTTGATCTCACACTGCCCTGGCTCCAACATGGGACTAGTGCAGGCACATGGTGGGGGAGGCACAGGGTGGGTGAGCCCAGAACATTGAGCAGAGGAAACAGAGGCAGGAGGGAAGGAAAGAGGGAGAGAGTATGTGAGGGCGATCTGGCTGCGACGACATCTGTCACCCCATTAATCCCCAGGGTTGATTCGACTGATCTGGCTGTCTAGGCAGGCGTCCCCTTCCTCCCTCACCGCTCCATGTGCGTCGCTCCAGAAGCTGTGCACTCTGTTGAAGAGGATGACCTTCCCCGACAGAGGAGAGGACCGTTCTTCCATCAGAGAGAGAGAGAGGAAAAATAAAAGGGGAGAGGGGGGAAGAAAGAGAAAAGAGGGGAGAGAAGGTGAGAGAGAGGGGGGGGTTGTTGGGAGGGAAGAGGAGGGAAGAGGAGAAAGGAGAGTTGAAGTGGAGGGACCTGGAGGGGAAAGACAGAGTTGGGGTGGGGGAGAAGGAGAGGTAAGGGAATGGGAGGACGAGGGAGGGTCAGGAGGAAAAGAAGGAAGTATTTCCTTTGAGGGGATTCAGTTTACTATAAGAAATAGTACTAGATCAGCTTTGCCCTAAAAGAATATAACCTTTTAAAAAAATGATCAGTGGGATGCCTGGGTGGCTCATTAGGTTAAGGGTCATGCCCTTGGTTTCAGCTCAGGTCATGATCTCAGGGTTAGTGAGATCTAACCTTGTGTCAACCTCTCACTCAGAGCGGGGTCTGCTTGGGATTCTCTCCCCCTCTCCCTCTGCTCCTCTCCTGCTCATGTTCTTGTGTGTGCACTCTCTCTCTCTCTCTCTCTCTCTCTCTGTCTCAAAAAAAAGTAATGAATAAATAAATAAATAAATATTTCAAAATGGTCAGATAGACCCCGGATTCCCAGCACTTTGTCACTTTGTCATTCCTGGCACTCCTAAATTCAAGGTATCCCCCTCCCAGCTTTGCAGGAACACTTTAGAGATTGTCCTAAGTCTGTACTAACAAATACAAGGTTCACTAATGAGCCTGTGTCATCAGCCTGGAGGTTACTGTGGGCCCTTCTACCTCACTCAGGCTCCCATTGCTCAAGCCTGCTGCCTAAAAGCAACCTCTACAGTGTAGAGCTTTCCCCTGTAGGTAGGGGAGCTTAGTTCCCTTTTCCCTGCTGAGGGCAAGCTGGACTCCATGAAAATGAAACACAGTGACTTCATGGTGGAGAAACCTGGCAGACAGCACCTTCTCCAACACAGTCATCATCCACATTCTGGGAGGGGAAGGCACTGAGCTTCCATGGGCTTTTTCCTGCATCCATAGTCATGAGGTTACATCAGAAAAGCCAGATTGGGGCTGTTCTGGAATGCCCAGTTAGGATGCATATGGGGTCTCTAGCTGGCTGACAAGCCTGGTGTAAACGCTTCTGTGCAGTGAGTTGTCCTCATATTTTAAATTGTGGAGGCTGGTAACTAGACACCAACCCAACTTGGGATGTGTTGTATGGGACCCCCAGCGGACCTGGGTCCTTCAGAGATGGGGCTCCCTGGCACTAGTTTTCCTTGCTAGACTCCCCTCACTGTCTCTATCCTGAGGGCTGCCCGTGTCTGGGAGAGACATTTGGCTGGGCTTCTCCATGGATCTGTCTCTCTGAGGCCACAGGAGGGAACCCTGGGTGGTGCTCTGAGCCTCTGATGACCCAGGGTCCAGGAAGTTCCCTCCCTTCTGGGGAAGGAGAGGAAGGAGCACTTTTGGGTGGGACTCATGACCTCCCCAACTAAGTAGGAAAGGCAGCCAGGGATAGGCAACCATATGTAATATAAACTGTGGGCCAGGCCTCAAAGCAGGTGTTACAGGGAAGGAAAGCTTTCATCTGATGTGACCCAACAGGCCTGCACTCTGACCAGCTCATGTCCAGAAACTGCTGACTATGTATTCCTTTCTAGGACTGCTGTGAGAAACTACCAAAACATAGATGGTTTAAAGCAACAGAAATGGGTCCTCTCAGAGTCCCAGAGGCCACAAGTCCAAAATTAAGGTGCCAGCAGGGCTTTACTTCCTCCAGAGGCACCAGGGGAGGGTCCCTCCTTGCCTTTGCCAGCTTTGGGGAGCCCCAGGTAGCGTCACTCAGTCTCTGCTGAATCATCACATAGCCTTCCCTGTGAACGTCTGTCTCTGTGTCTCTTCTCCTCCTATGAGGATGAAGGCCCACCTGACTCCAGTAGGAGCCCTCCTTAACTAACTTCAGCAGTAACTCCATGACATGTCACCTTTCTTGGTCACATTCTGAGGTTCTGAGGGGGACATGAGTGTTGGGAGATGCTATTCAACCCAGGAAAGTGTGGACCCCACATCTGACATGTAAGCAGGAGGCAAACAAGGGGCACTAGCTCAGAGCAGATGACTGAGACTCCCCAGCTATTGTAGCAAACCCCCACATCCCATGCCAGCCTCCAGTCCCAGCCCTACCACAACGCACCCACATGATGGTAGATGCTACTTCATTCTTCTAAACCCAAGTTCCTCATCTCAAAATAAAGATGTCACTTACAAAGCATGGAAAACGCTGGGCATTTTCAGGGCTGAATCCACAGTGACTCTGAGCAGCCTATCTGGGCTAGCAACAGGGAGGGTGTGCGTGAAAATACCCGGGAGCGCATCTCATGCTTGTCATTCTGCATTTGCCATGAATAACAAGAACAAATAAATTTCAGAGTTCAACCGGGAAGGCTTATTTCAAGTATTCCCATCCTGCTCTTTCAAACAGCTTGTCCTCCCCTGTCCCACCCGTCCTCCAATGTCACTCATCACTGATAAGACCTGGAAGATGTCGCTGACCCTGGGAGCACAGACTTTATGGACGCAGAAACAGATGCCTCTATCAGCGGTGAAACAGAACAAAGGTGGATGAGGAGATGAGCCCAGACCCTCCCACTTCCTCCAGGACCTCCCCTCCATCCTGGCTAGAGCACAAGGGACACCACACCCACTGAAAAAGGAAGCTCTTTCCACCCTGGGCCCCAAGACACACCTTTTCTCACCCCCTGAAAATCAAGAGTCCCCAGTTCAGTCCCCAGTTCAGTCCCGGGAAATACCAGTCACTCCTTTCTGAAAGGAAAAGCAAAAGACCTATCGCTTATGTGGGCAGAAAACCCACTTAGCTACTTAAGTAATCAGCAATCCCATACGGACAGCTGGTCCTCACTTGTGTCTGCATACCCAGCCCCAAAGGGCTGTGATCACATAGTGCTTCACAGTTAGGAAAAATGCTTGGCACATACATTGTTTCATCTTGGTCCTCACAGAGTCCCATATCCCTAAATAGGCCACATTTCCATCTTCCATCTCTAGACGGAAAAAACCTAAGGCTCAGAGCAGCTGAGTGTCAGAGCCTGGACTCTGATCCTGGGCTCTGACTCAGGCCTTGGGTCCAGCTTGGTGCCCCTTTTACTGTCTCCATGCTTCCTACAGAGCAGATTTCTGTCCTGCATGACTTGGTCTGAAGTGGACATAGCCCCCTTTCCCTGGGGGAGAGATCCACCATCATTCTTCCCTCACACGGGTCACTTCACGGGTTCCCATGAATTTTCTTGTACACCAGCATATACCCCCCATCTGAGCAAGGGGCAGTGTAGGCAACACTCCGTTAGGCAACGGAGAAACCTGGGTAGTTGGACTGAAAAAGACCCGGATGTGAATCTGATCTCTGCCAGGTTTTAGTGATGTTGGTTCATTCCTTATAGTAGGGAAATAATAACACCTGCCTCATGGCATCATGGCTCAGAGTCACAAATGCAACATACATAAAGGGCCATACCTCTCTCTAAACAGCAGCCATTATTACGCCATCAAACACTCAAAAGCTCTTCCTCATCGATGGGGCAGAAATTGACCTGAACTGAAGCAAGCTCTGTGTGTGAGAAACCTCAGTGCCTGATTACTGATAAATCCAAACGCTCAGGTGACAGAATCCTATCAGGTCACCCTCTTGTTTCTAAAGCAGCTGCTCACCCCTGAGTCACTTGCTTAAACTGAGTGTGAGGGAACTGACCTGGGCGAGATTCCTGGGAGGAATCCTAAACAGCCCATTCATCTTTCAGTAGCTAACAATGGCTGGGTATTTCTCTTAAGGCACAACAACTTAGTGTCAATGGGGCCTGGGTGTTTGTGGGTTTTTGGTTTTTTTTTTTAGCTCCTGTTAAGCTATCATTACTTTAAATATGTGGAAAATCCACTTGCAAGCCCAGCATTTTTAATAGTTTGTGATGTGCCCTGGGAAATGACTCAACTTCCTCCAGACTGAGGTGGTCACAGCAGGGAAGGGGGCAATTCAATCTGCCAGGAATAGGGGAGTCAGCCAACTAGACCATAATCCACATACTCATGGAAGATATACTGCTAATCTGGCTGAGAAATGGCTACAGCACGGGGATTTTCAGTTTGAAGGAGCCCTCTCAGAGTCCAACACACTGGATGAAAATAGACCCACACCAAAATTCCCTATGCATCCCAGAAAGAAACCAAGAAGGTTTATACCAAAACAAACAAACAAACAAACAGCAAACAAACAAACAAACAAAAAACAAGGGCTAAAGGCATCAGCTTCTCCACAGCCCCTCTGGAACCTAGAAGACATAAATTAATGCCTTCTCAATTCCAAAAGTAAATAGTTTCCAGCCCAGAATTCTACACCTTGCCAATCAATTAAGTATGAATGCAAAATATAGATATTTTCAATTGTGCAAAATTTCAGAAATGTCCCTTCCCTTTTCTCTTTTTCAGGGGATGCTATTAGAGTTTACACTCCACAGAACTGAGGTTGCAAATCAGAGAACATGGAGACATGGAATCTAAGAAGTAGGAAATTCAACACAGGAGAGGAGAGGGAATTTCCAGGGCAAACACCAGGCGAAGGTGCTGGGATGGTAGCCATGGACCAGATCTAGACTTCTATCTCAATGGAGGGGTAGACACTCTAGGGGAAACTTCTTCAAGAGAAAGAAACTATAGAGCATCTAAGATGGATAGATAACCTGTGGTATATTCACACAATAGAATTTATTCAGCAAAAATAAGAAATGAACTATCAAGCCATTAAAAGACTTGGAGGAAACTTAAATGTATATTACTGAGTGAAAGAAGCCAATCTGAAAAGTCTATATGCTGTATGTTTCCAACATGTGACATTGTGGAAAAGGCAGAACTAAGGAGACAGTAAAGAGATGGGTGGTTGCCAGGGGTTAGATGAAAAGAGAGATGAATAGGGGGAGCACAGAGCATTTTTAGGCAGTAAAACTAGTCTGTATAACACCATAAGGATATCATTATACATTTAGCAAAACCCACAGGATATACAACATCAAGAATGAACCATAATGTAAACTGTGAACTTCGGATGATAATAGTATGCTGATGTAGGTTCATTGATCATAACAAATATACCCCTCTGGTGGGGGATATTGACAGTAGGGAGGATGTGGGGACAAGTGCGGGGACAGGGATATAGGGAAAGTTCCTGTACTTTCCACTCAGTTTTGCTGCAAACCTAAAACTGCTTTAAAAAAAAAAAAAAGTTTGTTAAAATAAAAGAGCATCTGGCATGAATATCTTAATTTAAACCACTGGAGAATATCTTGAGAATAAATTAGTGATTTGTATGTGAAAAGCAAAAACAACAACAACAAAAAAAAAACAATTATGAATTCCAGGGAAAACAAAAATTCACACAGAAGACAAAAAGCAATTATAGTTTACTACAAGGCTCATGTCAATGATAATGATATTGTCACAGAATATAAACACTGAATGGAGACTTCACCAAAACTGCAATAGAGTTATACTGAGAAGAGGTAGGAAATGTGGTCATCTGTGCCTGTGTGTGTGTGTTTGTGTGTGTGTGTGTGTGTGTGTGTGTTGCAGGCAAGAAGAATTATGTGTATGAATCAAAGTTTAGTATCAGGCCTGGGCTCCCCGAGGCCAGCCTGAGAAAAAGACCTGAGATTTTCTTCTAACAATACAGCGTCCGTGAAGACTATAGAAGTAAGATCAATGAGCAATGAACACAGTCTCGTTTGCCCTAGAACCCCTCATCTCTAGGACAGCCCTGAAGTGGGGAGCCTGTGAGCTGGCACACCAGCCTCAGGCCTGCATAACGAGGACAGTATAAGAGATCAAGGGGAAACCGTGTCTGTGACCTCTCTGCATCCAGGTGACTTCACAGGGCATGGTTCTCTGGTGGCAGCCATCCACAACCTAAGTGGGTGAGGAGGCAAAAGAAGGGGCCACTGGGCTCCTGCTGGCTAAAGACGCTGGGTATGCTGTATTCATGTCCTGCATCCCAGAACAGAGCAGTCAGAGATGAAAGTCTGTTGCATCTGGCAAGCTGGGTGCTGATTAAAAACCTTTGCTACTGCCATTCCGGTAATGGCATCAGAGGAGTTAAATCCCATCTTCATAAAGAGATCCAATAGATGATGTCTAGATCTGAAAACTCACGATGTAGCAACATAGGTATGTGATTTGGACATAGCAAGTTGGAGTGGAAGCATCAGCTGGAGGAGATCAAGGGGAAATAAGCACAGACTGGGAGAGGGCCGGCCACCCCAGGCACGGAAACTCATAGACCAGTTTGACTCCTTAGCCTATATATAGGTACAAATTCGATACAAAATAAGAAGTCCTTACAAAAAGATTTTTGAAATACAGGAAAGAAATATATAAAAACATCACCACCTTAGTTCATAAGTCCCGGGTGGCTTTTTATCCCATCTAAGTTTTGGTGATTGTTTCACATTTCCTAACAAATGTTTATCACTATAAAACAAGGAGCAAAATAATCTGTAGCACTGATGAGAAAAAGGTGAAGATGGGTCTTTGCCAACACTCTCCTCTGCAGGTAAATGTTCCAAACAAATTTCAAAGCCTCCTTGTAACTAGACTTATCTTTCTAAACACAAATTTTATCCTGCAGTGTGGTGAGGCAAATTCCTAACCTGACTGTGCTTTCTTATCACTGTAATTATTATTAGAAAAACCCTGAATAGTAGCCAATTCCTATTATGTCTGCATTCTATGCTGGGCACTGTGCTGAATTCCTGACTTAAATTATCTTATGCAAATTTTAGGGACAGTTGCTTAACCAACTGCCACCCGGGTGCCCCTTGGAGTCATTCCTATTTCTTACTTGAACAACTTTACTATTTGCTTACCTTCATTGCAATGACCCTGTTCCTACCAATAGGCACATCAGTGTGAGTCTGCCTAAGCCTCTACTCCCTAGGTGGCTATCCCTAGTGCCTGGCTTCATGTGGGCAGTGTTGAGGGCAGGGGTGGCAGGACAGGGCAGTGGGTGTCTGCTGGGTCGGGGTCTGAGTGGGGATGGTGCCTGGGGCTGACTAGGGCTTCTCAGTGGAGGGTGGTCACTGGGGAGATGGGGGATATGGTAACTTAGCCAGTGGCAGTGGTGGGGCTAACTCAGAGTTCTCTGGGATCAAAACTCAAATCCCTCTACCAGTAGAATGCTGAATACCTCTCTAAAGATCTTATCTCCAAACACAGTCACATTGAGAAACTAGGAGATGTTAGGTGAGTGTCCACGCCTCTGAGCCTCAAAGTAGGGTCACCAACCAGCAGCATCAGCATCCCCTGGGAACTTGTAAGAAATGCAATTCTAGGCCCCACATGACCCACTGAAGCAGACACTTGGAAGTGGGGTATGGCCATCTGTGTTCAACAAGCCCTCTGCAGTATTCTGACCCAGCTACAGTTTGAGGGATTGCCTCAATTTGCCCTGGGAGAAGCTCAGAGGATCCGAATTCCAGGGCTATAGCTGCCACTGGTGGGAGTTCACCTCTAAATCCACAACAGGCAGAGAACAAGAAGGAGTGTTTGCATGGTTTTATGCTTATAAAGCACAGAGAAAATGTATTTTATTTATTCTTAGAATAAAAGAGCTGCTACTTTTAGGCACCTGCCTCTGAGGGGCCCAGAACTGAGCTTGTTTGCCTGAGGCCACACCACTTGGAGGCTGGGACCCAGGCAAGGAAGGCCAAACCCAGGTAAGCAGGTGGGGCATGAAGCTGTTAGGGCAAGCAGCAGGTGGGAGAGGGCAGATAACAGGTGGGCCAAAAAGTGTCCCTCCTGCCTTTTAAGATGGTAAGTGACTCACCAGCCCACATAGCTTGGAGTGATGAAACCCTGATGTAAATTCTGCTTTTCCAACTCTTTGATCCTTGTTAGATCCTTGTTAGACCTTACACTCAGGCACAAGTTCCCCTGAGGCACCCTGTCCATCCCCTCCCCAAATCACCATTTGTTCCTGTTGGTGGGATCACAGATACTCTATTTTCTGAAGTCCAACATCTTTTTTTGAGCTCTGTTTACATGCAGTAAAGTCCACTCTCCGTTACCCATGGGTGTGCTGGGTTGTGTTGCCGTGTGTTTGTGTTTTGTTTTATGATGCGCCTGCTTTCACAGGGTCTATCTCTGAACAAAACATGAGTGGTTGCCCGGTGTGGGTTAACTGCCATGGTGGGCGTGCTCATGGAGTTTCTATTTCTGGCAAACACTCCTGCCGTCCCACAGCTTGCCAAAACCTCAAGCAGATGATCACCAAAGCCTGATTCTCAGCCCTCAAGGCAGGCGTCCTGCTGCAGACGGGAGCTCAGTGGCCAGCGTCTGCAGGGCCAGGAAGGACATCGTAAACAGTTGAGTGTGCCTACCGTTAGTGCCACCAACACATCTATTCTCAAAAGGGTGAACTGAGGCTCCTTAAACTCCCCACACGAGGAGCTGAGACCAGCGCCTCACTTCCTCTTTCTCCATCATTCCTCCCCTTTCAAGTGTCTCATCTCCTACATTTGGGGAAGTGGTTCTCACCTAAAGGTTCCAACTGTCTTTACTTTTTCAAGGGGGCTCACTCTGTGGCAGAAGGGAGGCCTCTTGCACAAATGCAGACCAGACCTCAGATGCTCACAAGTGTCCCAGAGCCAGGTCAGCCACCCCTTCCCCCAGAAAAAGCCAACAGCCCCTCTTCCTCTGTCCCTCTGGGCCCACCTCGTCAGGCAGCACTGAGCCCAAAGTACACTGCCCTCTGCCCTGTTTATTGGAGATCGAAAGTTGTAGGCTCTTGGGGTGCCTGGGTGGCTCATTTGTTAAGCAACTACCTTTGGCTCAGGTCATGATCCCAGGGTCCTGGGATCAAGCCCCCCATCATGTTCCCTGCTCAGCAGGAAGTGTGCTCCTCCCTCTCCCACTCCCCCTGCTTGTGTTCCCTCTCTAGTTGTGTCTCTCTGTCAAATAAATAAATACAATCTTTAAAGCTGCAGGCTCCCTTCAAAGCCGGGCATCCAGACAGGATGTGTTCTTGCCTATGTTTCAGTGTAAATTTGTGTAGAAGAAAGCTCTGCTGTCTTTCCTATTAGGACAGCAGAAAGTGACTTGTGCCTGTCCCTCGGTGTCAGGGAAACATGTGATGATTAGCAGGTCGCCCTGTGTTCCGTCACCTGCTGCTCTGCCCTCGGTGACTTCCTCCTGGCCCAGGGGAATGTGCCAAGCATCGTCAGTCCTGGCTGGCCTCTTGCTGAAGCAGGACTGAGCCTTCTCTGAGAGTACTGGGGCTTTCTTAGAAACTTCTGGCCCTGTAATCTTCTCAGACTGGAGAGGTGCTTTCGAGACCAAAGTCATGGACACCAGCAGGTCGCTGTGCAGTTGTGCAGAAAGGACAGCGCTGAAGCCTCACCTTGGCTGCAGACCAGCCCCATCACCTCAGACCTGTGGCTCACCCACAAGCAGCATTCACTCCAAAATGACAACGGGTGCTTGTTTTGGGCACCGGGAGACAGCAGCGAAAAGCTTGATGAGGTCCCTGCTTCTACAGGACTTCTTTCTTCATGGGGAAGACAACCCACAGCACAGACAAACCAGAACAGCGCTCATTATCAGGGAATGCTGCGTAAAACACAGACAATTAACAGGCAGGGTTGGTGATGGAGGCTGTAGCCACAGCAGGGGGTGGTTAGCTCAGTGTCTTCCCCACTGGAAGATCCGATTGTTATGCAAAGGATTAACCCTGTGACCCTCAGTGCTCTTACTGACCAGAAAGTGCCCTCTTGGGGCAGGGCATCCTGCCTCCAGTCCTCACTTGGCGTCCTCAAAGAGCAGCGACACTCCCCTCCTTGGCCTTGTAATGAGGAAAGACAGGAAGAATAAAGGCCGACTGATGAGCAGGCGGGGGTTCTGCTCAGTGGGGAAGTGGGCGTGAGGATAGCAGGCCAACTGCCAGTGCCAGGCCTGTACCGGTGCCAGGCCTAGTTCCCCATTTAGTTCTTGCTCTTAACCCACAGCCAACCTGGTACCTCTGGTGGGGCCTGTGACTGCAAGAGTGTCCTGCAGCCCAGACGGCAGGACTCCTGATCTGTCCCCAGCAGGGTCCTGGGTGCACTCATCAGTGGCCTGGGCCCCTTCGCCATAGACAAGGAGCACAATCCCCATGAGAAGGGGCCACAGTGCGATTTCATTTAAAATCAGTTTTGCTCGGGGCGCCTGGGTGGCTCAGTGGGTTAAAGCCTCTGCTTTCGGCTCAGGTCATGATCCCAGGGTCCTGGGATCGAAACCCACATCGGGCTCTCTGCTCCACAGGGAGCCTGCTTCCTCCTCTCTCTCTGCCTGCCTCTGCCTAGTTGTGATTACTCTCTGTCAAATAAATAAAATAAAATAAATAAAAATAAAATAAAATCAGTTTTGCTCAATCTGTTCTTAACTGTTTATAAGGGAATGGGGCAGAGGCCTTTTCGGAAAATGGTGTATCTGAAAACAAGTCAGGGAAACTTGTTGAAGGAAAGTGAATCCTTTTGGAACAGGAAAGCTTTCCTTAAGAAGGAGGGGTCAGAATCTGGAGACAGGACCAGAGGAGACTGAAGATGTCAGACTGGGAGGAGAGCAATGGGGACAGAACCAGGAAAATGCTGGCGGCTCAGGGTTGGCACCACACGGGCTGGCAGGGCGGGCCATGTGGGGCACTAAGGCATGTGCCACCAGAGGGCCCTTAGGAGGCTATATTTTGGTACAAAGAAGGCTTTGTCTTTCCTTTCTTTGCTTTTCTTTTTCTTCCTAAGGGAGATTGAGAAAACATTTCCCCAATCTCCAGCTAAGGGGTTATGGTTGGATTGAAAGTGGATAGGAATTAGGGACACTGTTTATTCTGCTCAGCCCTGTACTATTTCCAGTCTATAAACTGTATGCCAATACAGTCAAGAGATTTAGGAAAACAAAACATGGATAAAGATGCAGCCCCACACATCCAGAGTAAATAGCTTTGGGCCCCGGGGTCTCCATCCTGTGGAGCCCATTATCTTTCCTGACATTTCCTAAGCGGTGTGGTTCTGCCAGGCAAGGACTGTTTTGGAGACATTGAAGTCAATCTGAACACACCAGGGGTCCATCTGTGGGTTCGCTTTGAAGCATCACATGCTGTTCTGATACCAGAATGGAATGGCCCTTGTATCAGTAGTAACACACCACTGCGATAACAACACAGTTGGGTGACATCATGTCTTCATTCCAAAGACCCCGTGAGCAGCATCTGCACCACCAGCGCTGGCGGCAGGATGGGGGCTTGGATAGAGAGCAGGATAGCTCTTCCAGGCTGCACCGCACCTCTTGAAATTACCACAGGCATACCTCGTCTTTTCATGCTTTGCTTTATTATGCTTCGAGGATATTGTGGCCTTTACAAATGGAAGGTCTGTAGCGACCCTGCAGAGAGCAAGTTGACTGGCGCCATTTTTCCAACAACATTTGCTCACTCCGTGTCTCTGCATCACATTTTGCTACTTCTCACAATATTTCAAGCTTTTTCCACAGTGACCTGTGATCAGTGATCATGACTCACTGAGAGCTCAGATGATGGCTAGCCTTTTTCATCAATAAAGCATTTTTTAATTAAGGCATGTACATTGCTATGTTAGACATAATGCTGTTGCGCATGTAACAGATGACAGTAGAATGGGAACATTACTTCGGTATGCACTGGGCAGCCAAACAATTCATTTGACTGGCTGACTTGTGATACGGGCTGTGTTGCAGTGGCCTGGAACTGAACCCGCGATGTCTCCGAGCTCTGTCTGTACTGTGAGGGCTCCAGATGCCCTCGACATTGTCAGCTTTGCCTGACAGACCATCATGAAGGGTACAAGTCTGCCACCTAAACAAGTAAACAACTGTTAAACAGCACCGACCTATTCCCAGGTCTGAAACGCTGATTTGGTAAGATTTGGGCAATGTGCCTAGATTTGTTCTTTTCTGCTTGTCCCAATCTATGTTTCTGCCCCTTTACAGATTGTTCATGTTCCGATTTCTTACCTGAATCTCCCTCTGCAGCCACCAACTCGGTGTTTAATATGTGACATGTCTTAAAATGTCAAATGAGTGGACGAAAGGGTTCAGAGGATGCCAACTCAAAACATGCCATTTCAGCATGATTATTTTGAGCTAAAGCCATTTGAAATTCAACAGATGCAGAAGGAAGCCTTCCAGGAGCTTTCCTTATCTGAATAAAAGCAGAAACTTCTGGGAAATGAGGACTGCCATAAATCCCCTCTCCAGGGGAAGTTTTATGGCTGGGTAGAAGACAGAAAGTTGGCACCGAGGTGGACCTACACAAACAAACCTTATTCCATTAGCTCCCCCCATATATTTACCTTCCCACAGTTTGCCACCCTTGGAAGCCTAAAACCGTTCCTTCATCTTGTCACTCTACAAACAGCTGCGGAAGTGCTCACATTAACCTCAGTGATACTGGTGATAAAAGCGCTGTGCTTTCAGGGACAAATCCTCACAAAAGGGATTTGCAATCCAAGTTTGGGAAATGGAGTCCTGGAAGCCCCCTTATGCACCAGCTGCTCAAATAGTCTCAAATAGGATCCCACAATGGCTTGGTGGCCTCCACTCTCACGTAACCAGGGTATGGACTTCTCCTGTCGATGTCTCCTGAGATGCACTTCACCTGCTCTGACATTGGCCTTGATGCAACCCAGAAATCCACCTGCTCTGACGCTGAAGGCCGGCCTCGCATGCAACCCAGAAAGTGAGTTGTCTGCAGGCTGCCATGTGAGACTGCCCCCCAGTTCAACCTCCCACTCCACCAGATGTTCCCATCCCCGGAGTCCCTCCTGTAGGTTAAAGTAGGACATCAGTACCCTCCACAAATGGCAGGACAGCAAATGAGAGGAACCGGGGATGGAATTTACTCTGAGTAGCTGCCAAACCTTACTACTCACAACCTTGTTCCCTCCTGTGTGGACCCAGCATCTTGTACCAGAGGCCAGGGTCCCATCCCTGTCCCCCTGACCAGCCTGCACATCCTGCTGGCTTTGAGTCCCAAATATCTAGCTGGCCTGTAAAACTCAGGTTCTCTGCCGTAGCCCTGCAGCCCCCTCCCCTTCCTCCGATACCCATCACCCCAGTCCTCATCAATCCAGGTCCTTCCACAAGGCCTGAGAGCCCAAACTGCAAACATGGCATCGCCTCTGTGCATCAGGGTTCCAAAGCACTCCCTTTCTATATTATGTTGTCCTATACACACACACATTCACATACACCCACAAACATGCATGCACACCCATACAGTCTCACATAAACATGTGTGCACACACATACACTCATACTCATGGACGCAAACACAGAACTGAGCGCACACATATGCACACACAATTTTTCAAGCCCTTGCCTTGGCTCAAGAAAGGATTTCCTTGCCCATAATTTGTATGAAAAATTCCTGTGTGAAATTTTTCTTAAATATAATCTAGGACTATAAAATATTCCAATTTGCAGGAAAATATTCTTAAATGGTATTTAGTCCTAGAAAAGCAACCCACCTCACTGAGTTGTCTTCTCAAGTCTTTTTCGTTTCTTCCCAATTATTTTATTGTGGTGGTTAAATACACATAACATAAAATTCACATCGTAGGGGCTCCTGGGTGGCTCAGAGAGTTAAAGCCTCTGCCTCTGGCTCAGGTCATGATCCCCGGGTCCTGGGATCGAGCACTGCATCAGGCTTTCTGCTCAGCAGGGAGCCTGCGTTCCCCCCACCCCCCAACTCTGCCTGCCTCTGCCTACTTGTGATCTCTGTCTGTCAAATAAATAAATAAAATATTTTTTAAAAATTCACATCGTAATAATTTTAAGTGTACAACTCAGTAGTGTTAAATACATTCCTACTGTTGTACAATCACCACCATCATCCATCTCCAGAATTCTTTTCAAAATCTTGCAAATTTGAAATTCTGTCGTCATTAAACCATAACTCCCCATTCTCTGTCCTGGTGATCCCTGGTAACCACCATTCTCCTTCCTGTTTCTGTGAATGTGACTAATCTAGGCCCGTCAAGTAAGTGAAATCATGCAGCATTTGACTTTTTGTGACCGTCTTGTTTCCCTTAGCATAGTGTTCTTAAGGTTCATTTGTGTTAGAGCAGGGATCAGAATTCCCCCCCTTTTTAAGGCTGAATGATATTCCAATGTATACCACATTTTGTTTATCCATTCCACCGTCGGTGGACACTTTGGTTGCTTCGTTGGGCTATTTTGAATACCGCTGCTATGAACATGGGTATACCAATACCTCTTTGAGTTTCCCTTTCTAGTTCTTCAGGGTTTACACCCAGAAGTGGAATTGATGAACCAGAGAATTCAAGGCTTAATTTTCTGTAAAGCCACGAGTTTTCCACAGCAGCTGCTCTGTTTTATACTCCTCCTGGCAGTGCAGAAGGGTTCTACTTCCTTCACATTCTTGCAAACACTTGTTATTTTCTGGTTTGGGGTTTGGTGGGGCAAGGGGTAGCTTTTATTTTTGTTTCGATAATAGTCATTCTAATGGGTATAGTATCTCATTATAGTTTTGATTGGCAGTTTCCTAATTAGAGATGCTAAACACTTTTTCATGTGTTTGACAATTTGTATATCTCTTTTGGAGAAATGCTTATTCAAGTCTTTCACAGTTTTATAATCAGATTGTTTGATTTTGTTGTTGTTGAATCTTAGGGGTTCTCTATATGTTCTGGATATTAGTCCCTTATCAGATATGTGATTTGCAATTATTTTCTCTTAGGTGAGTTCCTTTTTTACTGTCAATAATGTCTTTTGATGAAAAATTTTTGTTTAATTTCCTGAAATCCAATTTGTCTGTTTTTCCTTTTGTTTCCTGTGCCATTGATGTCTTATCTAAGAGATCATTGTAGGGGCGCCTGCGTGGTACAGTCATTAAGCGTCTGCCTTGGGCTCAGGTCATGATCCCAGAGCCCTGGGACTGAGCCCTGCATGGGGCTCCCTGCTCAGCGGAGAGCCCGCTTCTCCCTCTCCCACTCCCCCTGCTTCTGTTCTCTCTCTTGCTGTGTTTCTTTCAGTCAAATAAATAAATACAATCTTTAAAAAAAATAAAAAATAAAAGACCACTGCAAAATCTAATGTTATGAAGCACTTTGCCTATGTTTTCTTCCAAGAATCTTATAGTTTTAGCTCTTACATTTACATATTTGATTCCTTCTGAGTTAAATTTTGTATCTAGTATTAGATAAGGGTCCAACTGGATTCTTTGTCATAAGGATATTCAATTTTTCCAACATTTTTTTTTCTTTTCTGTATTGAATGGCCTTCGCACACTTATCAAAAATCATTTGACCATATATGTGAGAGTTTATTTTTGGGCTCCCTATTCTATGTCATTGGTCGGTGTATCACATGACATTTTTTACTGTAGCTTTGTAGTAAGTTTTGAAATCAAAAAGTGAGAGTCCTCAAACTTTTTTGTTTTTTCAGGATTATTTCATATATTTGGGATCCTTTGAAATTTCACATGTATTTTAGGATGGGATTTTTATTTCTACAAAAATTAACATTGGGATTTTTTTTTTAGATTTTATTGATTTATTTGACAGAGAGAGAGATCACAAACAGGCAGAGAGGCAGACAGAAAGAGGGGGAAGCAGGGTCCCTGCTGAGCAGAGAGCCCAATGTGGGGCTCGATCCCAGGACCCTGGGATCATGACCTTAGCTGAAGGCAGAGGCTTTAACCCACTGAGCCACCCAGGCACCCCAACATTGGGATTTTTTTTTTCCCTTTTTATTTATTTTTTTTTTCAGCGTAACAGTATTCATTCTTTTTGCACAACACCCAGTGCTCCATGCAAAACGTGCCCTCCCCATCACCCACCACCTGTTCCCCCAACCTCCCACCCCTGACCCTTCAAAACCCTCAGGTTGTTTTTCAGAGTCCATAGTCTCTTATGGTTCGCCTCCCCTCCCCAATGTCCATAGCCCGCTCCCCCTCTCCCAATCCCACCTCCCCCCAGCAACCCCCAGTTTGTTTTGTGAGATTAAGAGTCATTTATGGTTTGTCTCCCTCCCAATCCCATCTTGTTTCATTTATTCTTCTCCTATCCCCCTACCCCCCCATGTTGCTTCTCCATGTCCTCATATCAGGGAGATCATATGATAGTCCAACATTGGGATTTTGATAGGACTGTACTGAATCTATAAATCATTTTGGTTAATATTGACATCTTAACAAAATTAAGTCTTCTAATCCATGAACATGGTTGTCTTTCCATTTATATATCTTTTTTTTAATTCCTTTCAGCAATGTTTTATAGTTTTCAATACAGAAGTCTTTCAACTTCTTGGTTAGGTAATTCATAATTATTTTATTACTTTTAATGCTACTAAAAATATAATTATTTACTTAATAACTAATAAATAAATAATCAATGCAATTGTGTTTTTTAAATTTCTTTTCAAGATTGTTTATGGCTAGTGTATAGAAATGCATCCGATTTATGTGTGTTAGTTTTGTATCTTGCACTTTGCTGAATTCATTTATTTGTTCAGAGCAGGTTTTTTGTGGAATCTTTAAACTTTTCTACATGTAAGATCATACTTTCTGTGAACAAAGATAATTTTACTTCTTCCTTTCCAATATGGATACCTTTTATTTCTTTTTCTTGCCTAATTCCTGTGGCTAGAACTTCCAGTATTACATTGACTAGAAACAGTAAAAGTAGGCACTTTTCCTTGTTTTTTGATCTTAGAGAAAAAGCTTGCAGTATGTTTAGTATGGTGTTCACTATGAGATTTCATATATAGTTTTGTTTTGTTTTGCTTTATTCTGTTTTGGGATAGTTTCCTTCACTCCTGGTTTCTTGAGAGTTTTTATCATGGAAGGATGTTGAATTTTGCCAAATACTTTCTCTGCATCACTTAAGATGATCATGTGGGTTTTTTCCCTCATTATTCTCTTATGGTGATGTGTTCTGTTGATTGATTTTCATATATTGAAGTACATTGAACCATCTCTGTATTCCAGGAGTAGATACAACTTGGTCATGGTATATAATCTTCTTAATATGTTGCTGAATTCAGTTTGATATTTATTCGTTGAGGATTTTTTTTGCATCAATATTCCTAAGGGATATTAGTCTATGGTTTTCTTTTCTATAGTGTCCTTATCTGGCTTTATTATCAGGGCAATGCTGGCCTCATAGAATTAATTAGGAAGGGTTCCTCCATTTCATTTTTTTTTTTGAAAGGATAGGTGTTAGTTCTTCTCTTAATATTTTGTAGAATTCATTAGGAAAGGCTGATGAACCAGAGTCAGAATATGTTTGATTACAGATTCACTCTTCTTACTATTTACAGGTATATTAAAATTTTTCTGTATCTTCATAAACCCATTGGTTTATATTTTTAGAAATTTGTCTATCTTGTCTCAGTTGTCCAATTTTTTGATGTACAATTGTTCATGATACTCTCTCATAATCTTTTTTTATATCTATAGGATCAGTAGTAATGTCTCCACATTAATTTCTGATTATAGTCAGAAATTACTAGTCTCAGTAATTATACTTAATAATATAATAAATTGAGTCTTTTTCCCTGAGCCAATCTAAGTAAAGGTTTGTCAATTTTATTGATCTTTTCAAAGAAACTTTTGGTTTTATTGATTTTCTGTGTGATTTTTCTTTTCTCTAGCTTATTTATCTTTGCTGTAAGTTTTTATCAGAACTGAGGGACAATAATTTTTGTTCTTTGAACCACTCAGTCTGTGGTATATTGTTATGGCAGCCCTAGCAGACTAACACATGGAAACACTTATTTCAAAGAAGAGCTATACAAGAGTGTTTTTAGGATGTTGGCAAGCGCATTGAAACCCTGCCAACACCCCAAGGTGGACAATAAGGTTTTTGAGCCTCTGTGTGAGGGACCCAAAGCTTAGAGAAGTTAAAAATGTCTCTAAGGTCATGTGGGTGGTGAGCAGAGTAAGTCTCAATGTTGACTCATAGACTGCAGGGATCATGTGCTGAGCTGTGATAGGGACTTATAAACATCACTCATACCATTCAATTTGTTTGCATGTTTCCTGCTGAAATGAAAAACAAAGATGAGATCTCTCATGGAAACTCAAGAAGGATCTGGAAATCTCTACTTCTCATCCTCCTCATCACTGACAGCTTGCAGAGATTGAGTGTGTGCCATGTGCCAGCCCCCTCTAAGGGCCTGATGGAATTTTCCTCTGAATCTTGTGGCAATTTCTGGTACCAGCACCATTGTTAATGAGATAGAGTCATAGGAACCAAGCCCTATAGCAGCCGGGTAAACTGCCCAAACTCCTGTACAGAGATGACCCCTCCAGAGGGGATGGTAGTGTGAGTACATTAGGGAGAGACATGACTGAGGAAATGTGTCCCATGGGTGATAGTCCAACCATGATGTCAATAAACACCTGTGAAATTGGGCAAGTGGGTGCCCAAAGCCATGGGAAGAGAACATACCTCTTCACCTAACAATATGCAACACTTTCTCTCATTGGGCCTCAGAAGTCAGCAGAAAAGGGACATCAAGAAGAACAGGACCAAGGTTGCCTGAGCCAAGGAGTCTGAGGTACACCCTTAGTACCTTACTCCCCTCCTCTTCAGCCAAGAAGACCCATTGTCTTCTCCACATCAGCATTCCCGCTGGAAGCCCAGATCTACTCTAGTGCCTTCATGAAGCCCACCCTGATCCTTGACACACACACATCTCCCCCTACCCCCCGCCATCATCTTACTCTGCTCAACTGCCATAACAGAGTCCCACAGACAGGGTGGCTTAAAAACAGAAATATGCTCCTCACAGTCCTGGAGGCCAGAAGTTCAAGATCAAGATGCCATCTGATTCAGGTCCTGATGACAGCCCTCTTCCTGCCTTGCAGACAGCCACCTCTTTACTGTGTCCTCATATGGTAGAGAGAGAGTGAGTGCTGGTATCTCTGATAAAGTCAGTGATCCTACTAGGTCAGGGCCCCATCCTTATAACCTCATTTAACCTTAAGTACCTTCAAAAAGGCCTTATCTCCAAATATAGTCACATTGAGGGTTGGAGCATCAACACAGGAAATTTGGGGAGGAACAATCATTTAATCCATAACATCTTATCTTCAACCCTTAGTGCCCCCAAATTCATGCCCTTCCTGAATACAAAACACATTCATTTTACCCCAACAGCCCTTAAAGCCAATGAGTTAACATGTTAACTTTACCCAGGATCATTTCTAAAGTCTAAAGCCCAAAGTCTCACCAACAGTGTAACAGTCCTTCCGCCTTGGTGGGAATGTAAAGTTGGTGCAGCCACTTTGGAGAACAGTGTGGAGATTCCTCAAAAAATTAAAAATAGAGCTACCCTATGACCCTGCAATTGCACTACTGGGTATTTACCCCAAAGATACAGATGTAGTGAAAAGAAGGGCTATATTTACCCCAGTGTTCATAGCAGCAATGGCCACAGTCACCAAAATGGAATCACCGAACTGTGGAAAGAGCCAAGATGCCCTTCAATGGACAAATGGATAAAGAAGATATGGTTCATATACACTATGGAGTATTATGCCTCCATCAGAAAGGATGAATACCCAACTTTGTATCGACATGGACAGGACTGGAGGATATTATACTGAGTGAAATAAGTCAAGCAGAGAGAGTCAATTATCATATGGTTTCACTTACTTGTGGAGCATAAGGAATAACACGGAGGACGCTAGGAGAAGGAAAGGGAAAGTGAATTGGGGGAAATCAGAGAAGGAGATGAAGCATGAGGAATGTGGACTCTGAGAAACACGCTGAAGGTTTTGGAAGGGAGGGGTTGGGGATGGGTGAGCCAGGTGGTGGATATTAAGGAGGGCATATATTACATGGAGCACTGGGTGTGGTACATAAACAACGAATCTTGGAACACTGAAAAAATAAAATCAAATAAAAAAATAAATAGATAAAATAAGGTCCAAAGTCCCACTTACATATCATTTAATGGGTAAGAATCTAGGTAACATTCAAGGTACAGTTCTTCCTGAGGCAAAATTCCTTTCCAGCTGTGAACCTGTGAACCAGACAAGTTACATGCTTCCAAAATACAATGGTGGGGAGCATAGGTGAGACCACCTTTTGAAAAGGAGAAATAGGAAAGAATGAAGGGTGACAGGTCCCCAGCGAGTCCAAAACCATCCAGGCAAATTCCATTATATCGTAAGGCTGGAGAACAACCATCTATGGTTTGGTGACCTGCCAAGTGGTGGCAGGCTCACTCCGATGGTCCAATGGGGCAGGCTGGATCCTTCAGCTCAGTGGACAGAAACCCCTGCCTCCACAATTCTCTGCAAGGTCTCTGCCCTCTGAAACCCAGAAAGAAACAGCCCTGCACCCTGGGTCTGTGGTGGGAGTGGCAGCCCTAATGATCTCTGACTTTTCTCTGAGATCATTCATTCTTTGATTTTTTTTTTTTTTGGAAGCATAAAGCTTGTTCAGAGCCAAATAGCTCTATCATCCTGTCCTGTTAGAATCAAAGAAATCCCACAGCCGTTCTTCATTCTATCCCATTTTTTCCCCTTTAGTTCAATCTGGCATTGTCTCTGCCAGAATAATCCTACCTCTATTCCTAGCCTCTGCAGTGGTGGCTGGTTAAATCATAGCTCTCACACATACAAATCTCCTTATTGATATGAGCAGAATGAGAACTTTCTGAATCTTTCAGTTCTGACTCCTTTTTTGTTTGATAATTTCTCCTTCAATTCATCTCTCCTTCACATTTTATTGTGAGCTCTCAGGAGGGCCCAGACAGAATCATCAACATTTTGCTTAGAAATCTCAACATCAGCACTCACAGTTGTGTCTTCCACAAACCCTGGAACACAACTCAGACAAGTTCTTTGCCACTTTGTAGCAGACAATGCCTTCCCTCCACTTTCTGATGACATTGCTTATTTCCATCTAGAGCTCATCAGATGGCCTTTAATGTTTACATTTCCACCAACCTTCTGGTCCTGTTTATTTATAGATTCTCTAAAAGAAAGGAGACCTGCTCTTCAGCTCCCTCTTTTCTTTATGAATCACCGCTAGAATCCCCTTCAATGCCATGTTCTACCCACAGGCCCTTCATGGTCCTCTAGGACTTTTCTAGCAGGTGCCTCCACACTCCTTCAGCCTCCACCCATCTCCCAGTCCCAAAGCCCTTCCTCCCTTTGGGATTTGTTACAGCACCTCCCCACATCCCAGTGCCAAAATCTGTATTAGTCTACTCAGCTGCTAACAAAATATCACAGACTGGGGGACTTAAACAACAGAAATATGTTCTTCATGATTCTGGAAGCTAAAAGTCCAGCTAATTCCGTTCCTGATGACACCTCTCTTCCTGGCTTGCAAACAGCCACCTTCTCACTGTGTCTGGTGGAGAAAGAGTGACTTCTGGTGAAGTCACCAATCCTATGGGACCAGGGCCCACTTAATGACCTCATTCAATCTTAGTTGCCTCCATTAAGGTCCTATCTCCAAACACAGTCACATCTCTTGTTGGGGCTTCAACATGTGAATTTGGGGGAGACACATCCCATCCATAGCACCTCTAAATCTCCCCCATCAGGATTATCTCTAGGGCACCCCAAGAATGTCATCTTCATTTCCTCCAAGATGTAGTCATTCCTCTTTCACCATATCTATCCCCGCTATGGACTCCATGGCTCCTTAATGGCTCCTTCATGGGGGTGACTGGCCTCTGTGCCAGCACATGGCATGGATGTAGTTTAGTTGTTGATTGAGAACACTGTACATTCAGCATGGTATGAGTCATAGCCAATGGTAGAAGAATCAACAAAATAATCAACAATCCACAGGGTTGGTAAACTCCAGTCCTATGGGAGGCTCTTGCTTCTCTGTCCCTTCAATAGATGATACACAAGGGGTTGCTATTCAGAGTGAGTCAGACTGTCCAGGTTCAAATCCCAGATTTACCATTTTTCTAGCTGTGTGATCCTGGGAAGGACTTTTAAGTTCCTTATAACACGGGGACAATAGTAGCCCCTACCTCACAGGGCAGCTGGGAGGATGCAATGAGCTAATATGTGTATTTGGCTTAGGGCAAGACCTAAGGGTGTCAGCTATCCATCAAAAAGACCGGTGCCCCTGCACTATCACTAGGCCAGCACTCCACTTCTAGCACCATAGAGACCTTAGCTCTCTGGTTCCCTTTGAAAATACTCCAGATGCAGGAACAGTCTGATGCAATCACACTCTATGATGACCTGGGGTTCCCTTTGACTCCTCACAAGACTGTACCCACCCTACCAGCAGAGGAGGAAAAAACTAGTTTCTATGGTCACCGCCCCCCTGCCAGCACTGAGTACAGTGTCTTGCACATGTACACCTACACTACATGTTTTTAAATTAATGGACGCATGAGTAAAGAGACTGATCTGAATCGTTTTTAGTAACAACTCTTTTTGTAGTTACATGAATTGCTTTATTATCTTTAGATTTTTCTCTGAACTAGTACTTTTCCTAAATGTATATAAAATGATCACCACTGGGAGATTGCTATGCTTTATTATCATATGAAAAAAATGTAATTTCTCCTCTAAGATCTTTTTCTCAAGAGCCAGAGTCACTGGAAAAACCAGTGACCACCATCACAGACTTCCTGACAGTGGGTAAAGCCTGGCTAAGGCTGTGCATCATAAAATAGTGATTCCTTCTACCAACTACATTTAATCCCTAAAATATGTCTCTGATAGACTGTTTAGTTTAAGAAGTTGTTGTGGCCACCAAAAAGAGAACAGGAAGCACAGAAAAATGGGAGCTGCATTGCTGGGTACCACAGAGTGCCAAGGCTTCTCCAGTGGGTCTGTTTCCAGGTGCAGTTTTTATTAGTAAGATTGCCTCCTTCCCATTCATGCCCATGAAATAAATGCCAAACCTTTGAAGAGATACCAGATGATACTCCCCCTTGGAACCATCGTATCTCAATCCTCTCATAAGAACAACAGGTTTAAAGTCAAGAGCAGAACTTAGTGGGGTAACAATAGTGTGATTTAAGGAATATTTGACTTAAGTCAGTTTTCCCAGAAGGTTTCCCTGACTGAGATTAACCCCCAGTCTCAGGCCCAGCCTTGAAACCCCCAGCCAGGGAACTCAGTAAGGAAAAGGCTCCTGTCTTGGTGTCCCAGAGTTTATGTCCTTTGGGCAAGACACCTAGCTGACTCACCTTTAAATTCACCTTGCTGTGAACTTACCTCTCCTCCAGCCTTGTTTGGGAGTCTCTCCTTGGATAAACAGCTTGGTGTGGAAGAAAGGGTAGGGGCTTTGGCAGCAGGCCCACATTAAATTAACTATTTAACCTCTTCAAGCTGCATTACTCTGGTGAGTAAATAAAGATAATTTCCCTGCTTCTCAGGGATATGGTAACAAGTGGAGATAGCACAAGTAAGCCATATGCCTACAGGAAATAGCATTAGGAATTTTAGTCCTTATCATTATTCCCTTGCCCTGGGAGAGAAAGCCCATATGCCAAGCCTGGTACTCAGGCTCACTAATGTGTAGGACTCTACCTGGCACCTCTTGAAGGAGGTTCTCCTGGATTCTAGCACAGAGCTGCTGCATGCTGTTCTCCACACCAGAGCCCTCTCCCCACCAACCTGCTGCCAGGCCTCCCTGCAGGCCCAGAACCCCACGGACTCCTTCCTCAAAGACTGACTGGTTGGTCTTCACACCCCTGACTGTCTTTAGTTGGGACTAGTACAGATTACTCAGCAGACCTGCAAGTCCCTGCTTTCTTGCCTATGCTCCCTCTTTTCAGTGTCATCTTGTTGAAGGCGCAGTGCTGGGCTGTCTCAGTTTGCAACCAAGGAAGAGCAGAAAAGAATGTTAGAATGTCTTGGGCTCCCAGAGCAGGAAAGGGCTTTGGCCCAAGTAAAGTTGTTTACTTAGTATTCATGGTAGGTGTTGTTCATGGCAAGCATAGGGTAAGCCATGCTGCAGAAACAAACATCTGCAAAATCTCAGGGGTTTAACACAGAGGACATTTAATTTCCACTTATTCAGAAGCAACTGCACATCTGGACAGTTCTTCGAGGTGACTGTCCTTCACTCAGTGACCCAACAATTCAGGAGAGGATTTTGATGACCCCACCGTCTGGGGTCTCCTTCGTGGCTGCTGTGACTGGGGAAAGAGACAGGAGTGTCAAGGAGGGTCCAACTGCCTGGGATGACTTCCATCCACATCCACAAGCCCTCCCAGAAGAAAAGGAGAATCAGATGTCACACTGTGGAACATTTCTTTTCCCCAGAATTAAACTTTACATAGAACCCTGAAGTGGGTGCTTCTCTGTTTTCGAAGGTAATGCAGTGAGAGTTCTCTTGAAAGCCCTCTTCCCACCCCTCCTTGAAGGACCAGCCTCAACTCTCTGTCTCCGTGGAGCACAGGGGGCTACCCAGTGACAGGGTCTGCATCCCTCTGTTGACACATTCGGAAAATGACAGCAGACCTAAGGGCTCCTAGCCATCAAACACCAGCTCATTGGCAGTGCAGGCCTGGAACCATCCCAATGACTCCTTGCTCGAGGACTGACCTGTAGCATTTTTTAAAGGACAACAGAGTGGATGAAATTGTCCCCCATCATGGACTTCAAAGGAAATGCTGTGCAATGTGATTACACAATTCTATTTAAATAGCAATGCAGGGTGAGGAAAGGGAATATCGCAATACATCCATATCTTGAAAAGCCTTTGAAGTGCTTGTTGGTACCGGAGAAAGTTTAGAAATTCATCAGATCTTGGAAAATGTCAGAGGAAAGTGCATGATAACCAGAGTCAGGATGTTAAGTAAAGAGGCAGGAATTAATCTCCATTCATTAATGTGATGCTGAAATGACCTTTAAATTAAATCAAAGTCATATCACTGAAGAAAAGGACTTTATTATGAAATTTCCTCCCACTCACAGTTTCTGCCCTCACTTCTTTGCTGCTGGAGCCTCAGGAACATTTCCCTGCTCCCTCCGGCCCTTCTCCAGCTGAGAACATAGTGCATGTCCAGAGGAAGCCAAACATCTGGGCAGACAGAGTCACTCTCTATGGAACCAAACCCAAACCCATTCCCTTTCCTCACACCCTTCCTGCTTCTAGGAAAAGCTCTGAGGTCTCCATGCACCTGTCTCTTCCAATCCCACCATCTGCTCCTTCAGCCCACCTGTTGTGGCACATGCTAGCCCTGTCCTGGCTCTCTTTCCCGTCCTCTCCCTGACCCGGGGCTGGATGGACTGCAGTCAGGTTCCTCCTAGGTGGTCTCCTATCCCCTAGCCTCGGCTTCTTCTAGCAACAGCTACCAGATCTGCTTCCCCACAGCACTGCTCTAGTGAAGCCTCTTTCCCCTCATAAGACCTCCCACTGGGTCCCAACAGAGCCTTCACATTTTCCCAGATGTGTCTAGAAACTTCCTGACTGCACAGAGACATCAGCGCCCAGAGACAGCCACCAACCTTTCCTCACTGCTGATGAAAACTTGCCATTTTTCCGGCCTCCCACACTGAATGTTCACTCTCCCTCCTGCTGACCCCAGCCCTGCACCTTTGCCCACCCCTCCCTGCTAGCTCTTGCCTTAGATTGTAGAGGGCATTCTTTTCATCCTGCTTCTTATGCTGGGCACAGGGATTGTGTCCTTGTAATCTTCCCTCCCACAGAAGACGCATGCACGCACTTACACACAGATGTGCTTAACATACCTGCACACAGGTGCACACTCATATATACACACGCACACATACATCTATATGCATGTGCCCACATAACACGTGTGCACATGCACACACATACATGGGCATTCACACACACATACACACAAAACGCCACCCCACCGCACCCTGTTGACCCTTCATATGGAGAAAACCTAAGCAATGTGCTTCCAAAAAGGAGAGAAAGTTTATGAAATATGCTCTAAGGCCCTCCCGAGCTGAGCTGAGCTGTCCGGTGCGGCACTACCAGACACACGTTCTATTGTCAGAAGCTACTACAAAGTGAGATGTGCCATACCTGCAAAACACACCCCAGGTTTTGAAGACCGTGTGGAAGAAGAATCTAAAATGTCTCATTTATACTGACCGCTGGAGTGATAACACTTGAGATGTATTGTTAAATAAAATACATTAAATAAATATATATAATTATATATGTATATACTATATATATAATATAAACAATTAAAATAAATATATAAAATTAATCTCACCTCTTTTTTTAGATGTGGTTACTAAAAAAAGTGAAGTCACATGTGTGGCTTATGTTACATTGCTACCCCCAGGAGCAGGAGCCACCAGCCATGGCTAGAAGCCCCCTCTGGAGCCATCATGCCCTCTCCCTTCCATGTGAGAGCAGCAGAGCTGAGCAGTTGGGGCCAGATCATCTGGCCTACAAAGCCAAAAATATTTACATTGAGTTTTTAAAGAAAAAACTCAATGTAAATATTTTTACATTTATGTTTTAAAGAAACAGATATTGGCCCTGGTACAGGTGATGGATGGGTGTGCTGCTTTGGGGAGACTAAAACCTTGTCTCTCTAGAACCTGGGAGGCTATGACAAATCCAGTTCTAGTGAACCAAAAACCCTGTGCAGAAAATTCGTGTAAAATGGATTAGAATGGTCCTAGCAATTCAATAGTGTGTCTCCTTGATAACTCAACTGTCAGAATAATAATGTAGTTGTAGACTATCATTGTTAGGCAGTGCAGGATCCTGGGTAGGTTCCCGTTCTAACTTTGGGTGTATTCTATTCTATTTTCACATTTTTGGTACCTGATGATGGGTGGAGGGGGGTGGGTTGCAGGAAACTGATGTTTCACAGCCCCTATTGTATCCTGGACACCAAGATGAGGGTTCGACATACATTCTTTCGCTTCTTCTAATTTCTGTTTTTTTGAAATCGAGTGAATTTGGCTTAATTTAGGATTTTACTATGTGAGTATATTTCCTATGGATTCTATTATCGGTTCAGTGATATTCTAGACTGTGTTTTATGGGGATGGAGGAAAACCCCCTTGAGCTTTTCCTAGGTTCCTTCTCAGGGGAGATCCTGGGATAAGCCAATAAGGAATTACCCCATCCATCTCAATTCCCATTTGGGAAGCTTCTTCAACACTAGGTAGCATCTCTGTCCCTGGACTGAGAACAATCAGGTGCTGTTCTCCCTCCCAGTTCCTCCCTGGGCCCATGTGGGCTGCCAGGAACTTAGAGAAGGCCCCGCTTGCACTTCTCTCACCCAACATGGGAGGGATAAAGTTTGGGCTGTGAAGGGAGGACTAATGATCCATGGCCTTATGTGAACAGATCACCACTTCCAGAAAATTCTTGGCAAGACATGATGCAGCTTGCTAAACCCTGCAGCAAACCATTGTTTAGTTAAGGAAACCATCTGTCCCTAATTCTCAGGAACAAGCATTAACATGAAAGTAAGACACAGCCCTTCCAAACAATCTGGGCCTCTCTGGAAACACACTACTGTGTTTAACCCAGCCACTTGACCTCCTGTCTTCCAGAGTATGAAAGAGGAATATTTTTCAGGTCTCTTACGGCATCTTCAGCACATTTCTCCCCCATAGAGTTTGTCTCCAACCCACAGATTAAGTTAGCCAAATTTGCCAAAAAAAAAAAAAAAAAAAAAAAAAAAACCTAGTACAAGACTATTCTTTGGCCAGTGTCCAGGGAATGTGGGATGGAAGAACACATGGTATCCTGGGAGGAAAGCAGCCTAGGCAGTGTGCCTACACTCCCATCCATGGACATCTAACCCTGTGCTGACAGTACAAGCCCCTTCTGCCTTTGGACTTCGAGCCCCCCTCCAGAGCCTCATAAGGGTGAGACAGCCCACCACCCACCCTCTAGTGGACTAGAGTCCCCTGGGGCCAGTAGAGTGCACATCCCACCCAGAGGTGGTGCCCTTGCCCCCATTAGATTTTTTAATGTCCACTTAAATCTCTGGGACCAGACTGACAGGTTGGGGTCTCCATGGCCCAGCACTTTGGAAAGCAATAGGATGATTTCTGAACCATGAACAAATAACTTGATTTGCCAAAGACAAGGGAACAGAAAACCAATGAAAATGACCCCTTGTCCTATGAAAACTTTACTCCTTTTCCTTGAAAATGATAGAAAGTGACCTAGAGGTTCACGCGGACACGTAGAAAATGGTAAAGAGTCTCTGGCCTTCAGTCCAGCACACCCCACGGTCCTCATCATCCAAATTCTCAACGGTGCCTCGAACACACACACTTCCATGGCCTCTTGTCCCAGCTCGGAGCAAGGCCATCTTTCCCTACCCTGGGACCCGGGCACCTACGTTTAGTCTCTCCAGAAACACCAGAGCCACCACACCTCTAGTAGGGTGCCTGCATAATTTGTCTTCCCAACTGGGGAAGTTTTGAGTAATTGTTGCAATTCATAATCACTGTCAAGGTCAGGATTAGACTGAGCCAAGAGAAGTGACTAGGATGCCAAATTTAAAGAGAAACTCCCCCTCCACATGCTGCAAGTACATTGTTGACCTTTGTATGACCCAGAGAGTAGACCCAGAGAGAGACACCTTAAATGTTAGGTGTCTCTCTTGCCTCACCCTATTCCTGCACTGATCACCCTAATTGTCAGGAATAAATGTACCTGCCCTGGGAAAACCTGGGATTCTCAGTTGTTAAAAGACCTGCTCTGAGCATACCTCAAGTTCCCTCTCCTCAGTTAGAGGCAGTCACTCCTCCCGTTCTGGCCACTGCTGCCTCTCCTAGTCTCCCACCTAGCAGAAGCCCCTCTACAAACTGGAAGGAAGTGGTCTTCAAGCCCCACAAGAACTCAGGAGAGGAAAGAACTTGTCCCCCACTGGGACTGGGAGAGGAAGTGCCAGGGAGAAGAGACAGAAATTCATATCCATGTGAACCAGGTGCCCTGTCCACACTGAGGGTTCTGGGGTCTTCCTACCATGAAGCCGGCAGACAGAACCTAGCACAGGGCTCGTGACAACCTCAGTATCTGGGCACTCACATGCAAACCAAGTAGGAAGGAAGTATGGTGCTGATCCTACCCACAGGGCCCTCTTCTGGAGAATCCCCAGCTTGAGGCACAGAATGAAGGCTGTGCCACAGCCCGTTTTCCTGTCTGCTAGTGTCCCAACTCCACTGAGATTTCAAATGAGCATCAGACCCAGTCCTGAGCCAAGAGCCAGCCCTTCACTCCCAGACCACAGGTGAGCTGAACAAGCCCCTGTAGGTCAGGAAGTGGAAGGGGGTCCTGCCTCCCTCCCTTATGAGTTCTCTTTTTGCAGGAATTTCCTCCCTGAGCCAAGGCTGACCCACTGAGACAGAGATGCTCACAGAAGCAGAAACAATGCTCTGTGTGCGAGCTCAGAGTTCAGCAGAAAGGCAGTGAAAGCTGGCCATGCATCAGATGATGGTCGTGTCTCCTCGCCTGAGTCAAATGTAACCAAAGCCTCACACGTAGCTCAAAATGAGCTGATGAAGAACAAAGACATGTGCTTTTATCTCCCACCACACTTGGTGTGTCAGCTCATCATCTGTCTGGGCAGAGGGACCTAGCCCAGTTCTGTCATCCCAGTGTAGAAAGAGAAGGTCCTGAGAGCTGAGAAGTACTTTCTTGAGAGACTTAGACCCAGCAGGAGAAGGTCAGATAACTTTAAGCGTAAAAATGCAGACATTTGGAGCAAAAACAAGCAGGAGGTGAGCCATGGCAGCTTCCATCTACAGCACACACCAGAAAGTTGTCTACGAAGCTGTCACTGGGGACACTGGTTCTCTGTGTTGGTTGCATGCTAGACTCATCTGGAAAGCCTTAAGCATACTGGTGCCTGGCCCTACCCTTGAATAAGTCCCATTTTACTACTTTGGGATGTAGCCTGGGCAGCAGGGTTTTTGAAGTTTACCCAGTGTTTTAACAACTAAAGCCTAAGAATCACAGTCTTAAGATAACCACTCCCCTCCCCACCACACCCCATTGCACTCCAGCTTCTAGTTTTATTACTTTCTGAGAAGGACAGAATACACTTCTCCAAATAATTTTCCTTCTTGCTTCGTGACACATTAAACACAGATGTGTCTAGGTCCTACCTTCCCACATTCTTGGGATTTCTTTGTAGAGCACTTAGACATTTAAAGCAACCCAGACCTTCCAGTGGAGTGAACGAGGCATGTGTGTGAAGATGTGTGTGTGGGCATGTGTGTGAAGATGTGTGTGTGTGCGTGTGTGTGTGCATGCGCACAGACAGAACACCCACAGGAACCCAAGGAAGGTGCAGGGTCAGCTGTAACCAAGGCATTTAATCCCTAAAAATGAAAATACACAGTTTAGCCTCTTCGCAAGCAGCCTGCAAGGTGTTCATGACTCAGATCCACCTTGCTGTAGACATGCACATGATTCCTCATCAACACTGACATGTGGAGGAAGAACAGAGTGCCAACAGGTCCAATGCTTCTGGAACCAGGCCTTGTCTCCCTCCGTGAGACAAAATCAGAGATGTCGGGCAAGCAGACATTCAGAAAGTGCCTTAAATTCAGCAAGTCTGCATCCACACGGTGTGATCCCTAATGCTTGACCCTTCCCTTTTACCCCCACTTTTTCCATGTAAGAAATGCAATGGCCAAGAGCTGCCATCTGCCAGCTACTGCCTTCCAGAGTAATTAGCCAGCAAAGTGAAAAGGAAATTTGAATTTCCCCAAACTCAAAGACAAAATACAAACATTGTTCTAAGTGGACCGTTTTTCTCCTAAATGGTAACCCCAATCAAACATAACCCATGAACCACACACACACACACACACACACACACAGAGAGAGAGAGAGAGAGAGTTCTCTGTCTCTTGGGAATTGTCAACTAGCCAGACCTCTCTGAAAACCCACCGGAGAGGAAAGAAGCCACTTTACTCTGGCAGTCAGAAAATATGCCTGAGGCTTCCCTATTTATTTTTGGTTCTCCATGTCCACACAGCCCACTGTCCTTGCATCATCACTGCGTTCCCTCCCATGGCCATCTGGTAGGTTCACTCGGCCCCAGGTTCACATGGACCCACCTGGGGAAGGAGCCGTGCATTGCTGCTCTCCTACACCCTCCCTGGCAGAGGAGCCTCACTCCTGCCCACAGGGGTTACCTGTCACTCACCCTGCTGCCAGCTCCCCCAGAGTGTGAATGGACTTGGTATCCCAGCCTCCCGTCCTGTTAATGTCCTGTGAAGGTAGGTCTCTGCATGGAGCATCCATCCCCATTATATTGTTTGATCATCTCTCTCAAATATCTCCCTCTTTCCTCATAATCACAAACCCACATCTGTCTCTGATCATAAAACCCTTGGACCACCCTAAAATCCCTGTAATTGGAGTAGTCACTCCTTTACTTTGCTAAAAGGAGTCACGATGCTTCTCCAAAGATGGAGAAAAGAGGATGCTTTTGTATGGTTTTTCCAGGTTCCTGGCAGCAGGAAACAGTGTAAAGGGTCGACCCTCTCTGGCTGTGTCCCTGCTGCACAAAGCCTTTCCTGGGCTCCTTGCAGGTGAGGAGGTCTATCGTGTGGCTTTGGGGCCCTCCGTGGCCTGGCCTACCCTGAAGGTGCTATTTCTTAACACTCTGACCACCCTACTTACACCCCATTCTGTCCCACTAACTTGTATTTGCCTTTCGGGCTCAGTGTAGACCTCCATTCTTCCAGGCAGCCTTTCCTGATGCCCCAGGCTACTTGGGGCAGTGTCTTCTGTGCCCATCACAGCCACAGCTTGCTCCCACCTCAGTAACTGCACCCCTGTCCTGAAGTGCACTTTTGCATGTCTATCTGGAGTCACTCCTGCCTCTGCCCAGACCCTGAGCACTCTCAGGGCAGGGATGTGTGCCCACCGCTGCATGCTAGCACCTGATATAGGTCCGTTTGAGACAGGTACTCAGAAAATGTTGAATCAACTGGCAAGGACTTCCCTGACCCAACTCTTGGGCCATCCACTGTGTAGACAATGCCCTAGGACACATACAGCCCTCCGAAGTCTGGGCTTCTCCCAACCAGGAGCTGACAGCCCAATCTGGAGTGCCCAGAATGCCCTCCATGGACGAGACCTGGCTCACAACATGCAAACACTTCTCCCAGGCCCAGGTCTCCCATTGCTACCCCCAACCTGAGCCAAGACCAGTGCTGGATAAACATGGTGCTTTCCCCAAAGGACACTGGAGGCTTTTATTTGATTCTCTAGGCAATTGTGTGTAGGTGGCACGCGATTCAAAACACAAGATGGCTCAGCCAGACCCGCATGGGCAGAGGTGTGGAGCAGAGACACAGGGTCCCAAGCACAAACACCTGGTGAACCAGGGTCACTGCCTTTGCTAGATTTCTCAGAACATTGAGGCCAGCATCAGACAAGACCATCCTACATATGTCTGTAAATAAAGCAGCAACAAAAGCAAATTTCTTTATATGTGGTTGCCAGCACCTGCTTCCCATGAAATGGATTTCAGGAAGTAATTCCTCCCCAGGCTCTTGGCTGCTCTGGGAGGGTAACCACTGAGTCCTGGGCCACCAGACCTGCTCCCCCATGGAGTGTCTCCAGCTGTTGTTATATGCATCATAGCATCACTATCGTTATAATAACATGGAGCTTTAACTCTTCCTTAACCCACAGTAAAAGGTGGAATAGTCTTTGCGGAAGGGCTCCCCCATGGCCATCTGCCTGTTTAGAGCCTGACCTCTGCCAAGGACTGTGCAAACCATCAAGGAAGAAAATTTCCACCCAGGTCGAGAAAATGCATCCCAAGAACAAAAGATGTGTCATATAACAAAGAGGGCTGGGGCAGGAGTGAACCATAGGGGGGACATAGGGGAAGAGAATGTGCCCACCCACTCAAAGCGCCAGCCTAGCCTAGCAAACCATCGGAAACATCCAAGAGGAGAGCACTGGGGAGACCAACAGGCCTTGTTCCAACCACAGGTCATTTACACTCTAGCTTCTCTGCAGCTTTGACTGAGGGATGATGAAGTATTGAGTAACGTAAAGGTAGAGAACCCCAGAGGACAACCTTCTGAAAGAATGAAGGGTCCACCAGTTGAGAGGATTCCAAAGAGAATGGGCACAGGTGACTGAAGCAGACCACGTGGACCCTCAGTGTCTGTGTTTGATAAACACCTTTTCCTAATATCTTAAAGGAGATTGAGAGCTAATGAGCCAACATTCTTCTTACTGCTCAGATGATCATGTCAGTTGCACTAAGAGGAGATGGGGCTGACATGCACATTTCCCACTCACTGTTATGCAGAGACAGGGGAAGATGGTTGGAGGAAGCAGGTGGCGCATCTGGAAGGATTCAAGTGCATTCAAACACATACATGTTTGACAACATCCCGGCCCAGGAATCTTGGAGAGGTTCTGACATCTGCAAAAAAAGGGACACAAAGAAGCTGAAATGCCTTCTCTGCTTGGAAAGGGAGAGAAAGGCTAGGTTTGGAGAGATTGCTGGCCCCAAAGGTGAACCTGAAAGGGAATAGTGTGAGCTGGGCAACCCATGTAGTGAGCTCGGGGAGCCCATGTCAGAGCCCAGGGGAAAACAAGGCCCCCTCTTCCATGCTGGCTGAGAAGGTGGGGAAGCTAGCCCCACTTGTCCCCAAACGTCTCCCACTTGTGATAGGTCATGGTTTGATCCACAGTCAGAGCCAGCATTGTGCAGGGGATCATGGCACATGGCAGAAGCAAGGCTTGCTGAGTTGTGGTCACCATCTTCAAGGCAACTGACTCTGGCTGGGGAGACCGCCCACATACACACATACACACATGCATGCATGCTAGAATAAGGTGTGCTACATGCTAGAAGAAAACAGGAAAAAATAAAAAAATTTCTTAGGACACAAAGAACATTTTTTAAGAGGCAATGGACCTAAAAAAAAAAAAAAATAGAAGAGCTGTTTTCTGTGGTCAGATTTCTGGGAGCACAGAGGAGAGAAGGGATTTCCTTAGGTGAAAGGAGGCACCATTTGACATTTTGGCACCTTATGGGAAAGGGGAGGGCAGGTTCTAGCTTCCAGACAGGCAAGAGAGAGGGATGTTCTCCAGGGAGAACAGAGGTGGTCAGGAGCTGGAAGGGAGGGTGTGAAGTCCCCCAGGATCTGTCACTACTGAAAACACCAATGCAAACTCTCTCCCCCCAGTCTCCTCTCCCAGCACACAGCCAGTTATCCAAAGAATCTAGAATTCACTGAAGATTCTGCGAAAGGTATACCCTACAGAGGACCTCCACCCTAAACAGACTGCTGACTCCAGAAGATCCTATCAATACCACGTCAGACACATCAAAATGCACTGGGACCCCCAGCAACTGTTAGGCCTCGCCATATGACTTCACCAATATTTATTTTTGACCTACAAAAATGGCAACATTTTATGATTCAACCTAATATTTTGCTGTAAATACCTGAAAGGATTTGGAGGCGCCTGGGTGGCTCAGTAGGTTAAGCATCTGACTCATGATTTCAACTCAGGTAATGATCTCAGGGTTCTGAGGTGGAGCCCCATTTGCAGCTCTGCAGTCAGTAGGGAGGATTTTTATCAATTTAACTTCAAAATCATTTAGCTAACGGTAACTCATGATTAATGTATAATTGGCTGGGACATCTGGGCAATTATCACACATTCCTGGGAACTCTTGAAAGAGAAGCTAAATCACCACTTGCTTTCAAATGTAACATTTTTAGTAACATGCTATTTAATAACTAATTACAGGAACATGATCATGTTTTGTGGTCATTTAAGCACTGTGGTATTCTATTACTTCTGGGAGTTATAACTGCTTTCTGATCTCAAGCACTTACTTAAAGATCACTTCCACTAAGGCAGAATGTGTATGTAGCAAAAGGTACAGACCCAAAGTGTAAGGTTTGGTCTGTCTGGACACATGTAGCCATCAATGTGATCACCACCCCTACCAAGAGATACATTTTATCTGCCCAGAAAGTTGCCTCTTGCTCTTTTGCAAACAATCTTTCCCCCAAGGAACCCGTAATCTGACTTTTTATCACCATGCATTATTTCACCTTTATTAGAACAGAAATAGCATCCTATTCTGTTGTGTCTGGTTTCTTTCACGTAGCCTGTTTTTGGAATTCACTCATGTCCCAGCACTTATAATGGCTCACTCCTTTTTATTGCTGAATGGTATTCCACTGCATGGATGAGCCACAGTTCTTTGTCCATTTCCTACCGATGGGCAATTATGCTGTCTCTAGTTTGGGATTATTATGAATAAAGCTGCTATGAACCTTTATGACTATGTCTCTTTGTGGAAATGTTTCCATTTTTCTTGCAAAAATACCTATGAGTGGAATTGTTTGGTCATAAGGTAAACATAGCTCAACTTTCTAAGGAACCACTGAAGAACCCAAAGCAGCTGCACTGCCTCTCCTTCCCAGCTGCAATGAGCAAGCATCCAACTGCCCCATGGTGTCATCAGGACTTGCTTGCTGTGGCCAGGTCTGTTTGATGTAGCCATCCCCGGGGTTTGCTGTGGAACTTCATTCCAATTTAATTTGCATTTCCCTGATGCTTAAGGAGACTGAGCACCTCTTCAGGTTCTTATGGACCATTCCTGAATTCTTTGAGAGCATTTTTAAAGCGTCTGCAGTTTGGGGGCCTAAGCAGTAGCACCCAGAGGTTACCATGAAGTCTTTCATTACCTGCCCGGCCTCTCCCCACCTGATCTTCCCTTTATTCCCACGCCCTTCCCTTCCAGACTCTTTTCCCTTGTTCAGAAATCTTAAAACCAGCAGACTCCCGAGCCCTGGGGAAAGAAGGACTAATATTCTGTACTTAATTCCAACATGTAGGTTTTCCCCAACACATCCAAGTAATTTTCGAACACCAGCTCAGTGTCCTACGACTCAATTCAATTCTGACTGTCTCCAAGGAGACAGTGTCAGATCCCACAGTAAGGGCTCAGCCCCACAAAGCTTTCCCTACTTCAGAGGCCAATTGCAAGTCCAGGTTGTCGTCCCCTGTGCTTCTGACTGCCTGGTTATAGGCTGAAGGATCCCACTAAGTCCACCGTGGGTTTGATTAATGTGCTAGAGCAGTTCACAGAATTCAGAGAATCATTTTACTTATGATATCACTGGTTTATTATAAAGGGAAATAACTCAGGAGCAGCCAAATGATAGAAATGCATAGAGCAAGGTGTGGGGAAAGGGCACAGGACTTACACACCCTCTTCAAGTGTGCCACTCTCCCAGAATCTTCACGTGTTCGCCTAGAGGGAAGCTCTCTGAATCCCATCCTACTGAGTTCTTATGGAGGCTTCATTATATAATCAAGGTGCACTGGCCCTTGGTGATTGATTCAACCTCCAGAGGTCAGGAGGTGGGACTGAAAGTCCTAAGACTCTAATCACAAGATTGGGTCCCCAAGCTACCCCCATCCTTGTTAACATAAAGTTACCTTGTTAACACAACAAAAGACACCTTTACTGCTCTCACCACAGGAAATTCCAAGGGGTTTAGGAGCTCTGTGAGGGAACTGGAGGCATAGACCAAATATATATATTTCTCATTATGAATCACAAGTTCACAAGGACAGGGATGGTTTCAGCCGGGATCCAAGCGTTTCCTCAACAAAGAGCATTCTTCTTGTGGGGACTCTAATGCTAACTACAAGGAAACAAATTTTGGCCACCGTGTTATGTATAAAGGGTTCATGGCATACGGCAGATATTCCATAAATGACAGCTCCTTCACTAGCCCCAACCAGGCTGCTCTACTAAGGGAGATGCTGGTGAACCAGAACCTCAGATCCCAAGAGCCTACTCTACCAAGGAACCTCCAAAGACAGCGCAAGAGTTCCATTTCCAGAAGAGACTAGAGCTGGATCTCATCCAGCCTTCCTGATTTGTATTTCCAGCCCCCAAAACCCCCTTTGTGGGTGCTGCCTTTGGTCTTAGACCCCCACCTGGTCCATCCTCTCAGGCATGCCTCCAGGCAAGAGCAGAAGAACTCCTTACTTTCCTCCTCTTGGGTTCTCTTATACAAGGGAGCGTCCCTACAAGAGCTCCGTCTTACCACCTAATCCTTCTCTCTACAACCTTCCTCTTGGCGAAATGGCAGACTTGGGGCTATGTCCTCCCATTGGTGCTTTTCTCGTGAAAGCACTGCTGAACCAAGGATGGGCTGGTCTCTGTTTGAAACTGAAGAGCTACAGAGTTGGGGTGAGGGGCTCAGCCCCTGTGCAAGAAGGGCCCCCCACTCTGAGAAGTGAGGCTCTGGGAGCTCCATCAATTTGGGCTTCAAGAGAGATGTCAGAGCAGACATGTGGGGTTTTGTCTGAGAACACACTGGGGGAAGCTCAGAGCGTTAGAGGCAGGGCAGTGAGGAGTGACCACAAAGGGATGGAGGGGCCTAGAGAGGCCCTACCTTTTGGCCTCTGTACCAACATTTTGGGTGGGTCATGCAGTCATAGGTCTCCTACCTCCCAGGCACCCCTCCCTGAAGCTTCCCCATGACACTGGCTTGAATGTTCCTGCAAATCTGAACTAAGTCTGAGCTTTTGTTATGAGATTTGGCCTCTAGGTGGGGTCACCAAGGTTCTGTTGCCTCTCTTCCTGGCCTCTCCACCCCTCAGAAAAATTCACCAGCAAAGATTCAGAAGGTGCAATGCTCAGGGTAAATGTCAGGCATCGTGAGCAGTGACTCCAGGAAGTTATGGCAGGGAAGGGGAAGGGCACTTTGTTCTGGGAAGAGCAGGGAGCCAAGGTGCCACAAAGACAGGCTGGCCACACCCAGACCTTGGCCCCAGCTTTTCCATCAAGGAGAAGTTCATCCCTAGGCAGCAGGCCACGGGGTAATGGGGGTTGGGGAGGGGCAGGGAGGAAAGGGTGGACCCCTGAGCCATGCAGAGAGGATCCAGATGTTGTGGACACCAACGCAGAGGTGAGCTCTCTTGGCAGAAATCAGTATTGTGGTGACAGTGTCCAGGGTCCAGCCAGAATCCAGGGAAAGAATGATTTCTTCCTTCATGAGTAAGCAGTTTTGGGAAGCATATTCTGAAAAGCAAATATTAATCTGCGGTGAAGCCCACTTTTATCTCCCTGAGAGATGAGACGTGTTCAAATGTAATAGGGAACTCCAGTGAGTAACCAGCCAGACTTAAATGGCTTGGGGCCGGCAGCTGGTGACCGCCCTGGGCCATGCATACCAGGGTGACACTCTAGCTACAGTGCTAGAGAACAGAGCTCCCGTGGGCAGGTACCATTGAAACAGGAATTTCCCAGAATGACGCCCACCTCTTCTGTGTAAGAGAACCCCACCATTCTGCCAAACACCCCTCAGCTGTAAATGCCCACTTGGAGGATGGAGAAGAGGGTACTCCTCCCACTGTACTTTACTTTAAGGGAAGCTGCATAAACCATATTTCTCTGAATCAAAAATAGCTGCCTGATAATTATTTCAAATGATTTCTATCCCTTCCTCTGACACATTTCCATGGCAAGATGCCTGTCTTGCCTGCCAACCGTCTCTCATCTAAATAATATTAAATGTATAAATTGTACTTAAATGATGTATAAAATGTATATATATATTTAAATATATGTCATATATGTCATATATTTGTGAAGTTCCAATAAGAAGAATTACTTCCTATAAGAAGTATAAGCTGAAATAAGCTAGATCAATGAACTTTAGAATCCCCTAGTCAGGAACCGTAGTGGCCAATAAATGTGCAAAGACACCTGTCCTTCTAGGTCTTCAGGGAAATGCAAAGGAAAACAGGGGTCCACCTTCCTACTTCTCAGTCTCAGAAGGGCTCCAAGATCAGTTTTGTGCTCTGCTGTGCTGTCTCAGATTAATGGGAATGGAAGGGAAAAAGGATTCGCCATGACCTACAACTTATAATTTTTTATATGTAAACAAAATTTGAAGATTATATGATGGAAAATTAACATTGCTGCACTTTGGAGGACACATGAGTGCTTGCTATTTTATTCTCTGTGCTTTTCTATATCTATATATATATACACACATACATATATATATACACACACACAAATAGACATATATCTTTCTATATTATATATAATTTCAAAGGTAATATTTATAAAATTTAATAAATATAATAATATAATACAATATAATATATACAATTTTAAGCACAATGAAGACAGGAAACAGGAATAATCCAGGGAGAGGACATGTCAGCCCAAAGCTATGAATGTCAAGTCTGGACCCGCCCCTGCAAGTCATCCCAAAAAGGAACCAGGTTACAAACTCCCGGGTGCGCAGGGGCCCTGGGAGGTGGGGACGTGGTGGTACATCGCTGGCGGGGCCAGCACTCTTCCCACAAGAAGATGCAGATAATCCTGGGAGGGCTACCACCACGTCCCACGGGCAGGCAGGGACTGCCCAGAGAAAGGTGTGTGGTTTCCAACAGGAGCTGCCATTGGTAAGCTGCCCTGGGCCTTATGCATGTTAGTGGGAGTTCACAGCTGGACACAGCACGCTCACAGCACGAGCTGGACGCTGGATGCAGCAGTGGCGTGGCTCATAAAGGTGGTTGGCCCTGAGCTTCACTGAGCATCACCGAAGGTGGGGGCGGAGGGTGGGCATTCCATCTCGGTGGATATTGAAACCGACCAATCATTGGCTCCAATAAAGACTGGGGTCAGGGCCCTTTGGGGGCTCCCAAAGGAGTCTGAAGAGGAGAACCACCTGGAAAATAATTCATTTTTGTTATTTACAAACAAATCTACAAAACCCAGATTCCCAGGCCCACCTAGCCCACGCTCCAGCAGAAGCTTGGAGAATGGGAGCTCTTTGTTCTAACCTTCATACCCCTTCCTCCTCGGTCCCTCCTACACACACACACACACACACACACACACACACACACACACACACAACGGCCGGGGAGGTGAGTTCTCTGGGATCCCAGCTCCTCTGTCTCTAGCTGGGTGGTCTCAGTTGTTAGACTCAGTTTCTACATTAATGAGTCTGAAAGAGCAGCATCAACCCACAGCATGGTTTCGGCTTTCCAGAACATGGTAAATAAACAGCCCTGAAGCTGCCATTGGTCATGAAGATGTTGGTAACAGTCTCCCGGGGCTGAGTGGAGAAGCTGTCAGTGCCCAGCTCCGAGCTCCTGGCCTGGGATGATTTTCACTGGACTGCCCGGGGGCCAGACCTCATGTGAGTACAGGGCACTGCCATCTGCCCGGGGATAAAAGCAAGATCCTGCTAGAGTCACCCACAAAGTGCAGAGTGCCTCTGTTGTTGCAAATACCACCAGCAAGTAAAGTAACCTGCCATTCGCAGGGACATTATTTTGACTCTCACCTTGTTAGTGTACGATTAGGCCTCGCCCCCAAAACGTAGGCCGTGTGGTCCACCCTGGACCTTACATCTACAAAAATCTGTCTGCAGCCTGATATTTAATTATGTTCCAAAAACTAGGGTCATAGTCATCTATTGTTGTGTAAATACCACCCCAAACTCAGTAGCTAAAAACTATTCATTATTAACTCTCACAGTTCTGGGCTGACTAGGTTCTCACTCAGGATCTCCGCACAGATGTGAGCCAGAAGGCAGTTATGGCTGAAGTCATCAGGAGGCACAGGTGGGCTGAACACCCCAGAGGGCTGTTACAGGCTGCATTGTGTCCTGCTCCCCCACAATTCATGTTGAAGCCCAAACCCTAAGGACCTCAAAATAAAACCTTAGTTTAGAAACCAGGTCATTGCAGATGGCATAAGTTAAAATGAGGTCACACTGAAGTAAGGTGGACCCCTAATCATACAGCAGGCCATGAATGTGATCACGACAAGTCCCGCCCAGAAAGGCAGTGATGGGGGGAACCCACGCCTGACCTAAAGTGAGCTCAGACACACATGCAGAGAATCTGGAACTCAACCTGTCCCGGGTGCCTGGACTCAAAGACATCACCCAAAATATGGAGCCCGTGGAGGTGTGCTGTTCAAGTCTCTCAGGTGAAGCAGGTGGACAGCCTTCAGCTAACACACCTCCAGGTCCGCTGTAGCAGTCCCATCAAGGCCTTGCTCTCCCCAGGCTGGTCCCAGCTGATGACGGAGCATGGCAGGCTCTCCTAGAGCCAGGCCATCCTGCCTGAGTGGGACCTGCTGGACAGCCTTGGCACCAGGGCTCCCACTGGGCTAACTAGGATTTCTCAGAGCGCCCCTCCCCAACTGTCCATCCTTCGCACTCTCCTTTCCCGGGTGTCAGAAGCGCATTGCACTGGTATCCTCTACCCTTTCTCCGTTATGGACAAGGAGCTCCCCCGTGAATCTCTTGCATGCCACATTTCATCTTGGCTTCTGCTTCCTGAACTGACACAGCACCAGAACCACCCTGAGCATCTCCAATGGCAGAAAGTCCCAAGGAAGCCTGTTTGCTTTGGCATCATTAAGAAGCTCTTTCTTATTATTTCATCAGGATGCTGGCTGAAAACAGATTTCGACTCAGATGGTTCAGATAGGAGACTTCAATGGAGGGAGACGTACTCCAGTAGAAAGGAACAAGCCAGGGATGATGAAGCATGAGGGAGAGGCAATCCTAGAAGCAGTGTATGCCCTAGGGCCGAAGCGGGGTGTAGGGGGTGCTCTGTGTCCATGCAGCCTTGTGGGACAAGGGACACCCAGGGTACATTCTGCAGGGGCACTGGGCAGGATAGGGTCACACTGAGGAGGGGCAAGGAGACAGCAATGCCCCTTACCAAGGCGCCATGTCCCTTATTTTGTAACCAATTGTGGGTTGCTGGCTATCGCTTTTGTCGCACTTCTCTTTTTCTGTTTTACCCATGATTCCCCAATATTAATGTTTACTTTTACATTTCCCCCATCTGCCTCTGGGTTCGTTCTATGGGTCTCATGAGGAAGGGCTGCGGTCTCTGCCCAGTACCGCTCTCGGACCCACTCCACTCCTTGTGCTGTCAGCTGAGGCCAGAATGAGCCTTCCGTGGAGGGTCTGACACAGACGGGACCCTGAAGTCATCTCTCTCTGCACACACAGGATCTTGGGTGGAAACCCTGGGCCAACTGAAAATGTTTACCAATGCACAGAACTCCATAAACCTCTGGCTAACACCACTGATTCCAGAAGTCGGAGACTGCCCCAGCCTGCCTCATTCCACGGACTGTTTGTGCTTAACTCGTATTCCAGCTGACCGTGCCCTGCACCACCCGCCACCACACTAAGCTTGCAGGTCTCCCATGATCGGGCGAAGATCACTGCACACCCACTCAGTGCTTTGAAACCAGAACCAGAGTCCAAGAAAATTTCTACCATCATTGAGTTATGATATACAAAATATGGGAAACATACAAAATCCAAATTTACTCAAAAAAATCCCAAAGGAATCAATTGCTTAACTGTTATGTTTTATATAGGATGGGCACACCATACGTAAGGCCTTGGTTTTTCTCTGCCATAGCAGCTTTACTGATGCATCGATCAAACATGATGCTATAGCTCTGAGACATAAAAGCCAGAAAGCCATGACATGGAATGGAAACAAAGCATGCCCTTTTGTAAGCACAGCTTCCAGACTATGTGACATAGGAGAATTAGGACTTAAAGATACAGCAAGCTCTTTATTCCTCAAGCTCTGTAACATTACAGAAATGATCGAAAAATGATGAGTGGCTTTGATCTGTAATAGAATTCTCAGATAGTCCTTTCCAGACCCCTCAGCTGTGGAAGGAGAGAATATCTTGAATCAACGATCTAATCCTACCCTGAGAGGAACATCCACATCAGGAGCAAATGACCCTGCAGAATGGCGACCCAGATGCTCCCCAGTGACCTGAAAGCCATACCCCAACCCCCTGTGGCCTCTGCAGGGATCCCCGGCCCTCAGAGACCTTGGGGACAGAGGGCCCTGGCACGGGCCTTCCCGTGTTGCTGGGACATTTACCCAAGTCTGCCAGCCTGCATCTAGTACCTATGGGATAGGGAAGCTTACTCCATGTGGTGCTGAGTAGAGAGCCAGGCCGGCTTGCTCACCACTGCATCCTCAGTCCTGATGCACCGGGGCCCAGCCTGGCCCAGAGCAGGTGTGTGCCAATGTGCACACAAGCCTGACTTGGGAAACCCCCAGAGAAGGCTGACCTTTACCTGAGCCCAGTGTTCCTGGAAGACGGAAGGTAAGGAATCCCCCACCCTTTGTATTCTGGAAAGAGCTTACCACAAAGCACTACTTCCCTGTACGACTTAGATAAGACTCACCCTTTCTGTCTGTCCCCTGTTTACCTGTGACAAGGCCAGCACAGGCTCTCCAGACCCCCTTCATTGCCTCTTCACTTGTTAGCTAAACTGTGTTGTACCCACTAACAAGTCTGAACAAAACGCTCCTTGGTCAAACACAAGTTAACAGTCTCTCCTTTCCCCAGGCCCTGCACTCTGCCCACCTGAACTCTGAACTCACCCCAGCCTGAGCCAGCACATAGCCCTCCGTGCAGCCCCTCCTGAGAACAGGAAGATGTTGGGGTGACACCCACTCACCCCACTGCACCACTGGCTCTTCCTGGCCTTGTCCAATCCTCCCTATGAAAGGAAGACCCTTAGCATCTGACTCTGGACATGCCACACACCTCAGGTCACAGGGCTCGGGCCATGGCAATCCTCTCCTTGCCAATAAAGCCTCTCCCTGCTGAGGCCATCTTTACTACCCCTCACGCTTACCTGCCCTGAGCCATGGCTTCTGGGAGAGTTACCTGCATGGCACCGGTTATCTAAGTCTGCACACGGTATTGTTTTTACAAAAGACTAAGCAAAAGAGAAAGACAGAGAAAGAAGGTGAGGCCTGGGTCATAGACAAGTAAGTGAGGCCATGCTGAAGCCAAGCCAGTCTCTCAGAGCCAAACCCACCCACTCCTCGCTGAATTCCTGACTTCTACCCAAGGCCCTTCCTTGTCCCCTTGACAAGTCTGCACAGGCCCTTTCTCCACAGAATGAAGAGCTTCCAGTCTCCAAGAAATTCTGTCCCAAAATTCCCTGGGAACAACTTTCCAGGGCTCCTTCTCTCCCCCAAATCAACCAGAAGGTGCACTTAGAGTTTCTTTTCATTTAAGAACTTACTTTACAAAACTCTGTGATGAAAGTGAGTCAGTAAAAAAAGTCAGTCACATGAAGGGTGCTTCCACAGAGTTGAGAAGGTGTGATGGAGTCTGTGTGCCCAAGAGGCCCATGGTGGTCCCATGCCAGAGCTCTTCTTAAATGTGAGCCACACCCCTCTCACCCAGGGCTGGGCCACGTCCCCTAATACCTCAAACAAGATAGGATGGTCACCAGGCCTTGTGACTGGTGACATGAACAAGGGGACAAGAGTGGGCTGCCACCAGCATCTGTTCCCCTTCTCTCTCTCTCCCTCCTGAGCCCTGTGCTTGCCCATGGGACTGGCCATACCTTGAGGAAGCCCAGCCTGCGCAGGCAGACCCACGCGGCAGCCCAGCTGGGGGCCAGCAGCCCGCAGCTTGGGGGTGGAGGAATGTTCAGATGATTGCAGGCACCAGCTGCCACATCTCCCTGTTGAGGCCCCATCATGGAGCCAGACACAAGTCACCCACCCTGTACAACTATGCGGGCACAGGGGAGAGGGTCAATGAGCGCTGGAAGCACAGACCTCTCCTCCTCCTGCCGGCCTCTTCTCCTGTGGCTCTCCCTGGCCTGGCCCTGTCTCTCCTGCTCCTCTGCAGCTCAGGCCCATCTCCCACCATTGGCGGCACACCTGTCCAGTCTGGGGTCTGTCCGCAGCCTTCCATGCAGCACATTCCCACCTGAATGGCCCGTGCAGGGGCCATCGAACATCGGCCAATGGATAGCCATGGGACCAGGGGACACGCAGCTTCCCAATTAGAAGTGACATCTCAGGGGATGTGCCCTGGGACCTCTGAAAAAATCACACTGTGGATAATTGCGACATCAAGAAAGAAGTCACTCTGGCCTCATCTTTACCCCATCGCCTTCGAGCCCAGCTGAAGTCAGATTTCAAACACTCCATGCCAGCTCCACCACCTCCTTCCTTTCCTCGGCTTCTGGGCTCCCACATCCCACTGGTCGGTCCAGCTGCCCTCGATACTAGCTGCTGAGACCTCCCTCAGCTTCTCAGCACTGACAGCTCCTCCCAGCTTCACGCCGCACTGGGACCAGCAAAGCACCCACCACCCTGCCACGCAGGGCAGCCTTCGGGCCCCTGGACGTCTCCTACACAAGACCTGCTCCCTTTTGCTCTCCATTCCTCCTCCTCCTGCTCAAGGCCTCTGCTCCTCCTTCCCTGGACCAAGGTGAAAACAATGCCTGCTGCTTCCCCTCCGCTCCTCACTTACAGGGGGCCCCAGGGCTGCCCCCTGCCTGCCCCACCACTATTCAAGGTCCTCAGGGACCCACCGCCCACTGGCTCCTTCCCCTGCCTGCCTTCACTCTCCTCTCCCCTCCACTGGACACAAGACAGGCTCTAGGTCTCCCCAGCCTGGCCTGTCCAGCACCTGCCTCCGTGGCGCGGGCCAGGCCCCCACATCTCCGGCCCTGAACAACCTCCTCACATAAATGATCACAATAAACAAGCTGCTTTGCTCCCAAGAAAATGAATAACCCTGTTAATCGGGATGACTCGTGATGGTAAACCAGGGCCAATTTCTCACCTGTGCTCCAGCTGCGATTTTTCCAACTGCCTCAGGACTGCCCCACCTGGGCACCTCATGGACCCCATGCCCTGTGTGGGCTCAGAAGGGGCTCTGGCTTCCTCCAGCTGTGGAAATCCTGATGCTCCCTTTTCATCACCCCCAGGAGCAATTCCAGTGGATATAATAACCAACGCATCTCACCCATGACTCCTTTTCTCTGTTTTTACCGTTACTGCCTCTCCTGGCCACTGTGACCTCTTTTCTCAATCATAGGTGAGCCTTGATGGAAGGGTTATGGGCACTGACCCCTCCTCATGAAGTCAAAAATCCATGTATTACTTTTAACTCCCCAGAAACTTAACTACTGAAGAGCCTCGTGCTGTCCTTATCAATACATAAACAGTCGATTGACACATATTTTATATGTTGTATGGATTATATCTTGTATGTTAAGATAAAATAAGATAGAAAAAAGAAAGCATTATTAATAAAATCAAAAGGCAGCGAAAATATATTTACAGCCCTATATTGAATGTATAAAAAATAATACACATTTAAGCAGAACTGCACAGTTCCAACCTCCGTTATTCAAGGGTCAAATGTACTTCCAATGTCTCCAAGTTGTCTCTACCCCACCCCTTACCCCCTTACATCTCCCACACCTGCCCCACACCCCCCCACCACTCTCAGCTCTCCATACCATTCCCACATAGTTGCGGTGTCCTTGCCCTTTAAAGTACATGAATTCTGTCACTGCTATGCCTAAAACTTTTCCATTGGCTTCCCAACAAAATTCTCTGTTCTTTGGCATCTGGGCCCAAAGTCATTTGTCTTGGGAGACCCCTCCAGCTTCACCCTGTGCCACTTTTCCCCTACCACATTGTGCACCAGCCACGAGTCTCATCTGTCTACTCCTTCAACATTCCAAAATGTTGTCTACCTCAGGGCCTTTGCATTAACTGTTCCCTTTGCCTAAAATGATCTTTCCATCCTCCTCTTTAAGAACCTGGCTTAAAGTACTGGGTATTTACCCCAACGATACAGATGTAGTGAAAAGAAGGGCTATATGTGCCCCAATGTTCATAGCAGCAATGGCCACAATCACCAAACTGTGGAAAGAGCCAAGATGCCCTTCAACAGATGAATGGATAAGGAAGATATGGTTCATATACACAATAGAATATTATGCCTCCATCAGAAAGGATGAATACCCAACTTTTGTATCAACATGGACGGGACTGGAGGAGATTATGCTGAGGGAAATAAGCACAGAAAGTCAATTATTGTATGGTTTCACTTACTTGTGGAGCATAACAAATAACATGGAGGACATTAGGAGAAGGAAAGGAAGAGTGAATTGGGAGAAAAAGGAGGGGGCGATGAACCATGAGATACTGTGGACTCTGAGAAACAAACTGAGGGTTTTGGAGGGGCGGGGGTGGGGAGTTAGGGGAGCCTGGTGGTGGGTATTAAGGAGGGCACATATTGCATGGAGCACTGGGTGTGGTACATAAACAATGAATCTTGGAACACTGAAAAAATAAAGTAAAATTTAAAAAAATATATGTATATGAAAGAACCTGGCTTAAATGTCCATTCTAAAGAGGTCTTTTCTTGACAATTCTATCTAAAGTCAGCCTTCCCCTTCTTACTCTCTTGTCACTTCTTTTTTTTTTTTTTAATATATTTTTTCTATTTATTTGACAGAGAGAGAAAGAGCACGAGCAGGCAGAGCTGTAGGGAGAGGAAAAAGCAGGTTCCCACTGAGCAGGGAGCCTGATGTAGGGCTCAATCCCAGGACCCTGGGATCGTGATCTGAGCTGCAGGTAGATGCTTAACCAACTGAGTCACCCAGGTACCCCTCACCTCACTTATTCTGTGTGACTCATTTATTTTCAAGTGGATCAAGGAGGATTAGGTTCTATTTCACTCTCTTTGTTTCCTTCATAAGACACAGGTGTGTCCCAATCTTCTTTGTCACAGTGTGTGTGTGTGTGTGTGTGTGTGTGTGTCCCTCTGTTTTCATCACTCAAGGGCAGGACCATAACCATCACTTACTGCTGCATCTCTAATGGCATTAAGTCAACAGTTAATGTCTGTTGGTTGAATGAATGAATGAATGTATATGAATTATGGGGCAACACCAAGGATACTACAGGTTTTCCTTGGTAAACCTTAATCTTAGAAGACAAGAAATGATGCAAAGTGCCGTCATATGCTTAGTGTTTTCTTGTATGTACCCTCTGCAGGACATGAAAAAACAAGGCAAGATGCAGAACATATTCATCACAAAAAAAGAGCCACTATTTTCTGCACGGATTCAAGGAAGGAGGCTTGTTCTACCTTGTACACTCCCAGACCTTGTGAGAAAAAGTTGGCAGAGCAAATCCGCTGGGACTTCAATCCACAGTAAGGCCAGGAGTGAGTGAGGTTCTTCACTGCTGGGACTGATAACAAGACAAGGAGAAAACTGAAGGTCTGTCTCTCCTACTGCCGCTGGGTGCCTTCAGCCACCTGCTGTCATGACAGCCAGGGCTGTTACTGAACTAATTGCTATTCTTTCATTGCTTCGACTGATAAAGGGAGATTAAGTATTTGCCTTTGTGTTTGTCTCTGGAGTCATAAAGGCAAATAGGAAAAGAAAAATCAGAAAATTCTCTCCACAACATTGTCAGGTTCCCAAAATGATCCTTGGCGAAAGTGATATTAGATTTATCTGTCCTTAATTTTTAGAAATAGAAATAATAAATAGGCTATTTCAGAGCTCCACATTCTATCATAGACAAGTGACTGAACTGTTCTCTCAAAGATCACCTTGTTCAAGTGTCCTTCCAGGATCAAGCACTAAGCTACAGCCCAATTGACAAAAATGACCAAAACACAGCCCTGCCCTCCAGGAATTTAACTGTAATTGGAGAATCCAAAGAAGTGAGCAAACAATCCCCAAATGCCAGGATCCGGTAATGGTAGAGGTGTACCAAGGCATGGCCAGTGGGGTGATTTGAGGTTCAGGGCCATATCTCCGGGGGGGGGGGGGGAGTAAAAACAAATAAATAATCCTTGACTCAGACAGAACATGCAAAATGTGTGTGTGTGTGTCTGTGTGTGTCTGTGTGTGTGTGTATACACCAAATCTATACACCAAATTTTGCTATGGAGAATTTCTTGAATTGAGCAGTTTCAAATAAATTTAGACTAGTGCTTATTTACCTTTGCTCAATATAAAGCAATCAGTGCTGCTTTCAAAATATAAAAACAGCTACATGGGAGGGAAGCTGGGCCCACATGTCTGGGATGCATATTTGCCACATGTCTCCCTGGCTTATTAAGGCAGTTCCTTCTAACTCCTGAGAAAAGGACCAGCAGGAGTGTGCCCCTGGAGCCTGAGCCACTGTCCCACTAAGAAGTATGATTTCATATAAGCATTCATCCAGCAGATAGGACCCAGCTGGCCTGTGTCAGTTGCTCATTTAGTGGACACATCTATGAGAAAGCATGTTTTCCTGGCCTCACTTTGGAGTGAAGGTCATTGCTATTATTAATTGCTATTCAAAGAGAGAAGGGGTTGCCCAAGCCTCCTGCAGACCCTAGCTGGCTGATGCAAACAAACACTCTGTTCTTGGCGAATCAAAAACTCCCACCTCTGCAGGATTGTTCTCTGGAATTGAGTATTTTTCTGCTCCTTTTCCAGGCTCAGTCCACTGGGGAAATTGCTTAAGACTCGAGCAAACTTTCAGAAGAGCCAGAGGTTTGGTCAGCACAAGCATGCTCTTCCCAACAATGAGAGCTCAGCTGGCAAGGAAGGTGGGACAAGTGAGAACAGTACCCCTCCCTACCACCCTCCGTCCCCAGCAAGCTCAATGAATTCAACAGCACGCTAGTGAGTCACAAGCATTTATATCCGCCTGGCAAGATGTGAATACTGAACAGTCAGACCCCCAAGCTGGCCAAGTACATTCCCGTGTGTCCCCCCAACCCCGACACACCCAACACTCACCCACCCCCATCTTTTCCCAGACCAGGCAGGGATCTGATTTGCAAGCAATGGGACCTGAAACACATGGAAACTGCATGTGAGGAGATCAGAGCCCGAACAATGGATGGGGAGTATGAGAGTCGCTGTCTTAAGTGCTGCTCTGAGATCATCTGGTGTAGTTAAGATGTTCCAGGAAGCCTTCACAGTTTAAAGACACCTGAACTGAGCCCTGAGCATCCATAAGAATGGTCAGTGGGGACCAGGGAGACCCAGCTGGCCTGCCCCCACCTTCAGCCTCCGTCAGTGCTGTCCAGCTGGCTCTCTTGGACTACACTTTGGTAATCAAGAGAAAACCAGACACACAGACCTGAAAGGACCTGGGTGGCCTAGTCTGGTCTAGTGGGAGGAGCACCCTTTGAAGGTCAGGAGGTGAGAATTTTTGTCTAGGACCCCAGAAATGACACAAAACAGCTCTGGGGCTCCATTCCTTCCAGAGAAGGGAGCAGCCCTTCTGGATGAATTTGAAGGCCCATCTCCTTTTATGTTCAGTTTAGCAACAAAGAATCCAGGCGCTCCCAGGCTCTGATCTCAGCTCCACAGAATCAGATCTGGTTTGCCAAGCAGCTGTGTGGCTGCTACTGTTTCCGGAGCCTCTGTGAAATCCAGCTCCTGTTCTGATAAATTTAACGCTAAGCTTCCTAAGCTGCATAGCTATCCTAAGCCAGAGGTCTCCTGACTTCCATTTAACCTGTCCCCCAAATGCCTCTGGGCTTCAAAACCCTCAAGGTACAAGATGTAACCATGTGCCAATAAAATGGTTCCAATGCCCGCTCCCCAATACCACCACAGGCAGCAGGTGGCCTAACACGGTCCCACAAAGCCAGCTATTAGCAGCGATCACACACACCATGCATTCCCCACAACCCTGATCCCCTCTGTGGCTGTTCCCTGTCATCTCTTGCTGTTCACAACCACGTGCCCCTCTGGAAGGATCAGTGCACAGGCACACCACAACTCACCCCTGCCCTCCCACGCTATTTGGATGCTGGAGCAGGGCTGGGCTCTCTTAAGATGAGGAGGTCTTCTCTCCAACCCCATCACACGTGTGGTCTCCTGGTCCCCAAAGCACCTTGGCCTTTACTCACATTCCAAATGGGGTTCTTCCTCTGAGGTGCATCCCTGGCTTTTGACCTTGCTCAAACTTGCTCCACAAAGCTGAGCTTGGATATCCTGCCCTCTTCTCTACAGGCTACTTTGCCCAATCAAATTCCTCCCTCCTCCCCTGTTGAAAAACTAAAGCCCCAGGCTGACCTGATAACATAATCTCCAGGGTCAAGGACAGACTGACAATGCAGGAGACCTTGTTCAAAATTATTAAGAATTCTAGGACAGAAACTGGAAAGACTTGACCTCAGGGTGGGCTCCGACCCTGTGTGACTGGTCAGGTGGCAGGCCAGGAAGCTGACCTTGCCCCAAGCACGCAGATGGGCACCCACTGGAGGTGAAGAGTCTCATGGGCAATGTCGGGGTCAAAGGGCCCTGTGACTCACAGACAGGGAAACCAAAGTGGTACGTGTTTGTGTAATTGCTCCCAGCTTTCTTGCACTCACTCCCCTCAAAGTGCTCAGCAAATGAATTTAGCAATTGAAGGAGGGAGGAAGGAAGGAGGGTTGGATGGATGGAGGAAAAAAAGATACCAATAGAATTGGAATTAGTACTTAGGTTTTCTGGCTCTTCGGTGCCAACTGCTAGGACAGTGTTCTGGGAATTGTGTCCACCCCCGCCCTCCATCCCCCATCCCCACCCCACCCCTGAGGAAAAGGCATTGTGTCTATTTTATAATTGGCTCTCCTTTCCCACTCTTGCTAGGAGTTCATGCCTTACCCTCTCAGCTGATTTTCTCAAACATTTTGCAAATGTCCCAGTTCCCAGAACTCTCTGTGCTCATCCAAGATCCATTGGGAACAAAAAATATAAGATAAAATAAAGATCAGTTGCCCACGCCTCAACACGAGCAAGTCTGAGAATAGGACCAAGCTCTCAGGGTTAAAGCCCCTGCTTGGGAATGAGATTCACCCATTTCTGAAAAGGCCATAAAACAAAACTACACATCTGCCTTCAGCCTCTGTGGGAAAGAATTTCTGGAAAGGCCACCATTATTCCCCTACAACACTTTGCTTGGGAAGCCCTCTCCTGCAGGCCCCAGCTGAAGCCCACTGAGAACCACAAGAAGGAATCACATGGTGCCCAAACAAGGAGAACTTCTCATGAAGAGCCTGTTCCACAAACGGCTTGTACTTGAGCTGATCCCACCTCAGCCTCCTTCCTTCCTTCCTTCCTCCCTCCCTCCCTCCCTGCCTCCTGTTTCCCTCCCTCCATCCCTCCTTCCTTCCTTTCTTCCTATTTTTGTTTGCCCTAGTCCTCAAAACAAACAACTTTTAAGCTAACAACAAGGAGAGGATAAAACCAAAATAACCTTCCTGTGTGGTTGCTGCCTCCAGATCTTGCAAGCACAGAGCCCCATCTGACTCTGCTTTATCATCCTTCTCCCGCCCTGACCCCTGAACACTTAATCCCCAAGGTGAGGTGCTGCTGTCCTAAATGGGTCCCAGGGTAGTGAGCAGCCTTGCTCTCTGCCTGTGGAGCCCACACAGAGAGCTGTGCAAAGGGTAGGGCCAAGTAAGAGAGGAATTCTGGTTTCCATTAAGTTTACACCAAGTTAACCACACAGACCTATTCTCCTCTGCTAATTCCAGACATTCTGATCTCTAATGTGCTATGGGGTGCAAAACACTCTGGAAGCCAGAGAGGGGGAAGACAGAGGGAATGAAGCATACTGTCATAAACACCCAATGTTGACTACGTAGACAGGTACATGGAAAATCAAATTATGGCCAATCAGGTCACTCACAGGGTGCTGAAGCTGGTGGCCCTTTAGAGGAACCCCATTCTGATCAGGCTACCCTCAGAGGCCCCAGCCTTCCTCCTTTTCCTGCTTAACCCCTGCCAGGCCCTGCTTGGTAAATTCTGAGTTTCACAGGATGTAAGAGCTCATTCATCAGAATAAAAATGGCCACAATTTTCAAACCATCACCTTTTGATTATTCATTTTTTAAGATGAAGTCCAACAACAGAAACTGATATCTGGGATTACCTAGAAACTAGAAACGATTCACATTTGAATTTTCCCCATAAAATTTGAGAATGCAGAACCAGTTAAATACATCAACTTGGACAGATGCTATGCACCCCCTAGCTGCCCCCTTCATTACCCAGCAGCCCAGCATTTTCTACTAAAGTTTCACTGCTGAGCCTCCCACCCAACTCTGTGAGGACAGTTACACTGAACTCCATGCTGTCTTCTTTCCTGCACGTACTTCGTGTGTTCATTTATTCTCTCATTCGCTCATTATTAGAAGAGTTTCAAACTACAGTAAATCTGAAAAAGTCTGGTGGCCAGGGCAAGGAACCAGGTACACAAGGGAGCAGAGGTGGGAGAGAAAGAAATATAATGTAACTAATCAGCATGCAGGCACACATTTACTATTCAGTGTTTATGGGATCTCATTGATCTACTGATGGAAACACTTGTAAATAACTAAGGACTGACCAGGCTGAAAGCAATGCACAGTCCTCCTTTTACCTTCTCTGAAAGAGCCTCATGGAATTCTGTATGCAGCAGCACAATAATGAGAGTAGCATTCCACCCACAGGTGTGGCAACAGACACTGTCTCAGACACTGACAAATGTCCTCTCAGAGGTAACATCGGTCCCCTTGAGAACCACTGGTTTAGAGTGACAACCAAGAAGAACTGAACATTTCTTTGAGGGGAAAACCATGATTTATCTAACCTCTGTTCTGCAAGATCCTTTTTCAGTAAGAATTGGCCTTAAAAGGCTCCACCACCGCTCCTCCATTGGCAAGCAGAAAGCAAGATCCCAAATTCTACAGTGATTTGTTCCAAGTATCCTATTCTTCAAGATGTTTTTGTACGCAGTCTCCCTGAAACCAAGGTTTTACTATATCAAGTTTTTATCTCTTCCCCCCTGAAAAAGCTGTAACCCCTTAGCTAGGAACAGCTTCTTTGTTCACGCTTTCAATAAATATTTCCCGAGTACCTGTTGTCTTCCAGCTCAGTTTTTAGTAATGAGGATAGAGCTGTCAACAAAGCAGAGACAAGCCAGCCCTCAAAGAGCTTTCTGTCTTGTAGAGAGGAAGGGGGATCTTGCACAAGACAAAGAATGCACAGTCTCGGTGGCAGTCTTGGAGAAACCAAGGTGCCAGATGAAGCGGGGTGGGGAAGTGTGAGCTGTTCCAGGCAGCAGGATCAGAGAGAGTCTCTCAGGTGAGCTGACACTTGAACAAAGACCAGGATGAACAGACAAAGCCAGCCCTGTTTGTGTCTGTGGAAACACATTCCACCTGAGTGAACAGCAACTGCAAAGGTCCTGAGTGCTCTAGGAAAACAAAGAGGGTCTTCTGGCTACGTGGGAGCAGACGCGTGAAGGTGTGAGTAGGAGATGAATTAGGTGGGATCAAGGGAGGCACAAATTCCATATCATGCAGGGACCTTTTTGGTGTTGGCAGATTTCAGTTTTGGGTCAGAGAGGGAAGACTTTGGAGGATTTGGAGCAGAGAACAGTGAAGGACTTGGGACTAGGGCAGAAGCAGAAAGACTATATAGGACATGTGTGTTCATTGGGAACAACACAAAATCCCCAAGTAACAGACTCCAAAGACAGACATTTCTCTCTAACGTAAGCCAAATCGAGAGGTAAGCAGATCAAAGTTGATATTATGACTCCAAGGGTCCTTCCAGCTGGCTTCCTTGACAGCCTGAAGTGCTGCCTCACAGTTCCCAGTTACACTTCAGCTTCGGCCAGCACACGGATGTTCCAACCAGCAAGAATGAGGAAAAGGTGAGGAAGGACCTGTTCTACACACGTAAACTTATTTCCTGGGAGCTGTATATGACAGTTCTGTCTTTTCCTATTTCAGGTCTCCCTTCAGAGCCACCATGTGCTTTTCGTTAAGAAACAAAAACAAAAACAAAATGGTTTCTACTCCTAAAGAGAAAAAGGAACATAAGTATTGGGGAACCACCAGCTGGCTTTACCAGGAGGCTACTGCCCCTGTGCAGGTGAGGGGACTGGGAGTGGTCAGATTCTGGAAGTATTTTGGAGGCAGAACTGACGGCTTTGCTGAAGGTTCCGGCGTGGGTGTGAGTGACAGAGAGGAGACAGAGTCTCCTTTCACTGCCTTAACAAACTCATTACCACAAACCAGTGGCTTTGAGAAACACATGTATTACCTTACAGCTCTGTAACTCAGATGTCTGCCTCAGGTCCTGCGGGGCTGCAGTCAAGGTATCGGCAGGGCTGTGCTCCTTCTTGATGCTCTAGGGGGGAGCTTGCTCCCTGCCTTTTCCAGCTTCCAGAGGCCCCGCATCCCTGGCTTGTGCTGCGACACTCCAGCCTCTGCTTCTTCTCCTCCTCCTGACTCCAAGCCTCCTGCCTCCCTCCCATCAGGAGCTTGTGATCACATCAGACACATCTGGATAATCTGAGATAATCAAGACCCTCAACTTCCTCACACATGCAAGGCCCCTTTGGCCACGTGAAGTAATATGTTCCCAGAGTCCATTAAGTAGGGTTTGGGCATCCTTGGGGGCCATTACTCAACCTCCATAGAAGTTCTGACAGAACAACTGGGAGACTGGACTCGCCCTTTAGAGAAATGGAGAAGGCGAAGTTGTATGGGGAGTTGGGGGAGTCACGCAATGGGTTTTGACTGTGCTGGTTTGAGATACCCTACTCTCCCCAAGAGGAGGCATGGGACACGGAGGCTGAAACTCAGGGATCCGATCAGGGAGTGTGAGTTGGGAGTCAGCGAAGCTTGGGTGGTTGTGCAGCCTCAGGACTGGATCTGACTGTGTAGGCCTGGGAAGAAAGGATGGGGCATGACAACTGAGTGCCACACACAGATACCATGAAGGTAGGGAGGAGAGGCAGAACCAGCATATGAGACTCAGGAGTTTCTGGTGGGGAGATCCCAGAAAGTGTGTGCTGTTCTGTCGGTGTCACTTGGGAACAGAGAGAACAGGAACCCCCTCCCTGCCTTTTGCCCTCTGCACCACCCTCCTCTCAGCTCAGGATAAACACCATCGGCTGAAGCAGAAGCAGGAGGCCAGGCAGGCAGCAGGGACAGCTGGATGGCCTGCCTCTCCGGGCCAGTGTTGTGGTCCTATTAGCCACGTGAGGTGCTAGGCTGTCTTTACTGCCCATGTGACCCACAGACCCTCCCCACCCCTGCCACGGCCGATGCGGAGGCTGGGCCAGCCCCTGCAGGTTCTTGTAATTGCAAGCAAAGTCATCAAGAAATCATGACGAACAAGTTTTATTACTCACAGTTTCTAGAGGGGTACACAGCACACCAAAAGCCATACAGCCTGGTCTTGGGGACTGGGGGGAACACACACGCAGACCTGGGGCCCTGCCTTTACTAGGGTCCGGGATGGAGTATCTAGGGTTTCACAGGTTCACTCTGCACTGGAAAAATTAAGGTCTAAGAGTGGGAAGGGAGAAACAGGGTCACTCACGTGGTCAGGTGTCTAGGCCATCCAGGGGTTCCTGAGAGAGAACCATCATGGGTGGGGCAGCCTGTTCCCTATACAGTTATGTAGCCAGAAGCTGTGTCCTACACCTGCCAATACATTTGCTTGAGATGGATGTCTGGAACGGTCGCCTCAGCAAAGTCTCAATGTCAGGCATTGGTGCTCCGGGCACCCGCATCCTTTGGGACCAGTTCTTGTCTTTCAAAGAAAAGCTCATTTTACTGGGACCAGGCCCCACCCTCCTCAACCAACGGAGGAGGGTGCTATCCTTTCTGCAGCGGTAGTTCTCAACCTCAGCTAGACAGCTTTGAAAAATGCTCACGCTTGGGGACAGCCCCCTGCATTCTGAATTTAATGGATCTGAGGTGAGGCTTGGACCTGGAAATTTTCAAAAGCTTTCCGGGGTCTCTCGTGTGCATTGAGGGTTGGGAACCTCTGCTCCACAGCAACCAGCAGGCTCTGAATTAACCACAATCCTGGCAAGGGGCGACAGCACTGTACACCTCGGCAGCTGGAAGTCTTTGTGTTCTAACTCCTCACCAAGTGCCGGTGACCCCGAGGAAGAGCGAGGGCTCTCACGTACAGCCCGCCAGAGGGGGAAACAGGGCAATCACTCTGGAACACAGTCTGGCATTTCTCACAGAGTGAAATGGACCCTGAACCACAAGACAGCAAATTCGCCCAGATATTTACTCAAGGGAAATGAAAAGACAACACCACAGAAAGACTTCCCTACAAATGTTCCCTGGAAGCTTTATTTCTAATAACCCCAAACTGGGAAAACCTGCATGTCCAGCAGCAGGTGAATGGAGGAACAGACTGCGGTCCCACCATACAAGGGCTCCTACTCAGCAGTCAAAAAGGACAAACTGTGCCTACACCTGACATCATGGGTGACTCTCAAAGGCTTACGCTGAACAAAGGAAACCAGACATAAAGAATACGATTCCATACAAGCGTGATTCTATTCCCAGCAGTTCTAGAAGAGCAGGAGCTAATCCGCCTCGACAGAGAACAGATTGCCTGGACCTGGGGGGCAGGGGGACTGAACTTTGAGGATGATACGCTATTATATATCTGATGGGCGAGATGTCTACACAGGTGGTTTTTTATCAAGGTGAGGCCTTCATCAGGGTGCCTAGGCTTGGTGCAGCACAGATCCACTCTCTCAGCACTGTCCATGTCCCCCCTTCAGCCCCCACTTCTCCCTTCTGAGAAAACACCAGCCTGCAGCCACCTGTCTCCCCTTTGTCCTTCCAGTCCTGCTCAGGACTCCTGGGTCTTTCCACCTTTCGCTCAGCACCACAGAGGCCCCCATCCATATGAGCAAAGGGCCCTCCCTGCAAATATGTTCTGTGGCCACAACCCAGATGGTCCTTGCCTTCCTGCATCGTATCCCATCAAAAAGCAGACGGATGTAGCTAGTAGCTGCTGGACTGATCAGGGACGTAAATCTAAATGAGGCTCAGACACTTAGTGGGGGTAGGGGGATGTGCTGAGGTTCCCACCTCTGTGCAGGAGAGACTCCTGGACCACCCCCAGCCAGAGAGCCTATACCGAGAGGGTCGGGCCAGGATGGGGGACTGCGTTGGCATGCAGATCCTGACTGCAGCTCTGGGTGGGCTCTGGGCGGCCAGTCTCTAAGCCGTTTGGACAGAGCAATAAAGACAGCCCTAATGCCCACCGTGGCAGAACGGATTAATGGATCATAGCCTAATACACAGTGGAGCCATCTCTATCCTGGAGAATAAACAATCTGCAACTCCACACAACCTCACAGTGAGCCTCAGATCATAACGTGGAGAGAAAGGCACCGCCTACAGAGGCAGCGGGCTGGGTGAGTGCATCTACGGGAAGTTCAAAAGCAGGCAGATCAAATCTGGGCTGCTGGCTGCCCAGACTGTGGTTTCATGTGGGGGGTAACGGACTGGAAGCATAGGGGAGATTATAGGGTGCTCAGTATGAGTGCAGGTTTCACTAGGAGCTAGACACAGAATGTGGGAACATTTTGGAATGTTTTGTGTGTGTTATGTTTCAATAAAACAATTAAGAGTTGGGGGCTACTGTTTGCAGCCTTGGTGGGGACCTATTTCCGTACATGTCACCACCTCAGGCCCACTTGCTGCTATTAGAGTCTACACAGGAGAGAACTGAGGACTGGAGGTGATAACCCCCTGCCCCACATGAGGGTGGAGGTGGGAAGCCCCCGCCCGGAGCCTGGGGCACTGGGTCCTTGAGGGGTACAAACAGATCCTCACTCTCTGTGCTCCAGCAGCCGGCTCCATCTGCCCACACAACCACATTATCAGAAGGTTCACCTGCAGGAAAGCCTCAGGGACATAGTTACCATCACTAAGATCAGCAGGAGGCACAAGGAGCCAAGATGCAAGGGCTGCTCTGGCGGGTGCTGGGCTGCTGTCTGGGGTGGAAGCCCCTCATCTGAGAGGACACTGGGCAGGTGCCTGGGAGGCCACCCAAGTAGAGGGTCAGCACTAATGCTGACCTATGCTTCTCCTTTACTTTTTTTGTTCTTTTAAACTCGACTCCCAGGGATCAGGGATTTACCTGAAAGTTTAGAGTCATCCAAGAGCCATTCAGAAAATGCCAATAGGTTTGCAAGCTCAGCCCCAGCCTGATAGCAAGAGTGTCTGCCCTTCAGGGACATGAAGTCTCCTGCACACTCTAATTCATACCGTCCTCCCTGGCACTGATGTGTGTGTTGGGGGGGGGTGGTGAGGGGGGGGATAACACCTCGAGGTCGCTGTTATTAGGATGTATGATGTAAGTGGTAATACCTTACCACTATGGTGGGATATGCCACGTGGAAACAGCTCACTGTTGTGGTGGGATATGCCACTTGGTAACACCTCATCGCTGTGGTGGCATATGCTGTGTGGAAAGAGCTCACTGCTTTGGTGGGATATGCCACGGGGTAAGAGCTCACCGCTGTTGTGGGATATGCTGCAAGGGAACAACTCACCTCTGTGGTGGGATATGCCATGTGGTAACACCTCATCGCTATGGTGGGATATGCCGCGTGGAAACAGCTCACTGCTATGGTGGGATATTCTGCGTGGAAACAGCTCAGTGCTGTGGTGGGATATGCCCTGTGGAAACAGCTCAGTGCTGTGGTGGGATATGCCCTGTGGAAACAGCTCACCGCTGTGGTGGGACGTGCTTCGTGGTAACACCTCACCGCTGTGGTAGGATATGCTGTGTGGTAACAGCTCAGTGCTGTGGTGGGATATGCCATGTGGAAACAGCTCACCGCTGTGGTAGGACATGCTGTGTAGTAATAACACCTCACCGCTATGGTGGGATATGCCGTGTGGTAACAGCTCACTACTATGGTGAGATATGCCATGTGGAAACCACTCACTGCTACTGGAATATATGGTAGGTGAAAACACCTCGTTCCTGTTATGATATATGTATGATAACAACTCAAAGCTATTACAATACTCGATACATGATAATACTTCCCTGATGTCATGATATGACGTGTGATAACACCTCCCTGCTCTAATGATACAAGCCTTGGCCCAGCTTCCTGCACACCTCTTGTGTGTTCACAGTGACAGCCTCTGACCCCGTATTAGTGCCAACATGTATATCAAGAGTCCCTGGGAGGACAGGATAGAGGGAGGGCTAGCCTGTTTCATTGACTGACTATATTTAAATTAAGTTTTATAAGTGTATGTGATTTTTTGAATCACATAAAAATAGAGGAAGATATCATATGGGAAGTAAAGTTCTCCCTCCATCCCCACACCACTCTGTTACCACAGGGCCCAGGGTGGGAATGAGGATGCTAGGCAGACCCATGCTGCCCAGGGTGTCCAGCCAACAGCAGCAGCAGGGTAACTGTGGGCCCATTGTCAGTACAAGTGTTCTGAGCCAGTCAGACTGCTGGCTTCAACCTATAGCTCCTTCTTCCAGACTTTGCCAGGGAAAGTAGACCCTGTCATGGAAATCCAGGATTTTAGTTCATGCCTGTAAACCTGGTTGGTCATGGGTGTTAAGCCAGGGAAAGAGGCATGCTGGGGGCAGGGTAGGGTGATCAATCATCCTGGGAATGAGGGTTTCTGGGGCCATGGTGCTTTCGGGGATGAGATCAGGACAGTCCCGTAAACTGGAGTGAGCAGACACCCTGTCTCCAGCCAAAGAGAATGAAGGAAGGTTGGAATCCTGAGGCAGGGCCTCCTCCTCCACCCTTAGCCATCTTCTACCCTTAGAGAAGAGACACTACATGGTGTTCTTGGTGGGGGAGCCTCTTGTGCTAGTGGGTAGAGTTGATGCAGAGCCATAGAGATGGTGTTTACCCACATTCCCAGGGACAGCCATACAGCAGAGCAATCCAGGGCCACACGGAGCTACATCACCTGACCATGTCAATACCCCCACCCAAGGAGGCAGAAACCCACTTTTAACTTGTGTGCATCCACCTCCCATGGGAGGACTCTGGATTGCACAAAGCTCACTGACTTCTTCAGCAGACGATGGATGGCTGAGCTCTTTGACCCTTTCTGTCTTACTATATCAACTGCTTCTAGAAAGAAATGGCACACACAGAGGTCTGGACACCCTGGCAGGGTGGAAATCACCACTTAGTCTGTACCCCACCGTCAAAGTCAAGTGATCCAATTGTGACATGTGGAACAAGGAGCCCTCCCTTTGTCCCACAGTCTGAAGACCAACTTGGGAACTCTCAAGGTGAGCAAAACTGCCCTAACCAGATTGCAAAACTGTCATTTCCTGGTATGGGCCTATACCTGCCACATAAAGGGGAGGAATTTGGGGTCTGGAGTTAGTTCCTTAGGCAGGACAGCCCAGAAGACATTGAGTCAGCCCTTCCTAGAGCCCATTTTGTTGTTACTCTGAGTTTAATCAGAACACCATATTTCCACTTGTCCCACCACAGTCCACCCCTACCGAGGGGCTATGAAGTCAGGCCCTGGAGTAAAGGGACATGGTCTAAGCTCTGCTTTTCCTTCCCAGAACTCAGAGATTTGGCAACCAGAAGGCAGTCTCTAACCTGCATCAAGCTAGTGCCAAGAGTGAAGAGGCCCAGGGAAGCACCATCTCATGGTTAGCATAATTCCTGACGAAGGTACTTAATAAATACGAGGCATATTTAGCCTGTACTGGGTAGACGGTAATGAGTTTTGGCAGGGTCTCGGAGAACATATGAGTCCCTCCCTACTCCCTGCCCCACCCCCTAGAGCCTAGCAACCACATGGGCAGCCAGCCCAGGCCACTGTATCTGTGCAAGTGCCAGATGCTACCTTAGACCCCCCACAGCAGATTCCCACTGCTGTGTGCACCCTGGGCTGGCCTTTCTAGCTGCTCATTGAACACCACCATCTTGACACCCATTACCAGCCTCTGCTGCAATGTACACACATGAGAGGGGGAGACTATGTAGACATGGGCGAGCCTGCCAACAGCCAAGGCCCTTGCAACTAGCTACCACTAAGCTTGTACTTTGTCCTGGACCCTGCTATCTGCTCTGGCCCCCAAGGCTGCATATGTGCCTGCACCTAGCCTCTACCACTAAATAGGCACCTGCAACAGGCCTCTGTGGCTGAACTTGTGCACATCACCAGCCCCAGCTACCACCACTGCCTGCTCTGGTCCCGAGCCACTGGACCTGGAGAAGAAGATTAGGACCTCAACAGCCCTTGCATCCACCTTACAATGCTTTCCAAGGACCACCCAGTTTTGGTGCTGAGCTGGAGACATCAAGCACACCAGACTCAGTGCTGTCACAAACCCCCCACACTTGGCATCCTGCACTTCCACACCCAGGGTCACAGCACACACCAGCATGCCCCACCTGCAAATGAAAATCTTCCCTTACCAAAGTCGGCTCATAAAATCTAGAAGAGGTGATTACTTCCTTAAATTCATAGACAAAAGTCTACAGGGATCATGGAGAATCATAGGGGGATAAAAAATACCCTAAGCCTCCAGTCACTGCCCTGAAGAAATGGAGATTCAAAATCTTCCTGACAAAGAAAAAAAACAAAAAACAAAAACAAAGAATTGTTCTAAAGATATTCAGAGAACTTCTGGAGAACACACATAAAGAATTTAACATATAAAAAGAACCAAACAGAATTTCACAATTACTGAAATAAAGAATTTAACAGAGAGCTTCAACAGCAAACTTAACCAAACAGAAGAAACAATCAGTGAGATAAAAGACAATCTACTGAAACAATAAGAAACCAATTAGTAATGGGAAACTATATGAAAATAGGGGCACCTGGGTGGCTCAATGGGTTAAAGCCTCTGCCTTAGGCTCAGGTCGTGGTCCCAGGGTCCTGGGATCAAGCCTCTCATCAGGCTCTCTGCTCAGCAGGGAACCTGCTTCCCCCTCTCTCTCTGCCTGCTTCTCTGCTTACTTGTGATCTCTGTCTGTCAAATAAGTAAATAAAATCTTTAAATATATATATGTATATATATGTATGTGTGTGTCTGTGTGTGTGTGTGTGTGTGTGTGTGTGTATGCAACACAGGTAAAGGCAGTCTGTGGCCAGATTCATAGTGCTCAAATACTCTAATATGGGAGGGTGCTAACTACTTAACTCCACCACGAAGGTTCAAGGACAAAAGTATAAGAAACAATTATGGCCACAAAAATTTGCTAATGGATATGCAATATAAAAACAGGTACACTGTGACATTAAAAACATAAAACTGGGGGAGTAAATGGGTGGAGTTTCTGTATGAGATTCAAGTTAAACCATAATCAGTGTAATATAAACAGCTATATCCCTAAGAGGTCATATGTAAACCTCATGATGACCACAAAGCATAAACCTACAGTAGGTCCACAAAAGATAGAAAAGGCCATCAAAGCATATGACTGCAGAAAAATCAACACTGAAAGGGAGGCAAGAGGAGGAGAATGGAGCAGGGGAACTATGAAACAGCCAAATAACAATGACTAAGACTGTATTAAAAGTCCTTACCTACGGTAATTACTACAAATGTAAATAAGTTGAATTTTCTGATCAAAGGACATAGAGTGGCTAGATGGATAAACAAACAGACAAAAAGACCACTCAAGACTCACTCTGGCATTAAGGACACACACATAGACTCCAAGTGTAGAGATGGAGAAAGATATTCCATGCAAAAAGAAACCAAAGACGAGGCCAAAAGCTGTAACAAGAGACAAAGAAGGTAATTATATAATGACAAAGAGGTCAATAAATCAAGAAGATATAAATCATAAATATATATATATATACACACCCAACAGTGGAGCATTTAAATATATTGAACCAAGATACCTAGGAATAAACCTAACCAAAGAGACTAAGAATCTATACACAGAAAATTATAAAGTACTCATGAAAGAAATAGAGGAAGACACAAAAAAATGGAAAAATGTTCCATGCTCCTGGATTGGAAGAATAAATATTGTGAAAATGTCTATGCTACCTAAAGCAATCTACACATTTAATGCAATCCCTATCAAAATACCATCCATTTTTTTTCAAAGAAATGGAACAAATAATCCTAAAATTTATATGGAACCAGAAAAGACCTCGAATAGCCAAAGGAATATTGAAGAACAAAGCCAAAGTTGGTGGCATCACAATTCCGGACTTCAAGCTCTATTACAAAGCCGTCATCATCAAGACAGCATGGTACTGGCACAAAAACAGACACATAGATCAGTGGAACAGAATAGAGAGCCCAGAAATCGACCCTCAACTCTATGGTCAACTAATCTTCGACAAAGCAGGAAAGGATGTCCAATGGAAAAAAGACAGCCTCTTCAATAAATGGTGCTGGGAAAATTGGACAGCCACATGCAGAAAAATGAAATTGGACCACTTCCTTACACCACACACGAAAATAGACTCCAAATGGATGAAGGACCTCAATGTGAGAAAGGAATCCATCAAAATCCTTGAGGAGAATGCAGGCAGCAACCTCTTCGACCTCAGCCGTAGCAACATCTTCCTAGGAACAACGGCAAAGGCAAGGGAAGCAAGGGCAAAAATGAACTATTGGGATTTCATCAAGATCAAAAGCTTTTGCACAGCAAAGGAAACAGTTAACAAAACCAAAAGACAACTGACAGAAAGGGAGAAGATATTTGCAAACGACATATCAGATAAAGGGCTAGTATCCAAAATCTATAAGGAACTTAGCAAACTCAACACCCAAAGAACGAACAATCCAATCAAGAAATGGGCAGAGGACATGAACAGACATTTCTGCAAAGAAGACATCCAGATGGCCAACAGACACATGAAAAAGTGCTCCACGTCACTCGGCATCAGGGAAATACAAATCAAAACCACAATGAGATATCACCTCACACCAGTCAGAATGGCTAAAATTAACAAGTCAGGAAATGACAGATGCTGGCGAGGATGTGGAGAAAGGGGAACCCTCCTCCAATGTTGGTGGGAATGCAAGCTGGTGCAACCACTCTGGAAAACAGCATGGAGGTTCCTCAAAATGTTGAAAATAGAACTACCCTATGACCCAGCAATTGCACTACTGGGTATTTACCCTAAAGATACAAACATAGTGATCCGAAGGGGCACATGTACCCGAATGTTTATAGCAGCAATGTCTACAATAGCCAGACTATGGAAAGAACCTAGATGTCCATCAACAGATGAATGGATAAAGAAGATGTGGTATATATACACAATGGAATACTATGCAGCCATCAAAAGAAATGAAATCATGCCATTTGTGACGACGTGGATGGAACTAGAGCGTATCATGCTTAGTGAAATAAGTCAATCGGAGAAAGACAACTATCATATGATCTCCCTGATGTGAGGACATGGAGAAGCAACATGGGGGGGTAGGGGGATAGGAGAAGAGTAAATGAAACAAGATGGGATTGGGAGGGAGACAAACCATAAATGACTCTTAATCTCACAAAACAAACTGGGGGTTGCTGGGGGGAGGTGGGATTGGGAGAGGGGGAGCGGGCTATGGACATTGGGGAGGGGAGGCGAACCATAAGAGACTATGTACTCTGAAAAACAACCTGAGGGTTTTGAAGGGTCAGGGGTGGGAGGTTGGGGCAACCTGAGGGTTTTGAAGGGTCAGGGGTGATAGGTTGGGGGAACAGGTGGTGGGTAATGGGGAGGGCACATTTTGCATGGAGCACTGGGTGTTGTGCAAAAAGAATGAATACTGTTACACTGAAAAAATAAATAAAATGGAAAAAAAAAAAAGAATGTTAAATATATTGAACCAATGCTAATGTATTTGAAGGGACCAACAGACAACACTGTACTAACAGAAGGGAACTTCAGTATCCTTTCAACAGTGAGTAGATCATCCAGATGGAAAATCTACAAGGAAATGTTGGACTTGAGTAATACTTTAGACCAATGGACCCAACAGACATGCACAGAGCATGTCATCCATCAGAAGACTATATATTCTTCTCTAGCACACACAGAACATTCTCCAGGATGGATCATATGTAGGTTATAAAATGAGTCTTAGCAAGTTTAAGAAGACTGAAATCATACCAAGTATTGCTTCTGACCACAATGGTATGAAATAAGAAATCAATAACAGAAGGAAAGCTTAAAAATTCACAAATATGTGGAAATTAAATAACACAATCTTGGACAATCAAAGGGTCAGGGAAGAAAACAAAACAAATAAAAAATATCTTGGGACAAACAAAAACAGAAACAAAACTTGTCAAAATCTATGGAAAACAACAAAAGCAGTTCTAAGAGGCAAGTTTGTAGTGATAAACACCTACATTAAGAAAAAAGAAAGATCTCAAATAAATAACCTAACTATATGTTTCAAGGAAGTAGAAAAGTAACAAATTGAGACCAGTTAGCAGAAGTTAGGAAATAATAAAGATCAGAGGAGAAACAAATAGAGACCAGAAAAAAAAAAAAACTATGAAATATGAATAAAACTGAGAGTAGGATTTTTGAAAAGACAGAATTGACAAACTTTTAGCTAAAGACTCAAATAAATAAAGTCAGAAATGAAAGAGGAAACATGACGACTGATAACCATAGAAATATAAGGGGTCATAAGAGACTGCAAGGGCCAATTATATATCAGCAAATTGGGTAATCTAGAAAAAATGGATACATTTCTAGAAACATATAATCTAATAAGATTGAATGAGGAAGAGTGAAAATCTGAACAGACAAATAACAAGCCAGATGATAAATCAGTATCAAAAACCTCCTACTGAAGAAAAGCCCAGGACCACATGGTCTCACTGGTGAATTCTATCACCCATTTAAAGAAGAATGAATACCAATTCTTGCCATACTTTTCCAAGGAATTGAAGAGGAAGGAACAGTCTCAAACCCATTTTAGAAGGCTAGCCTTGCCCTACTAAGCCACATAGGACACTATAAAGAGCTCTTTCACTAAAAAGAGAACTATAGACCAGTATCCCTAAGGAATACAGATGCAAAAAAATTAACATACTGAATTCATCTGCAAATTTAAAAGATAATGCACCTTGATCAAGTGAGATTTATCCCTGGGGTGCAAGTACAGGTCAATGTATGCAAATCAACGAGTATGACACATACATACGTACAATGGACCATGATTCAGCCTTAAGAAAGAAGGAAATCCTGCCATTTGCAACAGAGTGGATGAACCATGAGGGCTTTATGTTGAGTGAAGTAAGTCAGACAGAGAAAGACAAATACTGTATAATATCACTTATATACGGAATCAAAGAAGCCAAACACATTGAAACCAAGAGTTGAGCATTATTACCGGGAGCTGAGAGGGTGTGGAGGAAATGGGGAGATGTTGGTCAAAGACTACAAGCTTCCAGTTATAAGATGAATAAGTTCTGGGGGTGCCTGGGTGACTCCGTGGGTTAAAGCCTCTGCCTTCAGCTCAGGTCATGATCTCAAGGTCCTGGGATTGAGCCCCGCATCGCTCAGCAGGGAGCCTGCTTCCTCCTCTCTCTCTCTGCCTGTCTCTCTGCCTACTTGTGATCTCTGTCTGTCAAATAAATAAATAAAATCTTAAAAAAAAAAAAGTGGGTTAAAGATGAATAAGGTCTGGGAACATAACGTACAGCGTCATGACTATAATTAATACTGTACTATATACTTGCAAGTTGTTAAGAGAAGGGATCTTGATGTTCTCACCACACACACACACACACACACACACACACACACACAAATGGTAACTGGGATATGATGGAACCATTAGCTAACGCTATTGTGACAGTCATTTTGCAATATTTAAGGGCATCAAGTAACATGTTGTACACATTAAACTCATACAATGTTATATGTCAATTATTTTTTAAAAGTGTATTTATTTATTTATTTGAGAGAATAAGAGCAGGGGGAGGGGCAGAGAGAGAGGGAAAGAACAGGGGGAAAGGCGGGGGTGGGGGGTGGGAAGAGAATCTCAAGCAGATTTCCCGCTGAGCATGGAACCTGACATGGGGCTTGATCTCACAACCCTGAGGTCATGACCTTAGTTGAAATCAGACCCTTGACTGACTGAGGCACCCAGGTTCCACGTTATACATCAATTATATCGCAATAAAACTGGCGATAAAACCCAAAACAATATTTTTTAAAAAGAAGAGGAGATTAGGACACGTGCACAGTGGGAACACCACGGGAAGAGAGGGAGAGAAAAGACAGCCACCAACAAGCCAAGGAGGAGACCTCAGAAGAAGGCAACCCTGCCTACTTTGTCACGGTAGCTGGGGCAGACTAACTCCCCACCCAAACTAATGCCTCACCTTGTGAACCTGGGGTTCCTTATCTGTAAAATGGAAATAATCTTAAAACCTACCTACAACAGAAATGTTGTAAAGAATTCTGTAAAACATGTATAAAGCCATACACAGATGGAAGTAGCTATTATTTAAGACAGTAAAAACAGTTGTTAACTCAGAATCTTGAAAAACTGTTTCCAGTTTTGAACATCAATTTGTCTTCCTTTAAAAAAAAAAAAAAAGTCTTGCAACTTGGGAGCTCCTGCCAGTCACGAATCCTGACAGTGCAAGATGATAAGTTTGCCATCGTTTTATACAGCTCTTTAAAATGAAATACCACCTGATCTGATTTCCAGATCATGAGGTTTGTTCCTAAACAACAAGCACAGGCTTCAGGAAATACTGACAAGAACAGAGCTTTGAAAGAGGGCCTCAACTATGTCAGCAGGGTCATGGTTGGTGAAGATGAGCCATAGCTGGGTGTGTCTATGTCCTCTCCCTCAGAGTCACCTTCTCCTCTTCTTCAGGGAAGCAGTGGATCCCCAAGGCAGACCCCCAACCCTGGGGGTCTAGGACCTATGTCCCTGGGGCCACTCCATATGTCCTGCCCCAGGCCCAATGTAACCCCGTAGCTCCTAGCTGTTTCTCCTGTTCCCAAACCACCAAGGTTTCAAACACCACACTCTTATTCTGGGCCAGGAATGTAGGCTTCATGATGCCACCTCAGGCTAGTTGATCTCAGGTTGGCTGAGGCTTGTGTTCTGAACACCCATAGAATGAGCTGCTCTCCTCCCTCCACCCTGTGGGCTCCTCCAGCAGCCGACCTTCATGCACTAAGACCCACACCCCCTCCCAAAGTGAGCTGTGAGGTCTCCTGACTGTCATGCAGCATGGCCCCACCAAGGTACACCCCCTCTTCCCAATCAGTACCTTAGAATCTCACCATTCCCTGGGCCCTGTGGGTATCCCAGCACGTTCTGACCTAGTACCCATCCATGCCTTCTAGTTGGATCCAGACCCATTTTACGCTCAGCAAGCCTGAAGTTAATGAGACCCTGTGAGGCTCGCTGCTGTTAAAACCAACAGTGGGTTCCCTCCATTTAAAAAAATTGGTTAAATAAGGCTGGGTCAGTCTCCCCAGGACAGAGGGACACCTTCTCTTTGGTTACATTGCCATGCTCACCAATGTGCTTATTTGCTGCCTTCTGAAAAGATTATGTCCTTGAGAACTGAAATGTCTACCCCAGGTTAAGAATTTGATCAGAAAAAGTAAGATATCGTTCTTGGTTCCATGATATGTCTTGGATGCATTTTTTGGCACACCATACACAGACTGAAGCTGGGAGAATTTCTCCATCAAAGACAACGGAACTCACTCTTCTTCTGAGTGACTACACTCCACTCTCAATAGTTTGGCACACACAGCTCAACCATGCAATAAAACTTCACGAAGCACAGTGGAACTCCATAATGTCCCCCGTGATCACCTGCACATATGCTGTGCCTCCTTGGCCTTGCACTTCTCCTTTTGACTTTTCTTCTTTTCTCCTTTACCAAACACATATGATGGGGGATGACTGTCCTTAGAGACAGGGCTAATATTGTCTTCCACAGAGGAGAAATTCTGCACATTCTCTCCTTGAAGTTGCTCCAGAAAGAACAAAATGGGCACAAACACTTCCAGAAAGTGGGGAAAAATCAGTCTCACAGAAAGCCTACTTCTCAAAATTCAACTCACCTGGATGGGAGGGGATTTACCAAATGTGCATGTTCCCAGGCCCTGTCCAGGTTCACTGACGCAAAACATCAGAGATGGGTATTGGGAATCTATCTGCATTTTGAGCAAGCCTCATGGTTGTACATCGCACACAGTATGAGAATCAAACTACAGATATTTAGCAACAAGGACCTGTATGAGGGAGCTGATCCAGCAGCTCATGCAAAATGGATTCAACTGGGGAATGCTACACTCCTGGAGGAGGTAGAAGAAGCCGGGAGGCGGTAGCAATGACCCAGGTATGAAGTCATGGAAGGGAGGAAGGAATGGAGAAGAGCAGGGCCACATACAGATGGAGAGAGAAGGGGCTGAGATACTCCTCTGGAGCCAGGTCTGTAAAGGCTAGCCTGAGACAGAAATATAGGTGCCCATGATTCAAGGGAGGGCTCAGGAGAAAGACTGAGGGATCCAGAACAGGTCAGGTAATTAGCTGAACAAGGTCCTTAGCTTCAGCCTGGCCCCGCAGGAGTGCTGGAGCCTGAATGGTAGCCATGGGGCTGCTTCCACCTAGAAACATAGGCATCATTGGTGCAATGACCAGAATAAGGACCCAGGCAGGGCAGGGACTACCATGCACCCTGGAGACAACCAGGACCTTCCAACTTACCCACAAAGCATACAAGCTTACAGGACAAAATATATTCCTCAAGAGCATGTTAGTGTCCTGATGACGGGAGGCAGGATTTATTGGCATTTAAAGGAGAAGGTTAATGACATCTGGAGAATATGCTGCTTCTTCCAGGATCTGATGGTTTTGTTTGCCTAGTTTTTCTGTTTTTCTTTGGTGTTTTTCCTAAGTGAAGTACTAGAAAATACAACATGGGACCTATGGTGGGGCTGGGGGTGGAGGGAGAAGGGACCAATGCCATGTTTTAGGCATGACTGACTGGGAAGATGAAGGTATCATTAACAGAAATGGATCATATGCACATCACTTTTTTCTGTTTTTCAGCTCTTCCCTAAATCTGACCAGCTCTTCCCATATCTGACCAGGCAAGGCCCTTTTCCAGGGACCAATCCAGAGCACAAAATCCTCAAAGCCATCACAGCAGAATTCTGATGAGTCCCCATTCCTTCCCACCATAAATCTTAAAATACATTAGACTCAACCCCTTCATTTCCACTGCCAGACCACCTATCTCAACTTTTAGGATAAAGGTGAACTATTGATTGACATTTGCACAAACCTTTGCTTAGCAGAAATTTTTAAATATTTCTCGAGAATCATTCAAATAAAATGCCAGACCCCGGGGAAAAAGAATCACTTCACCAGAGGTGGAACTCCTATTTTCCTACCAATACCAGTAATGTCTCCCTCAACCACTCATCCACACACACCCAGGCACTCCCTTTTCTGGTTTTAAACTGGTTGGATGTGCAACATGGAGGTCACACAGGTTGTTTCGGGTGACTGAAGGTCAGCTGTGGGCTCTGATCTCTCCCGCCAGTGGATCCGTGATGGGAACAAGCCAGGCATAGCTGCTCATGGAACTGGTTTCCACCCGGGGTAAAAAATGATGTTTCACAGAATTAGGTTCTCTTTGGAAACTCCTATTCTGCATTGCTCATTTATAAAACATGATAGCCTTGTTTTGGTCAGTTTTGATTGGTCAGCAGTCCGTGGTCAATAAGAAGGGCATCAACCCTATCATCCTCTAACTCATCCTTGAAGGTTTTCATTAAAATTTTTAATTACTACCCAATATTGTAAAACAGCATCACCATCTCCTGAATAAATACTGCTTTCATAACCCTTGATTTCCATTTTATGTTTTTTATCATAAGTTTCTCAAGCCCTTCTTATATGGATTCAACTTATAAGAGCTATAATCAATGAAAAACAAGCAAAACATATGAATAAAGACAAATCATTCAGAACCAGGATGTCACTTGTCTTTGCCTCTGTCTGATGCCAACTAAGCCCTATTTTTCTTGTTTTCATTCCTCTGCTAACTCTGTTTCCCCAGCCTGTTTTATGTGGAGAGAGGTAAATCAGGTGGATATTCGAAGCCTCCCCAATCTCATTTCTCCTCTCCTTCATGAAACCAGAACATCTTTATAAAGCACTGCCCAGGGGGGCAGCCCGCTGCATTCACACCTTTGCTAAGGTGCAGGGTCCCAGATGTGACCTAGTTGCCTTTCGGTGCATGCTTCCTTTATCTGTTATGGATGAAAACTTTGGCTGAGGGGCCTGCACAGATATGCTTCATAAAAGGTGTTGGATGGATATCTACAAAGTAGAAATCTCCAGAGCTGGAGGCTAAGGAGCTGCTTCTGGCTTGGGAAGCCCAGACTGCCCCTCCAGGTTCCTCCCACCAGCACTCAGCCTAAGGCCGGCCCTTCTTGGTGGCTATCACCCCCGGATTCTCCCCTCATGTCTCTCCGGTGGCTTCAGGCCCCTGTCCTTCTTTCTGGGAACTGCATTGAAGCCCCTCCCCCTTAGCCATTCCAAAGATCCCCTAGTTCTCCCCGGTGGGTTCCCCCCACAAATCACCCACCTGCTTTGTTCTTTCAGGTACCTGAGTCATTGAGGCCTCCCCAGGTGACTGCATGAGCTGACCCATCGCACCTCTGCAATTTTTTCTGAGCTCATTCTACTCTGAAAGCAGCTCTGTTTTCCCATCTGATTCACCATGCCCACTTCTCTATCCCACTGGAAGTATAATAAATTCTAATATTCGACAGAGAACGAAGCACCGTGGAGAGAATAAAATACAGATAATACATTGGCTGATGCAGCAACACAAGAGACCTTTGGAAAAACATACGATGTGGTATGATAATGATGGCTGTCATTTATTGAGTGCCTCCTCTATGCCGAGAACACCAAGAATTGAGCTCCTTTGCTTCTCATTTTGTACACTCCGAACCAAGGCCAACCCAGTCAGCCAAGCCTGTGCTTTGTCTTCCACTTGTCATCAGTCCCAAATGCACCTTACCCCAACGCAAGATTGGGACATCCATACCCACCTCAACACAGTGTTCCAAAATTACACCAGTCCCCTCCTTCTGTCTCCCCTGTGTCATCTGGTGACATCACCACACATGGAGGGGTCCAAGTGAGGACCTGGACTCATCCTCATCCTTCCCTCCCCCTACCACCTGCGATCAGCCTCCATGACTTTGAGACTGTCTCCCAGATCGTATTTCATTTTGTTTCATCCTTCCCCACTCCCTGTTCTACTGCATTCAATAGAGTCCTTGCACTTGTCCTCCTGCTTCCATCTAGCATGCCAAAAGCTACCCTCCATGGTGTCAGATCATATAACAGCTCCCAGGCTGCCCTTTCCAAAGATGGCCACTCAAGCTATATCCCATCCCAAACGCAACACACATCAGAAGAGACACTGTCTGACTGCCAAGCCTAGGTCATAAAAGGGCTATCTGTATCCACCATCCATCCGTCACCTGCTCTCTCGCCCTCCCTCCTGCCTCTACCTCCTCTGCCCCCCTCTATAGGTGTGAATCTATATTGGGTTGGGAAGTGCATCCTCAGGTCTGGGAGTTTATACATACTCAGGTTGGGGAGCCTAGTTCTTAGGTCAAGACATCCATTCTCAGGTCAGTGGTGCATTGTTGGGTGGAGGGGCCCATTCTTGGGTGGGGGGACCCTACCTAGCAATGCAGTCCCTGACTGGAACATCAAGGTGGCCACTCTCCAAACTCCAGTTATTCTCTCCACACTGGAGATGCACAAGCCTCCCACAGTGTTTGCAGAGAGCTAAAGGACTCCATGCTCCTAAGGTACTTAGCAGGGGCCTGACTGTGGCTGCCTTTTGTATGCAATAGCTAAAGAAGTCTACCTCCTCACCCACCTTCCCTCCAGGTACAGGGGGCCCGGGCTCTGTCCTTTCTGAGCACCAGCACATGCCTGGCTCCCAGTGGAGGGCCACAGGATGTGTCATGAATCCTCTTCATATCAAGAAGGCTGAGCAGGAAGTGGGAGGGAGTTCACTGAGAAAGCACCATGGGGAGTTAGAACCTGAACTGGACCCCACGGGATGAGCAAGACTTGGCTGGTGACCAATGAGAGAGGCTGGCAACAAATGCTGGGGACTACTTCCCCAAGTGTTGGGGGAGGTCACTGAGAGGACATGACAGCCAGTTTACCCATGAGGTGGACTTCAGCAATCAGACACTCCTCACCCCCTCCCCGTCCTTGGAATGTGCATTCTGCTTGTCTGGCTCCCAGAGGTTGCCCCAAGGACATAGCCTTCAGATAGTGACCATCTGGATAGTATACATGAGTTGACCCAGCTAAGGCTTTTGTAAAAACTTTTTACATTTTGTCGGGCAGGTGTAGAGGGTGTGTGGGAGGAAATGAGGTATGCTGGGACCCTACAATAGCTCCCAGCCAACCCTAGATGGGCCTTACAGGCAATGCAGGTTGCTGTTGACAGGCTGAGCACACTGGGCTGCGTGCACGGCCCATGACCATGGAATACGAACCCATCTGCCCGCGTGTCTGCCTCCAAGCTGGTTACTGCTCCAGCATGTCTCCCGTGGACTCAGATGGACCAGCCGCTTACAGTGGCAATTCAGTTAAGCCTTCACTGTGACCACATTTGTCACAGCGGGAAAGTGAGAGGTAGACTGGCTATGTGGTCAGGACCTCTGGGCCGTGGGACAATGCCGCCCCCAGGTGGGTTTATCCCCTTGTGCAGGCTCTTGCTTTTCAGAGCCTGCTTCTTCTGCACTTAGGAAAGGATCCTGAGAGTACCCGTGTGCAGGGAGTACTGAGCTGAGCTACCCTTCCCCTCCTCCAGGGCCAGAGCTCTCATTCCCCCACATGAAGGGAGCTGCCCTGCCCAAGGGCCTGCCCCCTCCCTGCCTGCTGTGGTATGCCCTGGGCTCTGACCCTTTATTCTTCTCACTGTTGCCCACAGTCCTCACTCCCCCATGCTCCTGATTGAGGAAACCGTCCCCAGGGGCCCGAAAGCTGACCGTGGAGATTTCAGTGTGGCCCGGGCAGCAGCTTGGCTCTGCAACCACTTCTGTTTAACTTCTTGGTACAGACTCCTCCTGACTTCAAATTTGGCTCTTCTTGCTGTGCTGATGGCTCTGAACAAACTTCCTTCGGAAACTGACCATAGGCTAGCTGTTGGCTACCAAAGTGAGGCTGCTAGGGGTTCCACAGCAAATCCAGAGGTGAGCTAGATGTTCCCTGTCCATCCCTCTGGCCCAAGGCCCAAGGCCAGGCAGGATGTGGGCCATGCTGCAAGGGCTCACGGTTTCAGTGTCCTCTGAACTAAAGACAGATGTTTCCACGGAAAATGGAAGGGCTTTTCCAAGAGCAGCTCTGGTAGCATTTCTTGGAGACTTTTGTTCTCTGGGGCAAACTCGATGAGCAGCCTCACACAGGAGTGTTCTAGACCGTCAGATACCTCACAGCTGCCTCAGTACCCTCAGTCCTGCCACCCCCCAGGGTGCTGTGGAGCTCCCAAGCAGGGTTCTTGTTGGAGCCATGTTCGGCAGGTGCCCCGGAGGGCAGTGGTCAGTGTGGCAGCCTCTGCCTAGGAGAGCTTTCTCAACTTGTCCATATCTCTGCACACCAGGCTGCCTGCATGGCTGCTCCCTAAGACCACGGGCTCTGTGTGCTCCCCAAAGTCTCTGTTCTCCAGGGGAAGGAGACCTGTGCTGGCAGGGCATCGGGGTGCCACGTGGCAGACACAGAGCTGCACAGCCTCTGGGTCTGTGCTTTCTCTCACTCAGTGATTCTTCCAGCACGTTTTCATTCCTGGGGACCCTGGGGCACTTCAGTTTGGCTGCTGTCACAAACCCCGCCCTGTACCTGGGTGCAAGGCTGGGCCTACCCAATCAGATCAGTCCGTGCTTGGTCACAGCAGAGGGCCTGTGGCACTCACTCTGACTGTGTAACAAATCAGCCTGAAACTTAGTGGCATGAAACAACCATTACACTCATGACGTCTGTGGGTCAGGAATTTCAGTATAGTGTAGAAGGCTGGTTCCTATTCCTTGCTCTCTGGGGCCTCAGCTAGAAAACTCAGAGGCACGAGGCTCATTTACTACACACCTGAATGTCGATGTTGACTGTCACCTGGGCCTGGGCTCCTTCTCACATGGGCCTCTCCAAGTCCTCTTTCAGACTGGCCCTGTTCAAGCTTTCTCACAGCATGGTAGCTGGGTTCAAGAGCCAGTGTCCTGAGACAGAGACAGGGAGAGATGGGGAGGGATCAGGTGGAAACCATCTCACCTTTTATAACATGGCTGGAAACTCAACTTCTGTCCAGATCCCGGGGTGGGGGGGTGCATTAGCCATATAAAGGCAGGTGGGATGGTTGATCTACAACACTGTGTGGCCACCTGAGACAACACAATCTGCCACAGCCCTCACCAGAGACTTGACAGGTGGTAATAATGAGAGGGCTTCTGTTGCCTCCCCTATTTTATGGTTGATGAAGTGTGGGGGGTGGGGGGATGATTAGTTAACTTGCCCAAGACCATGCAGCTGTAAACAGCAGAATCAGGACTTGAACTCAGACTGCCCAGAGGTTTCCATGGACTTAATCATGGTCTCAGGAAATCTGAGAAGCTATTGTATGCATTATATTAAAAATAAAGAAGAAGGAGGAGGAGGTGTTGGAGGAGATAAAGAAAAGAAAAAAGTAGGGTGGAACAGAATATGAGAAAATAGGACCAGTCAGAGAACATGAGATCATGCAAGAAATCTTAGAAAATAAAAATACAGGGGCACCTGGGTGGCTTAGTTGATTAAGCCTCTGCGTTCAGCTCAGGTCATGATCCCAGGGTCCTGGGATTGAGACACATCCAGCTCCTTGCTCAGCTGGAGAGAGAGAAGAGCAAGGAATCTGCTTCTCCCTATCCCTCTGCCTGCCTCTCCCCCTGCTAGTTCTCTCTCTCTCTGTCAAATACAAATAAAATCTTAAAAAAAAAAGAAAGATATAATTGGCAAATTATGACAAATAATAAATCAAAAGAAAGGATGCAAGATAAAGTGTTTTTGTTGTTGCTGTTGTTTTACTTCCCAGATGTATTAGGGATATCCAGAGAAACATACGACAGAGAGAGAGAGAGAGAGAGAGACTAATACTACGAATTGGCTCATATGATTATGGAAGGCAAGAAGTTTGATGATCTGCAGTCTGTAACCTGGAGAACCAGGAAAAGCAGTGGTCTAATTCAGTCTGAGACCAAAAGCCTGGGAACCAAGACTGCTGATATCAGAGTGCAGGAGAAGATGACCATTTCAATGGCCAATGAAAAAAGAAAAAATCTGCCCTTCCTCTGTCTTTTTCTTCTGTTCAGGGCTTCAATGGATTGGATTAAGCCCACCTGCATTAGTGAGGGCAATTGTCTTTTCTTCTTCAGCTTACAAATTCAAATGCTAATCTCTTTCAGAACCACCCTCACAGACATCCCCAAAATAATATTTTACCAGCTATCTGGGCATCCCTTATCCCAGTCAAGGTGACATGTAAAATTTATTATCACACAGGTCATAAGCAAAAGAAAGAGAGAGAGAGAGAGATTTTCAAATTATGAGAAAAGGTAAAGAAAGTAGAGAGGAGAAATTCAGGCAGGAAAAAGAACAACAACAAAAAACAACATTTCCCAAGTTGAAAGAAATGCATGTAAATTGGAAAGATCCAAAAGTCCATAAGGAATGACTCTAGTGGGGCATCTGGGTGACTCAGTTGGTTAAGCATCTGCCTTAGACCTGCACAGGGTTCCTTGCTCAGCAGGGAGCCTGCTTCTCCCTCTGCCTACAACTCCCCCTGCTTGTGCTCTCTCTCTCTCAAATAAATAAATAAAATATTTTTTAAAAGGAATGACTCTAGTAGTAAAGGGTATTTCAGTCAATTAACTGTATTCTTGAAAGGCTGAAAAACTGTAGGAGGTGATTAAGGCACATTATTATCTTGTCAACAGCAAGAGCAACAAAGATAAAAATGATTTCGAAATTCCAAGAAAAAGGGATGCCTGGTAGCTTAATTGGAAAAGCATGTGACTCTTGATCTTGGGGTTCTGAGTTTGAGCCCCAAGTTGGGTGTAAAGATTATTAAAAATAAATAAATTTAAAAAAATTAATTCCAAGAAAAACAAAATGTTACACCATAAAGACATGATCCAAATAGGAAGCAAAGGAAAGTGAGCAAGATTTAAGAAGTATAGAACAAGAGAACATATTGAACTTTGAATCTGAGAACATCATCCTTGGGGTGGTACAGATTTGGGAGAGAGAGAAGAGCAAATCCTCACATACTATGTGGATGTGTAGTGATCCAGAGTTACACAGGCATAGTAATGTAAACTCTATTTATTCTCAATATTTAAATTCCATCTAGACAAAGAATAAGAGATATAATCATTGTAGAATGGAAGGTAAATATACTCAAACCTGACACTGTAAATGCAAAGGTATTCCCAACTATATTAGTTAGGATTAGATTTTATAGGATCTAACAAATGAGCCCCAAATGATGTAAAGAAAATAGGCTTGTATTTCTCAGTCACTTAAAAGAAGTCTGCATGTAAGCAGTCCAGAACTCTTAAGGCAGCTCCATGAAATCACAAGGAAGCCAAGTCCTTCCACCTCCACTCCACCATCACTGGGATATAGGGCACATCTTCCTGGCCCAAAAGGGCAGTGAGAGCACCAGTCATCACATCTGCATTTCAGGTAGTAGAATGGAGAAAGGAGGGAGATTGGCCCAGCCTGCTTACTTTTGGGAAGTCCCATAGAACACTTCAGATCATATCTCATCAACCAAAAGAGTCAGACATCACAGCTAGTTGTGAGAGAAACTAGTCAGCACAGTCTTTAGGCTGGGTGCCCGTATGGGACAGCATCTCATTCTGTATGATGATGAGACTTTAGGAAAGAGGGTTGAGAAAACTGCTAACCACCTCTGAGAGAGCAGAGAGCTGATATTCCCTACCAAAGGTGGAACAAGAAGCAGAGGGGTGATCATTTATTTAAAGCTACAAAGGTCACTAAACGTGATGGAACTAAACATGATGAAGTTTGCTAAGAACCTATCTTGTAGGCTGTTACTGAGCTCTCATTGTAATGGGGTCATTGAAGATTGTCTAAACTTGTTAAATCAAGTAATTGAATCACAAGTTGATTGTTTCGATTTATAGAAATAACAGAGATCAAAGTCCCTGAGGCAAACACTTGCAATTGTTTCTATTTTAAAAATCACTCTACAATGATCTATTTAAAAAATAGAAACAGTTGCAAATGTTTGCCCCAGGGACATGGATTGGGAGGGGAAGAAGGGTAGTACAAGAGGCACTAGCTTTGCTTTATAAACTCTTCTACACATGTGCCAGAAGTTTGACTTAAGTTTTAAAATTAAATTCAAGGCAGCCTCTGCTTCCACTCAGGGGACTGTCAGAGGACTGACAGTTACAAGAAAGTGGATTGAGCTATCTAGCCATTTGCTGACCCCCAGGAAGCCAGGCCCCCCAAGGACTATGGAGGGTGAGAGGAGGAGGCTTGGGGCAGGGGCAGCTCTCCTGGTCAGGGCCCCGAGGGTATGCCCTGCAGAGATGGGATCCCTTGCTGCCTTGAGAACCTCCAGAGGTGCATGGAATAGGAAGCCCAGACTGCAAGTGCTGACCATCTGATGCCCTGGGGAGAAGCCAAAGGGCAGGCCTCTGTGGGGGTCAGTGTCATAGCAACTCCTCCCCCATGTGGTCTGGATCTGGCTAATAAGAGTTGGCCCCCTGGGGGACCTGAGCTGATTCTTCCACCCTCTCACTCGTTTAGCCATTTTGTCCTATTGTATACTACTCATTCATACTGCCTTGAAACTACCCCTGGACAGAAATTCAAAATACCAAACATCTGACCAAAAACAGTAACAAAGTGGCATTTTACGACAGCATCTCAGGGATTCTAAAGAGAAAACACCAAAAAATGCAAGCTCTGCTGCTTTGGGAAGGCAAACGGACATCCATTTTCCAAAAGGCTTCTAAAACTTCCTCTTAGGTAAAGAAAAAAAAAAAAAAAGTCCCGCTGCACAGCCACCTGTCAAGTCAAATAAGATGTCCTTGGACTTTGCAACATTTTCAAATATTTGGTCTTGGAATGGAGTCCTTTCGTTCACGGTAAGAACTGACTCAGAGTCCCGGGGCCATCTGCTCTGAGGCTAGCTCAGAATCCAAGAAGAGCTCTCTCTAAAGTGTAGACTGCACTCCTGTGGCCGCTGCTGTGAACAGCAACTCAGAATGAAGACCTGGAGGAGTCCAGACAGCTTCTTAAGTAGGAAAACTATGCTCCATGTGCAGGTCTGAAGTAATTGCCAGGAGAGTGGAAAATACGCTTTATTTAGTACTTTAACATCATGAAAGACATTATAACTCCAGGCTTGGATTTGGGGGTTATTTTTGTAGCAGAAACTAGGAAACCTCTGCGTCAATGAGCATTTCCCACCAGCCCTCAGCCTGGAACACCTTTGCGCCCTTATCCACAGGTGCTTTGTTCTTTAATTGAGAGCAGTGGTTCTCAAAGTATGGTCCCTGGCCCAGCAGTTCTAGCATGCCCTGGGGATTGGTTAGAAATGCAAATCTTGTCCTCACCCTGTCTGGAACTCTGTGGCGGAACACTGTCTGAAACTCTGTGGTGGAACAGTCCGGAACACTCTGGCAGAAACTCTGGGGCTAAGACTCTGGCATCTGTGAGCTAAAAACCCCTCCAGAGGATTCTCAAGTTTGGGAACTTCCACTTATAGTTTGTTAGAATTAGATATGGTTGGGTTTATTACTGCTTGTCACTGAAACAGACCTAATAACCAAAACACTGACCCTTCAAGGGACCAGAAGAACACCTCTGGAGATTCCCCAGGAGTTTTAATGGTGAGAGTCTTGTCTTCTTCTTCTTTTTTTTTTCTCTCTTTTTAAAGATTTTATTTATTTATTTGACAGAGAGAGAGCATACAAGCAGGGAGAGCAGCAAGGAGAGGGAGAAGTAGGCTCCCAAATGAGCAGGAAGCCCGATGAGAGGCTAGATCGCAGGACCCTAGGATCACAACCCAAGCTGAAGGCAGATGCTTAACCAACTGAGCCACCCAGGCGCCCTGAGAGTCCTGTCTTCTTGCTCAAGGCTCAGAGTGGATTCCCCCAGCAACAGACTCTGAGACTCAAGGATAAGCAGTGTATTGGGGAAGTGATCACAAAATACACCTGTTGGGGCGTAGGGAGAAGCCAGAGAGGGTGTGTCCATGAGCAACTTGGCACTGTCAGAGCCTGAGTTCAGTCCTGGGGGAGCTCCTGAGGATGCTGGAGGGCATGTCCCACCCAAAGGTCATGAAATAAGGGGTATTTATCCTCCCTTCCCCTTCTGTCATTGATGAGGGAGGATCCTGGGTGCAGCCCCTTGACACACACATGACCCTGGGACATCCTGCCCTGCCCCGGGTGAGCCCAGAGTCTGTGGCCAGAGGACCTTCATCCAAAGAGGAAATGGAAGGCATCCCCATCATCTGCTCCCTGCAGCTTCCCCAGATTGTTGGCAAGAAGGAAAATTCTTGTAATTCCATTCTGAGCTCCCAAGACTCTGGTTCATTATTCAAATCCTCCTCACCCATCAGGGCACCAAACCCATCAAGTCAAGTACAATTTTGTTTTTTCTTTTTCCTTTTTCTTCCTCCTCCTCCTCTTCTTTTCCTTGTTTTTTCCTTGTTTTTCTTCTTCCTCCTCCTCCTCCTCCTCCTCCTTCTTCCTCTTCTCCTCCTCCTTCTTCACAGACACCCGAATCTCTTTCATTGAGAGGCATGGGGACCCAGAAGGTGGGCATGAGGCCCTCTCACCATACTGCTTATTCAGCAGCTCTGGTTCCAGAGTCCTCCAACTTTATCTCATGATGCAGCTCCGGTGGCTTCCCCAGACACTCCCATAGCTCCCAGTTTAGAGCTGCCTCTCGGAAAACAAGGATCAGCCCAAGATCAACTCACCGCTCAACTATCTATGCTGACTCTGAATAATGGAAGGCCCACACAGAATGCTGCGCCCAGCCCGCATTTGGGACAGAGCTCTTCCACAGATGACCGAGATGGATCAGACAACACAAAACAAGAACTGTCAAAGGGGCACAGGAACAGTTCAGAGAGCAGATGCACCACAGACTGTTTGGGAAAGTGGGGAAAGTTGGGAGGACAGGGATACCTGGACCTGATCCTGAAGCTTCGAGGGAATCTTTGCAGATGTGGGGAATGCCAGCAGCACAGGCATGGTGAGAGAGCAGGCTGAGGGCTGTAGAAGGCAGCAAGCACCCTGTGTGGCTGGAGCTTGGCAGAGGGAGAGAGGAAGAGTGGGAGCCCATGTTGCATGGTGAGAGCCCTGCTCTGGGCAAATTCCTGATCAGAAAAGCCAATATCCCAGTAAGGAAAGGAAGAAAGATGGAAGCAGATGTTGGGATGCTGTCGTAACAAGCTGTGCCCCTCAGGGACAGGCATTGCCTATCTATCCATGTGTCAGCAGTAGGTATGTGTAGGGGCCTGGTTAGCCAGAGGAACTTACTTGTAAACCCCGGATATAGGGGCGGGCCAGGCCAGATAGCCATATCCAATCAGTGTGGCACACATATATTAACTGTGGTGAGTTGACATCTCATTGGTGTGTGGGCCGGGCTCAACCACCTCTATAAAGGTTAGTCTGTGAGGCTGGGGGTAGGAGTAGTAGGAGGAGTTAGAAAAGCCCTTAGAGGCGTGCCTGGGTGGCTCAGTGGGTTAAAGCCTCTGCCTTCGGCTCAGGTCATGATCTCAGGTTCCTGGGATCGAGCCCCCACATCAGGCACTCTGCTCGGCGGGGAGCCTGCTTCCTCCTCTCTCCCTGCCTGCCTCTCTGCCTGCTTGTGAGCTCTCTATGTCAAATAAATGGATAAAATCTTAAAAAAAAAAAAAAAAAAAAACGACTAGCCCTTAGAGTAGCCATTGGGAGCCAGAGTGATAGTCCTCGTTGGGAGCAGCGCTGTCCAGAGCAGCCTTGCTGCTGCCAGCGGCCTCGTGGCCCCGAGCCATGGCCCCACCACTACCGGTCTTGCGGCCCAAGCCTCGCCGCCTCAAGCCACAGCCTCGCTGGAGTGGCCTCGCCGGAGCCTGAGTGGCATCATTCCGGGGAGCAGCCTCGTCGTGGAGCGGCATCATCTGGGGAGTGGCCTCATCCAGGGAGTGGCCTTGTCGGAGTGGCATCATGGGGAGCAGAGTCTGTGTCGTTGGGGTTGTCGTCCTTGTCGTCCTCGCCTCTTCATCATCGGGAGTGCCCTCGTCGGGGCAGCGGCCTCGTCCGGGGAGCGGCCTCCCAGGGGAGTGGCCTCGCTGGAGTGGCATTGTCGTCCTCGTCGTCATCGCCTCTTTGCCGTCGGGAGCGGCGGCGACGTCATCGTCGCCTCTTCGTAAGAGATGGCCCTGACAGGTCGGTTTGATTTTCAATGCTTGGCGTGAAATAATACTTTGCTTGAATTTCGCTTTGTGTCAGTCTCGTTCCTTTGATCACAGACCCTAACAGTATGGTGCCCTGGTTTTAGAGGAGGAAACTGAACGCTCCAAGGGTTAGGTCACTCAAGTCCATCTGTCTAAGTTCCCATGTTCTCTCTGCATGACCCACCTGGATTGTTCTAATGGCTCCAGAGAAAGACAACTGAGCCTGAACTCCAGGATCCCCACAGCAGCTACGGGGGCAGGAGCGACAATTAGACCAAAGTGAAGTGCAGGAGGAAGGCACCTGCGCTCTCCCAGGCAGACAGAAGGGACTGACTGGCACACAGCAAGACAGAGCTTCATGAAGCAAGAAGAGCTTAACACACTGTAGAAATCACAGTCACTCCAAAAGGAAACCCTTCAGCTCCGAAGCAGTTTCTCCCCCTTCCTCCCTGCACACTGGCACATACCAGTCTGCATTCTGTCTCTCTGGATTTATCTAGTCTGGATATTCCATATAAATGGACTCATAGAACTCATAGGACCTTTTTTGTCTGGTTTCTTTCACTCAGCATAATGTTTTCATTGCAACATATGTCAGAATTTCACTTATTTTGTGACCAAATAATATCTCATTGTGTGGCTAAACCACAATTTCTTTATCCATTCATCCATAGATGGACATTTAGGCTATTTCCACCTTTTGGTTATTCATGTTCATATATTTGCGTGAGTACCTGTCCTTCATTCTTTTGCGTGTATACCCAGAAGTAAAATTGTGGGGTCACATGGTACCTCTCTGTTTAGTTCTTTGAGAAATAGCCAGTTTTCCACAGTGGCTGCACCGTTCTGCATTCTACACCATTATACATTCCCTCCAGCAATGTAGGAGGATTCTGATTTCTGCGCATCCTCACCAACAGTTGTTATTTTCCATCTTTTGATTATAGCCATCCTAGAGGGTGCTACAGAGAATCACTGGGGTTTTGATTTGCATTTCCAGGGCAAGCCATTTTACGGATCATCCATCATTCCCCGAGGCTCTCATGTTGACAGTTTTCACCCCTAGGCTCATGAAGGGCAAGAGACATCTTACTCTCCCCCATGTGGTCAGCTCAGGGCACCAGGGCTTAAGGAGGTACACAGAGGAGTTGGGTCACCACCCCCCAGATCCGTAGTTAGCCCATATGCCTGCGTGTCTGGGGATGATAACCCTGTCACGAGCCACCTCATAGGCCACACCCTCTAGTGATGTCTATGAAGGACACTGAGTGTGCCAGCTCACTCACTCTGCACTACGACTTACAATGTCTGCTGCAGTGGATACCACGGGTCCACCACGGGCCTGGGAAAATTCAACTGAATAAATATGGAGATCTATTTGGCTTTATTCAACAATTCATAAATTTGGCAGCATCCCGTCTAAGAAGGAGAGAGGAGCTCCCCTGAGTTGGAGAAAAGGAAAGGTTTTTAAAGGCAGAAAGGGAGCAGAAAAAGAAATTATTAGCAAATAATGCATTGTTTCAGGGAAAGTTGCCTTCCAAAGGGGAATGGAAGGGCCTTCAGGGTGGATTATCTCATTAGTGCAGAAGAGGTAATTCACGTGACTGGCTAAAGGTGACATTTCTGGGGGAAGCTGGAACTTTTAAGTCTTAAGTCTCGGTTTGATGGCATGAGATTTAGCACAACCGATCTCATTTGGGGCCTGCTGTATCCTTTTCAACAGTGAACTACAGGCTGATTTCCAAATGCCTAAGGGCTTTCTCCATATTTGGAAGGGAAACCTCTTGGCCCCTCTTGCCAGGGGCCAGAAATGCCAGGGAAATGACATCCTCCCCAGCAGCCCTCAACTCTCAGGAGTTGGTGTGTGAATACCCCAGCTCCCTCCTACCCTGCCCTCTAAGGAAGATCTATCTGAAGCCTGTGTTCTCCCACTGTTCTAGGCTGAGCCCTGCAGCATGGTTAGGCTCCACTGACCATGGTGGGAGCTGGCTGAGTAACAAATTGGGACCACCAATTCCAGTGTGTGGGATTTTCCCCCTGACACCAAGCAATTCTCCAACACCAGTTAGTTATCCTACAATTCAACTCAATGCTGACATTATCTACCTGGAGACAAGCATCAGATCCCACAGAGGAAGGGCTGAGTCCTAAAGACTGCCCCCTGCACACACTTCAGGTGTCACTTGCAAGTACAGGTTGTCACATATTTCTGATCTACTGGCTATAAATCAGAGGTTCCCATGATGCTCCCTTCTTTGGGTTCAATTAATTTGCTAGAATGACTCACAGAACTTGGAGATACATTTTACTTACTAGATGCTGGTTTGTCATAAAAGGATATAACTCAGGAATAATCACACAGAAGAGAGGCACAGGACAGGGATGGAGAGGATGCAGAGCTTCCCTGCCCTCTCCAGGCACACCACTCTCTCCAAATCTCCCTGTTTTCACCAACTTAGAAGCTTTCTGCACCCCATCCTTTTGGGCTTTTAGGAGGCCTCATAACACAAGCATGATTATTACATTATTGGTCAGAGGTGATTAAAATTCAATCTTCAGGCCCTCCACCCTCCTAGATGGTTGAGGGGTGGGACTGACAGTTCCAATCCTCTAATCACAAGGTTGGTTCCCCTGGCAACCAGCCCCCATCCTCAGAGATCCAAGGACTTTCCCAAAAATTGCCTCATTAACATAACAAAAAGGCTTTAATTAACACTTTTATGGCTCTCAACACTTAGGAAATTTTGACAGCTTTAGGAGCTCTGTGCTAGGAACAGAAGACCAAATATATGTTTCTTATTATAAATCACAATACTACATCTACTTTTTCTCAATTCTCCGCTCCCCTACTGGTGCTCCTGCACCTCCCAAACCAGTGACTTCCGCCTCTTGGAGAAGCAATCCAAACCAAGACATCTGCCCACCAGCCACTACATATACATTAATTCATGAAACCTACTTAGACACAGAAAACTAAGTCCATCCCCTCAGGGTTAAAAGTGAGTGAAACACTGACTGGAGCAGATAAATGAAACGTCATCTTTAAGAGAAAGGAGGCTTCTAGCCCCTACCACTATGAGGTCAGAGAACAGCTTGAAGTATTTGCCAGCTGAGTACTGAAACTCACATGAAGAGGGTGGTGCTGGTAGGAGAGAGCTCTGCTCATGAACTCAGTCTCTGGTCGCCCCCAGGGACACTTCTCTTCCTGAAAACACAGGCCCTTCAGCCCAGTCAGCTCCACAGCTCGTTGGCTGCAGGGATCATGTAATCACTGCCTCTCCTTGTTCTGACCCATGCTCCTTGGGTCACCTACTTGTGCTGCTGGGGCTCCTCCTCACCTGCTCACAGAGAATACGCCTGTCTTGCAAGGGGGCATGTGCTAGTGCCTGGGAAGTTGGTTCTGACTGTAGATAACAAACTGATACCTTTCTCAAAAGTACAGTCTTGACTAATTCTCAGAGCTCAGGAGAGAGCCACCCTCCAGACAGTGGTGAGTGGTATTGCCTTATAAGGCCTCTTGGGGCCCCATCTTCAAGGTTCCTTTGGCAGCAGGTGACAAACCTGATTCATACAAATGTCAATTTAAAGGGGAGGTATTGTCACTTGAGACTTTCTCCAAAAGCCTCAGTGCAGGGCCTTAGCAAGACTTGGGGATGATGGTGAGAAAGAGTCCTGGCTCTCTTGCTTTTTAACAGACAGCCATGAACCCTGGTGGCTTAACAGGGCAACAATCATTTATTTTGCTCACAAATCTGCTATTTGGGCTTGGCCAGGAAGCCTCGTTTCTGCCCCCATGTCACTCCAACCCCAGGTAGCCCAATCCAGGACCAGAGGGTCCATTTCCAAGGCCATCCACTCAAAGGACTGCTGGCTGCCAGGGTTCCCCTCCACACAGGCCTGCCCATGTGGCCTGGGCTACTCACAGCACATGAGTACCAAGAAAACCTGGTAGAGGCTTTATTTCAGAAGTTACACACTCACAGGAGCCTGCCTGAGTGGAGGGGAGTGTGGCGAGCAAGGTTCCAGACAAGATGTGGGACTAAATATTTTTGTGGGCATTTCTGGAAAATATAATCTGTTGCAATAAGGAAGAAAAACTACCTGGAATCAGGGGAGCCACTCTCCACAGCTTGTGAGTGTGTATGTGTAAGTATGAGAAGGGTGTGTGTGTGTGTGTAATCTGTTTCCCTCTCTTTCACTCTGGCAACTTAATTCTCCACATCTCCTTAATTTATTCTCTGCTCAAGGCTACACCTCAGCTCCTAAGCGTATGGGCAGTTCTTTCTGCCTTCCCAGAATCTTCCCAAACTCAGGGCCTCAAGTGACCCAGAAATATAGCCCCAGCTCACTGGTCCAGCAGCAGCTCATTCGATTCTGCTAAGACAGGGGGAGAAAAACCACACACGTTTGTTTTTGGTGACAGTGCACTGAGGGCACAACTGCCCAGCCACGGCTGTAAATTGCCTGTGGACAAGTGAAGCAGCCTCTCATGGTGAACAAATGCTGTTAGATCCTGCACCGGAGAGCTACGCTGGTGATGGGGAAAAGCTCAATCCTGTGTTTGTGGACCCAGACATCCATAAGTCTGTCTTCAGAGCCACCAGAGGCTCAGCCTATGTGACCAGATGTGCCCTTCCTCCCTGAACAGAGTCCACACAGCAAATGGGGCTGCTGGTTCCACCACTGCATAAGCTAGGCTCAATTTCCAGAGGATGTGCCTCTGATTTGGTGACAAATCCTACGAATTTGTCACTACACTTGTTCCAAGTTTAAAAGCCAGCTGTTGGGAGGAATTGTTGGCAAATAAGGAAGTTGCTGCCAATGCAAAACATCAAGTGTACTAAAGTTTTCTGGATGCTTCCTTTGTGCTTGGCCTGTGTTAAGCACTTACCAGGCCTTGTTTCATTTGTTCCTCATATCAACCCAAGGAAAGGAATATTATTACTGTTCCGCTTCTACTGATGAGGCAGCTGAGCCTCTGGGAGGTTAACTCGACTGCCACTATCACAATGCTAGTGAATGGCTGTTAGAGAGGACTCATCATATCTAGAATGTTGTGGAGCAATGACTTAAACCCCAACCTCCCTGTTTATTCAAACAGCACTGACTGAGGGGCGCCTGGGTGGCTCAGTGGGTTAAAGCCTCTGCCTTCAGCTCCGGTCATGATCCCAGGGTCCTGGGATCGAGCCCCGCATCGGGCTCTCTGCTCAGCAGGGACCCTGCTTCCTCCTCTCTCTGTCTGCTTGCCCCTCTGCCTGCCCCTCTGCCTGCGTGTGATCTCTATCCGTCAAATAAATAAATAAAATCTTTAAAAAAAAAAAAAACAGCACTGACTGAGACCTTGCTGAGGGTCAGACACAATTCTAGATGCTGGAGACACAAACCTGGAAGGTTCCTGCCCTCCTACCCTACGGTCGCTGGTGCTGGCTCTGCTCCCTCTCAGGGCCAAAGTCCTGTGCTTTTTACAAGGCTTCGGAGCTGGACTTGTGTTCTAACCAGCTTTTCTAGTTTTGAAGCAGCTTTGTGGCACTTAATTTCTGTCTTTCAGCCTCCTCATCTATAAAAACAGGAATAACAATACCTCTCCCAAAGTTACAAGAATGAAACAAAAAAACTTACATGGGAAACATGATGAGACCTGAAGCATCACAGCCTCCAACCTACCACACAGGCAGCAAGTCAACCCTCGCTCCATTGATTCGATGATTTGGATTTTTGTACATTAAATCCTAATTTCACTGTCCCAGACTTTATAAAGACATGTCTGGGTGGAGGAGGTGGTTTGCCTACATGAAATAGCCCATCCAGTTTCTAAATGTGTCATGCAATCTGAGAGCAAGGGCTCTCTCAGGAATGCAAGCAAAGGTACAGCAAAGGGTAGCCAAGACGGTGTAAGTTAAAGGCACGACACTCCAGAGTTATGGCAACATCAGTAAATTCACCATGTTTAGAGGGCTCCCAGTTTTGAAGGAATCATTCAGTCTCTCAGACCAGTGCATGGAGTTGAGGATCTTGTATCTGAAGAAACTTTTTTTTTTTTTCCTGTAAACTCTATTTCCCAAGTCCCACACTAACGGTTTCCATCCTGTTGAGTCTACCGTTTTAAAGAAAAGTTCAGGTTTCAGATTGGCTGAAATGCAGCTAGTTTCAGGACTGGAGAATAAAAGCACAGTACCAGCCAGGCCACAGCTGGAGCCTCGGAGCTCCTCAATTCCCAGGACAAGAGAGGAGGCTGCCTTTGTTTCCTTTTCTGGCACACTTCGGTTGCCTCCTCAAATTAGACTCCTACCACCCTGAACTCCTCTCTTGCTTTCAGCTGAGTTTCTCACTTAACCAAAATGGGATTTCTTCCATGTGTCCTTTAGGACGTCAGCTCGTAAGTCCGGAGGGACTTGAACTATCCAGGAAAGTAACCTGCTAAGATGCTTCACCAGGCAGAGTCAACACGGGTCCTGCTGGATTCACCTGCTCGACCACCGCGGGACATTCTGGCGCCCACTTAACTACGTCTGTGTGAAAGCCTTAGTTGGGTCACTGTTGCCGGTGGTGGTTTCCCGAGGTTGCTTCAAGTCGTCTTTTAACTAGAAATTTAACTAGAATTACCCCAACTGCAGGTGAAAGGAGGTCGTAGGGCAAGGATCTAACTCCGCCTCCCACACTTTCCCCATCCTCTCCGTCAAGCGGGCCTCCACTCAGCTGAGAGAGACTCGCGCGTCTCTACCTCCGGGGGCGAGACCTCGGAGATTTCATCCAATCAAGAATCCCACCTGACCAGTTGGACCGGTTTCTATGACCGGTTAAGCCAATGAAAACTCGACCGCTGATTTTTTTCCTGCGGTCTTCTGGGAAAGTGTCTCTCCCGGAAGCCGCTTCCGCCTTTGAGCCACAACTGGGCGGAGCTAGCCTCCCGGTGTTCCGTCCCGCTGGCTGGCACAGCTGCCCGTCATGGGAGGCGGGCGTGGGTGGAGCCGTGGGCTCTGGCGTCTGCGCAGCGCACGGCGGACCGCGCGCGGGAAGCCGCGGACAGCGCAGACAAGTTTCCGGGCTTAGGGATCTCCGCGACCGGGCGGATCCAGGAGGAAGGGTGGGAGAAGGGCGGCTCTTCCGGTTCCTACTGAGGCGAGCGGCGGAGGAACGCGGATCCTAGGCAGGCCCGCCCCGCGACCTTCGGGGGCAGGCCCTCCGTGGAGCTGGGGGTCGCGCGGGGGCGGGTGCTGCCGCGCAAGGTGACCGGCAGACGCCTGCGCGAGCCGAGGGCCTTGCCCCACTAACCAAGGTCGCCCGCGCTGACTCGAGCCGCCCACGTTGGCCGAGGTCGCCGACCCCCGCCTATCGGGGGTACCGCCCCCTCGCTGACCGTGGACGCCACCTCCGCCCGCACTGACCCCGGACGTCACCAGCCGCGAAGGTAAGTGTCCCCCACCGTCCCCCACGGCCGGCAGTCTGAAGACCCCAGGGCCGGCCCATGGACTCGCGAGATATCTGCCACGTGCAGCCCCACGGTCTCTCCCCATTGTCAGGAATCAGCCGGGTCTTGTCTTTTCCCTCGTGGTGTCGTTGCAGTGTTGCTTCGGGTTTTTGCCCTTGCGACGTGCTTGGCGATGAAGAGTCGGGGCACTGGAGGTCTCGACCCAGAGATGGCCAGGGCGGGCTGGCTTTGTTTTTTGTGTGGATGAAAAGCGAGTCACCGCCAGAAATGAGGCCTGTTGCATCTTCTCTGGTCCAGCTCCAGAGAACTTGATGGTGTGGGCTTGGGAGAGAAGGCGGCGTCCTCACAGCCTCATGCTTATCTCACTTTTCATGATTCTTTTCCCTGATTAAGTAGAGAAGGGCAAGCTTCCAGCCTGGTGGGTGGCAGAACCACAAGACAAGGAAGTGTTTATCCTACTGATACGGGGCCCGGACAGGTTGCTGAGGTGTGTTTAGAAAGTCGCTTTGGCAGAACTGAGCAGGGGTGGTGGAGGGGGTGTTTCTGAGAATGACTTGAGATGGTGGAGGGACTGGGGCACTTGAGGGTGAGGAGTATGTGGGTGTCCGGTGGTCAGGAATTCCAGCAAGAGAGAAATTGAGGCCGCTGAAAGGACAGCTTCAGACTAGCAGCCCTGGAATGGTGCCCTTAGAGACTTGATTTCTTAAGTGCAGGTAAAGGACAAGTGAAGGCTGAAGATAAGCAGGTAAAGGATAGTTAAGCAAAAAGACAGCATAGTCCTGACATTTTCAAAGTCCAGGTGCCTTCTTATAAAGATACATCAGGAGTGTGCCAGGACCTTGATCCAACCCCTGAGTTTCTCCCTTCTCCTTTGTAAAATTGTTTTATTCTTTTGTGGTGACCATTAATGAGGTGTGATGTATGTAAAGTAAGCAGCAGATACCCAGCTCAGAATCTGTGTCTGCTGAGGCTTGACTTTCCGAGAAGGGAGTGCAGAGATCTCTGTCTGTGCCTGGTCCTGTCACTGCTTACTTCTAGGACCAAGCTCCTTACCTGCTCTTTATGGTTCTTTACTAGAGGCAGTGGCCTCCACCTTGCTCAGTCCTTAAGAGTACTTGACTCTTTCCCAACTCTATGTGAAATCTGTTATCTATTTCATGACATGATATTTAAAAAAAAGGTTAATGTTTTAGAAATAAAGTTTAAGTTTGTATATTTAAGCATATCCATTATTTTAGTAACGTTCTCTCATGAACTTTTTTCTTTTAGTGAAATATTTTTTAAAAAATTTTTAAAGACTTATTTATTACAGAGAAAGGGCGTGAGCAGGGGGGAGGGGTAGAGGGAGAAGCAGACTCCCCGCTGAGCAGGGAGCCCACTGAAGGTCTGGACCAGAGTGACCCAAGCTGAAGGCAGATGCTTAACCAACTGAGCTACCCAGGTGCCCCACTTTTAGTGAAATATTTTAATGACGCAGAAGAGAGCAGAGAACTGTAGCAGTTCTACCATACTCTGAGAAAAACAAATAATAATATTTCTTTATGCTTTTGGACTTCCTTTTTTTTTTAATGAAAGGTGACATTTCAGCTGTAGTTGAGATTCTTTTTTTGATGCCACCAGCCCCACCTTCTATCCCATAGAACTTGTTTTTTTTTTTTTTTTTTTTTTTTTAAGATTTGTATTCATTTGTTGGGGGTGGAGGGAACGAGGGAGAGGGAAGAGCCAACTCTGCGCTGAGCTCAGAGCCAGATGGGAGCCTGGATCCCACAACCCTGAGATCATGACCTGAGCTGAAATAAGAGTTGGACGCTTAATAGACTGAACCACGCAGGCGCCCCAGAACTTGCCTTTCCATTTTTAACTCGTCTTTCATTTTGGCTCACAGGATTTGCCTGGTAGGTATTTGTGCTCACAGAAGCTAGGTGCCCTCCCTTCTTATTCCCAGTCAGATGCCAGGGTTGCTTGTCATGGGTTTGTGACCACTATTTTGGTACTGTCCTAGTGACATTTGCTTTCTTATCCTCTTAAGAAATCTGCCTTCTCTTTGCTCTCCCAGTGTCTGCTGGGTGAGCTCATGATAGGTTTTCTCAGACTCGCCACCAGCTGAGGATCATATGCCATCTGATTGGTCTTTATTGGGCCACTGTTGCCTTTGTTGTCTGTTTCTCCACTTCTCTAGGGGCAATCACACCCGGTCCATGCTTCCAGGAAAAAGTGACCTTCCATAGTCAAATGTACTGTCTTTTACAAAATGAGATTTTTAAAATTTGTAGTAATAGCTACCATAATTTTGAACATGTAGGTATCAGGCTTTTTAAATTAAGCACTTGGTGGACACTGTCTTGTTTAAGTCTCACATTACAACTGTGTCATGAATGATATTTCCATTTTAAAATGGGCAAACTGAGGCTTAGTAAGATTAGGTGTCGGCAAAATTTGAGCCTAGAGTCATCTCCCTACAGTATGTAATTGTTTTGCTACCAGTAGAAAAGGAGAATTATTCCACTGTTGGGGCAGAACGAACTGGGGTATTCACACAGGTTCTCTTCAACCTTCCTGCTTCGCAGCCTCCACTCCCTCAGGCGAAGGGGCACCTGGACCTCCTTCATCAGGGCCGGAGATGGCATCAGTGGACTTCAAGACCTACGTGGATCAGGCCTGCAGAGCTGCTGAGGAGTTTGTGAATGTGTACTACACCACCATGGACAAACGACGGCGCCTGCTATCCCGCCTGTACATGGGCACGGCCACCCTGGTGTGGAACGGAAATGCTGTTTCAGGACAAGAGTCCTTGAGTGAGTTTTTTGAAATGTTGCCTTCCAGTGAGTTCCAAATCAACGTGGTAGACTGCCAGCCTGTCCATGATGAAGCCACCCCGAGCCAGACCACAGTCCTTGTTGTGATCTGTGGAACAGTGAAGTTTGAAGGCAACAAACAACGGGACTTTAACCAAAACTTCATTCTGACTGCCCAGGCCTCACCCAGCAACACGGTGTGGAAGATAGCAAGTGACTGCTTCCGGTTCCAAGACTGGGCCAGCTAGTGGGGCCAGGAAAGGCCTCTGTTGTAGCCCACCTCTGTAGGGAAATGCACATCTCAAAACGTGGAGACACAAGTTCCTTTCTCCTATTCCAGGCCACACTGCCCTGGCTTAACTCTGCATTTGCTGGAGTCCTGTGAGCCCCTTTCTGAGTGTATTCTTATTTGTCATAGATACCTTTTCAAAGTAGTCAACTTTTCTATTTTTCTACTTGTCCGGTAGAGACCCTGGTTCTGGAAATTCTGACAAATAAAATAGTACAAATGTTGCTGCTTTTCCCTTCCTTGATGTGTTTGTCCAAGTTTTGAGGAGGGCAGAGTCAAAGGAGGGTTAAAGGCAGAAGCTTAATAGAAAGCACCTGAAATGAAATTCTTCAGGAAAATACTAAAAAGTTAATAACTGCTATTAAATGAAGCAGCTGTATTAACTACTCTTGTAAAGAGGAGGTGAGGAACTGCTTTTAAGAGGAAGCTAATTTTATGGATCCCAAAGATCGACTCTAATTGTGTTTTCCCACTGTAAAAAAAGAACAGAACTAGAAGGTTCTATCATCCTGTGACCAATAAATGAGATCTCATGGCCACGTGGCTTCCCCAGTTACATTTTCTTTAACAAGAGTGCTAGGTTTGAGATAGGTTTATGGGCTAGGATATTGGAATGGGAACTTCTGAGAAAGAGAAGAATACTGATGGGTAATGGAGGCACAGATGGCAGTTTCCTCCTCATGCCCCTCTCATCTAATTTCTGAATATCTAATGAATAGTGAGCGGGACAAAGTACCCACTGAAAAGAGGGTTTGACATAATGACTCAAGTTCTGGCCAATGATGGAGAATTGTGGGAATTTTCTTGTTTGTAGACCCTTCCATCCTCTGTCCTGCTTCCTAGAGAGCAGTTAACAATGGCCTGACCGCTGGCTCTGGCTCATTCTGGGCTGTGGAAACAGCTGTACTTAGAGGTAGGGTTGTGTTAAGTTGGAAAGAGCCTGGATCCTTGATAACTATGTGGAAACATCCAAATGGACCTAGTTCACCTACCCTTAGATTTCTTTTTTTTTTTTTTTAAAGATTTTATTTATTTATTTGACAGAGAGAGAAATCACAAGTAGGCAGAGAGGCAGGCAGAGAGAGAGGAGGAAGCAGGCTCCCTGCGGAGCAGAGAGCCCGATGCGGGGCTCGATCCCAGGACCCTGAGATCATGACCTGAGCCGAAGGCAGTGGCTTAATCCACTGAGCCACCCAGGCGCCCCCTTAGATTTCTTTTTAAATGAGAGAGATTTTATCTGTAAGACATTATTGGTTTGGGGCATGTCTCGCCTGCCATAGCAAAACCTAATCCCAAGTGAGGAAAAAGATTTGCAACAGGGGCAGACAGTGAGTGTGTTGTAGGGGAATGGTTCTGCATAGTGTCCTGGAGAACCACACTAGTCCCAGGTGCCCTCAAGAATTCAGTTCACAGGGGCTCCTGGGTGGCTCAGTGGATTAAGCCACTGCCTTCGGCTCAGGTCATGATCTCAGGGTCCTGGGATCGAGCCCCGCGTCGGGCTCTCTGCTCCGCAGGGAGCCTGCTTCCTCCTCTCTCTGCCTACCTCTCTGCCTACTTGTGATCTCTCTCTGTCAAATATAAAAAATTAAAAAAAAAAAAAGAATTCAGTTCACAGACTAATTGGGAGGCAAGACATTAAAATGGTAAATAAATTCAGTTTCAAAGCCACATATGAGTAGCAGTCAAATCACTCCGATAGAGATACATGCCTAGCAAGCAGAGACAAGAAGTTCAGCTGAGATGCTGGTGAAATACTTGCAAGATAGGAAGTGAGGTCCCAAATCACTATGTGGAATTGTCAGACCCTGGAGCTCTGTCCCATAGAGAGGCCGTGGAGTGGGCTGGGATTAGTGCAGAGACTGATGTGGTGGAGATGCTGGCCTTCAGATCTGAAAGCCCTCATCCTTAAGGGGTGAAGTAGGATGCCACCTGTCATCTTGGCCTTGGATAGAGGGTGTGAGTCCCATTAGGCCATCAGAGAGCTTGACATGAAATCTCTGGAGTCTGAATCACATTGGCCTGAAAAGCTTCAAGACAGCAGCTGTGGTGTTCCCGTGGGACAACAGGTTTGGGAAATTAAAAGTCTAGACAGCATTCTGAAGAGCACCAGGGCACCTCTGGTGGCCTCCCATTTTCCCCTCCAGGAACAACGGAGAGTGGGTTTAGTTGGGAAAGCACTCAGATGAAAAAGACCACCCTTCCCTAGACTACACAGTTAGTGTGCCCTGAGACCCGATGAGGACAGTGAGGTATACGAGGAATGGTTATGAGACACTTCAGGGAAGTCTCCCTGAAAGACTGGGGCAGCCAATCTTCCTTTCCTCCCACCCAATCTTCCTCTGCCCTGTCATTTGGAAAGCAGGTATGACAGTTGATGTACTAGAAGCTCTGTTGGGCCATGAGGCTTATTTGGCCATATGCAAGTGGTGGAGGAATGGGAAGCAGATCTTGGGGTCCCTGTCAACCTCGTGGAGTCCCTCAACAGCCTTGGATGACCTCCTTTGGCTCTCAGGGGCAACAAGAAATGCACTTTCATCTTCTTGAAGCCACTGTTGTTTGACTTAGACATGCAACTAAATGTACTCATCAGTAGCAAACTGGAGAAAAGTACGTACAACAAAGGACAGACATAGTATTTCTTTCCTATGTAAAGAACTCTCAAATCAGTAAGAAAAAAATAAGAAAAAAAAAGAGTAGTACAAGAAAAAGACAGGCAAAATAATATATGGAAGGGCGATAGGAAGGAGGGAGGAAGGGAGGAAGGAAGATGCATAAACTAACAATTTCCATCCCCCTCCCTGTTAAGCAACCACTTCAGTGATGGCAGGAGTTAACCATCTCCCATCTAGTCAGACTGGCAACAGCCAGAAAACCCCAGACCCCACTGCTAGCCAACATGGACCATCGGGGTGCGAGTGTCGATTTCTTCATAAGATGGGAGAGTGAGGGTGAAGAGAGTGAGAGGGAGGGGAGTTAAGCATTTTGGGAAGAGATTTCCTGAGAGGAAGTTGTCCCCCCACCCCAGCTCCAAGGGCCCTCAACAGGGAAGTGTGTGGTAGGGTGCCACTTCCCTTGCCTCTAGCCCGGGAAGAAAGGACTTCAACAAGGTCTGGCTACCTTGACATGGATAGTCAGGGGTCTATGAGACCCTACTGGACACAGCCTGAAGCAACCCAAAGGCCAGTGCTGTGGCATCCACCTGGGATGGCTGGGTTAGGTAGGCCATTGCTGCCATGTTGGGAAGGGTCTTAACTTTCCTCTGACATGGAACAAAAAAGTCTGAACCCTGGGGTTCAGTACTGAGGGGACAGTGTAGGAGGAGGAGCAGCGGCTGCTGCACTGGAGTGAGCCTGTACACAGGAGCAAGCCTGGGTCAGTTTTCCAGGCCGAGACATGGGCCTGAGCAGGGAGCGCAGGCTGGATGGCATCTGGGAAAGGCTGACAGGAATGTGGAGGTGGCCCTCAGGGTTCCTCAGAGTTGCTAGGGAGGCATGAGCCCCCAGAACAAGAAGTCTGTTTTCCAAGGCCAGAACACCTCAGTGATGGGGGGGTGGGGCTCAGAAAACCCATCAAGTACCCTCAGAGAGGAAAAAAATCACAAGTTCAGAGAGCACAAACTCCTCTTACCAGAACATTCACCTCCAAAAGCTCATGCTTGAGAAACTCAGGAGTGACAGAGGTGGGTGCAAGCGACCAGAGGGGGACCTCTGCTTCCGCCAAGATGGTGGCTGACCCAGCTGAGGGAAGGGACAAGGCACAGAGCCTTCTACTCACACTTGAGGCTTTGGGGAAGGAGGTGGAATTGAGGTGAATGCAGGACTGTTTCATCTAAGAGTGAGAATAGTGTCATCAGGGTAATGGGGAAGGTGTCCCCACCAAAGGGACCATGTATGGCAGCATGAACTGTGCTCTGGCCCCATCCCACAAATAGCCCCCTCAGACATTATTTGCTCTGTGGGTCTTAGCCAGATAGACTGATCACCCAGTTTGCCCAGGACGGGGTTCCTTCAGGTGGGCTTTCAGTGCTAAGATAAATAAAGTCCTAGAAATACTAGGACTAATTGGCATCCTGCTCTTAGCCCAATTTATGCTGCAGACCAGTAAACTCTAAATCACCCTGTGATCTCTGGAAACAGAGAAGAAGGGGAGTGATGGGAGCTGCGGCCACCAGTGCTGAGAATAGGAGGCCACCAGCCACCTGGGACTCCTGAGCACCTGAAATGTGACTCATGTGACTGAGGAACTGGGTTTTTGTTTTATTTTAATTAATTTAAATCTGAATAGCTACATGTGGTTGGTTCCGTCTGTACTGGATGGTACAGTGGAAGCAGAATTGCTGGTCTAGACATTCCCAGGTAGCTGCGAAATCCTGAAATGAAAGAGTGTCACCACCACTGGGGCCCAAGTGTCCAGAGGGGACAGGGAGCTCCTTAACTGGAATATGTCTCAGAACCAGACAGGGTTCCACAGTCCTTGTTGGGCACAGGACAGGAAATGCAGAAACCCCACTTCATCTAATGAGAGATTTCTCCTGCCCATCAAGGTTTCATGGAGGCAAGGTGGGAGAGACCTCAGCTCCCTGCCTGTGCTCTGCTGCTGTCCTTCTTGGGGCTTTACCATTACTGTTTAGTTGTCACCTCCCAGCTCGGAGAGGGAGATGAGTTAGGTGATTATTTGGCTTCTTTTCACTGACTGGCACAAAGAGATGAAGGCAATCCAGTTCCAGAATATTCTTTCTCCGGACAGGGTCAGGTGGGAGTGGAAAGGCTAGAGTATGTGCCTGACTCTTCTGCTCTAGCCCAAGGATGAGCTTTTTCCCTAAGGAATGTCATGCATATGTGTGAACTGTGCATGTGGGGGCCAGCTGCCATGGGTGAACCTTCCCCCAACACTCCTCCAACCACCCCCCACCTCCAATCCCAGCTGCACTAACTTGGCAACATTGCCATTGCATTTTTATACTTCAGGATTTCATAACTAGGTCTTTTTATAGGGCAAGGGAAAAAATAGCTTACAGAAAACTGCCAGTTACTCAGCAGATAGACTGCTCATATGCAAGGTGTGAACCTCAGTAGAGAACAGGGCTTCAGCAGCCCTGTGCACAACCACAAGGGAAGTGAGGCCTGCCTCTACACTACAGACCATGTGGAGGGCACCCCCCTGTGGAGGGCAAGCCCCTCTCCACCCCTGGCAGCCCTGTGAAACCTGTCTGTGGGTGGTGAACAGGTGAGTGGTTTCAAAACCCAGGGGTGGTCTTATGGTGATGGCAGAGGTGCAAGAGTTCAAGTAGGAAGAGGCCTGGCCCCTTGATGCCAAGGCTTATAACCGGCACACTGTGACTTCTGCACACTCCATTGGCTCAATCAAGTCATATGGTTGAGTTCAAAGTCAACAGATTTGGAAATAGACGCCACCTCTTAGGGAAAAAGCAGAAACACATGGGAAAGAGGGTGGTCATATGTGGGGTGAGGATGAGGCCAATGATCGGTACAATTTAGGCCCAATCCTGGAGCATGGGGGGGTGGGAGGAAGAATGGGAAGGGCTTCCTTTAGGAGTCTGACCCTGCAGCTAAGACCTGACAGGGGAACAGGACTAGGGAATCCTAAATTCTCCCACTAATCACTTAAAGTTATGTTGATTCTCTCAGACTGGGAAGGGCAGTCTGGTAGGAGCTGCTTTCAGAGCAGGTAGCTTTGGTGTCTTGGGGGGAAGATCAGAGATCAGATGCTGCATTGGTTGACTTAAAAACCAGCCCTGCCTCCTCTGAATTAGCCCTGGCCTAATTCTGGCACCATGTCTCCTTTATAAAAAAGCTGCAGGAGGGGCACCTGGGTGGCTCAGTGGGTTAAAGCCTCTGCCTTCGGCTCGGGTCATGATCCCAGGATCCTGGGATCGAGCCCCACATCGGGCTCTCTGCTCAGCAGGGAGCCTGCTTCCTCCTCTCTCTCTCTCTCTCTCTCTCTCTCTGCCTGCCTCTCTGCCTACTTGTGGTCTCTGTCTGTCAAATAAATAAATAATAATCTTTAAAAAAAAAAAGATGCAGGAAGTTCCTCTGTCCCATCTAGACAGAAGGCTAGGTCTGGGTGAGATGAGGTGCCTACGGTGCAAAATTTAAGGAGGTGCCACTGTCAGAGCCTAAAGGATGCCAATAAATTGAGGAAAATATCTGCCACAGGACAATGATGTTTTCTTAACAATTTAAAGAGAACTTCTTTACCATCTACCAGTTCCTTTACCATAATTTCTATAAATCAGTAAAAGGCTTAGCAAACTGGAAAACTTGTAAAAAGATTCATGCATGCAGATCATAGAAATACAGATGACCTATTAAGATCAGACAAAGCACTCCAACCTCATTTTTTTTATTTTTAATTTTTTAAAAGATTTATTTATTATTTATTTATTTTAGAGAGAGAGAATGAGAGAGAGAGAGAGCCCAAGTGGAAGGTGCAGAGGGAGAAGGAGAATCTCAGGCAGACACCATGCTGACCTTGGAGCCTGACACAGGGCTCAACCTCACAACCCTGAGATCATGACCTGAGCTGAAACCAAGAGTTGGATGGGACACTTTACTGACTGTGCTGCCCAGGCCCCCCTAATCTCACTTTTAAATTACATGTTGCTATAGTGGATGTTGTGGCCATTTCCCTGGAATACCCCTTGTAATAGATTTTTAAGGGACTGGACCCCTGCTCATCTCTGGGTAAACTTCAAATGGGTCTCAAGCAGTCAGAATAATCCTGTTGCCACTGCAAGGTTCAGGGACCTGGGCCAAGCAAACAACTGAGGAGCAGAGGGAAAAAGGAAATTGGGTGCGTGGTGATTTGATGCACCATAGAACTAATCCAACCACAAACCCCATGTGCACCACCTCCAGGTCTTTTGGAAGTCAATTCATCTTTTTTTCTTTTTTTTTTTTTTTTAAAGACTTACTTATTTTAGAGCAAGCCAGACAGCTCAAGTGGGGGGAAAGGCAGAGGGCAAGCTCATGCTCAAAACCAATGAGATTATGACCTGAGCCAAATCCAAGAGTCAGACACTTAACCAACTGAGCCACCTAGGCACCCCTCAACTAATCTTTTTTAACATGTAAGTCAGTGTGATGGGCCACTCAGCAACTTTCAATAAAGTTGTCCAACAGACATGAGTCATCACTCCTTTTCATTCATCATAATGATAATGGACCAAAACATTTTGCTGTACTCCATGTTCGTTAGGGTCCAGGGAAAGGAGCATTCCTGCTCGGTTTTGGGGGATGCTGATTGGTACAGGTTCTTCTGAGGGCAAGTGACATTTCAAACCCACTCTCTTATCCTTGTAGTTCCATTTCTATGTGGCAGTTACCATGGGTTTGAACCACATGGGTCCACTCAAACATGGATTTTTTACATTACAGGACTGTAAATGCATTCTCTCTTATAATTTTCTTAATATTTTTCTTTTCTCTAGCTTATTCTTTTGAAAGAATATAGTATATAATATATATAAACTATGTATTAATCAATTATGTTATCAGTAAGGCTTCTGGACAACAGTAGGCTACTAGTAGTTAGGCTTGGGGGTAGTTAAAAGTTGTATGTGGATTTTTGACTATAGGGGGGTCAGTGCCCCTAACCCCCTGTTGTTCAAGGGTCAACTCTATGAATATTTTGCAGATGGCCATAAACACACACCACATCTTCATACAATATAACTCGCAATAGCAGTCTTTGTGATAATTATGAAAACATCTCAAATGTCCAACACGAAGAGATTCAGCAAATTATAATATTCCCACAGAATGGATTATTGTGCAGCCTTGAAAATAATAAGAGGCAGACCTGTACATGGTATGAATGACATGAAATCTTGGAGATAAAAATGTAAAATCTTTGTAGATTATTAACAATAGTTATCACAGGCAGTGCAATCAACATTCCAAGAAGTATTCGAGGTGTTCTGCACTATTTCCAACCTCATTTTACAGTTGAGAAAATTGATTTTCATGTTTAAAAAAATGAGATTCCTTTTAGGCTTACTCTGTATGTGTGGGCTTTCTGGAAAGATTGGCAAAAACTTAACGATAGCTGTCCTTAGCGTTTGGATTTTAGGGCCTTAATGTAGGGACAAGGCATTTGGTGTATATTCTCTCAGACTCTCCATTTTTATAGTGTGCATGTTTTGCTTTTTCGATTAAAATTTCATTTAAGAATTGGGAGTATGTCTTCGTAGGCAGGTGTAAAGAACACCTGCAGGTATCCACGATGAGAGGCCTCACTGCTCCCCACAGAGCAGCCAACCTGAGGCTGACCTAGCGCAATGAAGTCCCTAGGAAGATGTTTCACTGAAACATACTGGGGTCTCAAAAAAATACACATTTAAAAAATTTAAAAGTCACCAATTAACCCTGTGAGAAGTAACTTAAAGTTCTAATGATCTGCCCAAATCTAAGGGGTCTCAAAAAAATACACATTTAAAAAATTTAAAAGTCACCAATTAACCCTGTGAGAAGTAACTTAAAGTTCTAATGATCTGCCCAAATCTAAGGCGGGTGCTAAAATTCAAACTTTGACTGACCCCCAAGCTGTGTAAATATGCTTCATTCCATCTGGGATAAACCACTTCTTGGTCTTCGGAAGCCTGGGAATACAAACGTTAAGAAAATGACCCACTAGGCGGCGCCGTCGCTCCTTCCCGAGAACCAACACCCTGCCGGGCTCCGGGTCGCCGCGGCCTCGACGCCTGACTGGCTACTCTCAAATCGCTGGTACTCGGGGACCCCTGCAAACCGGCGCCCTTGCCCGAAGCCGCCCTCTGAACCAAGAGCTCCCGCCCCTTAGCGGGACTTCCCGGGTCTCGGGATGGCGCCAACATCATCATCCTGTGACCACCGAGGACGAGCTGGAAGGCGGCCTGACAGCACCCGCGGCGGCGCGCCCCACGTGACCCAGCGCCCTAGCTCCGCCGCCTGCCCTCGGAGGAGCCCTGAAAAGGAGACGGCTCGGCGGGGTGGGGCGGACTTCCCAACAGCCAATGCGCGGTGAGCCGCCGGGCGCTCACTTCAGTGGTGAGCCTGGGAGTCCGTGAGGGGCGTGGCCTGGCCTGCAGGGCGGACTCGGGTGGCGCGGGGTGAGCGGCTGGGCGGTGTCCTGGTGGGCGGGGCCTGATGGGCGGGGCCTGATGGGCGGTCGCGCGCGTCTCCCCAGTATAGAGTTACGTAGGGTTCCCTCTCATCTAGTTTTATAGATTTGTTTTTTGAATCAGATCATTTCTTTTGAGACTAGTGTAATCTTCTCTACTCATTATGATAAAGTGTGCATTTCCCCAAGGTTTTCCAGGTTTACTGGAAGTAACAGCTGACAAAATTCCATTTATAGCATACTTTATAAATGTATACATTGTGTAATAATTACCACTAGTTCCAGTAAATAATTTTAAACGTTACTTCAGTGACTGCATAATAAACCAATGCATAGATATATGTAAATTATTCAGTCCTCTCCTTGTGGGTAAGTACTTTGTTTCTAAACTTTTAGTAATATAAATGCATTCCAGTGAGTGCCTTTACGTGAAAATTGTTCACTCCTTGTATTTCTTAAGGATAGCTAACGGGTAAGGACAGTTCCGTGGATAGATAGATTTTTTTTCCCCCTAACTGACCCTGAGATTGCATTCCCCATGCATACTTGTGCTGCATCAAACGTTGTGTTTAACCTTGGGCAATTTATCTAGATATTGGTCTGTCATTGTTTTTATACTATTTCATTTGTCGGTGAAATCTCTGTTATTTGCACACCTATATGTGAATTCTCTGTGTTCTTTGCTAATTCTGTTTTGGGTTGTTGGTGTTTTTTTTTTCTTATTGATTCCCAAAATTTCTGTAAAGAAACTTGACATAATTTCTACCTTTGAACCTGATTGTCTGGCATTTCTAAAGGGAACTGAATATAAAATTTATGATAATCATATCTGGTTTCTTCACTTGGTCAAGCACTAGAGTTATTATGACACCCAACTGAAGAAGTCTTTCTGGCAGTGAATGCTAACTATCGTACATGGAATACAGAATGCTAGCTGCTCTTGTCCACATATGTTGTTGTTTTAAAGATTATATTTATTTATTTATTTGACAGAGAGAGAGAGAAAGAGAGAGAGAGAGAGAGAACACAACCAGGTGGAGTGGGGGAGAGAGAAGCAAGCTTCCTGCCGAGCAGGGAACCTGATTTGGGGCTCCATCCCAGGACCCTGGGATCATGACCTGAGCTGAAGGCAGATGCTTAATGACTGAGCCACCCAGGCATTCCCACATATGTTGTTTTATGTCCATTTAGACTTCTAGCAGATTCTAAATACTTCTTGTGGTGTTTTAAATACTTACATAAGATTCTTGATAGTAAGATTGCAGTAGTGTTACAGCAAGGTTTTATTTGAAATTGTTCTATAAAAAGTGGTGCATCACCCTTTTTGACATTCTATGTAGAAGCAAAGTTGATTTAAAAGACAGATTAAAATAATGTAAATGTGATGGCTGGATATACTTATCTGAATGTGATGCTCATGATGAGAAGATATAAGCATTTTTAACTCTTAGTGGAACCTGAACTCTTTTCAAAATAAAGTGTCGTTTATCAGTATGTTCCTCATCTCCTGCCATGAATTATCAGATCAGCTTTTCTTGGAGACATTTTATTTGGGCTCAAATCCTGAATACTAAGAACTATTTTTTTAACTATTAAGAGTATTGAGAGTTTTGATAAAACTATTGAGAATATCATGCAGAAAAGATTATATATGTGCAAAAATCTCTTGCTTAAAAATGCATCAGTCCGTTGTTGAGGATATAGAGAAATTAGAAACACAGAATTACCATGTGATCCAACAATACTGCTTCTAAATATATACCTGAAAGAACTGAAAACAGGAATTCAGATACCTGCACACCAGTATTTATAGCAGTATATCACAATAGCAAAAAGATGGAAACAACTCAAGTATCTATCAACAGATAAATGGATAAACAAGACCAGTATATACATACAATTGAATATTATTCACACTTAAAAGATAATGAAATTTGACAGATGTTATGACACGGATGAACTTGTGCTAAGTGAAATAAGCCAGATCCCAAAGGCCACAGTTTGTATACTTCCATTGAGATGAGGTCCCTAGAGTGGTTAGATTCATAGAAACAGAAAGAATGGTGGTCGCCAGTGCGGGGGGAGGCAGACTAGGGAGTTATTGTTAATGGGAACAGAATTTCAGTTTGGAATGCTGAGAAAGTTCTGGAGATGGATGGAGGTGATGGCTATAGCATACTGTGAATGTACTTAATGCCCCAAAGGGCACACTTAAACTGGGTTCAGTTGGTGAAGTTGTTGTTATATATATTTCCTCATAACACAAAAGAAAGATGCAGTCCAGAAGCACTGTAAAAAGATAAACGAAGATCTTCAAGGAGCAGTGCCTTAAAGATAAAAAGTGTTTTTAAAAGGGAAATGACCTTTCCTTCACCTTTAGTGCTTAGAGCTTCCTTCACCTGTTTTTCTCAATGCCTGTGGTGAGCTGGAAGTCATGCAGTTGTTGCTGGCAAAACTGGGACTGTGCTGCCAACACCTTGCTGTTCTCAGTGAGCACAGGAAGAAGCTCACGAGCCTGTGTGAGATGAGCTTAGGACAGCCGAAACCAGCAACTTCCACAGCTCCAATTCCACTCAAAGCCATCAAGCACATCAAACCAAAAACTTCCAACAAACTGCATCTTAGAGATCTTTACAGATTCCTGTATAGAAACTGGGTCCCTCTGTGGGCTCAGCTGTGCTACCAACTAGCATGCTCTGAGAGAATGCATCAGTGGTCTCCACCAGAGAGTCCAGTGGAGAGAGGTCTGGTGTGACTGTCATTGTTGCAAGCCGGGATGGAAGGACGTTTGGAAGTGAGCTGAGGTTAACTTAAAGGAGGAGCGAACTTTGGCCTAGACATATAACTCTCTTAACATTTAAACACTTAAAAATAACCACAAATTAATATCTGCTGAAAGAGATTAGCCTGAGAACTGGTCTTCCTTTTCCTTTAGCAGATGGGCCTCTGGAGGCCTGTGAAGACTCTGAAACTATGTGCAAAATGACCTATGTGTATATGGTTGCTTTTTTTCCAGAAAGGAGATCCATAACTTTCAATTAGATTCTGCCAGAATTGTGCATCAATTTAGAAAAGTGCTCATTACAGATGTACTGTGCGCTGCCACTTAGGCATTCTGCAAATATCATCTGGTTTAGAATCCTGGAAACTCTGATCTGTGATCATAACCTGAATCCCAAGTGACAGGAGCACCGCCGCCGCGTGGAGTAGTCCTCAGTGAAGGTCGAAGCAACCCCTTCTGCCACTGGGGCTCCAGAGAACCTCAACAACCTTCCACGAAGTAGGCGCACTGAATATGTTCCTCTGGTGTTAGGGAAATGAAATGAAGCTGTGTGATAAGTGTTTCTTCCTTCTTGCTCAGTGCATCAGAACTGAATTCAGCCAGGAGAAGCTGGAAATAGTCACCTGAAATCATGTAGTTTTCTCCAGTTTGGCTTCTTTAGGGCATAAGACAATGCCCATTTCCCACATCACCATGTCCAGGACAGCACTGAGAGTCAAGTCTGTCAATTAGACAGACCAGGCATTGGCAAAAGAATGAGGAGGTTATGAGGATAGGAAAGGTTGGGAAGCTGCGTGGCAACTGCTGTGAAATATTCAGGGAACGGATGACACCAAAGGCAGCTGGCAGCCTGGGGGGGCCCTGTGCAAGAGACAAATGAGTGGTCATTCCTTGATTTATTCACTCATTCATTCATTCATTTAGCAAAGACTTAGGTGCCAGGATGCAGAGCTGGCTGCTAGGGTTTCACCATTCTGTGCTCATAAACCCCACAACCTAGTTGGAGGAGGAGGATTGTAATCCAACGACCACAAAATAAGTACTACATCACACTTGTCATGTGTATGACTACTGAGTGGTACTTGGAACCGTGAGCCTATGGAATGGGGGGCTCTGTCACAGTCAGGGCGCTTGGCTTTCCTGGGGAGGAGACAACTGAACAGAGGCTGAAGGGATATGTGGGCATTAAGTGGGGGAAGAGGGAAGATCAGGCCAGGATGTGCAAATGGCCTGTGCTGTGGGGCTGTGCAGCCATTGCCAAACTGGAGCCCTGGCCTCAATGCCCAGGAGCGTAGAGGTGAGAGATGGTGGTGATATGGCCAGAGAAGGGCTGAGTTCCTGGGCTCTTGCACAAACCACACTTCTCAATGTTCACTTTTGGATTTATGCAAACGGAATATGTGGCACTTTTCAGAGGCTATTTAATCACACCCTCTCCAGCTGCCTTTGGATTTTTACTGGAGCTGGGAAGCCTTATGGTCTGGGTAGAGCTTGCACTCTGGAGCTTCTTGGCTCCGTGGATCAATTTCTGGCTCTGGCCCTTCAGATCCTTATCCTCTGTGCCACAGTTCCTTCATTTGCAAAAAGGGCTAAAAATACTACCCCTTCAGAGTTTTGTGAGAATTGAGTAATGCTAGCAATATACTTGGCATTGTGGCTCACCCACTGTGAGCATGCAATGCATTTTGGTCTTATTTTCATTTTTATTAACCTGAGAATTAGGACCAGTTTGTAGGGAGGTTGAGGGGGGGGACCTATGTGTGTAGGAGAAAGGGAAGGTCCTGGGTGTGGTAGGAGCAGGAGCTGTCCTGGATTGCAGGAAGGCCACATCCTTAGCGCACATAGCTAGGGTAAACCCCATCCTGTAGGAACTGAGATAGCATCAGGAAACCCTCCTGAGGAAGGGGAGTGACTGTGGGATCCACTTCCCGGTGAACACCAGGGCTGCGTGTGGGTGGAAGGAGGAGGAGCCAACAGGTGTGGGAGGAGGGCAGAGATGTTCTAGAATGATCAGAGTTCAGCCATATTTTTTTTTAAGCTGGAACAAAGATAGCAGAGACTATACGTAGGTTTGTCCAAATCAGAAGCTAGAAAGTAGGGTGGGGACAGTCGGTGGAATTGCTTTGTCACTATTGGGTGTTCACCGTGCCCAGTAGCTAACCCACTTCCCCGAGGTCACTGACTCCTGTCCACACCCAGTAGGAGCAGGTGTGTGCAGGTGGCTTGAGGAGGGCCCAGAAGAATCTGCCCTGCATTGAGGAGGAGCCTGTGGTCTAGGCAAGCCAAGCCATCATCCCAGGCCACACAGTTTCCAGGCTCACTGACCCCAGGTGCCCTTCCACCAGGGCACACTGCTTTCACAAGGGCAAGTCCTTTTCATGCTGTAATTCACCCCTGAACAAAAAGAGCTACACGACAGTCATTAGCATTGTATTCAATTGCTCCTGTTAAGTTCTGCTTATTAGTTTTTCCTCTCTGATCAGATGGAGAAGCAGCAGCAGCTCATGAGTCGTAAAGCTGCTAACTGGATCCTCTGAGTGTCCTGCTCACTGCTGCAGGCTGAGTAGATCATGGGATCTGTGGGATCGTGGGCTGTGACGCTGCACCTTGCTCACCTGGGGACCCTGGAAGCTGTTCTGGTCCACAAAGTATCTTAGCTGTTTCAAGCAGCTACTTCAGGGACGGTCTCAGAAATGAGACACCAGACATTAACAAATAGATTGCTTTAGATGACATTTGCATTGATGAATTTGCCTCATTTCTGCAATTTATTTACAGGGCACAAACTGAATCAGAAAAATTGCACTGAAAGAGAAGAAGCTGAGAGACCTGAGTGCCAGGGTCTGCTGGAAATCTGTGAAGAAATGAGAGCCAATGGAAGGTTTGGAGGAACATCCCAGAATACCAGCTGTGTGAGTGGCGGGGCCTCAAGGTCTGGGGGCCAGGGATGGGAAAAGTAGATGTTTCCTACCAAGAAAAAACTGTGGCACGCGTGTGGACAGAGCCTTGTCAGCAGGTAGGCAACTAGAGTGGTCAGAGGCAAAGGGCACGGTGGGAGGAGCATGGAAACTAGATGTGCCTTGTGGGCAGATGGAAGGGAGCCCAGCAGGTAGGGGCTGCTACCAAGGTGGTGAGGGAGCTTCTAGGCCTTGATGGGGAGGCCCATGCCGTCATGGCTGCACTCTTCAGACCCCAGGGCCCGCAGTCCTGAACGACTGAATGACTGCAGTTGGGATCAATGTCCTCCAACTGCCTGGAGAGCAGCCTCATCCCAGCGTCCTCTGACAAAGTTGTCAGGAGAGTGTCTTGTCCTCTGGGGACCCAGAAAGAGGAAATCCTCTAGGCTTGTCCTTTCTGTCAGGAAGTGCAGTGTGCCAGGCACAGTGGAAGTCACACTAGGGGAGGCCCTATGAACGTGGGTGCTGCAGAGAGCTGTGCAGGTTCTGTAGTGAGCTGCTTGCAACATTCATGGTAGGGACTTGTGTGTGTGTGTGTGTGTGTGTGTGTGTGTGTGTGTGTGTGAGAGAGAGAGAGAGAGAGAGAGAGAGAGAATCTGTGTTCACCATAAGTTACGGCAGGTTTTGTCAGGGTTTAAACTTCCAACACTTTGACTTACTATCGGAATTGCTTAATGAAGAACCAGCAAAAAAGATAAGATGTTTAAATGGCAGATAGAAACACTTGCTTCATCACCAGAGAGCTGAGACTTATAATTTGATTTTAGAACTTGCAGGTTGGACTCTTATTTTGAACCTTACAGTTGGCAAGTGAATGAATTATCATTTAATGTTGTATTTATAAGAAGTTGAACGTGCACCAGACATTCTTTTGAAGATAATCAAAAATATAAAATACATAAAAATATAAAATCAAATTTTAATAACAACAGTAAGAATTTTTATATTGTAATGTAGATTCACTAAAAAAGAAACCTCTTTCAATTATAAATTTGAATGCAGTGTAATGGACTCATATGAGAAAATGTGACACATATTTCAAGAAGAGGCCATGATTTAATAGGTTTTCTGTCCTGAGAGTGTATCTTAGTGCCAAGAATTTTCAGACAGGGTCAGAAAGTGACAGTTAAATGGGAGGCAGGGGGGCAAGGGGAACCACTCAAGGTCAAGGTGGTTAGAGGATATGGAATGGTGGATTTGCCCTGGTGTTAGTCCATGCTCTCCAGAGAAACAGTAGCTAGATATATTGAGATAAATAAGAGGAGATTCATGACAGGAATTGAGTCATGCAGCTCTGGAGGCCAAGCCCCACACTCTGCTGGCTGCAAGGTGAGAAACAGGAAAACCAGGGAATCATTCAGTCTGAGGTCAGAGACCAATGGTGCACATGCTGGAGTCCAATGGCCCAAGAACTAGGAGCTTTGAGCTCCAAGGGCAGAAGATGGACGTCTTGGCTCGAGAAGAGAGAGAGCTGGCCCTCGCTTTGCCTTTTTGTTCCACTTGGGCCCAATGGATTAGATGATGCTGCCCACATTGGTGAAGGTGGATCTTCTTTATTCAGTCTACGGAACCAAATGCTAATTTTTCCTACCCCTGCAGACATATGCAGAAATACTATTTTACCAGCTATCAGAGCCTCCCTTGGGCCAGTGAAGTTGGAACAAAATTAACTGTCACACATGGGCTAAGACCAGAAACTAGAAAAATTGAGAGGAAGAAAAATCTCAATTCTTGAATGGGGAAATTTGTTTTGCTGTGGAATTCATCCTTTTTCGTTTCCATCAAGAAGGCTGCTACTTGTTCTTCAGCATTTCTGAAGCTGAATTTATGGTTGCCTGTCTCCTTACCTTCATCTGGAGGCCCTCCACATGACTCTTTTCAGATTGCACGCTTCCTTTTATAATCTTAGATAATCTTACTCAATCCTCTCTGGTCTCTGGATAATTCTAAGATCTCTTTGGTTCTGTCATTCTATAGTTTCATTTTATTGTGATTAGATATAAATTTATTTTTATCCATCCTTCCCAAACCTGAGAGTTTCTTTATTTAGTTCTGGAAAATTATCAGCCACTATCTCTTTGACTCTTGCCTCAGTCTTTCTTCCTTCTTCAAGTCCTACTGGGAATATACTAGACTTTATTATTCTTTCCTCCATCTTCCTTAGCCTCTCTTTCTTATCTCCCACCTGTGTCTCCGCTGCATTCTTGGTAATATCCTTAGGTCTGTTTCCAGCCCAGTAATTCTTCAGCTGTGCCAAACCTGCTGCTTACCTCAATGCAGCTTTTGATTTCAGTGAGTATATTTCAACTTTCAGAAGTTTTATTTAGTCCTCTTTCATATCTGCTTGTTCTTTATCTTATTCTCACATATTTAAGTCCTCCTTTTGTTTTAAACAATGTGAACATATTTATGGTGGAATCTGAGAGTCCCAGTAAAGTTTTTACAAGTCCAACCTGCTGTCTGTTCCACCATTGGTATCCACTTGCTCAGGAATCTTGCTCCCTTGTCCATCCCTCCAGAGCAGCTTTGCATTAGCTTCTACGGGTGCTCCTGGAATGTTTCTGGCCAGAGACCAGGCTTTCTGTTAATTTCCAAGCTAACGGGTTCCCAGGTCTCAGGGCAGCATAACTTGAACGACAACTCCATGTGCAGAGGTAGGCCCATAGTTATAAACCTTCAGGGAAGACTTTTATACCCCTAACTCAGGGTAAACTCAACAACTGCTTGATTCTCTGTGCTGATAGATTTTGTTTTCTCTAAACCATTTTTTCATTGAGGGTTGGGTTCTCAGCTTTCTGAGTCCCAGCTTTACGCAAGGTTTCACTGTTCTTACTTTTCAGACTCTGTGTGTGTGTGTGTGTGTGTGTGTGTGTGTGTGTAAATCCAGACTCCTAGCTCTATTATCAAGACCAGACCCACAGCCCCTTCTAGGGCAGTGCAGCTCACTCACCAACAGGCTTCATATTGAGCTCCCTCTTTATTTCTGGACCCCAGAGATTTTCCAGATTTCTTGCAAACTTGGCCATGAATTCAAATGACAGTTGCTATATTTAAGCTACCATTTCTAAGGATTTGTAGCAGGATTGTCAAGTTATTATATAGTTGGCTCTTTTGCTGGAATTTTTCAAATCTTGTTTCTACAGCCTAACTTGGGAAAGATCTTTGGCTCCTGGCAGGGTCAGCAATTCAAGGTGACACATACCATTCCTTTTGCTTCGCTTGCGGGAACAAAGTGGGGTTATAACGTAACTGAAGACACCCTGCTGGTGATCTGAGTGATCCAATAACTACCGTGTGGGAAACAAAAGACCAAGTAGAGAAGTGGCCACACGTCTGCAGTCAACAATGGAGCATGCTCATTGACTGAACACATGTTCCATGGTAGAGAGGAATAAGCATGCCTTCTTTATCTCCTTTTACTTTCTTTTTACTGAAAAATAAGACACAGATACAGAAAACTACATAAAGCAAATATTAAGCTGAGTAACAGACCTACTTGTAACCACCACCCAGGTGAGACAGATGTGCAGCCCCTCCAGCAGCCTGTCCTGTGCCCTCCCCAGAGCCGCTGCTCTACACCCAGGAGGTCTCTGAATGGTATGTGCCATCTTCTTGCCCATCTCTGTAGGTTTTAGGCTCTCCCCCAAGGAACTGCCATGTTTGGACACTAAATACCAAGGAGCTGGCACCACTAACCCACTAAAGCACATTCTTTTAGTGTGTCTAACACCACGGTGATAGGAGATGTTCCCAAGGCCTCCACCTGTCCAGGGGCTCTTAGAGAGGCATGCACTGACAGACTGGGTGAGCTGTTTGCCTCAAATCCTGTGGTTAAGAAGGAGTAATTTTTTTTTTTTTTAATCTAGAACCTACCGGTCTCTCATCAGCCTGTTTCCCCCTTGAGTCTTGATCCCCACACACAGGATGTGAGCTGTGCATTATATCTCATTCCAATGTTTACTTTATTTCTTGTAGTTTCCCAGTTCATGTAAATGAGTGTTTATCCACTGCAGTTACATCTTGTTTTTCTACAGAAAAATACATGAATCCAGACAAGACAAAAACTGCAGCCAGTGTGCTGGGTTGTGGTCCTACTTACCAGCTGACCAGGGGCAAGACAAGATGAAACAGATGTACCTGGAGGAACACAGGGGCAGCATCAGATCCTGGATCAGCAGGAACCAATCACAGGGAATCTGCTGGCTGTGAAGAGGAGGGAACAAATTCATTTAATGCAAATTTGAAGAAGAGAGAAAAGATAAAAATGATGATGGAGAAGAACATGGAGGTCAGTTCATCTTCAGAATGCTCTTTAGGACATATATTTCCCACACTGTATGTAAAACTTCCTCTGAGCAAACTAAATTTGCATTGTTCTTTCTGTAGACAAAGCTTTATGGCCTTTTTCTCTTTGGCTACCAGGAATCTCAGAGCCACATGTGCAGCCTGTTCTGGACACTGTAGGTGCTCTGGGCACCATCTCTGCACTTTTGTTTTTCCTGTTCTCTCTACTTTACATTTAGAAGTGTTTCCTGAGCTTAAAATCAGCAGAAGAAACCCAAGAGAAAAGACTGGCAGATCAGCAAGAATTTTAAAACCTCTCCATGATAAAGGAAAACTCTACACTAACTGAGACAGTGTGGTACTGAGGACAGTCCTGTGGATCAAATGAACAGAGTCCAGAAGTAAATGGTGGCATTCACAGTCAAATGATTCTCGACAGGAAGGACAGACAGTTTAATGGGGGAAGAATGGCCTTTCCAACAAATGTTGGAACAGCTGGATAATCTCCTGCAATTAGAATTAAGCAGGACCCCTACCTCATATGTATACAGAAGTTAACTCAGAATGTATCAAATTTAAATGTAAGAGCTAAAACTTTTAGAAGAAAGCAGGGATAAATCATCATGACCTTGGATTAGGCAACAGTTTCCAAAAGCAAGAAAGAAAAAAATAGACTGGAGTCCCTCAGAGTTAAAAACCCCTGTGCTTCAAGATACCATCCAGAAAGTAAAAATAGATACTTACAAAATATATCTGATAAGTGACTTTCATCTAGAATATAAAAGGAACTCTTATAACTTAGTAATAAAAAGAAAAATAACTAAAAAAATAGAGGATATGAATGAATAAAAATTTCTCCAAAGGAGATACACAAATGGCCAAAAAGCACTGCAGATTTAAGTGAGGATGCAAATCATCTTTTAGCAATGTAAAACAAAATAATAAAATAAAAAAAATTATTCTGGATCTGGGGCCACAAGTGAAAATTGTGTTCATACCAATTTCCTGGAATCATGGATTACAAATGGGAGTGTGCCTAAGCAAAGATGCCTCTCTTTCACTCTTCAAATACTTCAAATACTCTTCAAATACTGACTTAGTACCTACTATGTGTGGGAAGCTGGCTCCTGTTGAGATAAAATTGAAAATAAAATCTTCTCCCCAAATCTCTATAAAGGTAGTAAAGAAAACACTTGTATTACTGAATATGCCTTAAACCAGAATGTAACATGCATGACAGGCAATTGACAAAGAAATCTCAATCTTGTCATGTTAGCTGACTAGGTACAATCTGTCTCAATGTAAACAGTAATAACTAGTGCTCCAGTAAGAGGACTAGACACTACTACTGATCACACATAGTTCATGCTCTCTACCTGGTGAGTGGGATGACTATCTAGGTCATCTACTTGGTTTATCCAGAGTAAAAACACACTTCTCATACCTTTATGACAGGAGTTAGTTGTGCAACTTTGGAACAAGGCGCCCATTAAAGTTAGTCTCCTAGGAAACCGGGAGATTGGGCGCTTCTCACTGGATGCTTACCCTGCGAACAGATGGCTCCGGGAGCCCTTGAACAAAGCTGTTCTAGGTTCTGGATCATAAAGCTGACTCAGGGTCTAGCTAGTCTTCATAAGGAATTAGGTACATCTCACAGAGAGAATACTTATAATTATCACTTTTCTAAACTACATGTTCAAAAAGGAGAGGGAAATATTTGCAAGAGAAAGTTAAGCGTCTTATTTTTAATCTGCGTTTTATAGTCCTACAAGTTACTGACACACTCTGAGGGTAAGACGCCGCCCAGGGCAAGGCTGGCCACAGTGAGCAACAGGATCTCGAAAATCTTTAGCCACTGGCTTGCAGCGGAAAGTCAGGCCGGATTAACGGAGAACTAGAAATTTAATTTAAGTAAGGCAAGTCCTCCAGAGCGGGATTTTGATTAAGAGTGCACAAGGATGCATGGAAGCAGCAAGGTTTCGGGCTGAAGGATTCAAAGACGGAGCATGGATTCTTTCCACCGAAGGGTGGCTGGGTCTTTGGGAAGCTCCACAATGACCACTCAAACCACGTGCGCGGCTGCAGACTCCCGGGACACTACACGGTGCGCTGAAGCAAGTCGAGAGGTGGGGTCTCGTTGCTCTTGGGCCGGGACCAACTCTGGCGGCGATCCTGCGGGAAGAATGCCCGCAGAGCACCCCGCCCCTAGCCAACCCCATCCTGCAGCACGTGGAAGCGCTTTGTCCGCCACCGGCCAGTCCCAGGACGCAGGCGGAACGCCAGCTCATTCCCGGTGCCGGCCGGCGTCGTAGATCCTCCCCTTCTTCGAGTGGCGGACAACGCACCGGACTACGTGTAGCACCCGGACTACAAGTGCCGCCCGCAGGCAACCGAAAACTGGCCCGAAAGTGACCACGCACCCCTCCCCCACTCACGTGACCTTCTGGGGCCGGCCCGGCTCCGCCCCCGCCGCGCCAAGAACAGCCGCGGAACGGCCTTCGCTGTCTTCTGCGCAGGCGCAAACCTTGACTCGCGACTGGTGACGCAATCCACCGTGGACTTGGGCTCCAACCATCTATCGAATCATGTAACTCTGCCTGAACGGCCTCCGCAGTCGGACGTGCGCGCGCAGCCCCCACCCCTAGACACGGGAGGGGGCGGGGCCGTCTGGGGGTGGAGCGGGCCCGCGGCAGCCAATCGGCGGCTCCCGCGCTGTTGTCCCGCCCCGCCCAGCCAGCCGTCGGTCCCCGGGGGCCCGGTCCGGTGGACGCGCGGTAGCTGCGGCGGCGGCAACGCCGGCTGAAGGTGAGTGTGCGGCCCACGGGCCGTCGGGACTGCTCGCCCCAGCCGCTGCTTCCCGACTTGTCCGGGCTTGGCGAGTGGGCCGGCTGCGCGTGCCTTCCCGGAGAAGCGGCGGACCTCGGGGGCGCAGGAGCCTCGGGCGGCCCGGGGTCGGGGTTCAGGCCCGATCTCGCGGGCGCCCTGGATGCCCGCGGCCCAGCAGGCACCGGATCGGTTTGCAGAGGGAGCGTGTGTCCCTTGGAGGTTTGCGGGTCGGAGGGGCCGAGGGGGCGGGGGCGTGCGCCATCCAAGCGAGAAGCCGACCGGACGCGGCCGGGAGGGAGCGCCGCACCCTCCTTAGTGCGGAGGAGCCGCGGAGAACGGCCGGCGGGAGGGAGATGCTCGGGGACAGAGGTGCGGCCAGGCGCCAGCCAATTACAGTGGGAGATGCAGCTGTCACCCAGGCCCGAGGATTCCTGTCGCCATGATCAACGTCTTACCTTCCTGTGCTCAGACGGGATGGGAAATCGTACTCAGCAACCACTTTATTGATTGACTCAGAAATCGCTGTCCGCCGCCGGTAGGTTCGCACGTCTGCTTGAGGGCCGGGTTGGCAGAGGTTTGAAGCAGTGGAGGGCTACTGGTGAGGATGGGCATCGGATTGAGAGAGCCCTCTGCAGCCATTTCTCCGGCGCTGGGGCTGAAATCAGTGATGGTCCTTGGCCTAGTGTACCGCCCCTTCCCTGCCTTACCTATTTGGGCTTGGTGGGCGTTTTCAGTTGACTGTGGAGAGTCTTCAGGTGACTGTTCAGGCCTCCTGGATGTTCTAGTTACGAATGAATTCTCAGAGGGCAGTCTTTTTCATGTTTTGGGGTGGCTGATGGTTGTAGGAAGCCAGCTGTAGCCCCAGGTCCTGGAAACAGTATTGCTGGTAGGACTGGAGAACTGGGTAGAGGTGAGGATGGTTTTCCAGGGAAGATGAAGACAAATTCTGCCCTAGACATGTTGAGTCTGAGGCAACATCTAAGATCTGGCTGAAGGGGGATAGAAGGAGGATGGGAACTTTGGACAGGGGTGGAGATTTAGGAGCCAAAACATACTGTAGATTCTACAAATGAAGATGGATTCTAGAGCATAGGGTTGGGGTGCATCTTGAGAAAGCACATAGGGAGTCTGAGGAAAGAGTAGCTCCAGTAAAGAAGTAACCTATGCTGGTGTAGGGGGCCACGGAAGCCAGGAGAAGGAGACCTTGGAGTAGGGAGTGAAATTTGCAGTTTCCTGTCGGAAAGATCTAGGGAGGAAAAGCAGCTCTTTGCATTTGGCGCTGCTTAGGTGAGGGGTATGCTGAGCAGTTTCAGTGTGAGTCTGGAGTCCCTGGCTCAAGCCCCAGTCTAACCACTTAATCTTGTCAGTTCCTCTTCTGTGAAATGGGGAAGGTAGTAGCGATAATAGCAACTAGGCCTCGTGTATGGGAAGCCAGTAGCAAGTAGCTTACAAGCCTCAGGTGAAGCTGTAAGCACTTGACATGTTTGTACTCACTGGAGCCTCATGGGCTCTGCCATCTTTCTACAGAGGAGCAGACTGTGGTTCAGAGAAATTAAATTACTTGTTCAAGGCAGCATAGCTCGTGAAGTTAATCTCATAGAGTAACAATAATTCATATGTGGTGTCTAGGGGTGCTGGAAGTGGCCATGGATTATGGACTTGTTTTTTTAAATCAAGTTTTCCTTGTGGAAAGTAGTTACAGTTGGTTGTTTTCTTAAGATTTTATTAATTTGTCAGAGAGAGAGAGAGAGAGCATGCGCCTGTGTACAAGCAGGGGGAGCAGTAGGCAGAGGGAGAAGAAGGCTCCCCACTGTGAGAGAAGTGGGATGCAGGGCTTGATCCCAGGACTCTGGGATCATGACCTGAGTTGAAGGCAGTCATTTAACCAACTGAGCCACCCAGGCTCCCAAGTTGGTTGTTTTCTTTCTTATTTTTATTTTATTTTATTTTTATTTCTTTATGAGAGAGAGAGAGAGAGCACCAGCACGGGAAGGGGCAGAGGGAGAGGGATAAGCAGACTCCAATGTGGGACTCCATCCCAGGACACTGAGATCATGACCCCAGCCAAAGACAGTCAACCAGCTGAGCCACCCAGTCTCCCCAAGTCGGTTGTTTTCAAAGACAGACATAATCCTCTAAGGTTTGGTGGCCATGTGTTTTAATTATTTGATTTCCTGGTCAAAGAGCTAGACATTATTGTTGTTGTAAATTCTATTATGGTTTTGAGGTGTGTCTATAAGCAAGTGAAAATGATCTAGATAAGCAGATTACTGCTGTAATATATTTCATTAAGTATAACTTTGGTTAATTATGTTTATCATTGGGAGAAATCATAGTAATTTGTTTTTTTGTGTGTGCAAATACTACCTTAGGATACATTAGGACTTCACTTTAGAACTCACTAAGAAGTAGTGTGATTTATCTCTTTAGATGAGGAAAGCTAGGTTTTGGTTGTTAATCAGTTGATATCCTTTAGAGAACTGAAATAATCCTAATTTTTAATCCTTTTACTTTGGTGTTTTCTCAGGCATGAATAATTCTTGTTTCTGTTTTTAGAGCTGTTATTCAAAAGAAGAAACATGGAAAGTGGTGCAGTTCTGCTGGAATCCAAATCCTCACCATTCAACCTTCTGCATGAAATGCATCAACTACGCCTTCTTGGTCACCTGTGTGATGTGACTGTCAGTGTGGAGTACCAGGGCGTCCGTGAAGAGTTCATGGCTCATAAGGCGGTATTGGCAGCCACCAGCAAATTCTTTAAGGAGATGTTCCTTAATGAGAAGACAGTGGATGGTACGAGGACTAACGTCTATCTAAATGAAGTACAAGTTGTTGACTTTGCCTCATTTCTCGAGTTTGTGTACACTGCAAAGGTACAGGTGGAAGAAGATCGGGTGCAGCGAATGCTGGAAATGGCTGAGAAACTAAAATGTCTGGACTTATCGGAGACTTGTTTTCAGTTGAAGAAACAGATGTTAGAATCTGTACTTCTGGAGTTGCAGAACTTCTCTGAGTCTCAGGAGGCAGAAGGGAGCAGTGGCTCCCAAGCTGCTGTTGCTCCTGACCCCAGGGCAAGTTCCCCCGGGGACAGTCCTCTCACTAATGGCCTTGGGGATTCCTCAGATCCCCTAGTAGAGACAATCAGCAATGGCGTGTTGTCAGATATGCCCCTGAAGAAGTCCAAGGAGAAACCTGACAAGAAAAAAGATGCAATCAAACCTCCCTACCCCAAAATCAGAAGGGCCAGTGGAAGGCTGGCTGGAAGAAAGGTGTTTGTGGAAATCCCTAAAAAGAAATACACAAGAAGGCTGCGAGAGCAGCAGAAAAGTGCCGAGGACGACATGGGGGACTGCTGCAGCCCCCAGGACCCCAACCCAGCGGCCATGGGAGCAGAGGTGGAGCCCGTTACAAAGCGTGAGGAGGGCGGAGTGGGAGTGGAGGTGGCCCAGGAACTGCCAAAAGCAGGCAGCAGGAAGGATGCAGGCCGCGTGGAGGAGGATGACGACGAGGAGGAGGAGGGCGAGAAGAGGAAGAGCAATTTCAAGTGCACTATCTGTGAAAAAGCCTTTCTGTATGAGAAGAGCTTCCTGAAACACATCCGGCATCACCACGGGGTGGCCACTGAGGTGGTTCATCGCTGCGACACGTGCGGCCAGACCTTTGCCAACCGCTGCAACCTCAAGAGCCACCAGCGCCACGTGCACAGCAGCGAGCGCCACTTCCCGTGCGAGCTGTGCGGCAAGAAGTTCAAGCGGAAGAAGGACGTCAAGCGGCACGTGGTGCAGGTGCATGAGGGTGGCGGCGAGCGGCACCAGTGCCAGCAGTGTGGCAAGGGCCTGAGCTCCAAGACGGCGCTGCGGCTGCACGAGCGGACGCACACGGGCCACAAGCCATATGGCTGCACCGAGTGCGAGGCCAAGTTCTCGCAGCCCTCGGCACTGAAGACCCACATGAGGTAGGGCCGGGGCCGCTGGCCAGAGCCACTGTGAGGGTGCTCTTTGCCTGCCATGTGGCCCGTTTGTGTTCTGGGAATGGGGTTGGGGAGAGGTCGAGGTCGTTCTAGGGTTTGACCAGTGTGGCTATGTCTGCAGACGTTCCACTTCTTAATTTGTGGCCTCTAGAAATTGGGGGTCTGCTTTGGGACGTCTGTGAATTCTCTTCCTTGGTGGAGGTGTCTCTTCTTTATTCAGCCTTCCTACAGGCCCCGGGCTGATGGCTATCCCCCTCACCCTGTGCCCAGTGCCAGCGCAGAAGCCTGGACATGGAACCCAGGCCCTGCCAGTCTTGTCGCACGGCCACTGCAGGCCAGGCTTTCCCAATCCCAGAATAGCCTCTGGAGCTTACGGTGCCCGCCATGCTTATACTTGAGGGCCAGTTGGGCTAATGACCTTCATTGCTCTTTTCCTGACTCTTCATTTAGAACTTGGGCCTGTGACCAGCTGGTCCCACGGTCCCATTGAAGATCTCAGTGAGAGGACTCTTAGGGCTTTAGGACCCTCCTCTGGTTGTAGGTGTTCGTTCTCAGCACTTGGAAAGTGCCACTGGTTAGTCTAACCTTCAGAATGAGGACAGTGTTATCTGTTCATAATTTTTGACCTGTAGGTGGAGTATACTGGATTTTAAATAGGTTTCCTTCCAGTACTGACTGTTTATGCTTGAAATCCAGAGAATCAGTTTCTCCTCTTTTCTAGACCTGCCGTCGTCAGGCTGGGGCGTCTTTGGGGTGGTAGCCTGGTGTTCATTATCTTTTTACTCTGTGATCAGTTAAAACCTTGACGTAGGAAGTGCGCAGTGAGTCGTGGTTGATGGCTGCTTCATACTAGTTGTGAAACTCAAATGCTGATGCACATTCCTCAGAAACCAGCTTTTTTCAGCATTTTGAGAACCGTTCTTTCTGGACTGCTCATGTCATCTTAGGAATCGTCGGTAATGGTTTTGATCACATGGTGCTTGGTCAGCCGTAATCCCCAAGGTGTCTGTGGTCGATTACTCTGATGAGGAAGCTTTGCAAATACTGCATGGTACTATTCAGTGGTGAAGAGAGGGAGCAAAGGCGAGTGTCTGCTGGCCTGGGCCCTGCAGCGTCCCCCGGGGAAGCACGGCAGCCAGCTGGCCTCCAGCAGAAACGAACTTGGGGATGGAGGTCATGGGCCTGTGTACTTCCCCTTCAGCCGTTCTCATTCCGTCTCTTGGAATAACCGTCTTTGCAGGCTAGAGTGGAAATTGTATTGCAAAGTGAGCTTTGAGATACATCCTAAGTTATCATCTGAATGTTGTACTTTCAGAATTCATACAGGGGAAAAACCTTTTGTCTGTGATGAATGTGGTGCAAGATTCACTCAGAACCACATGCTGATTTATCATAAAAGGTGTCACACAGGTAAATACTCAATGCTGTTGTGATTGAATGTCTTTCTAGCTGTAGAAGAAACTGCCATTTAATTTAGAAGTTGGCATCTATTGAAGTGGTGCAGGCTAAGGCCATGATATAGCTTTTCCATCTCGAAAGTGAGCAAAAACAAATAACTCAAATATGCCCATGGCTCTCTGGTGCTGGCGTGCTCGTGGTGGCAGCCGTGCACAAGGTGCAGTAGGAGTCTGGCACGTGAGTCTTACATATCAAGAAGTATGAAACAGTTCCTACTGTTCTGGCCCCAAATTCCATTTCCAGGAATCTGTCTTAAAGCAATTATTTAAAATATGGGAAAAGCTATATGCTCTCATCCCCCTTCTTGCTCTCCCTAATAACAGAGCATTGGAAACAGCCTAATGGTCCAACCACAAGGAAGTGGTTCAGTAAACTGGTAAATCCGTCCCTTCTCGGCACCTGATGGGGCTACTCCCAGGGCTATGAACGTTATGAAAAACACCTGTGCTTGGATATGGATTGGAAAATGTACAGTTGTGCACACAGCTAATTCCAGTTACATTGAAAACCTGCACATAAAAGACTAGATGAAAATAAATTGCTATATAATGTATTAGGTGGTGGGATTATCTCATTTTTATTTTTCAAATTTTTGTGATGTAATTTTATTATGTGAGGGAGAAAATTCAAGTTGACTCTATTCAAATTGAGCACAGCCATCCTGAGGTTCAGAACCTTGTTGTATAGGATGCAGAATCTGTCGTACACTGCTGTTATCATACTGATCCAGTTCTTTCTTGCTTGCATTTAAAAATTTTTATCTCTAAAGACTGCCATATGAGCCTCAAATTCAAATGTAGGCAAGGCAGAGCTGAGGCATTTAATGATGGGAATTACTGACAGCCCTGAATAAGAATTGGCGCCTAATGGAAGATTGAGGATGGAGGTGAGGTCAGGTCACACTGAAGCATTAAGTGAGAACTGGTCAGTTGATGAAAATATTAATGTGTTCAGGGTCTGTTAAAGCCAGTATTTTTATTTTGATGTTTGTAAAGTCAGGGGCACACCTGATAAACAGATGAGTCTGATTTGTGGGATTAAAAGACTGAAACTATGCAACATGAAGTGGAAACGTTTTTCTCCTGCCCAGGAGAAACCAGCCCAGGATGGTTGGCGTTGCTGCCCCAGAACAGTGATGCATACGTGTCCATGTAAACTTCCTCTCCTTTCAGGGGACACTTTGGTCTTGATAAAGTGCCACACCAGTGCTGCTTGGAAAAATCCAACAATTCCCCCAAACAAGTTGTAATATTAATTTCTTGTTTGGAATGACTAAGTTTACAAAATGTGGGCTGACTGATGATCTAATTCTAGGCTAGTGGAACCCTTCTTAGGATTCCCAAGGATATTTCACCTGAATTTGCAGGAAGTAGCAGGCATCCTACACAGATAGATGTTTTAGGACAGTTTCAATGTGAAGATGTCACGTGCTATGACTTCATATGTGTTCTAGAGTGTGGGCCAACTCCTGGAGGGTTCTGGTGCCTGTAGCATTTCTAACTTTCTGTCTCACCTTTTCATGTAGGTGAAAGACCTTTCATGTGTGAAACATGTGGCAAGAGTTTTGCTTCTAAGGAGTATTTAAAACATCACAATAGAATCCATACTGGATCCAAACCCTTTAAATGTGAAGTTTGTTTCAGGACTTTTGCCCAGCGGAATTCACTCTACCAGCACATTAAAGTCCATACAGGTATGGCTGGCATGTCTCTAGGGAAGGGAGTTCCTTCCCTAGTGTGGCAAGGATAATGTTCCAAAAGTTTTATGTTTACTAGAAAACGATTTAGAATTTAGCATTGTTTTGTGTGTCATATGGCATTTTTAAATTTCTGAGTTTCTAGTTTCTGGCTCTCACAAACTGGAAAGGTAGGAGTGTTTGGATGTAGATGTGGATATGTGGACATTTTAACATTTTGAGATTAGAATGCAGGGTAATGGTCTAGATATATTAGTGTACACACACACAAATTCAGTTTTATGAGACTTGGAATTTTATATTCCATTACTGTGGAAAACAGGTGAAGTTCTGTAGATCTAGTACCCGCTTTTGGCTTTGGCCCTTATGGTAAACCCCCAGAAGTTTAGCATAAACTCCTTATATCACAGGAATAGATTTGTACCTGTCAGTCGACTCTTGAGTCGTTCCCTGCATAGCCTTCCAACTGCTGCTTTCCAGTGGTCTCCTAGCAGCATGATTCCAGAGCATACAGAACTCAACACAGTAGGCTGGAGAGATCAACCACTGACTTTCTTCTCTTCCCATCTCAGGGGAACGTCCTTATTGCTGTGACCAGTGTGGGAAGCAGTTCACCCAGCTCAACGCTCTCCAGCGTCACCATCGCATCCACACGGGGGAGAAGCCATTCATGTGTAACGCGTGCGGGCGGACATTCACCGACAAGTCCACCCTCCGGCGGCACACCTCGGTAAGCAGCAGCGCAGTTTCTGCACGACAAATCGCTGGTCCCAGGTGCACGTAACTCTAGACAGAAATGCCGGCCGTCATTCCATCGGGTGGTCGTAGAAGACGACAGTGGGCCCTTCCTTTTCAGGTTTTCTCTGCAGGGAGCACATTCACAGTGTGAATGAAGAACCGAGTCTCGGGTCCCCAAGAGCACAGTCTATGACACGTGCTTCTTAACACTGACAGTGGTGGTAGAGAAATAGTTGGCCATTAGTGGAAGGGTATTTTGCCATGGTGGAAACTAAATTGAAGTTGAAAAGAGACCATTGTTGTAAAAGATGTACTTGTTCAGAGACTCGTTGTGACTTCTGTTTTGTGTTTGATTTGTAGATACATGATAAGAATACTCCATGGAAGTCTTTCCTTGTTATTGTAGATGGCTCACCCAAGAATGATGACACGCACAAGACTGAGCAGCCGGATGAAGAATATACGTCATCCAAACTTTCGGATAAATTGCTGTCTTTTGCAGAAAATGGCCATTTTCACAACCTCGCCACAGTCCAAGGCAGCGTACCCACGGTGCATGAGAACAGTTCTGCAGACACAGCCTGCAAGTCGGACGATTGCGTGGTGTCTCAGGACACACTGCTGGCCACCACCATCAGTGAGCTCAGTGAGCTGACTCCACAGGCAGATACCATGCCAACACAGCTTCACTCGCTGACCAACATGGAATGAGAGCTTTGGTGCCTGCCAGGCAGGTCCTACGCTGCGTCTCCACATGTGTGATTGCTGTATGCAGGTTCACGTCAGGGGCTAAGACGAAGAACTGTCTGCGGGCAGAGTGGGCAAGAATACCTTCTGCACATTTTCCTGAATCTCTGCTAACTTGCACGTGTTTATCAAAGCATTTTTAGAGCTTCCCCTTAAAAAATCCCAGTCTGCATGATATCAGCTATGCTCGATCGACAAAGCAGTTAACATGACCTCACTGGATCCTGGTGCAGGTCGTATGCATAATGCTTGTCCCGATGTGTAGGAAGTTTGGACAACTATGGAACTGTAGAATACAGAGCCCTGGCCCAGCTCATGAACTTAATGTTAGTGATCTCCCTGGTCTCCCAGCCTGCCTTACCCCTCTGTGTGGGTTTAGTTCCCTGATAATTTTAAGCTATTTTTCTACCAAGCTGAAATAAAACTGGGACCATGTATTTTCAGCTCTTTGCTGTTGAACTGAAGCAAGTCGATTTGCTCGGGAACCCTTGAGTTGGGACTGAAGAAATGGATGGTTGCATTCATTCTCTTCCACCTCCTGTCTGTAGGCACTAAAAAAGGAATGACAAATTGAACACTTGAAAAATGGCTTTCTGTAATCTGTACTCACAGCACATTCGCAGCTAGGAAGTTGGCCATAGAGTAACTGCTGAAATGAAGTGTGGCTGTTGGGTTTCATTCCTAAAGTCTGATTAGGTAAAAGCTGTCCTACCAAAGATTCTAGCAGCAAATGGTGTAGTGTTCTTGCGTAAGTGTAAAAAGTGAAGTAAGAGGCTTTAGAACACTTGAACTTGGAGTCCTTTTATTCACAAGTAGCAATGAAGTGATCTGGCAAATTAGAACACAGAGTGTTAGTATTTTTGGCTAGGTTTTCCTGACTTAACTCTGTGACTTTCAGAAATGCAGAATTTCTCTTTTATGTATCAAGAGCTTGAAACAGGCAAGTAGTTCCCTCACATTTCTTTCCTTGGGAACATGTGAGCACATAAGCAGAAGGGACCAAAGCCTTGGAACTTATCTTTGATTATGCCTTAAGAGTGGATTGTGAAGAACCAGGAACTTTGCCTTCAGTGCTCCTGTGGCTGGCTCATGCTGGCCTTCTGCTTAAAATGAATTTGCAGTGAAGTTAATTATTTGCTAAGCCTGATTCTTGGTTCCAGTGGCTTGGGTGTGTGGCCGCATGCTAAGTGCTTTGACTCACATGTAACCCTAAGCATAATAATTTAAAGAGAGAACCCGAAGAATTTTTTTGTTCACTAGTTGTTTTCCTTATGTTTTAATTTATTAAACTTGCTGTGAAAACATGTTCACTTTCTAAGAGAAAGGTACTTTATCCTAAGTTCCAGGATGAAGATACAGCTGTACCATGCCAGAGACTAATGTGGGAAGACTCTCCCTAAATGCTTATTTTGTTTTAACTTGTAACATGTTAAGTAAATACTAAAACCACTCTAAGATGTTTTAGGTGCTGATAACATGTTTCACACTTGCTCTTGAAGAAGGCAGTACTGAATTTTCAGTGATGACAGTGTATCCTGGTTGTGTTTACAGAACAGCAACAGTAAAACTGTCACACAAGCATTTTACTTTTGGTAAGAATGAGCCTGCCCAGCTGATGTACTGTTTCATGAAATAAAGTCATCTTAATGGAAGGAATTTAAATAATAGATTATTTTGTTACCTACTGGAAGAATTTTTGTCTTGAATTTGTTTCTTTAGAATTCTACAAAAAAATTGTTTAATGTGTTAATAAATGTTTGCTTTCTAAAAAGTTTTGAAAATCTAAAGTTTATGTCCACTGTTAGAATCTAGGCTCTGTAGAAATAAGATTCTTAACTGGAACAGGTATAATTCTCTTCCATTTCATGGGCAATGAAATGTAAAATCAGGGTCCGTAGTCCTAGGATTGTCTATGTAACTGGACTACATATTGACTCCAGACGTGAAAGCCTGGTGGTGAGGGATGGCTTACCATCTGTGCAGTTGGTGCTGGGGCAGTACAGAGAGGCCTTTTCAGTGTGATGTGACAGGCTCCATCACAGCTGTGTCTCCAACTAGACCCATTTCTGTCCTTACCAGGAAAGTAAGGCTGCACCTGAGAGCAGAGAAATGCAAAAACCCTGTAGAAAACCCAGCACAGAGATTTGTGGGGTGTCATGATTCCTCTTAATCCAAGTACAGTCTTGCTGAGAGAAAAGAAGGCTGCCCTCTGAGTATGTAGGTCCCAAAAGTGTGATCAGAAAGTGCCCAAAGTGCTGGTGCTTTTCCTCCCACAGCATCATGAAAGGCAACGGGGTGATTTAAGTGCCTTCCAAACATTTTGTGGGAAATGCTCGCAGCACAAAGTCTAAAGCACTCTGCCACCTTTGATTTTACCCAAATTTGTTGTACAGAATTTGAAGAAAGCCATGTTGTGGTGGTGGTGGGTGGAGAAGACCTTTATACTAACCGACTTTAACAGAAATATGGTTTTGCTATATGTGATAATCCAGACCAACAAATTTGAGAGTAAGTTTTAATTCTAACCTATTCAATTTTATAACCTTGCCACGCCAGGGAAATTTTTGGAGACCAAATGAGTGCTTGTCTCTTAACTAATAAACTTGGTGGTGGTCATGTTACTTGAAATAATATTATTTTGGTGGGAAGTATGAGGCCTGAGACACTCTTACAAAGAAAGAGGCATTCACTTGTACCAAGGTGACCTTAAATAACCAAGCAGGCTATAAGCATGGCTTAGAAGGCCATCTGGCGTAACATCCTAGTTGAGCCCTGGAAAGCACCCGCTTACCTCTGCCAATCTGTACGAGGACCCTTACCACAGCTGACAAAACCAGGTTCTAGAAGAGACATCTGAATGAGATAGATTAACTCAGAATGCCTAGACTGGAACAGCCTGTTCTACCATTCATTTTTTAAAATTTGCTTTGAAATATCTATTTAAGTTGTTGTGAATATACTGATGGACCTGACCACTGTTCTCAGAGGGGAGAAGCCGGCCTACACTAGCCCCTACCCCCAACCACATCCCCCTCCCCAGAACTTGAGTCCCAAGTGGCCTGTGACTCGACCTGCCTCAGGGACATGTCACCCCCCCAAGACATCCTGCAGAGTGACATGAATACCCACACTATGAACAGACTTGAGGGGCTTCAGGATTCCTCACTCCCCCTGCGCCCCCCCCCTAACAGTTTTCTAGAAACCCATCCTCCTTGCACTTGGCAGGTGACTGTGGCCTAAGGGATGACAGCAAAAGTCCTTGCCCGGTGTGGCCAGAAGGGACACCATGTGAACCCAGGGACTGCACCTACAGGCTAGAACCAGGGCTTCCACATAAATCCTCTGCTAGCAGATCTGCTACAGTGCCTTGCATTTTCAAGTGATGGAGGTTTTGAGGTAAACTGTTTGGATGGATATTCGAAGAGCCCAGCAAATATTAATATCCATTGCTTTAAACCTTAATGGAAACTCCTTCAAGGAAAGGAAGCTACCCTTGATTTGTGTAAATTTACATAGGAAAGACCCATCAAAATACTCGTAATTTCCACTTTATTTTCTGTACAGGGTGACATAAAACATACATATTCTTTCTGCTAAGGTAGAGTGATCGTCACATGGTTAGTTTTCATAACATAATCCTCCACCCGAGAACACAAGGGAGGAGACCCCGCAGTGCCGGACACAGCACTGTGCAGGTGGGAGCCTGCTCCAGGCCACAGCTCACACTGCAGGCAGGCGGGTCGCAGGTGCCATGCGGTGCTGCCGGGTCCCCTGAAGGAAGCCACAGAAGTTGCATTTGGACATTTTAAATGCACAGTATCAGAGAAAACAATAAATGCACACACTTTGGTTACAGGGATGTCATTACACACTGTCACAACTGTGCAAAAAATACTGTTTTCAAATCATTAAATAAAAAAGGAACTCACACAAGCTATAAAAATGTTGCCACAAAAAGCAAAGCTTTCCTGTAAGAAATTTTAACTGACTCTGACTGTGAACTAACTCCAGATTTGATAAAATACAAGAACCGGAACATAAATGATTATATTTTATTCATAAAGAACATTCTGTAACTCCTGAAAACCTAACTCGGGCCTCATGGTACTACCCTATGTTGACAGGACATTTCAAAAGAAGGAAGTTTGGATAATGTTAATAGACTTTCTTCTCATTCTCTTATCTTCTGGCAGTTCTGTTCTAAACCAATACAAGTATTTTTACTTTTTTCATGTGAAATATTAAAAATAAAAAATTCTTAACCTAGCCACTGATCCCAATGTTTATTTCAAGACAAACAAGCAACTCTCCAACTGACATAACAAAATGGTACCAGTACTGTTTTTACAAACCACACCTCTTTCTCACACAAGGGTCTGACGGGACCATGTTGAAAGCTAAAGGAATCCTAGGAGAAATCATTTGGTTCTTACTTTAAGTGGTCACATCAGAAGGTCCTTTTAACAACTGAAAACAAACCTTGCACACTAGTGATGAAACAAGCATCCTGGCAGGCTAGGATTTAAATGCTCTCCAGATGAGAGAGACTTACAATCTGAGGACACAGACAACAAAAGCACCCTCCTTCCCAAACCTCACTTTTACAAAAGTGCATTTGGCTTGTTGTGGAACAGATGAGGCATAGGAACCCACTCTCGGCTCTAATCATTTCTTCATAAGAGATTCTGACAGGAAGTGAAAAAGTATCAAATGGGCTGCATTCCAAATTGTACTATAAGTGATAGCCAGCTTTCTTCTAAGAATCCCAGACCTTTAAAGGAAGGAACATTCATCAGATTCCAGGGTGCAGGGCCAGAGTGTCCATGTCTTCTGGTCCATTCGGCCAACCCTGTGACATCTCTGACTTTCCTCTCCATGAGGCTATGTTGGCACAGGTGACCCCACAACCGCAGCTAGGAAATCCACAGTGACCTGAAGGGCAGCCTCTACTACCAGGCGTCAGCTGGCCCTATCCAGCTATTTTCTTGCTACTTTCTCCCTCATCTCAGACCAACCTGCTCACCATCCCCTTGCCTTCCTCCATGCTCAGCCCTTTTTGTGGCAATACCCTCTACTTCCGCCCAACAAAAGCCTACTGATCCCAGTGGAGGGACATCCAAAAATGAAAACACCCTTCAAATGCCAGTTTCCATCTGACCTAACATGGGAAATTTCATTATCTGTTTTTCATGATAGCAGCATAATTTTAGAAAGACCTACAAGCTAGGACTGGCAAAAAATACACATCAAACTTAAGTCAGTTAAGCATAATAATACAGAGAAGATTCAGAAAACAAGACCATGTCTAAAGCACAGTATCAGCATGTTAAATTCATAAATCAATAGGGCAAATGTTATGTAAACCAAAATGACAACTAAATTCAAACATTCAAGCCAAAACGACTCCATTAGCTGAGAAGAAAATCAATTCTCCTCAGAAGCTCGTTGCCCTTCTCCCCCAACTGGACACATGGTAAACCTCTGTACCGTACTTACCCCAGCTAACCCATCACGTTTAATTAAAGGGTAAAATTAACGACCTGGTCTCTCTGTGGCATTGACAAGGATTCACATGGTGGTGACACACCAGGCATCATCTCAACGTGGACAAGTGTATGAACGTGAAAGTAAACAAAAGGACATGCCTTTCAAATCACTTTTATGTGAATATAAAGGGTTCCACCCCAACTAAAAGTGGGAACTATCACCAGGAAAAGGAAAAACTGTTTTGTACAGATCTCTAGTGTGTGAAGGAGTATAAATCCATCAGACTCACCCTGACATTGGCCCACACACATCAGCAAGCCCTGCCAGGAAGGTCCCTTTTCTCACAATGTTAAGTAAGTGATGCTGGCAGACCCCGGCTGTTCTGAATTTTCGCATGCATGTTAGCAAACACAACAATATAAAAAGCAAACAAATGGTCACTAGCACCATCAAAAGAATCACAAGAACAACAAAAACCATTTCTAGTAAGTGAAGCCATAAAGCTCATTCCTAACAACCATCCTGAACTAAACACGTAAACTTAGAGAATACATCCAGGTGCGAATTTGTGGAAAGTGTGCAAAGCATCTATTACAATGATTAGGCTGGGTACTCCAGTCTAAGAAAATGACATAAAAATACACAACAAAGTTAAACACAGGCTCTGCTGATATCAACACAACAGGAATAAGATTCTGAAGTAGTTCTCAGAAAACTCTGGGTCTCTGACAAGCATGAAATAGCCCATCACACCCACAATATGCACGGGAGCTTCCCAGCCATCCACTTCACGAAGACACAAACACAGGGAGCTTAAACACACAGATGGTTTGGCCCGTGTGCAACAGAATTAAGCCATTTAATGGGCATCCCGTAAAGATCATGTGGCCCTAACATGAAACTAAAGAGGAGTCAGCTGCATGCCACAAAGACATAAATGTTCACTTTAGGTCTCCATCTCCTTCTCCATCCCCTTGGATGGACTTTTTGATACGAAGCAACATGGTCGTGAGCCACTGATCCAAGCGAGATATTGAGTCAAATTCCTTCACCTGTTTAAAAAAAAGGGGGAACAGGAATTAGTCTATGGAAATATAACCAAAACACAAAAAAACAACACCCCAAGCTATTTAAACATTACTAAATGATAATCCTCCAACTTTCTTCATTTAAATCCTTCATTCTAGTTTATAAATTTTCTTCATGAAAAAATGGTTTTGTTTATATAATTCATTCCAGTTTATAACTCTCTTCATTAAAATGGCTTGTGTGTTCTGTGACTATTTTGATGGAGCTAGTGACAAGTTCCTGTGCTTTTTAAACTGCTCTATGTGCTAACATGCTGAGCTCCTAACTGCCTTTGTAACTGGAAGAGCATACTTAATGTGACAAGGGAAATGAAACCTTGTATAAGAACAGAACATGGAAAATGCATGGTGTTCTAATATTCCCTGAACATGAATCAGAGTACTCGCAGAGACAGGACATGTGGAAGTGGAATCTCTTTAACTCATTTCAGTGCATTACCAGAGAGTGATATTTTAATAGGATTCAAATGGTTTGGTAGCCAAAGTGAAACGGGAAATCATTCCTTTCCACTATTGCTTCAAGCCATGAGTAAATTAATGGAGGATACTGAGCAATCTGCTTAATTACAAACATAAGATGGCAAATATGGGAAAACAGAAAACTAATGAGTATATATAAAAAAAAAATCTTCCATTTCTTTTATGCCAAGAATATACCAAATTCTGTTTTTTATATTTCAAGCTGTATTTAATGGATTTTACTTTAGACTTATTTATGGATCAGATTATTTTCAAAAGAAAACATTCAAACAGCAAATTTTAACAGTATGTGATAGTCTCTTAAATTTGCCTCCCACCTAAATTCAACAAGCTAATGGAACTAAGTAATTGCAAAGGTTTGTGGAACATATAAAACATAGCCTTTGGGAAATACAACTTAGGTATATTGGAAAAATCTTCAAATAAACGTTTAGCACTCATACAATGAAAAGATGTTTCTAAACTTCTGAGAATGTATTACATTGCAAATGCATAACTTACTGCTTCAGTGTAAGCTTCACTGTTCTGTTCTTCATGAGCTTCTAGAAGTTTCTGGTAGCGTAAGCATGAAAAAATTAGTTTGGTAGGCTAAAATGTTCCACCTATGAATAGATACTTTAAATACAGAAATAGCCTTAGTATCACATTAACTGATGTTGTCAAACACCTTACAGAATAGAGGAAATTCTCAAATATAAGCCACAAGTTACCCCAAGTCAGGAACCTAGTTTTTGTGCTAACATTTCTGAGTTGCTTGGTTTAGAACACAATGCTTATGTCTTTGACTCTGCTGGCATCTGAGACCTATTCTACAAAAGCAGGAGAGTACCAGTGCTCCTCAGAGAATTAGAGCTTCATTTTAGACCTGATCCCACCTGACAGCAAAGGGTGTTTTTCTTCTTCAAAGTTGTGGTGTTACTTACTTTCAATAACTTACATTCCCTTGAATCAGTAAATGCTGGAAACATCTCTTCATATTTCTCAAGAGCAAGCTGAAAGAGAAAAGCCACTCATTAATGCCCCATTCACTGAATAAGGAAATAAAGCCCTTTCTATCTGAACATCTTATTACTTCAGTTAAGATTTATCTGCAGCCTATTTAAATATATAAGAAGTATGCTGTTAAACTCAATATCAAAATCAACACAGGAAACCTTGCTCAGTTTGAATTACCAACTTCAGTTAAGAATAAATTTCTAAACTAGTTTTTCTGAATTAGGTTGCTGTAGAGAAGACAACATGGACCAAATCTAATTTGTAAAAACTCACAAACCAGGTTTCTGTTACCATCCACTACATAAAGAAGCCCTTCCTTAACACTGTCCAGATTCCACATAAATACTACTCTGCTTAAGACTGGAGGGAAGGACACCTTTCCTCTCAGCCCCTTTACTTCCGTTGTTCCAGCCCCAGACAAAATGACAGTCCAAGTCTCTGCCTCCTGTCTCCCCAGTCCATGTTCTGAATTTTGGAGTTTAAAACAAAGGATGTTATTCCACTTTTATTGTCTCACGCCTCTGCCCCCTAATTTCTTTTTCTTTTTTTTTTAAAGATAGATTTGTTTGAGAGAGAGAGAGAGAGAGCGAGAGAGCGAGCATGAGCAGGAGGGGCAGAGAATCTCCAGTAGACTCCCCACTGAGCAGAACCTGACACAGGTCTGGATCCCAGGACCCTGAGATCATGACCTGAGCTGAAACCAAGAGTCCGATGCTTAACCAACTGTGCCACCCAAGTGCCCCAACCCCCTAATTTCTTTAAAGCAAAACTACTAAAAGGAACACAGCTACCACTTCGGCAACAGTTTCAAGATTACAGCTGGGATGCACAGTGTAGTATAACTGTTACAATTCTTATTATTATTATTAACGCATGCAGCTTGGTCTTGCTATAACCAGTATCACGCAACAAAGCATATCATGAATGACAGAGGGCCTGAGGCGAGTTCTCATGGGTAAAGTGCAGTGGAAACTGGCTGTGGGACTCCTTACCTTGGCATTCAGCTCATCTACTATGAAGTGACAGAGGGCTGCTTTAAAGAAGTAGTCCTTTGCACTGTATTTCAACAAAGGATTATCCATGGTGTTTGCCCCAACCTAGGCACAGAAAGCAGAATTAAATTTCAAAGGTTTGCTTTTTTATGGTAGGCAAACCGATCCTTATCTGCCCTTTAGAAAATACCTGTGTATCTTAATCAGTTTTGCTATGAGTATATTTTTTAACCCAGTATCACACACTAGAAAATTTTACTATATAAGAAACAATATTTGATACATAAAGTGCTAACATGTTAAAAATGACCCAGAAGACTTATACTTCCAGGAAGATGGAAAAGACATTATTTTTCTCTATCCCTCCTGCTAAGAGCAACTGAGAGCCCCAGTCATTTTATATAAAATCAACAAAAGGAGACTGAAAAGTAGAGACAAGATAGCAGGCTAGCTAGGTTCCTTGAGACACACAGAAAATAAAGCAGGGAGTTCTCTGGGTTTTTTCTTTCACCTATCCCCAAGTTGAAATAGAAAAAGCCAGCAACTCATAAATGCCACACTAGATGCAGGAGGAAAGAAGCAAAGAAAGAAAGAAAGAAAAAAAAAAGACTATTCAGAAGTTTGCTTTCTCTAGCTGAAGGGCCCGGAAAAGGGCAACCTAACAAGACAGAAAAGTTTAGGTAATTACTGCTCACTCTAGCCAAACGCCATAGAACACTGTGGTCCCTACCCCTACTCACTTCAGTAAAGACCCTAGATGGAGCTGAGATGTCAATGCTTTTGAGACTGCAATTGTGGAGGAGCCCCAAACCCCTGCTAAGGTGGCTTCACAAAGGCCCAGAAGGAACTCATGTCTTCATCCCTTCCAGCTTGTAATGGCCCATCCTCCTTCATGCCTGCTGTGAGGCAATGGAGACTATGTGGGGATCCTGGCCCTTGCCTCCACCCAGCAGGAATGAGACATCATCTCTCATCCCCCAGCAGTTGGTTTCAGTAGAGGCCTAGTGTAGGATTAAGACTTCTATCACCACTTGGCAATAATGAGAACAATCCCAATGTGGTGTTGGTGGAGAGCAAGCAAGGGTGGGAATGGCCACCCCCACCCAGGAGTGAAGCAACATGCCCCTTCTGCCAGAGCAGGGTCACAGAAAACCAGCTGAAGGAGAAGGTTTATTTATTTTAAGGAGAGAGAAAGAGAGCATGAGCAGGAAGGGCAAAAGGAGAGGGAGAGAAACTCTCAAGCAGACACCATGCTGAGCACAAAGGCTAACAACAGGACTTGATCTCATGACCATAAGATCATGACCTGAGTCAAAACCAAGAGTCAGACGCTTAACTAAATGTACCACCTAGGCACTCGAGAGAAGGTTTAAACATGATCCAGTCCAGCTGTCATAGTAGCTCACAACACTAAGAAACAAGACCTTAAGCTAAATGAAAACCAACAGATGACAGCTCTGAGGTAACAGAAATGTTAAGATTATACAACAAAGATTTTAAAGGAGCCCTCAAAAAAAAAATACTTCAATAAGCAATTATAAAAATGCTTAAAACTAAATAAAAAACAGAAAGCATCAACAAAGAAAAAAGAAATTTCCAGCAAAAAAAAAAAAAAATCCCATAAGATATAAAGAAGAAACAAATGGATATTTCAGAACTGAAAAGCACAGTAACTTCATAAAAAGTGAATAGGCTCAACCTCAGAATAGACAGGTGAGGAAAGAATCAGTGAACTAATGACAGAACACTAGAAATTACTCAGTCTGAATAACAGAGAGCAGACAACAGACTGAAAAAAAAAAAAACCACAAGTGAACAGAGCATCATCAGGGACCTAAATGACTATAAAATAAGGTCTAACATTCAGGTTGTCTAAGTCTTGGGAGGAGAGGACAGAGAGAAGGAAAGAAAGAGTACTTGAAGAAATAATGGCTGAAAACTTCCTAAATTTGGCAAAAAACATACAACATACAGAATGAAGTAGTGAATCATCCAAACTGGATGAAAGCAAAGACACCCAAGCCAAGTCACATAAACTTCTCAAAAACTGAAGCTAAGGAAAAAACTTCAAAAGTGGCCAGAAAGGGGCACCTGGGTGGCTTAGTAGTTAAGTGTCTGCCTTTGGCTCAAATTGTGATCTCAGGGTCCTGGGATCAAGCCCAGCATCAGGAACCCTGCTCAGCGGGAGGCCTGCTTCTCTTTCTCCCATTCCCCCTGCTTATGTTCCCTCTCTTGCTGTGTCTCTATCAAATAAATAAATAAAATTTAAAAAAATAGAATAAGTACAATCAGCATTTGAAAAAAAAAAAAAGCGTCCAGAAAAGGAAACAATACCTCACCTACACGAGAAAATTAACTTGAATGAAAGTAGACTTCTCATCAGAAACCACCGGGGCCCTAAGTGGCACATTTTTCAAGTGCTAAAAGGAAAGAATTATCAACCCAGAACTATATACCCCTGGAAAACATGCTTCAGGAATCAAGGGGAAATCAAAACATTCCCAGATGAAGGAACAAGGAGAATCTGCACCAGTAAAACCTGCCCTAAAAGAATGGCAAAGGGATGTTCTCTAAATGCAAAGGAAAGAATGAAAGAAGTAATCCTGTAACATCAGAAGAAAAAGAACACAATAACTAAAATATGGGTAAATACAATAGGCTTTTCTTCGCCTCTTGAGTTTTCTAAATTATGTTAGAAGACTGAAATTAAAATTATATCCTTGACTGAGGTGGTTTTCAAAATACGTAGAGAAAACAGTTAATTTATACTGAATGGGAAGGACAAAGGGACAGAAAGTAAGACTTCTATATTTCACTGGAAATGATAAAATGGTAACATCATCAACTTGTGATAAATCATGTACATATTACACCTAGAGCAACTAGTCAAAGACTAGTATTTAGTCAAAGACATTTACTTGAAAACACTATAGATAATCAAGCAACCCACTATAAGGCAGGAAAAAGAAAACAGAAAAACAATAAAGGGCTAAATAGAAAACAACAAATAAAATGGCAGACTTAAGCCCGAATATATCAAGAATTACATTAAATATAAATGGTCTAAATACACCAATTAAAAGAGATTCAGAGATTAGATTAGATTGGATATTCAGAGAATAAATTAGAAACTACCATAACCATATGCTATCCATAAGAAACTCACTTCCATTACAGTGATAAAGGCAGGTTCAAAGAAAAAGAATAGGAAAAGATAACATAATATAAATATTAATCAGAAGAAAGCAGGAGATACTATATTAATATCAGATAAAGTAAACTTCGGAACAAAGAAAACTACTAGGGACAGCAGGGGACATTATATAATGATAAAAGTGTCAACCCACCAAAAGACATGGCAAATCTAAACATACATACATCAAACAACAGAGCTACAAAATACATGAAGCAAAGACTGATAGTAATGAAAGAAGAGGGACAAATCCACAATCACAGAGACTCCAACACTCCCCTCTCAACAATGTATTGAGATAGAAAATCAGCAAATATATAGAACTCAACAATCCCATCAACCAAGAAGATCTGATCAACACTACAGAACATGTTATGAAGCAACAGCAGACCCACAGAACAAATGCCAAGTCAGACCATATTCTGAGCCATAAAACTTTAACAAATTTTTAAGAATTGAAATTATAGTGCATTCTCCAGCTACAACAGAATCAAACCAGAAACCAACAACAGAAAGATAAAGAAGAAAATCCCCAAACACTTGGTAATTAAGCAAAACATTTCTAAATAATCCACAGAAATCAATATATACAATGAAATAAATAAAATAATCACAGAATTGTGAGACGTAGTGAAAGCAGTGTTTAGAGGGGAACTTATAGCACAAAACATGCATACACAACAAAGAGGAAAACCAATAAGCTCAGTTCCTATCTTAACTCCTTAAAAACAGAATAGTAAAATAAATCTAAAAAAATAAGCATGAATGGTGAGTGCTATGAAGTGTGTAAACCTGGCGATTCACAGACCTGTACCCCTGGAACTAATAATACATTGTATGTTTATAAAAAAATTAAAACAGAAAAAAAAAGTAAATAATCAATTAAAAAATGGACCAAAGATCTTTAAAGACATCTCACCAAAGAAGATATACAGATGGCAAGTCAACATATGAAAAAATGCTCCAGATCATATGGTATCAGGAAAATGACATTCAGATAATGATGAAATACCTCCACACACCTATTAGAAGGGCCTAAATCCAGAACACTGACAACACCCAATGCCTGCGAAGATGTGGAGCAACAGGAACTTTATTTTTATTCACTGGTGGTGGGAATGCAAAATGGTACAGCCCTACTGGAAGACAGTTTGGCAGTATGTTATAAAACTAAGCATATTTTTACCATGAGATCCACCAATCGTGCTCTTTGATATTTACCCACAGAAGTGGAAAAAAATGTCCATGCAAAAATCTGCTTGGGGATGTTTATAGCAGCTTTACTCACAATTCCAAAACTTGGAAGGAATGAAGATGTCTTTCAGTAGGTGAATGGATAATAAGCTGGGGTACATTCACATAATGGGAAATAATTCAGCCCTAAAAATGAATGAGCTCTCAAGACATCAGAGAACATGGAGGAACTTTAAATGCATATTACTAAAATGAAAGAAACCAATGGGCAAGTCCATACACTGTGTGATCCTAACCATCTGACATGATGAAAAGGCAAAACTATAAAAAATTTCGTGGTTGCCAGGGGTGTGAGGTACCGGGAGAGGGATGAGTGGCCAGAGCACAGAAGATTTATAAAGGAGTGAAAACAGTTAAAAAAAAAAAAAAGGCATGAAATAATAACATTAGAAATTAATGAAACTTAAAACAGAAGTACAGAGAAAATCATTGAATTTTACCAAATGTTTAAAGAATGAACACTAATCGTTCACAAATTCTTCCAAAGAGAAGGGGATACTTTCAACTCATTCTAAAAAGACAGTATTACCTTTCTACCAAAACCAAAGCTCTCACAAGAAAATTTAAGATCAATGTTCTCATGAATATACATTGAAAATCCTCCAAATACACTAGCAAACTAACTGAGACAACTTAAAAAAAGGATTACACATTATACAGTACAGGATTAGTTTTCTCCTAAGTGAGGTCTTGCCTTTGTGGCTCCTGGGGAGTCACCTCTAAGCCCTTGCTTGGAATGTCCTGCCTGAAAGAGTGTTTTTGCTTACGTGGATGTCTCTGACAATATGGTTCAGCTCAACCTAAGGAGGGACTGGAGAATCTGTGACTGAGCCACAATAAAAATTCTAGACACCCAGTAAGGTGAACTTCTTCCCTTGTTGGCAATACTCCATGGATATTTTCATCACACATCATTGTTGGGAGAAGTAAGTACTGTCTGTACAACCCCACTGGGGAAGGACAAAAGGAAGTTCTACACTTGCAACTCTCCTGGACCCTGTCTTAAGCACCTCTTCTTTTTGCTGATTTCAATCTGTATCCTTTGGTATAATAAGCCATAACTGTGGCATAACAACTTTCACTGAATCCTGTGAGTGCTTGCAGAGAATTATCAAACCTGAAGATCCTCTTGAAGACCCCCAAACTTTCCAATAATCAAGAAGGATTTATCCCAGGAATGTAAGAGGTTGGTTCAAAATATGAAAATCCATCGATGGAATACAGCATATTAATAAAGAACAAAAAACATATGATCATCTCAACAGATGGATAAAAAAGTGCTTGACTAAACCCAACATGCTTTGAAGATAAAAACACTCTACAAAGGAAGAAAAGGGTACTTCCTCAAACTGATAAAGCATATCCACCGGAGACCCACAGCTAACATCCTATTGAATAATGAGGACTGAAAGCTTTCTGTCTAAGATGAGAATAAGACAAGGATGTGTGCTCTTGCTACTTCTATTTACCATTGCTCTAGAAGGTCTAGTCAGGGCAAATAACAAGAAAATGACATAAAAGGCCACCAAACTGGAGAATAAGTAGAGCTACCTGCAGATGACATGAATACATGATTTTGTACAAACAAAATCCCAAGGAATCAAAGAAAAACAAAAATCAAACAAAAAAACCCCAAACCCATTAGAGCTAATAAACTAGTTCATCAACGTTGCAGTATATAAAACTAGCAATTAACAATCTGAAAAGGAAACTGAGAAAACAATTCCATTTACAAAAGCATCAAAAAGAATAAAATACTTAGGAGTATATTTAATCAAAGAAGTGCAAAGCTTACACACTAAAAACTTCAAGATATCACTGAATGAAATTAGAGAAGATCTAAACAAAAGCAAACACACCTTGGGTTCATACTATGGAAGACTTAACAATGTTAAGATGTCAATATTTTCCAAATCGGTCTACAGATTCAATGTAATCCCCATCAAATTCCAGCTGGCTAAGAAGTATGGACTGACAAACTGATCTTAAAGTTCATATGGACATGACAGGGTCCCAGAATAGGCAAATAATCTTGGGTTGAAAAAAAAGATCAAAGTTGAAAGACTCACAGTTCCTGATTTTAAAACAAAGCTATAAAATCAAGACAATGTGATACTGGCATACAGACAGACAAATAAGACTAATGGGACAGAATAGTCAGAGTATCAGTCAAATAATTTCCTACGAGGGGGCCAAGACAATTTAATGGCAAAAGGACAGTGTATTCAACAAAAAGTGCTCAGAAAACTGCATATCCACAAGCAAAAGAGTGAAATTGGGTCCTTACCTAACACTATATACAAAAATTAACTCAAAATGAATCAAAGACTTAAACCTAAGGGCTCTAACTATAAAACTCTTAGAATTTCATCCAATTAAAAACTACATGTCAGGGGCACCTGGGTGGCTCAGTGGGTTAAAGCCTCTGCCTTTAGTTCAGGTCATGATCCCAGGGTCCCGGGATCAAGCCCCACATCAGGCTCTCTGCTCGGCAGGGAGCCTGCTTCCTCCTCTCTCTCTGCCTGCCTCTCTGCCTACTTGTGATCTCTGTCTGTCAAATAAAATAAATAAAATCTTAAAAAAAAAACCAAAAACAAAACTACATGTCAAAGGACATCAACAACAGAGTAAAAAGCAATCCACAGGAGAAATATGTGTAAATCACATATCTGGTAAGGAATTAATATCTAAAATATGAATTAAAATATAGATAAAATATAAATATATAAAACAAGAATTTCTAACTTCTTAGAAATAAGAATTCCTAAAATGCAATACTAAAAAACAAATACCCGACTTCAAATATCGGCAAAGAAATCGAACAAAAATTTCTCTAAAGATAATAAAATGGCTAATAAGCACATGAAAAGGGTCAACATCACCAACCATGAAGGTAATGAAGTAATAAATGGAAATCAAAACCACAACGAATTACTTCATACTCACTAAGGTAACTATTACCAAAAAGACAGTACTCGTAAGGATGAGGAGCAACTGGAATCCTGGCACACTGCTGGTGGGAATGTAAAATGGGCAGGTGCTGTGGATGAGTCTGATGGTTCCTCAAAGAATTAAAAACAGACCTGCCACATAAACCAGCAATCCCAATCCCAGGCATATAACCAAGACAATGGCAAGCCTCCCTTCACAAAAACATGAACACAAATGTTCAGAGCAGCATTATTTGTAAATAGTTCAAAAATGAAGAAAACTCAAACGGTAAACATTCAATGCTAAACAGGTAAACAGACTGCAGAATATTAGTCAGCTATGAAAAGAAACGAAGTATCATTACATGCTAAAAACAAAGATGAACCTTGAAAAAACTCTGCTACGTGGAAGCAGTCCCAAAAGGCCACCTACCCTAGAAGGCCTAGAATAAACAAATCCATTGAGAAAGAAACTAGATACTGGTTTCTAGAGACTGGAAGGAGGGAAGAATGGAGTCCTCCCCACTAGTGGATAACAAAAATGGTTGGAATTAGGTACTGGTGATGGTTACACAATTGTGACTATACTAAAACCCACTGACTTGTATTCTTTATCAGGGTGAATTATATGATGTGTGAATTATATCTCAATAAAAAGCAAAATTAAATAAAATGTATAATTAAGAAAGAACAAGATTCAGTGACTTCTACCAGAAGCTGTTGAGACCGCAGCAGCCTCACCTGCTCGTAGATCTCGATGGCTTTCTGGTACTGCTCCAGCTGGGCAGCATACGCTGCCACTTTCAGCAGACACTTGTTAGCTGAACTGAAATCAAGAACCAGAGCAGATCAAATAACAATTCAACAGAAAAATTAAAAGGTATCCAGTACAACACCTTTATTTGGTACATACTCACAGAGTACAGTAAAGGTTTGTCTTTTATCGCACATAATAAAACCCATTTAATTATATTAAGAAAAACAGCACTTGCCTGTTGGATTCTTCCCCTTTGTAATAATCAGCTGATTGTTCATAATGTGCAATAGCCTGAAAAACACACATGCATTTTATTCAAACTACTTCTCAGAAGAGCTACAATTACACATTAAATTTGCATTGGTATTATTCCTAGATATACCTATTTCAACAGCACACCTTTCACAGCTGGCCTCCTTTATTTGGGGAAGACAAGAGAGCATGCACATCCAGAAGCCTGGTGAAAGAATACTTACCATCCATCAACATCTCTTCCTCTCTTCCCCCGAAGCAAATGCCCAGCTACATCATTTCCCCAGCCCCCAATGCAATTCCAGGTCATTGTGACCTGTTGTTTCCAACAGAATATAAAGGGCATGCTGTGAGCCTCTTCCAGGCTTGGCCTGTCCATCTAACTGTGCACCCTTCTCCAGGTCTCTTCCCCTCCCAGGAGCTAGAATGCCAATGACCAAGTCTGGAGTGATAGTGGAAGCCAAAAACTGAAGACAACAGAACTGCTGTCCGCCTGATTCCTAAATTACTACAAAGGGCAGAATATACTTCAACCACCATGTACCCACTGCTGCCAAACCCAGGACAGCTACACTGGATGGTTATTTTAGAGATATATGAAGCATTTTAGATGTACAGCTTACTACAACAGCACAGAATTTCCTTCTTAATACCTTAAGTGTCATCTAGAATAAGGTGTTGCCTTCAATCTAAAATGTGTGGTGCTAAATTAACAGTCAAGTGGCAAGGAAACAAGTTGCAGGCTGGAAAGCTAGAAACCCTGTGGCATAACATAGAGTGAAATCAAGCATATGACAACTCAGAAGGCAGAACACAAACACATCCCTACTGGAGCCAGAAACTCCAAGGGAAGCTCTATGGAGGCAAAGTTTAGTGAGAGAGAAGAACTCGGTAAAGAATTAGCTTGTTTGGGGGCGCCTGGGTGGGCTGAGTGGTTTAAGCCTTTGCCTTTGGCTCAGGTCATGATCTCAGGGTCCTGGGATCGAGTCCCGCATGGGGCTCTCTGCTCGGCAGGGAGCCTGCTTCCCTCTCACTCTCTCTGCCTGCCTCTCTGCCTACTTGTGATCTCTGTCTGTCAAATAATAAAAAAAAAAAAGTTAAAAAAAAAAAAAGAATTAGTTTGTAGGCAATTATAAAAGGAATAGGCAAAGTCCAGTGATAGCGCCTTGTAAGACTGGAAAGGCCAATGACCTCTATATCCCCAACAGCAAAACATAAGTTTGAACAACATTTTAAACTAGGTGTCTGACAAACCTTTCTGTAATTGCCCAAATTATAAATATTTTAGGTTTTGTGAGCCATACGATCTGTTGCAACAACTTAGCTCTCCTGCAGTGCCACAAAAACAGCATGTCTACGTTCCAAAAACTTTATCTGTAGACAATGAAATTTTGACTTCATGTGATTTTTGTGTCATGAACTGTTTTTTTTCCCCAACAGTGATTAAAAAATGTAAAACCTATTCTTTTTTTTTTTTTAAAGATTTTATTTGTTCATATGACAGAGAGATAGATCACAAGTAGGCAGAGAGGTAGACAGAGAGAGAGGGGGAAGCAGGCTCCCCACTGAGCAGAGAACCCAATGAGGGACTTGTTTCCAAGACCCTGAGATCATGACCTGAGCCGAAGGCAAAGGCTTAAACCACTGAGCCACCCAGGCGCCCCGTAAAACCTATTCTTTGTCAGAAAGAGAGAGAGCACAGGCAAGCAGAGTGGCAGGCAGAGGCAGAGGGAGAAGTCGTCTCCCTGCCAAGGAAAGAGCCCGATGTGGGACTCAATCCCAGGACACTGGGATTATGACCTGAGTGGAAGGCAGCTGCTTAACCGACTGAGCCACCGAGGCGTCCCTATAAAACCAATCTTAACTTGTGGGTGTACATAAACAGGTGGTGGGTCTATAGAGCTCTGCCTTAAATTTCAAGGTTTTCCCAGTAAGTCCTAAAGAGGAAGCTGGTATTATGCAAACACCAGTCTACAGGTGTTCCCTTCCCACTAAGCCCATAGCTTCAAGGAAGTCCGAAGTAATGACTTAAGAGGGAGGCACAAAGACAAACAACAAACCAAACAGGCTTAGGGAACCATGTTAAAGCTCTGGGTATGGCTCCTCAGAGCTGACTGGAAACAGACTTGGCCATAATGCCTCAGCCCCCACTTTCTGCAGGTACTAGTACAATGACCAACACCAAAAATGACTTGGTTTATAGAATTTGTTTACCTCTGTGGCCTCAGGATAAAGAGGCCACAGCCAATATTAGCCAAGTCTGGACTACAAAGCGCAATGACAGTGTGTGAAAAACTGACATTTCTGGGCTTATTTTTTTTTTTTTTAAAGATTTTGTTTACTTTGCAGAAATGTCTGTTCATGTCCTCTGCCCATTTCTTGATTGGATTGTTTGTTCTTTGGGTGTTGAGTTTGCTAAGTTCCTTATAGATTTTGGATATGACCCAGCAATTGCACTACTGGGTATTTACCCTAAAGATACAAACATAGTGATCCGAAGGGGCACGTGTACCCGAATGTTTATAGCAGCAATGTCTACAATAGCTAGACTATGGAAAGAACCTAGATGTCCATCAACAGATGAATGGATCAAGAAGATGTGGTATATATACACAATGGAATACTATGCAGCCATCAAAAGAAATGAAATCTTGCCATTTGCGACGACGTGGATGGAGCTAGAGCGTATCATGCTTAGTGAAATAAGTCAATCGGAGAAAGACAACTATCATATGATCTCCCTGATATGAGGACATGGAGAAGCAACATGGGGGGGGTAGGGGGATAGGAGAAGAATAAATGAAACAAGATGGGATTGGGAGGGAGACAAACCATAAATGACTCTTAATCTCACAAAACAAACTGGGGGTTGCTGGGGGGAGGTGGGATTGGGAGAGGGGGAGCGGGCTATGGACATTGGGGAGGGGAGGCGAACCATAAGAGACTATGTACTCTGAAAAACAACCTGAGGGTTTTGAAGGGTGAGGGGTGGGAGGTTGGGGCAACCTGAGGGTTTTGAAGGGTCAGGGGTGGGAGGTTGGGGGAACAGGTGGTAGGTAATGGGGAGGGCACGTTTTGCATGGAGCACTGGGTGTTGTGCAAAAAGAATGAATACTGTTACGCTGAAAAAATAAATAAAATGGAAAAAAAAAAGATTTTGTTTATTTATTTGATAGAGAGAGAGCACAAGTAAGCAGAGCAGCAGACAGAAGGGCAGGCAGAAGGAGAGAAGACACAGGTTTCCTGCTGAGCAGAGAGCCTGGTGCAGGGCTTGATCCAGACCCTGGGTTCATGACCCAAGCCGAAGCCTAACCGACTGAGCCACCCAGGCACCCTGACATTTCTGAGTTTAAACAATTATGGTTTGGGTCTTTTTGGACAGCCTACCCTAACTAATATGCTCCCCAAATAAATTTTCTGAGTATTACTTATAACAGAGGCAAAATTAGAAACAAGGTAAGTGGTTAAATATAATAGACTACTACCCTAAGATTAAGAATAATGATGGGGTGCTTGGGTGGTTCAGTTGATTAAGGGTCCAACTCCTGATATCAGCTCAGGCCTTGATCTCAGGGTTGTGAGTTCAAGCCCTGTGTTGGGCTCCATGTTGGGTGGGTGGAGCCTTCTGGAAAAAAAAAAAAAGATAAAGACAGATAGTATCAATATGGAAATTTCTTCATGAAATATTATATTAACAAAAATACATGAAGACACACTGTGGCCCTCTTTTTACAAATACATAAACACATATAGAAAATATCCGGGACAGATTCCTTTGGAGCATTTGTCAGAGCTGTCACATACACATGCCTGTGGGATGAACTGATCAATGTATTTATTCTCCCACGAAAATGGAAGCTCTGCGAGGGCAGGTTGTATGAGAGTTTCACTCGCCATTATGTCCCTGAGCCTAGCATGTCTATCACACAGTAGTGCTCAATAAATAGATGCTAAGTGAATGAAGGCAAGCTGCATTTCAAATGATGGCTCCCTTTACGTCTTTGGGGTGGTGGGGAGTGTCACTACTTATCTCTACAGTTCTTACAACACCAGAAATCAATGAACAGTGTTGGTTTGAACGGTCTGTAACTGCTGTTTTGGGGGTAAAAATAAATGGCCAAATGTGGACAATTTGGTTTAACCTTATAGTTTGTAAATAATGATACTGGTTCATCAAAATGTTATAACTGTAAACTATGGCTAGATTTATCATAGTAAAAAAGAAAACCAAAGCTTGGTTTTTAATAATTCTAATTAAAACAATAATCAAACTTTATGATATTCCCAAGTTTTGACAGAGGCTGTAGTTGAAAGAAAGCCTTACCTAGTGGCTTAACAGAGACGTTTCAGAGAAAAGAGGTTGTCACAGCTCATTTTTCGTTTTTTTTTGCGGGGGGAGCTTTAAAACAGAATTTCAGAGGTTGAAATTCAATTCATTCATTCAACAAGTATTTATTCACTCAGTGTTTTGCTTTACTATGTAAGCAAAAATATGTGGTTATGACAGGTCTCCTGCCTTTACAAAGCATGCAGTCAAGTGGAAGTAACATTATAAAGTAACACAGAAGGTTCAAAGTGCTGCAGATCATGACGGATATTTATGGGAGGTCCAAAGGAAACTCATGGTGGGGGGTGATAACTAAAAGGTTCCTGAGGTTTAAGAGTCAGTAACCTATAGCTCATTAAGCCATGTGCCCACATGGCTCTAGCAGTCTAACGTCCAGGCAAGTTTAGTCAATGGTGACAAGAAAAAACAGGCTAAGCAGAAGAGCTACTGTGCCACTGCATGGCAGTCAGCTAAAGCTTCGGCTGGCCAGGGGTGTCACTGGTTGTCATTAAGTGATTTGGTACTCGCACTGCCAGAGTTGGACAGTAAGTACCGGAGGGCATGTGGAACACTCAGCTACATGAATAGCTTCAAGGCTGCTGACCCACTCTGGGTAGCAAAGATAGCAGAAAGGCCTGATAGTGAAAAAAAATGAACAAGAAACCAAAGAACACACAAAGACAGTCGGTACTCAATGACTCCAAAACAAATGATGATGACACTGCTATATAGGAGCTAAAACTCTGACATACGCTATCCTCCTTTTAGAAAGAACAGAAATGCCAATGGTCTTCTGTCCCAGAGAAAGGCATGTAAATGTCACTGAAAACATCGTAAGATGAACACACATCCACTGTGGTTCCTATATACACAATTCCTCCAAAGACATGAGAATTTGGAAATATCCTCTCAGTAGGAAAACATCACCTCCATGATTTAGCCTCAAAGACCACAATTTTATACATAGAGTAAGTACATGATACCATTTGACAATGATATAGGAGTGTGTGAAAATAATGATAACAAATACAACGTGGTGACGACCTCCCACTTAATTCCCATGTAGCATGGAAAAATCTCCAAGACATACTGTCGAGTGAAAAAAAAAACTAAGTACATATTGATTGTATATTAGTACACAGGATGATATGTATAATCAAATATACACACACAAAACTAATATTATATATTTTCTATAGATAACACAGAAGAAAGCTTTTAAAGATATACACTGGAGTGGAAACAGTTGATTGCCACCTGAAAAGAGGTAACTGACTAGGTTATCAATGAGATTCATGATTAAAGGGATTTGTCTTAGTTAAAATATTTTGAATTTTAAAAACAATCATAAAGTAAAAGCATATCTCATATAGGGACACCTGGCTGTCTCAGTCATTGGGGCAACTCTTGATCTCAGGGTCCTGAGTTTGAGCCCTAGGTTGGGTGTAGAGATTACTTTAAAAAAAAGTCTTAAAAAAAAATTAGTATGTATTCAGTTAAAAAGCCAAGATGCAAAACTGTATGGTTAAGCCCATTTGTGTTATGTTAAAGGACACGTATTTATAATTTACACTTATATAGGAAACAACTAGAAAGATACACATCAATTCTTAACAATGGTTACTTCTGGGGCGCCTGGGTGGCTCAGTGAGTTAAGCCTCTGCCTTCAGCTCAGGTCACAGTCTCAGGGTCCTGGGATCGAGCTCCGCATCGGGTTCTCTGCTCAGCGGGGAGCCTGCTTCCCCCTCTCTCTCTGCCTGCCTCTCTGCCTACTTGTGATCTTTCTCTCCATCAAATAAATAAAATCTTAAAAAAAAAAAAAAGGTTACTTTTGGGAGGTTGGAATGGGGAAAGGGCACTTGTCTTTACATTAAATGCTTTTTACTGTTTGATTTTTTAGTCTATGAACATGTATGACTTTTATAATACATATATAAACTCTGTTCATTCCTCACTCTGTAGGGAGAACATCATAATGGAAAAAAACACATTAACCCATTTTGTGACCCCATCTGATGGTTCTGCTTTAGATGATCCTAAGCCCCATGACTCTGCCACATGCAACATCGTCCCAAATAAAATGAACTATGATCCCACACAAGTACTTCCCACTCTGCCCTTCCTGCTTCATTTGGACTAGACACACCCAGATGTGAAGTAGTGTGATAAGAAACCATGAATTGAATGTATCAGGCATCTGACACCTTAGAAAGAATTCCTCGAAGTCAGCTTTCTCCACATAGCTAGTATACATGTGCAGGGCTACAACCTTAATCTTCCATTTACTGCATTTCAAAGGTCCTGTAAATCCCATGGCTATTAGCTTCATGAAGGCACCAACCTTCTCCTCCATAGGCTGTGGAGAATACTTGGTAGTAGAAAGCTTATTTGTGGTGTGACACTTCCTACTCCACTGAACATCTGCCCAGGAATCAGTTCTGATCCACCACATTCTAGGGACTGGCTCTTCTGAGGACACTGGAAAGTACCAGACAGAGACCTGCCCTACTATCCCTGTGTAGAAGATACAGGTACCAATCGGCTGCATACTGGAACCCACTGGGAAATAGTAATCTGGTTCCTAAGGAGTTGCAACAGCAATACCATGTTCCTCTACAACTGTTTTTTTCTGGGTAAGGGCGGGGGGCTTCCAGAGTCCCCGTGGCCCCCACCCTTTGCCTACGTTGTCCTTTCACCAGTGGGTGCCTGGCAACAGCCTCACAGGTCATCTTTGGACGTCCACACCTGGTTTAGAATTTTAAAGTGTAGTGAAATTTACCAGGCACAAATAGACCTTTCCCATTAGAAATCTGCTTGCTATTTCTTACAATTTCAAAGACCATGATAAATATCAAAAGTAGAGCACAGTCACCAATAGCAACACCACACATAACAATAAATACAAAACCAGCTTGTTATCCTGTTATTTAAGTAGCCCACCAAAGGAACTGCAATAATATTCCTTCCTGGGGAATCTGGTAAATATCACGATGCTGGAAAATATATGAATCCTGAAATGAGAAACAAGACCCTCTAGGACTGCGGTCCTCATCAGTGTCCTAAAGCAAATGCAATTTCCAAGTCATAAGAAGAGTGTACTTTGTAGATAGATTTAAACGGTCTTCAGATGGGATCAATTCTTTTAGAACATATACCCCTAGATAGGACCTAACATGAACTTGTCACAGGCACACCTACACAGTAACAAACAGTATTAAATCATGTTCTCGAGGGGCTGAAACAGAAATGGATCACAGTTCCCCTGGGTCATTTAAAAGCCCATTTAGGGGCGCCTGAGTGATTCAGCTGTTTAAGTGTCCAGCTCATGGTTTGGGCTCAGGTCATGATCTGATGGGTCATGGAATAAGATTGAGCCCTGAGTCAGGCTCTGCACTCAGTGAGGAATCTGCTTGAAGATTCTGTTTCTCTCGCTCTCCCTTTGCCCCTCCCCCTGCTCGCGCGCTCTCTATCTCTCTCTCTCTCTGGCACACACGCACACACACACGTGCACACTCTCTCTTTAAATGACTAAATATTAAGAAAATTTTTCTAAAAAGCCCATTTAAAGAGGACCCATTTATTATTGTTTAATTCATAAAATCAAATAAATGTGAATCTTTGAAACTCCACACTTTGTTGTTCACTAAAGAAATCAGAGAACATATAACAGCTTGTATTAACAGGGAAAAAAATCATTTGTAGTAAATGAAATGTAAGGTGCCTTACGTTATATATATACAACTGATTTTTCAAACAATATATATAACTGATAATATAACTGATTTTTCAAACTTAAACTTCAAGCACCAAGCAAAGGCAATAATGTTTCTAAACTGGTGGCTCAGTCAGTTAAGTGTCTGCCTTGGGTTCAGGTCATGATAGGGGAGGGGTGAGGGAGGGTTTCTGCTATGCAGGAAGCCTACTTCTCTCTCCCTTTGCCAGCTGCTTCCCCTGCTTGTGCTTGCTTTCTCTCAATATCTGTCAAGTAAGTAAAATCTTAAAAAATAAATAAATAAATAAACACAGGAGCCCAAATATCAGGGAACACCACAAGGTAACCCTGCATGTGCTGAGTAATACTCTTAAATTGCTTTTAAAAGGGCATAGCACATCAGCGAAGGGAGATGCCACCTGCTGGCCAACTCATAGAATGGCAGGAAAACCATCCGGGCATTAGAAGCTGCCATGACAAATCAAAATTTTTTTTTTAAAAGAAGGAAAACAAGAGTATGCTATAGATCATTTTATCCACTCTGATTTTTATGGAGACCCATGTGTGAAGTGGTTGCCTGAAAACATTCCTGGCAGCAGAGGCAGCACAGTGCTGTGGGCTCCTGACTCAGAGTTCCTTCCAGACCATGCTGGGCAAGGAGCCGACAATGCAACCTCTGCTAGAAAGACGCTCTGCATGACTGCTGTCCCCGCAAGATGATTCAACCTCAATAAAGATATTGAGCCCTTCAAGACACCCTGACCAAAAAAATATCCCAGCCACACCAGACACATCTTCTTTCTGTTCATTATCAATTCTGCACCAGGGAGCAAAGAAGGGTTCAGGTTTGGGTCTCCTCACCCTCTCGAGAGTCTGCAGACAGCTTCCCCAATGAAAAGGGGCACATGCAACACACTCAGTGGCCCTGATTTAGTCACAAGCAAAGTATTCTTAGAAAACCATGGCATATTATGACAAAAAATGGCCAAATCATGAATTCTGTGTAAAAGTCAGTGAATTTTGTGCTGCACAGCTACAAGGTAGTGCTTAGCATGAAGTCAGAGGGCAAAGGTTAACAATGCCAATCCAACTTTAGCAGTAAGAGACAACTCCCTGCACCAAGATTCTATGTGCTTTGGTAAGTACGCTGCTATGGCAGAGATGGGTGCATTATCTGCTTACTTATCAGAGTTCTGGGCTCTTGGGATACATTAGTAAACCAGAGGCAAAGCTCTGTGCAGATACAGGCACCCACTCTAGTGTAGGGAAAGATGATGAATAACAGGAATGATGAGCAAGCATTTGTAGCATATGATGTAAGGCAGTAAGTGTGCTACAAAAAAAGAAAAAGCTAAGGTGGGGGAGGTGTCTGGGTATGTATTCGTGACAGGCCAGGGTTCCAATTTTAACTAGGTGGTCATGATAAGTCTCATGGAAAAGGTAACAAATGAGCAAAAATTTGAAGGACAAGTGGGAGTTAGCCATGTAGGCATCTGTGGAAAAGCCCCACAGAGGAAATAGCAGTACAAAGGTCTTGAGATAGGAGCTCATCTGGCATGTGTGAAGATCAGCAAAGAGGCCATGGTGGCCACAGCATGGTATAGCGTGGGGGAGAAGGGTGAGGCAGAGCAAGAGGAAAGTTCAGACAAGTACAAGGGTGAAGTGGTAGATCAGTGGGGCCTCAGAGTCCATCTCCAAGGCTATTCCTCTGGGTGAAGAGGAGGCAACATCAGGTTGTAAGCAGTAGAGACACAATCTGATGTACTTTTGACAAGGATTGCTCTGGCAATCCTTACACTGGGGTAGAGGATCACTATTATTGACAGTATCAAAACCAGTGTAATATATACGAAATTACCATTTCGTATCAGGAGGAAATTTCTTATGTTGGCAACAGCTTGCTAACTTGCTAACGTATTACACCTACCCTCTTGATGGTCCCCTGGAATTTTGGTCAACATGCTATTTGTCAGTATAAAGCCCCCATTCCCTAAGAAAATGCAGAGAAACAGAAGAGGGTGAATCCAAAAGAAGGGGTAATGAGGACCCTATGCCCAGGACTCAGAACTCCAGCAGGAAGAGAAGGGAGGCCAATTTGGAGGCTCTTTGCAGAGATCCAGGGAAAGCTGACAGCAAGGTAGTGAGAGGTGCCCAGACGTGGGAGCATGGAGGACACCACCAGAGAAATCGCCTTTAGGCTGGATGTACAGAAAAGGAGAAGGCAAGGATGCCTATGGTTCGGAGGGGAACATCATGGTGGGGTATCAGAATTCTGACTCAGACACACTGGGTTGGAGGTGATGGTCACAGACAGGAGGGTAGAATCTGAGGTGTAGAGAGAGGTGCAGACTGCAGATGGACTTGCGAGCCATTGGCATACAGATGATCTGTAAAGCTTTGATGCTGAGTGCACAGAGAGTACCAAGGGAGCAATGTGGAGTGAGGGAAGACAAGGAGTCAACCCTGGGTGCCCCACACTAGAGGGTGGGGAGAAGAGAAGGCACCATTAGGCACCTGTGCGAGAGGCTGAGAGAAACCATGAGACAAAAGAGAGGAAGAGTGACACCTGTCTGATGCCAGAGCAGGCTCAAGGAGTGCTCTGACTATTCAGATAGGACACAACTGTACTCCCAAGCACATGCCTGGTGCTCAGCAGCCTGGCAGGAACAACCAATGGACTCCACTACTGTTTGTCCTTCTCACTCACACCTCCTGTCTTCCTTCTACAGTACTTAGGACAGTGTTACACAAACATATGTCTCCAGAACTGCGGCTGCCTCTGGAGTCTGACAAATGTCTTCCTCTTGCCGAGGTACCTTGAGCCCTGCCAGCCATCTCCTGACTAAGAAGACAGTATGAAACAGGAGGAAGCTGCATGCTGGGGCCAGCTTTGCCTCAGCTCCGCTGGTTCCAACCTAAGTGGTTCCAGGCAGTGCAGTCCTTCCAAGTCCGAACTCCCACACCCATAAAGGGACCTCTGTGTTGTAAAGCTGGCAAACAGTTAAATCCACAGCATGCCAGCAGGAACAGAGCCTGGGAAACACTGGTGCTCAGTAAGCATTTTCTCCTGCCTCTCTTCTTTTGCTACTATAAACCAGAGCTCAGCAAACCAGACCAGGTGTGGCCAACCGGGCATTCAGCATCCTTCCTCCTCCAGGGCAGGGCCTGAATATAAAGGTGTGAAGATGCCTATAGTCCTGAAGCTTCCTTCACAGGTCCACAGAGGCCTTGGTGACTAAGAGAAAGACTTGTGCTAACACCACCATCCTGACATGAGTCATCCAGAGCAGAGATAACAGGAAGGCCTGGTAAACCTTACCTGGCTCTCAGGGGCCATGTGCTCACCCCAGTAGAGGCCCATCTAGTCTTCAGTCTGTCAGACCCCCCCACCCTCCATATGAAGCCATCTCCATCTCAATGGAGCTGTACCACTTAACTCTGCTGGAAGGGAGAGGGCTCCCCGAGTCATGCCATCCACCTGCCTCGTACCCAGCTGTGGAGGAACTGTGCCCTGGCTTACCTTCTCAATGTCTACCAGTTCAGTCTCATAGATCTCTGCAATGGTGATGTGGTGCTTGGCTGCGATTGTAAACCTTCCCTGGGGGAAAAAAACCAAAAATACAGAGTCACGTTCTGCTTTTACCATTTTGAATGCCAATCCCTTTGGGAAGCAAAAAACAACGACAAAAGTACAACTATAAGCCATCTCCAGGATTCCACCCCATAGCCGCTCAAGCAAGGCAGTGTCTTACCATGTCTGTGTAAATGTCGATGGCTGCATTTAAGCAGTTGATAGCCTCTGAAGCGAAGGCATTTAAGAAAAACAATGAAAAATCCATTCAGTCAAAGAGGGTTCTGGGGAGCCTATCTTCCTGGCTGTTACTAGAATGTTAAAGAGGTTGCATTTGCTGTGGATGGTGGGCAGGTGAGTTAGTAAAAAGCAAGCAGAAATCACACACAAGGCCAGACCCCTCAGTATGGTCAGTCCCCAGCAGGGGTAACTGCAGCTGGCCTGGGACTGGCTCAGGACTCTCAACTTGACAGTGAAGACTCCAGCCAGGGCCAAGACTACATTAAAAAGCAGACAAAACCATGTGGGCTGTCATCAACACTGATCAGCTCTAGTTGCTAAAACATAAATGTAAAAGCATTCTTCAAATGCTTTTAAATGAAAAAAAAAATCATTTTTCAAATGATATCATCTATCTATATATAGATATATATATCTATATATATTTCAAATGATCTATCTATATATAGATAGACATACATCTATATGTATATATAGATATCTATATATAAAGATAGATATAGATATATGTCTATCTATATATAAATAGATAGATAGATATATGATATATATGAATTCTAGAAAACGGTCCTTCATAAGGAAGATCATTTCAATAGATTTGATTCTTCATGCAGCCAAAATCGAAAGCACTTCGAAATACCTGTTCAAACAACTCAAAGTCAACATTTCATACAGCATTAAAAGACGCTAACTTTTGGTATATTGATACATGCAAAAAGAAGGGAAAAAATCTAGTGATACTGCTAATAAATTCTATTAATTTTCTGAAACACTGAGCCAACAAATTTCCTGTCACAAAATGGTGGTCTTTAGAAGGCTGACATATGGGTGACAGCTCCAAATTTATTGCTTTTGCTTTAAAGGAGGTAGCAAAGAGAAAAGGCCTGACTGAAGCATTAGAAAGGCGCACAGATTAACAAAATTAAAAGCAACTTCCTCCCAAGCTATATTAAGAAATGTGGTTTATTATATCTTTAAAAATACAGAAAAATAATCTACCCACAATGCCACTCAAACCCAGTGCTAGTATTTTGATCCACTTTTCCTTTCAGTGTTTTCTGGATGCATTTCTATGTGCACACATTTCTTCATAAATTTGAGATCTCAATTCTCATGTGGTTCTTTGGTTACCATGTAGATATCTACCAGCTCATTGAAGAAGCTCTGAATCCAGGGACTTTATTAATGCCTGCATCGTATTCTAGAATACTGATGCATTATAATTTTACCATTCTATCCGTGCTGTTCATTTAGGCCATGTCCAGTTTTTAACATGTGGAAACAGAATGTGATTAATCTTTATACAAAAGCCCTGGAAGCAGCTTCATTCTCAATTATATACTCATAGTAAAAGTTGGGATTTCTGTGTTAAAATGCACTGCTAACAGAGAAAAATGAGACTCCACAGCTACTAGTGCATGTGCTATAGGAAGAAGTTAGTGCTTTTAATCACTAAGTGTATACTCTTAACTAGAAAAGAAATAATATTTGCAAAATTCTGCCACTTTAAATACGCAAGTTCATTCTTTCTTCAAAACCAGTACTTTGAAAAACACTCCTCAAAAAGTCAGATGAATATTATGTGAATAAGTTGTTTTTACCTATCAGATATTATAATCTCCCATTAACTGAATCTTAAAATGCACCAGGTATGTAGGAGTGAGGGACCATTCCTTTTCTTTACTGAGTAATAATATATTCATAAAGTTAAATGGCATTTAAGAAAACAGTGCTGTCAACTAATTAGCCAGGACAAATTGAACATAATTTCTAGTCATAAAACCTCAAAATGATTATGGAAAAATTCCTAAAATTACTAAAATGTCTATTATCCCAAAGCACAAAAATTTATTTTTCCCAGGACTCCAAGGTCAAGCAGCATACCCTGTGAGAAAGGTCCCTGACATTGACCCTATGGATCTAGTTACGCAGAGATGGAGGTTCATCTTACCTTGAGGGTCTGCCTTCTTGTAAGCATTGCCAGCATCCACAAAGCTGGTGGCAGAGTCATGCTTGCTCTGAAGCTGCATATGGAGCTTGGCTGCCTGACAAAATGCATTTCCTGCAGCTGAAGAAGACAAGTCACTACAATTAATCACAGAGAAACAGGTGTTCCTGGGGTGGTCTGTGCTCTTAAGTACTGGACCTACCCCTGGAAAAGTTCTTTGTCACTGAAAAGCAGCATTTCAGTCAGAAGCACATGTAATGTAGTCAAGTGCAACTCAGATATGTGTAAAGAAACTAGAGCCAAGTTGAATGGTGACAAAGTATCTCTCAGCCCCAGGAAACCTCCAAGTGGCACCTGGGCAACAGGTCTCCATTTAGTACCAGAGCCAGTCCTGTTCAACTCCAGCATATACTGAACACTGACCAGGGCTTCAGGCTACAGGTGTTTAAAGAAAGGTAAAACACTGAGGTCAGGGATACTTATTTGCTCATCTTTTTTCTCACAGTGTCCAATGGACTTGGCTGTCACTGTTGAAGAAAGCGCTAATGGAACCTTCTCAGACAAAGTAAGTATCTCAAAGAGTGAAAATTAGGCCCACAATTTCAAAACTCAAAGTTTCCTTAAGTTATAACAAAATCTGACTGAACTTCATATGAGGTTTAACATGTTTTTTTCTGCCAGTTAGTGTGAAAACTTGCGCATTCCTTGTGGGATGATGGATGGGTTTGGTTAGGTGCAGTCCAGGTTTCTGCAGGGACAAGACATAATGTGAAAGGTTTATACAAAGAATTTTTTCAGAAAACGTTTTGATCAGGGACTGTAGATACTTAGTGGCAGAAAAGAATGAGGGAAGGAATGCCTAGTCACAGGAGTCACATGAACAAGGAACAAACGCTTGAAGGCAAGAAAAAGCTCGGAACAGAGGCCACTGATAAGCCCACACTAGCTGCAGGAGGGATGAACACAGCGGGCAGGGGAGATGAAGGCTGAAAATGCTATGGGGACAATTCTGGAAGGCTTTAATGCCTTAATGCCAGCACAAGGAACCTGGACAACGATGAGCCCCCAGTGTCATGAAGTTCCTGGCTCAGAGAGAACCACCACAGACTGGGAAGCACAAGGCCTGTGGGGTCACAGCTCAGTGTGGTCTGGAATAGGGAAGTCAGCACTTACAGGAATAGATGGGAAAGAGATCCCTCCACTAGGAAAAACATGATGATGAACATCATAAGACCTTTTGGTACTTAAAAAAATATTGTTAGTCATTTCAAAAAGATTCAGAAAAGTACAGAAAATTGTGACATACACCAAAAAACCCATTGCTGGTATTAAGAAATAAAGCATTCAATTCCACAAAGCTTTGGCTATCATCCCTTATTCTGACTCCTCTTCCAGAGGTAACCACACAATTCCTACTCAGGTTTCTGGACTTCCACCTGAGGGAAAAGAAAAGAATCAGTACAGACTCCTGATTCAGCCTGCCCAGGCTCAACACTGGCTCTGGACAGAGAAAAAGAGTGCCCAGGCAGTGTTGAAAATCTCAGACATCAGCATGGCATAGGCACTGAGCAATCAGAGAGGAAGTGGCCCCCCACTGGAGTGGGGCTGGGGAATTCTTGCCCACCATGCTTTAACCCTTAAACTGATGAATCATGAGGTTGGCGGTCCCACAGGAGGGGTTGCCAGGGGAGTAGGCAGGCACATGTGGCAGCAGCTAACTGAATGGCAGCTCTGATGGGCTCTGCCTCAGGAGAGTGTAGTAATAGCTTGGGCCTCCCAAGTAAAGTGCTTCCAACAGATTGACTCCTATTATGCATACACTGGCCAATCTCATCAGTACATGCAAATCTATCCTTAGACCATACCTTTATACGATACAAAAAAATACAAATGGTGAGACAATGCTCTTTTCTCCTCTACTGTTTTCAATATAAGTCAGGTGTAAGTACATTTTGAAAACATAACATATCCTTTTAACCTAAAACTGAATCTATAAGTGAATTTTACTCAGAAAGGGCCTTTCATTCAGATTCTTATATTTCTACAGCAATTTCTTCACTGAAATGCTCTTAAAGTGTCATCCCAATGGGTAAATCAACACAGTATACACCCTAAGCTTATACAATATTAGAGTCCATTATATCTCAATAAAGATAGGGGGAAAAAGCAGATGGGGAAAAGATTTGCATAGAGGGCAACGCCCCTACTTTAGATCATAGCAGGTGCAAGCCAGGACCAGAGACTCAGTCCCTGTTCTAGCTGAAGGCTGGCTCCATTTTCATTACAGAAAGACCCTATCACAGAGACATAACAAGCCCCTTTTTTATAGTAGGGGACAAGTTTGTTTCTCAAATCACTCTTAGAAAGAGCCATCTTTTCTCAGACCAATAAAATAATTCCACTATTTTGGAATTGATTTTATTACGTGTAATTTCACTGGATAGAAAGCATTATGTTAAAAAGTAACAATAAATCTGTTGGAGATTATAGAAATAACACTCACTGTCACATTTCTCAATGTAACCTCAATCAGCTACCACAGAGCTCCTCCCACAGTAAGAAATTCTCAACCAATGTTTAGGTAAAAAAACAAACAAACAAACAAACAACAAAAACAGGTTTTGTTCACTTAGATCAAGGTTCTTTTCTCCCAGGCCACAGTTTCACACCAGTTATTCCAGCAAGCACACCTGTCTCAGCCAACAGGAGGAATGCAGACAGTTATTTCTTCTTTCAAGATGATTTTAAAGTTACTTGCCTGTAAAGCAAACAAAAACAAAAACAAAAACAAAACAAAAACAAAAAAAACACACCAAAAACTTTATACATACCACTCCAATTTTTAGCCATCTTGAACATATTTGCAGCTCTGGTATACATTTCACAAGCCTCTTCTATTTTTGTGTTTCCTCTGAGAAAAATTTAAAAATGAGGTTAAGTTTTCCTACAGCAACCATCCACATCTCTACTTCTCCCTCCCTCAAATAATAAGCATTTAAATGCTCATTTACTATGCGCCAGACAAGTAAAGAATCTTAGCTGCTCGCTCAAAGGGTACACATTTATTATTCCTGTTTTCTAAATGAGGAAACTGAGGCATACAAAAGTAAAGTAAATACCCCAATACCACACAGCAAGGATGCCACAGAACTGAGACTCAAATACAGATCTGGCTCATCTCAGAGCCAGAGTTGTTGTTTTTTTTTTTTTTTTTTCATTTTATTTATTTTTTCAGTGTAACAGTATTCATTCTTTTTGCACAACACCCAGTGCTCCATGCAAAATGTGCCCTCCCCATTACCCACCACCTGTTCCCCCAACCTCCCACCCCTGACCCTTCAAAACCCTCAGGTTGCCCCAACCTCCCACCCCTCACCCTTCAAAACCCTCAGGCTGTTTTTCAGAGTACATAGTCTCTTATGGTTCGCCTCCCCTCCCCAATGTCCATAGCCCACTCCCCCTCTCCCAATCCCACCTCCCCCCAGCAACCCCCAGTTTGTTTTGTGAGATTAAGAGTCATTTATGGTTTGTCTCCCTCCCAATCCCATCTTGTTTCATTTACTCTTCTCCTATCCCCCTACCCCCCCATGTTGCTTCTCCATGTCCTCATATCAGGGAGATCATATGATAGTTGTCTTTCTCCGATTGACTTATTTCACTAAGCATGATACGCTCTAGTTCCATCCACGTCGTCGCAAATGGCATGATTTCATTTCTTTTGATGGCTGCATAGTATTCCATTGTGTATATATACCACATCTTCTTGATCCATTCATCTGTTGATGGACATCTAGGTTCTTTCCATAGTCTGGCTATTGTAGACATTGCTGCTATAAACATTCGGGTACACGTGCCCCTTCGGATCACTATGTTTGTATCTTTAGGGTAAATACCCAGTAGTGCAATTGCTGGGTCATAGGGTAGTTCTATTTTCAACATTTTGAGGAACCTCCATGCTGTTTTCCAGAGTGGTTGCACCAGCTTGCATTCCCACCAACAGTGGAGGAGGGTTCCCCTTTCTCCACATCCTCGCCAGCATCTGTCATTTCCTGACTTGTTAATTTTAGCCATTCTGACTGGTGTGAGGTGATATCTCATTGTGGTTTTGATTTGTATTTCCCTGATGCCGAGTGACGTGGAGCACTTTTTCATGTGTCTGTTGGCCATCTGGATGTCTTCTTTGCAGAAATGTCTGTTCATGTCCTCTGCCCATTTCTTGATTGGATTGTTCGTTCTTTGGGTGTTGAGTTTGCTAAGTTCCTTATAGATTTTGGATACTAGCCCTTTATCTGATATGTCGTTTGCAAATATCTTCTCCCTTTCTGTAAGTTGTCTTTTGGTTTTGTTAACCGTTTCCTTTGCTGTGCAAAAGCTTTTGATCTTGATGAAATCCCAATAGTTCATTTTTGCCCTTGCTTCCCTTGCCTTTGCCGTTGTTCCTAGGAAGATGTTGCTACGGTTGAGGTCGAAGAGGTTGCTGCCTGCATTCTCCTCAAGGATTTTGATGGATTCCTTTCTCACATTGAGGTCCTTCATCCATTTGGAGTCTATTTTCGTGTGTGGTGTAAGGAAGTGGTCCCATTTCGTTTTTCTGCATGTGGCTGTCCAATTTTCCCAGCACCATTTATTGAAGAGGCTGTCTTTTTTCCATTGGACATTCTTTCCTGCTTTGTCGAAGATTAGTTGACCATAGAGTTGAGGGTCGATTTCTGGGCTCTCTATTCTGTTCCACTGATCTATGTGTCTGTTTTTGTGCCAGTACCATGCTGTCTTGATGATGACAGCTTTGTAATAGAGCTTGAAGTCCGGAATTGTGATGCCACCAACTTTGGCTTTGTTCTTCAATATTCCTTTGGCTATTCGAGGTCTTTTCTGGTTCCATATAAATTTTAGGATTATTTGTTCCATTTCTTTGGAAAAAATGGATGGTATTTTGATAGGGATTGCATTAAATGTGTAGATTGCTTTAGGTAGCATAGACATTTTCACAATATTTATTCTTCCAATCGAGGAGCATGGAACATTTTTCCATTTTTTTGTGTCTTCCTCAATTTCTTTCATGAGTACTTTATAATTTTCTGTGTATAGATTCTTAGCCTCTTTGGTTAGGTTTATTCCTAGGTATCTTATAGTTTTGGGTACAATTGTAAATGGGATTGACTCCTTAATTTCTCTTTCTTCAGTCTTGTTGTTGGTGTACAGAAATGCAACTGATTTCTGTGCATTGATTTTATATCCTGACACTTTACTGAATTCCTGGACAAGTTCTAGCAGTTTTGGAGTGGAGTCTTTTGGGTTTTCCACATATAGTATCATATCATCTGCAAAGAGTGATAGTTTGACTTCTTCTTTACCAATTTGGATGCCTTTAATTTCTTTTTGTTGTCTGATTGCTGAGGCTAGGACTTCTAGTACTATGTTGAATAGCAGTGGTGATAATGGACATCCCTGCCGTGTTCCTGACCTTAACGGAAAAGCTTTCAGTTTTTCTCCATTGAGAATGATATTTGCGGTGGGTTTTTCATAGATGGCTTTGATAATATTGAGGTATGTGCCCTCTATCCCCACACTTTGAAGAGTTTTGATCAGGAAGGGATGCTGTACTTTGTCAAATGCTTTTTCAGCATCTATTGAGAGTATCATATGGTTCTTGTTCTTTCTTTTATTAATGTGTTCTATCACATTGATTGATTTGCGGATGTTGAACCAACCCTGCAGCCCTGGAATAAATCCCACTTGATCGTGGTGAATAATCCTTTTAATGTACTGTTGAATCCTATTGGCTAGTATTTTGGCGAGAATTTTTGCGTCTGTGTTCATCAAGGATATTGGTCTGTAGTTCTCTTTTTTGGTGGGATCCTTGTCTGGTTTTGGGATCAAGGTGATGCTGGCCTCATAAAATGAGTTTGGAAGTTTTCCTTCCGTTTCTATTTTTTGGAACAGTTTCAAGAGAATAGGAATTAGTTCTTCTTTAAATGTTTGGTAGAATTCCCCTGGGAAGCCGTCTGGCCCTGGGCTTTTGTTTGTTTGGAGATTTTTGATGACTGTTTCAATCTCCTTACTGGTTATGGGCCTGTTCAGGTTTTCTATTTCTTCCTGGTTCAGTTGTGGTAGTTTATATGTCTCTAGGAATGCATCCATTTCTTCCAGATTGTCCAATTTGTTGGCGTAGAGTTGCTCATAGTATGTTCTTATAATTGTCTGTATTTCTTTGGTGTTAGTTGTGATCTCTCCTCTTTCATTCATGATTTTATTGATTTGGGTCCTTTCTCTTTTCTTTTTGATGAGTCTGGCCAGGGGTTTATCAATCTTATTGATTCTTTCAAAGAACCACCTCCTAGTTTCATTGATTTTTTCTATTGTTTTTTTGGTTTCTATTTCATTGATTTCTGCTCTGATCTTTATGATTTCTCTTCTCCTGCTGGGTTTAGGGTTTCTTTCTTGTTCTTTCTCCAGCTCCTTTACGTGTAGGGTTAGGTTGTGTACTTGAGACCTTTCTTGTTTCTTGAGAAAGGCTTGTACTGCTATATATTTTCCTCTCAGGACTGCCTTTGCTGTGTCCCACAGATTTTGAACTGTTGTGTTTTCATTATCATTTGTTTCCATGAATTTTTTCAATTCTTCTTTAATTTCCTGGTTAACCCATTCATTCTTTAGAAGGATGCTGTTTAGTCTCCATGGATTTGGGTTCTTTCCAGCTTTCCTCTTGTGATTGAGTTCTAGCTTCAGAGCATTGTGGTCTGAAAATATGCAGGGAATAATCCTAATCTTTTGATACCGGTTGAGACCTGATTTGTGACCTAGGATGTGATCTATTCTGGAGAAGGTTCCATGTGCACTAGAGAAGAATGTGTATTCTGTTGCTTTGGGAGGAAATGTTCTGAATATATCTGTGATGTCCATCTGGTCCAGTGTGTCATTTAAGGCCTTTATTTCCTTGTTGATCTTTTGCTTGGATGATCTGTCCATTTCAGTGAGGGGAGTGTTCAAGTCCCCTACTATTATTGTATTATTATTGATGTGTTTCTTTGATTTTGTTATTAATTGGTTGATATAGTTGGCTGCTCCCACGTTAGGGGCATAGATATTTAAAATTGTTAGATCTTCTTGTTGGACAGACCCTTTGAGTAGGATATAGTGTCCTTCCTCATCTCTTATTATAGTCTTTGGCTTAAAATCTAATTGATCTGATATAAGGATTGCCACCCCAGCTTTCTTCTGATGCCCATTAGCATGGTAAATTGTTTTCCACCCCCTCACTTTAAATCTGGAGGTGTCTTCGCGTCTAAAATGAGTTTCTTGTAGGCAACATACTGATGGGTTTTGTTTTTTTATCCATTCTGATACCCTGTGTCTTTTGATTGGGGCATTTAGCCCATTAACATTCAGGGTAACTCTTGAGAGATATGAATTTAGTGCCATTAGTAGCCTGTAAGGTGACTGTTACTGTATATTGTCTCTGTACCTTTCTGATCTACTACTTTTAGGCTCTCTCTTTGCTTAGAGGACCCCTTTCAATATTTCCTGGAGAGCTGGTTTGGTGTTTGCAAATTCTTTCAGTTTTTGTTTGTCCTGGAAGCTTTTGATCTCTCCTTCTATTTTCAATGATAGCCTAGCTGGATAGAGTATTCTTGGCTGCATGTTTTTCTCGTTGAGTGCTCTGAATATATCATGCCAGCTCTTTCTGGCCTGCCAGGTCTCTGTGGATAAGTCTGCCGCCAATCTAATATTTTTACCATTGTATGTTACAGACTTCTTTTCTCGGGCTGCTTTCAGGATTTTCTCTTTGTCACTAAGACTTGTCAATTTTACTATTAGGTGACGGGGTGTGGACCTATTCTTGTTGACTTTGAGGGGGGTTCTCTGCATCTCCTGGATTTTGATGCTTGTTCCCTTTGCCATATTAGGGAAATTCTCTCCAATGATTCTCTCCAATAGACCTTCTGCTCCCCTCTCTGTTTCTTCTTCTGGAATCCCAATTATTCTAATGTTGTTTCGTCTTATGGTGTCACTTATCTCTCGAATTCTCCCCTCATGGTCCAGTAGCTGTTTGTCCCTCTTTTGCTCGGCTTCCTTATTCTCTGTCATTTGGTCTTCTATATCACTAATTCTTTCTTCTGCCTCATTTATCCTAGCAGTGAGAGCCTCCATTTTTGACTGCACCTCATTAATAGCTTTTTTGATTTCAACTTGGTTAGATTTTAGTTCTTTAATTTCTCCAGAAAGGGCTTTAATATCTCCAGAGAGGGTTTCTCTAATATCTTCCATGCCTTTTTCGAGCCCGGCTAGAATGTTCAGAATCGTCATTCTGAACTCTTGATCTGACATATTACCAATGTCTGTGTTGATTAGGTCCCTAGCCTTCGGTACTGTCTCTTGTTCTTTTGTCTGTGGTGATTTTTTCCGCCTTGTCATTTTGTCCAGATAAGAGGATATGAAGGAGCAAATAAACTACTAAAAGGGTGGCAAAGACCCCGGAAAAATGCGCTGTAACCAAATCAGAAGAGACCCCAAATTGTGGGGGGGAGAAAGGGGATAAAAACAGCTTCTGAAAAAAAAAAGAAGAAAAAAAAAGAAAGAAAAAAATTTAAAAAATAAAACAAATAAAAAATATAAAAAAGAAAGAAAAAATATATATATTTAGATGAACTAGTCAAAAAATGTTAAAAAAGAAAAGGGTAAAAGTTTAAAAAAAATTTAGCAGAAGAAGAAAAAAGAAAAAAGAAAAAAAAATTGAAGTAGCCGCAAGACTAAAGAATCATGGGGAGAAAGCCATGAGTTCCGTGCTTTGCTTTCTCCTCCTCTGGAATTGCTCTGCTGTCTTAGGAATTGAATCTGCTTTCTCCTTGATAGATGAACTTCGTCCTGGCTGGATATTTTGTTGATCTTCTGGGGGAGGGGCCTGTTGTAGTGACTCTCAAGTGTCTTTGCCCGAGGCGGGATTGCACCGCCCTTACCGGCGGCCGGACTAAGTAATCGGCTCGGGTTCGCTTTTGGGAGCTTCTGTTCCCTGAACGCTTTCCGTAGAGTTCCGGAGGACGGGAATGAAAATGGCGGCCTCCCAGTCTCCGGCCCGGAGGAGCCGAGAGCCTGGGGCCCCACTCCTCAGTGCGCCCCCAGAGGACAGCACCCAATCACTCCCGTATCCCCAGCCTCTAGCCGCGCTCCGAGCTCACCCAGCCCGCGACCAGTTCAAGGTAACCCCGAGCTGAGAGTTTAGTCCTCGAGAGCCAGAGTTTTTAATCAGAGTTTTTCCATGTATGGAAATTTAAGTTTTAGGTCAACTGGAGAAATAAGAAGTACAATATTCACAAAAGATTAAAATTTGAAGATTAAAGACATTGTTTACCCTGTTTTTTAAGAGTTTAGCACTATGTTTATCCAGACTTTAAAAACAAAAATGAAAACCTGAAGCCATGCTTTTTGGCTGCAACATTATCACCTCTGGCAGGAGAAAAGCTCTTCTCCAACATGGAAGGGCCTCAGTGTCCAGCCCATCATCCCATGTGGAAATGCATTTTATAACATCCTGAGAGAAGGAAACTCTACTGCTGCTTGAATACATACTGTTACGGAAAGTTCTCCACTAGACAGATGATTCCACTGAGGGACAGCTTTAGCTGTCAGACATGTCTTCTTACACAAAGGCAAAAATAATCCTCTGTAACTTGCACCAGAGTTTTCTAATTCAGGCTTCGTTCTTCCTATGCTAAACTAGACCCTTTTATAATGATGTTTCTCTACCTTGTCTATCCACACTATAAACATAAATAACCAAAGAATGAACACAAAACACCATATGCAGTGAGGAATTCAGAGTGGTTTAAGGACACAAGGACTAAAAGAAAGGGGAAATCAAGGCTGACCCTTGGAGAGTGGGCACAATATGAATAACAGTGAGCACATATGCATATGTCAGAAACTCAAAGAAGGTCTGAGCTCTAGCAGAGGGCCATAGACAATTCTGTGTCAGTACGCCTCCAGTGCAGTACACTGACTCCAGTGTGACTCACACCTTAGGCGGTAACTACTAATTGTCTTGCCCAAGCTAATTCTTTAACTTCTCTGGGCCTCAAGTTTTTGCATGTGTAAACAGCAGATAACAGAATCTCTACTTGTGGGTCATTATAAAGATCAATGGAAATAATCCATATATAGTGGCCGCTGCAGGGCTTGACCCAGAGTCCGTACTCAATCAAGATGATTATTATAATTAGGTGCAGGTACTGAAGGCATAAAGACTTTTGGGCATATTTGTATAAATAAGGGACATGCCTGTCTGCTAAGGGACTTATATCTGGAATGTGTAATGAACTCTTACAACTCAATAAAAAAAGAAATGACTTAATAATTAAAAAAAATAGGCAAAGGATCTGATTAGACAATTCCTCAAAGAAGATACACAAACAGCCAATAAGCACATGAAAAGTTATTCAACATCATTAGTCATCAGGGAAATGCAAATAAAAACCACAAATGAGATCCCATTTCACACCTGCGAGGATGGCTAGAATCAAAAAACAGATAATAACAAATGTTAGGGAGGATGTAAAGAAATTGAAACCCTCCAATACTGTTGGTACAAATGTAAAATGCTGCAGCTACATTTAGTTAGTTGCTCAAAAGGTTAAACGTAGAGTTACTATATGACCCAGTGGTACACACCCAAGAGAAATAAAAAGACTATGCCCATACAAAAACTTGTATACAAACATTCACCCTAGCATTATTCATAACTGCCAAAAAGTGGGAACAACCTAAATGTCCATCAACAGATGAGAAGATAAAAAAATGTGGTATATGCACACAATGGAATATTGGACAATAAAAAGAAATGAAGTACTCTAATGCTCTAATGCAGATAAGCCTTGAAAGCATTATGTTAAATGAAAGAAGCCATGAGCATATTATAAGATATCATTTCAGAGTAAGCAAATCTATAGAGACAGAAAACAGATTAGTGATTGCCTAGAGTTTGGGAAAAAAATGGGCAGGGGCAAGGATAGTAGAGTTTCTTTTGGTGGCGATGAGAATGTTCTAAAATTGGATTATGATGGATGCACAGCTTTGTGACTATGGTAAAAACTATTGAACTGGACACTTTAAATGGATGAATTATATAGTATTTACTATATATAAAGCTGTACCACTCTATTCCTTACCCCACACACAAAAAAAGAAAAAAAAAAACCTTTGGGGGCTATGTCACACAGTGAATGACAGGATGGCGACAAGCCACACCAAAAATATATTGTCAGAATTAGCAAAGCTTTCTTTCAATCACACCCTTATATATTAAACAACAACAACAAAACAATTAGCTAATTACCGCAATGGAAAATTCCTAAGTTTTTGATCTTAGCCATCCATAACTCCCTGGAGCTAACAAAGGCTTACCACTTTCTTGTCTTATTTTTCTAAAGTGTACCAGGAATCTTACACTGTAATTATAGTTCAATCATTCTTATTAAAGGTTTCCAAATAAAACTAGCTTAATTAAAATGTACTTTACCCTATTATTTTTGGAGACAGATTCAGCTAGGAATAATAGAACGCCTATGTTATGCTAGGTTTTATGCTGGATATTTCCACATATGTTATGTCATTTCCATCATTATTACAATCAGAGTGAAAGATGCCAAATCCATTTGACAGAAGAGAAAATTCTATCTGCGTGTGCCTGGCTCAGGTCATGATCCAGGGGTCTTGGGATTGAGCCCTGGTTTTAGGATTGAGGCCCTCGTCAGGCTCCCTGCTTAGTGGGGAGCCTGCTTCTCCTCATTCTGCTTATGTTCTCTCTCAAATAAATAAAACTAAAAAAAGAAAAAACAAAACTATATCTGGAGGTCAATGGCTCACCCAAGGTCATCTAGCCAAGGTCAGTGGTGGAGCTGAACCTGATGTCAAGTTCAGTGATCATTATAAAAATAATGAATATATTTTTATAAAAACTAAAGACATTCGCCTCTCCTCACCTCTCCTAAAACAGAATCATGAGAAGATATTCATTTTATAAGCACTAGAAAAACTCACTTGTCATAAACAAAACATAACTTTAACAATTTATGAAGAAATGTACTTCTGAAATCATTCCAAATGCCTTACTGTGTTCTATTCATGTGAAAGTTAACGTTTCTGAATTTTAAGGACAAATACTCAGAACTTATGTTCAAATAATTCAAATAGTTGTTATTCAAAGCCTCCATAAGTGAGGTATAAGATCCTTGAAAAGAGAAGTAAGTTCTAAGAGGGAATCTACATTATAAAGTTATAATAAATATGAGTACGGGCACTGAACTGACATTAAGAGAAGCTAAACTGGGCCATACTTAACTATTTGGGGAGATTATGCTACCACGAACTTAAAGAAAACACCTTCTGCACTACAAAAGGAAACTGACCAGCCCTAAGAACTACCACTGCCACCACCATCACCTCTACCACCACCATCACCACCCCACCCATGCAGCCTCAGCTGACTCCACCAACTCTCAATTTCAGGCGCAAGGCAGACTCCCTTCCCTTCTTGACATTGCTTATTCAGGACACATTCACTGAGATCAGTGTCAGAAAACACTAAGAAAAAAAGAAGTTCTCACCCATAAAGAGATCAGAATACTCAGGAAAAAATATTTAACTTCAGGGCTTGGAAAAGATCTGAATGCCCATCCCACCTCCCATGTTCCACTGAAGAAACATGGTGAGAGCCCCAACATGTCCCACCAGGAGCCAGTGAACCACAGAGCTGTGCCTTGAGCCCAGCCTGCAAGTCCCTCCCTCTCTTCACAATCCCACCCTGTCTGTTCCAATTCAGATGCTGCGGGGCATGGGGAGGAGAATCCAGCCTAGGAAACTATAGTCCATTATTTCAAAGAACTCCCATAACATCTAAATGCAGATCAGTCATTGATTTTTTTAAAAACCAATTAATCCTTAAATAATCTAAAATCTTGATTTTTCCTCATCTTGAATAAGAACTATTTTTGGAGCACTACAAAACACTGGCAATCAAAGTACATGCTCTTCTAGGACTGTGGGTGGTAAGAGAGGGATGTTAAAGTAGCATCATGGGGACTACCAGCACACACATCATGAGATGTACCCAGAAGAAAAGGAGGCAACTACTGAGGGAGAAGTAAAGTTGCTTCTAAAATCACAGAGTAGCAGAGAAGAAATATAAAAACGACACTGACAGTGCTGTTTCAATGTGAAAGCAGAACTGAGACAAAATTCGACTCTATTATAATCGAAGTATCCTGAATGGATGTCAAACTACATCAGAGGACTGCAAACAGAGATAACTTTTCCGAGTGCCTGGGACCCATGGGGCAAAACCCCACCAACTAGGACATACTTTCACTATTTGTGAGCGACATTACTTTAGCCCTTAGGCTGACTCTGAGGACAGGGACCAAAACAGGACCTGGCACACAGGTCTCAATAACAATGATGACCATTCAGGATCTGGGTGGAAGAAACTACCCACATTACATTTTTTTGGAAGTTTTCCCATTTATCATCCAAACTTTTAAAACAAACACAAAAAGTATCCAGAAAGGAGAGAAAAATTCAAACTCTGTTTAAAATATCTCCACCATTAACAGAAATGCTATTTCCCTACTCACAACACTTCTGACACCAAACATGTAGGTTTCCCACATCTAATTCTCCAGTTCTCTGCAGGCACCAACTAGGTGTCTTACAATTCAATTTAACTGTGACACTACCCAGAGTCAATGCAAACCCAACAGATAAGGGGCCAGTCCCACAAGACTGCCCCTACTTCAGACAGCATTCTCAAGTAGTGGGTACTCAAGGTACTCACATCTCTAACTTGACTAAAAACGAGGAGTTCCCACAACCCCCTCCTGAAATATGATTAATTTTCAAGAACTCACAGAACTCGGGAAAATATTTTCTTAAGATCACAAATGATGTAACTCAGAAACAGCTAATGGAAGAGATGCACAGGGCAAGGTATATTGGAAGGCGAACAAGGAGCATCCACACCCAATCCAGGGGCACCACCTCCTAACACCTCCATATGTTCACCACCCCAGAAGCTCCCTGAACCCACCATTTAGGGTTCTGGGAAGATTCTTCACTACACAGGCATGACTGATTAAATCACTGACCACTGGTGATTTATTCAATCCCCAACCCTTCTTCTCTCCTGGGAATGTTTGGGGGTGGGGCTGAAAGTTCCAACCCTCTAATCATATGGTTGGCTCCTCTGAGGACCAGCCTTCATTCTGAAGCCACCTAGGGCCCCAACAACAGTCACCTCATTAGCAAAAACTTCAGTAATGTTGAAAGGGGTTTATTATGATACAGAAGATCCTTCTCTCACTCTTACCACTGAGGATCCCACAAGCACTTTACAAATTTTGTGCCAGGAACCAAGGATGAAGAACAAATATACATTTCTTATTACATCACAACATCACAGCCACTGGAGCAGTAGAACTAGGGAAATGCAAGGAAAACTTGGCTAGAGGTGGTGGCCTCCAGAAGAAGTGGCTTCTGGGAGAGGCAGAGGCAGCTCCATGGAAGCTTGGTAGTGAAGGGAAAGAAAATCAGTGATAGAAATAAACTAAGAGTCCTGTGAAACAAAGGAGTATCACAGTACCAAGAGTCACACCAAACCCCTAGCACCCCTCCCTAACACTTTTCATTAAAAAAAAAAAAAAGTCCTTAATGTTATCTATGGAAGAGAGAATTTAAACTAAGAAACCTGTGAAAGCACCCACCCTTCATCTCCCATTACAGAAACACACGCTATTATGATCCCAAGAAAATCCAAGACACTCTAAACAGAAGGCAAGCAGCATCCATACAAAACTACCATGTAAGAAGTAAGAATAAAACCTTTGCAACTGACAAAAATGTTCCCCAAAACTATCACAAAGCAGACAAAAACAATTCCATACAATTTAAAGATTATTAAACAAATACTTATAGATATGAAACTACATCACAGGTCAAAAACTTAAAACTCAGAATGCAAGAGCATGCAGGGGACCAGAATATGCCACCCCAAAATACACCACTTTGGCATAAAGACTATTTTGAGCTGGAGGAAAATGAGAATAGCAGATCTAGAAAGACACCTTCTCAGAGCTTCCCCATCTGACTAAACGCAGAAATTTCTAAGAAATGAGGACTGCCATAATCCCTTCTCTTGGGAAAGTTTTATGGTCATTAAGCAGATGGAAAGTTCATACGGAAATGAGCCTGCACAAACAAACGTTAATCCTTTGTTTTCCAGTTTGTCATCCTTAGAAGCCTAAAACCTTGGTCCTGACACTTCTCTACAAATATTTTGTTCTTTGTTAAGGCACTATAAGACCAGTTCTTTTTTTTTTTTTTTTTTAAGATTTTATTTATTTGTCAGAGAGAGCGCGCATGAGAGAGCGAGCACAGGCAGACAGAGTGGCAGGCAAAGGCAGACGGAGAAGCAGGCTCCCTGCTGAGCAAGGAGCCCAATGTGGGACTCCATACCAGGACGCTGAGATCAAGCCCAGTTCTAATTACCCCTCTGAGTTACTCATTGCTACCTGTGTTCAATAAACTACTTTTTCTTGTTAGTTTGTCTGGAGAACCTAGGAGAGTAGAGAACAAAGGTGAAGTTCTTCCTTCCCTACATGCACACACAAAAAATAAAACCATGAACTCCTATTTCAAATTCTAGAAGGAAAGAAAGAAAAAGACCAAGTCATCTCAGAAGTAAAGTCTTATCTAGAACATACCTATGGGGAGAACAAATTCTATTAACACTGAGAAGAATGAAAACAGCCAAGAGCATGGAAGTGAAATAAGGGAAGGAAATGGATTCAAGAAAAAGTGACAGGATAAAAGTAATACCTGAAAATGGGAGTAAAACAAAAGAAAATATTGAAATAATATTTAAAACTCTAATTTCAGAAAATTTTATAGAAACAAAATAAGATGTGAATCTAAATACTGAAAGGGTCTGTCATGTACTAAGAAAACTGACCCAGTCAAACACATCTAGTAAGTCTATTAGTTTTTTTTTTAAGATTTTTAAAAAAGACTTTATTTATTTATTTGACACAGAGAGAGATCACAAGGAGGCAGAGAGGCGGGGGAGGGGGAGCAGGCTCCCCACTGAGCAGAGATCTGGATGTGGGCTCTATTCCAGGACCCTGAGATCATGACCTGAGCCAAAGGCAGAGGCTTAACCCACTGAGCCACCCACGTACCCCAAGACTATTAGATTTTATAAATCAAGAAAATCTTTAGGCTTCCAGGCAAAGTCACTTACAAAATTAAGAAAATCGGGTTAGCTTGACTTAGACTTCAACACCAACATACAAAGCAAGACAACATACAAAGCAAGATGACTGGGGAACAACATTTTTGAAGAAACTCAAGGGAAGAAAAGATCACACAGCCAGCCAAGCCAACGAATAAATACTACTGATGGAAGCAAGGACTTAAGGAATACCATTCTGGCTTCCAACTATGAAGATGACTAAGGAACATCAGTGAAAAGGCTGGTGGTGGGGGCACTGAATATGTTTTACTACAGATCAAAGAGAAGAGAAAAAAATGTAGTGACAGGATAGAAAAATAAAATGGAGACATCTGTTCCAATAAAGTATAAATAACTGAACTCTGTCCTTCCACACATATACTCTGGACAAAGGGAAAATTTTAGAATAAGCTCAAGGACTGGCACATAGGTAAAGGGTGTTTTCCACATCAAACAAATACTAAATGCCTACCAGAGCTAAGGGCATTAAAAAAGATTCATAGTATAAAGGTTACCAGTAGAACAAAAATACAAAATACAAAATCCATCCCCCCAAAAATGCACAGAAAAGAGATCACATGGGGGTGCCTGGGTGGCTCAGTTGTTGGGTGTCTGCCTTTGTCTCGGCTTGGGTCAAGATCCCAGAGTCCTGGGATCAAGTCCAGCATCTGGGTTCCGGCTGGGCAGGGAGCCTGCTTCTCCCTCTCCCACTTTCCCTGCATATGTTCTCTCCCTGCTATCTCTCTCTCTCTCTCTGTCAAATAAATAAATAAAATCTTAAAAAAAAAAAAAGATCACCTAAAGAAAGAAAATAAAAGCATCATACATAATCAGTACAAAGACATAATAAATATAACAAAGAAGGATGACAGATTTAAAAACCAATTATATACCAGTCATATAAACAATGTAAATGGACTGAAGGTTTTTAGATTTGCTCGTAAAACAAAAGCCAACTGCGTGCTCAATAGGAGAGACACAACTAAAATAAAGCTATTCTGAAAAGGCTTAAGATTAAAGAGATGGTCAAAAGTATACCACATATATCTACCAACTTTTTTTTAATTTGTTGCAACAACAAATAACCCTCAAACCTTCAAAGGCTTCTCACTCACTTTACCTGTAACTGCAGGCCAGTTCTGCTTGTTCTTTCTCCAAGTGTCATCTCTCTATTCTGGCATGTAGCCCTATCTGGAGTACTCTTTTTTTCTTTCTTTTTCCTTTTTGTTTTTAAAACAAAACAAAACAAAAACAGGGCAGAAGCAAGAGATGACCCCTGCAGCTTCCGCTCAAGTAGAGTGTGCATCCCCCTTCCACACACTCCCTCAAAGTCAGTCATGGGCCAGAGAATACTCAATGGGGAGGGGAAGTGTACTCTGCCCAGGGCCAGGCAGCACAGGTCACATGGCAGCAGGCTGAATGTATAATCCTCTTATATAATACAGTCCTCAAGCAGGCAAATGCAAATAATAAGAAAGCAAGGGTTGCTACTCCAGTATTAGACAAGGCAGAATTTGGGCTCAAAAATACTAAATGAAAGAAAGAAATTCACTTGCTAATGCTAAAAATACAATTCATAACAAAATTATATTAATTGTGAACATCTACTTACCAAAATATAAATAGCCACCTTTATAAACCAGAAACTACAAGAAATGCAAGACAGACAGAAATGCACTTATAAAAGGAGATATGACCATACCCCTTTTAGTTCAAGAAAGTTAAGTGGACAACAAATAAACAGATGTGAAAGGCCTGACAACATAATCAAATCAGGGATCTCTATCAAGGCATACACTCCAATAGGAGAACATCTGCCTTCTTTGCAAGTGTGCAAGGGCCATTCATAAACACCAATCATATACCAGGGGCAAAGAAAACCTTAGTAAGTTCTCTGATTATAATGAAAGAAAACTAGAAATCACAACCCCTCCACCTCGAACACAACCCATAAACCCTTGGGTTAAAGAGGAAACAAATTACAATTAAAAACACTATGTATCAAAATGGGGGGGGATACAATTTAAAACATTAATACCGTTTTAAAGGAAAATTCATCCATGAATATTCAGATCCATATAAATACAATAATGAAAATATTGAAAGAAATACCATATTCCATTCACCCCAAAAAAGCCAGAGGGAAAAATGGAAGAAAGCAATGGAGGTAAAAGCAGAAAACAGGAAAGTAATAAAATCCATAAGTCAAAAATATTAGTTGTTTGGAGGAAAAAGATCAAAAGAATCAAGAAAGAAGGGTAAATGCAAAAACACAGAAGTGACAGAGGGAAGAAACTACTGAACTAAAGAACGTTCAAAAGAATCCGTTTAAGGGTTCACTTAAATCTTCAAAACCACAGCATGAGGTTAAAAGGAAAATCTCTACATTATTTTTATGAGGCACCTATAACATTGATACTTCAACCTGATGGGCTATACACAAAAGAACCATAAAGAAAATAATTCAAAAGAAAAGAATTAAAAACAGAACTGAATAGCACATTAAAAAATATAAATTATATCATGATCCAGAGGGGCTATTCAAGGAATGCCAGAGCAGTTTAATATGAGAACATCCATTCATTAAAATATTAGTAACTAAGGAGAAAAATCATGTTTGTCTCCACAGATACTAAAGAGGCCTTCAAAATATAAGCTTGGGACACCTGGGTGGCTCAGTTGGTTAAGAGTCTTCAGCTCAGGTAATGATCTCAGAATCCTTGGATCAAGCCCCAAGTCAGGCTCTTTGCTCAGCAGGGAGTCTGCTTCTCCCTCACCCTCTGCCTCTCCACACCCCTCATGCTCTCTCTCTCCCTCTGTCTCAAATAAATCTTTTTTAAAATATAACTCTTCAATCTTTAATGAAAACACTCATTAAAACAGAAGTTGACAGAGACTTCCTTATCATGAATATGTACTTTAAGCCAGAAAGTAATGATCTGTTAGTTATTTCGATTATAATTAAATTACCGTTACTTATAATAAGTCCATTTAAATACAGAAATGGTTAGCATTCTGAAATTCTACTTCTAGCATTTCCTTACTGTGAACCCTAAGTGTTAGTCACTGAAAATGCTTTACAGGTACAAAAGCTTTACTGACCTTACCATCTAATCAAATGAACACAAAGTGAAGCATAAGAACAGATAGCAAAGTCTACCAGAACTTGGATGATCCTGTGTCCTGGCTGGAGGGACAGACACCCTTAGCTTACACCCATCTTCCTGGCATCTCAAAAACATCCCAGTTTGGACAACCTACTCATGGCCACTATGTAACTCACGGAAACAGGGAACCATTGGAAAAAAAAATTAAAAGTAGAATTACAATTTAATTTAAAAAATTAAATTGTAAAATTAAAATTTAAAAAAATTTTAAAAATTAAAAAAATAAAAAAATTAAAAGAATTACAATTTAAATATGTTATTCATATATAAACGTTAATATTCAGAGATTGACAGTTAACTAAGTAAAATCAAGAGGTAAGAGAGAAAATACAAGGCCATGAAACTATTCATCATTTTTAGCAGAGTCAATAGATACTATCTAAAATTAGTAAATCAGGAAGTAGAAGTATTCCAAAATTATTTAGAATTACAGTGGTAACCATCAGAGAAATTAAAAGGAAATTAAAAATCATTACTTCTTGGGAGTATCATTCTTCTTTAGGAGAGAGGAGACTCGGGGAATACTTTACTTTTTAACTGGAACTTCTCCATGGTCCTTGCATTCTTCTCACATATGTAGTAGCTACTACATTTATAGTAAACACATATTTAAGTAAAACATAGACGGAAGTGACATGAACTCCCCTTCACTTTGTTGCCTTTGCTCTTGAAAACTAAACAAAAGTAAAAGAAAAAAAAATCAGCATGGTAGGAGGATTCACATTCTCTCCACCAATATCCACCAAGTGCCTACTGCATGACACACGTCGAGTGAGGTGTGGGGTGAGAGCAATGACAGAGGACAGACTCCCCAGGAGCTTACATTCTGGAGTTACACACCACCATGGGTCCTCCCTACCTCTTCTAAACAAGTGCACCTCACAGAGCTCACAACAATGAGAGAACAGATGGTGAACACTGCAAATGCAAACAGAATAAGGCCAATCTAGAAAGATTTTATCATTTGATATACAAACTATAACTTGGCACTAAAACTAGAAAATAAAATCAAAAAAACCAAAACACCCCCCCCTTTTTTTTTAAAGAGGAGTGGTGGGGAGGGACAGGGGGAGAGGGAAGAAGAAAATCTCAAGCAGGTTCCACACTCAGCAAGGAGCCTGACTCAGGGCTCAATCCCATCACCCTGAGATCATGACCTGAGCCAAAACCAAGAGTTGGTTGCTTAACCCACTGAGCCATCCAGGTGCCCCTAATGCTTTACAAATGCTATCATATGTCTTTACCACATTTTGGCAAAACTTAAAAATAGTCTTTGTAGAAATAAAGCTGAGTGAAGAATACTCATAATTAATGGCCTACAATATTTAAGAAATATTCCCAATTTTCTTTACTTTTTTTTTTAAGATTTTATTTATTTATTTGACAGATCACAAGCAGACAGAGAGGCAGGGGGTGCGGGGTGGCGGGGTGGGGCAGGCCTCCTGCTGAGCAGAGAGCCAGATGCGGGGCTGGATCCCAGGACCTTGAGATCATGACCTGAGCCAAAGGCAGAGGCTTAACCCAGTGAGCCACCCAGTTGCCCGAAATATCCCCAATTTCAAAAATAGCTAAGAAATTATGGACTCATAATTGCATCAAGATAACCCAATAGGGTCTTTCATTAAATTTGACACTGCCAAATTCATGGCTCTTTACAAGCTTTATGGCTGGGCAACATCCCAAAGTGAAAGACAGCATTAGCCATGCAGAACATCTTCCAATTGTCATTCTTAAGCAGCCACTGTCTGTGATGTGCACTGTGCAGGCTATCCCCAATCTGGCCTCCTATTAACAAGGAAAAGACAGTAAGAGAGACCTTAGTAATTCAAAACTACTTTACGTCACACTCAGGTCAGTTTAAGATCTTACTGGCAGTTCATTAAGATTCTATAATTGAATTTGAAATTAACTATAAAATTCCATAGCTCATGCCTGGGAACAAATGAAACGAAAACACTGCTCTTTTGGTGGTAGTTTTGTTATATTGTGCTAAGCTCTTCAGAAATAGTAAATTTTAATTAAATACTACAGCTATAAAAACACACCACTAACTGGCAGTCAAGGAGAAAAGCAGAACATGCATAATAGGTATTTTGTGATGGCTGCATCCCTCAGTGGTTCGCTAACATCTTGGAGACAAGAATGGGACTTGTTGTGCCTTTTACACAGAATACATGATTGACCTTTCCTCAGGAATATACAATGTGTATTTTCATCTAACCTTACTGAAAGCAACAAAGAAGAGAAAAAGAATAGTACTGAGAATACAGTATTGCCATAAAACCTGTGTGGGTGGTGGATAAACAGGGCGTGAAGAAGATAAGCTCCTAATACATTTTTATCTGCAGTTTGGATTATGAGCATGAGTCCATACAAGGTACGGCACAATATGCTGAGCACCTTCTAATAGCTGCCATGTCTTCAGAACTGCATCACCTGCCCCCTTTAAACCACTAACTGGTCAGCTCTTAACTACATTGGGCTTGGATGATACTCATGATACACATCAGTTATGTATGTTCCGTTAATTCAGGAGTCTCACACAGGGAGATGGATTACACTGTGGTTTCAAGAAAGGATGACAAGTAGATGGGAAATTTCTACATCAAAGGAAGGGTGGCAGGGTGGACTAACATGTGCTCCAGCCTAGAAGGATGAGGAGAGGTACAAATGATGCCAAATATATTGGAAGATTCTAAACATCTAAAACTGATACTTCCTACTGTTACTGACAGAGAAACTAGGCCTGGAGTTCAGCTTCAAGTAATTATATACCACTAAAACTCATAGGACCCTGAGTACTCTTCTTCCCTAAACTTTCCTGGAGCCAACTATCACTGAAAATAACACACTTCCCTATAGGATAAATAAACTTACATGGTACAAAGCTCTTTCAAATCTTTAATTAAAAGACCAAAGACCTAGTCCTAAAGGTCTTTGGCTCTCAAATTCTGGCAGTCACTTAATCTGTCTGGCTCTTTGCTTCCTTGGTAAGTAGTGGCTGACAATTTTGATGAATATGCTAATTAATATTTCATAATCACCATCTCCAATGGTTCTAAATGTTTTACAAGCATACACTCACTCAACCCTCACTTAAAGATATACTATTATTACCCCTTTTTATAACAGACAAAACTAATGCACATAGAGGCTAAGTACCTTGTCCCCCCAACCCCCCATCCAAAAGCTAAGACAATCAACTGGCCTGCCATATCCAGGCCTAGGATGAAGTTACTTTTGTGCAAACTGACTGTAAAGGGCGAAGGTTAAAGTCTTCCTATACCTTCTCTCAATGAAACAGGTGATCAACAATCAAGGAGAAAAGAGATGCTTGTTTATAAACAAAAGTCTTTTTAAAATCCTTTTAGGATTACTGGCTCAAGACTTGGCCCAATTTCATAAAAACAATAAACATGACACCTCTTCACAAAAAGGAAGGTTCCCCTGAGACCAGTATCAAGTGCTGTAAAGTTTTCCTCTGCCAATTATAGATTCTCTTCCAGGGAAGTACATTCTGACTTGAAATCTTCTGTGACATTAAGATCACCTCTAGGCAGGAGGTGCTAGGACATTAAATTTTATATGAATATATTTTAAATGTTTTGGGAATCACAATAAGGAGCTATTGTTTGGTGTTAGCATCAAGTATTAGCAGTGCTCCTTAAGTGTAACAGCATATATCAGGGTAACTTTTAAAGGGGAAACAGTGCTCCTTAAGTATCACCATATATCCGGGTAACTTTTAAAGGGGGGAACTTGTGATTAATTGCTATGTTTGGAACTACAAATCCTATGAGAAATTTAGAAACCAGCTAGGATAAATGCCCTTTGAGAGGTTCCTAAGGATAGTAACCCTTACCTTTACGCATCTTTGCATCCTACTACAATGCACTGCATGAAACCTGCATCTAAGCATTTCCTGGGGATGTATCCCCAATGGTAGTGTTTTATTATAATCAAAAGAATGCTGATAGCAAAACAAGCAGATTCCAAACTGAATTTAGTACAGAAATAAAACTGTCTAATAATGCAACGATTAAGTACTGGTCCTTCTCAAAAATAAAAATATGCTCTTGCTCGGCAGATCTTTCACTTTCAAAAAGAAAAACAACAACAAAAACCACCAGGAAATTTCAGCCTCTCTAATCTAAACAGCTGAATCATTCACATATTTAACCGCCCAGAACCGTCAGTACAAGCTCTGCTTTTTGCTCAGTCTGAATTTAAGACCTTCCCTAGGAGAACACGGGAGAATTACAGAAAATTAACGGGATTCCCAAAAGACACCTACTTAGACAGGAGCTGCGTTATCCTTAATCAAACAGCAGGCCCGGGCAAACCCATCAATCTCTGCTGAAGTAAAAATACTACGCTGAGGAAACGTATTCGTTCTCCAACGAACGTTTATTAAATATCTACTTGGCGAAAGGCAAACCCGCACACGATCTCTGGAATGGGGGCGCCGCGCCAATCTGCTCCGCCGCGGGGCCCACCGCCCAGCCAGATGCGCCCAGATGCAAGGGTCAGGCGCAGGGACGGGGGGTGGGGGGGGGTCCCCGGACCCGCCCCTCCGGCTGCCCCTGGGCTCGCCTCCCACCAACACCGGTCTCCTAGCGATGCAGCTTCAACCGTGGCGGAGTGAACAAGTCTGTCCCGCAACCGCGGCGATAGCACCCTCCAGGCGAGGCCGTGGGACACCCCCCCACCAACGCAAGGGTAACACCAGGCAGGTGGGGGCGTGGAGGGCGTGGGGGCCCTCTGGGGACCCCAGGGGCTGTCTGGACCGTGTGTGGGGGCTGAGGGACCCCGAGAGATTCTGGAGGTTCCAGGAGGTACGGGGGTGAGGTCTGGGGACCCAAGGGGATCTCTGGAGGGAGCGCGGGGGTTCTGAGAGCCCCCGGGGCATTCTTGGAGGGGGGTGCTTCTAGGAGGCCCTAAGGCTTAGGAGCTGTCCGGAAGATGCAGGGGAAATGAGGACCCACAGGCGTCTCAGGGGAGAAAGAGAATTCAACAGGACGCGCTTGGGGGCGGCTGGCTGGGGAGGGGGCGCGCGACGGAAACCCCCCTCAGGGCACTCGCAGTCTGGCGCTCACCCAAACAGCCCTCGGAGGAAGGAGTGGGAGGCTTTGACTCGCTTTTCGGCCTCCGCCATCAGCTGCACTGCCTCACGCTCCTTCCCCGCGTTGTCCATGTCGCCCGCTGCCGCCGCTACAACCTCCTCAGCCGGCTCCGACTCGCCTTCCGCGCCTTCGCCCTTCTCTCCCACAGGCGGGGAGCGCTGGCGAGGCGCGCAAGGCCTATCGGGACTTGTAGTGCCGAGTCCGGTTCTGAAGGCGGGGATGTGGGAGGCATCAACTACATTTCCCAGAAGGCCGCAGAGCGGGGCGGGATGGGGATCTGAGCTGGCAGACTGCCGGCGCCGGGGATTTCGGGGCGAGAGGCGTGACTCTCCGTAGGGGTCTTAGTCCAAGGTGAACTTTAATCTTTTAAGTATGCGGGGGAAATGGAAGATGACGCGTGGCTGTCTAGTAGGGATAACCTCAAACACGCAGTGTCACGTTGGTTCAGGAATCCCTTGCTCACCGCGACTGACATCTGGCGAAGGGATGGACGAGGAAACGGGGGATAACAGATTGGAACGTTCAGCCTACGCCAAGTTCTGCAGGAGGGAATCTAACGCAGCCACTGAAAGCAAATTCATTAACCATGTGATGCCCATCCACCCACCCACCCACCAGCAACAGCTGGCAGAAAGAGCCATTTTTATCTCCAGAGCAAGGCGTTGAAGAATTTATCATTTTCCCCAATATAAACTCAGAGTTATTTTTCAGTCTCTCCATGTTACAACTTAATGTCGGTCTTCTCTTCCTTGGTTATAAATAAGTTGCATTTAGGCTATATATGCATAATCCACTCTTAATTGACTGAAGTATTTCCCATGATTGGGAGGCTTTGAGCTCTCTTATTCTTTACATGGTGCTGGCCGTAGAGGCTGAGTCTCCTGGGGCACAATGTGGCCTGCCCAGAGGACTTCTAATTTCATAGCAGAAGTATCCATAGATAGATGCTATCATGTGCCAAAAACTTCCAGGCCTGTCCTGGAGGGAGTGGCTATTTTTGTTTTGTTTTGTTTTTGTTTTATACAAAATCTAGACCATTTACATTTGGCAATGCTAAAGCAGTGGTGGTGAAACAAGAAAATCACTGCCAAATGAGAACTTGTGACAATGTCAAACTATTAATAAATACACTGTGGGCACTGGCACATGAAATATATCTAAGAAAATGAGGCTGTCTTCAGAGATCAAGGCAACAAAGGCCAAACTCCTAGAAAGATAACTAAAGCATATGTTGCAGAGTCCATACATTGAAGGCACTCTAGAGATGGAAGGAAGTGTCAGATCTTCAGGCAGAATTTATTTACTAAATGCAGTATTCTAACTTCAAAAACCTAATTTGTGTTCTTTTGTAGCAGTATTGGAGAATAATGAGGCAGGAAATTAGAAGTGTCAGTAAATGTAGGATTAAAGAGAAAAACTGCAAAATCAGACATAAGCATTTGAAAAGCAGAGCAGTCCACGGGGATTTCATGGAGTGGGCCCAACTCAAAAGCTCTTAAGTGCAGCATCAATATGTTGATTTAAGCAGCTCCCAAAGCTGGCCCAAAGTAAAGGATGTTCAAAAATACTGATCCCTAAGTTGCTAGCTTTTTAAATCAGGATCTCCTGAGGTTGGGGACTAGGAAATGTACATTTTAAAAAGAATTCTCTGTGCACTATTGTAAAGCATACAATTCTAGATTCTCAAATCTGTGGTCAGCTCAAAAGGAGGTAGAATAGACTGCCTCCTCTAAGCCAGAATATGCAGCTGGGGTGACAGGTTACATCCTGACATTTTTTTTTTTATGTTTCTGGGTATTTCATTGATTCTCTAGTTTCTGACAGGCACTCCCATCCTTCCCCAGTCCACACCCAAGTGGGAAAAAAACTTCAAATCACAATTTTATAGAGCACTTGTTTTCTTCTTCCAGAGGCTAGATAAGGGGATGTAGCAAGGCAGAGAGACAAAACTCAAAGAAAGAGGATAACAAGAGACAGATGAAGAAGCCTCCAAGCAGGAGGGGAAAGGAGACCTGCAATGTTGTGGGCCAGGGAGAGAGTGAAGCCCTCAAGTAGAAACTGTCCTAGAATAGGCCTAAAGGACCCATGACGTACACCTGTGCTGACCAGGATGGTAGCCACTCACCACAAGAGGCCATTTAAATCTAACTCAAATAATATGAAATCAAATGTAAAATTTTATTTCTTAGTCACTCTAACCACATTTCACCTGCTCAATTGGAATGCACAAATACAGAATATTTCTGTTTATTACACAAAGTTGACATTGCTGGTCTAGACATGTCTTGCCTTTCAGCAGCTCTGGACACTTGGAAGAAGAGACTTCAGACAGTTTCTTAGAAGATGGAGCAAGAAAGGGGGAGCCTGCATGCTTTACAAGGCAGAACAAAACGCAACCTGCAGGCCTTTCCTTACCATCAGGGAAGACTCATGGGGTATTCAGACTGAATGAACACACAGGAAGTTAAACTGGAATGTCGAGTGTCCAACTATTCACCCTGAGAGGTGCTCTGCAAAGGCAAGGCTGAAGCCATTTAAGAATAGCCAGCTGTTAAAGACGCAGGATCGGAAAATGATCTGTGTGAAAAACAAGGTGTGGTCCTTTGTATGTGTTCATAGAAGGGGATGCAGCATGGAAAGAGTCCTGGGTGGAGACCAGCACCAAGGGAAGGTGCAGCAGGCACAAATGCTTTGTATCTCCAGGATTGTCCAGACTGATGTCTTGAGTGGCCAGTGCAGCGGCCCAGCGCACTGGGTGAGTATCTCCCATGCAGCTGAGTACAGCTGGCTCCCAGGACCACTGCCTGCCCCACACCTGAGCAGCAGCTACGTGAGGAGCAGTTCACTTAGTGTCATCCACCTCCCCTCCCTTTGATTCCAAAGTCTGTAGGAAACTTCTGGCCATGACTAGCATTGGGTGTTCCCATGTCTGTGGGTCCCAACTGCCAGCACCTGAAATTCTCCTGAGGGTTCTCTTTGGCCTTCCAGGCTGCTCTGTTTGAATGCCAAAGAAATGAGGAGGATTAATTAAGTACATTAATAAGGAAATTAATACCTCTTGGCCCCATAGGAGCAGCCCCCAATCAATGAGTGTTGGAAAATTGGAAGATAAATACCCTTCTGGTGGGACAACTCTGAGCAATGTTTTATACTCTCTCCTAGGGGTCCGCAGTGGCAATGAGCTCCAGCTGCTCACAGTAGAACATTGCTTGTTCTGTACTCTTTATTGACTTTCTTCCCTTGCCTTTCCCTACACTCCTACTGGTGCTGCCTTCTGGTGTCACCTCCCAGGAAATTGCTTTCCCTAGAATCCTTGTCTCAAGGTCTGCTTCTGAGACAACACAAATTAAGACAGGGGGCATAAGCACTGAGGACCAGTAGGCGTGTTCTGGTACCCAGGCACAATCAGGGTGTTCATTACAAATTCATAAACCGGTATTTTCATCCGTGGATAACTATATACTTGGGGTTCTGGTTGCCACTTTACAAGTAGGGGTGTAAAGCTATAGCAGTTGTTTATTATTGTTATCACTTGTGGCTCTGGGCCCCAACTGGGCTCAGATGGGTCGTTTTCACTTGAGGGTTTCTCAGTCAGGTGGTAGCTGGAGCTGTGGTCATCTCAGGGCTCTCTACTTATGCCAGCTGCCTGAGAGAGGAAGATTCAAAAGGCCAGAACAGCTGAGCTTCCTGGTATCTCTCTATGAATGTTTACATGGTAGCCAGGGCTCCAAAGGTGCTAGAGGAATGGTAGCCAGGCAGCTGCTGAATTACCTTTATGATTTAATGTCTCAAGTTCTGAAGCATCACTTCTGTTTTCCTGAAGAAAATTGCTCAGGTCCGCCTGTATTCAAGGAGAAGGTCTTACAGGATTTGCAGATGTGTTAAACCCACCAGAGTTGTATTCAAGGGAGCCTGGTTGCACCAACAAATTTGTGAAGCTGGACTCCCCCAGGCTGGGGAGCAGCCTGTCACCTGCAAGGACCTTGGAACCCTGGGAGCCTCTGCCCCATCTTCGGCTCCCTCCTCCACTGATATCTCAGCCTTACTTCTGTCTGTACTCTAAGAATGGCTCAGAGGTGTCGGGAGGGAGAACGCCTGGGCTGCTCCAGTGTTGTCCCCTTTAGAAGCAGGGAAGAAAAGAATTCATTCCAGAAGTTTCTTCATCCAAAAGCATCAACGTAATGAATTCATGAAAATAAATGTTCTCTATTCATGTTGATGAGGTTGGGCTTCTGCAGTTTGTGCAGCTTTGAGGATAGAATTTAATTACTCTATTTATGGTCATTCTTTTCATTTTCCTTATGGACTCGCAAAACCTGAGAAAACTGAATGGGGAACTTCAGAGGGATAATTAAATAAGTGGTTTTTATTATGTATTTTTTTAACCTTCAAGCCAGTAGTAGTGTGTGTATGTTTGTGTGTTTGAGAGATTTCACATGTTGAAATTGCTACAAATATTCCTGAAGACAGCTTTGTTAATTATTTATATTTATTTTATATTTAAACATTATATTGAAATATTTATTTATATTTATTATATTTAATTATATTTATTAATATTATTTTCTTAAGAAATTATTCTGTGAAATATAGACCAAAATATTAGAAAAAGCAAAATTAAATTTACAAAATATCTGTTAAAGGAATATAGAAAATGGTAAATTAAGTTCAAGTAAATATTTCTGAAAAAGTAGTATTGTCATTAATTAATGTTATTCTTTTCATTAACTGATATGAAATTCCACCACACAGCTTAAAATTAACTGGGTGCTTTTTTTTTTTTCTTTTTTCTACTATTTATTCTTTTAAAGTTTTTATTTAAATTCCAGTTAGTTAACATACAGTGTAATATTAGTTTCAGGTGTACAATATAGTGATTCAGCACTTCCATACATCACCTGGTACTCATCACAACTTATAAAAATCATATGCATATTATAATCACATTTATATTATGTCACTCAGACTATATCAGATCTGTCCCATATATTGCCATATATAATCATTATTCTAGGTTTATCTAGATCTAAAAGTGTAGCTAACTACTCTCTGAGGCATACTGTTATGACCCTTCCTTATTTTATAGTGAACATCAGAAATTGAAGAGTCATTCCCAGCATTCCCAAATACCGATGGGCTTGAGATCAGAAAAAGGACAATAATGACTCATTTCAATGATTCGTTTCATTGAGAATGTCACAAGTTTAAAAACACACTTTTTAAAGTGACAAAATCTGAAAAAAAAGAAGAAAAGAGAAAAATGATGGTAATGTTGGCTCAAATCAGGAGTAGAAAGCAGGTGGCCCATAACTCCAAAATATATTTTGCTTAACTGCCATAGTGTTAGAAAAGTTAATTCTGTATTAACATCTACAATGATATCCCAGTTTGTGAGGGCCCCACTTCTACTTGTTGTCTTAAACTTGGGCTGCTTCACACGATTTGGAAAAAATCAGTTATGCTCTTTAATGACATGCATTTACAAAGCACTGGTTTAAAGAAAATAATTCAAAATTTCAGCTGAATCATATTCTTTCAAAATAAAATGACTTTTCTTCAAAATGTTCTTTCTCACAGATAATATTAACCATTTATTCATTTAGTGGAGGATCAAAAAATATATTTTAAAGGCGATAAAATAAAACAAGATGGACAATTTTTTTTGGTCAACATCCTTCTAGATCACTCTTTTTTCCTCTTCATGCCCCATAGTGATATCCAGTTCACAGGGCTATTTCATGACCTGTTTCTCCTGTGTCTCCACAAAAATTATCCATTTTAGACTTGCTCTTCCATTTCAAAAACCATGTTCCAATATTCAATATTTCTTCTTTATCTTCTTTCTCCCTTTCTTTCCTCTGATTTTTCCTTTTCTTCTATCTTCTTTTTCCTCTATAAATTTAAATTTCTTCAGGAATACAGATTTGATAGGAGGAAATGTGTGTGCATGTATGTGTATGTGTGTCTGTGTAATAGATTTGATAAAGTAATGATTTATTTTAAATCACTGTAAGCAGTGTTTCTCCTACCCATAAGTACTCTTTAAAAATCTATCATTAAAAATAAAGAAAAAAATGGCTAATTCTAACATCAGAACTTAGAAGTCAAATCTCATTAGATTTGCTCATTTGCTACCTTTATATTCACAAAAATATAAATGAATTCATCATATGTGGGGATGTTTTGTGAAAATAATAGGGATTGGCTTTGATATTCATAGCAGGATAAAATCAGTAAATAATCAAGGTTGTATATTGACTTATTCCATTATTGTGTCAGAATCTACATTAGACTACTCTATAAGAATTGCTGTGACTGAGTAAACTCACTGTCATAGCAATATCCATGCAAGCAAGGGCTGGAACTGCACTCATTGACATTGATCTCACAGTGTGGACCTGCAAAGCCTTTTGCACATTGGCACTGGTACCCAAGAGGAGATATTTCCAGATCCATTTTCTTTCGAAACACAGCACCATTCTCACAAGGATCAGTAGCCTCACAAGGCCCCAAATCATGGTAAGAATCTTTTCTCTTGGTGTTCATTACCTTTAAATGGAGCCACACAACGGCAGAAGTAATTACCAGGTTGGTCAATGCAGGTAGCGCCATTCTTGCATGGATGTGAAGAACACAAATCTGTACTTATTTTATATCTTGAACCAATAAAGCCAGGGGGGAATAAGTATTTGAATTTATCCATGAACTCTGTAGATATAGTGTTATGGAGGCAGGGTGATGAGTCACATTTCTTTTTATTAATTTCACAAAGCAGGTCTTGAACTGGTCGCAGGCTGGGTGAGCTCGGAGCGCGGCTGGAGGCTGGGGATATGGGAGTGATTGGGTGCTGTCCTCTGGGGGCGCACTGAGGAGTGGGGCCCCAGGCTCTCGGCTCCTCCGGGCTGGAGACTAGGAGGCTGCCATTTTCATTCCCGTCCTCCGGAACTCTAACTGGGTGCTTTTGAAAATGCCAAATGGACATAAGAACCAAGATTACCCAACTTTTATTTATATAATGAAATATTCTAAGACTTTTTTTCTCAATAGTTGATATAGTTCTTGCCAGAGTTATGGTTCTAAGCTACAGGCACAATGGCTTACAAAGAAAATGGGTGTACTTCCTGGACTATTTTTATTTCCTTTTACATTATTATTTTAATTTAATTGATCTAAATTTCTTTAATTAAAAGAAATTTTAGGAAAAAATTCACCCATTTTTACTAGTTTTTTTTGTTGTTTCTTTGTTTCTATCAAATCTTTTTTTAAACCTACAGATGCACAGGTATTATTAGAATGTATATCTGTTTGTATTTTGCTTTTAGGATACATAAGCATTTTCCAGATTGCTACTAATTTTTGCAATTAAGCCCACTCCACGCTGTCGTAGTGACTGTATTTGAAAATACAGTAAATGCTCAGCATTCACGGATTCTGTATTTGCAAATTTGTCTATTTGCTAAAATCCATTTGTAAACCTCAAATCATTACTATGCATTTCTGCAGTCATTTACAGACATGTGCAGAGCCATGAAATGGTTTTGAGTGATGTGATATACACGTTTTCAGCTCAGGCTGGACAAAGCAACACTGCCTTTTTTTTTTAAGCTCATACTGTAAATAAGTGTCCTGGTGATCTTCAACACAAGAAGATGGTGCTGTGCCTTAGGGAGAAGATACATGTTAAATAAGATTTGTTCAGGCACAAGTTATAATGCTGTTGTCTATGAGTTCGATGTTAACAAGTCAAGATATGTGTCAAATAAAGTGTATTTAAAAAATACATATATATGTATTTGAAAACTACATATAAAGCAAGGTTTTGTGTTAATGGGCTTTCAAAAATGTGACCAGAGACTCAAGGGAATCAAACCTGTGCTTTCCTTAGGAGCAGTGGTTCGGTACTTGTTAACTCAGTGTTTATAGTGACTTTTAAGACCATAACTACTTCAACTGAGAATTGGCTATACATTGGGAGAGTGCCCAGATAAAATGAAATGCAGCCACATGTAGACTCTCTCTTTCCCAGTCCCTAAAAGACATGGACAAAAAGTAACAAACTAGCAGCTCTTCCAGGGAATTAAGATAGAGGGAAATGTCCCTGTGTTTGATCACGTTGACCCCCCTCCTCCCCAACCCACTTATTACCTTGCGTTATGCTGCTCTCTGTCCCAAGAGGTTTATCTGTAGGGACTCCACCAATAGGGTCCCATGTCCTCTGACTTCTTTTTTTTAAATTTCTTTTCAGCGTAACAGAATTCATTGTTTATGCACCACACCCAGTGCTCCATGCAATATGTGCCCTCCCTAATACCCACCACCTGGTTCCCCCAACCTCCCACCCCCGCCCCTTCAAAACCCTCAGGTTGTTTTTCAGAGTCCATAGTCCCTCATGGTTCATCTCCCCTTTCAATTTCCCTCAACTCCCTTCTCCTCTCCATCTCCCCATGTCCTCCATGTTCTTTGTTAATGCTCCACAAATAAGTGAAACCATATGATAATGGGCTATCTCTGCTTGACTTATTTCACTCAGCACAATCTCTTCCAGTCCCGTCCATGTTGCTACAAAAGTTGGGTATTCATCCTTTCTGATGGAGGCATAATACTCCATCGTGTATATGGACCACATCTTCCTTATCCATTCGTCCGTTGAAGGGCATCTTGGTTCTTTCCACAGTTTGGCAACCGTGGCCATTGCTGCTATAAACATTGGGGTACAGATGGCCCTTCCTTTCACTACATCTGTATCTTTGGGGTAAATACCAGTAGTGCAATTGCAGGGTCATAGGGAGCTCTATTTTTAATTTCTTGAGGAATCTCCACACTGTTCTCCAAAGTGGCTGCACCAACTTACATTCCCACCAACAGTGTAAGAGGGTTCCCCTTTCTCCACATGCTCTCCAACACATGTTGTTTCCTGTCTTGCTAATTTTGGCCTCTGACTTCTGGTGCAGGAGGCCAATGAGGTACCCAGCCTGAGGTGGAGGGCAGAAAGTGAGTGAGATCACGGCATTTATTCCCTGTTTCCTCTGCCAGGTGGCCAGCTGAGGCTCCCTGACATCTAGATTACTCCCCTCATCTTCCAGCAAATGACAGTCCTGTGCCCTTGGATTTGTTTACACTCACAACATATAAGTACCTCCTTTAAATAAACCTTCCTATTTTCATCGTGTCTCTATCTACCACAGGGACCCTGACTGATATGTCCCCCAGCTTGTTGTATAAGGTGCAATCTTGAGACCCAAACTAGTAAAGGCCTGTATAAGAAAGGAAAATATTGGGCCAGTCTCTCTCAGGAACATGGATACAAGAATTCTGAAGGAGATATTAGCAAATACACCTGGCACAAAAATATTGATGGTTATGGACGTAAGTGTGAAATGCTTAACTTTAAAACTATTCAAAGTTTTTTTTTGTTGTTGTTGTTTTGTTTTTTATTGAAGTATAGTTGATGTCACATGAGTTTTGGGCGAAATCTTTCAGAAGTTTTAGATGAAAATACAGGAAAGTAGCTTCATGACCTTGACTTCCTAAGTGAGATATCAAAACTGCAAACCATAAGAGAAAAAAATCAATACATTCACTCCATTAAGATGAAGGATTTCTTTTCAGTAACATAGCAGATAACTCAAATGAAAAGACAAAACCACAACCCAAAAAAGGTATCTGCAGCAAATATACCCCAAAATAGTTATTACTAAGGATAAAGAAACCCTGCAAATCAATAGGAGGCAAACAACCACATAGAAAAGATGGACAAAGGACTTGAACATTTGAAGGTTACAACAAATTTTGGGCCTCTTCAGCTTTTTCTGCTTGTTGCTTCAGGAGGATGGCTGCCTGCTCACAGGAAAACAGAAGTCCAGTTGGAGAGCAGAAGCTGGAGCACCACCATCTGCAGAGACTACATGCTTTTTATTTGCTTTCAAAATGAGATATGAGGGTTCCTTCAATGGAGTAGCCTGTTTAGGAGCTGGTAAGCCAATGCTGTATCAGGGAGAAAAGCCACAGAAAGGAAACCAAAGGCTGCATGAGGACGATGGCCTGCTGACAAACCCTGTCACCCTCGGTCCCCAGGTGGAGGTCCTACAGAGACATTGAGAATGTTCCGTGTCTTGTGACATCTCCTACTTTCTGAGCCTTGTGATTTCCCCTGTTCCCTTGTCTGGAAAGGGAAAATGTACACTGAACCTTTTGGGGCAATGCCAGCTCTGAGCCATCTGTAGTACCACCTTGTCATTGTTGACATTCTGCGCTGCTGCTGGCCTGCTCCCCAGGACCAGCGGGCATCTCCAGCCAATGTCAGTCATGTCCTTCTGCTACAGCTCCAGGGATGAGGGCTCAGGGGCTCGGGGCTGTAGTTGAGCTGCCACTAGCAGCCAAAACAATGCTCCCCTGCAGCCATGCTTGGGAGAGTCCTCAAGCAGGTGCCCAGACTGCCCAGACTGCTCCTCGCTGGGCTGGCTTTGAAGGGTTTCTGGCGGTGGGGGCCTCTCAAATAGATTTGCTTCTTGTCAATGTAATATTCAGGTCAGCAGCCAGTGGACAGCAGAACAAGGAAGAGTTTATCAAACACTGCTCAAACAAATAAATAGATAAGTAAGTAAATATGTAAGTAAGTAAGTAAGTAAATAAATAAGGGGAGAAGAACCCAAGTGAGATATTCCCTGCTTTTTGCAATGGCATATTTGTTCCCTGAGAGTTATCACACCATGACCCTTCTCTATGTCCTGTGATGTCAATGGCAATGGGGATGGAGAGAGGCCAGGAGGGGGAAGTTCCCAGGAAATAGCCTGAAGCCCCGGGGCAGTTCTACCTGCTTCACCGCCAAGGCTTCTGGAGGTTTCCCCTTCTTACTGAAATAGCCTACATGATTGAGCCCTGTGTGCCAGGCACTGCTAGGTACTTCTGTACCTTTTATAATAACCTGATGTATTTACTATTATATGGATTTTACAGATGAGGTAACTAAGACTCAGAAGGTGAAGTAGCTGCCAAGCAACTGTGGAAAGGCAGCTCCACATCTGACTCTGCTCTGCAGCATTCCTACTCTTCATGGCAGCCCCTGGCCCCACAGCGAGACCAGAACTGAGCAGCCTGGAGATCTAGACTCATTCTGCCTGGGCAGGGGATGGTCTACCTAGCTACCTGTCCTGGAACATACCCAGCATCCCGGGGCATGGATTCTCGCCTGCTAGATGACCTCCAGGTCCCTTCCCGCTTTGGGGAGCAATAGCACCCTGCTTCAGGTTTCCAATCAGAAGCAAATTGTGATGAGCAATGGTTTTGACCAGACTGATGAGTGGTCTGTGCAGGCCCAAGACCACTGGGGTCAAGGAAGAGCCTATGAAGTTCATCTGGGGAGGGGAGAGACAGTAAAGGCAAGATAAGGTAAAGGGGTAGATTAAAAGCTGCAACCAGGAAATTCCCAGTCTCCAGACTCCTCACCCCACACCAGCAGAGCCATACTGCCTGCAGTGATAAGATACATTCTCCCTCTGTTTCCTGCTATTTTTTTTTCCCCTGGGAGCAGGCTGACAAAGAATTTCCAAGCCTGTTTGGCAACAGGCAAAACTAGGCAGTTGTTTAGCTCACAGACAGCCCCCTCTAGCCTACCACCATGTCACCCACACACCACATAGCTGTGGGTTGATCTAAGACAAATCTCATGTCCTTGCCACTGTGACTGCTCCAACAGTGGCCCTGCCAGTTTAGCCTATGAGTCAGAAGGCCAGGTGTGCTGGGCTTTTGGGAAAGATACTTATTCCTTCTTAAGCACCAACTACTAATGAGCCTAAATTATCTTCCTTTGAAGGGTGCAGCAGCAAGCGAGAAGGTGGCCTGGGCCCATGCACGTGGGAGATGCTGCATTGTAGTCCTCACTGTTCTCATACTTGCACCCGTGTGGCTCTGGACAAGGGCAGCTTTTTCTTTCTCAGTGCCCTGGGTGCCAGTCATGGAAAGGGGCACAAGGGCAGCCAAATCTGTCCCATAGGAAGCTCTGTGCTTATTCCTCCACACCCTTCATCCATCCATCCAACCATCCATCCATCCATCCACCCACCCACCTAACCAAATGGCTTTGTTGAGGTATAATTGACTACAATAAACTGCACAATGTGATGAGCTTTGATGAGCTTTGAGGTCACCTATGAGATCACCACTGTACTCCATAAAATGAACATATCTGTCACCCAAAGTTTCCTCACGTCCCTTTGCATTCCCTCCCACCCACCCATCCTTATTTCATGGACATACACAGACTCCATATTTCTTATAATTTCAGGCTATCACTGGGAACCTCATTTTCCCTTCTTTTATTGACCAAAATGAGACTCCTATTTTTCATTTTTCCTGTGAACATAACCAGCCCACCTTATATACCATTATTCCATAGGTAATCAGGGTCCCTATCTTCCTCTTAGCCCATGATTGTAACTGACAATGTAATTTCCTATTATTCTATGGAAATAAATACGTTCTCTGTTTTCCTCTTGTTCTGTGGACATTATTGGGCCATATATAGAGCCAGGGCCTCTATTTCCCTTTTATTTTAGGGACATAAATAGGTTTTAATTTATGAGATAATATAAAATTATATGTATTGGCCTCTGCCTCTGGTTCCTGGTGCAGAACCCCAAAACCCTTGTAATTTCCTAAGTGGTAAGAGTATGAACAGCATCTTTAGTTATAATATTTGATCTTGGTCTTTGATCCTGGTTCCTGGTACAGAGCTCCTAAAATCCTTATATTTCCTGGGTGAAAGGAGTGCCTTTTGTTCTAATGAGGTGACTTTGAGTGATCTCCTGGGTGGGGGGCTCGTCACCAGACAGAACAACCCGTGGTTAGAAACTTGGAATTTTCAGCCCTGTCCTCTATGCTTGTGAGAAGGGAGAAGGGTAAAAATGGAGTCAATGATTGATCATGACTTATATGATGAAGTCTCTATAAAATCTTAAAAATATAGGGTTTGGAAAGCTTCCAGGTTGGTCACCATGTCAAAGCGCTGGGAGAGTTGCTTTCCAGGATGGGACAGGGAAGCCTCGCACCCGTTCCCTCATACCTTGCCCTGCACATCCCTTCCATCTGGATGGTCATCTGAATACTTTTACAATAAGCTGGGAAAAAGTGTTTCTCTGAGTTCTATGAGCCACACTAGCAAATTAATTAAACCTAGAAAGGGAGTCATGGGAACCTTGGATTTATAGCCAGTCGGTCACTGAAGCCCAGTGGACAACCTGTACTTGCACCTGACATCTGAAGGTGGTGATGGGCAGACTAAGCCCTTCATCTCTAGGATCTGAGGCTGTCTCCAGGTAGAGTGGATTTATAAAGGACACGTAACTTGTGCTGGGGAGAATTGCTTGTGAAGAAAAACTCACATATTTGGTAGGTAGCCAGAAGTGTCAGAAAGTATGTTTTGTAAGATAGAAAAGGAGACTCCCCAGAGTTCCCAGGAGAACACAGGGAAGAGCTAGGGTTTTCCCTACCCAGGTGGGAAGGTGGGAAGCTGAGTTTTTCCTTTTTACCTACTTTCCCCTTTTCCATGGAAACACCCAGAAACCCCGCTTTCTTTTCCACTAATTCCCTGAACATGACCAGACTCACTGTGTCTGCTATTAAATGGATATAATCAGCACCCCTCCATCTTCCTTATAGCCTTAACTAGGCCATATGTTTCCCCCTTATTCCATGGACATGACCGTGTTTCCAATTTTTTTCTTATTCCTGAATACCTAGGAACCTTATTTTCCCTTTATTCCTTGGGAAGCAATCAGACCTCGTGCTTTTATTATTTCACAGACACTATAAGGCCTCTTATTTTCCTCTTTATGCATGGACATGCCAAGTGCCCTGTTTTCTCTTCTTTCGTGTGTACAACTAGGGCTTTTTCTCACATTCTATGGATATAACCAGGGTCCCTATATTCCCCTTACTGCATGGACATAGCCATCTTCTCTATTTCTTTTTCTATGGACACCACAAAGCTGCCTACTTTCCTTTCATTCCATGGATATGACCAGAGCACTCTGCTCATACCCTTATTCCACTGACATAACCAAGCTCCCAACTTTCCCCATATTAAATGGGCACACCCAGCCCTATATTTTCTCCTTATTGAATGGAAATATCAATCCTAATATTTTCCCTTTCTATGGATTTTATCAGGCTCAGTATTTTTCTCTTAATTCATGGAAATTGCTAGACATCTTATTTTCACCATATTCCATGGACATGACCAGAGTCCCTCATTTCCCCTTCATTTTATGGCCTTATATGACTGCCTTTTCTCACAATCGATTCTGGATATAATCAGGCTCTTCATTTTCTCTTTATTCTATGATCTTTACCACACCCCATGCTTATCCCTCATACTACAAAAATTATTGGAATCTTATTTTCTCCACCATTTCCCCCTTCAATTATGGAAACCATCCATCCTCCTGCATTTTTCCTCTGATTCATGCATACAATGCTGATCCCTATCTTCAACTTATCCCATGAATTTTTTTGTAATTTAGAATGAAGAAAATTTATTTTATTTTATTTTGTTTTTATTTTTCAGCATATGAGATGGCGTTTTATCCCATGAATTTTATCAGGTCTCCTATTTTTCACTTATTCCACAGACATAACCAGGATACTTGTTTTCCCTTTAAGCACAGAATGGATGAGGCCTCCTATTTCGCCTTTTTCCCATGGATGTGTTTGTTTCTCCTTTTTCCTTCTCCAGGGACATGACCAGGGCCCCTGTCACCCTCCCTCCATGGAAATAATCACTCTTCCTATTTTTCCTGAATCCATGGTGTGGTAGGCTGAGTAATGGCCCCCTGGAACTTGTGAACATTATCTTATGTGGTAAAGAAGGACTTTACAGATGTGATTAAGTTCAAGATCTTGAGATGGGCAGATCATTCTGGATTTTTTGGGTGGGCCTTAAATACCATCCATATATCCTTATAGGAGGGAGACAGATAGAAGAGAATGAGGGGATAGGAAGCAGAGATGGTGTGTTGTGGCCACAAACCAAGAGACGCTAGCAGCCAGTAGATTTTCCCTTGAAGCCTCTGGAGGGAATACAGTCCTGCCAACATCTTGATTTTGGTCTAGTGAAAATGACTTCAGATTTTTAGCCTCCAGAATTATAAGACAATACATTTCTGTGGTTTTAAGCCACCAAATTCATGTGAATTTGTTACAAAACCATAGGAAACTAATATACATGGACATACTTGTACTCCCAATTTTCTTCATATTCTGTGGACAAGTTAGTGGGTTGAATTGTGTTCCTCAAAAATATATGTTCAAGTCATAGCCCCTAGATATATAGAGTCTTCACAGACATAATTAAGTTAAGGATCTCAAGATGAGATCACCTTGGATTGAGGGTAGGTCCCAAATCCAATGACTGGCATTCTTAAGAGAAAGGAGGAAGGGATTTGAGACAGAGAGACAGATGAGAAGGCCATGTGGAGAGAGGCAGAGGTTGTTATGCCAGGATAAGCCAAAGAACTCCAGGTCTGAAAGATATGGTCCCTCTTTATGTTTAATTGTATGGGGAGAACCATGGTCTATGTATTTTTTCTTAATCCACGCAAATTACTGGGAATTCATTTTTCCCTTACTTTATGGATATAGCCACACTGCTTATTACTTTAAGTAGATCATTTTTTTAATGTATTTGGCCCCACCTTCATAGATTTTCTAATATGATCCATTGAATATTACTTTGCCTTCTTCAGGTCCACAGGGTATATCTCAGGTTTCCAGGCCAGTCTGTATGCACATTAGTCAGAATCCTCGTGCATCTATGTGACAGTAGTGTTCCTGCAGCTCTGGCTCAGGTTGTTCCAAAGCAGCCACTTCCATCAGCTGGACAAGTCCTACAAGGCAGGCTTTGAGGGTCAGGGAGGATGCTGTAACAAGTCCTAGTAGGATTTTCACACTAGAAGGTGATCTTGTCCCTGGGCAGTTGGAGTCTGACAGACCATGGGCTTCTGCGTGTACATTCAGTGTCATGGAAGTATCACCTAGAGGATGTTTCTGAGCGCCGGATGATGCCTGACCTGGGAACGGGTTGTTTGGTACCTGGATTTAGTCTCCACCACAAACCAAGTTTAGTAGTTGTTCCTATTCTTACATTACAGATGAAGAAACTGAGGCTCAGAGATAACTGTCTCTCCGAATCACACAGCAAGAGATCTGAACCCAGGAGATGCAGATTGCAAGATGGTGCTGCATGTGTGCCACTTCCTGAAGACCAAGGTCCTATTTATTTTTGAACATTTTAACCTTTATTTTGTGGAATTTAAGAAACAAAACAGATGAACGTAGGGGAAGGGAAAGAAAAATAAAATAAGATGAAAACCCAGAAATTGCACTACTAAATTACCCCAAAGATACAGGTGTAGCAAGATGAAGGGGCACCTGAACCCCAATGTGCATAGCAGCAATGTCTACAATAGTCAAATTGTGGAAGGAGCCGAGATGTCCTTCAACAGATGAATTGGTAAAGATGATGTGGTTTATATATGCAATGGAATATTATTCACCCATCAGAAAGGATGAATACTTACCATTCGCATCAACATAGATGGAACTGGAGGGTATTATGTTATGTGAAATAAGTCAATCAGAGAAAGATAAATATATAGTTTCACTCATATGTGGAATATAAGAAATAGCACACAGGATCATAGGAGAAGGGAGGGAAAACTGAAGGGGAAGTCATCAGAGAGGGAGAAAAACCATGATAGACTATTAACTATAGGAAACAAACTGAGGTTGCTGGAGGGAATGTGGATGGGGGATGGAGTAACTGGGCGGTAGGCATTGGGGAGGCATATGATGTGGTGAGCAGTGGGTGTCATATGCAACTGGTGAATTGTTGAACACTACATCTGAAACTAAGGATGTATTATGTGTTGGCTAATTGAGTTTAAACAAAAAAAAAATAAGATGAAAACATAGAGGGAGGCAAATCATAAGAGACTCAACTCTAGGAAACAAACTGAGGGCTGCTGAAGGGAATTCTATCCCTGAAACTAATAATACAGGGTATGTTAACTAAATTGAATTTAAGCAAAAAAATTTAACAAATTTTTAAACCTTTATTTTGCAATAATTTCAGACTTACAAAAAGGGTACAAAAATCGGAAAAAAAATGTTCACCCCACTTGCCCAAATGTTAGCATCTCATGTAAGTACAGTGCAATGGTAAAAACTAGGAAGTTAATATTGGTGCAGTGCTATGAACTAATCTACAGACTTGATTCACATTTCATTGATTGTCCCGCTAATTCTTTTTTTCTGCTGCAGGACCCCACTTAAGATCCCACCTTAACAAAAGTTTTTTTTTTTTCCTTTTTTTTTTCCCCTTTTTATTAACAAAAGTTTTTAAAATGAGGTGCTATTACAGGCTTCTGGATGCAGGTGATGGGTTCAGGACATGTTACCCCCAAATAAGGCACTTTGGTGCATTGAAGATCTTAAGCCTAAAGAGTTTGAGAAAATAGTGAAGCAGGAAGGACACTCTGATCATCCCCCTCCCCCCACCCTCCACCCAGAGCCGTTCTTCCCTGAAAACAGAAGACAAATCGCCCATGTGAAAGGAAACTTCCATGTACCAGGAAGAGGGAGGACATCCTTATCCCCAGAGATGGGGGATCAGGCTGTATAAGCAAACCTTGTTTTTTCTCCACCGTTTATTACCCCTAGTCCGAACCCCTTGTCTTGTCTATTCTTCACACATTTACTGTTTCTTTGTCTACAGGGTATATAAGCTTTTTGTTCTGGCCACTTCTTCATGTCCTCATTTTCTTGTGAAGCCTCCCATGCATATATAAACTGTCAATAAAACCTGAATGCTTTTCTTTTATTAGTTTAATTCTTAGGCCCAACCGGAGACCCCAAGAGGGCTGAAGAGAATTTTTTCCTGCCCCAAATAAGCAACACCTAACCCTCAGGGGTCTTCAGGGTTAATTTCTGAATAAGGATCAAAGTTTATTCCCCTCTCACAGGAAGGCTAATATTACCTCACAAAGGTCTACTAGGGTCACACCAAGATAGCAAGAGGTATGCCAGGGCCTGCAGGTACAGTGGGATCCAGCCAGCAGGAATCTGTGGTGATAAAGGAGGCAGGAGAGTAAAGAGAACCCATCTCTGAAGGAGGCACAGGGAATGGTTGATGGCTGGGTTAGACAGGTAGAACCCACAATAGGTAAGTAGAATGTATCAAACCCTGTTCCATATCCTAGTTCCTCATATGCCAGTTCAAATATAACTTGCTTTGTAAGTCTTCAGTTCACACCAATGGCATTTCTCTGTCCAATATACTTCTTATCACATAGCACTGTAAAGCTCTGTTCTGGGGGCTTTCTTCCTGATAGTTATGAAGGCAGGGAGAGGGTCTTGTCCATCTTGCAGGTGTTAGAAATTACACTTGCCTGCATGATGGAAGAACGAAGTGGGTGTCATAAATATGTGGAAAATGTACAGACCTGAGAGAGAGTTGAGCACCCATGCAGGGAGATTTCCTGGGTGGGTCCTTTGGTCGGATTGGGGGCAGAGCCTTGAAAGGATGAGGCCAGGGTCTCAATCTCTGCTTAACCTGGGCAAGCCTACAGGGCAAGGGGCACTGCGGGAGGGTGAGTGGGTTGCAGTCTGACTCCAACCCCACCCTGGCAGGTGCAGTGGATAGGAGGAGGTTTCCGAGGCTGCAAGATGGGAGTTGGATGCTGGAGGAACCCTCTATGGCTGTTGGCTGCCCTGGTCCTGGCAGCCAGACTAGGTCATTTTCAAAGATGGGAAGGCTTCCAGGAGAAGTCCATGAGCAAGGCAAATATGAATTCAACGCTCCAGTTCTTCATGGAAACCTACAACAATGCTAGCAATGACACCTACTTATTTCAAGTTGACAAGCTACTTCGAAGTCAGATGCAGGTTTGTGCCTCAGTTTCTCTGGATGTGGGCAATGTCCACGTGGACATTCAGGGACGCGGTATGGTTCCCAGAGAGAACCAAGTGATGGTTTCACCAAGGTTGGGGGGAGGCTTCCTTTGGGATGAGCATGCTTTGGAGTGATTTGGAGCCCAGATTTGCCTTTACCACACTTTCAAAAAGTTTGCTGAATGACTGGAATGAAACCTTAACTCTGTTACTCTTGGTCTGAAGTAAAAACAGTTTCTGAGGTTCTCATCTATTCTTTCTTGAGAAGAATTGCCTTTTGCTCTGAAATTAGTCCTACCAGAGTGACAGCCAATGAGGATGACTTTGTTTCCTTTAATAGTCTGCTTTGGGGAAATATAAACATTTTCTGTAAGTTTCCCCTCAACATAGTCTTTCCGTGTCCAGGGCTGTGAAGTCTCAGCTTTCTAGTTGTATTCTGAAGGAATCCGGAATTGCACAGGGCATATTTTTGGGCGAAAGGGAGAAGGGGGAGTGAGGAACAGACTTCAACCAGATCATCTCTCTTTTTATGTGTTTTGCACACAAAGTTTCTTTGAAATACACCAATTGAAGATGACAAGGAGAGAAAAGTTGTTTGAAAACCACTTTCGTGGGTCCAACTTCCCTTCAAGTTTACATAGTAAACTATATGTAAATTGGAGCGGAGACAATAGCACATTTTAGTTCAATTAACCCGATTTGGGGGGAAAACAATGACAGGAGTAAAGGTCCCTGGCCAGGAGAGAGAGAGGCAGGAGGCAGTGGAAACAGGAGAAACCAGCAAGGCTGGGGCACAGAAAGGGGCAGGCAGTGTGAGTGTGACACAAAGCAGGCCTGACATCATAGTGTGGACATCAGCCTGTCCCTATTTCAGTCACAAACTCTTGCCCCAAGATGGTGGCTCATGCGGCCCACGAACACTGAGGTGACTCGGCCACAAGGTGGCGTCTATTGACCAAAGTTCTTGCCAAGTTGGCTTGTCCTCCCAGGTCCATGTTCCCAAGGATAAATCTGAGACTCCCAGGAAGGCTGTCTTTGCAGTCAGTCCATTATCATTAACAGTTAACTCTAGAAGAATAGTTTATGAGCTATTAATTCATTCAGATGGATAAAGGAACAGAGTGTGTGTGCCCCTTGGTAGCCAGGGGACCTGGGTCCTTTCACGTCATGGTGGTATGTGTCCTAATACCTCACAGAGGGGTGTAGGAGGAGGGCCTGATGGGCTGCATGCACCCATGTACCCAGGTTCCAGGTCCCTCTAATTATGAGATTTATGTCAAGAGCCATTCATACTCTCCAGGCCTGTTTCCTCACCTGCAAGTGGACAGGATAAGAGTAAAGCAGCACTCATGAAAGTATTTGTATGACTATGATGATTCCTCTTATTACCTAGCAATCCAGGCTAATAATGAATACAAAAACACTTTGCACACTGGAATGTCAGTAAAATTTATGGCCAGTGTTTTAGATTTTTCATATCTATGGAGTATGCTGTGCGAAAGCCCTGCAAGATGCCAACACCTGGATGGAACTGTCCTTTGATGAAGATAAAGGAGCCCTGTATCCTGAGGTTCTTCAGGTGGCAGATGCTGGGACCAGGATGGCCATAATGCCCTCAAGCCTCCCTTTCCTGTAACCACCCTGAGTTTTTCTGGGGGCAGTTTCCTCGAGAGGGCAGTGTGGGCGCTCTCTCCCTCTACCACCACCAGGGAGAGTATGAAGCCTTCTCCTTTGGTTTGACCCTGATAAAGGGACACGGAAACAGGGAACTTCCAGGAGCTTCTCCCCTCCCCAGGGTAGAGCTCTCTTTCCCACGAGTTGACTTGAGGGACCCAGGCATTTCCAGTAGAGGACAGGAATCCCCAAAGCATTTGTTGGAGTTCCACTGCAGGGTGTGGGTCCTGCCACAGAGGGCTTTCCCAGCCTCCCTGCTCTCAGAGTCCTTACAGCCTGGCACTCGATCATGAACGAAACAAGACAGAGCCCGACAGCCAGAAATAGCCTTGGTGTGTGTTCTCCATGGTTTACACATTCACTGTTTGTGTATACCCTAGGAGAAAATTGACACTGTTCTCCCCATTCTCTAGATGAGGAAACTGAGTCAGGGAGGTGGCAGGGCTTGGCCAAGGAGATAGAGTTGGCGGGGGATAAAGCCAGAACTCGAGCACAATTCTTCTGTCTTCTGTTCCGTTGCTTTCCTAACTCCATAGCTGCTTCAGAGTAATGGTCCCCACACTTTGTTAAAACACTTAATAATTCCTAATAGTTTATTTTAAAATTTGCTTTGTGCATTCAGTAAGATGCATGCTTCTCTGTAGCACGTGCAACAACTCCTTGAGCAGGCCCAATTATTATCCGGACTCTGCAGCTGAAGAAAGGGAGGCTGCTGGGCATTTGCTCAAGGGTGCAGTGTTGGTAGGAGGGAAACAAATGCCTCAAATCAATTCAGTTTCTACGCCTTTATTTTTTAGCTGTGTTGCTAAATTGCTTTCCTTTGGGTTGGCTGGGAAGGAGAGTAGGGAGGGAGGACATGGGTGAAACCAAGGGACAAGATGCACCCCTATGCATTCTGGGGATCATGAGTATAGATATGGGGGTATTCTGGGGCTTCCGGGCAGTCAAAATCAATGTCTTGCCAGTCCTTCATCCTGAGGATGCAAGGGAGACAGGTGAGAAGCCCTCTATGGCTGCAAAAGTGAAGGCAGTCCAGAGCAAGGGGAAGGACTCTGCACATGCTGGGGCTAACCAAGGGCTTCAGCTGATACTGTGCATCGTCCCTCTGGGAGAGGAGGGAGACATGCTTTTACTGTATGAGGTCTGGAAACAGGGATTGTGGGTCCTGGGGCTTCATGGCCTAGCTTTTCCTAGAGAAGTTCAGCAACTGGATGCTTGGAGTCAACACTAACCGTGCCACTCTTTCTCGGCAGCTCACAACTGGAGTGGAATATATGATATCTGTGAAGATTAGCCGGACCAAATGCAAAAGAAACAGCACAAGAAAATCATGCCCCATTCAAAGCAAAAAGAAGCTGAAAAAGGTGTGTGGTGACAGTAATTTGAGCAGAGACTTGTGATCAAAGAGGGAAAAGTAAAATTTTAAAAAGTATTTGGACATTGACAGCTTTTCTAACTGTATGGATATGGGCCTTCAGGCTGCCCAATGCTATTGGAGGTGTCCAGAGGTGGGAGGAAGGTTCTCTTTGGGTAGTCTTTTCACCCTGAGCTATCATAGCCCTGACTGCAGGCTTCCATTCTCTTCCCCTGGCAATCCTGCCCCTGCCCCTCAGGTGGAAATGGTTTACTTTCCCTGGGGCTTTGCTCTGGGCTCAGTTCATACTCTCTATGTCCCTGGGAATTGTCTAGTTTCCTTCATGTCTTCCAACCTCTGCTCATCTTTTCTGGCTTTTCCCAGTCCCTCCTGGTGCAACCACCTGCAAGCTGGTGTAGACACAAGGGACTCTCTGTTCCTGAGTGCAGAAGCAGGAGGACAGTGGGCAATGCTGCTACCGCAGACTGTCCTGCCCGGATTTCATCCCAGAATCCTGCTGGGCTGTAGGCTCCAGGTGCACCTGTTCCAGGTCCCAAGTGACTGGGCAGGGGGTGCCCAGGGTGACATCCCTGTTCAGGCTGACCCCACTCTCCCCAACCATGTGACTGCAGACATGGGCACTGGTCCAGATTCCCCCAGATAAAGGCTTATTGGGGGGCAGGAGCTTTTTGTTCACCTTCAAAAAATATTTTCCTGAAAGCTGTTTTCTTTCTCCTTCCACAGAGTTTCATTTGTGACATTTTGGTGTACACTGTGCCCTGGATGAACTATTACCAACTCTGGAACAACTCTTGTCTGGAGGCTTGAATGCACTGGTGCAAAAATATTTGATGAAAACTTTGATGGTTATACTGTGCACTTTCTATTAGACTTCTAAGGGCCTCTTCCCCCTCAACAGGGTCTCCACACACCTGCTCACACTTGTGCACACGCACACTCACACATGTGTACATGCACAATCAACACACTCACACACAGGCATAACCACACATATGCAGTCACACACTCACATTCATGTACCTGCTTACATGTTCACACACTCACACTTACTCATGCACGTAGTCAGTGGCCATTAGAGGGGCGGGTGCAATTTGAACAGAAGGATATTAAGTCTTTGGGGGAAACTCAGAGTTTTTCTACTTCAGTGCATGTCTCTGAGGTTTGTTGTGATTCAGGCACATTCTGACCCCTGGCCTGTGCTTGCAGGAGCTATCTTTCTTCCCCGTACTCTCTGTGACTCACACATCTTTGTGAGTGTGGCTGAAGTCCCTAAGTTCACTAGTCCAGCAACTCAGTAGAAAGACCCTCAGGACTCAACACATATTGTACTCACAGCTATGACTTATTACAGTGAAAAGGGATAAGACAAAACCAGCAAAGGGAAAAGGCTAATGTGGAGAAGTTCCAGGGAATGAGGTGCAGGTTTCCAGAGCCCTTTCCTGGTGCAGTCAGATGGTATGCACTTAATTCCCCAGCAGTGAGTTGTGATAACATGTGTGAAATGTTTTTTCCAGGGAAGCTCATTACAGACTCAATGTCATGGGTTTTCCCTGGAGCTGCACACATAGGCAGCCTCTGCCTAAGATGTGTCCAATCTTCAGACTCCCAGAAAGAAAACAATGTATTCAGTATAAATCACATTGTATAAATAGTATAGACACAGTGAGGTCCTCTTATCACTTAGAGATAGTTTTATATCAGAGTAGGGAACCGTTTGCCATCCATGTTCCCACACTTCAACCAAGGCCAACTTTACAAGTAGGGCTTTCTAAAGACAGCATTCTGGGCTGGCTGTGTGATCTCTTTTCTTCACAGAGAGTTCCTGAGCCTCCTAAGTGCTCACTGCTAGAGGAATGAGACCTATGGCATTTTCCCTTATGTAACTCATAGTTGAGCAGATTAGGTGTATACTAGACCAGAAATGGGGAGCAGATGAACAGTGAGAACATTCTCAGTGACCAGACCCACCAGCACACTTATAATGGCAGCCCGAGAGAGGATTTGCAAAGGGAAAGAGTAAACACACAAATAAGAACCTCAGATTCACCTGAGTGACTTGAGAGAGAAGGGAGAGCAGAGGTGCAGTGTTAGAGGTGGTGAAATTTTCATGCAAGAGAGAAGGCAGAAGAAGCCAGCTTAGCAACTCTAATGTCACTGAGGGCTGAGTGGGTGACTTGCATGGGCCTGCTGTCCTCACTTTCTCATTTGGTTATCGTAACAACCTATGAAATAGCAACTCTCACCTTCATGTTACAGGTAAAGAATCTCTCTCCAGATCCTACCATCCTAGCTGAGTTCAACCTATTGGTTGAGCTTTTACAAATGGAATCATACAGCATATATTCTTTTGTTTCTGGCTTCTTTCATTCAACATATTTCTGAATTTTTTCCTGTTGTGTATAATTGTAGCTCAATTTAAGATTGTGTAAAATTCCATTTTGTGATTATACCACACCATATTTATACATTCTACTGATAATGAACTTTATGGTAGTTTTTAGTTTCTAAGAATAATAGATATTAAGAATAAATACGCATGTGTGTGTCTAATGGGAGACATATGCCTGAGTTTCTGTGGAGCATACAGCTAAGAGTGGAATAATGGATAATAGAATATGTGTACATTCAGTTTAGCTAATTTACTCAAGATTTTTAAAATATTTTCAAATTTTTTACTTAATTTACCTCTCTAATGCTATTTAATTATTGATTTAAACCTTGTTCAGCTTCTAAGTTCTTACTTTTTAAAATATCTTTTGGTTATATGACCCAATCGTTTTATTTGTAGATTTATTTTATGTAATTTCAAATAATACTTTATTCTTTTTATAATATTTTACTAAACTTTATAACTTTGCTTTGAATTTTTAAAGTGAACTCTTCCTGCCCTACCCATCTGCCTGACTTTTATGAATGGCAGCTAGGAAGGATAGGCACAAGGTAGGCCTCTGTGATAGGAGAGGGGAGTCTAGTCCCAGATGTCTAAGAGACCCAAGACAGATCTCCTTATAAGAGAGAGGCAGAGAAGGATTTAGCAGAAAATCATGGAAGAGAAGGTGTGTGGTAATAGAGGCAGAGAGGGTAGTGATATGGCCACAGCCCAGCAAAGTCAGCAGCCACCAGAGACTGGAAAAAGAAAAGAACAGATTCTCCCCTAGAGCCTCTGTGGGGATCACAGTCCTGCCAACACCTTTGATTTCAGACTTTGTCTCTCCAGAACTGTGTGAGAACAAGTCTCTACAGTTTGAGGTCAGCAAGTTTGTAGACATTTGACTGCAGCTATAGGAAGCTTATACCCTGTGTTTCCTTTTTGCTTTGTATATCAGACTTGGAGATGAAGAAGGGGGAAACCTAGAAATGACAATAGGGGCAGATAAAAAAAGTCTCAAGAAAAACTTGCTCTCTCCAGCCAAAGGGCCAGGATGGGGTACCCCATTGGAACAGAGAACATTTAGATAAGTGCTTTACTTCCCCAAAATACTGCAGGAAAAAATGAGGCTCTACAATTCCTTGACCCCCGGCAAAGGCTGAGTAGGGAAAGTAGATTTTCAACCTCTTGAGACTGTAATGAGGAGACCAATACTCATGTTGAAATGTTACCAGAGAAAGCCAAGTAGGGTGCAGAGCTTTCACCTCATTGAGTGTCAACAACCAGGGATACAGAGGGACATTACATAATGATACATCCTTTGGAAAATAGTTAGGCAGTTTCTTTTTCAAAAAGAGAAAGTCCAAAAATATACTTTACTATATGGTGCAGCAAGTGCACTCCTCAGAATTTAACCCGGAGAAATGAAAACTTAGGTCCACACAAAACCTCATACATGATTGTTCACAGAAACTTTATTTATAAAAGCTGAAAACAACAAACACATCCTAAAATAGGTAAATAGTTAAACAGACTGTGATGGTATCGTATGCCGTGGAATACTACTTAGAAATTAAAAGAAACTAGTTACTGATAGCATGAAACACATTGGATGGATTCTAAGGGCATCATCACAGATATCAAAAGGTCACATACTTGATTCCATTTATATAACGTTCTCAAAATGGTGCAACCAAAGAGAGAATAAATTACTGGCTTCAAGGAGTTTCAGATGGTGAGGAAAGGGAGTTGTGACTCTAGAGGGGTTAGTTCAGAGCAACTTCGTGGTGACAGTATAGTTTCATATCTTGATTGTGATTACAGTCACACAAAGCTACGCATATGACAAAATGACACACATGCAAACTATAATAGTGTCAATTTCCTGCTTGTGATATTTTTCTATAACTACAAAAGATGTGACCATGCAAGGAAACTAAAGGAAGCATACAAGAGACCTCTCCGTACTATCTTGTAAGTGTCTTCTTTTTGTTGTTTCAAAATAAATTAAAAAAACTTGGCCTGAGAAATCCAAAAGATCAATGGACATAAATGTTCTACCTTTTTTTTATTCTACCCCAGGTTAATAAACTTTGCCTTCAGACAAAGCAGCCAAAATGCCAGCAAAGAGTTGTATGACTGATTAATATTAAAGTATTAATGCTACTGCCAACATTCTTACTAATCATTACCATCCATTTGAATATTTGTTTTGTTAAGTAATTTACATGCACTATCATCATTGATATTTATAACTACCCCAAGAAATAGGTACTGTTATCTTCAGTTAAAGATGAGGAAACTGTATGTTAACATTTTCTTCAACAGTTCATGGAGGGGAGTTTTATCTGTGTAGCACCTGGAACAGGGTCTTGAGCATTCCAGAACTTTTGTAGGAAGTGTAGGAGGCAAAAATATTTTTCTTTCAAAGCTCCCAGCTCTCTCTATCTGGTAGAGACTTGATGTGTCTATTCTGAATCCCTGTACACAGTCCACATGTAAAAAGAGTAGCCTGTTGACACGTTGCCTTTATCCTCCTTTGTCTTATCTTACTGTGCATGTCAGCTCCAAATGCAACACCTGTGCCCCTTCATCTCTGGCTGCCTGCTCTGCCCTCAAGTCATGCCAGACCAGTGGTTTCAGGGAATTAATTTCTCCTAGGAGCTTTTATGCAGCCAATAACTAACTGGGCTGTAGCATAAATACCTTACTCCCTCTCCTTCAGGTAGATATGTGTGTGTGTGTGTGTGTGTGTGTGTAAGAAAGAGAAAGTTGTGAGTGTGTGCATGTGTGTGTGTAAGAAAGAGAAAGTTGTTTGCTTGTGCGTGTGTGTGTGTGTGTGTGTGTGTGTATTTTATAATGTCCCTAGAGTTCCCCAGTAGTATTAAACCATAAGGCTTTTTCCTCAGTTCCTGGGAATGAGATCTTTTTCTCCCCTACTGGATGTGAATGAGGACAGGTGTGACCCAGCTGGCAGCCCTCTGAGACCACACGGAAGAAGTGGAGTGGAATTGGTGACAATGAAATTGGTGACACTATTTGAAATCCTGAATCAAACTGTTGGCTTGGTGTGTGTATATGTTCATTCCCCACTGCTAATACGGCACCAGTGGAAAGGGAGTCCCTTTATCATAGTCTTCCTAGTTTCTCTCTGCATTCAATCATTTGTCTCTTGGAGGAATTATTCTAATGGGTCTATCTGGGATGAATAAAATAGTCATGGTACCCTGGTCCTCTTCCTCCCCACATGGGCACATATTTCCCTTGGTAACTCCAAGTGAAGAAGTCCTCTGTGAAGAGATCTGTCCTGGTCCAATTTTGCTGAGGCTAGGGGTATAAATCTAGAGTGTGGTATTAGACAGTTCATTGTCCTGAAAAAATAACGCATGTCTCCCAATTTAGTCCTTAATAGTAACAAAGACTCTCATCTTTTAAAATTACTTATATTATTTGTCCTTATTCAACACTTTAAGCAAGAAAAGGGATCCTCCTCATTGGGCCCTTCAGAGAATGCATTGTAGGTCATACTTGCAAACAGATTTTGTCTGATCAGGTAAGTGACCTCAGCTTTTCCCCTCCTCCTCCTCATCTTCTACTTATTCTACGTCTGAAGACTATTACTTGAAATGGGGCTGGGGTTGAACTTCTGCTGTCATGGAAGTATAGTCTGTAAGGTCAGAAATTATCCACATTGCCTCATTAGAATCCCCAAACTGCCCTAGCCCACAGTACCTTCAGATTATATCATTATGAACTGAAGAATCTGGCAAAAGAAGAGTGGAATCATATACACTAAGAGTGTTAAGATAAAAGTGTTAAGATAATAGTTTGACAAATATTTATTTTCTATATTGAGAATTACTGCTTATTGTGGGATACTTTCATGGATAGTGATTGCAGGTGCGTGCTCCAGGATATCTAGCCATTCGTGCAGTTTTTGTTCAGGATTCTGTACTTTTCAAACCAAGGAACAACAAACACTGAGTAGAAGCATTTAATTTGCTAAAAAACAAAAACAATATTCAAAAAAGGTCAACATGCAAAGTGAAAATTTTAAAGGAGCAGAAAGAGGATGTAACATATGTAGTTGGGGAAAATGACACCATTTCACCATGCCTCCAATCCAAACATGATTTGACTTTTATTTTGATTTCAATCACTTGGTAGTAGAATTGGTGAGATCATTCCCTAAAACATCCTTCTGTTTATGGTGATAATTGGAGACTAGAAATAGGCTCCCTCCTGCCATACTCATAATAGAAACCAGTGATTCTTTTTTCCTCCTTATTTCTACTCACGTGTCATTTATTTCATACTTTCCCTTACATGGCCTTTGCTGGCTTCATCCATCCATCCGTCCATCATCCATCAATTCATCACCCACCCATTGTCCATCCACCCATTATCCATCTATCCATCCGTCCATCCATTCATCCATCCATCTACTTGGATCCACCTACTTGAACTCACCCATCACCATCTATCCTTCCTTCCCTGCACTTATCTTTGTTCATCCACTGATTCATCACACACTCTTCCTCCTTCCCTTGTCCCCATTCTCAAGATTTTGTTTTTCTTTTTCACTTCTCTTTTGTCCCATAATGAAAAATTAATAAACATAATTTCTTAGCTTGATTTTGTTTTCTTGCTTTTCATTTGAAAGCCCAGGGTTGGGGGTGGGAGGCTTATACGCTTACATTTCTTCTAAAATTGGAATGAGAATACCAATTCCACCAGCTTAGTCACATCAAGAAGAGCAGCCACTTTGGAGAACAGTGTGGAGATTCCTCAAGAAATTAAAAATAGATCTTCCCTATGACGCAATTGCACTACTGGGCATTTACCCCAAAGATACAGATGTAGTGAAAGGAAGGGCCATCTGTACCCCAATGTTTACTGCAGCAATGGCCACGGTCGCCAAACTGTGGAAAGAACCAAGATGCCCTTCAACTGACGAATGGATAAGGAAGATGTGGTCCATATACACGATGGAGTATTATGCCTCCATCAGAAAGGATGAATACGCAACTTTTGTAGCAACATGGACGGGACTGGAAGAGATTATGCTGAGTGAAATAAGTTAAGCAGAGAGAGTCAAGTATCATATGGTTTCGCTTATTTGTGGAGCATAACAAATAACATGGAGGACATGGGGAGATGGAGAGGAGAAGGGAGTTGAGGGAAATTGGAAGGGGAGATGAACCATGAGAGACTATGGGCTCTGAAAAACAACCTGAGGGTTTTGAAGGGGTGGGGGGTGGGAAGTTGGGGGAACCAGGTGGTGGGTATTAGGGAGGGCACGTATTGCATGGAGCACTGGGTGTGGTACAAAAACAATGAATACTGTTATGCTGAAAAGAAATAAAATAAATAAATTAAAAAAAAAAGATCCTCTGATTTTACCCTGTTGTTATAGTTAATTATTCAGACACCTGACTCTCCTTGTCTGGACGATTTTTATCTCCCATAATTCTTTCAGCAACAAAGGAGCAATGCCTGCCAAGTAGGATCTTGGTCACTCTTACCTTCACTTCTCCTCTTTGTGTAAGTCAGTGTTATCTATGCATTCTTTTCAAGCAGGCTTGAATATACCCCCAGTAATTCTACCCTCCCTCATCCTAACACCACAGAAAACCCCAGTGAGTTCTTTCTGAATTAATGTGCATTCACACAGTACCTTATAAAGCTCTCCTTCCTGAAAGGAACAGTTAGTAGTCTCAAACTTTTGACAGGTGGTCTGCCGCATTTCCATGTTCACATGATATTCCATATGGTCAGTAATCTGTGGGGAGCAAGTGGCAAGGAGATTAAAGGACTTCTCCTTTCTTTGTAGCTTCTAGTGGCAAAAACTCCTTTGCATGATGCCCAAGGTCAAGGACTCCTTCCTAGACAAACTGGTGGGCTTCTCTCTTCCCCTCTTTTTTTTTAAATATTTTATTTTTATTTATTTATTTGACAGACAGAGATCACAAGCAGGCAGAGAGGCAGGCAGAGAGAGAGGGAGGAAGCAGGCTCCCCGCTGAGCAGAGAGCCCGATGCGGGGCTCGATCCCAGGACCCTGAGACCATGACCTGAGCCGAAGGCAGAGATTTAAACCACTGAGCCACCCAGGCGCCCCCTCTCTTCCCCTCTTATCTGACTCCTGTCCTTTTGCCATTCAAGGAGAATTCTCCAGAAACCAGTCTCTGGGCAAAGACACCCCTTGGGCAACTCAAATGATACAAATTGTTTTGGCCGGTCTGTAAACGGTCTGTAAAGGACCCGATAGTCAATCTTTTAGGCTTTTCAATCCATGCAATCTCAGTTGCAAGTACTCAACTTAGCTGTTGTGGCTCAAAAGTAGTCCTAGATGATGTGTGCATGCATGGCATGGTTGGGTAGCAATAAAATTATTTACAAAAATTTTAGGCAGGCATATTTGGCTCCTGGGGTATGATCTGTTAACCCCGGGTCTTAGGTGTCATTTAAGTAATTTCATCCATGTCAGTGACTTTATGTTTCTCCTAAAATTCCCACTTGAAACTAAATGAGGCTGAAATTCACTTGTATGGGCATCCCCTTTAGACTGTCCCCTTTGGAAAGGCATGGCTAGGAGAGGGGGATGCACTGACCTGCTTCTGGACCTTCAGGACACGCACAATCCGGAAACTGTACTTGTCGTCACTCTTCTCATTGAAGTCATTGATCACATACTGAATAGTGGCTGCCACATAGGACTCTGATGCAGGAACTTCTTTGACACTCAGAAAGGTTTTCCTTTTTTCTTGGTAGGTGAGGGCCATCAGAGATACTAGGATGGCCAGAAGGAGTTGTGGGACCTGCCAGAGTCTGGCCATTGTCTCTTACCTGGGGAGTGATAGGAAAAAACCAACCACCCCCCACCCCTTTCCCTCCAGGGCCAAGCAGAATCCCACTGACCTTCCTTGCCTGGCCATATTTAAATGGTCAGTAATGGAAACCCACAGTCCTCCTCCTCCACCCTCTCTACTATAGCTGGACCTGGTGGATGAGGAAGAACACTCTGTCATGGTTGGCAAGTTCAGTCCCACTTTCTCTTCTTCTTTTTGCATATGTTCACCTATCACACACATACACTTACGCAAATACTCATCTCTTCTTTTTGGGGGGGTTTCTGCCTTAGCAACACACACCCTCTTGCTGCCCCAGCATGATCTGAGTGGAAGCCAGGCCAGGTGCGTCTATCTACTGAACCTATCTCAGCCAGCACTGTGAGTGTTCTGGAGTGACAGGAAGCAATGGAGACATGGGAGATGCTGGATCACAGGGCAGTGGGGCGCAAACAGGTCAGCCAAGTGAACAGCACATCCTCTCCGTCCTTTGACTTTCCCTTGGACTCTTCTTATCACCCTTTCCCTATACTCTGCTTGGCCAGGATATCACTTTTCCCTCAGGCCTAAACCTTGGTCTCTTCCTCTGTGTTAATAATTCTTTTTTTAAAAGAAAATATTTGTGGTGTTATTGTATCATGAGACATTGAAACATCTGAACAGATGAATATCCAGGCAGTGAGGCAGCCACTTTTCCCTTCACTTCTGAGTTATTAGAGCAACTTGTCAGTAGGTTAAAAATAAGGAAATAAAAAGACAAGCTTTTGCATTACTTAAGTCTTTCCAAGGTATGTACTGGTTCAACACAAACGTTGTCATATGCAGCTAGTGTCCAAAGGTCATGCACGATACCTCCATAGCAGCAGCACACTGAACCCACTCCCACCATGGCCCTGGTCGTTTGTGTATAATATTTTGAATATCTGGAGGACTGTAAATAGTATAAAGAAGACGAGATAAGAGGAACAGCATGAGTGCCTGGCTGGGAGGAGGTCAGTTGAAGTTGTGCAGGGAAAGCCTGCACATGTGATTAGTGCAAAGCCAAGCATTGGTAGTGTTCTTTAATGGGAACATCTGGTGGAACCTCATGGTGGGGTCTTCATCAGCCTTGAGCTGGCCCACAACCATGCTGTTGATGCAGCTATCTGGCATGGGCTGTTGGTTCTGTACCGTGATGCTGTGCTGGGTTTTCTGGAACGGAAGACTAGACAACATCTCCACAATGGCAGCTTTCCTCAGGAATTGCTGTCCCTCCCACGTAAGTCATGGTGGGTCAATATAAATTGTGCCCATTTGGTTCCTGTCATATTGAATGAATCTGGATCCAATTTGCTCTCAAATGGGCTTGTCGGCCATTCTGAAGCATCACCCAGTCTTGTTGAGACCCAAAGGGCTGGCACGATGGTGGTAGTGGTATGACAGCCCGTGTTAATAACTCTTTCATTTTTTTTAAAGTATTTATTTTTGAAAGAGAGTGAGAACACAAGTGAGAGGAGGGACAGAACAAGAAGCAGGCTCCTGCTGAATGGGGAGCCCGGCTCAATCCCTAAGGATGCTAAGATCATGACCTGAGCCGAAGTCAGATGCTTAATCTACTGAGCCACCCAGATGACTCCCTATGTTAAGAACTCTTAAATTTGGGAGGGGCATGGCCCCCCTTGGAGAAGTCAATGTTTCCCAGATAGCAGAGGATGTGCCCCATATGGGAAGCAGACTCCATGTATGTGTGAAGTCATGACACAGTTTTATATTCACTTTCCACTGTCCCATTGAATGGCTTTGGCTATGCTATTTGTGCCCTGTGACCTTTCAGGGCATTCTCAGACAATACATACAACCTCAATCTAGTAATCAAGAACCAGTCTCTCCAGGTGGTTAGAGCTTGGAATGTGTTGTGATGCTATACTTCTTCCTCCTGGAGGCCTGCCTACGGGGAAGAGTGATAGCTCCTTTTTCATTTTCCCCATCTGTTCCATCTGCCTCATCTTACCATCTTACTTCAGGACCTTTCTGATGTGGGGACCAGGAGAAAAAGAAGGGGTGGAGATACTGAGAAGTTTCTACGTGGTACCAGCTGCAGTGCTCCTGGACTTGTTGGGAATTATGCAGTATACAGTTCTGTGAGTCCCTTCCTGGCTCTCCCCCAGCCTCCACTGCTGGTAACTTCTCCTCCACAGCTCTCTTGGAAGCTGTGCTAGTTTCCTAGGACTGCTGTAATGAGTTACCATCAACACTGGCTTAGAACAACATAGAGTTATTATCTCACAGTTCTGGAGATTACAAATCCTAAAATTAAGGTGTTAGCAGGGTTGCATTCCTTCTGGAAGCTCTGGAGAAGAATCCATTTCTCTCCTTTTCTCGCTTGTAGAGGCCACCTGCATGCCTTGGCCTATATCCCTTTTCCCATCTTCAAAGCCAACAGTGTAGCATCTTCAAATATTTCATCTGACCTCTGATTCTTCTGCCACCTGTCCTTCTGTGACTCTCTACCTCCCTCTCACAAGCATCCTTGTAATTATTTCAACCCACCCAGATAATTGATGTTCATCTCTCCATCTTAAGAGACTTAATCACACCTGCAAATCCCCTTTGATTTTGGAGGCAGCCTGTTCACAGATTCCAGGAATTGGACAGGAACATTCTGGGGGGAAGTTATTCTGTCTATCCCAGTAGCATAATGTTCTGTCTTCCATCTGGTTGTTTGCCCCATGGGAATCCCTTGGTTTCTTTTAGCTCAGGTGTATGGACCTTCCCACTCCAGATCTCTCTGCTCAGACCAGTTCTGGCCCAGAAGTTTCTTGGGTGCCCAGCTGGAAAGCATTGAGTCAGTCTCAGCTTGTAGCCTTGGTGAAGTTCAGACAGGAGTCCACATTGCTTAAAACTTTCTCTCTGCTCTCCAACTCCTGACTGCTTTATTTCCTCAATATCTATGGGTCTTCCCCTACTGTGAGAAATTTCACATTCTTCTCTAAAACCTCACTTTGAAATCTGTCTCAGTTAAAAAGTCCATTTGAGGGGCAACTGGATGGTTCAGTCGGTTAAGCATCTACCTTCAGCTCAGGTCAAGATCCCAGGGCCCTGGGACTAAGTCCTGCAAAGTGCTCCTTGCTCGGTGGGGAGCCTGCTTCTCCCTCTCCCTCTTCCTGCTACCCCCCCTGCTTGTGTTCTCTCTTTCTGTGTCAAAAAAAAAAAAAAGTCCATTTGAGCATTCAGAAACATCCATATAAAATGTTGTATGTAACTGTAGAGGGGTTATAGATCCCCAAATTATACCCACTGTCATGGCCTCTGAGTGAAGAACCTCATTTCCATACTCAAAGCTACTAAGAATTTGGCCACATTCAGTGCTTCCATAGAGTAGACCCCTATATAACTGCCTTCATGCCAGGTCCTTATTTTGAGATCTGATCCTATATTTCTACCTGGTTGCTGCAAATTTCTTTGAAAATCCCACTGGATACTGAAGCTCCTCAAACTCAGGACCAGATCGTCTTTACTCCCCTTACACTGCCCATTTGGGTGTACCACATAACTATCTCTTGGAAATCCCAAAAGCAGCCACCAAGGCCCACCTAGTCCCATTCATCATTTTCAGCCCACCTCCCACCATGGATCATTTATGGGTAAAATGGACCGATGGCTTTATTGACACAAGACAATGCATCTATGGATACACTTTCTAGTACATTTATCTTATTAAAAAAAGAAAAGAAAAGAAAAGAAACCCTTCTGCACCGTTGATGGGAATGCAAGCTGGTGCAGCCACTCTGGAAGACAGCATGGATGTTCCTCAAAATTTGAAAATAGAGCTACCCTATGACCAGCAATTGCACTACTGGGTATTTACCCTAAAGATACAAATGTAGCAATCCGAAGGGACACGTGCACCTGAATGTTTATAGCAGCAATGTCCACAATAGCCAAACTATGGAAAGAACCTAGAAGTCCATCAGCAGAGGAATAGGTAAAGAAGATGTGGTATGTATATACAATGGAATACTATGAAGCCATCAATAGAAATGAAATCTTGCCATTTGCAACGATGTGGATGGAACTAGAGGGTATTATGCTTACAGAAATAAGTCAATCAGAGAAAGACAATTATCATATGATCTCCCTGATATGAGGAAGTTGAGAGGCAATGTGGGGGATTTGGGGAGTAGAAAAGGATAAACGAAAAAAGGTGGGATCGGGAGGGAGAAAACCATAAGAGACTCTTAATCTCACAAAACAAACTGAGGGTTGCCGGGGTGGGGGCATAGGGAGAGGGTTGTGGGATTATGGACATTGGGGAAAGTATGTGCTATGGAGTGTGTAAACCTGGCGATTCACAGACCTGTACCCCTGAGACTAATAATACATTATATGTTAATTTAAAAAAATAAAAGATTTTAAAAAATCCCCCCCCCAAAAAAAAGAGGGAAGATGAGGACATACAGTGAAAAAAAAAAAAAGAACAAAAAAACATTCTTCCTGGCAGGAGGCTTTCCACATCCTACTGACAGTTGGTTTGGAGGCTGAAATTAAAAGTGGAGGGAGGGTAACTGCCCGCTGTCAGAAAGTCTTCCTGCTCAACCTTGAACAGGACACTTAGTTTCAGGTTTACATAGATTTGCTTAATGTGTTTCCTGCCACAGGCTTGGATGCGCTCCATTGGAAGAAGTTATCTGACCACCAAACTCTCACCTCAGCTTGAAGGACATGCTGAGGAAGTCTGCCTGGTTTGTTTCTAAAAGTCACACATTCTCTAGTGATTTTGTAAGTTCTCCGATGACGTCAACCCTAAAAATAAAACTGCCAGTTATTTTACTGGCAAAGCGAGTTTATTTGGAGATAGCAGAGAAATCGCACTTCAGGACACACACAGTATGGTGAACCATAGGATAGCCTGAAGAGACAAAAAGAAGGTCAGCTTTCATTAGGTTTTAGGACATCAGGAAGGATTATTTTGAACAAAAGTTCACTGGAGAAGAACAGGTGTTTCAGACTGTGGTGGTTTCTCGTTGACGGCAAGCAGCGCTTAGTGCACCGTTGCTGGGACAGGGAGGGGTTTCCTCCTTTTTCTGAAAGGCAGGAGACGAAATTCCTATATGAAAAATGTCCTCCTTGTCAAGATAATTTTTATCTTTTCTCTTCCTGCTGGTGCTGCCCGCTGCCAGGAACAGTACGTGCAAGAGAGTGTCCCCTTCAGGGCTTCCCGACTTCGTTTTAAATGGGGTGTCCTTTATGCATTTCCACATTTTCCCCTTTTGATCAAGATCTTCCCTAGAGAGCATCACTGAGCACAACTCAGGATTTCCCTATTTTGTGCCTTTATCCTTCGTTGCCAGGAAAGCCCCGTCCTGGCTGTCATGTCCCATGTTAGAGGGAAAGTGCACTCACTGAAACTACTGAGGCCACATGTGAGCAACAAGGAAGGGTAGGAGGAAGAACTCTCAGGCCTTTTCCACCTACACTCTTTATCTTATCAACATGGTAAGCATTGGAGATCATCTCCATGCATTGAAACAACATCATCCTCTTGGATGCATCCCTTCTGCAGGCATTTGACAGGCAGCAGGTATGAAGTTCAAGAATAATTATGAAAAATAGAATTAGAGTAATGTGGCAAATCCAGTTTGTATGATCATTCTAAGCCAGGAGCTGAAACCTGAAGTTAGCCAGCTAAATAGATCAAAAGACGATGGAGTGTGAGGAGAAATTTGCCATAACCTGTGTGTTTGCTCTCTGATCCTCTATAATTGAATTTCTACTTCTCTAGAGGCATTGATCCATGTACAAAGGATGGAATTCACAACTGCACAAATGCCTCCCTTTTCAGTAAGTAGATAATCAAGGGCCATGTTATTGTCTATAACTACTTTAGCTGACAAGTCAAGTGATCACCACTGGACTGCTACTGCTTTGGCTGTGGGATTGGCTAGCTTTCCTAATATTAGGGAGAGATTTCTGGTCATGTGTTGATTGGCATGTGAGAAAGGTTCTCCCTATGGAGGCAGTTCTGGAGTCATGCATGCCTCCTGGAAGTTTTTGTTGAAGGTGGCTATGGAGGCTCAATGGCAGGGCAAGTGGGAAACTTCTGATGTGTTATGGATGCTGACACGGACAGTTAAATGTCCCTATAAGCATTGATCCCTTGTTCACCAGCTATCTAAACATTCATATGCCCATCAGAAATGCTGTCTACTGCAAATGAAAATGAAACCAGTTGAGGCACAAAAGACTCCAGCTAAAGTTTGGTTATTGATAGATTCTAACTGGAATTTCTTGATTGGCCTGTTCAAGCCATGGGTTGGGGGAGTTTGGGATAGTATCTATGAGAAGCCATTCTTTCTAAAGCAGTCTTTTCTAAAAACCTCACAAAGAGGTGTAAACAACTTCTAAACCTTTGACAGAGCTATAAACATCTGAGAACCTGCCACCAGAATTCCTAGCCTTATAAGTAATCCTAGTAAATGGAGGAAGTTCTTTTAAATGAGGATCACTGTCTGACTGCAAATCTGAAAAGACAAGGCCAAAAAGTATGAGCCTATCAAAGAGTGATTGCAGTCTGGCCTTGAGGGGTTAAGATGGTGCATGTACAGAATGGAAAAAGAATGGTTATTCTTGTACTGGCCTTTTCTGCTGGCTGCACAGACTCTTTCGTTACTCAACGTACTAGGTTATAAACATGTTAGAACATTCCACAGGAAGAAATAGAGTGTTTATGGTCTAGCACATACCTACATATATAAAACGGAAATAAAAGTTTAATGAACTGACATATATTTCCTGTTTTCAGTATATACCATGCAGGAACTCCATTTTGTACTGTATGAAATTATTTTTAAACTTACCTATAGATAATAAATAAGTCTGTAGTACATCATCTATAAATTATAGATAAAACTGAAGACATATTATCCATATATCAATGTAGATACAAATAATATGCATATTTTCTACTTAAATAAATGTTAGTAATAAGTCAGGAACAGTCTGAAAAACAAGAAGTCACAGTAAATCCTTCTACAGTTGGTACAATTCTATCGTGAAAGTTTCATGGCTTCTCACTTTCCAAAGGAGTGTCTGCTGCTTTGCCCAGATTCTTTCAGGTTTAATGCAGTTTGTGCAGAGTTAATTTCTGTGTATTACTTTAAGTGTTCTAACATTTTCTCTTGATTTATTTTGTGTTCTCAGCTCTTCTAACCTTTCTTTTTTTCTTTTTTTAAAAGTTATTTATTTGTTTGCGAGTGTGAATGCGAGAAATCACAGAGGGAGGGGGAAAAGCAGACTTGATGCAGAGCAAGGAGACTGACGTGAGGCTCAATCCCAGGGCCCTGAGATCAGGACCTGAGCTGAAGGCAGACACCCAACTGACTGAGCCACCCAGGTGCCCCCCTTCCAACTTTTAAAACATAATCTTTACTCTGCTTATTTTGGCAGCATTCTTTCATGTGTCAGGGGTCTCACCTGGGTCCACTTGATTCTATTATACATGGCCTTTCATGCTTCAGCAGGGAAACTTAGGCATATCCCACAATGGTGACAGGCTTCCAAGAGAATGAGAGGATGTGCTCTAGGTCCTTGGGGCTTAGGCTTGGAATTGGCCTACAGACACTTCTGTGACATTCCATGAAAGAGGTAAGAGTCTCCACCTCTCAGTGAGAGGAACTGTAAAGTCACCTTTACAAAGGGGGTATATATAGGGAGGCTTAAAGAACTGTAACCATTTTATCAATCTAGCACAGAGTATTAATCCCAAGTAAAACTGTATTTTCATATTCTTAAAATGATTCTCACACCTGCTGTTCAAGACTATTATCTGTTCACGCCTTCTCCCCTAAAAGATGAACTCTTTAGACTTATCATTTTTTTTCCTGCTCTTCTGTCCCCCACCCCCCACCCCAGGATGAGCATGGTAGATGATTTTATTTCTTCTTTCCCCCATATTTACTCCTTGAGTTTGAGATTCATTTATTGCCCAAGGGAGCTCAGTAACTCCAACACCATTTGTTGAAAGAGTGTTTTTCTACCTTGAATTGCCTTTTACTTCAATGCAAAAAAACGAGTAGGCTACCAGTCTTTATATTTCTTGACTATTCTGTTCCATGTATTTATCTACCACTTTGCAAGAACCATAGTCTAGCTCTATAGGATTTGGGGGTGGTTTCCTTGGGATTTTCACAACATGATGCATGTACTCATATGATGTTTCTAGACATACATATAATCATGTTGTATGTGAATAAGGAGAGCATATAGTTGAGTCATATTTTTATTCATTTTGACAATCTCCTAGTTTAGATCACTTATATTTAATGTAATTATTGATTGTGCTTGGATTGAGCCTACTATTTTAGTATTTGTTTTTGTTTGCTACCTCTTTTTAAGTTTTCTGATTTTGCTAGTATTTCCTACCTTTCCATTTATTTCAAAAGTGTTTGCCTTTACTTCTTTGAATGTTCTATAACAGTTGCTTTAAACTCCTTGTCAGACTGAATTATTTCAGCATTGGTGTCTTTTTAAAAATTGAAGTATAGTTGACACACAATATTACATTAGTTTCAGGTGGACAAAGAGTGATTTAACAAGTCTATATGTTATGCTGTGCTCACCACGGTGTAGCTACCATCAGTCACCATACAGTGCTATTACAATACCATTGATTATAGTCCCTATGCTGTGACTTTCATCCCCATGACTTGTACTTCCAGAAATACAACTTACTGAGCCACCCAGGCACCCAGATCTTGACATTTTTGAAGAGGCATTATACTGTGGAATTTCCCTAAATATGAATTTGTCTAATTTGTGCAATAGCATGGCATCTTGGTCAGTGCACTGACAGTACAGAAACCTGTCTGTGGATCTTTCCTGGTCTGTGCCCATGGGCCTCAGGGGACACACATCTCCCACCTCCTCTCAAGGCCCCAGTTATGACCCTACGTCCTTGAAGAAGGAAAGCTCTGTTCTTTTTGTCGCTGTCTTGCCAGCTGTCTTGGTCTCTCCCAACATTTTTTTAAATTTAATTTTATTTTTTCAGTGTTCCAAGATTTGTTGTTTATGTACCACACTCAGTACTCCATGCTATATGTGCCGTCCTTAATAACCACCACCAGGCTCACCCACCCCCTACCCCCTCCCAACTTTTGAAATAGTAACAATCAGACTTATTCAGAGATAAGTAATAGGAATGTCCCTATAGAAAGCATGTTTATTCACTGGTTTATCATCCCAAGGACAAGGCCAGAAGTGTGGGATGAGGCAGGAGAGCAGGGGCCTATTGCTCTTGGTCTGGGTTCCTCGAGCATTGAACTATGTTGGTGCTTGGTCCTGGTTCTGACTTATAGCTGAATGACTGAGGAATAGAACTTTCTTTGCAGCATTAAAAATCATTGCTATCTAAACTTTCAGGTCTCAAGAGGATAAAATATTCTTTTATTTATTTATTATTACATTTAATTAACCAACATACAATGCATCATTAGTTTTTCATATAGTGTTCAACAATTCATTAGTTGTGTATAACACCCAGTGCTCATTACCACAGGTACCCTCCTTAATACCCATCACCCTTTTACCCCATCCCCCTTCCCCCTTCCCTTCTGTAACCCTCAGTTTGTTTCCTGGAGTCCAGAGTCTTTCACGGTTTGTCTCCCTCTCTGATTTCCCCCCCTTCAGTTTTATTTTCCTTCCCCTATGGTCCTCCATATTATTCCTTATGTTCCACATGAGTGAAACTGCATGATAATTGTCTCTCTCTGCTTGACTTATTTCATTTAGCATAATCCCCTCCAGTTTCAACCATGTTGAGCAAATTGTAGGTATTCATCTTTTCTGATGGCTGAGTAATATTCTGTTGTGTATCTGAACCATGTCTTCTTTATCCATTCATTTGTTGTTTTTTTTTAAAGATTTTATTTATTTATTTGTCAGAGAGAGAGAGAGAGACAGAGAGAGAAAGATCACAAGAAGGCAAAGAGGCAGGCAGAGGCAGAGGGAGAAGCAGGCTCCCTGCCGAGCAAGGAGCCCGATGTGGGACTTGATCCCAGGACGCTGGGATCATGACCTGAGCCGAAGGCAGCCGCTTAACCAACTGAGCCACCCAGGCATCCCTATCCATTCATTTGTTAAAGGACATCTTGGCTCCTTCCACAGTTTAACTATAGTGGATATTGCTGCTATGAACATTGGGGCGCACGTGCCTCTCCTTTTCACTACGTCTGTATCTTTGGGGTAAATACCAAGTGTAATTACTGGGCCATTGGGTAGCTCTATTTTTAACGTCTTGAGGAACCTCCATATACTGTTTTCCAGAGTGGCTCTACCGGCTTGCATTCCCACCAACAGTGTAGGAGGGGTTTCCTTTCTCCACAGAGGATAAAATACTCTTATAATAATTACTCTGTTGTGTTCTGTTGAGTTTTAATGTTTCCTTGGGAATGACTGATCTTAAATGTGATATAAGAATTGGACACCCAGGCAAGCATCAGGTGTTCTGAAATACATAGCACAGCTTTGAGAGGGGCCAACATTAGCCCCTGGTGGACAACACTGCTGTAGAAAGAGGCAGCAGTGCTCAGGCCAGTTGGGAGACTGGCAGAGGAGAAACAGCAGGTTAGAGTTGGTTTATGTTCAGGGAAGGGGTTCTCTTCCCTCCTGTTCTCCCTGCTGACACATGGGCTCTGGAGGGTGGTGCCAGCATGTGTGATGGGAGCAACATGGCCTTCCCTGTAGAACCATATGCTTCTCTCTTTTGCAACTGAGAATTTTCCTGAGCCCCTAATAGGTATATGTAATATTTTTATTGTAACAAAAGATACATAACATGAAGTTTATTGTTTTAATCCTTTTTAATTGTACATTCTATTGGTATTAAGTACTTTCACATTGTTGTGCAACCATCATCACCATCCATCCCTAGAACTTTCTCATTTTCCTAAACTTAACCCCTGCACTCATTAGATAGTAAATACCTCATCTCTTCCCACCCTCTTGTTCCTGGCAACTACCTTTCCACTTTCTGTTTGTATGGATTTGAATATTCTAGGGTACTTCATATAAGTGAAGTCATACAATATTTGTTCTTTGGTGACTAGCTTATTTCACTCAACATAATGCCCTCAGTGTTCACTCATGTTATCCATTGTGACAGAATTTCTTTTCTTTTTAAGGCTGAATAGTATTCTGTTGTATAGATATACAATATTTTGTTTATCCATTCATCTGTTGGTGGATATAGGTTACTTCAGACTTTTGGCTATTATGACTAATGCTTCTGTGGACATGGATGAGTAAATATCTGTTCAGTCCTAAGCCCCATTCTGGAGCAGTAACTGTACTGTAGAATTCCCAGGGGTCCTGACCTGGGCAGCTCTCTGCTTTGTCTATGAGTCTCCAGTGAGTCCAGCCACCTGGAAGCTTGATCTCTATAGGGAAGGAGGGAAATGGTCCTGCTGACCTTTCCAGAGGCAGTGCTGGACCTTGGACCGGAGGCCAAAGACAGAATGAAGAGAGTTTTAAGGTAGAGCCAGGTTGAAACGTTCAATGCTCTCTCAAGAGGAATGAAAATTTTCTTTTTTTCACACAAACTTCCTGAAAGTCAAGGATTATAGGAGAATTTCCCAGGAAGCAAGGACCACATCAATTCTGCTTCAGACTCTGGCCACCAGGCTCACAGGGCAGAGGAATTCTGTAGATGGGCCATACCTAAGTCTGAGAGGCACTAGAGGGTGGCCAAGGGAGGTTCCATCTACCTATAGATACCCACCAGAACACAGGGGCCACCAGATTGAAAGAAAGCCTTCACCAGGACTGCAAATGAACTTAGAAGGCAGCAGTTCAACTCAGCACAGGGAGTTAGGAGCAATAGTCTTCTAAGGAAGGTCTTTTCACCATCTCTGAAATGGTAAAAGTACTAATTTACATTAGATACAAGTAAGTCAATGATGCTTGTCATAATTGTTAATGGTACCACAAGGGAAGAGTAAAATAAGGAGTAAATGAAGCCATGGAGAGGAATAAATGGAATCATAAAAAGAACTTGAAAAAGAATGCAAGAAAGAAGAAAAGAAGGAACAGACAATGAGATGAATAGAAAACAAATAGTTGTGTGGTCAATTGGAACCCAAACCTATCAATAATGGTAATACTAGTTGTCAGTGATCAGTAATATGAGTCATTGTAGATAGAATAAACCCTCAAAATAAAAGACTTCTAGACAGATTTTAAAAACTGTTTGCTGCTCACAAAGCCACATCTTAATGATTAGGACACCAACTGTGAGTGAAAAGATAGATAAATATATATCATGAGAACAATAATGAAAACAATGCTGATGTAGGAGCTCTGATATCACCCAATGCATACTGCAGAGCAAGAGAAGTCCCTCGGGATAAAAGGTACAACTAATGCATAATGGTAAAATCGTTGACCACCAAAAAGGTGTAACAGTTCTATTTGTACAAGCACTTAATGACAGAGTCTCACAATACATAAAGCAATCATTGTGAGAAAAGAACAAATTCACAATCATTCACAATGAGAGATTTTAACACATTTCTGAGCAATAGACAGAAAAAGAGACTGAAACCTGAACCCAAACCAAACCAAACTCAATATAACAAAACAAAGCAAAAAAGGGTAAGTATATAGAAGGTTTGAAGGAAACAGTGTACTGAGTGCTAACTCCTAAAAAATACAGAACATACCTTCAATAATGTATAGAATATTGGTCATATTCTGAGCAATAAAACAAATCTCAACAAATTTCAAAGAAGTTAAGTAATAGGGTATTTTCTGACTATGGTGGACTTCAGCTGGAAGTCAACAGGAGAGAGGATGATTAGAAATTAGCTATGGTAGGAATTAAACAACACAGTCACAATAGCCCACAGATCAAGAAAGAAGTCACAGTGAAACTGAGAACATATTTTGAAGGGAGGGAAAACCAATCATACCAAACTGGGAGGATGAAGCCAGATGTACCTTCTGGCAGAGGCCAAGTCAGGACAGTGGATTAGATAGTTCCCCAAACATCCTCATTGCTGGCTGGCCACCCTGTACTCCCCTGGGTCCGGGTGGTGGTGGGCTCCAGCCAAGGTTGTAGGCAGCCTTAACCACTGCCTCCAATCCCATAAATGGGCTCATCAGCGTTCCCAGGAATCTATGTGACTTGTTCAGTTGATGCACTGCCATGGGAGCAAACAGGTGGCTACAATGCTCTGCAGGACGGGGGCTGAAATAGCAACTCAGGCAGGCAGCCCTGGTAATGTTCAGGGAAAAGAGCATGTAGCATGCATGCTTTGTGTCCAGGGTTTTTGTGACAAGGGGTGAAGATGTGACCCCTCTTCTTCCATTCTTTCTGTTTGGTAATATGGAAGAGACAAGGCAGGTAGATGGAGAGGCGGAGCTGGACAGAGGCGCCAGTCAAAGGGGGGAGGTCAGCAGCTTTGAGAACAGGGCTGTGTGAGATCCGGAGATGTGGAGGGCAGCCCAGAAGCTGCTGCCACCCCCTCCTCCCATGTGTCCCCAGACCTTGGTGCTGACAAAAGACAGCATGTTCCTGAAGACGCCTCTGCTTCTGGGACTCATTGTGCTAGGAACTCATGTCTGGACCATTCAAAAAGAATTTGTAGACATTAGTAAGAACCATGATTATTTAGTGACATCTGTGGAGTTTGCGCTGTCTCGGTTCAGTGAAGACAACACGGAAGAACACTCATACAAGTTGTTGGAGGTTGGGCAGGCCCAGAAAAAGGTGAGTTGGAATCATTCTGTTCACGCCCAGATTATGGTCCCTGCATGAACAGCTCTGAGCTGGATGCCATGCCAGCAGGGCCCTGATAGGGAAGGTCTCACTTCTTCACCACATTCCTGAAGAAACTGGGCGTGGCCCCCTCCCTGCATAGCGCCCACCAGCTTCCCTCAATCTTTCCCATTTCCTGACCCTCTGCCTCTTCCTTGGACAGCAGCCAACCCTGGACACCTGGAGGATGTGGGAGCTCGTTGGGCACAGGTACTATACCTGTTCTCCCAGCCCTTGTGCCCTGTCCTAGCTCAGGGCCTGGGGACTGTGTAAGTGAGGTTGGGAATGTGTGTGTGTGTGTGCGTGTGCGTGTGTGTGTGTGTGTGTGTGTGTGTGTGTGTGTATGAGAAAGAGAGAGAGAGAGAGAGAGAGAGAGAGAGAGAGTTGTTGGTGTGTGTTGGGGCATGAGTGGATATCATATGTCAGTTACAAAAACTGAGCCCCAAACAAGTCAGCCTTCTAGATAATTCCAGGTCAGTCCAATGAGAGGCAGATTCCTCCTCACAGTGATTTCTGGCTACATTTCTAAGTTTGAGTTCTTGAATTTTCATGGACTTCTATTTAACAAGATGAAATGGTAACTTTTAATAACTCGTGATAGAAGCCTAACGAAACAAACACATGGAAGAGCATCTAATTCATAAATATCCAGTTCAGTGTTAACAAGAAGAGCCTTTCTGTGCAGCCAACTCCCACATAAAAGGACAAACATTCCCAGCCCCCAGGACCCCCTACATCCCTGTCTAGATGCTGCCCTGAAAGGGACCGCAGCTGAGATGGCTCATCAGTGGACTAACAGACCCACTACCCTACTCTCTAGAGGAGGATTCTCTGGTGTGCTCCCATTGTGTCTGGATGACATCATACAGGTGTACGATTGAGACATCAGTGGTGCTCTTAGGGTTGCTGTGGCCCATGCAGGCTTGTTGCTGTGCAGCCTCTGATCCTGTGAGCCGGCTCCCGCCTGTGCATTCATGGCACTGTAGATGCGACTCGCAGGTGCAGGCCGTCAGGAGGAGTGCCTCAGGGAAGATTTCAGTACATGCTTCAGATGCATTTGGGAAACCTTTCTGTTGATCATATGCTTACAGAGAAATTGCACATGATTTGAATATTCTATTTATATTCATATTTTAGTCTTTTTTTAAAAAAAGATTTTATTTATTTATTTGACAGACAGAGATTACAAGTAGGCAGAGAGGCAGGCAGAGAGAGAGAAAGGGAAGCAGGCTCCCTGCTGAGCAGAGAGCCCGATGCAGGGCTCGATCCCAGGACCCTGAGATCATGACCTGAGCCGAAGGCAGAGGCTTTAATCCACTGAGCCACCCAGGCGCCCCCATATTCTAGTCTTTTGCCCACTTTTCTATTTTATTCATTTCATGGGAAGCAAATATTTAGCAGTTGTTTTATAATTTCTTCTTGACAGAGGTGGACAATGATATTTTTAATGGAATTGACGTTGCACTGCACAATTTGTAAAGAACAGGGTGAAGACCTGCCCCTTAAAGAGGACCCAGGAAAGAAAAAGGTTTGATAATAAAATTAACAATAATATTAAGGAAGGTCTGTGAAAGGAAGCTTAGGAGAAGATGTCTGGGATGATCCTGGGCCACAATGAGGGTCTTGGCCCACTGCCTCCAGGTCCCAGACAGGGCTCCACCCAGAGAGGGAAGGTGGTCACACTAAGAAGACAGAGCAGCTTCCAGCAAAGTAGTGAAGCTGAGCCCTGCATTCGCCTGGCTGGCCCACCAGAAATACCCTGAAGATACCCATATGACCTTCCTCCCAGGATGAAGCCCTCTCTCTAGAACATAGCCTGAATATTTCCTGAGACCTTGGGTTCTGTCTCTGTGATCCTAACTCTTCCTTTATTTTGGTTTTGGAGGACTCTTTAGTTTATCTAGTCATCCCACATCCCCCTCTAATATCCTGTGCTTCAAGGACATGTCCCAATCTTCCCTCCACCCCAGCCTTAGGGAAAGCCTCACCTCTGGGTAGGTTTGCAGCTCTTGCTGAGTGTCCAGTGTCCAGCTGGACCATCTCCTGAGTAGACTGCTGGCTCCCTCAGAACGCATGGGGGCAGGGGGGGGGGGCGGATCCAGGAAATGTCATGGGTACTGGCAAGACCCATGGGTCTTAGTGGGGGTGCTAGTGGGATCCTCTCAGGAGCCTCCAACCCACATGTGAAGATTCAGTAACCCCCACCCATCATTTTGGTGGAGACTTGAGCTCCTCAGATCTTATGCTAGGCCACTGTTTCTTTTTGCTTTTCATCATTTATAGTTTTCATGTACAGTGAACTCCTACTCAGTCTTTCATGTGAAGTGCTCTCCATGTGTTAAACTGTTCTAATCTCATAATTACTTTTTTTTTCCAGTTGGACTGCACCTTTATTGTGGATGTCAGACCATGGCTTTCCCCGTTCTTCCTCCTGAACAGTACTTGCATGCAGAAATAGGCAGAGAAGGGGCCCCTGGTTCCTCAAGCAGAAGTTCCTGGGGCATGCGGGTGGTTCAGTCAGTTAAGCATCTGTCTTCAGCTCAGGTCATGATCTCAGCGTCCTATGATCGAGTCCCACATAAGACTGTGCTCAGTGGGGAGCCTGCTTCTCCCTCTGTCTTCCTGACTCCTGATTGTGCTCTCTCTCTCTCTCTCTCTCTGACGAGTAAATAAAAAAAGTCTTTTTTTTTTTAAAGATGTTCATTTCCCTCCAGAGAACAACAGTCAGCCTGTAGTCTCAGGTCTGTTTAGTACCAGGAGAATTTAATGTATCTCAGAGCACTTTCTGGGTCCCTGTCTGTTTTGCACTCTCCCACATCTTTTATATTTTATAAATATTGCTGCCTGTGACAAGGGGTGGAGAATTCATCATCATTAATGCGTTACCTTGACTGTAGGTGCAAAGTGTTAAGTCAATCAGACTCCCCAGCTCATGGGAGGCTGTCATAATGGTCCTTGCAGGGTCCCCACTGGTTGGTTGGTGTATTTATTCATTCACTTACTCATCTATTCATCCATCCATCTATCCATCCATGTATCCGTTTACCTATTCATTCATCCTCCAGTCTCTCCATGCCCCTCATCCATCCCACTCAAAAGGAATGCAGACAAATTTGCCAAGGAGCAGACACCTGCCTCTCTCTTCCAGCTCTGGGGCCAGGCTCACAATGGGGTGGTCCTTCTGAGGAGGGGCCATAGCTAGTCACAGAGATTGATGAGGGAAGCTGATAAAATGCTCTGCTTTCCATGGACACCCATCAGGGCATCTGCGCATGAGCCTCTTGACACATAGAAAGTCATCCCAGGGCCTCTGAGGATAGCTCAGCGAATGGTAGCTCCAGTCACCATGTCCCATCTGCTCCCTGATGATGCCCATATCTTCCTTCCCAACCGAGCCTGGCCCCCATGGCTGTCAACACCAATCATTACCCATGGGATAGGCACTGTGCTGATAGACACCCAGCCTGATGAGCAACTCTGTCTTCAGGGATCCTTGTGGGGTGTAGCCCTGAAAGGGCAGAGTAAGGGATGATGTGGGAGCACCTGGGGGTATACTGGGACAGAGAGGCTATGGCAATAATTCTTAGAAGAATCCTTCAGAAGGGAGGGGTTAGTGATTACTTTCCTTCCTTTTGTGTTTCTAGGGGGTCTATTGAGTGTGGTTTAAAGTCTATCCTTTTCTTGCTTATGTATTTCCATGATGTGGCTATAAGCTCTGAAAAGATAGATCTCCCACATATTCTGGGCATATTCACTGGGGACAGAATAAAGATGGTGGCCCAATCCAGATTTTGTCCTTTGATCAGCCTGTGCATAGAGTTTCTGACATCTCCCCACAGTTTGATAGGAGCAAATATAAGCTAACAAGGTAAATGTGTGGTCAGTAAAGGCAGCCTATTACCTGCCCTTGGCTTGAGATCAGTCAGTTCAGAGCGGTCTAGCTGTCATTGCTCAGACATCTGTGGTGGCTGAGGACAGCCAGACCCTCCCTGGAGTCCAGTTGTTGCTGCTCACGGGTGCCCTTCATAGGTGAACACCTTCCTCTTCTCTCCCATTTCACATTGGGAAGATCTGGCATCTTGTTCTTTTCAGTTACGTTGTGCTTTGAGCTCAGATACACCTTACATGCCCCTGGGGGGATTGTAAATGTCCCCGTGTTAGTGTCATGTCCTTCAGCGGACCCAGCCACTGTGTTATTTTAAGCCCCATACTGATGATTCCAATGAGCTTCCCTTGGGGGAACCAAGGTATAAATACAGGTTTGTAACTCTGCGGCCTCTTGCAGCTTTCAACAAATATGGGCTTAGAAACACAACCTTTCAGGAACTGAAGGTCACAGGTTTGCTTGAATATGGAAGTTACAATAGTTCTATCCTCAGGCTACCTCTTCTTATAGTCTCCACATTGGTAAAGCCAGACTAGACGGGGCTAGTGGGAGAATGATCAAATTCAATCCAGAAGCCACCAGGTAAAAATCAGTACATATACACAAAAATGTATTTGTACACAAATCATTGTCCTGGATTTCAAGAATCCACTGAACAAATCTGATTTTTAATTTTTGTTGGGAGTTTAGCTAAGCTATTCCATGGTACTGCTGTCTTGGCATCTACTTTGTGTGGCCAGGAGGCCTGCAGGGTCTTAAAATTGACACTGGCGCCTCATATAAGCACAAGCATGTGCCCTAGATAGCATCCTACAGAGTCACAGGTAAATGGAAGTGCGTGATGTGTCTTCCCCTGCAGCCCTTGTGAGCAATAATCTCCTCTGCCTGCCAGGACCTTCCTCTTGTGTGCCCTTAGATAAGACCCTCGTGGGGTTTACCAGAACTCTGCCCTTTGTGGTTGAGTTGGACAATCTGGCTCTATCCCAAGAACCCCGAGGTACTCCACCCAGTAAGCAGATCCGGTGGCTCCATCTGCATTGTGCCGTGACCTCCACATGTGACCCCTTCAGCTGCTGAATACGTTCCCCATAGTTTCTCTGTTTCAATTTCTCCTGTGGTCATTTGTTAAACTGAGATTCTCCATGCATCACCCTGTGCTCCACTTAAGTGTTAATTGGCAAATGAGTAAAAATTATATAGAATATTCACCACCCATTACGGAACGCATATTCTTCTTGAGCCGATAGATTATGGGTCCAAACTGAACATATTCTGATTCATAAAGTGAATCTCAATGAATTTGAAAGAACTAGTATCATTAGGGATAAGTGTCTCTGGCTGCAGGGACGTTTTGATTAAATTAAGGAGAAAAATGGTTGTCGAGGTAGCAACACACCTTAAAAGAACATAAGTAGGAGGGAGGAGTCAAGATGGCGGAGAAGTAGCAGCCTGAGACTACATCAGGTAGCAGGAGATCAGCTCGATAGCTTATCTAAACATTGCAAACACCTACAAATCCAACGGGAGAGCGAAGAGAAGAAGAACAGCAACTCTAGAAACAGAAAATCAACCACTTTCTGAAAGGTAGGACTGGCGGAGAAGTGAATCTAAAATGACGGGAAGATAGACCGCGGGGGGAGGGGCCGGCTCCCGGCAAGCGGCGGAGGAACGGAGCACAAAATCAGGACTTTTAAAAGTCTGTTCCACTGAGGGACATTGCTCCAGGGGCTAAACCGGGGTGAAGCCCACGCGGGGCCAGCGTGGCCCCAGGCCCCGCAGGGTCACAGAAGGATCGGGGGTGTCAGAGTGTCGGAGAGCTCGCAGCTATTAGAACGGAGAAGCCGGCTGCCAAGACAGAGCCGAGGACTGAACTCTCAGCTCGGGGTTACCTTGAACTGGTCGCGGGCTGGGTGAGCTCCGAGCGCGGCTAGAGGCTGGGGATACGGGAGTGATTGGGTGCTGTCCTCTGGGGGCGCACTGAGGAGTGGGGCCCCAGGCTCTCGGCTCCTCCGGGCCGGAGACTGGGAGGCCGCCATTTTCATTCCCGTCCTCCGGAACTCTACGGAAAGCGTTCAGGGAACAGAAGCTCCCAAAAGCGAACCCGAGCCGAGCCGATTACTTAGTCCGGCCGCCGGTAAGGGCGGTGCAATCCCGCCTCGGGCAAAGACACTTGAGAGTCACTACAACAGGCCCCTCCCCCAGAAGATCAACAAAATATCCAGCCAGAACGAATTTCATCTATCAAGGAGAAAGCAGATTCAATTCCTAAGACAGCAGAGCAATTCCAGAGGAGGAGAAAGCAAAGCACGGAACTCATGGCTTTCTCCCCATGATTCGTTAGTCTTGCGGCTACTTCAATTTTTTTTTCTTTTTTCAATTTTTTTTTCTTTTTTCAATTTTTTTTTCTTTTTTCTTTTTTCTTCTTCTGCTAAATTTTTTAAAACTTTTACCCTTTTCTTTTTTAACATTTTTTGACTAGTTCATCTAAATATATATATTTTTTCTTTCTTTTTTGTATTTTTTTATTTGTTTTATTTTTTAAATTTTTTTCTTTCTTTTTTTTTTTTTTTTTCTTTTTTCTTTTCTTTTTTTTTCAGAAGCTGTTTTATCCCCTTTCTCCCCCCCACAATTTGGGGTCTCTTCTCATTTGGTTACAGCGCATTTTTCCGGGGTCTTTGCCACCCTTTTAGTAGTTTATTTGCTCCTTCATATCCTCTTATCTGGACAAAATGACAAGGCGGAAAAAATCACCACAAACAAAAGAACAAGAGACAGTACCGAAGGCTAGGGACCTAATCAACACAGACATGGGTAATATGTCAGATCAAGAGTTCAGAATGACGATTCTGAACATTCTAGCCGGGCTCGAAAAAGGCATGGAAGATATTAGAGAAACCCTCTCTGGAGATATTAAAGCCCTTTCTGGAGAAATTAAAGAACTAAAATCTAACCAAGTTGAAATCAAAAAAGCTATTAATGAGGTGCAATCAAAAATGGAGGCTCTCACTGCTAGGATCAATGAGGCAGAAGAAAGAATTAGTGATATAGAAGACCAAATGACAGAGAATAAGGAAGCCGAGCAAAAGAGGGACAAACAGCTACTGGACCATGAGGGGAGAATTCGAGAGATAAGTGACACCATAAGACGAAACAACATTAGAATAATTGGGATTCCAGAAGAAGAAGAAACAGAGAGGGGAGCAGAAGGTCTATTGGAGAGAATCATTGGAGAGAATTTCCCTAATATGGCAAAGGGAACAAGCATCAAAATCCAGGAGATGCAGAGAACCCCCCTCAAAGTCAACAAGAATAGGTCCACACCCCGTCACCTAATAGTAAAATTTACAAGTCTTAGTGACAAAGAGAAAATCCTGAAAGCAGCCCGAGAAAAGAAGTCTGTAACATACAATGGTAAAAATATTAGATTGGCAGCAGACTTATCCACAGAGACCTGGCAGGCCAGAAAGAGCTGGCATGATATATTCAGAGCACTCAACGAGAAAAACATGCAGCCAAGAATACTCTATCCAGCTAGGCTATCATTGAAAATAGAAGGAGAGATCAAAAGCTTCCAGGACAAACAAAAACTGAAAGAATTTGCAAACACCAAACCAGCTCTACAGGAAATATTGAAAGGGGTCCTCTAAGCAAAGAGAGAGCCTAAAAGTAGTAGATCAGAAAGGTACAGAGACAAGATACAGTAACAGTCACCTTACAGGCTAATAATGGCACTAAATTCATATCTCTCAATAGTTACCCTGAATGTTAATGGGCTAAATGCCCCAATCAAAAGACACAGGGTATCAGAATGGATAAAAAAACAAAACCCATCAGTATGTTGCCTACAAGAAACTCATTTTAGACGCGAAGACACCTCCAGATTTAAAGTGAGGGGGTGGAAAACAATTTACCATGCTAATGGGCATCAGAAGAAAGCTGGAGTGGCAATCCTTATATCAGATCAATTAGATTTTAAGCCAAAGACTATAATAAGAGATGAGGAAGGACACTATATCCTACTCAAAGGGTCTGTCCAACAAGAAGATCTAACAATTTTAAATATCTATGCCCCTAACGTGGGAGCAGCCAACTATATCAACCAATTAATAACAAAATCAAAGAAACACATCAATAATAATACAATAATAGTAGGGGACTTGAACACTCCCCTCACTGAAATGGACAGATCATCCAAGCAAAAGATCAACAAGGAAATAAAGGCCTTAAATGACACACTGGACCAGATGGACATCACAGATATATTCAGAACATTTCATCCCAAAGCAACAGAATACACATTCTTCTCTAGTGCACATGGAACCTTCTCCAGAATAGATCACATCCTGGGTCACAAATCAGGTCTCAACCGGTATCAAAAGATTAGGATCATTCCCTGCATATTTTCAGACCACAATGCTCTGAAGCTAGAACTCAATCACAAGAGGAAAGCTGGAAAGAACCCAAATACATGGAGACTAAACAGCATCCTTCTAAAGAATGAATGGGTTAACCAGGAAATTAAAGAAGAATTGAAAAAATTCATGGAAACAAATGATAATGAAAACACAACAGTTCAAAATCTGTGGGACACAGCAAAGGCAGTCCTGAGAGGAAAATATATAGCGGTACAAGCCTTTCTCAAGAAACAAGAAAGGTCTCAAGTACACAACCTAACCCTACACGTAAAGGAGCTGGAGAAAGAACAAGAAAGAAACCCTAAACCCAGCAGGAGAAGAGAAATCATAAAGATCAGAGCAGAAATCAATGAAATAGAAACCAAAAAAACAATAGAAAAAATCAATGAAACTAGGAGCTGGTTCTTTGAAAGAATCAATAAGATTGATAAACCCCTGGCCAGACTCATCAAAAAGAAAAGAGAAAGGACCCAAATCAATAAAATCATGAATGAAAGAGGAGAGATCACAACTAACACCAAAGAAATACAGACAATTATAAGAACATACTATGAGCAACTTTACGCCAACAAATTGGACAATCTGGAAGAAATGGATGCATTCCTAGAGACATATAAACTACCACAACTGAACCAGGAAGAAATAGAAAACCTGAACAGGCCCATAACCAGTAAGGAGATTGAAACAGTCATCAAAAATCTCCAAACAAACAAAAGCCCAGGGCCAGACGGCTTCCCAGGGGAATTCTACCAAACATTTAAAGAAGAACTCATTCCTATTCTCCTGAAACTGTTCCAAAAAATAGAAATGGAAGGAAAACTTCCAAACTCATTTTATGAGGCCAGCATCACCTTGATCCCAAAACCAGACAAGGACCCCACCAAAAAAGAGAACTACAGACCAATATCCTTGATGAACACAGACGCAAAAATTCTCGCCAAAATACTAGCCAATAGGATTCAACAGTACATTAAAAGGATTATTCACCATGATCAAGTGGGATTTATTCCAGGGCTGCAGGGTTGGTTCAACATCCGCAAATCAATCAATGTGATAGAACACATTAATAAAAGAAAGAACAAGAACCATATGATACTCTCAATAGATGCTGAAAAAGCATTTGACAAAGTACAGCATCCCTTCCTGATCAAAACTCTTCAAAGTGTAGGGATAGAGGGCACATACCTCAATATTATCAAAGCCATCTATGAAAAACCCACCGCAAATATCATTCTCAATGGAGAAAAACTGAAAGCTTTTCCGTTAAGGTCAGGAACACGGCAGGGATGTCCATTATCACCACTGCTATTCAACATAGTACTAGAAGTCCTAGCCTCAGCAATCAGACAACAAAAAGAAATTAAAGGCATCCAAATTGGTAAAGAAGAAGTCAAACTATCACTCTTCGCAGATGATATGATACTATATGTGGAAAACCCAAAAGACTCCACTCCAAAACTGCTAGAACTTGTTCAGGAATTCAGTAAAGTGTCAGGATATAAAATCAATGCACAGAAATCAGTTGCATTTCTGTACACCAACAACAAGACTGAAGAAAGAGAAATTAAGGAGTCAATCCCATTTACAATTGTACCCAAAACTATAAGATACCTAGGAATAAACCTAACCAAAGAGACTAAGAATCTATACACAGAAAATTATAAAGTACTCATGAAAGAAATTGAGGAAGACACAAAAAAATGGAAAAATGTTCCATGCTCCTGGATTGGAAGAATAAATATTGTGAAAATGTCTATGCTACCTAAAGCAATCTACACATTTAATGCAATCCCTATCAAAATACCATCCATTTTTTTCAAAGAAATGGAACAAATAATCCTAAAATTTATATGGAACCAGAAAAGACCTCGAATAGCCAAAGGAATATTGAAGAACAAAGCCAAAGTTGGTGGCATCACAATTCCGGACTTCAAGCTCTATTACAAAGCTGTCATCATCAAGACAGCATGGTACTGGCACAAAAACAGACACATAGATCAGTGGAACAGAATAGAGAGCCCAGAAATCGACCCTCAACTCTATGGTCAACTAATCTTCGACAAAGCAGGAAAGAATGTCCAATGGAAAAAAGACAGCCTCTTCAATAAATGGTGCTGGGAAAATTGGACAGCCACATGCAGAAAAATGAAATTGGACCACTTCCTTACACCACACACAAAAATAGACTCCAAATGGTTGAAGGACCTCAATGTGAGAAAGGAATCCATCAAAATCCTTGAGGAGAATGCAGGCAGCAACCTCTTCGACCTCAGCCGTAGCAACATCTTCCTAGGAACAACGGCAAAGGCAAGGGAAGCAAGGGCAAAAATGAACTGTTGGGATTTCATCAAGATCAAAAGCTTTTGCACATCAAAGGAAACAGTTAACAAAACCAAAAGACAACTGACAGAATGGGAGAAGATATTTGCAAACGACATATCAGATAAAGGGCTAGTATCCAAAATCTATAAGGAACTTAGCAAACTCAACACCCAAAGAACAAACAATCCAATCAAGAAATGGGCAGAGGACATGAACAGACATTTCTGCAAAGAAGACATCCAGATGGCCAACAGACACATGAAAAAGTGCTCCACGTCACTTGCCATCAGGGAAATACAAATCAAAACCACAATGAGATATCACCTCACACCAGTCAGAATGGCTAAAATGAACAAGTCAGGAAATGACAGATGCTGGAGAGGATGTGGAGAAAGGGGAACCCTCCTCCACTGTTGGTGGGAATGCAGGCTGGTGCAACCACTCTGGAAAACAGCATGGAGGTTCCTCAAAATGTTGAAAATAGAACTACCCTATGACCCAGCAATTGCACTACTGGGTATTTACCCTAAAGATACAAACATAGTGATCCGAAGGGGCACGTGTACCCGAATGTTTATAGCAGCAATGTCTACAATAGCCAGACTATGGAAAGAACCTAGATGTCCATCAACAGATGAATGGATCAAGAAGATGTGGTATATATACACAATGGAATACTATGCAGCCATCAAAAGAAATGAAATCTTGCCATTTGCGACGATGTGGATGGAACTAGAGCGTATCATGCTTAGTGAAATAAGTCAATCGGAGAAAGACAACTATCATATGATCTCCCTGATATGAGGACATGGAGAAGCAACATGGGGGGGTAGGAGATAGGAGAAGAATAAATGAAACAAGATGGGATTGGGAGGGAGACAAACCATAAATGACTCTTAATCTCACAAAACAAACTGGGGGTTGCTGCGGGGAGGTGGGATTGGGGGAGGGGGAGCGGGCTATGGACATTGGGGAGGGGAAGCGAACCATAAGAGACTATGGACTCTGAAAAACAACCTGAGGGTTTTGAAGGGTCAGGGGTGGGAGGTTGGGGCAACCTGAGGGTTTCGAAGGGTCAGGGGTGGGAGGTTGGGGGAACAGGTGGTGGGTAATGGAGAGGGCACGTTTTGCATGGAGCACTGGGTGTTGTGCAAAAAGAATGAATACTGTTACGCTGAAAAAATAAATAAAATGAGGAAAAAAAAAAAAAAAAAAAAAAAAAAAAAAAAAAAAGAACATAAGTAATCACAATTCTGATTAGGGTATGTGATCAAAGGAAACGATTAAACTTATGATGTGAAAAGTATATGTGCTGTTCCTGAGGTTCAGCCTCAAGGGAAGTGACAGTCTGGACAGGCACATGCAGAGAATGGGCACAAAAATGATGGGTGATCACAGTCTCCCGCAAAAATGGAAGAAATTATGACAAAAAACATAAACAAAGGAAAGAAGAAGCAGCTTGATAGAAAGGGTTATGAAATGCAACAGTTGGTCCATTGGCAGGCCTCACAAAATCGCTGACCCCTGGTACAAGATATCTAGAAGGAAGGTAGTCACACCCATGTCGGTAGTATCCTGCAGGTCTCGAATGATGACAATGGCCACTCTGGTCCTCCCGCTGTTGAGAGTGGGGAGAAAGAACCAGACACGCTGGGACCTGAGCTTCATAGGGGAGGCAGCACTCAGGCTCAAACACACTCTAGGCGAGGTGTGGAGTCCTCGTCATGATTATCCTTAGACACCCAGGCTGATAGCTGTCGACTGATGTGCAACAGTGAAGGTGGTCACAAAGGTGTCTGCCATTCTGGCCACATTCCTATCTCTTTCTGGGGTAGTCCCAGTCTGTCTTTATGGCCTATCCGGCTGTGGCCCTGAGATAATTCTGGGATTATCACCAATGTTCAGGTGTCTGTTTACTCCATGCCCAAAGTGGGAAAATCCTTCCCTTTCAGTGTCCTCACATGCATGGGCAACATGTCATACTTTCCTGGTCCCCTCACTCCCAATACCTTGTATGAGGTCAGGCAGGACACTCACAGGTACTGTGGTTCCTCTGAGAAAAGCCTAACAAAAATAACTCGGCAAAGGCCATGGGACTTCAAAGTGGCAACGCTGTGTGGAAACACATGTTAGCTAGGGCTGGGCAAGACCTGTCTTTCCCAGTCCCTATCCCTCTCATGCCCATGGCTGCCATCCACATCCATTCCAGCTGAGCCCTGCCCTGGGCTGGTACCCGCCTTGTCCTGGATTTCTCTCCACCCATCCAGGACATTAGAAACCTCCCTCCCCACTGCCAAACACAGCTAGACCTCATGGCAAGCTAGACCTCATGGCAAGCTGGTGTTAGAGGTGTTGGAAGGGATGGTAACCCAGCCCCAATGGTAACCCTTCCCTGTACCCTCCTGATGGCTGCAGCCATGGTCAGAGGCAGACCTGGTTTTTGCCTCAACTTTTCAGAGCCCACAGTGTTCCTAAAAGCTCCTGTGATCTGGCAGTTGTAGGATACACTGCTGTGAGAGCAAAGGAGTTGGGTTCAAGACCCACATTCAGAGCCTATTAGGGCTGGGCTGGGGCAGGTAGAAGCAGCACTGGAAACAGAGCATATTACATGCATGTTCCTGGGTCCAAGGCTTATGGAACAAAGCAGTGAAAACTGTGAGCCCCTGCTCTGCCTTCTGTTAGTGATGGTGGGAGGGACAGGCAGGCAGTGAAGGGGAGGAGCTGGACAGAGCACTGGCCAGCAGCCCAGGGACTCCCTGGTATAGGACTGTGTGGGATGCAGAGCTCCAGAGGGTGATCCCAAACTAGCTGCCACCCTGCCACCTGTTTGCTGCTGGCCTCCAGGACTGACACCAGACAGAATGCTCCTGAAGGCACCTCTGATTCTGGGGCTCATTGTGCTGGTGCCTCATGTCTGCAGTTCCGACTTTATGGACATTGGTAGTAGAACAAATTACTTCATCTTGTGTGTTGAGTTTGCAGTGTTTCATTTCAACCAAGTCTACCCAGATGAGTATGCGTATAAGTTGCTATGGGTGCGGCGAAGCCAGCGCAAGGTGAGTTGAGTGTCTTCCCTCCAGGTAGACTCATGTTTGCCCCGAGACCACACTTGGGAGGGGTGAATCCTTGATCTGTGGGAAAGAGCAATGATGTTTTAATTTGGCAAATATTGTTTAAAAAGTTGCAAGATTTCATTAGAAGTGTTCCGAGTTTCTGATTTGTTTCTTTCATGAGCCAAGCCCCTGAATAACAGAGGGACAGAAAGAAGGTGAGCAGAAAGCAAGCATTGAAAGCAGAGATCCAGCTGCAGAGTGAGAGAGGGAAGAAAAGCTGCCAGTGAGGTGGTTGGGAGAAGTCAGAGCAACAGGGAGACAAGAAACCAGAAAGACTAAGAAAAGCAGTAGCTGGGAAGCAAGAGCCCAAGAAGGAAAGACATCTCAGAGGCTGAGCTGTGAGTCTTCTGCATGAAACACTGTGGGTCCAGGGCTGGACGGGAAACAGCAGAGAAGACAGATTGGGACATATTCTCATGGGACTGTGGTGCTAGTGAGGACAGGACAATGGTTCCAAGTTCATGAGTGGAATAGGGAAAGGCTGGAGAAGAGCAGTAGGTGTGGGGGCCCAGGGCAGAGGGGAAGCTGGGGACAAGGGGAGAAGTCAGGGAAGGCATCTCAATGATGGATACTCCTGGGAAGATCTGGTCACATGGAGGTTGAGGATGAGAAGGTCAGGCAGCCCTGGAGAGGACCCTGGTTGGGGGTAAGCAACAAATATACTTGTGGACAACCTGAAATTATGGGGACTATGGTTGCAGGGAAGGAGATGCAGAGAGGCAGGAGTGCAGGAGGAAGTAGGGCTGGGGGCATTTCAGGGCCCCAGCCAAAGATTTGAGATGTTATCCTTGAGGATCTGGGGATCCACTGAAGGAAGTCACTCAGGATTCCACAAGCCATACAGCCTGAGACCAAGATGCAGGGGATGGTCCTCTGGTCAGTGGGAAGTAGAAGTGCTGGTTTCTGCATGTGCTGGAGGTCAATGTGGGGTGCACTAGTGTGAGGGTGTAGAGATAGAGGGGGTCAAATATGGACCCCCGGTGTTTTCCCAGAACACATTGGTGTGCAGTGACTCCATCAACTGAAAAGACAACAGAGCAAGGTTGAAGGAGACACAAACAGATCTGGGCAGCACATCACATTTAGGATTCCTGAAATAGCCCATGCAGAAGGAGGCCATGGGTTACAGAGCCTTAAGAGTAGAGAAAATGTTGGGCTTGACAGAAATGTGTCCTTAGCCTCTGTTGGGCAAACCTTTCTCATTACTGTTTATTTTTATCCCTTTGTGCTTTCTTTGAATGGAATACAGACTGCTGTCCAGAACTCATTCTGTCCATGCCCAGAATCTGATCCCTGCATGAATAGTCCTGAGCCAGGCATCATGTCTGCAAGGCCCTGATGGGTAAAGACTCATCTCTGCATCACACTGGGTGTCGCCCTCTCCCTGCACAGCACCCACTGGATTCCCTCAGTCTTTCCCATTTCCTGACCCTCTGCCTCTTTCTCTGACAGCAGCCAACCCTGGACATCTGGAGGATGTGGGAGCCCCTTGGGCGTTGAGACTATAGCTGCTGCTCCAGCCCCTGTGCCTGTCTTAGCTCAGGGTCTGGGGGCCATGCAAGTGAAGCCAGGGGTACATGAATGTGTGTGTGTGTGTGTGTGTGTGTGTGTGTGTGTGTGTGTGTGTGTGTGTTGGTGCTTATTGGGTCATGAGTGGGTATCATGTGTCACCTGTAAGAACTGAACCCCAAACAAAGAAATCAGCCTTCTAGATAATTCCAGGTCAGTCCAGTCAGAGACAGGTTCCTCCCCAAAGAGATTTCTGGCTACATTTCTAAATTTGAGCTCTTAAGTTTTCACGCACCTCTTTCTACTTAACAAGATGAAATAGTAACTTAATAACTTCTGATAGAAGCCTAACAAACACATACCTTCTTCGTAAATATTCACCTCAATGAACCTTAGCAAGAAGAGCCTTTCTGTGTGGCCAACTCCCATATAAAGAGACAAGCATTCCCAGCTCCCAAGACCCCCTACACCCCTGTCTAGACACTGCTCTGAAAGGGACCATCAGCTGCGATGGCTCATCAGTGGACTAATAGACCTGCTACTCTACTCTCCAGAGGATTCTCTGGTGTGCTCCCCTTGTGTCTGTATGACTCCATGCAGGCACATGATTGAGAGATCAGTGGTGCTGTTAGGGTTGCTGTGGCCCATGCAGACTCCATGCTGTGTGGCCTCTGATCCTGTGAGCCGGTTCCCATCTGTGCATTCATGGCACTGTAGATGCGACTAGCAGGTGCAGGCCGTCAGGAGGAGTGTCTCAGGGAATTTTCCCATACATGCTTCAGGTGTACATATGGACCTCTTTTTGTAAGAAAAAATGGAGAATTAAAAGGGAAAGGTGAAATCGTAAATCAATTTAAAAATAAGAAAAATAAGAGACATTGTACATATGTATGTCCTTATTCATTTACAAATGCACATTCACAGTTTTTGCCCGTTTTCCTTTTGGTTCTCTGCTTTTCTTATTAAAACAAAGTATTTCATTGCAGTTTCTCCAATTTGTTCTTAACAGCAGTTTACCTTGATATATTTAATGGAGTTGGAATTGGGCCAAACCATATGTACAAAAGAGGATGAAGATCTGGAAAACTGCCCCTTGCAAGAAGGCCCAGAAGAGAAAAAGGTTTGAGAATATGATGAAAATTCATATAAAGGAGTATGAATGGAAGAAGGCTTAGGGAAGTTATCACGGATGATCCTGGGCCAGAAAGAGTCCTGACCACTCTCCCTTCAGGTCACAGGGCTCCCCCTGAGGGGAATACGGTTATTCTAGGGCAATAGAGCTGCTCTGGCCCACTGAGCCCTGTGCTCACAGCTGGCCTGTGTAATAGCCTTCTTGGGTTATCATCTATGAGCTAATATCGTCCAGGGAACTTGGACTCTGGGCATGAGCCAGAGTCAGGATGACACCCTCAGTGGGGCTTGTCTGAGCCCCACCCCTCATCCCAGACTGAGGGGCAGCCTCCCCTCTGGGTAGGTTTGCAGCTCTTGCTAAGTGCAAGACATCTCCTGAGTGCTCATCTCCTGAGCAGCCTGCTGGCTCCCTCAGAACGCATGGGGAAAGAGGCCATCCAGGAAGTGTCATGGGTACTGGCAAGACCCATGGGTCTTAGTGGGGTCCTAGTGGGACCCTCTCAGGAGCCCCCAACCCACATGTACAGATTCAGCAACCCCTCCCCATCATTTTGGTGGAGTCTTGAGGTCTTCAGATCTTATGCTAGGCCACTGTTTCTTTTTGCTTTTCATCATTTATAGTTTTCATGTACAGTGAACTCCTACTCAGTCTTTCATGTGAAGTGCTCTCCATGTGTTAAACTGTTCTAATTTCATAATTACTTTTTTTCAGTTGGACTGCACCTTTATTGTGGATGTCAGACCATGGCTTTCCCAGTTCTTCCTCCTGAACAGTACCTGCGTGCAGAAATAGGCAGAGAAGGGGCCCCTGGCTCCTCAAGCAGAAGTTCCTGGGGCATGTGGGTGGTTCAGTCAGTTAAGCATCTGTCTTCAGCTCAGGTCATGATCTCAGCGTCCTATGATCGAGTCCCACATAAGACTGTGCTCAGTGGGGAGCCTGCTTCTCCCTCTGTCTTCCTGCCTTCTGATTGTGCGCGCGCTCTCTCTCTCTCTCTCTGACGAGTAAATAAATAAAGTCTTTTTTTAAAAAAAGATATTCGTTTCCCTCCAGAGAACAACAGTCAGTCTGTAGTCTCAGGTCTGTTTAGTACCAGGAGAATTTAATGTATCTCAGAGCACTTTCTGGGTTCCCGTTTGTTTTGCACTCTCACACATCTTTTATATTTTGTAAATGTTGCTGCCTGTGACAAGGGGTGGAAAGTTCATCATCATTACTGCTCTTACCTTGACTGTAGGTGCAGAGTGTTTAGTCAATCAGACTCCCCAGCTCATGGGAGTCTGTCCTAGTGGTCCTTGCAGGGCCCCCACTTGTTGGTTGGGGTATTTATTCATTCACTCACTTATCTACTCATCCATCTATCTGTCCATGTACTCGCTCACCTATTCATTCATCCTCCAATCTCTCCATGCCCCTCATCCATCCCACTCAAAAGGAATGCAGACAAATTTGCCAAGGAGCAGCCTCTCTCTTCCAGCTCTGGGGCCAGGCTCACAATGGGGTGGTCCTTCTGAGGAGGGGCCATAGCTAGTCACAGAGATTGGAGGTGGATGAGTGAAGATGATAAAATGCTCTGCCTTTCATGGACACCCATCAGGGCATCTGCACTTGAGCCTCTTGACACATAGAAAGTCATCCCAGGGCCTCTGAGGATAGCTCAGAGATTGATAGCTCCAGTCACCATGTCCTACCTGCTCCCTGATGATGCCTCCTTCCCAACCCAGCCTGGCCTCCATGGCTGTCAACACCAATCATTACCCCTGGGATAGGCACTGTGCTGATAGACACCCAGCCTGATGAGAAACTCTGTCTTCAGAGATCCTTGTGGGGAGTAGCCCTGAAGGAGCAGAGTAAGGGAGGGTATGGGACCACTTGGGACACAGAAGCACTGGAAATGCTACTTGGAGGAATCTTTCAGAATGGAATGGCTGAGGTATCTTTCTTCCTTCCTCCTGGGTTTCTAAAGACTGGTGTGACTGGTTCCTAGTTGAAAGTCTGCCTGTTTCTTGGACAATCCATTTTCATGAAGCGGTCATAAGCAATGATGTGACAGGATTTCCCAAGAAAACTGGGAATAGTTCCATTGGGTACAGCACAGAAGTGGTGGCCTCATTCAGCTTTGGTTTTTTGACCAATCTGAGTGTAGAGTTTGTAACTTAGATAGGGACATACACAATCTTGCAAGGTAAGTCTGTGTCGTCAGCAGAGCTGACCTATTTTCCACCCTTGCTTTAGAGCCCTCAGGTTCTGAGGGGTTGAACCATTGTTCTTGGGCCATGTGGCTTCACCTGAGGATGGCCTGGTGTCTTGTTTTTTTCTCACTATGTCTGTCATGTTCTCTATTGATCCACATGAAAACGCCCTTGGTTTCATTTTAAAAATGTAGAGAACGGGGTGCCTGGGTGGCTCAGTGGGTTAAAGCCTCTGCCTTCGGCTCAGGTCATGATCCCAGGGTCCTGGGATTGAGCCCCACATCGGGCTCTCTGCTTGGCAGAGAGCCTGCTTCCTCCTCTCTCTCTGCCTGCCTCTCTCCCTACTTGTGATCTCTGTCAAATAAATAAATAAAATCTTAAAAAAAAATTAAAAAAATGTAGAGAACAGGCCATACCCACCTTCCACCACATATAGAAGAATCTTTGTGATCAGCCACCAGAAATACATGAAGTCCCCAGGTGCATGGCACTGTGGCCACAGTTGGGAAATAGTTTTCTAAGGAACAGCGATATTTAAAAATGTGTGAATTGTAGTTAAGGTATTTTGTTTGTGACCAATGTATTTCCTCTTGTTCCTGCTCTGACAAAATAAGGGATTAAAAACATGGCCCCATTCATGGAATTGCTGTTCGCAGGTTATGGTTTGTGCAAGAGTGTTTGGTAGGACAGGTAAATGTGCCTGCCACTACTGCCCATGGTGAGCCCACATTAGTAGGTTTTGAATGAAACAATACTGTCCAAGGTGAGTCAGCACCAGAGGCAGCCTGTGTCATCATGTCCTGGAGAGACCTCTCCAGATCCAGCCCAGTGACTCATTGTCCCAAATCAGTAGGGAGCAAAAATATACTTGGAAGTTACAATATAAGCTCACACAAAGAAACATTGACACACTTCTCAGAAATTCTCGATTTCCACAAAACTCAGAATGTTTTATGGTATTTCCTGGCCTAAAGGAATAGAGGTTCCTGGAATATATTTGTGAGACCTCTCCTGAAATAGGGGTTTATCCAAAAACTCAGCACTGGGGTCTCCAGGAAAGCTTCAAAAGGAAAAGGGAGGAGGTGAAGGCAAAATGTTACTTTTCTCTGCAATGACATAAAATTGAAGTTATGAGATGATCTCTATTAACCACCAGCTTCCTTCCCCATTTCTCTATCAGGGCCCTGGTAGCTAGTGTCATGATTCTTTACTGTGCTTTTCTTAAGTTGAGCTTGTAGACTGAGTCCAGCTCTTATGTTAATTTTTGGTTTCCAAACACAAATATCCACAGGCATTAGCAAAGAAATGAAAGCTTGGAAATACATGTAACTAGCCATTTGTTATCTCCTTTTTGTGATAGTGTCCAAATATTATTTTCTGAACAAAATCACTCACCACAGAAACGGCTATTGTTTATCTGCTTCCTTGTCCTCTCTTATGAGGCCACATTATCCATCCAGCAATACCATCAGTGAATCAAAACTAACAGATCAATGTCCTGAAGTACTGCATTCATTAGACTGGCCTCTCATCTCCATCATCAATTGCCCCACACTCAGGTTCCATCCTTTAGCATCTGCCCCAAAGTACTCCTAGTGTGCCCCATAGACCCTGTACAACCTCTCCTTCTTCTCCAGTCTCCTGGATGCACCCACTTTCGGAATCTACTCTTTAGATGATGACATTATCTCTGAAATGGTCTACATTTTACATAAACCTCTCCCATGGCTCACATCTTGTGCATTGCTATCAGATCAAGGTAAAATATTTTCTTTTAAAGATTTTATTTATTTATTTGACAGACAGAAATCACAGGTAGGCAGAGAGGCAGGCAGAGAGAGAGGAAAGGAAGCAGGCTCCCTGCAGAGCAGAGAGCCCGATGCGGAGCTCGATCCCAGGACCCTGGGATCATGACCTGAGCCAAAGGCAGAGGCTTTAACCCACTGAGCCACGCAGGCGCCCCGGTAAAATATTTTCTAAATAGGGGAAAGCCTCAATTAGTTCTACATGTTAAAAACACAGAATGTCCAGCACTCAGTCAAAAACAATAAGAAAAAAGACAAGACTTGATGGGTAAATCAAGAACAAAATTTAATAATAGAAACAAACCTGAGAATGTCTAAACAGGGCAGTTATCAGATATGGGGCTTTAATCTCAAGATGAGTAAGTTGGGAGAAGAGAGGGATAATACGGGTGAAAAGTAGAAGCTACCAAAAAAAATAAAAGGAACATTCTAGAACTGAAAAATATAATAACAGAAATGAGTGATGTGATTGTCAGGTTAAACTGCATGGAACTTAGACAGCAGGGAGGCAGGCCAGAGCAGATGCAGGATGGGAAACAAAGAAGGGTGAAGTGAGATTTTCCCCATAGAGGAGAAACAGACAATGAGGCAGAAGCAGTATTTGAAAATGTAAAGCTTGAGTTTTCTATAATTGATTAAAGACATCAAACCATTGATTTAAGCAAGGTTACAAGCACTTTCTTTTATTACAAAAGAAACCCACAATAGAGCATAAAACAGTTCTAAATCAAATTTAGGGAGTAAAATCTTAAAATCAAAAGACCTTTTATTTTCAAATAAACCACCATCAGGCTTTTAGCTGACCCCAGATGGGAAACAACAAGTCAGAAGATACTGTCATGAACTTGCTAACCACTGAAGGACATTAACCTCTGACCTACAATTCTTTGGGCAACAAAAGTCTCTCTCAAAAATGCATAGAAAACCAATTTATTTTAAATAAGCAAAATGGAGTGTATTTGCTGTCAGGAGAACTGTTCTAAAATAAAGACTAAAGGGAATTCTCTGGGCAGAAGGAGAAACAAGCCCAGGTGGAAAAAGAGTATGGTAGGAAGGAAAGAAGAACAAACACATCAAAAGGATGAGTATGTGGATACATCTAGATGATATTTTGACATGTACAATCATGATATTGTATTGAAGATTATTAAATACGTATAGAATTAGTACACATGAAAATAGTAGCATAAAACTGAACAGTAGTCAATGTACTTAGGATAATATAAATGAATTGTGTACTGTAATTAAAAGACAAGGTTAGCTGACCTCTGCAAAAGTACAAGAAGGCAAAACAAAAAGGAAACATATCTCAAATATAAGAACACGGAGATATGAGAAAAATAAGAATGGATTACAGTATACTATGTCAACCAACCAAAAAATGTCAGTGTAACAGTGCTAAGATTCTGTAAAATGGAAAACCCTAAGACAAGAGGCAGTGCTTGAAATAAAGGTGGACATTTCACTGATGGAAATATTATCTACTAGGAAGATATAACAACTCTTAAGTGTGTAGGTACCTATCTCAGAATACTCAAAGCAGACAAGGAATGAATAAAAAGGAAAGATAGTCAAATCCACAATCACAATGAGAGAGCACAAACACAAACCATGGGACCCGACAAAACTCAGCTGAGGCAGGACATCAGCCAAGTTCTGAAGTTCCCATATCAACTTTCCCTTGACTTGTACTGAATATCACTCAAACACTGACCATGAATACGTGCTCATTTTTTTTCCTTCTTTTTTCCTTCTTTTTTTTCTTTTTTTTGGGGTGGGGGGGGTAGAGAGAGAGAGCAAGGGTGGGGAGGGGCAGAGGGAGGGAGAGAATCTTAAGCAAGCTCCACACCCATTGTGGAACCTGAAGATGTGCGGCTCAATATCACAACCCTGAGATCATGACCTGAGCAAAATAAAAAAAAATCATAAGATTAACCATCTGAGCCACCCAGGTGCCCCAATACATGGTCTTTTCAAATGCACATGAAATATTTCCAGAATTGATCAACAGTATACCACAAAGTAATTCTATTTTTTTTTCATTTTATTTATTTTTTCAGTGTAACAGTATTCATTCTTTTTGCACAACACCCAGTGCTCCATGCAAAACGTGCCCTCCCCATTACCCACCACCTGTTCCCCCAACCTCCCACCCCTGACCCTTCAAAACCCTCAGGTTGTTTTTCAGAGTCCATAGTCTCTTATGGTTCGCCTCCCCTCCCCAATGTCCATAGCCCGCTCCCCTTCTCCCAATCCCACCTCCCCCCAGCAACCCCCAGTTTGTTTTGTGAGATTAAGAGTCATTTATGGTTTGTCTCCCTCCCAATCCCATCTTGTTTCATTTATTCTTCTCCTATCCCCCTACCCCCCCATGTTGCTTCTCCATGTCCTCATATCAGGGAGATCATATGATAGTTGTCTTTCTCCGATTGACTTATTTCACTAAGCATGATACGCTCTAGTTCCATCCACGTCGTCGCAAATGGCATGATTTCATTTCTTTTGATGGCTGCATAGTATTCCATTGTGTATATATACCACATCTTCTTTATCCATTCATCTGTTGATGGACATCTAGGTTCTTTCCATAGTCTGGCTATTGTAGACATTGCTGCTATAAACATTCGGGTACACGTGCCCCTTCGGATCACTATGTTTGTATCTTTAGGGTAAATACCCAGTAGTGCAATTGCTGGGTCATAGGGTAGTTCTATTTTCAACATTTTGAGGAACCTCCATGCTGTTTTCCAGAGTGGTTGCACCAGCTTGCATTCCCACCAACAGTGGAGGAGGGTTCCCCTTTCTCCGCATCCTCTCCAGCATCTGTCATTTCCTGACTTGTTAATTTTAGCCATTCTGACTGGTGTGAGGTGATATCTCATTGTGGTTTTGATTTGTATTTCCCTGATGCCGAGTGACGTGGAGCACTTTTTCATGTGTCTGTTGGCCATCTGGATGTCTTCTTTGCAGAAATGTCTGTTCATGTCCTCTGCCCATTTCTTGATTGGATTGTTTGTTCTTTGGGTGTTGAGTTTGCTAAGTTCCTTATAGATTTTGGATACTAGCCCTTTATCTGATATGCCGTTTGCAAATATCTTCTCCCATTCTGTCAGTTGTCTTTTGGTTTTGTTAACTGTTTCCTTTGCTGTGCAAAAGCTTTTGATCTTGATGAAATCCCAATAGTTCATTTTTGCCCTTGCTTCCCTTGCCTTTGCCGTTGTTCCTAGGAAGATGTTGCTACGGCTGAGGTCGAAGAGGTTGCTGCCTGCATTCTCCTCAAGGATTTTGATGGATTCCTTTCTCACATTGAGGTCCTTCATCCATTTGGAGTCTATTTTCGTGTGTGGTGTAAGGAAGTGGTCCCATTTCGTTTTTCTGCATGTGGCTGTCCAATTTTCCCAGCACCATTTATTGAAGAGGCTGTCTTTTTTCCATTGGACATTCTTTCCTGCTTTGTCGAAGATTAGTTGACCATAGAGTTGAGGGTCGATTTCTGGGCTCTCTATTCTGTTCCACTGATCTATGTGTCTGTTTTTGTGCCAGTACCATGCTGTCTTGATGATGACAGCTTTGTAATAGAGCTTGAAGTCTGGAATTGTGATGCCACCAACTTTGGCTTTCTTTTTCAATATTCCTTTGGCTATTCGAGGTCTTTTCTGGTTCCATATAAATTTTAGGATTATTTGTTCCATTTCTTTGAAAAAAAATGGATGGTATTTTGATAGGGATTGCATTAAATGTGTAGATTGCTTTAGGTAGCATAGACATTTTCACAATATTTATTCTTCCAATCCAGGAGCATGGAACATTTTTCCATTTTTTTTGTGTCTTCCTCCATTTCTTTCATGAGTACTTTATAATTTTCTGTGTATAGATTCTTAGTCTCTTTTGTTAGGTTTATTCCTAGGTATCTTATAGTTTTGGGTACAATTGTAAATGGGATGGACTCCTTAATTTCTCTTTCTTCAGTCTTGTTGTTGGTGTACAGAAATGCAACTGATTTCTGTGCATTGATTTTATATCCTGACACTTTAGTGAATTCCTGTACAAGTTCTAGCAGTTTTGGAGTGGAGTCTTTTGGGTTTTCCACATATAGTATCATATCATCTGCGAAGAGTGATAGTTTGACTTCTTCTTTGCCGATCTGGATGCCTTTAATTTCTTTTTGTTGTCTGATTGCTGAGGCTAGGACTTCTAGTACTATGTTGAATAGCAGTGGTGATAATGGACATCCCTGCCGTGTTCCTGACCTTAACGGAAAAGCTTTCAGTTTTTCTCCATTGAGAATGATATTTGCGGTGGGTTTTTCATAGATGGCTTTGATAATATTGAGGTATGTGCCCTCTATCCCTACACTTTGAAGAGTTTTGATCAGGAAGGGATGCTGTACTTTGTCAAATGCTTTTTCAGCATCTATTGAGAGTATCATATGGTTCTTGTTCTTTCTTTTATTAATGTGTTCTATCACATTGATTGATTTGCGGATGTTGAACCAACCCTGCAGCCCTGGAATAAATCCCACTTGATCATGGTGAATAATCCTTTTAATGTACTGTTGAATCCTATTGGCTAGTATTTTGGCGAGAATTTTTGCGTCTGTGTTCATCAAGGATATTGGTCTGTAGTTCTCTTTTTTGGTGGGATCCTTGTCTGGTTTTGGGATCAAGGTGTTGTTGGCCTCATAAAATGAGTTTGGAAGTTTTCCTTCCATTTCTATTTTTTGGAACAGTTTCAGGAGAATAGGAATGAGTTCTTTAAATGTTTGGTAGAATTCCCCTGGGAAGCCGTCTGGCCCTGGGCTTTTGTTTGTTTGGAGATTTTTGATGACTGTTTCAATCTCCTTACTGGTTATGGGCCTGTTCAGGTTTTCTATTTCTTCCTGGTTCAGTTGTGGTAGTTTATATGTCTCTAGGAATGCATCCATTTCTTCCAGATTGTCCAATTTGTCGGCGTAGAGTTGCTCATAGTATGTTCTTATAATTGTCTGTATTTCTTTGGTGTTAGTTGTGATCTCTCCTCTTTCATTCATGATTTTATTGATTTGGGTCCTTTCTCTTTTCTTTTTGATGAGTCTGGCCAGGGGTTTATGAATCTTATTGATTCTTTCAAAGAACCAGCTCCTAGTTTCATTGATTTTTTCTATTGTTTTTTTTGGTTTCTATTTCATTGATTTCTGCTCTGATCTTTATGATTTCTCTTCTCCTGCTGGGTTTAGGGTTTCTTTCTTGTTCATTCTCCAGCTCCTTTACGTGTAGGGTTAGGTTGTGTACTTGAGACCTTTCTTGTTTCTTGAGAAAGGCTTGTACCGCTATATATTTTCCTCTCAGGACTGCCTTTGCTGTGTCCCACAGATTTTGAACTGTTGTGTTTTCATTATCATTTGTTTCCATGAATTTTTTCAATTCTTCTTTAATTTCCTGGTTGACCCATTCATTCTTTAGAAGGATGCTGTTTAGTCTCCATGTATTTGGGCTCTTTCCAGCTTTCCTCTTGTGATTGAGTTCTAGCTTCAGAGCATTGTGGTCTGAAAATATGCAGGGAATGATCCCAATCTTTTGATACCGGTTGAGACCTGATTTGTGACCCAGGATGTGATCTATTCTGGAGAAGGTTCCATGTGCACTAGAGAAGAATGTGTATTCTGTTGCTTTGGGATGAAATGTTCTGAATAGATCTGTGATGTCCATCTGGTCCAGTGTGTCATTTAAGGCCTTTATTTCCTTGTTGATCTTTGGCTTGGATGATCTGTCCATTTCAGTGAGGGGAGTGTTAAAGTCCCCTACTATTATTGTATTATTATTGATGTGTTTCTTTGATTTTGTTATTAATTGGTTGATATAGTTGGCTGCTCCCACGTTAGGGGCATAGATATTTAAAATTGTTAGATCTTCTTGTTGGACAGACCCTTTGAGTAGGATATAGTGTCCTTCCTCATCTCTTATTATAGTCTTCCACAAAGTAATTCTTAACAAAATTTACAGGCCCAACACCTTGCAGACCATTCCATGATCATGATGAAATTAAGTGGGAAATCAATCAATAAGAAAATGTTAGTGACTTCCAGAGATCAAGAGAAGCTTTCCTTTGTTCTGTGGACCCTCCCTGTCCTCTGCATTGGCTGTTTCCTTGAACTGACCTGCAGATTAAGGTGGTTGGAGTTAGATGATATGTTACATAGAGAGAAACTTCTGAGGGGCTCCTCTCTGAGGAGACAGTTCCAGGCCAAACAGGTATGAGTAACTTTTCAGGCTGCACATAATTATAAAGGCTCACCCGGTGGGTTTAAGGGGGAGACCGGCCTTCCCCACCAGCCCTATGCACACATTTCCATTCTCTGGAGAGAATTTCAGGTAGGCACTCACATGCCCCTCCCTCCCATGAGGAAGATGTTCAAGACCCCTACATAGTGGAACCTCTTCATGGAGGAGGGACAATAAGACACTTGACACTTGCCTCCACTCTGACTCAGTTCTCAGTACTTTCCCACTTGTAGCACTGCCCCCTCAACCTCTCCAGAACCCTGGAGTCCTCTGTGGTTTGTTAGGTTCCCATTCATTCATTCATTCATTCACTGTCTTTTTTTTCCACACCTACTCTAGTCCCCTGTCCCTCTTCTTAGGCAACCATTCTTATGTCTTTCATGTATGCCTTTGCTTTGGTTTTCTTAAAAGTAGGTAGTATTGTTTTGCATCCATCATAGTTATTTAATTGGGTTGTGTTATGTATCGTTTTCTGAATTTGACTTTTTCTTGTTAATATTGTCTTTTAAAAGATCCTTTCTTGGAATCTTGGAATCTTGGAGGCAAGAATGGATTTTCTCTGCATACATCCAGTCTAGCTTCCAACCCTTGCATTGTACTTTGTGGGAAGGTGTCTACCACTTTACCCACCTCTCCTCTACCTCAAGGTGGTTTTTGACTTCCCCATCAAATCTGCTGCAGAGAATATCTTCCTTTAGGTCCTTTATGGATGTCCTGAGAAACTCCTTGGACTGGTACTCAAGAACAGACTTGTTGTGTACTGGGCTTTGCAAATCCTCAATTTATTTTCCAGAATGGAGGCACCAGTCCTCATACTCCCTAGACATGCAGGAGCCCTCCTGTGCTCCCATGATCAGTCTTATCTAGCTTTCTCATTTTTGATAGCCTAGTAGGTAAAAAGGAGTAATCCATCTCATTGGTGATACCTACTTCCACTTCTTTGGTTACCAGTGGCTTTGAATATCTGTTGATATGCTCAGACTGCTAGTTTTACCCTCTGACAATATCTGGCTCACAACACTAGCTCATTCCTTAATATCAGATTTGACAAATGTCTTTACTGACTTTTGTGAATGATATCTTTTATTGAACAGACATCCTAAATTTTGTGAGTTTTAATGTAGAGTGTGGCATTTCATACTAGAATTTATTAATGTATTATTTAGGCTTTTGATCTTGCTCGTTTTGGGGCTTCTTGATCTATCAATTTTTGGATTCAGATAAATCAGATAAAAAGCTGACCACTTTTATGTGTTTTCTCCTGCAGCTGTCTCATTTCTTGCTAGGTGTGTGTTAGGCCATTGCTTGGCCTATAAATACTTGGATGACTGTATCTTCTTCTATGTTTTCTTTTGTCCGTTTTTGCTACTTTATTAGTTTTTTTTTATGCTATGCTACAAATAACCACACATTTAGCAGCTTAAAACAATACCCATTTATTATGGGCAGAAGATATGAACAGACACTTCTCCAATGAAGACATACAAATGGCTATCAGACACATGAAAAAATGTTCATCATCACTAGCCATCAGGGAGATTCAAATTAAAACTACATTGAGATACCACCTGACACCAGTTAGAATGGCCAAAATTAGCAAGACAGGAAACAACGTGTGTTGGAGAGGATGTGGAGAAAGGGGAACCCTCTTACAGTGTTGGAGGGAATGCAAGCTGGTGCAGCCACTTTGGAGAACAGTGTGGAGATTCCTCAAGAAATTGAAAATAGAGCTTCCCTATGACCCTGCAATTGCACTGCTGGGTATTTACCCCAAAGATACAGATGTAGTGAAAAGAAGGGCCATCTGTACACCAATGTTTATTGCAGCAATGGCTACAGTCGCCAAACTGTGGAAAGAACCAAGATGCCCTTCAACGGATGAATGGATAAGGAAGATGTGGTCCATATACACAATGGAGTATTAGTCCTCCATCAGAAAGGATGAATACCCAACTTTTGTAGCAACATGGATGGGACTGGAAGAGATTATGCTGAGTGAAATAAGTCAAGCAGAGAGAGTCAAGTATCATATGGTCTCACTTATTTGTGGAGCATAACAAAGAACACGGAAGACATGGGGAGATGAAGAGGAGAGGGAGTTGAGGGAAACTGGAAGGGGAGATGAACCATGAGGGACTATGGACTCCGAAAAACAACCTGAGGGTTTTGAAGGGGCGGGGGGTGGGAGGTTGAGAAACCAGGTGGTGGGTAATAGGGAGGGCATGTACTGCATGGTGCACTGGGTGTGGTGCAAAAACAATGAACACTGTTACGCTGAAAACAAACAAACAAACAAACAAAAACTATACCCATTTATTATCTCATAGTATCCATGGATACTTACATGGATCCTCTGTGCAGGGTCTTTCCAGGCTGCTTCCAAGTGTTGGACAAGACTGGGGACTCACCAAAGATGGGGTTCTCCTCCAAGCTCATGTGATAGTTGGCAGAATTCAGTTCCTGAGGTTGTAGGACTGATGCTCTCAGCTGTTAGAGGCTGCTATTCCTTGCCAACATGGTCTTCCACTCAACATGAACATTTGCTCTTTCAAGGCCAATAGACAAGTATTTCTGCTGCCTCTTTTCTCTTAGTTCTATATCATCTTTTCCCCCCCAAAATCCCAAAACAAACAGCTTTTGTGAGAGATGATCCATATGCCATAAAATGCACTCATTTAACATGTGCAATTCAGTGACTTTTACTATATTCACAAAGTTGTGCATCCATCACCAGAATCAGTCTTAGAACATTTTCATCATCACAAAAACAAATGTCACACTCCTTAGGTATCACCCTCCAGTTCCCAATATCCCTCTGCCTCAGCCCTATCAACAACTAAGTTTCTGTCTGTATAGATTTGCCTATTCTGGATGTTTCACTTAAATGGAATCATACAATATTGATGACTTAGCATCCTTCATTTAACCTAATACTTCCAGGATTCATTCATGCTGTAGCATGTAATCAGTACTTCATTCGTTTTTATTGCTTAATAATATTCTATTGTGTGGATATACCACATTATATTTTATCCGTTGTTTACTTGATGGATATGTGGGTTGTTTCCACTTTTCATCAATCATGCTGTATATACATTTTTGTGTGGACGTAATTTTACTCTTATGTATATTCCTAGGAGTAATATGGCTGGAATGTATGGTAATTCTATTCTTTAATTATTTGAAGAACTGCCAGACTATTTTCCAAAGTGGTTGCACCACTTTACATTCCCACTAGCATTGTATAAGGATTCCAATTTTTTTATATGCTTGCCAAGACTTGAAATAATCCATCTTTTTTATTCTAGTCATGTCAGTGGTATGAAGTGGTAGCTCATTACAGCTTTGAGTTGCATTTTCCCAATGGCTAATAAAGTTGAACATCTCATGTGTTTATTGGACATTTGCATATATCTGCAGAAATGTTTATTCAGATATTTTGCCCATCTTTTAATGGGTTATTTGTCTTTTTATTATTGAGTTGTAGTAGTTTTTTAAAATATATTCCTGATTCAGATCTCTTAAGTCATAGATTATTTTCAAGATTTTTCTGCCTTTATGTGGTTTGTCTTTTCACTTTTGTAATAGTGTCTCTTGAAACACAAAAGTTTTACATTTTGATTAATCCCTTTTACCTATTTTTAATTTAGGGATTTTTTGCTTTTGGTATCATGCTTAGAAAGTGTTGCCTAATCAAAGCTCACAAATATTTATGCCTCTGGTTTCTTTTAAGCATTTTATTGTTTTAATTTTTACAGTTGGGTCTTTGATCCATTTTGAGTTAATTTTTTGTGTGTGGTGTGTGGTAGGCGTCCAATTTCATTTTTCATGTGGATATCAAGTTGCCCCAGCACTAGTTGTTGAAAAACTCTTCTTTTCCTATTGAATTGTCTTGGGTCCCTTGTCACAGCTCAATAACTATAAAATATGAGCATTTGCTCTAAGGACTATCAGTTCCATTCTATTGAACTGTATGTCTATCTTTATGCCAGGACCACCTTGTTAGGATTATTGTAGCTTTGGAGTAAAATTTGAGATTGGAAAGTGTCCATTCTCCAACTTTGTCTTTTTTTTTTTCAAGATATTTTGGACTAGTTTGGGTTTCTCACATTTTATGAGTAACAGCCTCTCACATTTTATGAGTATTGGGTCCATGGAGCTCTTTATTCTACTTCCTGAAAGTGAAACTCCTCTGTAGACCCTCTTTTAAAGGACTAATTTGATTAGGTCAGCTCCACCCAGAATGAAGTGGCTTTCTATTATATTAAAGATCTCAGATTAGAAATCTTAATTACTTCTGCAAAGTGTCTTCGTATACCCCAACCTCATCACAGGACTGGTATCCCACTATATTTACATGTCCTAACCACAACCAATGGGAGGGAATTATACAGGTATGTACCAGGGAGTATACATTGGGAGTCATCTTAGAGTTCTGTCTATCACAGTTTCTTATGATTTCTTTTTTTTTTTTTTTTTGGTCTTAATCCTTATTTTGTCATTTGTTAAGACTGATGCTTGAATTTTCTTTTTGCTTCATATTTTCCTAAATATTTTTCCATCCTTCTCTTATCTTTTTTGTGTCTTTTTGTCTTAAGTGTATCTTCCATAGAGACAACATGATATGGGTCCTTTTTAAAAATCCAATCTGTAAATTTTGATATTTTATTTAGTGAGCTACTTTTATTACTATTATACTATGTATTTCTCTGCTATTTTCAATACTTGCCATTTACTGTATTATCTCATTTTATGTATTTGCCCTCCTAATCTGCATTTCAATGGGTCAATTGAAGTTTCTCCTGATGGTTCCATTCCATTTTTATTCATGTGGTTATTACTCATTTAACTTAAAGGTCATTTTCATGTTTATCTACTCCTTTGTCTTCCAGTTCCAGCCAGTTTCAGCTGGTGAACTACCATAGGTTGCTGCTCCCTCCTTGGATCCTTGCAGAAAGATTACAGAAATGAGAAAAACTTGATTCTAGTAAACTAGCAAAGGATAAGAAAATAAAAACCATGTGAGACACCGGGAGTGTCTGGAGGCTCTAGGTTTACTCATGTTTTGTGGTAATCACTATTTACCTGTAAGGGCCTATTCAGCCAGAGCAGCCCCACCTTGGTTGAACATCTATTTTGTTGTTTATGCAGTAAAACTTAAACTGACCCTACCCCCCCTGCCCCCCCCACCCCACAAGGGGAACTTACTTAAAAGCAAGTCCGGGAAACCAGTCCCAGGTAACAAAGCCCAAATACAAGGGTGGGTCAGGTCAGGTGGAGATAAGAGCCTGAATGCAGGGATGAGTAGGGCCAGGTGGAGACATCCAATCAGTAGAGCGTGCATACTCTCTCCCTAGCTACCAAGGAGTGTAGGCCCTGCCTTTTGGGCACCAATTCTGACTAAGGTGATAGGCTAGTTCAAATAAGTACTATGGGGTGAATTGTAATTCAATTGGCCACCCGCCTGTGACCTAGCATGACTGTGCAGCTTTCTCTGTGTGTTACTATCTCATATGCCACCTGTGTGTGGCCAGGCACAACCACATGGCCTTTGCTCTATAAAAGTTAGTCTGTGAGGCAGGGAGGGATCGCCCTTTCTGTAAGGGGTGGCCCCAACCAGTCTGTTTGATGGTTGGTTTGATTCTTGATGCTTGGCGAGAAATAAAGCTTTGCTTGACCTTCACTTTGTATCAGTCTCGCTCCTTTGACCATGGACCCATTATTGGGGAATCCAACATTGGGGACCCAACATACCTTTCCACCACAGAAATTGGCAGCAACCTCCACAGTGACAGGTATCAGGGACCTGAGTTAGGACCAGGACAAGATTCCTTCCAGAAAGGGGAGTTGGTGCAGACCAGTGGGGTCAAGAGTCTACTTCCAAGAAGGTATGGAGCTTCCAAATCCAAATCTCCTGGTGTAGTGGTGTAATGGATTCCTGGTGGGAGTATTATCTTGGGATGAATACATTTTGCAGGTAGGACTTTGCAAATGCTATGGAGAATCTTGAAATGGAGAAAATATTCTGGATTATATGGGTAGGCCCATTGTTAACCACAAAGGTCCCTATAATGGGGGAGGCAGGAGGCTCAGAATCAGAGTCAGAGACAGATGTGAAAATGGAAGTAGCTGAGGAAAGAGAGCTTGACATAGAGAGAGAAAGAAGTTGATATACAGTGGGGTTATAGACACTGGAGAAGGTATGTGCTATGGTGAGTGCTGTGAAGTGTGTAAACCTGGCGATTCACAGACTATACCCCTGGGGATAATAATACATTATATGTTAATAAGATATTTAAAAATGAAGTTGATATACAGAGAGAGATTTGAAGAGGCTTCATGGAGGAAGGGGCACTGAACCAAGGGATTCAGGCAGCCTCTGAAAGCTGGAAAAGAAAAAGAAATGCATTTTCCTGTAGAGTCTCCAGAATGAATATCTCTGGGGAATGTGGACTTGCTGGTCAAAATAACTAAATACCTGAGGAATACAATTATGAAGATAAACCATACAAAACCACTATTTTTATAGATCATCACCAGTCAAATACTTGGTCATTCCCTGTGGTTCAACTTAATACTCTAAATAGGAGTGATCCAACTATGGCCTGTGGACCAAATCTGGCCCACAGCATGTTTTTATAAATACTTTTATTGGAGCAGAAATACTTACTCATTTATTGGAACAGAGCCATATTGCCTCTGGTGGCTTTCATGCTATAGTGGTTCAGCTGAGAAAGTCTTAGAGACCACATGAATTGCCAAGCATGAAATATTTTCTAATTTCCTCTTTACAGAAAAAATTTGCTGATACCTGCTCTATAATATACCTTCTGAAGCAAAGCTGTCAGAAAAGGTTGCTGAAAAATTAAGACAAGCAAGAGAAAATGTTTAAGAAGGTAAAGAAAGGTTTTCATAATCTGAAAAAAAAAGACAAACATTTATTTTTAAAAAAGAAAAAAAAAAGAACCACAGGAAATAGTAGATGTAAAGAACCAAAGGGGTGAATGGGTATAGTGGAGAAATGGATGGGGTATTAAGACATGAGAGGAGTGAATCATGGGGTGGACAAGCTGGCTGGGAAAAGTTCTCAGAAGGCAACAGGAGAGGACAATGAGATAAGAAAGAAAGATGAACTGATGTAAAGGAGAAAAGCAGAACTGCTAATCTCTGCAGAAGTGGGAACACACTAGCAATATGCTTAAATTGGGTGAACTTGAGTGTACTGTCAGCTCTTGGCAAAGAAATGCTTTATACTAAGTCATTACTTACCCTGGTAGCTAGCCAAAATAAGCATCCACTATCTGATGCATGGTCTAAAGGCTGACTGTAGCTTGGCTGGCTGTTGCCAACCTAATCACACGGTTGCCTGAGGCACTCTCCTGGGCCTATCTTTTCTAATAGCAAGCTCCACAGATATTCCTTTTATGCCTCACTGGGACAACGTGGATGGACTTGCCCCTTTGGTTCAATTATAATATCAAGATACATCTCAGCATAACTATCAAGGAACTCTGGAAAACAAGATTTATTTAATCACAAGTCCTGGTGGGTATGTAGTACATTTCAGTGAGGTCTCAGAGAGAGAGAGAGAGAGAGAGAGAGAAAGGGCCCAGACCTGGGGCTCCACCCTTATTAGAGGCTGAAAGTTGGGTATATAGGGTTTCATGGGTTCATTCTTTATCAATGAATTTAAGGCATAAGAGCCAGATGTGGAGGGGCGCCTGGCTGGCTCAGTTGGAAGAGCACGCGACTCTTGATCTCAGGGTTGTGAGTTCAAGTCCCACGTTGGTATAGAGGTTACTTAAATAAATTAAAAAAAAACTTTAAAAAAAGAGAGTAAGAGTTGAAGCATGGGAAAGGAGAAGCAGGGTTACCCACATGGTCAGGTTATCTAAGTCACCGAGGGCTTTCTGGGAAAGGGAAGTTCATGGGTGTGGTGATCTTCTTCCTTATCTAGTTATTTGCTAGTACCTATGTCCAGCTGGCAGTGTTTGTTTGAGTTAGATGTCTTTGAAATGGATCCCTTGGAAGTCAATAGCTCAATATAGGCACTTATATTGCAATCAATAAGGTTTGCATCAGGCACTTACAGTATGCTTGTAGTCTAGGAGGTATGCTAGTATGGCTTCACTTTAGGTTGATGCAATTGGGCTTACTTTCAGATGAGTTCAGAACATGGTTCTGGGTCCAGACTAGGTGTTCCTATACAGCACATTCTCAGACTACATCCTAGGACACCCCCTTTCCTTGGAAAATCACCTGAGAACAAGTGGAAAATGCAGTATGTCTTCACATCTCACCATAATCCAGACACATGGTCACTTCTGCCTCTACCACACAGGGCTAAACCAGCCATATGCTGAAACCCATCACATGGATGGGGAAACATATTCCATCCACTCTAGCAGAGACCCTGAGAAGTCACAGCAAAGGGTGTATATGAAGCATTCTTTTTTTTTTAAGGTTTTATTTATTTATTTGACAGACAGAGATCACAATTGGGCAGAGAGGCAGGCAGAGACAGAGAGAGGGGAAGCAGGCTCCCTGCTGAGCAGAGAGCCTGATTCAGGGCTTGATCCCAGGACTCTGGGATCATGACCTGAGCTGAAGCTAGAGGCTTTAACCCACTGAGCCACCCAGGCACTGCTTGATGAAGTATTCTTAAACAGGAGGGCTTTGAGGACTGCAGCAATGACTCAGTCTGTAACACTTGGTTATATAATGTGGAATGTAAAAATCTAAGTCCCAGGAGCCTTACATAAACTGTGGTAGATATCCTTTTATAGAGCACAAACTGAGCATGTCATGTGTGAAGATACTGGTGATTAAACTCTTGAGTAAAAGCAGGGAGTATATAGGGTATCATGTACAATAAGGGAGCATATATTGTCAGATATTGATAACATTCTTACTCTTTGTTTAGGTGATAGATTGTGAACTGTTCATTGTCTTACACAGCCACACATGGACCAATGTCAGGTGTGTCATGAACAAAGGAAAGGATGATGTTTAAGCAAACTCTGGGCAACTAGGATTCATAAGAAAAGAAAAAGACAAGTAAACAAAATACTCAAATGCACTATGGAGTCAGAGAAAATCGAACAGGTGTTCTGAACTTGGCAATTAATTAGGAAAGGGCTTAGAGGCAGTTTATGGAGTTACTCTAGCAGCACAGGCTCAATGGGCCCTGGGTTGGTGGGATTCCTTGCTCCAAAGACCTTCCACTTTAGTGGGCTCCCTGTCTACTGGGCTGTGTCTTTGGGGTTAGTCTTAGTGATCTGCTTGGCCTGAGAAGCAATGAATGACTCTTGCAGGAGTAGCTGGGAATAGCTGGAAGTAAGTGGGAGTAGCTGGGAATAGGTGGGAGTAGGTGAGAGTAGGGGGGAGTAGCTAGGAGTAGAGAGGAGTAGCTGGGAATAAGCCAGGGTAAACAGGAGTAGCTGGGAATAGGTAGGAGTAGCTGGGAGTAGGTAGGAGTAGCTGGGAGTAGGTGGGAGAGACACTTTGTATTTGGATGGAGGCAGTGACATCTGTATTGAGACTTGTAGGTGGCTGAGCCTCTGGGTGGAGGTGAGGGAATATCAAGCCCTGGTAAAGAGGCTGGGCCTGGGTGTGGGGGCAGGGTGCCATTTGGTCCTTGGTGAGGTGGGAGAGGCTGACATGTGGTTGAAGATGTGGGTGCACACAATCAAAGTGTGATCAAGATGGATTTGCATTTTTTTACTTAAAAAATTATTTATGAAGATCACTTTGCCTCCTGATTCAAGTGTACATTGATACCCAAGAGGCACAAATGCAGTACACGGTTTCTCAGACAGGGCTATACACTGAAACCTGGGCTGGCTTCCTTGTCCCTGGGCCCTCTCGCAAGATTGATTTTACTGGTGGCCTAGGTACTTCTTAAAACTCCCCAGGTACTTTTAACATGTAGCAATATTTCAAAGTCATTAATACATTATTAATACATTTTTAACAGTTGGGCACTATACACTAAATTTTAATTTAGGTAAAGCTTTTGCCTCAATTTTCCATCTAGCCTTTTATTATATGGAAAGACCTGTGTAATTTCACAAACATATTGGAAAAGTGTTGTTCATTACAGTACTGTTTGTAACAGCTGTAAATGGGAAACAAGCAAAACATCCATTAATAGGCAGTTAAAATACAATATGCTATATTTACACTGCAGCGTTTTACAACCTGACATGCCGACTTATGCCTGCATATTGTTTCCTATGCATTGCCACTTCTCATGGTCAACAGGCCATCAGTCTTCTGGCCCTGGGACAAGATCTATCTCTCGGTTCCTCCAGGAACTTGTTGGACATTGGTTTGGGATTTTCACAGAGAAGCTCTGAGAGCTCAGGGCATGTATACGCCCCCTCTTGCTAAAGCACATGTTTGGCCATCAGGTTGGCTGGGTGACCCTCACCCTGGTAGGACAGCAGAGGAAAGTGCTATTGGCCCAAACAGAGGGGGTCCTGAGGCCAGGCATTGAGGAAGCTGAGGTTACTGTGCAGGTAAGCAGGAGACCTCTGGATGGTCCCCACAGCTTGCCTGCTGTGTATGAACTGTCTGTACCAAAGGAGAGTGGTTGCGTCACAGGTGCTGGATTATGTCACAAAGTGTGCCCTATAGGGGCATGGACAGAGAAGAGATCAGGAGTGAGGGGGGGCCCTGACCAGAGACTAGGCACAAACTGAGTGCTAGAGACCCAGGAGAACCATTGGCTGAGGCGTGAGCTACAGCCAACTGCACAAGGAAGAGGGAACAGCCAGTGGGTATAGCAGGTTGGAGAGACCCCAAGGACCCAAAGCCAGGAAAACTTGGGGCAGCAACACTTTTCACAGTCACATCTTAGAGGCCTATGGTGCAGAAGCAGGAGTGGGTGGTGAGGTGACCAGTGTAGGTCCTAGCAGACGTGGGTCTAAGTGTTCTCCTTGGAATTGCAGACCACAGCTGGGGGATGGATGGCAGAAGGCTGGTAGCAGGGACTCTTTAACTGGTTTCTTGTGGGTCGATTTCCTCAGATACAGGGGTAGCCCTAAAGGGGGAACCTAATGGCTCTTTCTTGAATCCAACTGGGCCGATGCTATTTTAGATCTTTGAACCTACAGCAACCGTAGCCATCCCATCCTACCTGCAGCTCCAGCCATGGAAAAACGAGGGGGTTTGCTTGTGTCCCGGGACGGAGGGCCCATGACTAGATCCTGGGGGACCTGCTTGCTCCTGCTCACCATTTTGGTGGCCCTGGTGGCCAGCACAGACCCAGGCAAAAATAAGGTCAAGGTGTTGAGGGAATTAAAAGTGATCAATGCCTCAAATGCCAACGTGAAGCAGTGTCTCTGGTTTGCCATGCAAGAATACAACAAAGAAAGTGAGGATAAGTACCTCTTCCAAGTGGTCAAGACAGTACAAGTCCAGCTGCAGGTAAAGATGTTTCCTCCCACTAGGCACTGTGCCTATGGTGGCCCTGATTGAGGCCAGACTGAAAGAGTGGGCATGGGAGAAAAACAATGACATACAAAAGTCCTAAGTATGTGAGTGATCAAGTTACCTATACCTTTGCATGTCACTGTGACATCACTATACTTTCTACGTATGCTTCCACTGTTGTTCTAAGTACTTTATGTGTACTAACTCATGCAAACTCCAAACTGCAAATCAAATGTTCATGATTTGTATTTGCTAGGGTTGGGAGACAAATTGAGTGCCATGAATATTCTGGGATAATGCTGCCATAGACAACATTTCAATTTATTCACATAAGGTAGATTGTGGGGTTGAAAAGAGGCATGTGGTCTATCTAATATATATTATAATATATAATAAAATAAAATCTCTTCTTATATAATATAATATATATTATAATATATAATATAATAAATTCTCTTCTCCTATAGACTATAATTCTTTGAATCCAACATTCGTTTAGTGCAAGTGGAGACAATCTGATTCTGAGTTCGTAAAACTGCATCCCTCTTCACAGGGTCAGGCATGGCCCAGTGCTAGGAAACATTGCTTAGTTGGATTCCATTGAGGATGATGCTCCCTGGAGCTTGCAACACATGGCCCTGCATGCCATGGTCAAGAGGAAGCCCCCAGAGTGGGGACTGAGCTTAATGTACCATCCTCAGTCTGCAGGATCATGGTGTGGCTTATAATTCCCCACGAAACTTGCGGGAGTGAATTGTAAAGATACTCAACAGAGAGGTCATTGTTGGTGGAGTTTACTTCAGGTTTTATATCTCCGTATGGCGTGTCCATTTGCAGAAGCTGAGCCAGTGTACATGTTGGCACTTATGACCCTGTCCTTTTGGGACCTTGTGAGCCAACAGTCGGAATTTCCAGTATATCATGCTGACGGCTCTCTGTTTATTGACTGACACACTGCACAATCCACCTGGAGAACTTCTGGAGCCCTTTGAAATAGAGGAATGGATTCTGGCTCTTGTAACTTCACCAGACCCCTTTGCAATTGTCTTTCTTTGGCACCCAAGTAGCACACATATTCAGTGAGTTTCTATGCTAGTGAGCCAGTTCTATGCTAGCTGCTGTAGATGTGGTGAGATGGACAGAAATAATCAGATTCGTAGGGATCCAGCAGCCTAATCAGAAAGGAACAGTGCCAAACCCAGCATGAGAGCTGGAGCATCTGACCTGATGACATGGTACCCGGGGGTCCAGAGGTCAGGGGAAGGCTTCCCCAGAAAGGACCTGAGGAACTTGTAAATGTCTTACTGCACTGGCCCCACCGTCACCAATTAAATGAGGATCTTGAGGTGGGACCCAGGTCTCATATGTGTTAAAACCTTCCAGGTGATCCCAATACACAGTCAAGGCTGAGAATCACCTCTCTAGGGAATGATATTGGTGCTAAACCTGAGGGCAAACTAGGAGGGAATCAGGTGAAGGATGCTGGTTGGAAGTCTTTTTGTTTAGGTTTCCCACAGCAGATCCTAATGCTAGAATTCAAGTGCCAGTAGTTTATTTATTCCATCCCAGGAAACACCAGGAGGCCAGAGGAGAGGGAAAGAGGGCAGGGAAGTGGCCAGTACAGAATGATTTATTGTGCAGGTGACCCCGATGGGCTTCCCTGTGGCCTTAGGAAAAGATACAGAGCCTGCCTCAGAGTTTGGCCACCCTGCAAGGAGGGAAGCTCAGTTGCTTACCATCAACTCCCATCCACTGTTGGCTAAGAGGTGTTCTTGGCTCCTGCAGGTCAAGAAGCCTCCAGGCAGGGAGCCCCAGGAAGTGGCAGTTTTGGGGAACAGCAAAGGGCATGGGCAAAATTCACAGCATCTGCTACAAGAGGCGAGCCAGGAGGACTGGGGGGCTGCACGGGGGTTAGGAAGAGCAGTCGGGCATAGCTGGCTGCCACTTGGAAGGAACATGGCTCACTCAGCAACTCAAAGGAGACAGTGTGACTGGCCAGAGAGGTGGGCAGGGGCCAGACTGCTCAGGGCTTTGAAGGTCATGGGATAAACCTTCTATGTTATCTTAGGAGTGTTGAGAAGCCACATAGACATTAAGTAGGGGAGGTCTTGGGATCCATGTGATCAGACTGGGGTTTTAAAACTGTCAATCTGGTCTAGTTATTTTTAGAAAGGATTGTGAGTGTTCGGGTGAAAGTGATCATGTAACCAATAGCCTTTAGCTTCCCTCAGGTCGGGTTTGCATTTCCCTGGAAATGAGCACATCCCAGCCCTTTGCTGCCCTCTGGCTGGTTGAGTAGAGAGGGCAGAAGTGTGGAAAGGGTGAATCACGGGGTTAGGGATTGAAGTTTAGTTCTGGGCACCTACCTCTGTTGGAGCCCTGGGTCTCACCTGCTAGATGGAGGGTCACTTAGTTCCTCTGCCCAGTTTCCCTACAGAAAGCAAAGGGAGTGACAGCCTCCCAGCAGAGGGCTGGTGTGCAGCCTGAGTTACTGTCCGCCACGCTTGAGGAGCAGTGTCAGGCAGAGAGCAAGCACCTGGTGAGGGTTAGCATGTATTAGGACTGAACCGAAGTCCTGTTGGTGTTTGAGTTTGCCTCCATGATATTTTCGAGGTTCCCAACTTGACACTCAAACCCTAGGGGCAACTCTGTCAGTGTCTTGTTGATGTCAGCTAACCAGCTTCTCCCCCATGGCAGGCCAGAGTCACCTTGTTAATTCTTTGGAAGGTAGCTAAAATGTAATACAATTTTATTAAAGACATGAAGACAGCCATGAGGAAAGACACCCCCTTTGGCTCCTACTATAATCTCTTAAAACCAGATAAAATGTGATTTAAATGAGCGTCATGAGTGGCCTTAACCACACTCAGCCATTAGTGAGTTCCGAAACTACTGATGTCTTACTGCGGACCTACTGCTTCTCTGCTTATTAAACACTCAACAGAGAACAGCAAAACCAACTCCAGCCAGCATGGACCCTTTAAGGACTGCTGGTTAAGGTGGTGGAGAAGCCCTCCAAAGCAGGAGATGTCACCAGATAGCAGACTCAGAGGGAGGGTGTGGGAAAGGAATCAGAGAGGAGCATCCAATGTGGCCACAGGGCCTGTCCTTTCTTCTGGCCTGTGGGAACCTGTTGTATCTCAGGCCCAGGACAGCTGATGGTTCTGGTGACCTCGTTCTTCTCCCTGATCCTTCATGAACCATGCGGCATGCCCTGGACTCTGGGACTCTGGAGAGAGGGGATGGTGATGAGGTGATAGGGAGGGAGGATGAGGGGGAGAGTGGTTTTGTTGTTGTTTGTGTGTGTGTGTGTATGTTTTTTTTTTTTTTTGGCTAAAACTTTAAAAAAGTAAAATAAAAATCTTTTGAATAAAATGACACCATTGCTTATTGACAGGTTACGGATCGTTTGGAATACTTTATTGATGTCGTAATTGGCCGCAGCAGTTGTAGAAAGTTTTCAAACAGTACTGAAAACTGTTCCATTCAAGAGAACTCTAAACTGGAAAAGGTAGGTGACCAAATTTCTGTGATGGTCTCGGCTGCTCTGAGCCCCAGACAGAAGAACTCGGGGTGCCTGTATCCTGGATCACTCCCAAAGTTCTGCCCCAGAAGTGGGCTTTAGAGCAGAGGGTAGGCAACAAGGGAATGTGATGAACCCCTCTGAGTCTCTCCCTACCCCTCCTCCTAGGGGCAGAATGCTGCCAGGGTCACCCTTATTGCAAGGGATTCATCAACTCTGGCCTCTTGGTGTAGGAAAACTTGACAACATTTGTTCATTGAAAGTCTGTCTTCTTGGACCCAGAGGACCTAGAGCAACTCAAACACTGCTGGCCCCAGATTGCTCATTCTTGTGAAGACACAAAAGGAAACTCATTCATCCACTCAGCTATGCATCAAAGCTTACTTTGCCCCAGGTGGTATTTTGGGTGCTGGAGATTAAGCAGTGACTAGGCCGGACAGTGTTCCCCTCCCCTCACACTTACAGTTGATTCTCTCCAGGCTCAGCCATGATTTCCAGGAAGGTCATGGAAGAGCCCAAAGACCCTCGCCCCCAAAAGGGCTGATCTGGCCCAGGGTCTTTTAGCCTCAAGCCTGTATTTCTGATCTCAGAGGTGGGGAGAACCCCACATTGATCCAAGTCCTTAGTGTGATTTTGGGGAACTTTCTTTCTTTCTTTCCTTCTTTCATTTTAATGTTCAGTTAGCCACTGTATAGTACATAATTAGTCCTTGACACAGTGTTCAATAATTCATTAGTAAGTGTAACACCCAGGGCTCATCAGAGCACGTGCCCTCCTCAATAGCCATCATCCTGTTACACCTCTCCCCGTACATTCCTCCCCTCTGAAAACCCCGATTGTTTCTCAGGGCCCATAGTCTCTCATGGTTCAGATCCCTCTCTGATTTCTTCCCCTTTGGATTTCCCTCTCTTCTATGGTCCTTCATGCTCTTGCTTACGTTCTGAAATGGAGAAAAATTCTCTTTGGAATAAAAGATGGTAGGCCCTAGAGCCCTCCAGACTGTTCTGGTAATTGGAATAAAAGGCATTATTAGACTTGTTATTAGAACAAAATACATTATTTAATTATTTAAGATAACATACATTAGATCATATCTGACATAGAATTGCTTTCTTTGCACTATAGAAAATATTAGAGAGAATTAAAAATAAAATCAAGTTTACATCTGATCTCCCAGCAAAACATGATGATTGTTAGTATTTACTTTCTATCCCCAGTGCTTGTGGGAACAGAGACCCTCCAGGTATTTGCCGATGGCTGCAAAGGTCTAGTAGATTCCTAGGAGCACTCATTGATGGCTGATGACCCATCTTCCAGCATATTCCTAAGCTGATACCTAGCAACAGGACATATTTCCCCCTCTTTTTTGGCATTACTGATTTTGCTGTGGTTGTGGTCTTTTTCAGAAAGTAATGTGCAGTTTTTTGGTTGGAGCACTTCCCTGGAATGGTGAATTCACGGTGATGAAGAAACAGTGTGCGGATGCTTAGGGGGTTCTGAAGCACCCCCCCGCCACCTTTCTCCATGAAGAGATAAATGGCATGTGCTGTCTTACCAATGTGGTTTCCTCATGCATGCATCTTTCCTTATTTTGTTTCCTGGTTTCTTATTAGGTGGTGACAAAAGATGGGTATGTCCAATTCCTTTTCCCTTTCTTCCTTCCTTTTTTTTTTTTTTTTTTTTTGGCCTCAAGGGAAACCCCCTGACTTTGGTGACTCACCACCAGGAATAAGTTTGTCCCTGAGTACAAAGGATGGAGTGAGGTCTGATTCCATTCCACACTGCAAATTTGAGGAGGGATTCATTTTAGATTGGGTAATAACCCCTTCCAGAGGTCTGAAGCCAGTGTGTGCTAACTCAACAGGTTCCTTCTGGAAGCCTCCTTTTCAGCCTGAGGCTCTTTTTCTGGAGAGTTCTGAGTCCACAGGTCACCTGTGGACTGGGCTGGGAGAGCTCCTGCAGAAGAAGCAGTCTTCCCCTGTGGGGTCTCTGTGAACTGGGAAACTTGTGTTTCTTCTCCTGTAAATGTCAACAATGGTCACACCAAGAGAGGGGAAGGGCAATGACACCTCCAGAGTAAGCTGTGTTGTTTCTGTGTACTTGCTTGCATGTGTGTGTGTGTGGGGGTGGGGTGTGGGTGTGTGTGGGTATGGGTGCATAGGGAGAGATTGAGAAAAAGAGAGACAGAGACAGAGTAGGGGAATGTGGAAAAGGAAGTAGACAAACGGGGATGATAGCCGGAGATGAAATTCTCTTGAAGAAAATAATCATTAAAAACAAGTCAGTCTAAAACCATAAGAGATTCTTAATCTCAGAAAACAAACAGGGTTGTTGGAGGGGAGGGGTGAGAGGGAATGGGGTGGCTGCGTGATAGACGCTGGGGAGGGTATGTACTATAGTGAGTGCTGTGAATTGTGTAAGACTGATGAATCACAGATTTGTATCCCAAAACAAATAATATATTATGTGCTAATTTAAAAGGAAAGAAAGAAAACAAATAAGTCAGTCTAGGGACACCTGGGTAGCTCGGTCAGTTAAGTGTTTCTTTTCAACTCAGGTCATGATCCCAGGGTCCTTGGATTAAGTCCTGCATCAGGCTCCTTGCTCAGTGAGGAAGGAGCCTGCTTCTCCCTCTGCCTACTCCTCCCTCTGCTTGTGCTCTCTCTCTCTCTGACAAATAAATAAATAAAATCTTAAAAAAAAGTCAGTCCAATGGGGAATTATTTAATGGGTTTTGCAGATGAAAGAGTTCTGGAAATTACACAACAGTGTGACTATGCTTAACACTATTGAACTGTATACTTAAAAATGGTGAAGATGGTAAATTTTATACATGTTTACCAGGATCAAAAATTAAAAAAAAAAAGTGGACATATTTTAACCATAGTGTTGGGTAGAGTTCAGAAGGCCAATTATATTTCAAATGTGCACACAAAGGGGCCAGGCTTTACCTCACAGGTCCTGGAAGTTGGTAGGGATTGCAGTATTCTGCCCTAGACTGAATGAGGCCATGAAACTCAAAGGCCACTCCTTTTGCCTCTGATGACTTTTGCCTCTGTTTTACCCAACTGATGTATCACAGGTAGGGACACTGCACTACTTGGAGCAGCAGGAGACATTTGACATTCACCTTGCAAAGCCCTTGCTTTTCTGTGGCTCTCCCTGCTCTCCCCATTAGCCCCCATGATTTTCTTCAGGCAGTCCCAGTCCATGCCCACGTCTGATGAAGTGCCTGCCCTGCTTCCTCTTCCCCCTCTCAAGATACTCATCTAATCAAGGGACCAAGGTTTGGATCTGAAACAGATTTTGCTTTACTTGGACCTACTATGCTTAACCTTTTAAACCCTGTTTAAAGAGGGTTCTTTCCTTCAAGCCAGGAGGGCTCCATCAAAAATTACCCTCCATCCCTCCACCTCCGACACACAGATGGATTGCCTTATGTGGGGGCAGGAACCTACCACTCAGCTTTGGAGGGGCTTGCAGTACTCGTCAGCTTAAGGCTCCATGAGTCTCTGCAGTTTGTGGAATAGTGTAAGTCATATGAAAATGTTTTAGGAAAGACTGTGTTTTTGGAATAACATCTTGGAATTGTCTTTCCTTATGGACAGGTGGGCAGGAAACACAGGGAATCAGATATCTGGAGCAGGCCAGCAGGACAGTGAGGGACTAGCCTGCACATGCTGGGGATGGGGGTGACTACTGCCTCTGCTCTGTTTGGGTCGGCTTTCCCCACGGGTCCAGAGATATGCCATGTGTGTCTATGCATTAATAAGCAGGGGTCTATTTCTAAGTATATTTTAACATTTAAATTTTATTTAATTTAACCTTGTCTCTTTTCAATCTGTCTCTCCAGATCTCTCTCATTTCATGAAACAAAATGCAAGGCAGGCTTTACTTTCATTTTCTGGATTTCATGTCCTTGTTGCTAAGATGTTACTGGAGTACACTTTCTCTCTCTCTCTCTCTCTGTCTCTCTGTCTCTCTCTCTCTCTCTCTCTCACACACACACACACATTCACTTCCTCTGTGGAGAAGAGGCATCCCCCAAGATAGGACCTGCAGTCTCCACTAGGTTGTACTAAAACTCTGTCTGTGGGCCTTGGACCCCAAGCACTTCTGTCTGGGTCTGGGACACAGGAGCACTGGAGCCCCAGGAGGCCATGAATATCAGGGAAATGGGTCTCGACCAGACAAGCCACATGGTTTTGGTACTGCCTAGACTCAGAACTGGTATGGGTGGGGTGGGGCGTCCTGCACTCAGCTGATGATTGGTCATGGCCATGCTGTGTGTGAGAACAAGAAATGAATGCATTTAGCCAAATCCTGGGCTGGGTGAAAACCACACAGGCTGAGACCCCCACAGGTAGACAGGGCTCTGCCAGGACCAGAGGTGAGCCCTCTGAGGACACAGGGACAGCAGTGGCATGGAGCTCAGGGCCTCAGACCTAGGAAAGGTCCAGGTGCTCCATGTGGAGAGCACAGTCCAGTCCTGATCTCCATCTCAGAGGATGTGAGTGCTGTCCCAGGTGTGACGCTTCATATTGCAGCACCTTTACCACCGAACCTACCCCTGATGTGTTCTCCATGACCTGGGAGAGCTTCAGGACTGCCTGGCTCCCAGGGGCCTGCTGGAACAGAAATAGTGAGGGTGGGTGTGCAGAGTGATTTTGCACATCGGCACAGGGAGGGAGGGCATTTCCCCTTCTATGCAGTTGGTAGTTTTAGATTGGATTTTGTAGATGCATTTCTAGTGTCTCCAAAGGAATCAGGGACAGTCAATTGGTCAAGACCCAGGGAGAGATGGCAGCTAGTGAGAGTATAGGAAGAGTAGAGGGACACCACCTCCATCTCCATGCTCTGCAGTGGGGGCCCCTGGGAATGGGCTGCAAGCTGGAGCTCTGGAAATGGACCTGGGACTCAGAGAAAGGGCTGCCCCACGTCCTCTCCCCTGGTGCCATGTTCTTCACTTCTTGCTCTCTTCTGGGTCTTTGTCAAGAAAAAATTTACTTGAAACTTGGAATAAGACACAGAGAAGTCAGTATGTACTTTTCATGCCATTTTAGATATTGTTCAAAGGGTCTAATGAAGAGTATTGAGTTATCCAGGGACTGTACCTCTGTTTGATGTTCTGTTCTTTATTGGTTAAAAGTCAGACTCTAAAGTCATGTGTTCATTTGTGGGCCTCTTTTTTTCCTGAGAGGTGCAAATGATTACTGACTCTGAGATAGGCCTTCTCACATCCCTGTCACTATTTAGGGAAGGGAGAGGAGGTCAAGACCATAAGTGATAAATAAAAATATCAGTGAGTCAAAAGCTGTATAATGCTGGCCGCTAGTTCAAGGGCTTGGAGGCTATGAGAAACACTCCTCAGTCAGCTGGGAGTCCAGAGAAAGTAACACCAAGAATGCCATATTTTGCCCTTACTAGGACAGGGTAAGGGCTCAAACTGACAATTGCCACCCATTGCCAAATGGGGACTTTTTGGTTTTGAACATATGATGCCAAGAGGCAATAAAGTGAACATTCTGCTCTTGGATCAATAGACTTTCCCGTTTTCTGGTTCTAAACTCTTCCGAGTTTTTCTGTTTTTAATATCTGCATCCCCAAATGCAGAGACATTCTGAGTGAGCAGCAGGGAACACTGACTACAAGTCCCCATAGTCTGAAAAGTCAGATTTCTGCCTTGTTTACCAGATTCCTGGGGATTTGTCACATGCACCAAAGATGCAGAGAGATCACCCAGGTCCAGCTGATAAAACCCCAGACATGATAGTCAGAGACTCAGGGACTATGCCCTGTGTCTGAGGTAAGGTGACAAAAACCTCAGGGCCCCATAAAGTCATGTCTGATTGTAAAATTAGCCCCTGACTTTGATTTTGAATAAAATCATCCTAGTTTGTCCCCATAAACTGCCTGAAAGCCAGCACTTGCTGCAGGACATGTGTAGGAAACCAGTCCAGAGTGGAGATTTGACCAAAGCACATACTTTGAACATCTCCTTCACCCATGCCATTACCATTTTAAAAATAGAAATAAAGAGATCAGAAAGGATGGTGTAGGCATATTCTAGTAAACCAGTCAGTGTCATTGTGGTTGTTTCCATGAGGGAAATTTTACTAACTCAGAGTCTTGCTTCTATTTAAAAAAAAAGAACATATTAACTTCTTAAAAAGAAGAAGAAAAAAAAGGATCAGTTAGCATTTGTGGGGAAAAAAGGAGAAACCCCACTTTCTTGTGGCAAATGGCAAACTGGCAAAAAGGCTTGTTTTGTTGGACAGATACTGATTTATGCACTGAAAAAAGCAGTAAATGCATAGTTTATAGGCTTTAACAGTAAGTGTCAGCAAAATAGAAAAATCAGTTAGCACTTAGAAACCCATAAGCAGGAAATCCAAAGGAATGCCAACAATCCACCCAGACAAAACCCAGGAAATAAATTAAAGCATAATAAAGGGGAGCATCAAACAAAGAAAATAAAAATGTAATTGAAATTTGTAAATTCATGAAATGGAGACTCTTCAATTTTGTAAGATAATGTCAAAAACAAGAAAACAGGCCCCCAAATGGTTCACTTATGCTAAGCCCCTGACACTAAACTGAGATTTAGTTTTCATTATAGTCTGGGCTCTCCTAGAAACAGAATCTTAAACAGTCAGTAGGTTTTCCTTCTGCTTCAATTTTTTGGAACAGCTTCGGGAGAATTGGTGTTATTTCTTCTTTGAAAGTTTGGTAGAATTCCCCAGGGAATCCGTCAGGTCCTGGGCTCTTGTTTTTTGGGAGGTTTTTGATCACTGCTTCAATCTCATTACTAGATATCGGTCTATTCAGGTTGTCAATTTCTTCCTGGTTCAATTTTGGGAGTTTGTAGTTTTCCAGGAATGCATCCATTTCATCTAGGTTGCTTAGCTTATTGGCATAAAACTGTTGGTAATAATTTCTGATGATTGTTTCTATTTCCTTGGTGTTAGTTGTGATCCCTCCCTTTTCATTCATAATTTCATTAATTTGAGCTTTCTCTCTTTTCTTTTGGATTAGTGTGGCCAATGGTTTATCGATCTTATTGATTCTTTCAAAAAACCAGCTTCTCGTTTCATTGATACGTTCTACTGTATCTCTGGCTTCTACCTCATTGATCTCTGCTCTAATCTTGATTATTTCCCTTCTTGTGTGCAGAGTTGGTTTGATTTGTTGTTGATTCTCCAGTTCTTTAAGGTGTAGAGACAGCTGGTGTATTCTGGATTTTTCAGGTTTTTTGAGGGAGGCTTGGATGGCTATGTATTTCCCCCTTAGGACTGCCTTTGCTGTATCCCATATGTTTTGGACCAAAGTGTCTTCATTCTCATTGGTTTCCATGAATTGTTTAAGTTCATCTTTGATCTCCTGGTTGATCCAAGCATTCTTAAGCAAGGTGGTCTTTAGCTTCCAGATGTTTGAGTTCCTTCTGAGCTTTTCCTTGTGATTGAGTTCCAGTTTCAAAGCATTGTGGTCTGAGAATACGCAGGGAATAATGTCAGTCTTTTGGTATCGGTTGAGTCCTGCTTTGTGACCCAGTATGTGGTCTATTCTGGAGAAGGTTCCATGTGCACTTGAGAAGAATGAGTATTCTGTTGTTTTAGGGTGGAATGTTCTGTATATGTCTATGAGGTCCATCTGGTCCAATGTTTCATTCAATGCTCTTATTTCTTTATTAATTTTCTGCTTCGATGATCTGTCTATTTCTGAGAGAGGCGTATTAAGATCTCCTACTATTATTGTATTCATATCAATATGACTCTATCTTGATTAATAGTTTTCTTATGTAATTGGGTTCTCCCATATTGGGGGTGTAGATATTTACAATTGTTAGATCATCTTGGTGGATAGTCCCTTTAGGAATTATGTAGTGTCCTTCTGTATCTCTGACTACAGTCTTTAGTTTAAAATCTAATTTCTCTGATATGAGAATCGCTACCCCAGTCTTCTTTTGAGGCCCATTGGCATGAAAGATGCTTCTCCATCCCTTCACTTTCAGTCTGTGTGTATCCTTAGGTTCAAAATGGGTCTCTTGTAGACAACATATGGATGGGTCCTGTCGTTTTATCCAATCTGCAACCCTGTGTTGTTTTATGGGTGCATTTAGGCCATTCACATTGAGAGTGATTATTGAGAGATAGGTTTTTATTGACATCGTGTTACCTTTGAAGTCTTTTTTTCTGTAGATTGTCTCTATATTTCTGTTCAATGATATTCTTGGGATTTTTTCTCTTTTATAGGACCCCCCTTAATATTTCCTGCAGTGTAGGCTTGGTGGTTGCATAGTCTTTTAAGCCTTGCTGGTCTTGGAAAACTTCCAGACTCTTTTTATGAAGCCAGCATTACCCTGATCCCCAAACCAGGCAAAGACCCTACCAAAAAGGAGAATTTCAGACCAATATCACTGGTGAATATGTATGCTAAGATTCTCAACAAGATCCTAGCAAACAGGATCCAGCAGCACATTAAAAACATTATCTACCATGACCAGGTGGGATTCATCCCTGGGTTGCAAGGTTGGTTCAACATTCACAAATCAATCAATGTGATAGAACAAGTCAATAAGAGAAGGGAGAAGAACCACATGGTACTCTCAATGGATGCAGAAAAAACATTTGACAAAATCCAGCATCCGTTCCTGATTAAAACGCTTTAAAGTATAGGGATAGAGGGAACATTCCTGAACTTCATAAAATCGATCTATGAAAGACCCACAGCAAATATCATCCTCAATGGAAAAAAGCTTTCAGCCTTCCCGTTGAGATCAGGAACAAGACAAGGATGCCCACTCTCACCACTCTTGTTCAACATAGTATTAGAAGTCCTAGCAATGGTAATCAGACAACAAAGAGAAATAAAATGTATCCAAATTGGCAAGGAAGAAGTCAAACTCTCTCTTCGCAGATGACATGATTCTTTATATGGAAAACCCCAAAGACTCCACCCCCAAACTACTAGAACTCATATAGCAATTCAGTAACATGGCAGGATACAAAGTCAATGTACAGAAATCAGTGGCTTTCTTATACACTAACAATGAAAATACAGAAAGGGAAATTAGAGAATCGATTCCATTTACTATAGCACCAAGAACCATAAGATACCTTGGAATAAACCTAACCAAAGAGATAAAGGACCTGTACTCGAGGAACTACAGAACACTCATGAAAGAAATTGAAGAAGACACAAAAAGATGGAAGACCGTTCCATGCTCTTGGATTGGAAGAATAAACATTGTTAAAATGTCTATACTTTAAATGCCATTCCGATCAAAATTCCACCAGTATTTTTCAAAAAGCTGGAGCAAATAATCCTAAAATTTGTATGGAATCAGAAGAGACCCCGAATTGCTAAGGAAATGTTGAAAAAGAAAAACAAAATTGGCGGCATCACACCTGTCTGACTATGGATCTGTTAGGATGCTTACATTTGTGAGTCACCATAGACTCAAGCCAGGGCAGCAGCCTTGGGGACAGATGGTAGAAGTGGCAAGATCTGAGTCCTTGTCTCTGCTGCCTCCTCCCACTTGCTCACTATAGGCCTTGTCCCACCAAAGAGTCAAAAAATGTTAGTGCTATGGTCTCCTTTATTCTTGTGCTGATACAGAGTTTGATTGTTGCAACTTCAAAGTAGGCCAGGAACAAAACAGACTGCAGTGTTCCTGGCCAAAGAACAGAGAGTCCTTGGACTGGCAATAGGTTAGGCTTGAGTTTGGGAGATCTCCAACTTTTATTTAGACACAAGGGTGCATCTGTAGCATGCACCCTATCATCCATGTGAACAAGAATGGGAATTTCTGGATCATTTTTAGGAAAAAATTTCCAGGGGGTTGGTAATGACTTTGTTCCCTACCCATACAGCTTTCCACCTTGGACATTGCAGTGATAGGCTTACCCCAAGGTATGCACTCTTGCAAGTGTCTAGCTTTCTCTGCCCTGCTCTGCTGGGAACTCATGGCCTAAATCTGGTCCCTCAGTGCACATGCAAAAGAAGCCCCTTCTGTACTCACTCACTCAGCTTCACCTGCCACTGGAAAAACAACAGGAATGTGGGACTGTTCCCATTGCCAAGATGGGGGGCTTGACCTATGGTGGAACTAGCTTCAACTTACTCAGTGTTACAGCAAATTCACCCATAAGGCTAAAGGTCAGAGAATTGCTCTAAAGTCCGAGGAATCACACCCTTGGTCTTCCTCCTGACAAAGAGATTTGATTTGAAATAAGGGTGATTTCTGCAAGCTCTTTCCCAATTCAGTCACCCTGGGAGAAAGACTTAAGAGCACTGCTATAAAAAGAATCACCACAGTAGACTATCATTGCTGGAATTACCAGTCACATAAGTCTATCTGCTTCACAGAGACACCTGAATGCCAGGGAGGATAGGCAACTTTTCCAAAATGAGACAAGAGCCCAAGTGTCCTGACTCCAGGGCTATTGTTTCATGTGTCTTGCTGGTTTGGTTTCATCCCTGGTTGTTGATACTTCTGCAGCTCAGCATCTGTTTGGCAAGTGGCCAGTAAATAATGGATGAGATGAAGGAATGGGTGATGGGACCACTTTCCTTCCCAGGCTTATTTGCTTTTCAAGGTCATTAATCCAAATGGAACAGGGCTCCCTTGGAGAAGACTTTGAAACCTTAGTTGCAAAGGATTTCATGGGTGTCTCTTTCTGGTAAATGGTTGGAATCTGTTCTCTTGAGCAGATCCTCAATCCTGCAGATGGAGAAGGCTTCATGGAGGTCAGAGTGGAGGGAAAGAGGTATATATATAGAGAGAGTGGAATAAATTGCTAAGCAACTTAATTTACTAATGTTATCTCGTCCTACAACCTGGGTGGCTCCAGAATTTCTGCAAAGGAAAATTCACCCATAGCAATCTGGAGGTAAGAGGAGTTGAAGGACTTGTCTAAATCTGCTTTCCCACGGTTTATATAGGAATGAGAAAGATACAATTGTTCGTATCAAGTGGAGGAGCTCCTGATTGATATAACCATGGAGACAGAGGGTGTCAAGGGCCTTGGACCCCACTACAGCCCACCATGCTTCTGACTGTACCCTTCTTAAAGCACAACTTTGATACAGGTTAGCACTACCCATTGGATGCCCTCTCCTTCACCTAAACCCTGCCTAATGTGTCAAAAGTGATCTGTATTGAAAAACAGTAAAGATGGAGACTACCATTTTGTAAATGGTTTGTTAGTTCTTTTCTTTATCCCCCCTTAAGGATTGACTTATTTATTTTAGAGAGAGACGACATGCAGGAGGAGCAGAGGGAGAGAGAATACCTCAAGCAAACTCCCCACTGAGTGCAGAGCCTGACACAGGACCTGATCTCACGACCCTGAGATCATGACTGGAACTGAGATAAAGTCGGACACTTAACTGACTGAGTCATCCAGGTACCCCAGGTTTGTTATTTCTCATTCCAACAAAATTCTGCTCTCTTTAGCCAAAGGTCCAGGATAGGACAGTCTAACAAGACAGAAAACTTTAGCTACTAACTCTTCTACTCCAGTCAAGAAAAAAACTGATCTCATCCTCACATATGTCAATAAAACCTTAGTGGGAAGCCTAGATTTCTACCCTCATGGGGGCTGTAATATGGCTCTCTACTCCCTGGTGTCTTGGAGATGATATGGGGAGTCCGGACTTCCACCTGGCAGTAGAGAGATCCCTAATTACCTCCACAAGGCAGTAATCCGGCGGTGCCTCTGGTCTTCTTGCTGAAGAGATGCTGGAGAGGCAAGCTAAAACAGGAAGTTTGAATAGGAGCCAGAGTCACATAACATGATATGAAAATGTCCAAGCTTTAACAAAAGAATCTGTTTTCATACTAACCAGGAGGATCTCAAACTGAATCAATAAATGCAACATTCAGATGATAGAGATGTTAGGCATATCTAACAAACATTTTAAAGTAGCTGTGATAAAGTGGTCCAAGAAACAATTATGAACACAAATGAAAAACTCCTAAGATTAAAAAAAAATTGGAAAACCTCAGAAAAGAAATAGAAAATCTCAGCAAAGATAGAAGATGTAAAAGAGAACAAAAGTGGAAATTTTATAAATGAAAAGTATAATAGCTGAAATTAAAAAGAAAAATGAATGGATGGGCTCACTAGCACAATGGAGCAAACAGAGGAAATTATCACTAAACTGGTAATAAAATAATAGAAATTATGCAATTTTTCAGATTGAATATTGGCATACAAATAAAGAATGGAGCCTCAGGGACCAGCATGACTATAAAAGGGTCTAAAGCTTATTTCATCAGAGTCTGAGAAAGGGGGACAGAGGACAGGAGTAAGGAAGAACTTTAAAAGAAAATGGTTGAAAATTCCCTAAATTTGGCTAGAGATATTAATTCACAGATTCTAGAAACTGAGCAAATCACAAACAGAATAATTCCTTAAACCACCCTTAAACTTCTGGAAACTACAGACAAATAAAAAAAATATTTAAACCAGTCAGAGAAAAATGGCATCCTACCTGTAGAAGGAAATCAGTTTGAGGGACAGCAGATTTCTTATTAGAAAGCCTGGAACATGAAAGGACTGGTGTGGTTTTGTTTTGTTTTGTTTTGTTTCTGTCAAAGCATGTAAACCCAGTATTGTATACATAGCACAACAAAATCCTTCAGGAATAAAGGTGGAATCAAGACATTCTCAGATGAAGGAAAATTTGTACCCTAAAATCAGGGCTAAGGGAAGTTCTCAAAACAGAAAAGAAACAGAATAGGAAAAAAAATCTTGAAACATCAGAAAAGAAAAACAAAAATGTAGGCAAATAAATAGGTTTTTCTTCCACTCTTGAGTTTTCCTTCTTTTTTTAAATAAAGATTTTTATTAATTTATTTGAGAGAGAGAGATAATGAGCTCACAAGCATGAGAAGGGAAGAGGAAGAGGGAGAAGGAGAGAGACAAGCAGACTCCTAGCTGACTGCAGATCCTGATGTGGGGCTCCATCCTAGGACCCCAACATTATGACCTGAGCCAAAGTCAGATGTTTAACCAACTGAGCCATTCAGCCACCCTTGAGTTTTCTAATTATATTTGATGGTTGAAGTAAAATTATAACATTGGAGTGGTTCTAAATATGTGTAGAGGAGATATTTAAGACAATAGATTAAGTGAAGAGGGTAATGAGATGTTTATCAGAGCAGAGACTAGCAGAAACCACCGTGGGAACCATTGTCAGAGCAGGCAGTCCTCAACTTCAATGGACAAGTTGCTGGAGGCTCAGTGAGGACAACTCAGAAAAACACCAGGGAGTGTGAGGGAGATGTCCCCTCAGTATTGTGAGATTTACCACTGACAATTCAATGGGACTCCCCCAGTAAATATCAGAGAAAAGTCTCTTTCTATTTTGGGTAGGAGGAGGGAAAGGAACCCTTTTGGAATACCCCAAAGCCCTCTATTGTTAACGAGGTCTGCCCTCAGGGGAAGCTAGCTAACCAGGGACTAACCTGCTGGGTTATCGTCAGAGCCTCACTATACAATTAGTGGCTGACTATGCTGAGCGGTCACAAGGCCTTATACAGGCGAATATCAGATTCTGTGTGAATAGATGGATGAAAATAGGTCTCAGGAACTAGAACGAATGCTGGTCTGGAATGTTTTAGAAAATGCAATGAGGAAAGAATTGAGGCAAACTCTAGAAGAGAAGATAAGAAGCAATCTTTTTCTCTATGATTGTTTTTTCTGGAGAACCCAAGAGAGTTGAGTGAAAAGCACACTCAGTCACTGGACTCATATAAGTTATCTGAGCAGGTGTGCACCCCACCGTCCATGCTCTGCAGAAGCCCAGCTCTGGCTATCATGTTCAGAACAGCGGAGGTCACAGAGCAGACCTCAGAAAATATCTCTTAGAGTTTAAATAAACCCCCCATGTAATGTCATAAAAGATGACTCACTCTGAAAATGGAATAATTCTGAACTCAAATGCACCCCAAATTATATATATACCTCAAAATAGAGCAGAAGTCAGTGGAACCACCAGGTGGCACAGACACAGCCCCAGTGATCATGGACATCTTAGCAGTCACCCATCCTAATGAATGAGAGCATGTGGCCCCACACCAGGAAGGCCAAAAAGGGAGGCTTCCAGGTGGAGCCTCCTGGAGATGGTTTGTGGGATCAGGACCCATTTTTCAGGAGGCTCCAGCCCATTGTTGGGGATTGACTATAGGCTCAGGTCAGCAGGACAGCAAGAGGAGGAACAAGAGCAGACCCTAACCTCCCTGACCTCAGCAAGGGGAGGAGGAACATCCAAAGCCTTGGAAAGTATAGGACACATGTCTGTCCTTTGGCCTCTGTCCTGCCCTTTGGTTGCTCCCAGGTCTCACTGGACCCCTCACCTCAACTCAGAACCAGCTTCTTGTTCATACTTGCTTCTCATTTGGTTCACACTTTCCTTCTGGTTTCTCTTTTCCTCTTCTCTCATTTCTTTTTCCACTTCTCTCTCATCTCTCCACTTGATGTTGGAACAAGGTATATGCCAATCACTAAGTCTATGTATAGAATCTTTGTTTCTTGGTTTTAGGAATTTAATTAATTATAGACACTGATCGTGTTCTCTTTCTCTGTGTCTCTCAAACACACACACACACAGACACACATGCGCGCGCACACAGACACGATTCTTTTACAGAGCTTGGGGGGAGATTCAGCTTATTACATTTACGTGCATGTTGACTATGTAATTTTTCAAGAAAATCACATTTAAGGAAGAATTTGGATATGTACAAAGATACATGCACAGAATGATACTTATGTTGCTAATACTAGCAATGTTGCAGATGACATGTGTTCAGAACAGAGGCTATACCAAATCAATCATGGGACATTATTCAGCCATTACAGCTGGAAATATCTTGTTCATATGATGGAGAAAGAGGGAGGGGGAAGATAACAGATCAATGAGCAAATTAATAAGATTACTCCCAGTATTTGAAAGTGCTGATAGAATGGGTTAGTGCTCCAGAGGTTGATTGGCTGGTGGGAGTGGAGAATGAGAACTACCTGAGACAGGTGTAGGATGCAGGTACCTAACATTCCATTTGCCCCACGTTCAACTCTTCACGTTTTCTGCCCAAACCTTCTCCTCCATTCTCCACCCCAGCACATGACACACTGCCTGCTGCTTAAGCCACTTATTATCTGGGGTCACCTTTGACTTTTGACTCTTCTTTCTCTAGGCCTGGTTGGCTCAAACAACTCACAACTCCAGGCATTTCTTTCCCCTTCGTTTGCTTATACCCCAGCAGCTGCCACCTCCTCTGAATTGCAATATCATAAGAGTGTTTTAACTGAGAATCTAGTTATTCTGGCCTTCCTTTAACATATCATCTGTCAGCATACAGATAATAATACTTAGAAAATTAGAAATCTTATCATGCCAGTCTGCTAGACCCCCATGTTTAAACATTTGTTGTTTTGTTCTGCAAGTACTTCAGTCATCTAATGGGGAAAGCACAGTTGAGGGAGGAAGGACAAATGAGGATTTGGACAACAGAGAGTGGGACATGAAGATAAAGGAGGTAATGGGATAGATGGGGCTACGAACACCCTTATCCTACAGACATAGGTTCAAAAGGAGCTCCTGGAAGCTGACTAATTTAAGAAGTTTAATTATATTTTTAAACTTATACAAATAACTAGCAGAGTATCAATTGATCGATCCATCCATTCCTCCATCCATCCATCCCTCCATCCATCCAAACCGTGAGAAGAAGGAGGAAGATAAAGAGCTGGCATGTGAACCAATCGTCATCTTTCATAGCAAGAGCTCACAATATCTTTTATGAGTCCTGTGAAAAGGAACTGAGAGGTAAAGAGTGGAGTGAGCACTTGCTTTTCATCATCTTACGGTCTTCTCTACATTTTATTTTCACTGTGGAGCTTTGACATTTTTATAGAAGTTATTTTATTTTATTTTTAGTTCTATTTTGTTATTAAGAGCTAGAATAGTATGGAAATAATTAACTTAGAATGTGACATTCTATGTAACCCCATCCCTCTGGCCCAAGCCTGTGAATGGTTTAAAATTCCAAGATTTCTTTTTTTTGAGCTTAAAAAATCATTATTTGGAAATAATCTAGATATTTTTCAGCTTAATATTTTACAACTTGCTTATTTATCCAGAGCAGATATAGTTCCTTGTCAGTATATGCACATTTTGGTTAATTTATTTTAGATATCATTCCATGGATATTACATATTTTTAAAATTTTATTAAGTTTTTTATGATAATTCCAGTGTAGTTCACATACAGTGTTATATTAGTTTCAGGTGTACATTATAGTGATTTGACAGTTCTATACATCACCTGGTGCTCATCGTGAGGCGGGCACTCCTTAATCCCCATAACCTATTTCACACACTGCCCCATCCACCTCCCCTCTGGGAGCCACCAGTTTGTTCTTAAAGTCAAGAGTCTGTTTCTCGGTTTGTCTCTCTTTTTACCTTTTACTCATTTCTTTTGTTTCTTAAATTCCACAAAAGTGTGAAATCATATGGTATTTGTTTTTTCTGACTGACTTATTTCACATAACATAACATGAAATATGAATTATTTGAATAACATAACATGAAATGAATAAAATTCACATAACATAATACTCTGTAGCTTCATCTATTCATCTATCAATGGACACTTGAGCTGTTTCTATAAATTGGCTATTGTAGATAATGCTGCAATAAACAAAGGAGTGCATATATCCTTTTGAATTAGTATTTTTGTATTCTTTGGACAAATACCCAGTAGTGTGATTATTGGATCATAGGGTCATTCTATTTTTAATTTTTTGAGGAATCTCCATATGGTTCTCCACAGTGGCTACAGAATATTACACATTTTATTTAATAATCTACTATGGATACATATTTGGGATGTTCTCCTCATGTCTTTTTGTTGTTGTTGTTGTTGTTGTTTTAACTATTAGGAACAGTATGCAGTGAATAATTTCCAATTTTGTGCCTGTAGGCACGTATTTCTGTGAGATAAAAATGCTAGATGTGGAATTGTTCAGAGGAATATGTAACTTTTAAATGTTTAACAGAGATTTCTAAATTGCTGTAACAAAGCCTGTTTGATTCCTACTTGTCCGTGCTGATGAAGGTGATTTATCAATGGGGCATTATCATTGTTTAATTTTTTTATCCTTGCGTAGGGGAGTAGTTACATTTCATCATTGGGTTAACTAGAATTTTTATTGTTGAGGAGGTTAAGCATATTTCCATTTGAGTATTTTAGACATGTATATTTCTTTTTCTGTGATTTGTGTGTTCATGACTTTTCTCTGAATTTCCCATTGGATTTTTGTCTTAAAAATTACTCATAAAAGCACTTTGATATTATGAAAATTAAAATTTACTGTGTTACATTTGTCCCATTCTTAGCACTTGTCTTACTTTATTCCCACTAGGATGACTATAATCAAAAAAGACAGATAGTAACCAGTGTTGGCAAGGATGTAAAGAGATGAGAACCCTCATACATGGCTGATGGGAATGTAAAATGGTTCCCTCACTTTTTTTTTTAAAGATTTATTTATCTATTTATCTGACAGAGAGAGAGATCACACGTAGGCAGAGAGGCAGGCAGAGAGAGGAGGAAGCAGGCTCCCCGCAGAGCAGAGAGCCCGATGCGGGGCCTGATCCCAGGACCCCGAGACCACGACGCGAGCCGAAGGCAGCGGCCCAATCCACTGAGCCACCCAGGCGCTTTGTAAAACCATCAAGTAAGTAATTCCTCAAAAAGTTAAATACAGAGTTACCATGCAACCCAATAATTCACTCTTAGGTATATATATACTCAAGTGTTTACACAAAAGCTTGGAATATAAATATTCATAACAGTATTATTCATAGTAACCAAAAAGTGATGTTAAAAAACAAAATGTGATGAGTAAATTTGAAGGCCTAATTGGTTTTGTTAAATGATTCATGAATTAAGCAGCATCCTATCTAGAAAACAGAGGGGAACTTCACTGAACTAAACAAACAGACAAACAGAAAAGGGTTTTTAAAGGCATAGAGAGGTCATTAAAAGAAGGAGGAGGAGGGGGAGTAAGAGGAGAGGAAGAAGAAAGGAATTTATTAACAAGAGATGAATTGTTTAAGCAAAATTACTATCCTAAGGGGAGCAGAAGGGGGTCTTTCTGTTAATTTCCTAGTGCTGACTAGGAAATTCCATGTTAACTGGTTAAAGATTACATTCCTTGGGTTTTGAAACTCTAGTTAGGTTAGTTATTAAATCTCGGTTTACTGAATTTGGGGCCTTAACCTAGGTGATGCCATTTAGGCCTGTGGTTTTCATTTTAACTGTGGAAACAACCCAAATGTGTGTAAATGGGTAAACAGATAAATGAAATGTGGTATACACATACAATGGGATATTATTTGGTAATAAAAAGAAATGAAGTAGCAAGATGTGCTATAACATGAATGACTCTTGAAAACATGTTAAGTGAAAGAGGCCAGACACCAAAAGGTCATGTATATGAAACATCCAGACTAGGTAAATCTGTAGAGGAAGAAAGTAGATTAGTGTTTGCCTAGAGCTGAAGGGGGTGGGGAGGCTGGGTTTCTTTTGGAGCAATGAAAACATTCTAAATTGGGTTTGGGTGTAGAAGTGTGAATTGTGTACTACCTACAAGCCACTGAATTGTATACTTGTGGTTGAATGGTATGGGAATTAGATTTTAATATAGCTTTTAAAAGACCCTTTACACATGAGCAACAAGCCCAGGTGCATCCTAGCTGCTCTCTGAATCCATGGGACACCCTGGGTGACAAGCACCCTGCTGGGCCCTTCTTGAAATCCTGATGCTTGCAGTCATGAGTGAAAAGAAACTTTTCGGGTGGTAATAGCTTCTGGAGCAATCGGTATCTGTTGTTTCTGGGACCCCAAAGTAGATAGAGTGTGATTGTTTGGGAGGAGAAGGCTTTTGGGTGGAGGAGTGGAGGCCCTAGGACTCTGACTTCAATGGATCCCCTTCTCCTTCAGAGCTGTGAGACCACACCAATCACAGCATTCAGCAGCTCCCTCACTCCCTTTTATTTCCCAGGACCATCTTCTTTAGAAGATGTGGTGTCAAACGTGGGCCCCTGTCCAGACCTATGGAATTCACATTGAAGGGGGTGAGTATCTCTCTGCTTTCCACTGTGCAACTTCCTCTGGACACAAAGGCCAGGTAGAAGGTGGATCAACAGGGGTGGCTAGAGAGAGCTCTCACCATAGGCCTGTTGTTTTCCGACAACTGATGTTTGGGCACGAGGGGAAATGGATTCATTTTGGATGTGTTGTCTGCTCAAATTCCTGACTCACTTTGAGCCAAGACAATGGAGGAAATTGTCTTTTTCTTTTGAATATTTTTTATTACTATGTTCAGTTAGCCAGCGTATAGGACATCATTGATTTTTCAATGATTCATTAGTTACATATAACACCTGTTAGTGTCCGTGATCAAAGGAACAAGACTGATGCAAAGTGAAAGTCAAGCAAAGCTTTATTTCACGTCAAGCACTGAAAATCAAACCGACTGGTAGGGGCCGTCTCTCACGAAGAAGCGGCAAGGACAACCCCGACGAGGCTGCTCCCCGGACGAGGCTGCTCCCCAGACAAGGCCGCTCTGGACGAGGCCACTCCCGATGATGAAGAAGTGATGATGACGAGGACAACAACCCTGAAGACACAGACTCTGCTCCCCATGACGCCACTCCGACAAGGCCGTTCCTTGGACGAGGCTGCTCCCCAGACAAGGCCGCTCCGATGAGGCTGCTCTGGATGAGGCCGCTCCCCTTAAAAGGCCGCTCTGGATGAGGCCGCTTGCCGAGGAGGCTGCTCCTTGGAATGATGCTGCTCAGGCGAGGCCACTTGCAACAGTACCGTGGCTGGGGGCAGCGAGGCGGCTCTGCTCCTGATGACGACTATTACTTCGAGGACTACCCCAACGGCTATCTCAGGGCTACTACAACTCCTCCTACTACTCCCCACCCCCCAGCCTCACAGACTAACTTTTATAGAGGTGGTTGAGCCCGGCCCACACACAGGTGGCCAATGAGATTGCAACACACCACAATAAATATATGCACGTCCCACGGATTGGATGTCTCCATCTGGCCTGACCCGCCCCTATATCCGGGGTTTGCAAGTAAGTTCCTCTGGGAGGGGCAGGGTCAATCTAAGTTTACAACCAAATGGCTCCCTCTGGCTAACCAGGCCCCTACAACACCCAGTGCTCATCACAACATGTGCCCTCCTTAATACCCATCACCCTGTTATCCCATCCCCCCATCCCTTTTCTGTAACCCTCAGTTTGTTTCCCGGAGTCAGAGTCTCTCATGGTTTGTCTCCCTCTCTTTTGGATTTTATTTTATTTTTTTAAAGACTTTATTTATTTATTTGACACAGAGAGAGAGATCACAAGCAGGCAGAGAGGCAGGCAGAGAGAGAGGGGGAAGCAGGCTTCCCGCTGAGCAGAAAGCCCGAGGCAGGACTTGATCCCAGGACCCTGAGAGCATGACCTGAGCCAAAGGCAGAGGCCTAACCCACTGAGCCACCCGGGTTCCCTCTCTTTTGGATTTTAAAGAACTTTTTCCACAACAGAGAATTCAGTCCTCTGCCAAACAACAAATATCTTCCAAATAAATTATTCTATGTTTCCATTCAATTCTTGACTTTGCCTGGATGTGCACATGTGTGTGTGTAACAAATGGGTGGCCAAATTAGTTATTCTTTTCCATTTTGGTGTCTGTGTTTTACACCTGCTTAGAAAGTGTTCCTCAGGTGGAGCACACAATTTTATCTCAAACATCTGAACCTTCAGCCAGGCAACTCTCAGGTTTCACAGGCCCAAGAGTTTGTCTTCTTGTTTGGAGTTTTACTTTATGGATCTCAGGGATGATCCTCTTTATGTTGATCTATAATTTATTCTGGAATGACAAATATTAATCCCCAGGTTTCTGAGTTACTGGGAGCTCCCTGTCACAGCCAGGTTCTCTGCAGAGAGGAGTGGATCCTGCTCTTTAGTGGAGCTTGGCTTGGGGCCTGAGAACCACCACCAAGAGAGGGAACCCTCACAGGGGGAGGGAGGCAGAATTGTGAATATTTATCTGGGACAAGGTTAACAATGGGGGGGACATATGGCTAGTGGGTCTGTGGGGATCTACTCATTCATTCATCCCACAGAGGTATGTTATGCCAGGACTGCCACTGTCAAATGATGCCTTCTGCTTGGTGTTTCTGTGGGCAATCCCTGCCAGCCATAGGCACCACCTCCCCAAGTGCTTCTCAGTCCCAGATTCCCTGAGCCTGGCAGTTTGGTGCCTCATCCTGCTTCTAGGACTACAGAGTCACATAACAGAATGCCGACAGAAACCAGGTACTTTCATTTCCTAGGGGTTCAGTCCTAAGCCCAGGAATTCAGAAAGCCAGATGGTGTGAAACACACGAGATTTCTATATTAGGGTCAGAAGCTGCTGGTCTTGCTGAGCCTGTGGGGCTCTGAGAGCTGAAGGACCTGTCAGATGTGCCCATACTTGAGCAGGATCAGCAGCCCAGCCTGGGCTTACCTCACAAAGGGGCCACAGATGTGACCACCTGGCCAGAGAGTATAGCCAGAGGGCAGAAACACCCCTGACTCAGGCCTGACTAACACCCTGACCAGGTGCAGGGACATGAACTGACTGCTGGGCAGAGAGTGGCCCATGAGTGGAGCTGGTCAAAGCTCAAGTCCTCAGGAAGGAAAAAGATACCTCCTTTGGGTGAGGACAGCCAGGCCACGTCTCAGCAAGCAGGAGTGTTGTGAAGAGCTTGGTTCTGAGGTGTGTTTGGGGTGTAGCTGTACTGGGTCGGGAGGGACTATAATGCCAGGGTGGCCTCCAAGTGTTCCCTGGGCAACACATTCAGACATCATGGAGCAGAAACTCTCACAGGCCAAAGTTAGCTGCTCGACTAAATCCTATGTGTATCAAGTTGGTGCAAACCATCAAACCATCAGGTGAAAGGCTAGGTAGGGAAAGGAAACAAGTTAACATACTTCAGGTATGGAGGCAAGCTGGGGAGACAAAAAGAACATGTTGCCCAGATCCTGGGCTTGTCATGCTCTCTGCTGCCTCTGTCTCCATGCTGATGTGTTACGGGGCCCACAGTGGAGGTTTGAGCAAAGCCTGTGAAGCAGATCAGACACATGTACTGACCCTGAGGAGACACACAAGGAATTCTGCTTAGCACAGCTGGACATGTTGAGGATCGGGATGGTGGTTCCTGGGGTGAGGACACATGGGTCAGGATGGCATTATTGTTGGGTGGCTAACATAAGACCTTGTGAATATTCTGTTCTCTGACTATCTCATGTATAGTTCGTATCTGATGGATATCAGGTGTCTCTCGGTTCTGCTGTCACATTCCTTATTCAACTTAGGCAAGCTACACTTACCACATGTCTGCAATGAACAAACTTTTCGATTCTGCCTTTGTCTCTTTGGGGGAGGAAAATTTTTGTGCCCCCTTCAAGGTCCTTCTAGCTAGAATAAGAATCAAATTGATACACAACAGATTAATAGGAGAAAAATCAAATTTAATTTCATACATATGGGGAATCCACACAAACATGGAAATCCCAAAGACAGTCAGGCAAACTGAGGTATACATGTCATGCTGAACTAAGGAAAAGTACTATGGGGCCTGGGACTTCAAAGGGGAGGAATGTAAACCTCCAGAAAGAAAAATAATGTTTGTGGGGTGCCTGGGTGACTCAATGGGTTAAACCTCTGCCTTCAGCTCGGGTCATGGTCTCAGGGTCCTGGGATCCAGTCTCGCATCGGGCTCTCTGCTCAACAGGGAGCCTGCTTCTCCCTTTCTCTCTGCCTGCTTCTCAGCTTACTTGTGATCTCTTTCTCTGTCAAATAACTAAATAAAATCTTAGGAAATAAAAAGAATTGATGTTTGGTAAACAAATGCTTATTGGCCCCATGGAAACAATGGGGTACAGAGAGGACTTTGATCCAGCAGCACTTGCTGTTGTAGGTAAGTCCTCCCGACCATACCTCACTGATAGTATAATGTAGTTGTCTGTGGTGATAGTTCTCTTCCTGGAGCAGGTCCTCTACCTAAATTCTTTGTAGGTGGCTGGAGGAGGAGAAAAGCTAAAGAACTTTTCCTGAATCTGCTGGGTTTTGATTGCTTTTTAAATCAAAATAATCTTCATAGCAAAGTGGCTCCTCTTGAGGTGTCCTGCCTTTGGCCCCTATATCTTTCAGGCTATTTGCTTTTGCATTATTTGTACTTAACACAGTAACTGTTGTGCCTCTGTCTCATGAACTACATCTTGATTCACTTTCTATGGAGAATGGAATCTCCCCTGTTATGCCTGAGTTTTCGCGTCTGAGAGACCACCAAGGACCCAACACTGATGCAATCACACGAAGGTTTATTTAACAAGCTTAAGCTTGGGCCCAAGTATACCCAACACAGCGGAGTAGGGACTTGGACCCTGAAACAGATTACAGTCAGAGTTTTTAAAGGCAGAGAGAGTAGGGGTGGACTCGGCGGTGGGTGAGGACAAAGGGGATACTCAGAAGGGCTATCAGGGTAAAGAAGACTGTCAGGATATTGGAGGCCAGGTTATTGTCAAGCCAAGGCCATTTTTCCCTCTAATGAGGCACTAACATGAAGACAGTTGGGAGTTTCCTGGTGGAATGTCACATTCCTCCTATCAAGCATCCTTGTTAGTGAGATTTAGCACTGGGGCATTTGTAAACAGAGGGAGACTCCTGTCTTGCAGGATTGTAATCTCTGTGAGTTAAGTATTTGTTCATATATTTTATCGAGGGGAGGGGAGCGGGTGGAGAGGGGTGCAAGGTGCCAGCTTTTGCTTTGTCAAGATGGCTGTACTTATGTCAGGGCTAGACTCAAGGTGGATACAGCCTTGTTTTTCTTGGCCTCCACACCACAACAGCAAATGTACATTAAAGCTGTGATCTACAGATACTCATCAGTTATACTGCGATGGGTCTGAAGGTGTGTTTCAGGCAATGAGGTAAAAACTCTGACAGGTAGCCTGAGGCATTTACTTGACCTCTTTGTGAGACCTATTTTCCCTCCTGTGTAAAAGGGGCTACTTATTATGTGGTCCCAAGGGAGATTATTAAAGAAGAGAAACATGTGATGTCCTTATTATTGGGCCTGGCAAAACTCAATAAAGCTCCACAAACAGATGACAGTGTGATTGCTACTGAGCCTGACTGGAAATGGGGGAGACACAGGGGCAGTTTTGAAGTCAAAGGCTCCCCTGAGGATTTTCATCCATGCTCCTGAAAAGGAGACAAGATGAGTTTTGAGGCCCATGTTGTCCCTGGAGCAGTGCTTCTGTCCTTGTGCCTTTCTGTGTACTGAGACCTGATACAGACAGACACCTGCACTGTATGTGCGGGGGCCTCATGGGCAAAGAGGCAGGGGTCACTTGGTGGGGAAGGAAAGGAGTGTGAGTGCATTCTTTCCAGAAGGGAACAGCCAAGATGGGAACATGTACTGAATTGTGACTGCTGATTTCTCACTCCACTTCTCTTTGGGGAAGGAGAGAGAGAGAGAAGCCCAAGGGACACAAAGCTAACAGAAGTTCTCTCTTTTTTACTCCTAGCAGTGCCAGGAAGACCAGGGGGTGCAGAAGCAGCAGGGCCAGCCCAGCCCATGTCCTGCCCCAGTCCTGCAAGGACAGAAGGAACAAAGTCTCTACCCACTTGGCTGAGGCGCCATGGCCAGACTCTGCCTGAGCCTGCTGCTCCTGGTGGCCACTGTGACCTTTGTGTCCAGAGGTGTCCACACCTGGGGCAGATCGAAGGTGGTGAGGAATTTCCAAGACATCCCAGAAACTTACGTCTATGTGCGACAGGCACTGTGGCATGCCATGAAAGAGTATAACAAGGTCAGCAAAGACAAGTACACCTTCAAGGTGGTGAAGGTCCTGAAATCCCAGGAGCAGGTTGGTGAGCATATTCTCTTTGCTTTTTCTCTCCAAGATGCAGTCATGGAGGGGCCCGTTATCTGCGGAGGGCACATACCCCAGGGAGGGGAAAACAGCTGAGAGACACCTTTAGTCAAATATATATTAATTTTATTTTAGGGGTTTTGGGAGGAAAGTTAGTTACACTTTATCCTTTATCATTCTGGGACAAAACATAAAGTAGCCATTAAAATAACTTAAAATTTATTACAATCATATAGGAAAGCATAGATAAGAGTCCAAGAAGGGCTGTTGAAAGGGCCAAGTCTGGGACAATTGGGCTGTTATTATCAAAATGAGTCTTTATAGTTATGGATTATAACACAGTGAAAAAGCAAAGGAAGTGCAAATCCAGCTTTTATTAAAAAAAAAAAAAAAGGAAGGGAAGTCTCTTGTTTATAGAAAAACACCTACCTGTATATGTAAAAGACTGTGTAAGTAGGAAATCATCATAACTACTTCAGGCAAACGTCATCAATGAGTCCTACCACCACTGGGTGGGAGAGTGGTGGGGGACAAATTGGTGCAGGGATTCTTTCATTAATTAATCACAACAGGGAAAAGATTGTAAAAACAATCAGGAAATTTGGCAAGTGCCTTGTTTACCAAAATGCTTGTCACCGCCACTGGGACAAACTGACATCTTGTGCCCCTGATGTGAAGTCATAGAAAGGACAGAGCATCATCTGTGCATGGTATCCCTTGTCTAAAATCCACCCTCCATAGGTTATCATGAGAAACAATGAGACAAATCCATATTATGGGGCATTCTGTAACACCTCTTATAAATATCAGTGTCATGAAAGACCAGGAAAAAAAAACAGGGAAACTTCTAGATTAAAGGAGGTGTAAGAAACATGACAACTAAATGCAACATGTGGTCTTGTATTATCTCTGGGATTAAAAAAATAAAAAACCAATAAAAGATGTGGTTGGGGGAACTGGAATATGGTCTGTATCATAGAAGAGAGCATTGTACCAATGTTGTATCCCAAGAAAGATGTGATTTGGGGGGAACCCAGAGAGAAATCAGTAGGTGCACAAAAGGAATGGGGGTTCAACCAATCTGTCTGGATGGAGTTTAAGAAGGGGAAAAGGGAGGAGCTAATGGAGAATGGGGGTTACCCTGTAATGTTGGAGTGACATGCAGTACAGGGACGGACAGTCTTTGTGCTCCTCTTCCTCCTTCACCAGCCCTGTCTCCTCTCCACCCTCTGCCCTCTAACCTTTGCTGTCCATCCCTGCAGGTCATCAGGAACCTGCTCAGGTTCCTGTTTTCTTTTTTTTTTTAAATATTTTATTTATTTGACAGAGAGAGATCACAACTAGGCAGAGAGGCAGGCAGAGCGAGAGGAGGAAGCAGGCTCCCCATGGAGCAGAGATCCCGATGTGGGGCTCGATCCCAGGAACCTGGGATCATGACCTGAGCTGAAGGGAGAAGCTTTAACCCACTGAGCCACCCAGGTGCCCCAGGTTCCTGTTTTCTTAATGGGGTCAGGAGAGAAGGCTCATTTGGCAGCTTCATGTCCCTGTGAGGCTGGGACATTTGGCCCCTTGATCATCCTCCACACTCAATGGGCCTTGACTCCCTCCTTTTTGTGTGCGTGGTCCCGGCTATGTTGTTTGTGTTTTTTGGGTAGTGGACACCTGGGGCGAGGATGTGTGTCACCAATGGGTGGCCGAGTTAAAGTTAAATATTAGATAAATTAGTTTAAACTAAAAAGTAGTTAAATTTAAAATAAAGAAATATCAACTGCCTTGGGAGCTCGTTTATATGTAGTGAACTAATGGATAGTGAACTATTCTACTTTCATGGACTTCTCTTTATGGTTTTTCAGTTCCACAAATAGATGGTTCTGCTTTACTTAATCAAAAGTACACTGAATTCTCATGTCTCAAAAATTATACATCATTTTGTACTGTGTGCTAGTTTTTCCATGAATGTACATTTTATGTCTCAACTCACTGTAAACACTTGAATGCAGGTAAGAATTCAAAAGAATCAGGTAGAAACAGGTTCAAAAAGAGTCTAGAACAGAGGTATTTAAAATTCCTTGACCTTCCATCTACATACCAGTGGAAAACACACTGAAGAAAAAGGTAAGGAAGAATGAAACATCACCCCCAAACAAAATTAACTCAAAACAAAACAAAAGCAAAAAGAAAAATTCTTGGTGATAATTCAGATTAAACTTAGTAACACACACAGCCTCTATATAAACAGAACAGCTATATCTTATTGGTTGATTTAACTTTAAAGTACAAAGATCTATATCAGGAGTTGGACAATTATAGCCTGTAGCCAAGTCTGGCTTGTTGCTTATTTCATATGCCCCATGAACTAGTTATAAGAATAGTTATAAGAAACGAAAAAGGAATATTTCGTGACATGAAAATTACATAAAATTTAAATTTCCATGTCTATAAATAAAGTTTTATTAGAACATTGCCACCTGCATTGAGTGCAGTCTAGGACTACTTTTCGGCAGTACTGACATTATTGTGTGTTCTGAGCCTAAAATATTTACTCTCCAGTCCTTAAAGAAAAAGTTTGCAGCTACCTGTTCTTTTTTGTAGTTGACTGAGGCTCTGTTGCAGATTCTGTGCGAGGGGAATGATGGTAAAATGATTATATGCTAATTTCTTTCAAGAAATACAATGCAGTGCTATAAATGTATTTTCTCTTCCTTATAATTTTCTTAATAATTTTTTCTTTTCTATAGCTTAGTTTAGTTCAAGAATACAGTATATAATACATATACACAAAATATGTGTTAGTTGACTGTTTATGTTATTGGTAAGCCTTCTGGTCAACGGTAGGCTATTAGTAGTTAGGTTTTGAGTAGTCCAAAGTTCCACTTGGATTTCTGATTGTGCCTGTAAGTCCCACATTGTTCAAGGGTCAACTGTATACACAGTGTACTTTGTGCCAGACCTGGTTGCTTTTCATACGCTCATTCAGATCTTGCAACTCATTACACAGGAACCACTTTCTTCCACTTTAAAGAGGAAATAGGCACAGATAGGTTTAGTATTTTGTCCAGGGACACACAGCTAGTATGTAGAAGAGCCAAGATTTAAACCCAGGCTGCCTGTTGTGAATGAGCACATGTTACTGCCTGAGTGATATGGATGGAGTGCAAGTGGTAGGCTATTGCAGCCAGATGAAAGAGGTCATGGAAGGTCAGGAGAGTCAGCGGCCTGTCTGTGAAGGTAGAGAAGGGCTGCCTCAGGAGCCAGGACCCCTATCCTCTTCCCTTTTCTGGGCAATCAAGGGTCAACCTAGGGTTGGTTGTCAGTTGGTGGGTTGTTGAGGATGATTCAGAGCAATTTGGTTTTATGGTAATTTTAACTTGGAAATATTAGTCAAATATAAAGCAGTGGCTCTCAAGTGGGCATAGATTTTGCTAGGCAGGGGATTTGGGGCAATACCTAGAGGGCTTTTTGGTTATCACAACCAGAGCATGTCACTGCTGACAGTGTGCAGAGACCAGGGACGCTGCTAAGCACCCTGCAGTGCTCAGGGAAGCCCCTACCACAAAGACTGACATATCGAAAGTGCTGAGGTTGAGAAACCTGTTAGCCAGTCATTAAATATGTTCTAGGAGTACGTCTGAAGGTCACTGAGTTGAAAGATGGAAGCGAAGACTCAATTTCTTGCATTTCCAATCTGACTTGTTATTTCCTGAAGCACCCCCAGAAGCAGCTGGCTGTCCTTACACTTACACATATAACTGAAAAATTTTTAAGTATATATGATATTCAATAAATCATACTTACAATTCTGCCAACCACTACCATTCTGTTCAATGCCCAGGCAACTTCTCTAGAATGTCCAAAAAGTTTACTATATTTTCAAAATGATCTCTTACTCGTCTAGGGTCAGTTATTGTGTTTAACTTGGTCATTTTCTTTAATACATTCTCTCCCTTAAGTTTTGTAAAATCTTACCTTGTTCTCATTTTTAAATAATAAGAGTCTCCATTTGCCCTTGTGGCATCTTCATTTCCCCATAGGGCTCTCTGGAACACCAGGGCTGGTGGGGGCTCTGCATGGGAAAGGAAGAGGCCCTGAAATCAGGGACTTGGCAGGGTGTATCATGTGCAATAGGGTTTGATTGCTAAAATTGCCAAGGAGACTAGAGAAGCAGTATCCTCCAAGCAAATTTCAGTTCTGGGATGTCTTCTTCTCCCAATATCTATTGAAGATGTATGAAGATGTTATAGACTCTGCTGTTTATTTTCCAAGCTCCAATAAGCAAACCATTATCTTTTCCAGGAAAACATTCTTTGGGGAATAGTTTTCTTGCTTTATCTTGGGGTAGTTGTCATTATTTAACATTCAATACCATGATGAGAGAAACAGAGGGAGCAAGATCATGGTAAGGACCCTTCCCCCTCCAGTTACCTCCAAATTTCTGACAAGGAAAATGTAAGAGGAGAGAAGGAGGTGGACATTCTAAGCAGTCAATGACTTGTTGTTTTTTTTTATCAGAAATGACAGTTGATATCATGTATTCACTTATGATATCTAATTTTTTTTTATTTTTTAGAAGATTTTATTCATTTATTTTGAGAGAGGGGGAGAGAGAACACAAGAGAGTGAGAGGGGCAAAGGGAGATGGAAAAGCAGACTCCCAGCTGAGCAGGAAGCCCAACATGGGGCTTGATCCTGGGACCCAAGGATCATGACCTGAGACAAAGGGAGATACTTCACCGACTGAGCTACCCAGGTGCCCCTATGATATGTAATTTTTAAATTACTCTTTGACAGGTAACAGACAGTTTGGACTACTTTCTTGAAGTCAAAATTGCCCGAACAATGTGCAAGAAAATTTCAGGAGAAAATGAAAACTGCTTGTTACAACAGGATCCCCAAATGAAAAAGGTATGGCCTTGGTCAGGTCTGTGTACCAGACAGAGAAAACCGATAGGGCCAATTCTGCTTTGATTTTCTAGTATTCATCTTCCTCTCCTTCTCCTTCTCCTCCTCCTCCCTCCTCTTCCTCCTCCTCCTTCTTTGTGGAAAGACAATTTTATTATTGTAAATTCCATAGCACTGATGCATTGTAAAGAAAACTTAGCTTTTTAAAAATTATTATTATGTTCAGTTAGCCACTGTATAGTACATAATTAGTCCTTGATGCAGTGTTCAGTGATTCATTAGTTAAGTGTAACACCCAGTGCTAATCAAAGCAGGTCCTCAATACCATCACCCTATTCCCCCCTCCCCCACCCTTCTCCCCTTTGAAACCCCCAGATTGTTTCTCAGGGTCCATAGTTTCTCATGGTTCATCTCCCTCTCTGATTTTTCCCCCGTTGGATTTCCATCCCTTCCCTTATGATCCCCTGTGCTATTGCTTACATTTCACATAGGAGTGAAACCATATGATAATTTTCCTTCTCTGTTTTTATTTATTTATTTATTTATTTTTATTTTTTTATTTACAGCATTACAGTGTTCATTGTTTTGGCATCACACCCAGTGCTCCATGCAGTACGTGCCCTCCCTATTACCCACCACCTGGTTCCTCAACCTCCCACCCCACCCCCCCCACCCCCGCCGCCCCTTCATAACCCTCTGGTTGTTTTTCAGAGTCCATAGTCTCTCATGGTTCATCTCCCCTTCCAGTTTCCCTCAACTCCCTCTCCTCTCCATCTCCCCATGTCTTCCGTGTTCTTTGTTATGCTCCACAAATAAGTGAGACCATATGATACTGGACTCTCTCTGCTTGACTTATTTCGCTCAGCATAATTTCTTCCAGTCCCGTCCATGTTGCTACAAAAGTTGGGTATTCGTCCTTTCTGATGGAGGCATAATACTCCATTGTGTATATGGACCACATCTTCCTTATCCATTCATCCGTTGAAGGGCATCTTGGTTCTTTCCACAGTTTGGCGACCATGGCCATTGCTGCAATAAACATTGGGGTACAAATGGCCCTTCTTTTCACTACATCTGTATCTTTGGGGTAAATACCCAGCAGTGCAATTGCAGGGTCATAGGGAAGCTCTATTTTTAATTTCTTGAGGAATCTCCACACTGTTCTCCAAAGTGGCTGCACTAACTTGCATTCCCACCAACAGTGGAAGAGGGTTCCCCTTTCTCCACATCCTCTCCAACACACGTTGTTTCCTGTCTTGCTAATTTTGGCCATTCTAACTGGTGTCAGGTGGTATCTCAATGTGGTTTTAATTTGAATCTCCCTGATGGCTAGTGATGATGAACATTTTTTCATGTGTCTGATAGCCATTTGTATGTCTTCGTTGGAGAAGTGTCTGTTCATATCTTCTGCCCATTTTTTGATATGATTATCTGTTTTGTGTGTGTTGAGTTTGAGAAGTTCTTTATAGATCCTGGATATCAACCTTTTGTCTGTACTGTCATTTGCGAATATCTTCTCCCATTCCGTGGGTTGCCTCTTTGTTTTGTTGACTGTTTCCTTTGCTGTGCAGAAGCTTTTGATCTTGATGAAGTCCCAAAAGTTCATTTTTGCTTTTGTTTCCTTGGCCTTTGGAGACATATCTTGAAAGAAGTTGCTGTGGCTGATATCGAAGAGGTTACTGCCTATGTTCTCCTCTAGGATTCTGATAGATTCCTGTCTCACGTTGAGGTCTTTTATCCATTTCGAGTTTATCTTTGTGTACGGTTGACATACTTCACTTAACATAATCCCCACCAGTTCCACCCATGTCGATGCAAATGGTGGGTATTCATCTTTTCTGATGGCTGAATAATATTCCATTGTGTATATGGACCACATATTCTTTATCCATTCATCTGTTGAAGGGCATCTTGGCTCCTTCCACAGTTTGGCTATTTTGGACATTGCTGCTATGAACATTGGGGTGCATGTGTCCCTTATTTTCACTACATCTGTATCTTTGGGGTAAATACCCAGTAGTGCAATTGCAGGGTCATAGGGTAGCTCTATTCTTAACATCTTGAGGAACCTCCATACTGTTTTCCAGGGTGGCTGTACCAGCTTGCATTTCCACCAACAGTGCAACAGGGTTCCTTTTCTCCACATTCTTTTCAACATTTGTTGTTTCCTGTCTTGTTAATTTTTGCCATTCTAACTGGTGTAAGGTGGTATCTCAATGTGGTTTTGATTTGAATCTCCCTGATGGCTAGTGAGGATGAACATTTTTCATGTGTCTGTTAGCCATTTGTATGTCTTCTTTGGAGAAGTGTCTGTTCATGTCCTCTGCCCACTTCTTGACTGGGTTATTAGTTTTTTGAGTATTGAGTTTGAGGGGTTCTTTATAGATCTTGAATATCAACCCTTTACTTGTAATGTCATTTGCAAATCTCTTCTCCCATTTCACGGGCTGCCTCTTAGTTTTGTTGACTGTTTCCTCCGCTGTGCAGAAGCTTTTTATCTTGATAAAGTCCCAAAAGCTCATTTTTGCTTTTGTTTCCCTTGCCTTTGGAGATGTGTCTTGAAAGAAGTTACTGTGGCCGATGTCGAAGAGGTAATTGCCCATGTTCTCCTCTAGGATTTTGATGGATTCCTGCCTCACACTGAAGCCTTTCATCCATTTTGAGTTTATCTTTGTGTATGGTGTAAACTGGTCCAGTTTAATTTTTCTCTATACAGCTGCCCAATTTCCTCAGCACCACTTATTGAAGGGACTGTCTCTTTTCCATTGGATATTTTTTACTGATTTGTCAAAGATTAGTTGACCATAGAGTTGAGGGTCCATCTTAAGCCATATTCTGATCATATTCAGGACGTGGGACAGCCAAGTTCCAGACGTAGAGTACTGTTTCTATAAGTTTTTGCTAATACCTCTCTCCCCTGCCAACACACACACACACACACACACACACACACACACACACACACATAGATATTTGGTGGCTTAAAGCAACACCTGTTCATTATTTCTCACTGATATGCAAGCTGAGCTGGGTTTGGCTGGACAGATTTGCCTGGGTGATCTTTACACAGAAGTTACTTCCAGTTTTTTCTTTTTCATGGTTGAAGGTACATACACAAGTGTCTCTGTCTTTTATATTTTCTTCACCTGTTTGGTATATGCCTAAAGCTGGCATGACACATGGCTAAGCAGAAATAATGGCAAATTAATGATTCCTTAAAATTGCCCGGACATGTGCAAATAAAATGCATCTTTATATTCTAATGGATAGTAGGCTCCACAGCAGAGCACCAAGAGCAAGAGGATGGCTACATCTAGAGAGTAAGCTATTTTAAGTTACTAGAACTAGTTTTCAATTAAGTAACATTTAAAAAATTCTGGTAGATACTAAGAATGATATATCAAATACCCATGGGCTTGATTTTATAACTATTGTCATTTTTATTACATTAATTTAAAATGTTTATTTCAACCAGTAAAATATTAAATATGCATTCCACCCCCTCCTTCCTAAGATAAACACTCAAGTTGTTGAGAAGTGTTCCTACCCATTAAAAAAATTAATCCATGTATGTAGAGTTTTGTGTGTTTTTAAAAATGTATAGAAATTTTGGAACTTTCTCTTATTTTCTTTTCCACTCAACAGTATGTTTTGAGATTTATTACGTTGGTACAATCTGTTATTGTTTATTTATGCCAAATGGTTTCTGGGGTCACTTAATGTGTATATATATCAGCTAAATTGTTTTTGTTACTGCGTATTAACCTCTTATATGACTGTATTGCATCGTTTTTGACCATTTATCTACTTGTGGTCATCTTAAAATTTCACTTTAACCATAATGCAGCAGTGACAGGATGCATGCTGACTGAGCAGGTTTGGGGCTCTCCTCTGGGGCACCCTAGGGAGTGGGACCACCATTCAGTCACTCGTGCAGCTTCAGCGCTGGTGGGGTCACCACACGTGACTTGTAACTTTAGTTTTACTCTCCGAAGTGGTTGAACCAGCACAACTTCCTTCAGTGGTGTATATGGTTGTTCATTTTCCCTCAGCACTTGGGCTTAAATCTTAAATGTTTTCATTCTGTTGTATGTGAAAGGTGATCTCCCCACCATTTCACTTGGTTGATCTCTGACTTCTAATCAGGTTGAAATATTTTAATATCCCTAGTATCATCCAGGTTTTCATCTCTATGCCTTGCTTTTTTTTTTTTCCTGGAGCAACCAGAGGGCTCCTGTGAGGAGCCACAGCCAAGCCACTGAAACCCCCTGACTTCAACATCTCATGCTTCCTACTTCCTGCCTCTATCTCCCCTTGGCCAAACTCAACTGGAAGCCAGAGGGTGCCTATGGATGTGATTTATAGAAGTAAGAGGGCAGAAAGGCCATTGACACAGACTGTAGAGGCGATAGGGTAATGGTGCCCATTGGTCCAGCCCATTGAAGTCATTGGTCTTTCAAGACACACCAGGTAGAAATAGAAGGAATGCTGACATGGAGAGACACATGGAAAAAAGCCAGCATGGGGGCAGGGGTGGAGACAACAAGATCGATAGGAGGCTATCATGAGTCAAATGGAATCCCACAAATGAGAGATGATATTTTTTTTTCCCTTTTTATTAATTTTTTCAGCGTAACAGTATTCATTCTTTTTGCACAACACCCAGTGCTCCATGCAAAACGTGCCCTCCCCATCACCCACCACCTGTTCCCCCAACCTCCCACCCCTGACCCTTCAAAACCCTCAGGTTGTTTTTCAGAGTCCATAGTCTCTTATGGTTCACCTCCCCTCCCCAATGTCCATAGCCCGCTCCCCCTCTCCCAATCCCACCTCCCCCCAGCAACCCCCAGTTTGTTTTGTGAGATTAAGAGTCATTTATGGTTTGTCTCCCTCCCAATCCCATCTTGTTTCATTTATTCTTCTCCTATCCCCCTACCCCCCCATGTTGCTTCTCCATGTCCTCATATCAGGGAGATCATATGATAGTTGTCTTTCTCCGATTGACTTATTTCACTAAGCATGATACGCTCTAGTTCCATCCAGGTCGTCGCAAATGGCAAGATTTCATTTCTTTTGATGGCTGCATAGTATTCCATTGTGTATATATACCACTTCTTCTTGATCCATTCATCTGTTGATGGACATCTAGGTTCTTTCCATAGTCTGGCTATTGTAGACATTGCTGCTATAAACATTCGGGTACACGTGCCCCTTCGGATCACTATGTTTGTATCTTTAGGGTAAATACCCAGTAGTGCAATTGCTGGGTCATAGGGTAGTTCTATTTTCAACATTTTGAGGAACCTCCATGTTGTTTTCCAGAGTGGTTGGACCAGCTTGCATTCCCACCAACAGTGGAGGAGGGTTCCCCTTTCTCCACATCCTCTCCAGCATCTGTCATTTCCTGACTTGTTAATTTTAGCCATTCTGACTGGTGTGAGGTGATATCTCATTGTGGTTTTGATTTGTATTTCCCTGATGCCGAGTGACGTGGAGCACTTTTTCATGTGTCTGTTGGCCATCTGGATGTCTTCTTTGCAGAAATGTCTGTTCATGTCCTCTGCCCATTTCTTGATTGGATTGTTTGTTCTTTGGGTGTTGAGTTTGCTAAGTTCCTTATAGATTTTGGATACTAGCCCTTTATCTGATATGTCGTTTGCAAATATCTTCTCCCATTCTGTCAGCTGTCTTTTGGTTTTGTTAACTGTTTCCTTTGCTGTGCAAAAGCTTTTGATCTTGATGAAATCCCAATAGTTCATTTTCGCCCTTGCTTCCCTTGCCTTTGCCGTTGTTCCTAGGAAGATGTTGCTGCGGCTGAGGTCGAAGAGGTTGCTGCCTGCGTTCTCCTCAAGGATTTTGATGGATTCCTTTCTCACATTGAGGTCCTTCATCCATTTGGAGTCTATTTTCGTGTGTGGTGTAAGGAAGTGGTCCAATTTCATTTTTCTGCATGTGGCTGTCCAATTTTCCCAGCACCATTTATTGAAGAGGCTGTCTTTTTTCCATTGGACATTCTTTCCTGCTTTGTCGAAGATTAGTTGACCATAGAGTTGAGGGTCGATTTCTGGGCTCTCTATTCTGTTCCACTGGTCTATGTGTCTGTTTTTGTGCCAGTACCATGCTGTCTTGATGATGACAGCTTTGTAATAGAGCTTGAAGTCCGGAATTGTGATGCCACCAACTTTGGATTTGTTCTTCAATATTCCTTTGGCTATTCGAGGTCTTTTCTGGTTCCATATAAATTTTAGGATTATTTGTTCCATTTCTTTGAAAAAAATGGATGGTATTTTGATAGGGATTGCATTAAATGTGTAGATTGCTTTAGGTAGCATAGACATTTTCACAATATTTATTCTTCCAATCCAGGAGCATGGAACATTTTTCCATTTTTTTGTGTCTTCCTCAATTTCTTTCATGAGTACTTTATAGTTTTCTGCATATAGATTCTTAGCCTCTTTGGTTAGGTTTATTCCTAGGTATCTTATAGTTTTGGGTGCAATTGTAAATGGGATGGACTCCTTAATTTCTCTTTCTTCAGTCTTGTTGTTGGTGTACAGAAATGCAACTGATTTCTGTGCATTGATTTTATATCCTGACACTTTACTGAATTCCTGTACAAGTTCTAGCAGTTTTGGAGTGGATTCTTTTGGGTTTTCCACATATAGTATCATATCATCTGCGAAGAGTGATAGTTTGACTTCTTCTTTACCAATTTGGATGCCTTTAATTTCTTTTTGTTGTCTGATTGCTGAGGCTAGGACTTCTAATACTATGTTGAATAGCAGTGGTGATAATGGACATCCCTGCCGTGTTCCTGACCTTAACGGAAAAGCTTTCAGTTTTTCTCCATTGAGAATGATATTTGCGGTGGGTTTTTCATAGATGGCTTTGATAATATTGAGGTATGTGCCCTCTATCCCTACACTTTGAAGAGTTTTGATCAGGAAGGGATGCTGTACTTTGTCAAATGCTTTTTCAGCATCTATTGAGAGTATCATATGGTTCTTGTTCTTTCTTTTATTAATGTGTTCTATCACATTGATTGATTTGCGGATGTTGAACCAACCCTGCAGCCCTGGAATAGATCCCACTTGATCGTGGTGAATAATCCTTTTAATGTACTGTTGAATCCTATTGGCTAGTATTTTGGCGAGAATTTTTGCATCTGTGTTCATCAAGGATATTGGTCTGTAGTTCTCTTTTTTGGTGGGATCCTTGTCTGGTTTTGGGATCAAGGTGATGCTGGCCTCATAGAATGAGTTTGGAAGTTTTCCTTCCATTTCTATTTTTTGGAACAGTTTCAGGAGAATAGGAATGAGTTCTTCTTTAAATGTTTGGTAGAATTCCCCTGGGAAGCCGCCTGGCCCTGGGCTTTTGTTTGTTTGAAGATTTTTGATGACTGTTTCAATCTCCTTACTGGTTATGGGCCTGTTCAGGTTTTCTATTTCTTCCTGGTTCAGTTGTGGTAGTTTATATGTCTCTAGGAATGCATCCATTTCTTCCAGGTTGGCCAATTTGTTGGCGTAGAGTTGCTCATAGTATGTTCTTATAATTGTCTGTATTTCTTTGGTGTTAGTTGTGATCTCTCCTCTTTCATTCATGATTTTATTGATTTGGGTCCTTTCTTTTTTCTTTTTGATGAGTCTGGCCAGGGGTTTATCAATCCTATTGATTCTTTCAAAGAACCAGCTCCTAGTTTCATTGATTTTTTCTATTGTTTTTTTGGTTTCTATTTCATTGATTTCTGCTCTGATCTTTATGATTTCTCTTCTCCTGCTGGGTTTAGGGTTTCTTTCTTGTTCTTTCTCCAGCTCCTTTATGCGTAGGGTTAGGTTGTGTACTTGAGACCTTTCTTGTTTCTTGAGAAAGCCTTGTACCGCTATATATTTTCCTCTCAGGACTGCCTTTGCTGTGTCCCACAGATTTTGAACTGTTGTGTTTTCATTATCATTTGTTTCCATGAATTTTTTCAATTCTTCTTTAATTTCCTGGTTGACCCATTCATTCTTTAGAAGGATGCTGTTTAGTCTCCATGTATTTGGGTTCTTTCCAGCTTTCGTCTTGTGATTGAGTTCTAGCTTCAGAGCATTGTGGTCTGAAAATATGCAGGGAATAATCCTAATCTTTTGATACCGGTTGAGACCTGATTTGTGACCCAGGATGTGATCTATTCTGGAGAAGGTTCCATGTGCACTAGAGAAGAATGTGTATTCTGTTGCTTTGGGATGAAATGTTCTGAATATATCTGTGATGTCCATCTGGTCCAGTGTGTCATTTAAGGCCTTTATTTCCTTGTTGATCTTTTGCTTGGATGATCTGTCCATTTCAGTGAGGGGAGTGTTCAAGTCCCCTACTATTATTGTATTATTATTGATGTGTTTCTTTGATTTTGTTATTAATTGGTTGATATAGTTGGCTGCTCCCACGTTAGGGGCATAGATATTTAAAATTGTTAGATCTTCTTGTTGGACAGACCCTTTGAGTAGGATATAGTGTCCTTCCTCATCTCTTATTATAGTCTTTGGCTTAAAATCTAATTGATCTGATATAAGGATTGCCACCCCAGCTTTCTTCTGATGCCCATTAGCATGGTAAATTGTTTTCCACCTCCTCACTTTAAATCTGGAGGTGTCTTCGCGTCTAAAATGAGTTTCTTGTAGGCAACATACTGATGGGTTTTGTTTTTTTATCCATTCTGATACCCTGTGTCTTTTGATTGGGGCATTTAGCCCATTAACATTCAGGGTAACTCTTGAGAGATATGAATTTAGTGCCATTATTAGCCTGTAAGGTGACTGTTACTGTATATTGTCTCTGTACCTTTCTGATCTACTACTTTTAGGCTCTCTCTTTGCTTAGAGGACCCCTTTCAATATTTCCTGGAGAGCTGGTTTGGTGTTTGCAAATTCTTTCAGTTTTTGTTTGTCCTGGAAGCTTTTGATCTCTCCTTCTATTTTCAATGATAGCCTAGCTGGATAGAGTATTCTTGGCTGCATGTTTTTCTCGTTGAGTGCTCTGAATATATCATGCCAGCTCTTTCTGGCCTGCCAGGTCTCTGTGGATAAGTCTGCCGCCAATCTAATATTTTTACCATTGTATGTTACTGATTTCTTTTCTTGGGCTGCTTTCAGGATTTTCTCTTTGTCACTAAGACTTGTAAATTTTACTATTAGGTGATGGGGTGTGGACCTATTCTTGTTGACTTTGAGAGGGGTTCTCTGCATCTCCTGGATTTTAATGCTTGTTCCCTTTGCCATATTAGGAAAATTCTCTCCAATGATTCTCTCCAATAGACCTTCTGCTCCCCTCTCTGTTTCTTCTTCTTCTGGAATCCCAATTATTCTAATGTTGTTTCGTCTTATGGTGTCACTTATCTCTCGAATTCTCCCTTCATGGTCCAGTAGCTGTTTGTCCCTCTTTTGCTCAGCTTCCTTATTCTCTGTCATTTGGTCTTCTATATCACTAATTCTTTCTTCTGCCTCATTGATCCTAGCAGTGAGAGCCTCCATTTTTGATTGCACCTCATTAATAGCTTTTTTGATTTCAACTTGGTTAGACTTTAGTTCTTTAATTTCTCCAGAAAGGGCTTTAATATCTCCAGAGAGGGTTTCTCTAATATCTTCCATGCCTTTTTCGAGCCCGGCTAGAATGTTCAGAATCGTCATTCTGAACTCTTGATCTGACATAGTACCAATGTCTGTGTTGATTAGGTCCCTAGCCTTCGGTACTGTCTCTTGTTCTTTTGTTTGTGGTGATTTTTTCCGCCTTGTCATTTTGTCCAGATAAGAGGATATGAAGGAGCAAATAAACTACTAATAGGGTGGCAAAGACCCCGGAAAAATGCGCTGTAACCAAATCAGAAGAGACCCCAAATCGTGGGGGGGGGAAGGGGATAAAAAACAGGTTCTGAAAAAAAAAGAAAAAAAAAAAAAGAAAAAAATTTAAAAAATAAAACAAATAAAAAAATATAAAAAAGAAAGAAAAAATATATATATTTAGATGAACTAGTCAAATAACGTTAAAAAAGAAAAGGGTAAAAGTTTTTAAAAAAATTTAGCAGAAGAAGAAAAAAGAAAAAAGAAAAAAAATTGAAAAAAGAAAAAAAAAATAAAAAATTGAAAAAAGAAAAAAAAAATTGAAGTAGCCGCAAGACTAAAGAATCATGGGGAGAAAGCCATGAGTTCCGTGCTTTGCTTTCTCCTCCTCTGGAATTGCGCTGCTTTCTTAGGAATTGAACCTACTTTCCTTGATAGATGAACTTCATCCTGGCTGGATATTTTGTTGATCTTCTGGGGGAGGGGCCTGTTGTAGTGACTCTCAAATGTCTTTGCCCAAGGCGGGATTGCACCGCCCTTACCGGCGGCCGGACTAAGTAATCGGCTCGGGTTCGCTTTTGGGAGCTTCTGTTCCCTGAACGCTTTCCGTAGAGTTCCGGAGGACGGGAATGAAAATGGCGGCCTCCCAGTCTCCGGCCTGGAGGAGCCGAGAGCCTGGGTCCCCACTCCTCAGTGCGCCCCCAGAGGACAGCACCCAATCACTCCCGTATCCCCAGCCTCTAGCCGCGCTCCGAGCTCACCCAGCCCGCGACCAGTTCAAGGTAACCCCGAGCTGAGAGTTCAGTCCTCGGCTCTGTTTCTGCAGCCGGCTTCTCCATTCTAATACCTGCGAGCTCTGCGACACTCCAACACCCCCGATCCTTCTGTGACCCTGCGGGACCAGCAGCCACGCTGACCCCGCGTGGGCTTCACCGTGGGTTAGCCTCTGGAGCAATATCCCTCAGTGGAACAGACTTTTAAAAGTCCTGATTTTGTGCTCCGTTGCTCCGCCGCTTGCCGGGAGCCGGCCCCTCCCCCCGCGGTCTATCTTCCCGTCGTTTTAGATTCACTTCTCCGCCAGTCCTACCTTTCAGAAAGTGGTTGATTTTCTGTTTCTAGAGTTGCTGTTCTTCTTCTCTTCGATCTCCCGTTGGATTTGTAGGTGTTTGCAATGTTTAGATAAGCTATTGAGCTGATCTCCTGCTACCTGATGTAGTCTCAGCCTGCTACTTCTCCGCCATCTTGACTCCTCCCCCCATTTTTTCACTTCTTAAATATTTTTAATATACATTGTTCACATGTCCTCTAGGATTGATCCTGATAATTGGGTTTTCAATTCCTCTGTTTCCTGATTGTTTCCTGTCTACTTTGGCTGATCCAGAAGTTAAGCAATTAGTCTGCCTTCTGATAAGCCCACTCCTTCCCCTTCCTACTACTGCCAAGAAACACCTGAACCCATCCCAGACACCCCTTTAGCCAGAATGAATCTCTGGACTGACCTTAGTTCTCCAATGGCCTGTCTGGATTGCTGGTAGTTTGGTCTTATTTTCTTTCTCAAGCTGATCCCTCAGTATTTGAATCTTTTTTTTTTAAATTTTATTTATTTGTCAGAGAGAAGGAGAGCACACAGGCAGGCAGAGGTGGAGAGAGAAGCAGGCTCCCCACCGAGCAAGGAGGCCATGTGGGACTCGATCCCAGGACCCTGGGATCATGACCCGAGCTGAAGGCAGCGGCCTAACCCACTGAGCCACCCAGGCGTCCCTCAGTATTTGTATCTTACACAACTTCAATTCTGTTTGATGTTGCCATTCATGCTTCCATTGATGTAGTGGAGGTATTCCTCATTTACATTTTTATTCTAACTGAATAAAATCTTTAGGAGTGAGAATAGGGATATAAGTGAACTCATCCCACACCAGGAACCTGAAACTGTGCTCATCTGCAGGCCCTAGGAAAGAGCTCTAGATGTTCCCTCAGTTCCCTGGCTGCAAGTTTTGCTTCTAGTCTCTAGCCAGACCTTGCCCTGCCCCACCAAGACATTCAGGAATCTCTACTATTCTTGCCTCTTCTGGGAAGGACTCCCTGGGCCCTCCAGGCAGAATGTAGTCTCAGTAGGCTGCAGGGGAGTCAGTGGCTGGATGAGGGCCAGAGATGGAGATGAGCATTTCTGAGAATAACCAGTTTCTGGGCTCCTACTATCCACAATGACTTCAGATCCAGAGAGGTGAATTGGCAGGGCTCCATCCTGTTGAGTGAGACTGGCTTCTCTGCCATCCGGTCTCAGGTCTAATGGCTCCAGGAACTGCAGGGGCATGGCTGGCTCAGGCTGCCTTTAGCCATCCTGAAGCCAAATCCTGGCACCTGGAAATAGAAACTTCTGTTTGTTTTTCATTTTACTCTCTTACAAACTGGTTATTCTTTTTTGTTTCTTTTAGATCTTTCTTTGCACTTTTATTGTTGCAACAAAACCATGGAAATTTGAATTCACTACGCTGAAGAAACAATGTGAAGAGGTCTAATTACCTTCTAGCATATTCGACTGCTTTCACTTCCATTTTAAAGAAGCAAATACACTTGCAAAACATTTAAATAAGCTGACCCACTGACTTCACTTTTGTGGCCTTTGTGCTTTTTTGTATGCACTTCAGGGGCTGATACTGAGAACATGATGCCTTTTTACTGTGTTGGTCAGCCTCTTCTAGTTGACCCATTCATTTACTAGCAGGACAATCTGCTACCAGTAGATAGAAGAGAGTGTAAACCTGTTTCCATATCTCTTTGGACTCTGAGCACAAATTACTTTTCACTGGCAGCTGTTCTGGAGAACTAACTGGAGGACCCAGTCCTCGACTGTTTTGAGCTGTTGGGTTGTTTTGGCAAGATTCTGAGGGTCTAGCTCCCTTGAGAGTGTTCCTTCCCTGGATTTCCACCAAAATCTCCCTGCCTGGGACTGGAGTGCTGGGAGGGAATGCCCCAGTCTCTTGACCCTTGGGACATGTTCTATTTAGTTTCTGAAATGTGTCCAGCAAGAAGAAGCCCTAATCTCCCATATTTTTAGTCTGCTTACTCTCATAGGCTGCTTCCCATTCCTACTTCCTCATTGTCCTTCTGGTATTTTCTACAATCACCTCCGCCTAAACCACTTGCACTTGAATTATTGTCTCAAGGTGAGTTTCTGGAGGAAGCAACCTCATAGTGGAACCCAGGTCTACTATGAAGGGCACCCTGGGACCATGTGGGGGCATCCCTGGGCGGGGGGTCAGACAATAGGACACAATTACATTTTGTCACTTCAGCCAGCAAGAATGTTCTGGGGAAGGCACGTCCAGTCCTCCCTCTTCCATGTGGTCATGGAGTTCTAGGGACACAGGCAGAGTAGTTCTTGTCACATTGCTCCTCCCACCTTGGGATGGGGATCCTTATGCCTGCAGCACCTGTAGCTTTCACTTCTCTGCCCACCTCTGCCTTTCAGGTCCCAAACACTGCCAAAGCATTTGATCTCTTGTTCTGTAGCTGGAGTTGGCCAGCCCCATCTGGTCCCATGAACAGCCTCTAGAGCAGGGCTTTCTCCTCTGAACACTGACAATGTGGTTCCACACCTGGAGGGATCAAACACATTCAGACACCATAGGCTAGTTGTTTCCATCTTATCCATTAATAGCTACAAGCATCTGGGGCAAACTAGACTTTACTGACCACACCCAAAGTCAGCCGTCTAGTACTAGTGGGATACTGCTTAGTGTTTAATTCTCCAAAGCTGTCTGGGCCCTTCTGAGGCACTGAGTTAGTCAGAATGAAGAATCAGTATCAAAACAGTTATACAGACTAATGAGTTTTTTAAGGTTTTATTTATTTATTAGGAGAGAGAGGGAGAGCATGAGCAGGGAGTAGAAGAAGAGGAAGAAGCAGGGAGTAGAAGGAGAGGGAGCCCGACATGGGGCTCAATCCCAGGACCCTGAGACCATGACCTGAGCCAAAGACAGATGTATTAACTGCAGATGCTTAAACGACTGAGCCACCCAGGTGCCCCAGATTTCCGAGTTTTTATTTGCCCACGGTTGGCAGTGTCCTATGTGAGCCGGGAGAGGACTGGAATGTGTGGATGTATATAGCCTCTGAGGTATCTTCAGTATCGGCCCATTTCCTTCCAAACTTCAAAGTCTCATTGAGCCCAAGCCTGTAGCCTTGGGCTCAGAGGGGGGATCAGCTACCTATAAGAAGTTATCCTGGGTGCCTGGGTGGCTCAGTGGGTTGGGCCGCTGCCTTCGGCTCGGGTCATGATCTCAGGGATCTGGGATCGAGTCCCGCATCGGGCTCTGCTCGGCGGGGAGCCTGCTTCCCTCTCTCTCTCTCTCTGCCTGCCTCTCTATCTACTTGTGATCTCTCTCTGTCAAATAAATAAATAAAATCTTTAAATAAAAAGAAGTTATCCTGCCCCCTTCCCTCTTCTGCAGAAATTGTGCTCTTTAGAAGATACACAGATGACAGAGGCATTGGCTTTGTCACTACGTCCTCATTTTCCCTTTGGCCATGGGAAATTTGGAAAAAGAGACTCAAAAGTGTAGCCTCTAAGCAAGACTTGCTCCCTTCCTGGGCTATACCAGGGCCAGGGAGAAATCCAGGTCTGCACCCCATGTCAGGTATTAGGATCTGAGGGGAGTTGGAGCATCACGGACCAGAGTGGTTATCTGGAATGGGGTCATGCTGAGGCTCACACACAGGGCAAGGACTGCAGGCTGCTGAGATAGCTCTCTGCATATGTCATTTTCCATCTCCCACTCCCCCAGGTCCCAGATCCCTTTCTCCTTCCTCTGCCTCCATAGGAGAGGTCTGGGCATCCACCAAGGCTTTCCCAAATTTTCCATTTCATTGTTACTCTGTGTTCAGTCCTGAGCCCAGGCTATACCAGGACTCTGACACCTTGGGGAGAGTTTAGGGAAGTGTCCATTGTCTCCTGATAGATGAAGAAGTGGCCACCGAGCATTGATAACCAGCATAGCTATTTCCCCAGTTGCAGGCCTTGACCGGGAGACTGAGGGCAGCGGTGGCAACACTAGACTCACATGTTGGGGGAAGAGGGAGCTCTCCTGAAACTGAGCCACTGGCTGGGCCTCTTTTTCTCTCTGGGAACTTGGGCCTGACCACACAGATAGCCTTGTCTCTAGTAACCTCCTGCTTTTACCTCTGGCTCTGTCAGGGCTTTACCCAGGGTCCTACCTCAGGGTGGCACTGAGGATTCAGAAACCTGCTTCCCTGCTCCTTCAACATATGGACTCCAGAAAAGAAGCAGGCAGGACCACCCCAAGCCAACAAGGATAGACGGGGCAAGGTCCCTGAATCCTACACCTGTTACAAAGCTGGAGCCCCTGAAACTTGTACTCACCTTCAGGACCCTGGAGACACAGTGGGGACTAGGACAAAACTCCCACTTTCTTTTTCTTCTTTTTTTTTATTTTTAGAGATTTTATTTATTATTTGTGGCGGGGGGAGGGAGAGAAATATCACAAGCAGGGGGAGCTGCAGGCAGAGGGAGAAGCAGGCTTCCCACTGAGCAGGGAACACGACACGGGGCTTGATCCCAGGACCCCGAGATCATGACCTGAGCTGAAGGCAAACACTCAACTGACTAAGCCACCCAGGCACTGCCAAAACCCCAACTTTCTATAGATTCCCACAGGAGGGGGGAAGGGAGAAACATTAACAAAGCCCCACAAGTGTGATCTGAGGCAGGGTTTAGTGAGTCCTTACCAGGAGCCATGATTTGATACCTGCCTTGTGGACCCTGCTTCTCCAGCCCCAGGAGATAAGGTGAGCCTTTTTGTAAGGTGAGCCCAAAAAGGACCTGGACAGGTCCCCCCACCATTGGACTGAACACACAGGAGACCCACTCCTGGAGTTACCTGATGGGACTTCAGTAAAATTAGTGGGGTTGACTATGGAAAACATGCCAGGATCACAGTAGATAAGGAGCCCTCTTTATGCTTCCTTCTGCAGATTGAGGTACAACTCAGGACAGACAAGCATGGGAGTAGACAGGAGAGTGGTTGGTTGGAGGGTCTTTAGAAATCTACTGAAGTCTGGGACCAGGCAGGATGGCTGTGCGACAAGAGCACAGCTATGTCCATGCTTAGTGATGCTCGGCTGGCAGGGAGGATGCCCACTGCCAGCATCTTCCCACGGCTCTGCCTGGAATCCTGGGAAGCCCAGCGAGGTCTCTACGGATGATGAGCTCTGAAGATATCTAACACCACATGTCTGATGTGAGTCCCCAGAGAGACCCTGAGATGCAGTCCCCAAGGAGACTCTTAGATGCAAATTGGGTGATGTGGGTGGTTCATTTGGGAGGTTGTCACAGAAGCACAGAGGGGAAGGGAGACAGAAGAAAAAGGCTCAGTGTGGCTGTCGTTATGGGTCACTGAGCCGCCATGGGTGTTGTCCTGCTGGAATGTGCGAGAACCTTGTGGATCGTCCCTCTGAGAGCCTCTGTGGAGCTGGGAACCTACAGCCATCCTACCTGGGGTTGGAGTGCTGTCCTTGGGCCCTACCTCTCTCCACTGAGGTGTGCTGGCTCTGCAGATGGAGGGCCACTTGCACAGAGGAAGCCCTGAGCAGAACTTGGGGAAGATGCACATCTTCGGTAGAACTGGAAGTGTCAGGTACTGGGTGGTCCAACTTCATGGGCACTGGGGAGATGGTTGATTGGAAGAGGGAACCACAGCCCCAGGACCAAGCTCTGCCCCTGCCTGTATGTATAAATATAGTCTGATAGGAACACAACATTCTTACTTGTATTGGTACTTTCAAGGCAACATCAGGGAGTTGAGAACAGGCCATAGTGCCCAAAAAGGCCAAAATAGTTACACTTACTTTCAGAAAAAGTTTGCCACGTTGTCTTTTAGAAGATTCCCAAGATCAGGGCCACATGTGTCCGTGATGGCCTGTCTGGGTATACTTTGCATTTTGAGTACCCTCCTGGGTCATGGTCATTGTACCTCTGAGCCCAGAAACAGCAGCACCTGTGCCTCCAGGTTGTGCCACTGGGAAATGGCTCTGGAGGTCTGAGAGGGAAGAGAATCCATCCCGGGCCCATCTGACTTCCGTACTAGGATAAGTCCTTCCTTTACCCATCCCTCTGTCTGGAACCAACACCACATAAAGCTTCTTGAAATGTTGATTTTATGTGACCGATGTGCTGCCCACCGCGCTAAGAAGGCAATATTGAAATGCTGATTTTAATTGTTCTGTTCTACAGGATGAAAATGGAAATGAAGAATTTCCATAATGCTCAGGAGGGATACCCAGACACATGCAGGAGAACAAACAGAGAAGGGTGTTGCACAATCCCTGAAGGAACACATACAGAGAACCATTGGATCCAGGAGGAAAACAGTCAGAGCTAGGCTGGGTATGGTGTCACTCAGTGGAAGCCTTCCAAGCAGGTCTTGCACAGGAAATAGAAAACTGTTCTCTAGAGCACAGTACCAATGGTGAAGAAGCAGGTAGGTGAAAGTCTGAGGGAACAAGCGTAAGGATGGAGGGTGGGTGGAGAGCCATGAGAAACAATCCAGTTTCAAACATAGCACACATCCCAACCACCCATCCTGGGGTAAGCACCTGGGGGTACGGGCTGTGGTCCTGCTTGTTCTGGACCTGGGACCTTGTCCTAACCTCGGAGGATCCTGTGCCAATTCCCCATCCTTAGCCCTGTGATTTCCAGGGCAGCATTCTGACTGACCCAACGTGACCCACACTCTAGTACAACACTGGGGTACTCTCTCCCAGGGGATGCTTTCTCAGAGGAACCCCTCCACCTAGGTGGGGTGGCCCAGAGTTGGGGCTCACCTTGACCTTTTCCCTGGAGCAACAGCTTATACATCAGTGGGACCCAGATCAGGACATGAAAGGGAGGGCAGTGGCCTGCTCCTCAACCCTCACAACTTAAGGCTCTCAACAGAGCCAGTAAAGTAAAACCTCAAAAAGAGCCACAGAACAAAGGTGATGTCCACCCTGACATGGCCCTTCTCCTGAAGGCAGGGAGGGAGGTGGATAAAGCTCAGAGAAGGGTCACCCTCTCTCAGCCCCTGGAGACCTGGACCCTCAGGGACAGCAGCAATCTAACACTGGTGTGTCCTGGAGGTCGGGCAGCTAGAATGAGCTGAGTGAGCAGAATTGGTTCCCAGATTGGCCAGGGCCTATGAGTGTACCCTGAAGATGGCCTGTCCTGTCTGACTGGGCTTTTACTGTAGCAGTAGTAGTGAGCAAGGTAGGGCCTGCAGCTCCCCAGGAATGGCACTGTCATCTACCCCTAAGCCGCATCCTCAGTTGTGTGTCTGAGGGATCTGCTGTGTGTCTTACATTGTTCAGCTCTGGGCTTTCTTGAAAGGGACAGTTGTCAGTGTCTTCGTCAAATTTCCCACATTCAGTTCTGAGAAGCGCCAGCACCATGGAGAATGCCAGGTTGTCCTCTACCTGTGGTACATGGACACATTACAGTGGGAACACCTGTCTTGCTTTCATTAAGAGCTGCGAGTGTAGATCCATGCAGTGTAGGGAGAGTCCAAAACTCCTCTCCACCTAGGGAACTAGCTGTCTCTGGACCTGGGTCAACTTGTTGGGGATAAAGCCAAGCTCGGGGAATTCAAGCAAAGAGGCCTGTGTTTGCTGTGACACCCGGGGTAGATGCAGGCTGGGTCACACACCATTTAGACATCACACCGTAAAGCCCCATGTCCCCAAATGCTTCCAGGGAGACCCAGCCTGACTTCCAGCATGCTTATGAAGCTACAGGAGCACTCCCGGGGTTAGGTGCTGAGTGCCTGGGAAGGTGTTTCCTCCGCAAGATTTTGCTGAGTAATGTCAGTCCCAGAGTGGGAGACTCTTCTACAGCCCCTTGTGACACCTTTCACCTGCCTGAGAACATGAAAATGCCCTGAAGTGCTGCTGGAACACTCACATGAGCACACATGTGTGCGCGTGCGCACACACACACACTGATACCTCTTATCCTAACACAAAGTGTCTTCTGAAATTTTGTGTACTCTTCTCCTCTCCATTCTACTTCACTTCATTCCATACCCAAACTCCACCCTCCACTACTCCCCCCCATTCCAAACTCAGTGTGAACACAGATCTAGGAAGCCCAGAGCAGATGTCCAGCCTGAGAGAGCTCAGGCACTGGACCTCGCCCAGCAGTGTTCACAGAGGCTGGAGCTCCTTGGAAGGTGGAGTTCCCACTGCACTTCCCTTGGCTCTCAGAGCAAAGGTCCAGAGGGAGAGAGGAATGGCCTGGGGCCCCTAACGCAAGCACACTCACACATACACACTAGGACATACATACACACATTCACACACTCACACACACCTGCTCACTGACACCTTCACACTCAACCCACACCTATACACACTCACATTCACACTAACACACAAAACACATAGGCTTACACATATGTTCACAATTTCACAATATTTGCTCACTGACACACACCCACACCCACTCATAGGCACACACTCACTCAAAACCTCATACTTACACATATACACACTCTCACACTCATACTCTCAAACACAAACACACACACGCTTATGGACATATACCCACTCATAACTACTCATACTCACCTTACACACACCTCTACATATACACACACACTCACGCACAACTATACACACATGACTAGACCTGCTCTTGATGCAGCCCATGTGAAAACAGCATTCCTGGATGCACTTTGTGACATTCCTATTACAAGGACAACGCTCTGGGAAGAGTGTAGAGTAGCGTCCATTCCCTTAGGTGGAGACCATAAGGAGGAGACCAGAGAAGAAGCTCTGAGATGACAAAGCCTGCTCAGGATGAGGAAGAATCTTCACTCCCCGATCCTCAAGCCCCCTCTCTTTCTGTCTGTTCCTCTGTTTGCTAATAATCTTTTTGCATTTGCTTTCTTAGAATATTCCCCCAACTGATCTCATCTTTGGGTCTTCTCTTACTCAGGATCTTTATCACCTCATAGTCCAGATTTCAAGATAGTCGAATTAAAGTCATTAAAGTCGAATTAGTCATTAAATAATGTCACGAAATGATGAAGATTGAAAGTATGTCTTATTTGTGAATAGATCCTGAGTAGGGTGTTTAATTTCCAAATTACTTCTTCTATAAAAACTAAAACTAACTGGACAGTTGTATTTCCACTGTATTTTATGGATTTCAGATGGTGAACAAGATCCCTTAATAAGTTGTCCTCCTCCTTTGGCCTTGACTATAACAAGTGTGGGTCATTAGTTCAAAAAATGTGGCCACCTACCTGCTTCTTCCAGAAATTCAGGATGTGCGCCAGTGTGTAGGCCTTCAAGTCCTTGCTCTGGAGGTGGAATATGTGTAAGACATACTCCACAGCAGCAGGGAAATGAATTTCCATGTCACTGTCTTTCTCCTCTTGGGAACTCCAGCTGTGAGTACCCAGGAGCTGGGAACCTAGGAGAAGCAGGCACATGGCCCAGGGCAGAGCCCACCTGCACTGCCAGTGTTTCATGGTTGCAGGGGGTCTGGGCATTCATGGCCTTTGATCTTCCCAGTTCAGACTCCCACCTAAGTGTTCCTTGGGCATTGTTCCCATTCACTGGATCCAAAATAACTCTTGTTTCCAGGCCTCCTCTCTGTTATTACACTCTGTTCCTTCCATCTGTTAATCTGTCTCCTCCACCCAAATCTGTAAAATGTGCCTTCTGTCCAAGGGAGAGGACCAGAGACAGGGTGGGTTTGGTAAAAACCAGTGATAGGAGGGAGGGGTCACCTGTAGCTGAGTCTCATCCACAACCTCTCCCTCACCACCTCACTGTGGAGCGATATCATTTGGAGGCCCCAGTATCAGGACCTAAAACAAGGACACAAGACTAAAAGGTAGAAGTAGAAAGTGACTCCAGGACACAACAGTAGGGTGAAGGCCACTGAGATAAGGACAGAGCCAAAAAGGATGAGTTGCCAAGAGCCAGCCTTGTGGGAGATGAAAAGCAACTTCCACAGAGAAAATGCATACTCATCAAAAGGACCAGAGGTCTCAAAGACAGGTCCAAGACCAGGTGACCTGTCCCTCTTGGCTCCTAGCCCTCTTGAGTAGTGGACCAGACAAGGTTCACTGACTTCTGGGATGATATCATGTTAGGGGAGTTTAGCAGCAGGAGCCCAAGGTTGGGAAGGGGATTGTCTTGTGATGTACACAGGGACCTACCACAGCTGCCTACAGTCTCTGCCCTGTGTGGGAGCTTCAGCACAATTTCCCCACATTCCTGAAGAAAATAAGAATACCTCCATGACACAGAAACACATACGGCAGCACAAAGGTGTAGGATTACTTCAAAGGGGGAAAAATAGCACCAAGTGACCCATATCAATGCTAGAGGGGCTTCCAGGATGGGTGAACAGGTACAGAGAATTTCTGGAAAAGGGAAGGATTGAGATTGGGACTTAACAGAAGATCTCTTAAGGTCTAGAGAACCCAATGTAGATAGAATCATTGTAAATACAAGAATGGAAAACAATAATTTTCAAAAACAATCACATTGGACATTTACACAATGTGTATTCAAAATTCTTAAGTGAAACAATATAGAAGGAACAATTTACTATCTGGGAACTTTGCTCACAAGGAAGGAATAATCAGGGGCACTTGGGTGTTTCACATGATTGTGTATCTGATTCTTGATTTTGGCTCGGGTCATAATCTCATGGGTCCTGAGACTGAGCCCTGTGTCGTATCAGGTTCCAGGATCAGTGGAGCATTCACTTAAGATTCTCTCTCTTCCTCTCGCTCTGCTTCTGCCCATGCTTTCTCTCTGCCTCTTAAATGAATAAATTAATGCAATTGTTGAATAAAAAAAGAAGGAATAATCAGGTATAAAAATAAATACATGGAAAAGAAATACTCCACACACTTCTCATATTAGCTAAAAATTGAAAAAAAGTGAATAAAATCAATCAATTTTTGGACGTTCATTAAATGTGAGAATGAGTTTTGAGTGGCCCTATTCCTGGGAGGATGCCAGCTCTGAGGGCCTCTGTGCAGTGAGGACAGCCTGTCAGCTTCAAAGCAGCCTTCTCTCTGCCTATAGGGCCATCTGGTCACTGGTGCCCAGGGGTCTGCAAACCCTGCACCAGGCATGGATTTCCAACCTCTTCCCTGATCCAGTGTGGCCCCACAAACCATCCTCAGACAAGCTTGCACCCTTCCATTTGAGTGACTTCTCCTGGTGATTCAACCCCTCACACCCAGTGATTCACTCTGAAGTGTGCTTCCCAACATGTGATCCAGAGACCAGAACTATCAGCATCCCCTGGGACGAGGTGAAGCACCTGGGAACAGGTGAAGAGGCAAACTTGCCAGGCCTGCCAGACTGACTGGGTCAGAGTCCTGGCTGAGGGAAAGGTCCAGGGCTCTGGGTGTCCACAGGCCTTTCAGGGCATTCCGGTCCCTCTGAGTTCATAAGCAGCGGCATACAAATACTGAAGCCTTGGGGCACTTGGGTGGCTCAGTGGGTTAAATCCTCTGTCTTCGGCTCAGGTCATGAACTCAGGGGCCTGGGAACAAGCACCACATCGGGCTCTCTGCTCAGCAGGGAGCCTGCTTCCCTTCCTCTCTCTCTGCCTGCCTCTCTGCCTACTTGTGATCTCTGTCTGTCAAATAAGTAAATAAAATCTTTAAAAAAAGTACTGAAGCATTTCACAGGCACAGAGCTGAAGACTTATTTGGAAAGTGTGTTCCTTAGTCCTTCCAGAGCTCCATCTGCTGCTCCAGATGGATGCTGTAAGGGTCTCTCTCTAGAACCCAGACTGTGCACATGGGAAATTTTGTCCACTGAGCCTTGAGGACCTTCACTATGAGAGGGCACTCACTGATGCTCACCCAATGGTCACAGCTCAGCCATCCCAGGGAGCTGACTGGCTTTTCTCTGTGTCTGCTTCTCCCTCATTCCACCCTCTCTCTTCTAGAGCAAATTCCTACAAAGGGATCTATAGACCCACTGTGTATCAAGGGTCACCCCTGCTGTAACACCTTTGGAGAGCTTGTGCCTGACATCATCCTGTCAGGCCCCAGACTGAGCACGTAGCGGCATATCCAGGGGCTGAGGAGTGCAAAAGGAGATGCAATGAGCTCAGCTGGAAGCTCCTGGTTCCAAGACCCTGAATTTCCCTTGCTGGCACAGATAAGAGCCAGTGAGCCTTCTCTGCTCCACTGCTCAAGGGGGACTGGGGAGCTGAGAGGGACAGAGACTCTTGGACTCATCAAGACCTCAGTGCTCCTTCCTTCCAAAGATACCAGTTTTCTCTGTGTAGCTTACTTCTGTCTCCCCCCAAGTTGGCTCTCAGTCACTCATCTTTTCTGGCTCTGTCCTTATCTCAGAGGTCCTCACCCTACTGCTCTGCCGTGGGGTCACCTTACTTCCACGTCTTGTTCTTGTGTCCTTGTTTCAGCCTTGGATTCTGGGGAATCCAAATGAAGTCTCTCCCCACTGAGGAGCTGAAAGTGATATTCTGGCTGGGGCTCAGCAACAGAGGACCCCTCCCTCCCATTGTTGGTTCTTTGCAACCCACCCTGCCTGAGCTTGTCCCTGTCTCTGGACAGGAGGCACTTATGCCACTTGGAATGGGGAGGCAGGCTGACACGTGGGAAGGGACAGTGTGTAATAGCAGGGATGATATCCAGAGGGTGGAGTTGTTCTGAAGTTGATATACTGTACCAGTACTCAAGAAGCTTTGTATGGCACTATTTAAGACAGAGAGGTTGGCTAAGTGGAATACTCATCCCCTCAGGGCAGTTGAGTGGGCCCAGGGGAGTGGGTTCTCTTTCTCTTGGCCCTCTGGAGCCAGCCCCAGGTGGCGCAGTCTGGAGGCACAGGTACTTCTGAGCTGCTCTCTTGGGGTTCATGAGGGATCACTTTCACTCCAAAAGATGCAATGACTATGACCCGGCAGAAAACCCAAAGTGCAGGATGGACCTAGACAGACACTCAAGCCCTCAGGACACACGAGGCCCCCATCTTGGGGACTTGCTCATACCCATTGCCTGGTCCAATAGCCATGAGGATGTGAGAGCGTCTGTAGCCTCCACACACTACAGCCACCACCAGCAGCAGCAGCAAGTCCTGGACCCTCAGAAATATTCCATCAAGGTCTCCTCACCTTTGGACAAGGAGGATGCATTTTCATGAATCCCAGGAGACCCACAGACAATAAATTTTGAGTGGCACTGCTCTACCAAATGCTATGAGACTCTGCCTGAATCTCCTGGGTGCAGATTCGGCAGACAATTTCTCAAAAAGGGTTCAACTGTGTTGGCCGTTGTGGGCCATCAGTCTTGATCTCATCTCCTCAATGTTGCTTTGAATATGAATAGACAATATGAATACATATTGCAGTGCTGTCTACCAGTGAGACTGTATTTATACCCACAGGCAGGTGATGTGTTTGGTCCCCAGGATGATGACTGCCACCCACATCTGACTGCAGATGTCCTTCTAGTGCCTGTACAGCTGGTGGACCCAGTACCTGCCACTCCTAACTCCACCTCAACATCCATGTTCTCGCCCACCCCAGCTGGCTTTCTCTGTACAAGGGACACTCCATCAGCAAAGCAGTTACATCTCAGTGGGGGAATGATAAGGACTACCCCCAGGGAGAGCTGCAATGTGGAAGGGCCCAGAGTCCCAAACAGACAGAAAGCCAGAGACTAGAATCACCTAGTTCTCACACATTGCAGCAGGACAAAACCCATGGCTGCTCAGTGACTCATAACAACAGCCATGTTGACTTTCTCCCCTGTCTGCCTCCCTTCCCCACTGTGTCCCATGTGCTCATCTCCCAAATGCCCTACCTACACCTGCCAGTCTGCATTGCAGGATCTCCTTGGGGATTTACAGCAGAATGTGGCATTAGATGTCTTCAGGACTTATCCCCCATAGACAGCTGGATGGGCTTCCCAGAACTGCATGTTTCTAGGCAGAGCCACAGGGAGAGTCTGGCAGCAGGAATCCTCACACCAACCCAACATTCCCCAGAATGGATACAACTGTGCTCTTGTCCCACAGTACTCCCAATCTGGTCCCAGATCTGAGTAGACTTTTCTTTCTTATTTTATTTTATTTGTTTTATTTTTTTAATGTTCAGTTAGCCAACATATAATACATCATTAGTTTTTGATGTAGTGTTCAGCAGTTCATTAGTTGCATATAACACCCAGTGCTCATCAGAACACATGCCCTCCTCAATACCTATCACGCATTTACCCCATCCCTCCAACCCCCTTTCTTGTATAACCCTCAGTTTGTTTCCTGGAGTCCAGAGTCTCTCATGGTTTGTCTCCCTCTCTGATTTCTTCCCATTCAGTTTTCCCTCCCTTCCCCTATGGTCCTCCATGCCATTCCTTATGTTTCACATATGAGTGAAACAGTATGATAATTGTCTTTCTCTGATTGACTTATTTCACTGAGCATAATTGCCTCCAGTTCCATCCATGTTGATCCAGATGCTGGGTATTCATCCTTTCTGTTGGCTGAGAAATATTCCATTTTATATATGAGTAGATTTTTCTGAAGACCTTCCCACCGCCTCCCTGTCTGCTCCCACACTGGTCTGTCCTCAGTGGTGCCTCAGTCCATGGAAAGTAGCCTAAACTGGGCTCTTTACCCATGTGGTCCCCACATGGTTTCCACAGTCCACCTCACCTATTCCATTCAGTGCATTTCTGGGCAGTTCCCAGGAGAAGGTAGTCTGCGTATTCAGCCCAGTAGGGGGTAATGTGCACAGGCCCACTGTGGACTCACTTCACCTCTTGGGGCTGAGGGACCAGAGCCCACAGGGAAAGCATCAAGGCGGGCATCAAATCATGGCTACTGTTAGGCACTCACTAAAATCCTGCCTCAGACGACACTTGTGGGACTTTGTTAATAGTTCTGGCCCACAACCAGAGACTCTGGCCCCAAGGCCTGACAGGGAGTCCATGCTCCAGGTGATCCAACTTTGTAACAGATGTAGGACTGAGGATCATATGCTATGGGGAGACCTTACCTCTCTTCCCCTATCTACATCTATCTGGCTCGAGGGGTCATGCCCACTTCTGTTCCTTTCAGAGTAGGTTTGTTGAATAAGCATAAGCTGCCTTCCTGGGGTCAGGGAAGGAAAGAACTCTGATTATCCAGGAAAGGGGACCCAGGCCAGGGCTGTGGAGTGAGCTTGAGAAAGCACTGGGAATGGGCTGCCTGGAGCCATCCTGCCTCAGTAAGCAGGACTGGCAGGTAGAGCCAGATGTCTGTAGTCTTCAAGGTTCTGGTTGAAGGATGAGTGTGGCCATGGCAGAAGCCCTGTTCAGGCTCACAATATTCCTTGTGCATGAACACACCCTCTCTCCCTAGGAATCAGGCCGGGTGGAATTCACTCATGGAAGATGAGGACAAGGTCAGGTTTTGAGCAGCCCAGGCCCCCACGCTCTGGCTGACCCTCTCTGTCCTAGACAGTGGGTGACAAAGGCCATTTCCTGGTGTGAGGCCACTGAGAACCCTGGGGGCCATATAGCACTGGCCAACTGGGAGGAATTCCCCTTGGTCTCCAGGGAGCCCCAGGAAGCCGGATGGGGGCCCTGGCCTGGAATTGGGAGAGCCACCCCAGCTCTGCCAAAAGCCAGTCTTGCAGCCTTGGCCTTGCCCTTAGCCATCTACACTCCAGTTGCTCACATGACACACAGGGATAACGACCCCCATGCTTTCTCCAAAGGCTGCCATTTGGGATAATAGGGTTATAGAGTAGAAGTGCTGTGTTTCCTGGAATATTCTCCTTAGTTTGGAGTCATTCTGACTACTTGCTTCTTTCCTTATCTCTGCTCAGGTCCATGTGGACCTTGCACATTGGTCCATAGTGTCTGACCCTCGGTCCCAGGCTTGGGGACAAGAGTGAAAGTGGGCCATAGAGCTGCCACTGATATGACAGTAAAGTGTAGATTCCAGGAGTTGTTTTCATCACTGTGATTATCAGTGACTCTGAATGTGGGCCTGGGGAGGACAGAGTGATAGAGAGGATGGGCATACAGGCCTTGTCCAAGGGTGAACTGCAACCCCAGCTGCAGGACCAGCTCCTGGTACTGAAGGATTCTGTCCATCTCCCATCCAGCCCACCCATCTGGGGCACCCCCAGTGCTCACACCTCACCAGCACCTGGTGTCCACTGGTGCCACATGGGTGTGGTCCCCAATGATCTTTCTGAACCCATTACCCTCTCAGAGCCACATAGACATGGAGGGTCCAAGTCATAACTCTCTCCCCCGTGAGACAAGGAGAGAAACTCCTCCACCACCTCAAGTGTAGACATCTATAGCCCCCTGCAAAGTCCTGTGCTGTGGGCCAACTCCTTCCTACACATCACCAGTCAGAGGACAACTGCAAGAACATTCTCATGGCAGTGGTGATGTGGTACATATTTGGATCAAGTCCGGCAGCCTCTAGAGTAATACAGTGGCAGTGTGGTGATGCTGAGAGGAATGCTCCATCAAGGAGCTCCAGTACTCATGGACCTGCATCCCAGTAACACCACAGGGTTGGATCATTACCACCACAGCTGGTACTGTTACAGGCAAACAGGCATCAGCACATGAAGTTGGAAGAGTCTATCACCTGTCTCAGAGCTGGTATCAAGAAGGTTAAACATAAAGGAAGCAGCAGAGTTGAACTGTGAGTGAACTTGTAGAGTTTTAAAATAATTATCTGATAATCATGAAAAAAGGGATTAATTTTAATGGTATTTTCAGCCCAAGATTAAATTATACGTGATGGGATGCTGAGTCCATCAGCTTCACAGACATTGGAGGGGCCTCTTCTTTGTTTGGGGTGAGGGTGGGGGCAGCCACGTCCTGGGGACCAAACACATCACCTGCCTGTGGGTGTAAATACAGTCTCACTGGAAGACAACACTGCAATATGTATTCATATTGTCTATTCATATTCAAAGCAACATTGAGGAAATGAGATCAAGACTGATGGCCCACAACGGCCAGTACAGTTGAAACCTTTTTGAGAAATTGTCTGCCGAATCTGCACCCAGGAGATTCAGGCAGAGTCTCATAGCATTTGGTAGAGCAGTGCCACTCAAAATTTATTGTCTGTGGGTCTCCTGGGATTCATGAAAATGCATCCTCCTTGTCCAAAGGTGAGGAGACCTTGATGGGGAATATTTCTGAGGGTCTAGGACTTGCTGCTGCTGGTGGTGGCTGTTGGACCACTCTGAGTGTGGAGGCTACAGTTGTTTCCACATCCTCACAGCTATTGGACCAGGCAATGGGTATGAGCAAGCCCCCAAGATGGGGGCCTCATGTGCCCTAAGGGCCTGAGTGCCTGTCTAGGTCCATCCTGCACTTTGGGTTTTCTGCTGGTTCATGGTCATTGAGCCCCTAGGGAGCAGGTCATTCCTCCTGAACCCCAAAGCAGCAGCTCAGAGGCACCTGTACTTCTAGGTTGTGCAATGTGGAGATGACTCCAGAGGTCTGAGAGGGAATAAAACCTTGCGCCCACTCTACTGCCCTGTTAGGATGAGCCCTTCACGTGCCCAGCCCTTCTGTCTGGAACCATTCCACACAAGTTTCTTGAAATGTTAATGATCTTTTTTACATGATGAAAAGGAGCAGGAAGAAATTTCACAATGTCCTGATGAGACTCCAAATATTTGCAAATAAAGAGAACATACCTTGGAGCTGCTCGGCCACTGAAGGGATACCTACAGGACATCACTGGTGTTCAGAAGAACAGCCAGAGCCAGGTGTATTGATATCTCATCAGTGGGTGCCATCCAAGCAGGTCTTTTTTATATTTTTTTAGTATTTATTTTGACACAGAGAGAGCACAGGCAGGGGGAGCAGCAGGCAGAAACAGAGGGAGAAGCAGACTCCCTGCTGATCAGGGAGCCCAACAGAGGGCTTGGTCCCAGGACCCTGGGATCATGAGCAGAGACCGAGGCAGATGTTTAGCCAACTGAGCCATGCAGGTGCCCCTCCAAGCAAGTCTTGTTCCAGAGTTCGAACTCTGTTTTCCAGGGCTCAGTGCTGATGATGAAGAAGCAGGTGATGATCTAAGGGTAAGCACAGGGATGCAAGGTGGGTGGAGAATGACTGGAAGCAGTGACTCCTGCTTCGAACACAGCACACATCCCAAACACTCATACTGGGCTGAGCAGCTGGGAATGCAGGCTGTGGTCTTCAGCCACAATCCCACCTAAGCCCTGCTTGTTCTGAACTCGGGACTTTGTCCTAACCTCAAGGGCCCCATACCATTTTCTCATTCTTAGACCTGTGGTCTCCATGAAAGCACTCAGGTTGAACCTGTGTGACCCATGGCCCTAGCATAGCATTGTGGTAGTTTCTCCCAGGTGTGCTCTTTAAAGGACTGCCCCCACCCCAGGTGGCTTGGTCCCAGAGCTGGGATTCACCTTGACCATTCTTCCTAGAGCATCAGCTCATAGTCCATGGAATCTTGTCAGAGCCTGAGAAGGAGGGCCGTGGTCCCCTCCTCAATTTCCACTATGGGCTCTTTTCTCAGGGGAACCTGAGAAAATCAGTCTGGCAAAGACCATGTTGCCTATCTCAACATTCTCCCCCTGAATTCTGTAGGGAAGGCACGTCAATAAAGACAAGAGAAGGGACATCCTATGGATTTCCCAGGAGACATGGACCCTTGTGGCCAGGAGAAATCTGTCATCACTATGGCTCAAGGGCTTAGCAAATGGAATGGGTGAGTGGGCAAAGGTGGTTCCCAGATTGGCCAGGGAGGGTACAAGGATGGGCTGTCCAGCTGGGCTCCTACTGCAACACCAGTGGTAGGGATAGCAGTGCCTGAATTTCTATTTTCTGTGTCCCTAAGAATGGCTCTGTCATCTGCCCTACTTTCCCCTCTGCCCCAAGCTGCGTCCTCAGTTGTGTGACCCGAAGGACCTACTGCACGTCTTACATTGTTCTGCCCTGAACTTTCTTGAAAGGGACAGTTGTCAATGTCGTCGTCAAATTTTCCACATCTTGTTCTTTTAAGCTGCAGCTCCATGGAGAACGCCATTGTGTTCTTCTCCAATGACTGCAATAGACATTGTCATTAATGTGAGAATCTGCCTCCTGGTTCCCTTGCGTAGCTGCCAGTGTAGAACTATGTAATGTGAGGATAGCCCCAAACACTGCCTCTGGACCTGGGTCAGCTTGCTGGGGGTAAAGCCAAGTGAACACTCATGTGAGCCCATGAGTGCCCGCTTTTGCACACGACCCTCACCACCCCCCCAACTGTGGCTTCCAGATACCTCTTGTCCTATTACAAAGTAAAGCTGGAATTTTCTGTATTCCTTCTGCACTCTACTCCAACCAATTCATTGCATTCCATATCTCCCACTCCACTCTCCATTACTCCCCGCACCCTAACTCAGTGTGAGTGTAGATCTAGGGAGCCCGGAACAGATTTGTGAGTACAGATCTAGGAAGCCCAGAGCAGAGGTTCAAACTGAGAGAGCTCAGGCAGCAGAACCAGAGGGGACCTGGCCCAGCAGTGTTCACAGCTGGAGTTCCATGCAGGGTGGATTTCCCACCTCCCTTTCCTCAGGCTCTCAGGGCAGGGGTCCAGAGGGACAGAGGAATGCCCTGGGCCCCCAGCACCTGTGTACATGCACACACACAGTTGCAGAGACACAGACACACTCCTACTTTTACACTCAGCGACACACAGTCATACACGGACATACACACACACACTTAGAACTTCTGACACCCACACTTATATACAGACAAGTCCAGAGGGAGAGAGGAATGCCTGGGGTCCTAATATGTGTGCAGGCACACACACACATGCTTGCACACATACTACACACACTCAGTGACATACTCATGCTACTCTCACCCGCACCTACATACAGAGACACACAAAGGTATACACAATTATTCAAAAACTCATACTTACCCATATACACACTCAATAAAAACACTCACACCCACATCTACACCTGACACACATATACACACATGACCATACATGCTCCTGATGCAGCCCCCAGGCAAACAGCTGTCCTGGCTGCATTCTGCAGACAATCCATAACAAGGACAATGCTCTAGGATTGAGAACCATGATCTGGGTAGAGTCTGAATAGCATCCTTCCCAGTAGGTAGCATTCTCCCTTCTCAGGGAAGAGCCCAGAGAAAAGGCCTTGAAGTCACAGTGGCTACTCTGGAGGAGGGGAAAACCTTATTGTCCTGATCCTCAGAGCCATCTCCCTCCCTCTCTCTCAGCATCTGTCTCTGTTTCTGTTTGCATTTGTTTTGCTAGAATATTTCCTCAATCCATCTTCTCTGACATTTTCTCAATCTATCTCCTCCTCCTCCTCCTTTCTGTCTTTTCTTTTCCTCATTGAGGATCTTAATTGCCTCATAGTCTGTATTTTGGTCATTAATAAGTAACTTCATAAAATGATGAAAATTAGAACATCTTACATGCAGTAGACATGGATGTGGGTATTTAAATTTTTAAATTCTTTCATAAAACTGAAACTAACTGCACAGTTTGCATTTTTGCTCTATTTTATGGACTGCAGAATGAGATAACTAGATAGGACTACTGCTCCTGACCTTGACTTCATAACACATGCAGATCATCAGGTTAGGGCGTGGTACCTACCAGCTCCCTCCTGGAATTCAGGATGCGCACCAGCCTATAGGCCCTCGTGTCATTGCTCTGCAAGTTGAATATATGTAAGGCATACTCCACTGTACCAAGGAAGTAGCTTCGCATGGCGTTGTGGTGTTTATTCTCTGCTTCCTCTTCAGATCTTGACCCATGAGTTACCAGGAGCTGGGAACCTAGTAGTAGCAGGAGCATGGCCCGGGGCAGAGCCCACCTGAACAGCAAGTGCAGCATGGCTACAGGAATCTGGGGACCCACTGCCTTTTTTATCGTAGTTCAAGCTCCCTCCAAGCCTCCCTGGACATTGGTCCAGCCCATCAGCTTCAGAGCAGCTCCTCCCTCTGGATATCGTCTCTGCTATTACACATTGTCCCTTCCCACATATCACCCTGCCACCCATTCCAAGTGGCATAATTGCTTCTTGTCCAGACAAGCCCAGGCAGGGTGGGTTGGAAAGAACTAGCAATGGGAGGGAGGAGTCCCCTGTAGCCGAGCCCCAGCCATAACATCCCTCTCAGCTCCTCAGTGGGGAGAGACTTGATTTGGATTCCCCAGAACAAGGACACAAGAGCAAGACATGGAAGTGGAAGGTGACCCCACGGCAGAGCAGTAGGGTGAGGACCTCTGAGATGAGGACAGAGCCAAAAAGGATGAGTTACTGAGAGCCAACTTGGGGGGAGACAGAAGTAAGCTACACAGAGAAAACTGGTATCTTTGGAAGGAAGGAGCACTGAGGTCTTGATGAGTCCAAGAGTCTCTGTCCCTCTCAGCTCCCCAGTCCCCCTTGAGTAGTGGAGCAGAGAAGGCTCACTGGCTCTTGGGATGATGCCAGGCAAGGGAACTTCAGGGTCTTGGAACCAGGAGCTTCCAGCTGAGCTCACTACATCTCCTTTTGCACTCCTCAGCCCCTGGATGTGCTACCACTTGCTCAGTCTGGGGCCTGACAGGATGATGTCAGGCATAAGCTCTCCAAAGGTGTTGCAGCAGGGGTGACCCTTGTCACACAGTGGGTCTATAGATCCCTTTGTAGAAATTTGCTCTAGAAGAGAGAGGGTGGAATGAGGGAGAAGCAGACACAGAGCAAAGCCAGTCAGCTCCCAGGGATGGCTGAGCTGTGACCATTGGGTGAGCATCAGTGCCCTCTCGTGGTGAAGGTCCTCAAGGCTCAGTGGACACAATTTCCTGTGTGCAGAGTCTGGGTTTTAGAGAGGGACCCTCACAGTGTCCATCTGGAGCAGCAGATGGGGCTCTGGAAGGACTAAGGAGCACATCTTTCCAAACAAGGCTTCAGCTCTGTGCCTGTGAAAGGCTTCAGTATTTGTATGTCCCTACTTGTGCACTCAGGGGGACCAGAATGCCCTGAAAGGCCTGTGGACACCCAGAGCCCTGGGCCTTTCTCTCAGCCAGGACTCTGATCCAGTCAGTCTGGCAGGCCTGGCAAGTTTGCCTCTTCACCTGTTTCTGGATGCTTCACCTCCCAGGGGAGGCTTATCGTCCTGGTCTCTGGACCACATGTTGGGGGAACACACTACAGTGTGTGTCCCTGGGTGTGAGGGGTTGAATCACCAGGAGAAGTCACTCAAATGGAAGGGTGCAAGCTGGACTGAGGATGATTTGTGGGGCCACACTGGATCAGGGAAGGGATCGGAACTCCATGCCTGGGGCAGGGTTTGCAGAACCCTGGGCACCAGTGACCAGATGGCCCTATAGGCAGAGAGAAGCCTGCTTTGAAGCTGACAGGCTGTCCTCACTGCACAGAGGCCCTCAGAGCTGGCGTCCTCCCAGGAATAGGGCCACTCAAAACTCATTCTCACATTTAATGAATGTCTGAGAATTGATTAATTCATTATTTTTCTATTTTCAGCTATTGTGGTAAGTGTTATATTGTGTATTTCTAGTTTGTGTATTAATTTTTGCACTTCATCATTCCTTCTTTGTAAGCAAAGTTTCCAGATATTAAATTGTTTCTATATTGTTTCACTTCTCAAGAATTTTAAATTTACATTGTGTAAATGTCCAACATAATTGTTCTTAAAAATTGCTATTTCTTATATTTATGATGATTCCATCTACATTGGCTTCTCCGGACCTTAAGGGATTGCTTTATCTTCTGATAAGTCCCAATTTCAATCACTCTCGTTTCCAGAAATGCTCTGTACCTGTTCGCCCATCCTGGAAACCCCTTTAGCCTTGGTATGGGTCACTTGGTGCTATTTTTCCCCCTTCAAAGTGATCCTACACTTTTATGCTGCCATATATATTTCTATGTCATGGAGGTATTCTTATTTTCCTCAGGAATGTGGGAGAGTCATGCTGAGGCTCCCACACAGGGCAGGGACTGCAGCCAGCTGTGGTAGGTCCCTGTGTGTGTCACTGGACAGCCCTCCTTCCCAGCTCCAGCCCCCTTTCTCCTTCCTTTGTTCTGTGTGGGAGAAGCCTGGGCTGCTGTTCTCCACTTCATTGCCACTTTGTGTTCAGTCCTGTGTTTACTGTGCTCAGGCTGTGTCCTGACCCTGACATTCTGGGAAAGTTGAAGGAAGTGTCCAACATTGCCCTGGCAGGTGGGAAAGAGGCCACAGAACAGATCATGGTGTATTTGTGCTGACCATTTGATAACCAACACAGCTAATTTGTTCTCATGTCCCACCTGACTCCTGGCTGCAGGCCTATTAATCATTCCTGGGAATGGTTGGCAGCAAGCTTGGCTTTCACGTGGTTCCAGGGAATGGAGAGAGACCCTACCAACTCATGGTGCTGGAGATTCATGTTCAGATCAATCTTGCCCTCCAAGCATGCCCAGGGTTCTGGATGCTGTCACTGTATGTGGACCATCACTTGTCCCGGAGGCATTTCCATCTCCCTTGTGGTGAAGCTTGGGACTAAAGTCTGTCCCAGGGCCTTTGAGGTCAGGGCCCAGAGCTATGCTGTTGCTCTGGCAGATGCCCATGGAGAAGAAGACGTGGCTGGACGTGGTGTGAGCTCTGACTTTTACTCAGGCAAGTGTACATCCTCAAATACTATCTTCTTCAGATTATTGCTTGTAGGCATCTCCATGCTCAGGCGTGCAGGTGGTGAGGAGACTGTGTGCTGTCTCACTCATTAATGTCCCCTCAGCACTGCTCTGCTCCACACCACCCCCCTCCCAGTCAAGTGTCCCTGCCTGATTCAGGGCCATTTTCATCACGCATCAAGTTCAGGCAAACTTCCTGCCTTCAGGTCTGCATATTTTGTCTGTCCTAGGATATGCTTATATTAATACCCATTCTTAGGTCATCAAAACCTTGTTATTCTCTTTTTAAGATGAAGCATTTATAGGAAATTGATTTCAAAATGGTCAGTGAGTCTCACCTCTTTCCTGGTAAGATATCACATCCTAGAACCCTTCTGCAGGACAGTCTTGTGACAAAAAGGATCAAGGACACAGAAGTGGTTCTGTTCACCATCTCCTTATTGAGACAGAAACACACAATACCCCAGGGAAGAATTTGAAATCTGGTCTGGAGTGATTTTTCCTAGACTGAGCTAAGGTATATGTGTGGTGTGGGGACTGTAGCTGCAAGGGCTGTGGGCTAGTCGGATGATACCAGGATTTAAAAGGCTCACAATGCAACCAAGGCTGCCTGTCTCTATCTTTCCTGCCCTCATCCCACAGGACTCGTTGACCATCATATTGCAAAATGGTTAATAAAATTTCTTTTCCTTAGCACACAAAGAGTTTGAGTGTTGCTGTGCTAGACACAAGAAAAGGACACACTGATATTTCAGTTTGACTTTCGAGTCATGGGAGATCTTCTCTCTGGCTGGATGAAGGATGGGAGAATCAGAATCAGAATCAAGATGTCCTCAGATCTCAAGTCAACACAGGGAGGGGATGGGGCACAGAACTGTGGAAAGGACATCAGGCAAGTGAGGGAACACCCAAGGGAAAAGAGTCATTGGTGTGGGCTCCAAAGAAGTAACTTTTATAACTGGTGGAAGAGGGGAGCTTTGGCTCTCAGTTTCAACCATGACTGTGTGTCTGTCTACCTATCTATCTATAACCTGATTTTACACACACACACACACACACACACACACACACACACACACACACACACACACACTTTTTCTTGGTTAAATCAACCTTAATTATCTTTCAGTGTCTGAGGGTCAGAAAGTCAAGTGTGATTTAGCTGGTACATCTTACCCAGGGTTTTATGACAGTGTGGTTGAGATAACAGAACAGCTGGGGTGTTGCCACCTGAAGGACTGACTGGAGTGATGGTCCACTTCTACGAGGTTCACCCCCACGACTATTGGCTAGAGGTCACATTTCCTCACCAGTTGTTTTAGGAACACATGTGGGCCTTTCTATAGATCTGCTCCACACTGCAGCTGGCTCAGCCCAAAGCAAGTGATTCCAAAAAGAGCAAGGGCCAAAGGGAAGCAGGAGGCCTTGTTGCCTTTTATGAGCCAGTTGCTGAATTTGTGGACTGTCACTCTACTTTTTTTTTTAATTACTCAGAAGCAAGTCACTGAATCCAGCCAACACAAACTGAGGAAGGAAACAGGCTCCACCACTTGAGAGGAACAGAATCAAAGACTTTGTGGACAGATCATTAAGCTGCTGCATATATACACACAAAACTTATTAAGGTAGCAAAATAAATATTTTATAATATGTTTTAAATGCCTCTCTATTAGGGAAGAAATCACCATGAGAAGAGAAAAAGGAAAAAAAAATGGAGAGAGGACAAAGTTGAGAGACAGAAAGCAAAGTGGGTAAGATTGAGAAGGAAATGCAGGAAGGGTTGTTGAGCAAGGTACAGGGGGAGGAAAAGGAGAAGCAGAGCAATGCTCCAAGAGACCCTGTCCTGTGCTGGCATGATGCTCTCCATGAGAGCACCCACTCCTGGGTCTTCCTTCCTGGGGTCAGTCCTTGAGCTGCCTAGTGCTGCCTAGTACTCCTGCTGAAAGCCCAGGCTGAGTGCTCAGTGATCCTGGAAGAGAGGGCTGGCAGAGGCTAGTGCAGATGTTAATTACATTCTATGAAAGGGCAAGTAGCAACCTTAGGGCTGATGTGTATCATGCCTCAATGTCAGAATTTCAATATGGAATTTCTCATGGACGAGAAGCTAGGCTGTAAGTCCTGAAAAGTATGTGGGCAATGTTGACACGTACCCTTTTTGCATTTAGGACATTACCAAATGTTGTGTATGTGACTTGAACTCACTAAGTTCCAGAACGGGCCTACATAGAACACAGGGGGCTCAGTGAGTGGCTGAGCCAATCTCCCCTAAGAATCTTGGTTGGCACATCCTGAGAAGGCAGAAAGGGCTACTCTGATGGGGTTCCTCACTGAAGTCTTCACTCAGAGCTCTCATTCCCTGGCTCTGAGCAGACCAGAGGTGCATAGGCTTTAAGCAGTCTCAGTGTCCCTGGGTAGTCCAGCAGCTTCCTTCCTGGACTGGGTTTCCTCTGGATCTTCCTCGCCTTATTCTGTGGGCTTCAGGTAGAGTAGTTTAGCTTCTTCTTGTGTTCTTGATGATTCTCATGCCTTTTTTCTGGTTTGATAATTCATCTGGTCCAGGGCACTAAGACAACCGATTCCCTCCCTATGTATGCCTTGTTTTAGCCTAAAAACTTTGAGGGCAGTGGATAGGAGAAGAGATGCTCCTGCATCCAGAGCTGTCTCCCTTTAATCCAGGGTTCTGTTGGATTAGGGTGCCTGTCCCCAAAATCTATTCCAGGGGTGAAGAAAGGTGACCCAATGGTCTTATGCCCTTCTTGGTGTAAAGTTTGCAGCTATGCGATTTAGGTCAAGGCCTGTGTACCTAGCCTGATCCTTGGAGCTTTTCAGGAAAAAGTCCAAGAGCACAGCGCTGAGTCAGATGGTGACTTGAGAAGATCACCAGTGGGAGCCCAGAGATGGCTCCAAAGCCAGGCCTGTCTCAGGAGTTCCCAGGATTTAGGTACTACCCCACAACAACGGCCATGACTCAGTGCTTCCCTGAGCTACATTCACCAGGGAAAAGAAAAGGGAATTGTTTTACATTTTCTTATTGGCTTCCAAAAAGTTATGAAGGTTTCCTCTTCCTTCTTTTCTTCCTTAGGAGGCACGGTTTAAGGTCACCATGATGACCTAGCAGGCAAAAATGGGCATGCATGGCCAAACACACCTATCTAGTCTTTTTTTTTTTTTTTAATCGTGTCTTTATTTTAACATACTAGAAAAATATGACTACTTATTTAAAAAAGGAGCTTTGACTGACATTGTTTAAGATAAGTTAAATGATATAAATGTAAAAGTAAGTCCTTTTAAAGAAACATTAAGGAAAATATAGGACAGTTGGAGCTTGGCTATGGTAGCCATTCTGAAGGTGGTACATGGCCCTTGAAGGTCTTCGAGGTTCAGGAAATGGTGGTCCATTGTAGCCCTTTCACCTTCAGAGATGTTAATTGATTATAAGGAGCCAAGATTTCTCAAAGGACTCTTTGAGCAAGAAGCCTTGTTCTAGGGAAGAAACACAGTAATGGGGTGGAGATTGGAATAGTAATCAAGACTTTTTGGAGCTGCTGGTTTTACCACCTCTTTCCTGGAAACATGATCTCTCTCCCTGGTACTTCTGCTGCCTCCCATTCCCTGTCATCTCCTCCATAAGACTTCTTTCTCTATCCATTCTTTCATATATATAGTGAAGGATTGGCTCCTGTCATTATAGAGGCTGAGCAGTCCCAGTCTGTTGTCTGCAAGCTGAAGATCCAGGAAAATCAGTGGTGTAGTTCAGTCTGAGTTTGAAGGTCTGAGAACCAGGTGAGCTGATGGCAAGAGAAGAACAATTTCCCAGCTCAGGCAATCAAGTAAAAGAGGCAGAGTTTCCTCTCCTCTGCCTTTTGTTCTATTCATGTCCTCAGTGGATTAAATGATGCCCACCCACAGTGGGGAGTACAATCTGTTTTACTGAGTGTATGAACTCCAATATTAATCTTGTCAGTAAACACCCTCACAGACACACCCAGAAATAATGTTTAGCCAAATATCTGGGCACCTTAGGATCCAGTCAAATTGACACATACATACAATTATCCATCACACCCTCTGAAGTTAGACGGCCTTGAATTAGACACCCCACTCTTGATGTACTAAGTTATGGCTGGGGTGTTGCAAGGATGCCAGATCTGTATAGAACCATGAGTAAGGCATATTCATTTAGACAGGCTGTGAGCCAAAGATAACTGTTTGGTGTCCTCTATAGGACACCACTGATGTCACTGAAGCATAATAAGCAAATGAGTACAGGACCAAGACTTGAGCCCAGTTTTGATTAAGCTTATTGTGGATCAAATATTATCACCATTTATCCAAAAGCATTTATTATAAATGAGCAGCACATAAAATATTATTAAGTGTTGGGGGAACAGGTGGTGGGTAATAGGGAGGGCACGTTTTGCATGGAGCACTGGGTGTTGTGCAAAAACAATGAATACTGTCATGCTGAAAAAATAAATAAATTTAAAAAAATGTGAAAAAAATATTATTGACTAAAAATAATTTAGACATATATGGGCTTTTCCCTTTAAGAAATTAATGTATGAAATAGACCTCAGAAATGTGGAGGAGTAATTAAAGGACTGTGGGAAGGAATGGTTTATTAGAATGTTGGAGGTATTCAACATTAATTTCTGAATCTGTTGAATCACTCTATTTTTCATTTCCCTTTATGGTTTTCCTTTCACTTCCAGGAGCCCATTATTATTGTGCTGTGCCCTGGTCTAGAATTCCCTTCTTTTTCTCACTCAATCCTTATTATAATTTAAATATATTTGCTCCGAATAGAATAAATGCTTCTGTCATCTCTCTCTTTCCTTTTTTCTTTTAACATTTTTTAAAACTATTAGAATATTAACTCTTCTTAGGTTAAGACTTTCTTCCTTGGAACCTCTAGCACTACATTTTTTTTCTTGTAATACTCTTTTGCTCCCATTTTTAAGATTCCCTATGTCATCTCATTGACTGCCTGCAGCTATTCTACTAGAGCTCTGTATTTATGCCTCTTTGCTTTTCTATCCAATTAAGTCTATTCTCATAGTATGCATTTTTTAAAATTTTTTAATTTTTTTATAAACATATAATGTATTTTTATCCGCAGGGGTATAGGTCTGTGAATCACCAGGTTTACACACTTCACAACACGCACCATAGCACATACCCTCCCCAATGTCCATAACCCCACCCCCTTCTCCCAACCCCCCCTTCCCCCAGCAGCCCTCAGTTTGTTCGTGAGATTAAGAGTCTCCATCCCAATCCCATCTTGTTTCATTTATTGTTCTCCTACTCCCTTAAGCCCCCCATGTTGCATCTCCACTTCCTCATATCAGGGAGATCATGTGATAGTTGTCTTTCTCTGTTTGACTTATTTCGCTAAGCATGATACCCTCTAGTTCCATCCACGTCATCGCTAATGGCAAGATTTCATTTCTTTTGATGGCTGCATAGTATTCCATTGTGTATATATACCACATCTTCTTTATCCATTCATCTGCTGATGGACATGTAGGTTCTTTCCATAGTCTGGCTATTGTAGACATTGCTGCTATAAACATTCGGGTGCACATGCCCCTTCGGATCACTATGTTTGTATCTTTAGGGTAAATATCCAGTAGTGCACTTGCTGGGTCATAGGGTAGTTCTATTTTCAACATTTTGAGGAACCTCCATGCTGTTTTCCAGAGTGGTTGCACCACTTGCATTCAGACCAACAGTGTAGGAGGGTTCCCCTTTCTCCCCATCTTTGCCAGCATCTGTCATTTCCTGACTTGTTAATTTTAGCCATTCTGACGGGTATGAGGTGATATCTCATTGTGGTTTTGATTTGTATTTCCCTGATGTCGAGTGACGTGGAGCACTTTTTCATGTGTCTGTTGGCCATCTGGATGTCTTCTTTGCAGAAATGTCTATTCATGTCTTCTGCCCATTTCTTGATTGGATTATTTGTTCTTTGGGTGTTGAGTTTGCTAAGTTCTTTATAGATATTGGACACTAGACCTTTATCTGATATGTCGTTTGCAAGTATCTTCTCCTAGTCTGTCAGTTGTTTTTGGTTTTGCTAACTGTTTCCTTTGCTGTGCAAAAGCTTTTGATCTTGATGAAATCCCAATAGTTCATTTTTGCCCTTGCCTCCCTTCCCTTTGGCGATGTTCCTAGGAAGATGTTGCTGCGGCTGAGGTCAAAGAGGTTGCTGCCTGTGTTCTCCTCAAGGATTTTGATGGATTCCTTTCTCACATTGAGGTCCTTCACCCATTTGGAGTCTATTTTCCTGTGTGGTGTAAGGAAATGGTCTAATTTCATTTTTCTGCATGTGGCTGTCCAATTTTCCCAGCACCATTTATTGAAGAGGCTGTCTTTTTTCCATTGGACATTCTTTCCTGCTTTGTCGAAGATTAGTTGACCGTAGAGTTGAGGGTCGATTTCTGGGCTCTCTATTCTGTTCCATTGATCTATGTGTCTGTTTTTGTGCCAGTACCATGCTTTCTTGATGATGAGAGCTTTGTAATAGAGCTTGAAGTCCGGAATTGTGATGCACCAACTTTGGCTTTCTTTTTCAACATTCCTTTGGCTATTTGAGGTCTTTTCTGGTTCCATATAAATTTGAGGATTATTTATTCCATTTCTTTGAAAAAAAAAAGATGGTATTTTGATAGGGATTGCATTAAATGTGTAGATTGCTTTAGGTAGCATGGACATTTTCACAATATTTGTTCTTCCAATCCAGGAGCATGGAACATTTTTCCATTTCTTTGTGTCTTCCTCAATTTCTTTCATGAGTACTTTATACTTTTCTGCATATAGATTCTTAGCCTCTTTGGTTAGGTTTATTCCTAGGTATCTTATAGTTTTGGGTGCAATTGTAAATGGGATGGACTCCTTAATTTCTCTTTCTTCTGTCTTGTTGTTGGTGTACAGAAATGCAACTGATTTCTGTGCATTGATTTTATATCCTGACACTTTACTGAATTCCTGGACAAGTTCTAGCAGTTTTGGAGTGGAGTCTTTTGGGTTTTCCACATATAGTATCATATCATCTGTAAAGAGTGATAGTTTGACTTCTTCTTTGCTGATTTGGATGCCTTTAATTTCCTTTTGTTGTCTGATTGCTGAGGCTAGGACTTCTAGTACTATGTTGAATAGCAGTGGTGATAATAGACATCCCTGCCGTGTTCCTGACCTTAGCGGAAAAGCTTTCAGTTTTTCTCCATTGAGAATGATATTTGCGGTGGGTTTTTCATAGATGGCTTTGATAATATTGAGGTATGTGCCCTCTATCCCTACACTTTGAAGAGTTTTGATCAGGAAGGGATGCTGTACTTTGTCAAATGCTTTTTCAGCATCTATTGAGAGTATCATATGGTTCTTGTTCTTTCTTTTATTAATGTGTTGTATCACATTGATTGATTTGCGGATGAGAACCAACCCAGCAGCCCTGAAATAAACCCCACTTGGTGGTAGTGAATAATCCTTTTTTTTTTCTTTCCATTTTATTTATTTTTTCAGCGTAACAGTATTCATTGTTTTTGCACAACACCAGTGCTCCATGCAAAACATGCCCTCCCCATTACCCACCACCTGTTCCCCCAACCTCCCACCCCTGACCCTTCAAAACCCTCAGGTTGTTTTTCAGAGTCCATAGTCCCTTATGGTTCACCTCCCCTTCCAAATTTTTTTTTTTAATAAGCATATAATGTATTTTTATCCCCAGGGGTACAGGTCTGTGAATCGCCAGGTTTACACACTCCACAGCACTCACGATAGCACATACCCTCCCCAATGTCCATAGCCCCCTCCCCCTCTCCCAATCCCACCTCCCCCCAGCAACCCCCAGTTTGTTTTGTGAGATTAAGAGTCATTTATGGTTTGTCTCCCTCCCAATCCCATCTTGTTTCATTTATTCTTCTCCTATCCCCCTAAACCCACATGTTGCTTCTCCATGTCCTCATATCAGGGAGATCATATGATAGTTATCTTTCTCCGATTGACTTATTTCACTAAGCATGATACCCTCTAGTTCCATCCACGTCGTCGCAAATGTCAAGATTTCATTTCTTTTGATGGCTGCATAGTATTCCATTGTGTATATATACCACATCTTCTTTATCCATTCATCTGTTGATGGACATCTAGATTCTTTCCATAGTTTGGCTATTGTAGACATTGCTGCTATAAACATTCGGGTACACGTGCCCCTTCGGATCACTATGTTTGTATCTTTAGGGTAAATACCCAGTAGTGCAATTGCTGGGTCATAGGGTAGTTCTATTTTCAACATTTTGAGGAACCTCCATGCTGTTTTCCAGAGTGGTTGCATCAGCCTGCATTCCCACCAACAGTGGAGGAGGGTTCCCCTTTCTCCACATCCTCGCCAGCATCTGTCATTTCCTGACTTGTTAATTTTAGCCATTCTGACTGGTGTGAGGTGATATCTCATTGTGGTTTTGATTTGTATTTCCCTGATGCCGAGTGACGTGGAGCACTTTTTCATGTGTCTGTTGGCCATCTGGATGTCTTCTTTGCAGAAATGTCTGTTCATGTCCTCTGCCCATTTCTTGATTGGATTGTTTGTTCTTTGGGTGTTGAGTTTGCTAAGTTCCTTATAGATTTTGGATACTAGCCCTTTATCTGATATGTTGTTTGCAAATATCTTCTCCCATTCTGTCAGTTGTCTTTTGGTTTTGTTAACTGTTTCCTTTGCTGTACAAAAGCTTTTGATCTTGATGAAATCCCAATAGTTCATTTTTGCCCTTGCTTCCCTTGCCTTTGCTGTTGTTCCTAGGAAGATGTTGCTACGGCTGAGGTCGAAGAGGTTGCTGCCTGTGTTCTCCTCAAGGATTTTGATGGATTCCTTTCTCACATTGAGGTCCTTCATCCATTTGGAGTCTATTTTCGTGTGTGGTGTAAGGAAGTGGTCCAATTTCATTTTTTTGCATGTGGCTGTCCAATTTTCCCAGCACCATTTATTGAAGAGGCTGTCTTTTTTCCATTGGACATTCTTTCCTGCTTTGTGAAAAATTAGTTGACCATAGAGTTGAGGGTCGATTTCTGGGCTCTCTATTCTGTTCCATTGATCTATGTGTCTGTTTTTGTGCCAGTACCATGCTGTCTTGATGATGACAGCTTTGTAATAGAGCTTGAAGTCAGGAGTTGTGATGCCACCAACTTTGGCTTTCTTTTTCAACATTCCTTTGGCTATTTGAGGTCTTTTCTGGTTCCATATAAATTTGAGGATTATTTATTCCATTTCTTTGAAAAAAAAAAGATGGTATTTTGATAGGGATTGCATTAAACGTGTAGATTGCTTTAGGTAGCATAGACATTTTCACAATATTTGTTCTTCCAATCCAGGAGCATGGAACATTTTTCCATTTCTTTGTGTCTTCCTCAATTTCTTTCATGAGTACTTTATACTTTTCTGCATATAGATTCTTAGCCTCTTTGGTTAGGTTTATTCCTAGGTATCTTATAGTTTTGGGTGCAATTGTAAATGGGATGGACTCCTTAATTTCTCTTTCTTCAGTCTTGTTGTTGGTGTACAGAAATGCAACTGATTTCTGTGCATTGATTTTATATCCTGACACTTTACTGAATTCCTGGACAAGTTCTAGCAGTTTTGGAGTGGAGTCTTTTGGGTTTTCCACATATAGTATCATATCATCTGCGAAGAGTGATAGTTTGACTTCTTCTTTACCAATTTGGATGCCTTTAATTTCTTTTTGTTGTCTGATTGCTGAGGCTAGGACTTCTAGTACTATGTTGAAAAGCAGTGGTGATAATGGACATCCCTGCCATGTTCCTGACCTTAGCGAAAAAGCTTTCAGTTTTTCTCCATTGAGAATGATATTTGCGGTGGGTTTTTCATAGATGGCTTTGATAATATTGAGGTATGTGCCCTCTATCCCCACACTTTGAAGAGTTTTGATCAGGAAGGGATGCTGTACTTTGTCAAATGCTTTTTCAGCATCTATTGAGAGTATCATATGGTTCTTGTTCTTTCTTTTATTAATGTGTTCTATCACATTGATTGATTTGCGGATGTTGAACCAACCCTGCAGCCCTGGAATAAATCCCACTTGATCGTGGTGAATAGTCCTTTTAATGTACTGTTGAATCCTATTGGCTAGTATTTTGGCGAGAATTTTTGCGTCTGTGTTCATCAAGGATATTGGTCTGTAGTTCTCTTTTTTGGTGGGATCCTTGTCTGGTTTGGGGATCAAGGTGATGCTGGCCTCATAAAATGAGTTTGGAAGTTTTCCTTCCATTTCTATTTTTTGGAACAGTTTCAGGAGAATAGGAATTAGTTCTTCTTTAAATGTTTGGTAGAATTCCCCTGGGAAGCCGTCTGGCCCTGGCTTTTGTTTGTTTGGAGATTTTTGATGACTGTTTCACTCTCCTTACTGGCTATGGGTCTGTTCAGATTTTCTATTTCTTCCTGGTTCAGTTGTGGTAGCTTATATGTCCCTAGGAATGCATCCATTTCTTCCAGATTGTCCAATTTGTTGGCGTAGAGTTGCTCATAGTATGTTCTTATAATTGTCTGTATTTCTTTGGTGTTAGTTGTGATCTCTCCTCTTTCATTCATGATTTTATTGATTTGGGTCCTTTCTCTTTTCTTTTTGATGAGTCTGGCTAGGGGTTTAGCAATCTTATTGATTCTTTCAAAGAACCAGCTCCTAGTTTCATTGATTTTTTCTATTGTTTTTTTGGTTTCTATTTCATTGATTTCTGCTCTGATCTTTATGATTTCTCTTCTCCTGCTGGGTTTAGGGTTTCTTTCTTGTTCTTTCTCCAGCTCCTTTACGTGTAGGGTTAGGTTGTGTACTTGAGACCTTTCTTGTTTCTTGAGAAAGGCTTGTACCGCTATATATTTTCCTCTCAGGACTGCCTTTGCTGTGTCCCACAGATTTTGAACTGTTGTGTTTTCATTATCATTTGTTTCCATGACTTTTTTCAGTTCTTCTTTAATTTCCTGGTTAACCCATTCATTCTTTAGAAGGATGCTGTTTAGTCTCCATGTATTTGGGTTCTTTCCAGCTTTCCTCTTGTGATTGAGTTCTAGCTTCAGAGCATCGTGGTCTGAAAATATGCAGGGAATGATCCCAATCTTTTGATACTGGTTGAGACCTGATTTAGGACCCAGGATGTGATCTATTCTGGAGAAGATTCCATGTGCACTAGAGAAGAATTTGTATTCTGTTGCTTTGGGCTGAAATGTTCTGAATATATCTGTGAAGTCCATGTGGTCCAGTGTGTCATGTAAGGCCTTTATTTCCTTGTTGATCTTTTGCTTGGATAATCTGTCCATTTCAGTGAGGGGAGTGTTAAAGTCCCCTACTATTGTATTATTATTGATGTGTTTCTTTGATTTTGTTATTAATTGGTTGATATAGTTGGCTGCTCCCACGTTAGGGGCATAGATATTTAAAATTGTTAGATCTTCTTGTTGGACAGACCCTTTGAGTATGATATAGTGTCCTTCCTCATCTCTTATTATAGTCCTTGGGTTAAAATCTTGTTGATCTGATATAAGGATTGCCACCCCAGCTTTCTTCTGATGCCCATTAGCATGGTAAATTGTTTTCCACCCCCCTCACTTTAATTCTGGAGGTGTCTTCACGTCTAAAATTAGTTTCTTATAGGCAACATATAGATTTTTTTTTTTATCCATTTTGATACCCTATGTCTTTTGATTGGGGCATTTAACCCATTAACATTCAGGGTAACTATTGAGAGATATGAATTTAGTGACATTGTATTGTCTGTAAGATGACTGTTACTGTATATTGTCTCTGTACCTTTCTGATCTACTACTTATAGGCTCTCTCTTTGCTTAGAGGACCCCTTTCAATATTTCCTGTAGAGCTGGTTTGGTTTTTGCAAATTCTTTCAGTTTTTGTTTGTCCTGGAAGCTTTGTATCTCTCCTTCTATTTTCAATGATAGCCTAGCTGGATAGAGTATTCTTGGCTGCATGTTTTTCTCATTTAGTGCTCTGAATATATCATGCCAGCTCTTTCTGGCCTGCCAGGTCTCTGTGGATAAGTCTTCTGCCAATCTAATATTTTTACCATTGTATGTTACAGACTTCTTTTCCCAGGCTGCTTTCAGGATTTTCTGTTTGTCACTAAAACTTGTAAATTTTACTATTAGGTGACGGGGTTTGGACTTATTCTTGTTGATTTTGAGGGGGATTCTCTGCACCTCCTGGATTTTGATGCTTGTTCCCTTTGCCATATTAAGGAAATTCTCTCCAATAATTCTCTCCAATAGACCATCTGCTCCCCTCTCTCTCTCTTCTTCTTCTGGAATCCCAATTATTCTAATGTTGTTTCATCTTATGGTGTCACTTATCTCTCGAATTCTCCCCTCGTGTTCCAGTAGCTGTTTGTCCCTCTTTTGCTCACCTTCTTTATTCTCTGTCATTTGGTTTTCTATATCACTAATTCTTTCTTCTGTCTCATTTATCCTAGCAGTGAGAGCCTCCATTTTTTTTTAAAAGATTTTATTTATTTATTTGTCAGACAGAGAGAGAGAGAGCACACAAGCAGGCAGAGTGGCAGGGAGAGGCAGCGAGAGAAGCAGGGTCCCTGCTGAGCAAGGAGCCCGACATGGGACTCAATCCCAGGACCCCAGGATCACGACCTGAGCCGAAGGCAGTAGCTTGACTCACTGAGCCTCCCAGGCGCCCAGAGCCTCCATTTTTTATTGCACTTCATTAATAGCTTTTTTGATTTCAACTTGGTTAAATTTTAGTTCTTTTATTTCTCCAGAAAGGGCTTTTATATCTCCAGAGAGGGTTTCTCTAATCTCTTCCATGCCTTTTTCGAGCCTGGCTAGAACCTTTAGTATCATCATTCTGAACTCTAGGTCTGACATTACCAATGTCTGTATTGATTAGGTCCCTAGCCTTTGGTACTGCCTCTTGTTCTTCTTTTTTTGTGGTGAATTTTTCCACCTTGTCAATTTGTCCAGATAAGAGTATATGTAGGAGCAAGTAAAATAGTAAAAGGTGGCAAAGACCCTAGGAAAATGCACTTTAACCAAATCAGAAGAGACCCCAAATGGTGCGGGTGGGGGGGGGGAGAAAGGGGATAAAAAGAGGTACAAAAAAGGAAAAAATTATAAAAAGAAAACAAATAAAGAAAAAGTATAACAAAGAAAAATATACATATTAGATAGACCAGTTTAAAAACATTAAAAAAGAAAACAGTAAAAGTTAAAAAAACTTAGCAGAAGAAGAAAAAAAAAATAAAAAAAATTAAAGTAACCACAAGACTAAAGAATCATCAGGAGAAAGCCATGCGTTCCATGCTTTGTTTTCTCCTCCTCTGGAATTCCGCTGCCTTCCTTGGTATTGAACCTGCTCTCCTTGGTAGGTGAACTTGGTCCTGGCTGGATTTCTTGTTGATCTTCTGGGGGAGGGGCCTGTTGTAGTGATTCTCAGTTGTCTTTGCCTGAGGCAGAATTGCACTGCCCTTACCAGGGGCCAGGCTAAGTAATCCGCTTGGGTTCTCTTTTGGGAGCTTTTGTTCCCTAAACACTTTCTCTTGAGTTTCAGAGGACAGGAATGAAAATGGTGGCCTCCCAGTCTCCAGCCTGGAGGAACCAAGAGCTTGGGGCCCCACTCCTCAGTGTACCCTCAGAAAATAGCACCCAATCACTCCCTTCTCCCTGGCCTCTGGCCGCGCTCCGAGCTCACCCAGCCTGCGACCAGTTCAAGGTAACCCTGAGCTGAGAGCTCACTCCTCAGCTCTGTCTCTGTAGCCGGCTTCCCCGTCCTAATACCTGCAAGCTCTGCAAAACTCAAACACCCCTGATTCTTCTGTGACCCTGCAGGACCTGGGCCCATGCTGACCCTGCGTGGGCTTCAGCCTGGTTTACCCTCTGGAGTGATGTCCCTCAGTGGAACAGACTTTTAAAAGTCCTGATTTAGTGCTCCGTTGTTCCACAGCTTGCTGGGAGCCGGCCCCTCCCCCCCATGGTCTATCTTCCTGTCGCTTTGGATTCACTTCTCCACCAGTCCTACCTTTCAGAAAGTGGTTGATTTTCTGTTTCTAGAATTGCTGTTCTTCTCTTTGATCTCCCATTGGATTTGTAGGTGTTTTCAATGTTTAGATAAGCTACCTAGCTGATCTCCTGCTACCTGATGTAGTCTCAGTCTGCTACTTTCCTGCCGTCTTGACTCTCATAGCCAAACCCATCTAGTCTTTACCTTGCTTCCCAGGTCTGTCAGTAATGGCCACTGCAAACTTTTTTTTTTTTTTTATGCTTTATTTTTATTTGTTAGTGGGCTACTGAAAGCATATCATACAATACCCATCCTAAAACACAAACTCAATATTAAGATACATAGAAAATGTTTTTGTATAGCAGCTTAATTCAATATTTTATCAAATAATTAAAATGCAAAAATTAAAACTCAAAAATATAATTAATAATTAACCAAATTATTAATTTCTATCTCAAATTTTCAGATAGAAAATCCTCGATACCTGAGACAGAAGCCAATCCCAGTTTCTCTGGTAGGTGGGAATGTCACTGGACTTTTTCTATGGACAGATTTTTTTTTTAAGATTTTATTTATTCATTGAAGGAGAGTGAGTGAGAAAGAGAGTGCATGCACAAGTGCGGGGATGGGCAGAGGGAGAGAGAATCCCAAGCAGACTCCACAATGAGCATGGAGCCCCAGGACCCTGAGATGACGAACCTGGGCCGAAATCAAGAGTCAGGTGCTCAACCCACTGAGCCACCCACACGCCCCCTTATGGACAGATACTTTTAAATAAAGTAATTGTTAGGTCATTTACAGAAAAGAACAAAAGTCCACATTATGAAGCATAATAGTCTTATTAATCCTATCACTTGTGAGTGAATAAATCACTTTTTTCTCCTATGTCAGTATTATTTTGGCATGAACTTCAGACAATTTAGAGTTTCCTTTTTGGTTAATGAGAAGGCAGGCCGAAAAAGTATTGAATAACTCTTACTCATTCAACAGATGACTCCCAAATTCAGTCTGAGAAAGTCCAGCAGTTTCCATGATGATCATCTCTTCATGCATGAGAAGGAGGTAGGATTGAAATATTTCTGAGTATCTGAGGTTTTGTATTTTATATCATATGAGTTTTCAGGTCTGAATAATTATGCACGGTAGGGAGAGGTTGTCTTTGGTTTAAATGTAAAATAATGATGTAGGGTAGGCAAGTCTTGTGTTTCTGTTTTGTGTGTGTGTGTGTGTGTGTGTGTGTGTGTACATCTCCCACTTTCTGTGAGTGCTGAGGGGACTGTCTTCTGACTATGCATTCCTGCGTGGCCACAGCAAACTTTTATCAAAGACATTACACACGTTTCCAAACTCTCTTTCTCTGACCACATCCTTCAAAAATGTTCCCTTAATGACTTCACTGGGATAATTTCTGCATCATAGCAATAGGAATTCCCATGGTTTTCTTTCTGAGCACAATTTAAAGTTTAAATAATACCAGAAATGTACAAACATAATGAACACTACTTTACCTGCTTAACCATATAACAGTTTCCAAAATTTGCTTGGATCTGATTCTGTTTGGGTTATTTCTTTCTCTTCAACTACTTAATAAAATGCTTTGCCATATAACGGTGAAAGTCCCACGTACATGTTCTTTTTTAGAAATAGCCCAGTTAGGGGTACCTGGGTGGCTAAGTTTGTTAGGCATCCAACTCTTGGTTTTGGCTCTGGTCATGATCTCAGTGTTGTGAGATTGAGCCCTACACAGGGCTTCATGCTCAGTGTGGAGTCTGCTTCTCTCCCTCTCCCTCTGTCCCTCCTCTCATGCTCAGTATGGAGTCTGCTTCTTCTCTCTCTCTCCCTCTGACCCTCCTCCTGCTTGTGGACTCTCTCCCTTTTTCCCTCTCTCCAAAATAAATAAATAAATCTTTTTCTAAAAAGAAAGTTCAGCTGTTTTGTTTTGTTTTAACTCAGCTATTTTTTAAGTCTTTACTTCCCTATAGAACTGTATAACAAGTTTGTCTCATTTCAGGAGATGATTTTTCAGAGTTTCCATTGAAATTGCATGACATTGGTCATACATGGGAAATCCAGTCACTTTATTAAGTAATGGGAATCTTTCCAAGCATTACAATGAGGTCCACATGCATGTGTGCACACACACGATTCTCAAGTGTCCTCCTACAGTCTTCAGTAATACATTGCTGTGTTCTTTCAGGTTTTATTGAGTTAATAAATTATTCACTGGTAACTCGCGGTGTTTTGTTTTTCTTTCTACCATTTTGAATGGTATGCTATTTTATTTCTATTACATTTTATATCTGTTTTTTCAAATGTCTTAACATAATGTTCATGTTTATAGTTTGATCTTCTGTTAGCAACACTGCTGAGTCCTCTCATTTGAACCAGTTGCCACAAGTTGGTTGGTTGTTTTTTTTGAAAGTGAAATTCTCTTCAGATACCTTTCTTATCTCTTCCTTTTAAATGCTTATACCATTTACAGTTGACCCTTAAACAGCATGGGTTTGAAGTTCTTGGGTTCACTTATGTACACATTTTGGGGGATAAATATAGTACAATACTATACATGTGTTTTTCTACTTTATGATTTTCTTAATAATTTCTTTTAATCTAGCTTACTCTGTTGTAAGAATACCGTATATAATACATGTAACATACAAAATATGAATTAATGGACTATTTACACCATCAGTAAATCTTCTGGTTAATAGTAAGCTATCAATAATTACGTCTTGGAGAAGACAAAAGTTATACATGGATTTTTCACTGTGTCGGGGGTGGGCACTCCTAACTACTGAGTTGTTCAAGGGCCAGTTGTGTTCATGTTTCTGTTCATATCTTAATAACAAGTGTTGAATATTAACTCTATGAGCAGGCAATGCTATTTTATCCTTCACTTCAATGGCAGTTTTTTCCCCAAGTTAAGCTATTTTCATTTTTTAATTAACCAGCAAGAATTTTTTTTTCAGATTTAGGTGCATTTTATCAAATGCTTTTTTATTTCTATATCTATTAAGATAAAGATGATTTTCTTCTTTATTATATTATTATGAGCTTTACCATACTATTTTTTAAAGATTTTATTTATTTATTTGACAGATAGAGATCACAAGTAGGCAGAGGCAGGCAAAAAGAGAGGAGGGGAAGCAGGCTCCCTGCTGAGCAGAGAGCCCAATGTGGGGCTCAATCCCAGGACCCCGGATCATGACCTGAACTGAAGGCAAAGGCTTTAACCCACTGGCTTTAAGCCACCCAGGCACTCCTACCATACTATTTTTATATCATGGAATAAACTCTAGACTGAGTCATAAAGTGTTGGCCTTTTTTTCCCCCTGCACAGCTGTCCCATTCCTGGAATTCACTGGGCATTTGACTATTTATGTTCGTGTGGGAGATTAAGTTTCATGTTTTGTTCTCATAGTTTTTGCCAAGTTTTGATAGTAAGATATACCAATTTCATAGAACAATTTTGGGAGCATTATCCCCACTTGTAACATCTGGGGAAATATGTGTAAGACAGGAATTATCTGTTCCTTGAAAAGTTGGTGCAATGTGCTGAGATCATTGTCTGTGTAGTTTTATTTTATGTCAGAGATGCGGGAGGAATCATGGACTATCTAGTTAAATTAGTTTAAAGGTTCTCTGTTTTTCATGAGAACATATGACAACTCTGTACTTTTCTGAAAAAATTTTCTGATTCAGGTAAGGTTTTTCTATTAACCAGGGTAGGATAGATGCTGCTGCAGTAAGAAACAGGCCTCTGAATCTCAGTTACTTAACACAACAAAATTTTATTTTGACCCTTGTAAATCCAGCACAAGTCAGGCAGCTTCTATTGGCATTTCTTTCCCACTGCTGCCTCCTTAGGCATGTGATGTGAATTCTTTTGACAACTCCTATCTTGAAATTCCTTCTTTTCATTTGTACAGGCAGAGGAGAGAGAGACCATGCCTAGAGAAATAATCTTGCTCTTAACCACCTTGGACCAGAGTTGACATGATCCTACTCACATTGTCATTGGCTAGAACTCAGTCACCTAGTTCCAACTCAACTGCAAAGGAGTCTGGGAGACTGCCTTCCAGTGTTCCTGGGAAGAGGGACCATGTGGCATGCATGGAGTCTGGCCCTGCCACAGATTTCAAATGGATCAGTTTAAACCTACTATCAAGTTTTAAATTAATTTTTATTGAGATAACTGTAGATTTACATGCAGTTGCAATTAATAGTACAAAAAAATCCCATGAACACTTTTCCCATTTTCTTCAATGTTACATATTTTAAAACTATAGTAAAATATCACAACCAGTATATTGACGTTAATAAAATCCACCTACTTTGTTCAGATTTCAGTTATATTCACACTGATGTGTGCATATGTCTGTGTGTGTGTCTCTGTATGTGCTTGTCTATGTGTGTATATATTTATCACCCATGTAGGTTCATGTACCCACCACTAGTTCCAGCCTTAAAAGGACCTCTCCTGTTGTCTTTTTATGACCGCACCAGTCTCCCCAGGCTACTCAACACCATTTCCTGTCCCCATCCTTGGTCCCAGCAACCACTCATTTGTCCTATATTTCTAAAATTTTTGTCATTTCAAAGCATATAAATGGAATCATGTAGTATGTAACCTTTGTGATTTAATTTTTTTCAGTCCACATACCTCCTGAAGATTTGCCCAAGTTGTTGTGTGTATCAATATTTTGTTACTTTTATTCCTGAATAGTACCCTCAGTTTGTATGTACTGTAGTTTGTTTAAACCATCACCTGTTGAAGGGTTTCTGGGCTGGTAACCAGTTTTTGGTTATCATAAACACACACACACACACACACACACACACACACACACACACATACACAGAGCTGCTATAAACACTCTTATACAGGTTTTTGTGTGAATGTAAGTTTTCATCTCTGTGAGCTCAATGCCCAAGTGTGCAATTGCCTGTTGAATCTTACAAGACATTGTCAAACTGTTTTCTAGAGTGGCTGTACCATTTTATGCTCCTATCTGCAATGTATGAATGGTTTAGTTTTTGTGTATTCTTACAAATATTTGTTATTGTTACAATTTTTTTCTAGTCACTCTGATAAGTGTATACTGATATCTCCTGTTTTTTTTCTATTAAAAATGTATAGTTGACACACAATGTTACATTCGTTTCAGATGTAAACTGCAGTGCATTGACAAGCCCACATATTATGTTATGTTCATCACAAATGTAGCTAAAATCTGTCATCATTCAGTGATATTACAGTATTATTGACTATATTCTTTATACTGTACTTTTTATCTCCCTGACTAGTTATTTCAATAACTGGAAGACTGCATCTCTCACTCTTCTTCACCCATTTTCTCATACCTCTGGAAACCATCAGTTTGTTCTTTGTATCTGTGGGTTTGTTTTTGTTGTTTGTTTGTTTTTAAATTTGTTTTGCTTTTAAAATTCCACATACAAATGAAAGCAGATTTGTCTTTCTCTTATTTCCCATCTTTGTCTTTCTCTGACTATTTCCCTTAGTATAATACCCTTTAGATTCATCCATACTGTCACAAGTGGCAAATATCTCATCCTTTTTTATAACTGGGTACTATTCTATCATGGATAGATAGATAGATAGATAGATAGACAGATAGATAGATTTATCTATTCATTCATCTATTGGTGGGCACTTGGGTTGCTTCCACATCTTGGCTATTGTAAATAATGCTGTAACAAACATAGGGGTCCATATATCCTTTTGAATTAGTGTTTCCATCTTGGGGAGTAAATACCAAATAGAGGAATTACAATTTGGGTATTTCAATTTTTAATCTTTTGAGGAACCGCTATACTGTTTCTCACAATGGCCATACCAATTTCCCACCAATAGAGCACTATGGTTCCCTCTTCTTTATGTCTTTACCAATTCTTGTTATCTCTTTTCTTGTTTTTTATATTTTTTTCTTTTCAAATTTTTATTTAAATTCTATCTAGTTAATATACAGTGCAGTATTGGTATCAGGAGTGCAATTCAGTGATTCATCACTTATGTACAACACCCACTGCTCATAACAAGTTCCCTCCTTAAAACCCATCACCATCTAACCCGTCTCACACCCACCTCCCTTCATCAACCTTCAGTATGTTCTTTATTATTTATTTATTATGTTTTTGTGTATGTATGTGTTTTGGAGAGATAGGGATGTCAAAGAGAGAGAGAATCTAAGCAGGTTCCATGTTGAGCAGATAGGGTGCTGGATCTGATGACTCTGAAATCATGACCTGAGCCAAAATCAAGAGCTCATCGCTTAGCCAACTAAGGCATCCAGGTGCCCTTGTTCTCTATCTTTAAGAATATCTTATCATTTGTTTCCCTCTCTCTTTTTTTTCTTTTTTCCCCCTCCCACATGTTCATCTGTTTTGTTTCTTAAATTCCACATATGAGTGAAGTCATATGGTATTTGTCTTTCTCTGACTGACTTATTTTGCTTAACACACTAGCTCCATCCATATCATTGCACATGGCAAGATTTCATTCTTTTTGATGGCTAAATAATATTCCATTGCATATATATTCCATCTTTTCTTCAACCATTCATTAGTCAGATATTTGGGCTTTTTCCATAGTTTGGCTAATATTGATAATGCTACTGTAAACAGGGTGCATGTACCCCTTCAAATCTGTATTTTTGTATGCTTTGAGTAAATGCCTAGCTGTGCAATTGCTGGGTCATAGGGTAATTCTATTTTTAACTTTTTGAGGAACCTCCATACTGTTTTTCAGAAGGACTTCACCAGTTTGCCTTCCTACCAACAGTGCAAGAGGGTTCTTTCTCCTCATCCTCACTAACAATCTGTTATATTTCTTTGCTGTTGATTTTTAGCCATTCTGACAGGTATGAGGTGGTGTCTCATGGTTTTGATTTGTATTTTGCTGATGCTGAGTGATGTTGAGCGTCTTTTCATATGTCTGTTATCCATCAGGACGTCTTCTTTGGAAAAGTGTCTATTCATGTCTTCTTCCCATTTCTTAACTGGACTATTTGGTTTTTGGATGTTGAGTTTGATAAGTTCTTTATAAATTTTGGATACTGACCCTTTTTCAGATATGCCATTTGCAAATATCTTCTCCCATTCTGTAGGCTGCCTTTTAGTTTTCTTGATTGTTTTGATATTATACATTTTGACAGGTGTAAGATGATTGCTCATTGTGGCTTTCGTTTGCTTTTCCCTGAAGACTAATGGTGTTGGGCATCTCTTCATGTGTCTGCTAGCCATCTGTCTATGTTCTTTGGAAAACATATCTATTCAAGTATTTTGATTATTATGAATTATGATTTTTTTCAGATTTTTTTGGTGTTAACTTGTATAAGTTATTATATATCTTGAATATTAACACGTTATGAGATATATTTGCAAATATCTTCTCCAACACAGTAGGCTTTTCATTTTTGCTCATGGTTTTCTTCATTGTGTAAGAGCTGTTTATTTTGGTGTAGTCCCAATAGTTTATTTTTGGTTTTCTTCCCCTTAGCTGAGGAGACGTAACTAGCAAAATATTGCAAAGGCCAATGTCCAAGAGTTTACTGCCCATGTTTTATCTAAGAATTTTATGGTTTCAGGTCTCACATTTAGGAATTTAGTACACTTTGTGCTTCTTTTGTGTATGGTATAGAAAGTGGTATAGAAAGGCAAAACAATTTCATTGTTTTGCATATATTCTGTCCAGTTTTCTAGCACCATTTATTGAAGAGACTGTATTTTCCCCTTTGCATATTCTTGCCACGTTTCTCATGGTGTAATTGACTGTATATATGTGAGTTTATATCTGGGCTCCCTATTCCTGCTCCATTGATCAATGTATCTGTTTTTGTGCCAGTACTCATATTGTTTTGATCATTGCCACTTTGTAGTATCTTAAAATCAGGAATTGTTAAGCCTCTAGCTTTGTTCTTTCTCAAGATTGTTTTGGTTATTGGGAATGTTTCGTCATGCCATATTTTAGTATTATTTGTTCTAGCTCTGTGAAACTGGTATTTCAATAGGGATTGCATTGAATCTGTGGATTGCCTTTGGGTAATATGGACATTTTAACAATATTAATTCTTCTAGTCCATGTGCATGGAATATCTTTCCATTTGTTTGTGACATCTTCAGTTTTTTTTCATCAGTGTTTTTGTTGTTTTCAGAGTACAGGTCTTTTACCTCTTTGGTTAATTCATAGATTTTTTTTATTTTTAGTGCAATTGTAGATGAAATTGTGTGTCTGTGAAGGAGCTGAATTCAGGGTTTTCTTACATTACCACTTTGGATGATTCTATCTCATTGTATTTAATTTGTATTTCCTTTGTTGCTTAGATATGTTGAATATATTTTCATGTGTGTATTTTCCATCTTATATTTTGTTGGTGAAATGTCTGTTCATATCTTTTGCCCTATTTCTAGTTATATTTTTACACTATTGAGTTTTGAGAGTTTTTATATATTCTAGATCCTAGTTATCTGCTGGAAGTGTGGCTTGCAAATATTTTCTTCCACTCGATAGCTTGATTTTTCATACTGGTCACATGGGATCTCACTGAGCAAACATTTTAATCTTGACAAGAATGATCACATCTCCCTTTTATGAATCATGCTTTGGTGTTAAGTCTAAAATCTCTTTGCTTTCTTATAGCCTTTTTATATGCACATTAATCTTTGTCCTGAACACCTATGGGTCTGCTGTTTTTTAGTATTAATATTTTGTATATTTTTTCTCTGTCTCTCTTTGTTTACTGATAGTTCCTGCTAAATATCTGCCTGCTTCTAATCCCGTTTCACCCAACATTAGGCTTAGTTCATAACCCTGCTTTTTTTATTTTACAATTTTGTTGTTTTGTCAGTAATCTTGCCTTTCTACTACAGTTAATATTATATTCTTATTCCCTATAATTTATGGCTTCTAATAAATGCATTTATCTCTTGTTATACTATAGTAGCTCCAATTGACAAGTTTTAAAATGTATTACATCCATTGTTTAAAAAATGAAATCAGAAGGGGAGTCAAACCATGAGAGACTGTGGACTCTGAGAAACAAACTGAAGGTTTTGGAGGGGAGTGAGGTGGGGGGTTGGGTGAGCCTGGTAGTGGTTATTATGGAGGGCACGTATTGCATGGAGCACTGGGTGTGGAGCATAAACAATGAATTTTGGAACACTGGAAAAAAATTAAATTAAAAAAATAAAAAATAAAAAATGATTAACAGATCTATTGGTGATTACGAATTAACTTAAATAGCAAAATATTTTAGTTGTGTTTTATTATTTTGTGATTTATACTATGAACTAAATGTAAAATGGACTTACAAACTAATGTGTTGCCCATTTATTTTACCAGTTCTTTTGTTTTCAGTTTATTTCAAAGATAATTTACTAACATACTTTTCACTACTAATAATAAAAATATTATTATCAGGATATGTGATTAATCCCAATCATCAGATTTTTTTTTTGACAGAATACTGTCATGTCTGTGACATTTGCAATCCTATCATCTCATGACTATCAGCTTATTTTGTCAAAAGAAAATCCACATTCTGTATTGGGTAGAGGGGTTTATAGACACTGTGGAAGTAGACAGATTGACTCATCTTTCAACTCTGCTGCTTCCTTTATAATGTTTAACCTTCTTGATACCAGCTCTGAGACAGGGATAGAATCTTCCAACTTCATGTGCTGATGCCTCTTTGCCTGTAACAGTACCAGCTGTGGTGGTGATGGTCCAACCCTGTGGTGTTACTGGGATGCAGGTTCATGAGTCCTGGAGCTTCTCAATGGAGCATTCCTCTCAGCATCACCTCACTGCAACTGTACAGCTCTAGAGGCTGCGGAACTCGAAACAACCATGTACCACAACACTGCTGACATAAGAATATTCTTGCAGTTGTCCTCTGACTGGTGATGTGTGGGAAGGAGTTGGCTCATAATACAGAACTTTGCAGGGGGCTATAGATGTCTACACTTGAGGTGGGGGAAGAGTTTGTCTCTTTGTCTCACATGGAGAGAAAAGTGACTTGACCCCTCCATGCCTATGTGGTTCTGTGAGGATAATGGGTTCAGGATGAGCACTGGGGACCACACCCATGTGGCACCAGTGGGCACCAGGTGTTGGTGAGGATCGAGCATTAGAGGTGCCCTAGGTGCATGGGCTAGATGGGAGATGGACAGAATCCTTCAGTACCAGGAGCTGGGCCTGCCTGTATGCCCATCTTCTCCAATACTCTGTGCTCCCCAGGTCCACATTCAGGGTCACTGATAATCACAGTGATGAAAACAACTCCTGGAATCTACACTTTACTGTCATATCAGTGGCAGCTCTATGGCCCACTTTCACTCTTGTCCCCAAGCCTGGGACCGAGGGTCAGACACTATGGACCAATGTGCAAGGACCACATGGACCTGACCAGAGATAAGGAAAGAAGCAAGTAGTCAGAGTGACTCCTAACTAGGGAGAATATTTCAGAAAACACAGCACTTCTACTCCATAACCCTGAGCATTATCCCAAATGGCAGCCTGTGGAGAAAGCTTGGAGTTTGTTATCCTTGTGTGGTGTGTGAGCAACTGGAGTGTAGATGGTGAAGGGCAGGGCCAAGGCTGCAAGACTGGCTTTTGGCAGAGCTGGGGTGGCTCTCCCAATTCCAGGCCAGGGCCCCCAGCCGGCTTCCTGGGGCTCCCTGGAGACCAAGGGGAATTCCTCCCAGTTTGCCAGTGCTATATGGCCCCCAGGGTTCTCAGTGGCCTCACACCAGGAAATGGCCTTTGTCACCCACTGTCTAGGGCAGTGAGGGTCAGCCAGAGCATGGGAGCCTGGGCCTCTCTAAACCTGATCTTGTCCTCATCTTCCATGGGTGAATTCCACCTGTGTTTTCTTCCCCTTTCTTCCCTAGGGAGAGAGGGTGTGTTCATGCACAAGGAATATTGTGAGCCTGAACAGGGCTTCTGCCATGGCCACACTCATCCTTCAACCAGAACCTTGAAGGCTGCAGACATCTGGCTCTACCTGCCAGCCGGGCTCACTGAGGCAGGATGGCTCCATGCAGCCCATTCTCAGTGCCTTCTCAAGTTCACTCCACAGCCCTGGCCTGGGTCCCCTTTCCTGGATACTCAGAGTTCTTCCCTTCCTTGACCCCTTATTCAACAAACCTACTCTGAAAGGAGAAGGGCACATAACCCCTCGAGCCAAGTAGAGGTGGACAGGGTAAGAGAGGAAATGTTTTCCCACAGCACATGATCGTCATCCTACATCTGTTACAAAGTTGGATCACTTGGAGCATGGACTCCCTGTTAGGCCTTGGGGCCAGAGTCTCTGGGTGTGGGCCAGTACTATTAAGAAAGCCCCACAGGTGTGGTGTGAAGCAGGATTTAGTGAGTCCTTGCCAGGAGCTATGACTTGATTCTTGCTTTGCGGACTCTGAGCACACAGGAAACTGTCTCCTGGAGCTTCCTGATGGGACTTGAGTAGAATTAGTGCTGTGACTGTGGAAAATACAATGGGATCAAAGTGGGTAAAGAGATCCCTTAGTCTTCCTTCTGCAGATTGAGGCATGACTCAGAACAGTTGAGTGTGGGAGTAGATAGGAGGTTGGTTGGTTGGAGGGTCTTCATGAAAAATGTTCTGAAGTCTGAGACCAGACAGGAGGGCTATGGGAGAAGAACACTGCTGAGTCCACTCTGAGTGATGGTCATCTAGCAGTGAGGGTGCCCACTGTCAGGTTTTCCTCATGGCTCTGCCTGGGGGAGCATACATTCCAGGTCTCCAGAAAGAATGAGCCCTAAAGATATCTAATACTACATGTCTACCGCGAATTCCCAGGGTGACCCTGCAATGTGGACTGGAAGATTCAGGTGATTTGTTTGGGAGGTGATCCCAAGAGGCACACAGAGGGCAAGGGAGGGAGACAGTCAACATGGCTATTGTTATGGATCACAGTCTTGCTGGACTATATGAGAACCCCGCAGAACATGCCTCTGACTTGCCTCTGTGGTGCTGGAACTCTAGGCCTTTTCCTATTGCAGCTGTATGTGGGAGTGGAGTGCTGTCCTTGGGCCCACCTCCCCCCACTGAGGTGTGCCTACTCTGAAGATGGAGTGCCACTTGTACAGAGAAAGCCCTGAGCAGAACTTAGGGGAGCATAGGATCTTTCAGTGGAGGAAAGTGTCAAGTACTGGGTGGTCGAGTTGCATGAGCATTAGAGGGACAGCTAGTTGGGGAGGGAAGCCACAGCTCCAAGACCAAATGGAGAAGTTGCTTATTTGTGTAAATAGTCTTACTGGAACACAACACTCATGTCTGTGTTTACATTGTTTGTGGAACTCTCAAAGCAAAGTCAGGGAGCTGAGAACAAAGCCATATGGCTCACAGAGGACAAAACAGTTACACTCTACTTACAGAAAAAGTTTGCCAATCCTCTTTTAGGAGATTCAGGCTGAGTCTCATGGCATCTGAGAGAACAGTACCTCTCAAGTGGTAAGTGTCCATGGGTCTCCTGGGAATTCAAGAAAATGCAGCCTTCTTGTGAAAAGTTGGGGAGGCCCTAATGGAACATTTTTGAGGCTTCAAGACTGGCAGTGTCTGGATCACTCAGTGGGTGAGGATACTGACACTCCCATATCCTTACAGCTGTGTGGACCAGGAAATTGGTGTTAGCAAATCACTGAAGACAGGGTACTCATATGTCATGAATGTCTGAGGTCCGCCCTGCAATTTGGGTTCTCTGCCAAGTCATGGTCATTGGAACTTTGGGGACAAAAGTGATCCCTCATGAACCTGAAGACAGCAGCTCAGAAGTACCCTGTACTTTCAGACTGTGCCACCTGAAGCTGGCTCCAGAGGTCCAAGAGGAAAGAGAACCCACTTCCCTGGGCCCACCCTACAGCCTTGCTGGGATCAGTCCTTCACCTGTGCAGCCTCTCTGGAACCATGCCACACAAAGCTTCTTGAAATGCAGATGTTTAATGATCTATTCTACATGAAAAAAATTGGACAATGAGGAATTTCCACAATGCCTGGAAGTGAGACCCAGACACTTGCAAGAGAACAACCTGTGTTGCCTCCTGCTGAGAAACGCTGGTGTCCTGAAGAAAAACAGCTAGAGACCAGGTGGGGCATGGCCTCAATCAAAGGAAGTCTTCCAAGCAGGTCTTGTTCCGGAGTACAAACTTGGTTCTCCAGGGCTCAGTGCTGATGGTGAAGAAGCAAATGATGGTCTGAGGGAACAAGCACAAGAATGGAGGGTGGGTGAAGAACAATGGAAAGCAGTGGCTCCAGCTTTAAACACAAGACACATCCCAACCACCCATCCCGAGGTGAACAGCTATGGATGCAGGCTGTGGTCCTCTGATGTACCGCCATCCAAGGCATTCCTGTTTTGGACCTAGGACCTGTCCTGACCTTAGGGGCACCTGTGCATACTCCTTACCTTGGTCTGTGGTCTCCAGGGGAACACTCAAACTGACCCAGTGTGACCCACGACCCTAGTGCAGCATTAGGGTGCTCTTTACTAGTGGGTGCTATTTCAGAGGAGCCTCTGGTCAAGGTGGGATTTCCCCAGAGCTGGGGTTCACATTGACCTTTTTCCTTGTACAAGGAGCTGGTAGTTCACTGGGTCCCAGGTTATGGCATAGGAGAAAGGGCAGTGCGTCCTTCCTTAAGCCCCATTCCTTCACACTGTTGACAGGCCCAAGGGGAACTCCAAAATAGTCAGTGAGGCAAAGATGCTGTAGGCTACCCTAACATGCCCCTGTTTCTGGAGGTCAGGAAGGGAGGTGGATAAAGTTCAGAGAAGAGACATCCTGTCTCAGCCCCAGAAGACCTGGATTCTCATGACCAGGAGCAATCTGATATCAGTGAGGCCCAGGACACAGGCAGCTGGAATGCAGTGAGTGGGCAGAGTTGGTTCCCAGATTGGCCAGGAGCCTACGAGTGGACCTTGGAGCTGGCTAGCCCAGCTGTGCTCCTGCTGCAGTGCCAGCAGTGGACATGGCAGGGCCTGCAGCTCCCTCACTCATCTGTATTACTAGGAATGCCACTGTCATCTGCCCCATCTCCCCATCTGTCCCAAGCTGCATCCTCAGCTGTGTGACCTGAGGGATCTGCTGTGTGTCTTACATTGTTCAGCTCTGGGCTTTCTTGAAAGGGACAGTTGTCAATGTCGTCATCAAATTTCTCACATTCAGTTCTGCGAATCTTTATCTCCATGGAGAAGGTCAGGATGTCTTCTATCTGTGGTACATGGAGACACTACAGTGGCAATGTGCTTCTCAATTCCTGTGAGGAACTACTAATGTAGATCCACGCAGTGTGGGGAGAGCCCCAATCACTCCTCCACTAGGGAGCTGTCTCTGGGCCTGGGTCAGTTTGTTGGGGGTAAAGCCAAGCTTGGGGAATTCAGAGCAAAGAGGACTGAGGATGTTGTTGAGGCCAGGGATAGATGCTGGCTGAGTCACACACCATTCATATATAACACCCTGCAGCATGATGTCCCCAAATACCCCAGGGAGACCCAGCCTGATTTCCAGCATGCTTCTGAAGCTACAACAACACTCTCAGGAGACAGATGCCAAGTGCCTGGGAGGGTGTTGGCTCTGTAACAGTTTGCTGAATAATGTTGGCCCCAGAGTAGGAGAGTCATTTATGACATCATTGGCACACCTTTCACCTGCCCAAGAACAGGAAAATGTCCTACAGTGCTCCTGGAACACTCACATGTACCACTGAGCATACACACACACACACACACACACACACACACACACACACACACAAACACACACACACCCCTATGGTTTCCAGATACCTCTTGTCCTATTACAAAGTACAGCTGGAATTTTCTATACTCTTCTCCACTCTATCTTCTTCATTCCATTCCATACTCCTCATGCCCTAACCTAGTGTGAGTGCAGCTCTAGGGAGCCCAGAGCAGATCTGTGAGTGCAGATCTAGGAGCCCAGAGCAGAGCTTGGAGAAAGCTCAGGCAGTAGAACCAGTCAGGACCTGGCCCAGCAGTGTTCACAGAAGCTGAAGGCTGTGCAGGCTGGAGCTCCCATTATCCTTCTCTCAGGGTCTCAGGGCAGAGGTCCAGAGGGAGAGAAAGGAATGCGTCAGTCCCCAGCACATGCACACATGCATACACACTCACAGACACACTCAGACACACATACACACGCTATCACACACACACCCCCAACACACTTGCACACATACTAACACAACCTCACTACCCACTAACATACACTCACATCCACATGTACACACAGAGACACACAAAGCTACACACACTTCTCAACTCACACTTTCACATATACACACACTCACTGACACAATCACACCTACACCCTACCCCTGCCCCCACCCATGACCTTACATGATCCTGATGCAGGCCATGTGAAAACAACCTTCTTGGCTGCATTCTGCAGACACTCCTTTACAAGGACAATCAATGCTCTAGTATTGAGAACCATGGTCTGGGAAGAGTGTAGAATAGCATCCATCCCCATAGGTGGAGACCACAGGGGGGGAGCCCAGAGAAGAGGTCCCAAAGTCACAGGGGCTGCTCTGGATGAGGGAGAATTCTTATTGCCCTGATTTTCAGGCCCTTCTCCCTCCCTCTCTCTCGGCGTCTGCTCTCTGTTTTCAAATTATCTCCTTGTACTTGTTCCTTAGAATATTTCCTCAGCTGATGTCTTCTGAGGGTCTTTTCCTTACACAGGATCCTTATCACCTCATAGTTTATATTTTGAGTCATTCATCATTAATGTTATATAATGATGGAGCCTAAAAATATACCTTACATGAGAGTAGATTTTGTCTGAGGTATTTGAATTTCCATATTTTTTTTTATTTTATAAAACTGAATCTAACTGGACAGATTGTACTTTCCCTATTTTATGAACTTCAGACGGTGAACAAGACACCACGATAAGACCCCTCCTCCCACAACCCTGACTTTATAGCAAGTTCAGGTCATCAGGCAGGAAGATGTGGTCACCTACCTGTTCCTTCCAGGAATTCAGGATGCGCACCAGCCTATAGGCCATTGAGTCCTTGCTCTGTAGGTTGAATATGTGCAAGGCATACTCCACAGTGGCAGGGAAATAAAGTTCTATGTCTCTTTGTTCATAACTGTCTTTCTCCTCTTGAGAAATCCAGCTGTGAGTCACCAGGAGCTGGGAACCTAGCAGTAGTAGGAGCATGGCCCGGGGCAGAGCCCACCTGAACAGCAAGTGCAGCATGGCTACAGGAATCTGGGGACCCACTGCCTTTTTTATCGTAGCTCAAGCTCCCTCCAAGCCTCCCTGGACATTGGTCCAGCCCATCAGCTTCAGAGCAGCTCCTCCCTCTGGATATCATCTCTGCTATTACACATTGTCCCTTCCCACATGTCACCCTGCCACCCATTCTAAGTGGCATAATTGCTTCCTGTCCAGACAAGCCCAGGCAGGGTGGGTTGGAAAGAACTAGCAATGGGAGGGAGGAGTCCCCTGTAGCCGAGCCCCAGCCATAACATCCTTCTCAGCTCCTCAGTGGGGAGAGACTTCATTTGGATTCCCCAGAATCCAAGGCTGAAACAAGGACACAAGAGCAAGACGTGGAAGTAAGATGACCCCACAGCAGAGCAGTAGGGTGAGGATCTCTGAGATGAGGACAGAGCCAAAAAGGATGAGTTACTGAGCGCCAACTTCGGGGGAGACAGAAGTAAGCTACACAGAGAAAACTGGTATCTTTGGAAGGAAGGAGCACTGAGGTCTTGATGAGTCCAAGAGTCTCTGTCCCTCTCAGCTCCCCAGTCCCCCTTGAGCAGTGGAGCAGAGAAGGCTCACTGGCTCTTGGGATGATGCCAGGCAAGGGAACTTCAGGGTCTTGGAACCAGGAGCTTCCAGCTGAGCTCACTACATCTCCTTTTGCACTCCTCAGCCTGGGACCTGGCAGGATGATGTCAGGCACATGCTCTCCAAAGGTGTTGCAGCAGGGGTGACCCTTGTCACACAGTGGGTCTACAGATCCCTTTGTAGAAATTTGCTCTAGAAGAGAGAGGGTGGAATAAGGGAGAAGCAGACACAGAGCAAAGCCAGTCAGCTCCCAGGGATGGCTGAGCTGTGACCATTGGGTGAGCATCAGTGCCCTCTAGTGGTGAAGGTCCTCAAGGCTCAGTGGACACAATTTCCTGTGTGCAGAGTCTGGGTTCTAGAGAGGGACCCTTACAGTGTCCATCTGGAGCAGCAGATGGGGCTCTGGAAGGACTAAGGAGCACATCTTTCCAAACAAGGCTTCAGCTCTGTGCCTGTGAAAGGCTTCAGTATTTGTATGTTCCTATTTGTGCACTCAGGGGGACCAGAATGCCCTGAAAGGCCTGTGGACACCCAGAGCCCTGGGCCTTTCTCTCAGCCAGGACTCTGACCCATTCAGTCTGGCAGGCCTGGCAAGTTTGCCTCTTCACCTGTTTCTGGATGCTTCACCTCCCAGGGGAGGCTTATCGTCCTGGTCTCTGGACCACATGTTGGGGAGCACACTTCAGAGTGAGTTCCTGGGCTTGGGAGGGGGGAGTTACAGCTAAATCATGAGGAGAGGTCACTCAAAGGAAGGGCATGGGGGTGGGTCTGAAGATGGTTTGTGGGGCCACACTGGATCAGGGAAGGGATAGGAACTCCATGCCTGGCGCAGGATTTGCAGACCCTGGGCATCAGTGACCAGATAGATGATCCTACAGACAGAGAGAAGCCTGCTTTTAAGCTGACAGGATGTCCTCACTGCACAGAGGCCCTCAGAGCTGGCGTCCTTCCTAGGAGCTGGACCTTTCCACCTGAAGTTTGGCAGTTCAAGGTTGCCTACAATAGGAGACCCTGCCAGGTGCCCTCAACTAATGCTATCCCCTAAGAGCTTCATCTCCTTATTACAGGGAATTTGAGCTTCCTTGTGTCTTATCCTCCATGGTTGGTTGTAACTTTTCTCTTCAGGCAACGTTCCATGGTCACTGTTTTATTGTCCCTCCACAGACTCCATCCTGCCAGGTTGTGATGTGTTATTTGTAATGATGGTGGGATAGTTTCATCAGTGTATACTCATCTCCAAACTCTCAGTTGTAGATATTAAATGTTATAGCTTTTCTATGTCAATCACTCTTCAATAACCCACATTAACCAAAACAAAAATTAAAAAAAAAATAAAGGAAAGAAAGACGTCATATCATTCTCAGATACATTCTCAGATAGCTTTATGTTTACATATAATGAAGCTTAAGTGATGTGGTTTTTAGCCGGAGAATGACTGTGCATGTTTAGAGGTGGGATAAGAGTGTTTGCAATCACAGCAATGTTGCTGTGGATTTTCAGTGGTAGGGACAGGGTGTGGAAACCTGTGTGAAGTAGAATCTTGACACACATGGATAGATTGCAAGTGTCCCAACAGAGCCAGCAAATGCTCTGAGGCCATTCACTGAGGCCACTCACACTTTGCCATGGAAAGTGCCTGCAGAACACAGATCTGTCCTACATGTCTATGTCTTCCCCATCCAAGGGAATGTCTTTGCATGATCTTACAGGAGGCATGATTTAGACCTCTGTGCACCACACTGGTCCTCACAGTGCAGCTAAGAGGAAGGCGGCTGATCCCAGACCTGGGATCACAGATGCATGGACACACTACTTTTACAAGTGTGTTTATACTCTTGGCAAGTCCTTAGTGGTCTGGAGTGGTTTCCCTTTCCAGACTGAGAGCTACTAGCATATCAAGAAGGAATGAGAAGCATATTAAGCCAAGGAATGAAAAGAGTGAATGTGTATCCTCCCCTGTATGGACCTGAAAGACATAGGCACAGATGTTTTGCCCTGGGTAAGCCCAGTGGTATATGATCCCCATCCGGGATCCTATAGCAGCCATTCACAGCCTTCTGTCTGGCCACCCCTCCATCTGGGATCTCCGATGCCTTTACTCTAGGGACTCCTATTCATCCTTCAATGCCCAGACCAAATATATCTTTTCTCTAATACTGTCTTGAGGCCCATGGCAGAACTCCATCTTACTAACCTGAGTAATAAGTGTTTGTCTCCTGGGAGATGCAGGACTTTTGTCAGGCTCACTTTTTTGTTATTGGCACAGGGTGTCCCATGTAGGTCACATAGGAAGGTCTCAGTAACTGCTCACTGAGATGGGTCTGATTCTTTGAACCCAAACCCTGTATTTCTGGAAACATTCCTTTGCTTTCAGAAATCAGGAAATGTCAGCATGACCAGGACCAAACCATCAGCTCTTTCCTGTGGAGACAAAGATAATGCAGCAAGCAAGCAGAAACCACCATTTCTGTCCCAGACACAAGGCATGGCAGTCCTCCCAGCTTCCTCCCTCTGACCTCACTGCTCAACACCTTCCAGGCGGTCTGACTTACTGCCCAACCTAACTCTGCCCTACCCTCCAAATGCCCTGCACCATCTTGCCCAGGATTGCCTGTTTGGCTTCCAGACCACTTCCTAAGGGCCCTGAACCTCCAGCTTGATACTGCCTCATGGGGCCCCACCCAGATAACCTGAGATGCTCAGGTTCCTGTGCTGGGAAACAAGTCTATGCCCAGAGTTCATATGAGTAAAAGAGGAAAAGAGGAACAGAGAGAACCCCAGGACTCAGGACATAATAGAGAGATGACAGTCGTGATCAGAGTCAGATCAAAGGAAAGCATTGAGAGGCAGGAGACCTTCAGGCTTATCAGAGCTGCTCCCTACCTCGTCTTCCCTTCCCTGGGGCTTCCATCTTGAGAGCTCTTCTTTCTTGAGTCTTCAGGAGAAGTTGAATCCTGATCATGTAAGGCAGGCATCTCATTTAGACTTCCAGCTAATTTAAATTGATAAGGAGGAGTAACAACTGAATATACAAATGACAAAAGAAAGAATAAAAATATTAATATGACCACAAGATATATGATCCCTCCACCAGGAATCACTTGTGGCACGTGCAGATGGAAAGTCACTGTGGTAGTTTTCTCCCTCTTCCACCAATCCAGCCTGCTCTGTGGTTATGAGCCAGTGGTCTTACAGACCCATTTAGGAGGAACAGGCCCACTGACCCTTTGTCCCAAGGCAGCGGGGCTCCCACCAAACAAGAGTGTTGCTCCACTCACTCCTCCGTGACTTACTGTTGCAAATCATTCTTGCCTTTCTTGTGACCAGAGCTGGCTGCCCCATCTCCTTCATTGTTGTCCACATGAAAACAGAGGCTTTCCTTGATCTTGGGCTATACAGCTTGACCCTTGAACAAGATGGGGATTAGGGGCATTGACCCCTGTGCAATGGGATATGTCTGTAATTTCTGACCCCCTCAAAATTTAGCTAAGGTTGACAGAAAGCCTTACCGATAATTTAACAGTTGGTTAGCACGTATTTTTTGTGTTATACCATATTAAATACTATATTCTTATAATCAAGGCAGATAGAGAAAAGAAAATGTTAGTAAGAAAATCATAAGGAACCAGGTGGTGGGTAATAGGGAGGGCACGTACTGCATGGAACACTGGGTGTGGTGCAAAAACAATGAACTCTGTTATGCTGAAAATAAACAAAGAAAAAAAAAAGAAAATCATAAGGAAGAGAAAATACGTTGACAGTACCATACTGCATTTCTGCAATTTTACACTTTTACTCAAATCATATTGGTGAGGTTGCCCATGTAGGCACTTACCAATCTAATGCATTAGAACCTTACTGTAATTGACCATTGTTAATGAGATCATTCCTTGCTAAGTGACACTGGGTTGACCTACTTTTTTTCTGTTAAAGTTGGGCCTGCAACAGGCACCTTCAACCTGGTTTCCATGTGCACCTATGTGAGTTATCTGGGTGTGGGGCCTGGAAGGAATACTGCTGGGACATGGGATAGCCCCTCCTTCAGCTTTATTAGGGATCACCATGCTAATGATTTCCATTATTATACAGATTAAACTGAAGACAGCTCAATGTGTCAACATTTTTGTTGAGGGTTTTGTGCTCTTTTTATGCTTATTTAAAAAATACTCTCCCATATTCTCCTATACTTTGAGCTGTGTTATTTCCTTTCCTTTTCTCCCTTATGTGTATGATGCAGCTGGAGTCTGAGTGTGTTAGGTGTGAGGTAGGGATCTAAGGTTTGACACCCACTCCTTCCCACCCCACCCCCCACCAGCCCTGGATGCACAGCTGGCTTTTCTAGCACTGTTTATGGAACAATTCATTTTTTACTCACAGAGTCTAATAGCCTGCCTGTCTTATGGCCATTTTCAAAAACACGTTGGTTGCTTTTGAGTCTCTTTTCTACTCTACTGATGGGTGAAGAAGATACAGGCCTAATATAAGAAAGTGATCATTTGATCTTGGCCAGAAAAGGAGTAAATGTCATAGGAAGCTCTTCCTGGATTAGCCATTATAATTTACACTGTTGTTAATATTCCCAGCACCCAACCCTACAAGCTCCACCCTGTTCCTTTAACATTTGGAAACACGAGATTTCTTCTTTTATCCTTTTCTGAACTTTTGTGGGTTTGTTCTTCAAAGAGTTTGTCCTCCTGGGAAGTTGGAATTATCTCTTGGATGCAGGCAAGCACGTTCCCAGAAGAGCAAGAGAAAAAACTGCGGGTGCAGACTCAGAATGTGGGTTGATTGCAAAGAAGCTGTATCATCACTGTATCCATTTAGAGAGGCTGAAGTTTTTTTTTTTTTTTTTAAGATTTTATTTATTCATTTGACAGACAGACATCACAAGTTGGCAGAGAGGCAGGCAGAGAGAGAGAGGAAAGCAGGCTTCCCGCTGAGCAGAGAGCCCGATGTGGGGCTCGATCCCAGGACCCTGAAATCATGACCCGAGCCTAAGACAGAGGCTTAACCTATTGAGCCACCCAGGTGCCCCCGAGGCTGAAGTTTTTAGATGATTTGTATGGTCAATATGTTGTATTTTATAGAAACCATGAAGGAGGCAAAGCAGAGCTGAGGAGGTCTTTGGAGTTAGACACATCTGAGTTTGGGTACCATTTTGTACCTCTTGCTGGTTTCAGCACTGGGACACAATATGCTATACATGAGCTTCTGTTTCCACAACCATGAAATTAGAATGTTCCGGTATCTTTTTCTTTTTTTAAAGATTTTATTTATCTATTTGATAGATGGAGATCACAAGTGTGCAGAGAGGCAGGCAGAGACAGAGAGAGAGGGGGAAGCAGTCTCCCCGCTGAGCAGAGATCCCAACGTGGGGCTCGATCCCAGGATCCTGGGATCATGCCCTGAGCTGAAGGCAGAGGCTTTAACCCACTGAGCCACCTAGGCGCCCCGAATGTTCTGGTATCTTACCCAAGGGGTTGTTATGAAGTGAATGAGACAATGTGCATGAGACAATGGCAAATGACCTGGCAGAACTAGATGCTCAACAAATTCTATTTGTGCTGTTTGATTCTTCTCCTTATTGGAAAAGTATCCCCCAGTAGCCAAGCTTGTTTTTAACCATCCTCATCACCAGCAGAAGATGACTGAGTTAAGGTGTGTACTACATATTCTGAGCTGTGGAACTGGGGAGCTTGTGGAGAAGGCAGCAAAGCAGAGGTTTCCTTGGCACTGTTACCATCTATCAGGTCCCCTGGGTTGGTGGGGCAGGATGTGGCACTATAGGGATCATAGCTTAAGAAAACTTATTCTAGGGATTCAAATAGGATGGTTTTCCTTTTGAGAAGTTCTGACAACTAAACTCACCCTCTTGAGCTTTGAATTCAAAGTATTGAGAAGCTTGGGTTCAAGTCCTTGTGTTCTGACCTTGCAGCTGGGAAACCCCTACCCCATACCTAGGCTTCCCAAGGCCCCTTCCCCTCTTCTATGACATGGTCTTTTGTGAATTTTACATGAAAGGCATGTGCAGTGATGATATGTGGCCTCTCACACATCAGTTAACTCCTGCCTCATAGAATACCCTGTTCTCTGCCTTGATGCTGAAGTCCAAGCACTGTGGGTTCTCCTTGTTCTCTACTGGGAGCAAGTTTTATTGTATTATAAAATAAGGCCTAAGCAACAGATGCAATCATTGGCTGAGGCCCTTGAAACCTTCCATCCCACTGCTCTGTTTTATTTTATGCTGCCTTTTGTCATGGGAGCCCTGTCTGCACAGCCTGTCAAGGTTGTCCTGCCTTAGACATTTTACTCACATTGTGCACAGTGTCCTCAATTCTTTTCATTTGACAGGTTTTGGGCAATGTTTACTTCTGCTTCTTTCAAAACCATCTCTTTAAACCTGGCCAATTTGACAAATGTGTCCTTTTTGCCTTCCTTAATGGCTATCCAGGCATAGACAACGACTGCTTTCTCCTTGAAATGGTTCCATTCAGAGTTCTTTTTGGGTATCCTGCAACAGTTTCCGTTGACTCGGCCAAATTTCCACTTCCTCAAATAGTGTTGTTTGGAGATTAACCACAAATGTCCAACATTGGCACTTATTTTGGAAACATAAAACAGTCAACTCGCTGCAAAGATAACACTCCTTTTGGGGGGAACAAAACACTAATTCAGTCCAGTTTCCACCTTTTTACTTTTCCAGACACATCAGCTGCTCTTGACTAAGTGAATGTCTTTCCTAAGCCTCATTGCAATCCATGTGAATTCAGGCTAAAGAATTAGGTTTGGGATATATATCTCCAATGTCCACACACAATGATTCAAGTTAAAGGAGAGCATATAGTAGTATTGAAATAGAAATATCAAATACTGGAGATGGGTTTGTGCCTGTGTGGATCAATTGCCACCTCTCATATCAGTGATCAGACAGATCTTGTCCAATGCTGACAAATGTCTACAGCCTAGACAAGTCATGAGAGAAGACACTAGAAGAACTGGAGCATAGCAGCCTGCTCTGGGGACCAGGACAGTAGCATGGAGCACATGAGACTGTTACTTTTCATCTTAATCTCATCTGTACTTCCTATTATGTGCAGATATTACTTTGAACAAAAATAAGATAATGGTTCTCAGCCTTTTTTTTTTTTTAATTCTCCTGACTGTAAAGGGAAACTGTCAGACTTAATAGAGTGTTGAAGTTTGGGGGCCAGGGTCAAGAGGGTGAGAGAGTATCTTAAGGGATGCTCTGACCTCCTTAGGGGTTCTCCCTTTTCTTTAGGGGGTGCTCTATCCTCCTTAGGGGGTGATCCATTCTCCTTAGCAGTACCCAGGTGAGCAGCCGGACAGGACAGGAAAGTTCTTGGAAATCATTGAATCATTCAGCCAGTAATTCATGGCACTTATCTTTAGATTTTCCAATGAAATGATCTAAAATAACAATGGGGAGTTCTTCATTCACAACCGCATGTTTCAAAAGCCTAAAGCCTGGGTCTGCACAGTCAGATTCTGAGGGTGTAGAGTCTGCCTTTAGGCTCCCAGTCTACACCCATCCCTGTACTCCTGTCTCTGTTTCTGGACATTCTTCTTCAGAGGTTGCATATTACCCTGTCTCATGAGATTGCAAGACTGTTTTGAAAAAATTGAATTCACAGCAACATTTACTCACTCTAGCACTAAAAAAACCCCAGCCAACTGAAAAAACAAAAGAACCTCAAGAAACCAATGAAATCCTTAGTGAAAGCTCAGAGCACTGATTTCAGCCCCAGCACAGGTATGCTCTGGGCACAGAATCTTGCCTGTTCTTCTCTGTCGTTAGATGGGTATTAAAACTGGAGATGTGACCAATTTCAAAGTCTACTTGGGTTTTGTGGGGGATTGTTAGGGACTATTTGGTCCAATCCTCCTTATGCCATAGGGAGACCACTGAGCTCCACCAGACCCTACAACTTCAAATTGTAACTTACTTTCAGAGTACTCTATTTTTCTTCAGCATTGCCAGCAATATGAAATCTGACTCCCCAACAGAAACACCTGGAGAGCTTAAAAATGTATATAGATTCTGAGGTCTTTTCTGATAGAGTCAGACCCTCTGGCAGTGGGATCTGGGGACCTGCATTTTTAACAAACCCTCCTGGTGATTCTGGTGTAGCAGCAAGGGCATCATCTATAGGCCAGCATTTGGAAAACACTGAGAAGAAAGTCTCATGGGTCCTTTGAGTTCTCCTATCTCACAATCTTTTGAATCAATGAATGCGTCCCTAACACGGGGCACCATGCCTGTAGGAGGAGCATCTGAAGGATCTTCAGGGTTGCCCACAGCGCACAGCATGTCACTTAATGCAACACACCCATCTATAAGGAATATTCTGCCCAGGCCATACATCTTGCAAGTTGCAAGGTTTGGAACCTGAAAGGAGCTCTTATGAGAAGAGCATCCATTGCTCCTGCACCTCACTGTGACTCCTTTGTGTCCCAGCCCAGCAAGTCCCTGCTAGAAGTGCACAGGACCTGTAGTAGAAGGTGAAAATCCTCCTCAGAAATTCACACTCCAGGGGTGCCTGAGTGGCTCAGTGGGTTAAAGCCTCTGACTTCGGCTCAGGTCATGATCTCAGGGTCCTGGGATAGAGCCCTGCATCAGGCTCTCTGTTCAGCAGGGAGCCTGCTTCCCCCTCTCTCTCTGCCTACCTTTCTGCCTATTTGTGATCTCTCTCTCTCAGTCAAATAAATAAATAAAATCTAAAAAGAAAAAGAAAAAGAAATCCACACTCTCCAAATCCTGCTCTGCCCACCCCAGTCTCAGTAATGTATAAGACCTTGTCCTTTGGGAAATTGTTTCTGGCATGAGGTGAGACTTCAGTGTCTGCAAGTATGAAGATGTTACTGTGTGAAAGAAACAATCTAGGGAAAAAATAAACTTGCCTCAATTTGGAGGGTTTTTCCACCTTTTTTTTATTGTGGTAAAATGTATATAACTTAAAGTTTACTAACTTAACCATTTTTTTAAAGATTTTATTTATTTATTTGACAGACAGAGATCACAGGTAGGCAGAGAGGCAGCCAGAGTGAGAGGAAGGGAAGCAGGCTCTCTGCTGAACAGAGAGCCCGACGCGGGGCTCGATCCCAGGACCCTGAGATCATGACCTGAGCCGAAGGCAAAGGCTTTAACCCACTGAGCCACCCAGGTGCCCCCTAACTTAACCATTTTTAAATGCATAGTTCAGTGCCATTAAGTACATTCCCATTGTTGTGAAAACATCACCATCATCATATTCAAGACCTATTCATCTTCGCTATCCATACACAGCTCCCTATTCTCCCCTCCCCCAGCCCTTGGCAACCACCACTCTGCTTTCTATCCCTATGAATTTGACTACTCCAGGCCCCTCATATGAGTGGAATCATAGAATATTTATCTTATTGTGATTTAGCATACTATCCTCAAGTTTCATCCCTGTAGCAGGTGTCAGGTTTCACTTCCTTTATAAGGCTGGAAATATTCTATTGTATGTACATACCACATTTTGTTTATCTATTCATCTGCCCACGGACCCTTGGGTTTCTTCCACCTTTTGGTTATTTTGAGTAATGTTGCTATGAACATGGGAGTACAAATATTTCTTTGAGTCTCTACTTCAAACTTTTGGGAGTATATACCCAGAAGTGGAATTGCTATATTATTTGGCGACTCTATTTTTAACTTATTGAGGAGCCACCACACACATCATACTGTTTTCTGTAGTGGCTATACCATTTTACACACCCACATCAGTGCACAAAATTTCCAATTTTTCCACATCTTCACTAGCACTGATTATTTTCCATTTTTTGCTGTTGCTTTGCAAATTTTTTATTAATACTCATCTTAATGGGTGTGAAATGGTAAGTCTTGTGGTTTTCATTTGCATTTCCTTAATGATTAGTGATGCTGATCATTTTTTAATGTGATTATTGACCATTTGCATATGTTTCCTTTTTTTAAAAAAATTCTGTTCTTAAAAAAAATCTGTTCTTGTTTTTATTTTAATTTTATTTTTTTCAATGTTCCAAGATTCATTGTTTATGCACCACACCCAGTGCTCCATGCAATATGTGCCCTCCTTAATATCCACCACCAGGATCACCCATCCCTTCACCCTCCTCCCTTCCAAAACTCTCAGCTTATTTTTCAGAGTCCACAGTCTCTCATGGTTTGTCTCCCCCTCCATTTTCCCCATATTGACTTTTCCTTTCTTTCTCCTGATATCTTCCATGTTATTCCCTATGCTCCACAAGTAAGTGAAACCATGTGATAATTGATTTTCTCTGCTTGACTTATTTCACTTAGCATGATCTCCTCCAGTCCCATCCCATGCTGATACAAAAGTTGGGTATCACATCAAAAAATGTGCAGAAGACATGCACAGACACTTCTCCAAAGAAGACATACAAATGATTAACAGACACATGAAAAAATGTTCCTGATCATTAACCATCAGAGAGATGCAACTCAAAACCACATTGAGATACCTCCTTACACCAGTTAGAATGGCCAAAATTAACAAGACAGTAAACAACATGTGTTGGAGAGGATGTGGAGAAAGGGGAAACCTCTTACACTGTTGGTGAGAATGCAAGTCGGTGCAGCCACTTTGGAGAACAGTGTGGAGATTCCTCAAGAAATTAAAAATAGAGCTTCCCCATGACTCTGCAATTGCACTATTGGGTATTTACCCCAAAGATGCAGATGAAGTGAAAAGAAGGGCAATTGCAATGATCGCAATTGCTAAACTGTGGAACGAACAAAAGTGCCCTTCAACAGAGGATTGAATAAAGAGGATATGGTTCATATATACAAGGGAATATCATGACTCCATCAGAAAAGATGAATACCCAACATTTGCATATTTTCCTTGAAGAAATGCCTATTAAACTCTTTGTCCATTTTTAAATAGAGTTTGTTTTTCGTTGAGTTATAAGAATTCTTTATACATTCTTGAAATTAATCCCTTTCAGGTTTATGATTTGAAAATATTTTCTCTTGTTCTATGGATTGCTTTTTCACTTTTTTGATAGTGTCCTTTGATGAACAAAAGTGTTTTCTGATTTTTTTAAATTTTGATTTGATTTTTTTCTTTGGTCCCCTGTTCTTTTGATGTCATATCCAAGAGATCATAGCTAAGCCAATTTCCTGAAGATTTTCTCCTGTATTTCCTTCTGAGAGTTGTATAGTTTTAGCTTTTACATTTAGGTCTTACAACCATTTTGAGTTATTTTTTGTGTATTGTGTTAAGTGAGGCCCAACCTCCTTCTTTTGCATGTGGATATCTAGTTTTCCCAACTCTTTGGGTATCCTTGTCTAGTTTTAGCTATTTGTTGAAAAGATTTTTTTCCAGTTGAGTGGCTGTTGGTACCTTGGTCAAAAATAATTTGACCATATATGGAAAAGTTTATTTTTAGGCTCTTCATTCAATCCCATTGATCTATATATCTTTCTTTATGTCACGACCACATTCTATGATTACTGCAAGTTTGTAGTCACTTTTAAAATTCTTTTTTGAATTTGTTTTGGTTATTTAGATTCCCTTAAAATTAAATGCTCTGTAAGATGGATTTTTCTATTTCTGCAAAATATCGTTGGAATTTTGCTAGGGATTGCTTTGAATGTTTAGACTGTTTGGTGCAGTAATGCCATCTTAATGATATTGTCATCATTTCCAGGGCACAAGATATCTTTCATTTATCATTTAATTATTAATATTATAAATAACATTATATATAATATAAATAATAAAATATAATATTAAATATTAATCATTTAATATTCATTTAATCTCTTTCATCAACACACTGTAGCTATCAGTATATGTCTTTGATCTCCTTAGTTAAGTTTATTTCAAAGTGTTTTATTATTTTTGATGCTTTTAAAAGTAAAATGGTTTTCTTTCTTTTTCAGATAATTTATTGTTAGTGTATAGAATACAAATGATTTTTTTTATGTTGACTTTGTATCCACAGCTGCTGAATTTATTAGTTCAAATATGTGTGTGATTAGGGTATTGTACATATAACATCATGTCATCTGCAAACAGAGATAACTGTGCTTCTTCCTTTCTAATATGAATGGTTTTTGTCTTTTTTTCTTGATTCATTGCTCTGGCTAGAACTTCTAGTACAATGTTGAATAGAAGTTGAAAAAGCGGACAGCCTTGTGCTGTTCTGATCTTAGAGGATAAGCTTTCATTTTTTCACCATAGAGAATAAGGTGAGCTATGGGCTTTTCATGTATGACCTTTAAGATGTTGAGGTAGTTTTCTTCTCTCTCTGTTTTGCATTTTTTATTATAAAAAGGGTACTGAATTTTTAAAAGAGATTTTGCTTTTTAAAGTAGCTTTAGGTTTACAGCAAAATTGAGCAGAAGTTTACAGAGATTTCCCATTTACCCTCTGCTCCCAAACATGTGCCTCCCACATTATCAACACCCTGCTAGAGTAGTTCTTTTTTTTTTTTTTAACAACTGATGAACCTACATGGACACATCATTATTCCACAAAGTCCACAGTTTCATTCTGTGAGTTTGGACAAATGCATGACATGTATCCACCATTATGGTATTACATGGAATAGTTTCACTGCCCTAAAAATCCTCTATGCTCTGCTTTTTTATTCCTGTTTCCTCCTTAATCCCTGGAAACACTGATCTTATTCCTGCCTTTATAGTTTTACTTTTTTCCAGAATGTCCTCTAACTGGAATTCCAGTGTGTGGCCCTTTCAGATGGTTTCCTTCACTTACTCATTTGCACTTAAGTTTTTCCTATGCCTTTTTATGGCTTGATAGCTCATGTCCTTTTAACAATATATAATATTCTGTTACGTGGATGTATACCCAGCATATTTATCTATTCACCTACTGAAAGGTGAATGTCATTTGTTCCTGGCATTTTCTTTGTTGGGAAGTTTTTATTTACTGGTTCAATCTTGGAAATTGTCTTAATATTGTTGGCAGGGGTGGGGGAGGGAAGAAAAGAAAGAGGAGTCAATGCAGTTTTCAGTTTGGGTAATAAAGAAAAGGATGGTTCCATTAATAGAGATGAGGAAATTAGGGAAAGAATGTGATTTCTGACAAAGAAAGGGAAGGAGAAAGAAGGTAAATTAAAAAGAGAGAGAGAGAGAGATAGGTTGAGAGGAGAGGAGGGAGAGAGGGGAGAAAATGTATGGCTGTAGCGCACATAGCATGCTATAAAACACTTGGTTGTCCTAACCTTGTTGCCTTCAGAGGAAATATACTGAAATAACGTAAGTAAATATGATCATTCAGTAAAAGTCAATTCTTTTGGTATATATATCATTAACCCTTCCCAATTAAAGCTAAGAGAAGGCTATACAATCTTCTCTTCCTCCCAAACTTGTCACCCAGTTATAGAAACAAGACTCTTCCGTTCACACATTATTAATGTGCAGGCACCAGACAGTCCTTTTGTCCCCCCTCTAGCTTACTCTCCATTCTCCAGCTGGTGTTTGCTTGAGAGGGTGACTCCAGGATGAAGACATTCTGTGGATCAGACTGGGCTTCTTTGGTCTTGGCTCAGCATGGGAACCACCAGGAAGTGGAGTGTCACACAGCCAGCACAGCCTTCCATTTTGAGCATTGCCCCAAGATGCTGGGGGTTCCTGCGCTTGCCTCGGTTATCCAAGGATGGTCAAGTCTGTGAAAATTTTCTTCTGCCAAATCTTATTATGATTTACACACACACAAAAGTAAATTCCATCAGCATTTTTGTTGATTAAACCTTCTGGTGTGGGTTTCAGTAATGGTGAATGTTAACTTGTCTGCCATTTTGCTAATTAGTGACTTCTGATTCCAGTGAATCACCCTGAGATGGAGATTTCTGATAGAGTGCTGAACACTCACAGCTGTTTTTAGATTGTGGAGAGTTTATCTCTGTGAATGCACACACTTCACACTGTTCAAGCTGAAGTATTTTGAAATGCATTACCATAGTGACCAGCACTGTCTAATAGAAATATGTGAGTCATGTGTGTAATTTCAAATTATTTTGGAACTGCATTTTCAAACGTAAAAAGAATCAGATGAAGTTAATTTTAATAATATATTGTATTTAATCAAATGTATCCAAAATATTATTGTTTCAAATGTAACCAATATAAAATTATTAGTATTATGTTCCGTAATACGAAATTTTTCTTGATTCAGACACTAAATTTCCAGGGTTCAATTTGAATACAGTCTTTCCAAAACAACAAAGTTGTGTTTAATGAAAAAGTTTTACACTCTTCAACTTTAAAATTTAAAACAAAATTAAACAAATTAAAGATTCAGCTACTCAGTCACACATGCTACAGTTGAAGGGCTCAGTTGCCACAAGTGGAGAGAAAACTTGTCTTTCATCACAACGAACTGTTAGACGGCCCCAGGACAGACAGGTTGATGGGAAGACAATATAATCTTGGTTTCTCAGTGTGAACCTCAGACTTAGGATATTTTCATTACCTCCTGGGGTTGCCCAGTTTTCCATGTGGAGTTGGATGACTTTCTTTTCTCTACATCCAAATGAAATTCTCCAAGAAGAGGTTGGGAATGGTATTTGAACTAGAGATATGGAAATAGCATTCATCTGAAAGGACATGCTTATTGCATTTTTAAAACCAAATAGGAGCTCTGCGAGAGAAGGGAAAAAGAAAAGCAGAACTTCAAGGGCATTTGAAACAGGACACAGGGAAGAAAAAAGAATTGCCAAAGGGGAAAAAAATATCAGAGGGAAGGAAAAAGGGCTCCAATTAGGGAAGGGGGTTAATTTACAGGCAGAGGAATGTCCTGCCTGCATATTTTTCAAACACGGGTAAGAATGCTAAGGAAAAAGATAAGGAAGAAGAACCTTAGGGAATTAGGGGGGAATCTGGTTATTCCTATGGCAATAGAATGTGCTTGTCTTTGTTAAATTTTTCTGTCCTCGTTGGAGTGAACAGTGGATTAAATAACAGATATGATCACTTTGAGTTTTAGTTAATCTGTGGCCCACAAGGGAATTCCTTATGTGAAAATGTAGAGTCAAAGGGCAGATAGATGTATCTGGAATGATAGGACTGTTGCTCCACACCTGGTCAGTCCTGCCAGTGATTTTTCACTTGTCTGACTCCCACTCACTCTCCCTTGAGGTGCTGACTCACACATCATAAAACCCTGAAACGATTAACCCTTATTTCTTTGAGGTATAATGTCTTCTGCCTTCCCAAGCCAATGAAGGTTCTAACCCATCAGAGAGCCAATTCCCTTCTCTCCCTCTCCTTTACTCATACACACATATTTAAAGAAGGAACAAAACTATCGAACTATCAAATGGTGGAAAATATTTTGCACACATGCAGACTGAGTTTAAATCATTTATATAGTTATTTTTTTAATTTAAATTCTAATTAGTTAACATATAGTGCCATATTGGTCTCAGAAGCAGAATTCAGTGATTCATCACTTACACACAACACCCAGAGCTCATCATAACAATCGGCTTCCTTAATACCCATCACCCATCTAGCCCATTCCCCACCCACATTCCTCAATCAACCCTCTGTTTGATCTCTATCATTACAAGTCTCTTATGCTTTTTCCCTTCCTCCCTCTCTCCTTTCTGCATAGTGAAGGAAACAGTCAACAAAACTAAAAGGCAACTTATGGAAGGGGAGGAGATATTTGCAAAAGAACTTATTAAGCCCAACACTCAAAAAACAAATAATCCAGTTAAGAAATGGGCAGAAGACTTGAATAAACATTTTTCCAAAGAAGACATCCAGATGGCTAACAGACATGAGAAGATGCTTTTGATGTTCGACGAATGGAACAATGGCCCAGGTGAGTGTTCATACAACATCACTCATCATAATTGAAATATAAATCAAATCAAATATAAATATAAACCAAAACCATGATGAGATATCACCTCATACCTGTTAGAATGGCTAAAATTAACAACACAAGAAATAACAGATGTTGGTGAGGATGAGGAGAAACGAGAACCCTCTTGCATTGTTGGTGGGAAGCCAAACTGGTGTAGCCACTCTGGAAAAACAGTATGGAGTTCCTCAAAAAGTTAAAAGTAGAGCCATCCTACAACCCAGCAATTTGCACTAGTAGGTGTTTAGCCAAAGGATACAAAGATACAGATTCAAAGGAGTACATGCACCCTGATATTTATAACAGCATTATTAGCAATAGTCAAACTATGGGAAGAACCTGAATGTCCATTGACTAATCAATGGATAAAGAAGAGGTGGTATGTGTATATACAATGGAATATTATTCAGCCATCAGAAAAATGAAATCTTGCCATTTGCAGTGACATGCATGGAGCTGGAGTGTATTATGCTAAGTGGAATCAGTCAGTCAGAGAAAAAAAATACCATATGACTTCACTCATATGTGGAATTTAAGAAACAAGACAGATGAACATATGGAAAGGGGAAAAATACAATTTTTGAACATATCTTGAACAAGGGGCTGTGACTGCATTCTCCAATTGTCAGTGACTTCTACCTCTTGGCCACAAAGGTCCCCTTCCAATGTGCTGTGATGCTGGCACTGAGCTTCTGCAGCACTTCTCTGCCAGCTCCTCCCTGTTGGGCTCTGCTGAGTTGGGGTGGGGGCAGGGCGGCACCAGCAGGAGACTGCCAGCGGGGAGGAGGCAGGAGGAAAGACATCTGAAAAGATATTGTTCTGAGAAGGCTGTGCTTATTCCAAGGAAGTAGATCTAAGACAAGAGCGGGAAGATATTTCACTCTGTTGATGATTTGTTGTGCAGAAGCTTTTCAGTTTGATATTGTCTCACTTATTTCTTTTTGGTTTTGTTTACTGTGCTTTTGGTGTCACATTCAAAATACTATTGCCAAAGACCAGTGTCAAGTAACTTCCTTTAATGTCTTCTTCTAGGAGTTTAGGGTTGCAAATCTATGTTCAGACCTTTAATCCATTTTTAGTTAATTTTTGTTATGGTGAAAGATAAGGGTCTGATTTCATTCTTTTGGATGTGGACATCTGGTTTTCTCAGTACCATCTAAAAGGAAAGAGATTTTCTTTTCTGGTTGCTTATTCTTAGCATCCTTGTTAAAAACTGGTAACAAGTATACATGTGGGTTTATTTGTGAGCTTTTTATTGTTCCATTGGTTGATATATTTATTTTATACCAATACCATTCTGTTTAATTATTATAGCTTTGTAATGAGTTTTGAAGCCAGAAAATGTGATGTCTTCAGCTTTGTTCTTCTTATTCAAAATTACTTTGTCAGGGCACCTGGGTGGCTCAGTGGGTTAAGCCTCTGCCTTCAGCTCAGGTCATGATCTCAGGGTCCTGGGATCGAGCCCCACATTGGACTCTCTGCTCAGCAGGGAGCCTGCTTCCCTCTCTCTCTCTCTGCCTGACTCTCTGCCTACTTGTGATCTCTCTCTCTGTCATATAAAAACAAAAAACAAACAAAAAATTCCCCCAAAAAACAAAAAAACAAAATTACTTTGTTAGGGATCTTTTGTGGTTCCTTAGGAACTTTAGGATGATTTTTTCTATTTCTGTAAAAATGTATTTGGGATTTTGATAGGAATTACATTGGGTAATATGGACATTTGAACAACACTAATTCTTCCAATCCATGAACATGGAGGGCTTTCCATTTATTTGTTTCTGCGTTCACTTCTTTCATTAGTATTTTTTAAATTATTATTATGGGGGTGCAAAAACAATGAATACTGTTACACTGAAAATAAATTAAAAAAATGAAAAAAAATTATTATACTGTTAGTCACCATACAGTATGTCATTAGTTTTTTATATTCATTGTTCAAGATTCATTGTTTACATATAACACCCAGTGCTCCATGCAATATGTGCCCTCCTTAATACAAATCACTGGGCCAGCCCATCTCCCCACTAAACACTTAGTTTGTTTCTCGGAGTCCATAGTCTCTCATGGTTTGTCTCCCCCTGCAATCTCCCCTGTTTCATTTTCCCCTTCTTTCTCATAATCTCCTCCATGCTATTCCTTTCATTAGTATTTTATAGTTTTCAGTGTATATGTCTTTCACCTCTTTGGTTAGGTTTATTTCTTTATTCTTTTTGGTATTATGGTCCACGGGATTTTTAAAATTTCGTTTTTGGATTGTTCTGTATTGGTATATAGAAATACAACAGATTTTTCTCTGTTGGTTTTGTATTTTGTGACTTTGCTGAGTTTATTTATTTGTTCTAATAGTTGTTGCTGAGTCTATATGGGTTTCTACATATTTATGATATTTACTACTGAGGGGATCTTACCATCATTATAAAAACCATGAGGACCTGTACAATGATAACATTGGTTCTGAAAGGCAAACTTGGGCCCAGGTGAGTGTCTTCACATAATTTTTAGTCCATATTATTGCACAAAACAGCCCTCTTGCAGATGTCACTGTACTTCTTGTTTTAATTATAAAAAATCTATTTTTTTTAATCTTCTCAGTAATATCATTGTAAAACTAAAGGCCAGGAATGCCACTGGAAAGCCAGTGTGTGGAACATTCTGTTCCTGGAATGAGATTTCTTTAGAAGCATAAGCAAGAACAGAAGTATTTTGTAAAACATTCTTCAGATTAATTTTCAAACCAAGAACAGAGGAAGAATGAGAACAAAAAGGAAGAAAATCAACAGTAATGTTAAATTTTATGGATCTACTTGACTAAGGTTATGGTGCCCAGTTGTTTAGTCTGAATGTTGTTGTAAAGGTGTTTTTATATGTATGATTAACATCTGCAGTTAGCTGACTTTAAGTAAAGGAGATCACCTTTGGCAATGTCAGATGAGCCTCTTCCAACCCATTTAGTGCCTTAAGAGCAAAATTTGAAGTTTCCAGGAAAAGAAAGAATTCTGCCTTAAGATAATAATGTAAGTTCTTCCTGAGTTTCCAGTTAAGAATTTACAGACTTACTAGCCCCTATAATCACATGAGCCAATTACTTAAAATAAATCTCTTAATATATATACATAGATCTTCTTGACTCTTTCTCTGGAGAACAGTAACTGATATATCCACCAATTTAGCTAAAGGAAGAGTCTTTCCTAGGAATTTAAGTACCTGGACCAATGAGACTGACATGAAGCACAAGGTGGGTTTGAATGCCAGGAAAATGAGATGGGGACTAATGTGGTTCCAATGGCTCTTGAAGGGGGCACTAAAAAGATAAGGAAAGCATCAGCTATTATTGAATTAGAAACAGTGGCTGGAGCCAAAGGCATCCTACAGATGAAGAGAAAAGAGGTCTCAGGACAAACTGGAATGGCACGTTTAGAGGATGGTGAAGATTAAAATCTACTGGGGGAGGGGGGAGGTGTTGGTACACAAAGAATACCCACAGCAAGAACAGTTAAGAGACTGCCCCATAAAACTGAGAGTCACCTGAGGACTGTGACTTTAGCAGTCCGGGTAGGGTCTGGGGATCAGCATGTGTCCAAAGTTCTTGGGGGATTCTATGTATAGCCCGGGGTAAGGACCACAGCTAGGTCAGATTTGCTGATCAATTTCACCAGCCTAAACTCATCAGAGCTCTCTTGCTGGATTTCCAGGTGATGAGGACACAATACATGGAAATACAGGTCTGCTTCAGCTACAGGGGAGTGTGTTTGATGAACTGCAGGAAGCTAAGGGAGGGTGTGGCAGAGACAGGACACACTCACCACAGGCAGCTGGGATTAGTGGACATGGAGATGGGAAATATCTCCTTAGACAAAGTTATCCATCTCAGGAAGGGAGAATGTACAAGACTTGTTTCAATAGCAGAGAACTTTAACAAACTAGCAGTTACAGATTTATATCTTTCCATAAGATACCCCTCAGGCAAAATGTAGTATAAGAACAGGAACTGAGTGGGGTTCGAAAGTAAGGAGAAAGTAAAGGCAAGAAAGGGCGGCACTCAGTCTGGCAAATAACAAGCCCCACCAGATTTAGGAAAGTTTAGTTACCAACCTGAGAAGCAGGTGAAGCCGTCAAAAAATTACCCGATCCTTACAAGACAAGGGCAAGACTGAGAAATTCTGCCCATTCTCCAGGAATGGTGACTGACCATTTCTGAAGTGAAAGCAGTGGTTCTCAAACTTTAGCCTGTGTCAGAATCACCTAATAACATAATAATATATAAATTGGTGACATATTTCTGTGTAACAAATTTCTGCAAAACTTCTAACCTTAAGACAATAAGCATTTATTATCTAAGTTTCTATTGGTCAGGATGCAACTTCTTTGGGTGCCTCTAGCTCAGGGTCTCTATGAAGTTACAGCCAAGCTGCAGACTCTGATGGAGGTCTCCCTGGTGGTGGTGGGGGGGGGGGGGCTGTAGCCAAGCCCCTTCACATGGCTGCCCAAGTGTCCTTACCTCACAGCAGCTAGTGATCTGAAAGAGAGAGCCGGGGAGTGCCCAAGATGGAAGCCATAGTCTTTCTAGACTGTACAGACCATGTTTGCCAGTGACATCTCTTCACTTCTGCTAAAGACTTTTCATTACAAACTAGTCACTAAGACCAGCCATGCTCAGGGGAAGGGGACTCAGTACACAAGGGCCTGAAGATTAGGAAAAGGAGATCACAGGGGCCATCTAGGAGGCTGCCTAATACAGTTTATTAACACATAGATTATTGGACCCCAGAGTTTCTGATTCAGCAGGGCTGAATTGCTAATAAATTCCTGGCTGCAGTTACTGGGGCTGCTGCTGATCCAAGAACCACACTTTGGGAATTGCTGTTTTGAAAGTCCTACACCCAATCATACTGAGAATCAGGCTCCAGCTTCTGCAGGAAGTTGGACTTCACCCAGACATTGAGACTGGGAGTCTCAATGGCTCAGATTCTGGCTGAGTCTGAGCTGAATAAGAATTTGGAGAGGACAGTTTATAAACCTTAACTTAAAATTTTGAACTTTTTAACTCATACAAAAACAAGAGAATTCTATGAGGGGCCTTAATTCCTTTGGATTTTAACAGCTTATGAATTCAACTTGCAAGGGGAATTAGTCTAGAACTTTAATTTTTCCTGGGAATGAGATAATGAGGGTGGGGAATGTGGTGGGAAATTTCTATTTTGGCTTATAATTAGAGTACAATTGTTTAATTGTACTTGTTTAATTTTGTTGAAGTTTGATTGGACAATGTGGCCGGAAATTATTTGAAATGGGAAAGAGAACACAGAGTAAACTTTTGGCTTGAATAAATGGAGCTTTGGGATGGAATTTGTTAAATAGCTTTATTCAGATATAATTCACATGCCACAGCATTCAGCCAGTTAATGTGTATAATTCAGTAGTTTCTAGTAGAGTCCAAGAATTGTGCAAATTATCCCCACAGTCTAACTTTAGAACATTTTCATTACCCCTTTCCAACTTTCTGCTGTCCACCCCACCACCACCACCACCACTGCCCCCAGCCCTAGGCAACCACTTGCCTATATTTTGTCTTTATACAAAGATTAAAGATTCAGGTACTCAGTCACACATGCTACAGTTGAAGTGCTCAACTTCAACTGCAGCCATTTAAAATGAATGAAATCATACAATATGTGCTCTTTTTGTTGCTGACTTTATTGAATATCGTAATGTTTTCAAGATTCTTCCATGTGGTAGCACATATCAGCACTTCAGTTTTTGTATTCCCAAACCATTATCTATATATAAATCATATATATTTGATTTATACATATAAGTCTCTCTCTATATATTTATCTGCATGTTTCTATTTTATATATATATTTTTTTCTTTACTCATTCATCAATTGACAGACATATGTGTTTTTTTCTTTCTTTTTTTTGAGATTATGAAATTACAAATATTAATATGTGTTTTTGTATGGCCATGTTTTCATTTTTATTGGGTATCTATATCAGAGCAGAATTGTTGTGTGATATGGTAACCTGGTTACCATATTCCCAAGAACTGCCAAAGTATTTACCAAAGGAACTCCACAATTTTACGTCTCTACCAGCAATACCAGGTTCTAATTTGTTATTATCTGTTTTCATTTTTGTCTTTTTTTTTTTTTTACTATAGCCATAAAATGGGTGTGAAGTGGTATCTCATTTTGACTTAAATTTCCCTAATGGCTAATGATGAGCATTTTTTCCACGTACTTCTTTGTCATTTGTCATTTTGGAGAAATTTCCATTCAAATCCTTTGGAATTTTTTAAATTGGGTTTTTTTTTTAATGTAATTGGGTTACTTTTTAATGTTTTAAAACTGAGGTTTATTTATTTAAAAATGGGTTAGTTGTCTTCTTATTGAGTTGTAGTAGTTCTTGATATATTGTGGATATAAATTCCACATTAACTATATGATTTGCAAATATTCTCTCCCATTCTGCAGTTGTCTTTTCTCTTTATGCATGGAATTGTGAAATGACAAAACTAAAATGATTTAGTAATAAGTGTGATGACCTTTTTATAAGGAAAAACAATCCATGGGTTGTGAAAATACAGTATAACCCAACTGATAGCATACTCTTCCTGACAAATTTGGTTAAGAGAAAGTTTTATATAGCATTAGAAGCAGCAACATGGAGATAGGGCATGATTGGCTACCAATGCATATCTGACCTTATTTGGAAAGATCAAGGGACAAAGGGTTTGGCTGACTGGATACTTTGTGTTTTTTGTCAAGTGGAGACTTTACAAGAACATGAAAGTTAAACTTGTTGGTGTGGCATCCTGAGCAGGAGTGGCTCCATCTTGAACCTAATAATTTATTTCAGTAGCCCCCCTCCACTTTTGATCATCCTCTTGACCATTCAAGAGTTTTGATTAAAAACATTGGCCTTAGGAGTATCTGGGTAACTCAGCTGGTGAACTGTCCAGCTCTTCATTTTGGCTCAGGTCGTGATCTCAGGGTTGTATGTCAGGATCTGTGCTCTGCAGGTAGTCTGCTTAGTCTGCTTGAGATTCTCTCTCTCCCTCTGCCCTCCCCCCACTGGAGAGCTCTCTTTTAAATAAATAAATAAACAAATCTTTAAAAAAAATATTGGCATTATTGTGACTTTCTGCGATCGTTGCCTCTGGGGTCTTGGTGTAATATTCACAAGAGATGATATCAAGCAGTATTATTGGAGCTGGTTACATTCTTCTGTTTTCTTTTGTTGTTTCAGTTGGTCAGAGACCATCTATCACCCAGTCAATGGCTGCCTACATACATTTAAGACTCTTGAGGGAATGCAGTGTATTAGGGAGAAAATAGTAGTCACTACCAATAAAATGATACCCTGGGTTTGGAGATGATTCCTGAACCAGGGTCTCCATGAACCAAATCACCCAGAATTAAGTAAGGCAAGAAATGATCCCAAAGAAGGGGATATTCTTTAAGTTAGTTGTCCTCTTTATGTATTTCATGTAAATTTGTCTCTACTTTCTCAGAAGTGTTTATCCAGATAACAGCAGGTATTTTTGATTATTGCATAAAATCCTTCTTGTTCTGCAATTAGGTATTTCAGAGCCAGGCAGCTATAGCTTTGGTCATGGCCCCTGATCTTTCTCTTAGGGTAAGAAATGGCCCTCTAGGGTTAAGAAAGTTAATATGATAGAGAGGGAGCTGAGTGCCCCAGTGAAGCTGAGGCATTGGGAATCAGAAGTGTATGACAGGCAGAACTAGCAGAACTACAGAACCACCACCATCATAGCATTTCCAACAAGCATTTGGAAGTTGAATTACCCCTCCTGCCAACCTTTGCAATAGCCTGAAATATTTAAATAATGACATTAGCTTTCCAGGCCAGAGCAAGAAGAAAAGGTGGAAAAATATCTTCATGCTATATGAATTAGGAAAAAGATGATTAAAGAAGGAAAAAGAAAGGAAAACAAATGTTCTTGATCCAACATCTTGGGTAGATGCAGCCTTCCTCAACACTGGCTACTTCTCTTCCTCATCAATTTGATTTTTGAGCTTTCCAGCAGCTGTGCAGGACTAGATGTCAGCTGTATCCTTCAGTTTTGAAATATGGACTGGAGGTTTGACACCTTGTAATTTGACAGCAGTGTTAGCAGTCAAGAGTACTCGGTAGGACCGTTTCAACGAGTCTCATTTTTGCAAACCTATCAAAGTAAAACAATAATTGTCATAAATTGTAAAAGATTTAAAAATGGCCATAGTTAAGGATCTCATGAGAGTTTATTATAATGCAATTGACACAGAAATTTTATTTAACATTTTAAGATGATAACTGGAATTATGACTGATAGCATTATACCATGACAGATTTTGAGGAATTCTTTACACTTTCTGGAATATTTGTATTAAAACATATACAAATATAACCTAAGAAAGCTAAACATCACTTCTCATTTGACAATACTTTTAATATAATTTAACCTATGAAATAAGTATAATTAATTTAATCTCTTTTTATAAGGAGAGAGAACAAATCTTTTGAGATGTTCCAAGGCAGCCTCTAGAAAATCCCATAGTTAGTTTGAGGTCAAAAAGTCTTCATTTAGAATTTATTTTTTGAGAGGCTGCTGAGAAGATGGCAGAGTAGGAGGACCCTGGACTCACCTCTTGCCACATGACCACCTAGAGAACACTCACATTGACATATATAACCCCAGAAAATGACTGGAAGAGTGGCAGAACAGACTCTCCATAGCCCAAAGTAGACAAGAGGCCACAGGAAAGTGGATCCACCCCCTCTGATACATTCTTGGCAAGAGCCCATGAAAGGAGTGCCACAAGCCTGGCAGTGGGCAAGCAGCCCAGACAAGGGTCAGCATCACTCTAAAATGAGTCTTGCTCCAGGGAGAGGGAAATATAACCACACAAACCAGTCTGACTATGACTCCAGCAGTGGGCTGGGGGCAAGGGGCTGATCTGACTGCCCGCCCCACCCAGCAGTAAAAGCTTCTCAGGGGACCACACAGAGAAAGTACCCTGTAGTTTGGTGTTGTTTCATCTTTTTCAACACCTGGTCTTACTCAACTCAAGCCCTAGGCAGCCCTGGACTGACCCACTAACACCACAGGCACCAGACTCTGGCCGCAATAGGCAGAGAGAGATTGTAGGCAGGCCTGAAGGCAAACACAGCTCCACCACAATGGCAGGGCACTCCTGTAGCAATACACATAGAAGTCACCCCCGAAGCACCATTTTCTGGTGGAAAAGAGACATTGAACTGTGGGGTACTGCAGACCTCTTTCGTAAAGCCAACACTTACTTACTTACTTTTTTTTTTGAACATTTTATTTATTTATTTGACAGAGAGAGACAGTTAGAGAGGGAACACTAGCAGGGAGAGTGGGAGAGGGAGAAGCAGGCTTCCCGCTGAGCAAAGAGACAGTCATGAGGCTCAATCTCAGGACCCCGGGATCATGACCTGAGCTGAAGGCAGACACTTAATGACTGAGCTACCCAGGCAACCCAAAGCCACCACTTTCAAGTGTGAGAGAAACAGCTGACTTTCTAACATATAGAAACAGGCACAGCAATAGACAAAGTGTGGAGACAGGAATATGTCCCAAATGAAGGAGTGGAACAAATTCATAGCAAGAGATCTAAACAAAATGAAGATAAAAATATGTCTGATAACAAATTTAAAGTAATGCTTATAGAGGTACTCTCTAGAATTGAGAAAGGAAGGCAGGACCTCCATGGGACTCTCCACAAATATAGAAGACCTAAAAAGAACCAATTAGAGATAATGAACTCACTAAATGAAAATAAAAATAGACCACCTGGAATAAAGAGCAAACAGAAAAAATAAATAGAAGAAAGGATCAGTAACCTGATCAGGAAAGAGTAATGGACACTCATCAAGCTGAGCAAATGAGAGGGGGGAAAAATATGCAAAATGAGAATAGACCCAGGGAACTCAGCTACACTGTCAAGCATGAGAGTCACATGATAGGGATCCCAGGAGAAGAGCAAGAAAAAGGGATAGAAGATTTATTTAAAGAAATAATAGCTAAAAACTTCCTGAATCTGGGGAAGGAAAGAGAAATCCAGATCCAGGAGGCAAAGAAAACCCTCAACAAAAGCAACCCAGAGAGGTCTGCATGAAGATACAAAGTATATAAGATGGCTAAAAGTAGTGATAAAGAGAGAATTTTAGAAGCAGCAAGATAAAGGAAAGCAGTTACACATATGGGAAATTCCATAAGGCTATCAGTGGATTTTTAAGCAGAAACTTTGCAGGCCAGAAGAGAGTGGCATGATCTATTCAAACTGCTAAAAGGAAAAAAAAAAAAAAATCTGCCACCAAGAATACTCTACCCAGCAAGGCTTTCATTCAAAATAGAAGGAGGGATAGAGTTTCCCAGAAAAAAACAGAAGTTTTTGTTTTGGGTCCCAAATCCACATCCCAGCCACCCCCCTGCCTGAGTCAGCATGCACTGCCTGCCGCCTGCTCAATACCTACTCAACATGCCTTCACCTCAGATCGACATGGACTCAAACTGAAACTCTTCCCCTTAAATTCCAGCCCCTGTGCTCAAGTTTGTGCCTGATAGCAGAATGAAGCAACCCAAATAGTGACACTAATTCTGTGGAGTATATAATGGATTAAAGAAGTGTGCTAGGCTGAGAACATCTTCAACAAGCACACAAAGAAAAATACATGCAGCATGATTCTAGTTACTAAAAGAAACAAACCTGGGAAAAATGGAACTAGACAAAAATCAGAGAGGGAGAAAAACCATAAGAGACTCTTAAGCACAGGAAACAAACTGAGGGTTGCTGGTGTGTAGGGGGAGGTGGATGGGGTATGGGATAATCGGGAGATGGGCATTACAGAGGGCATGAGATGTGATGAGCACCCGGTATTAAATGCAACTGATGAATTGTTGAATATATGAGACTCTCAATCATAGAAACAAACAGAGGGTTGTTGGGGGTGGGGTGGGGGATAGGATAACTGGGTGATGGGCATTAAGGAGAGCACATATTGTAATCAATCATGAATCACTGAACTCTATCTCTGAAACTAAGAATACACTATGTTAATTAATTGAATTTAAATTAAAAAAAGAACCCCCCCGAAAGAGTTTATCTCTGAGAAGTTTGTCAAAAATATCCAAAGGTTTTAAAATACTTGATCAGATCAGATCATAGGTCACCATGAAATAATACTTAGTTATCCATTAAATCAAAATGACATTGAAGACTTTGAAGGCAAGTACAGCAACTTACATAGTTATAAAAACAACAACAACAACAACAACAACAAAAGCTTAGCTCTTTTAATACTGAGAAGAGTAGATTTTCTTAAGTAATCAAAGACCTAATAAAGACATGAAGCACAGTACATTATTTTGGTAAGGTACAAGTTTTTGTTGTTGTTCTTGTTGCTGTTGTTTTTCTTCTAGCAGTTTACTTAAAGGATAAAGAAAAAATTACAATTTATTTTTAGAATGGACTGATAATGTTAAAAAAAAAAAAACAAAAAACCCCCTGCCTTATTAACAGAGAGATAATCAAATTTCAATTATGCTTCAGTGTACTTATGATACATTCCTTAAAAAATAAATCCATTCCAATCTTAGGCAGCTTGCCCTCACATAAATTTCTTTTTACCAGGATTTTTTTCCCCACAAACCTTCTACTACATCTTTTATATCCATTTATGTTCTTCCCCCTTTTTCTTATTCTAGAAAACACAGTCATACTTATTTACTTTTCACACACAGTTGTTACAGGGTGTCCAGAGTGGGTGGGGGCTGGCAGTGTGAGCAGTGAAAAAATTCGCTCAATGCAGAACAAAAGAGGTGAAAATTTATTGAATACACTGCCCAGCAGCCAGGGAGCAGTGGGCATGGCAACAAAAGAGACCATCTGCCATGACGTGGTGGTGAGGGACTATAGTTATAGGGCAGTTTGAGGGGTATGGGGATATATGAAATATTCTTTTTGGTAATCTTAGGAACTGTGCCTGGTTGTAAGTAGATCATTGGTTGGTTGGGGCCAATGGCTTACTGAGCCTGTTGGCATCAGCCCAGAGGAGCTGGGGCCCCTTCTGTCTTGCTCAAGCCTGTTGCTTAAAAGCAGCCTCTACAGTTGCTTCCCTTCACTCTTATTTCTAGAAGATTTTAATTGTTTAGAATTCTTAATCCTTATAGTTCTTAATTCCTAATGAAATCAATGGACAGAAATCAGTTGCTTTCTTATAAACTAACAATGAAAATACAGAAAGGGAAATTAGAGAATCAATTCCATTTACTATAGCACCAAGAACCATAAGATACCTGGGAATAAACCTAACCAAAGAGGTAAAGGATCTGTACCCGAGGAACTACAGAACACTCATGAAAGAAATTGAAGAAGACACAAAAAGATGGAAGACCATTCCATGCTCATGGATCAGAAGAATAAACATTGTTAAAGTGTCTATACTACCTAGAGCAATCTATACTTTCAATGCCACTCCGATCAAAATTCCACTGGCAGTTTGCAAAGAGCTGGAACAAACAATCCTAAAATTTGTATGGAATCAGAAGAGACCAAAACTGCTAAGGAAATGTTGAAAAAGAAAGACAAAACTGGGGGCATCACATTGTCCAATTTCAAGCTTTACTACAAAGCTGTGATCACCAAGACAGCATGGTACTAGGACAAAAACAGACACATAGACCAGTGGAACAGAATAGAGAGCCCAGATATGGACCCTCAACTCTATGGTCAAATAATCTTCGACAAAGCAGGAAAAAATATACAGTGGAAAAAAGTCTCTTCAATACATGGTTCTGGGAAAATTGGACAGGTATGTGTAGAAGAATGAAACTCGACCATTCTCTTACACCATACACAAAGATAAACTTGAAATGGATAAAATACCTCAACGTGAGGCAGAAATCCATCAGAACCTAGAGGAGAACATAGGAAGTAACCTTTTCAACATCGGCCACAGCAACTTCTTTCAAAATATGTCTCCAAAGGCTAAGGAAACAAAGGTGAAAATGAACTTGTGGGACTTCATCAAGATCAAAAGCTTCTGCACAGCAAAGGAAACAGTCAACAAAACAAAAAGGCAACACATGGAATGCGAGAAGATATTCACAAGTGACAATACAGATAAAGGGCTGATATCCAGGATCTATAAAGAACTCCTCAAACTCAACATACACAAAACAGATAATCATGTCAAAAAATGGGCAGAAGACATGAACAGACACTTCTCCAATGAAGACATACAAATGGCTATCAGACATATGAAAAAATGTTCAGCATCACTAGCCATTAGGGAGATTCAAATCAAAACTACATTGAGATACCACCTTACACCAGTTAGCATGGCCAAAATTAGCAAGAGAGGAAACAACGTGTGTTGGAGAGGATGTGGAGAAAGGGGAACCCTCTTACACTGTTGGTGGGCATGCAAGTTGGTGCAGCCACTTTGGAAAATGGTGTGGAGATTCCTTTAGAAATTAAAAATAGAGCTTCCCGATGACTCTGCAATTGCACTACTGGGTATTTACCCCAAAGATACAGATGTAGTGAAAAGAAGGGCCACCTGTACCCCAATGTCCATAGCAGCATTGGCCACAGTTGCCAAACTGTGGAAAGAACCAAGATGCCCTTCAATGGACGAATGGATAAGGAAGATGTGGTCCATATATACTATGGAGTATTATGCCTCCATCAGAAAGGATGAATACTCAACATTTATATCAACATGGATGGGACTAGAAGAGATTATGCTGAGTGAAATAAGTCAAGCAGAGAGAGTCAATTATCATATGGTTTCACTTATTTGTGGAACATAAGAAATAACATGGAGGGCATGGGGAGATGGAGAGGAGAAGGGAGTTGGGGGAAATTGGAGGGGAAGGTGAACCATGAGAGACTGTGGACTCTGAAAAACAATCTGAGGATTTTGGAGTGGCAGGGGGTGGGAGATTGGCTGAGCCTGGTGGTGGGTATTATGGAGGGCACGTACTGCATGGAGCACTGGGTGTGGTGCATAAATAATGAATTCTGGAACACTGAAAAGAAATGCAAAAAATAAATAAAAATTTTAAAAAAGAAAACAAAAAAGGTAAACAACTGTGGACTGCCCATTACACCAGCATTTATAAATACACTTCATGATTTCTTACAGTGTATTTTACTCACAGTAAATTTTTCAGTGTGACACCAGACATGTTTACTGAAAGACCCAAATATCTTTACTTCCTTTTGTATTAAGAATCCAAAAGTAGATACACTTGTGTTTAACATTTCAAGTTTTAGGATTTTATATGACTTGGGAGGTATTTAGATATTTGATGAATATCCACCATTTAACCTCACTTTGTATAACTCTAAGGTTTCACGTTGATGAGGAAACAGAAGGCTGGCTGAAGACAAAGCATAAACTGACACCCTGCAACCTCCCCACCTCCCCCACTCCTTGGTTGGACAAGTGTGACCTTTCCCCAGCAATCTGCCAGCTATCTTAATGTTAATGTCTTGCTACAGGGGGAAAACAACCTTCACTTGACAGTGGCCAGGCCCCTGGTATCTCTGGTATCTTCTAGGTGCTCTTTAGCATATGAATGTTCTTTTAAAACCTCCCTTTTTCCTTACCTTCCCTAGCCGCATAGTATATAATCAGCCACCCTTCATAACCCCAGTGCAGTAGCTCTTCCCGCCCATGGGTCCTGTCCACGTTCTTTAATAAACCACCATTTTGCACCAAAGATGGCTCAAGAATTCTTTTTTGGCCATGGACTTCAAACTCTAATGACATCTTTCCTACATCATTTGGCACCAGATCATGCGGCTTTGAGTCTTGACATCTGGACTCTGAGCTTCGTGCAAACTTGGTGAGTACTTTCTCTTCTCTTCATTTACTCTCATTTCAGGAATTCTTCAAGGAGTATGGTCTTATTAGAACATTTTCATATCAGTTGGTCTGGCTGCAATCCTCTAGCCTGAGTCTACTCTATGGGGAGGAGAAATTCTGCCTTTTGCCTGGAAGTTAGTAACCTGGCCAGGGGGATAATAAGACCCAGAAACTTGATGTCCTCTATTATTGTCCTTATACAAAGTCATCTGTCTTGGTCACAGGATAGCTACTTAAGTGATTAGTACAGTTGCCAATCTTAGGACTCCTGTGTGAGGTTTCCTCTTGATTGATCTAATGTGATCCCCTTCACATCCCTAGTCTAGTCACTTCTGGCCTTGGGATTGCCACTGGGAGCTGGCCAAAACCAGTACCTGATGGAATGAATTGGTTGTAAGGACCACATGATTGATTTCTATCTTTACTGCTTTCTGTCAATGTTTTCTACTATTTAGATTACAAAATTGGGTAATTCCCCCTCATAAAACTTTTCTAGTGTTCTCCATAGGCTTAAAATGGCGGATTCTTCAAGGCAAGAATGGACTGTCCCTTCACTGGCACCCATCATAGTCTAGAATGTGATGGAGAAGTGGGGGAGGACAGGCCCCCCTCCTACAGGGGCCTTTAGTGGCGGTGGTGATCATAGTGATTTTGTTAAGGGTCGCCTTGGCTCGATTTAACAGCAGGAACCTCCAACATATCCTGTGCATGGGATGCCACCCAGATGTCAGGAGGGGATTTTCTTTGGTAGTGGACTCTCTGTCGCACCCTCTTTAGTGTGGGATGGGAGCTTTTTCAGTCCCCAAGGGTTCTCCCTTGGGATGTCTTTTAACCCATTGGAAACAATTTGGATTGCAAAATTTAGGAAAGTACTGATACACTGCATGGCCTCAGTGGAATCTGTCAGATCTCTTCTGCAGGAAACAGGGCAAATGGACCTGGGGTACCTTCATTGCTTGTACCTAGGCTTTTGTTGCTCTACACTGGCACCCCAACAGCCTCTTGCAAAACATACTTGTCTAGTAAACTCTAACCTGACATTGGATGATAATGATCTAAATAGGCCTTCTAGGAAACCCAGGTTGCTGGAGAAAACCCAGGCCATTCCTAGCAAAGGGGACTCTGACTCTCTCTCTCTCTCTCTCTCTCACTGTCACTGTTCCTCCTAATAGATGTGGGGGCTTCTTCCTCACTCATTACCTGGGTTAATGGCTATAACTGGAGCCAACTGTGGTTAGTCTCCTTTGGGACAGGGACTTTAAGGAATAGTCCCAAGACTGCTGAAACTCCCTTCATTTCAGGGAAATTCCCTGTCTTCTCTGGTCTGACATGGACTGTCTATCCCCCTTTGTTGGTGGGAAAACATGGCTTCTGCTCCTCTGTTAGAGCTGATGAGCTCTAGAACTGGGAACCCTTTCTTTGCCTCTGACAGCACTTGGTCTCATCTGTTTCCCCCTCCTCCTCCTTCTTCTGCACCACCTTGGGTGTGGCCTGCATAACTGGCTTCTGTACCAACCTTGTGCCTCAGGCACCATGGCTCCTCCTTCTACCCTCACCATTAAGGAGAAGAGCACCCCTTGGACTTACCACCGCCCACTCCAGATTTCTCCACCAGGTAAAAACTTGACAATGCAGAGGATCCAGGTGGAACAGCATTGAGTATTTAAATGAAGTTAAGTTTGTTGGTTTAATTAAGATAGACAAGTTTTTAAAGTTATCAGCACTAAACTTGACATTTTATTCTGTCGAGGTTTACTGAAGGTCAAATAAGCTCATGTTATCTCTGTTGCAATGAGTTAGTAAAAAGCTGACTAAAATGATTGTCTCATCAAAGTTTCGTGGGTAGTTGTTAAAATAACTTTCTGAGTCTTCAGTAACCTGAAACTTTAAAGTTATTATTGGATAATAAATGGGATTTAAATTCATTGGACATCTAGGTCTTTTCCAAATAGGGTAAAGTGCTAACGCATGGAGTACTGGATATAGATTAGTGGTTTTGATTTATTACAAAGAACTAAGGATGTTTGAATCTGTTAGTAAAAGTGTTTTGCTCAACTGATTAACAAGTTTGTCATCTAAAAGTTGTGGAGTAGCAGTTCACACTGGTTACTGCTTAGTTTTCACTGGAGACTAAGGCTCTAAAGAATGCAAAATTCTGGGGTGCCGGGGTTGCTCAGTCATTAAGCATACACCTTCTGCTCAGGTCATGATCTTTGGGTCCTGGGATCAAGCCCCACATTAGGATTCTTACTCAGCAGGGAGCCTGCTTCTCCCTCTCCCACTTCTCCTGCTTGTGTTCTTTCTCACTGTCTCTCTCTCTCTGTCAAATAAACAAAATCTTTAAAAACAAGTGCAAAATTCTACTAAATGTCATTAAGGCTGATGGAAATAAGGGAAGCAACTCTGTATGTAGAAAAATAGGAGATATGTAAGAAAGATATAAGGAATGGAAGTGCATTTTTGAAGGTAAAAGAAGGTAATTTTGTCCTTAATAAGAGGGTTGTTTGGAAAGGTGGCATAGGACAAAATCTGAATGCAAAAAAAAAAAAAAAAAAAAAAAATGTTGTAGAAGGCTTGTGAAGGAATCTTCCAAGTCTTTGGAAAGGAATTTTAAGTGTGGCCAGGATGGACTAAGATTGAAATGAATGGATTTTAAAGGTACACTGGTGTAAGATTGAAATTCTCTCTGTTCAAAAGACAAGGTAAACAAAGTTTTTTTTCCTCTTTTGTCTGCCCAGAAAACCAGTTTCTATGTTTTGTCTTTTATTAGGTCTTCCATTGTTTGATTAAAACTTCTCAATATTAAAGGAAATAAATTTTGCTAACAACTATAGAACCCTACATATTTGCCTTTCAAATCTCTTATTCCCATCTAGGTTAAATAAAAATAATTGTTTTCTAATTATCTGTAATCCTATTTAAGCATGTGATATAACTTTAAATCTTGGGAAAGTTTGTTGTAAATGATGTCTCTTTAACTCATTCGGCCTTTTTATTTGGTATGCTACGTCACTCCGGAAGTACTGTTAAGCAAATGATAAGCCTTAGGTTAACTTGGGGTCAATGCTATAAGTATTCTAGAGTCGCAATTCCTAAAATTTGAATGTAAGGCCATCACTTGATATTTTGACTGTTGAAGTGTTAGGTGTCACAGAAATAACCAGATTTCCTTGTGAGCTATATTGTAAACTTTCATCTCATCAGCTTTTTAACCTTGTCCATTCTGAGATTTTTGTCATTTATAATAGTTCCAATTCTCTTGTAAAATGAGATTCATCTTCAAGGAGATTCATAATAAAATAAAAATAATGAAAAGCCATCTTTTTATTTATTTATTATCTTTTAAAGATTAAAACTGAAATGGCTAAGAATTTCCAGAACAGACTAAAGCTGCATTCAAACTAAGCAAGAAATAGTAACATGGGACTAAGTGAATTGGAAAAAAATACAGCTTTTTGTGATTCTTATTTAGAACATTGCTGGATCTCTAATCTTTGCTCCTGCAGACTAAGGAAACTTTCTCTTTAAGATATCAATGACTTACAGAAATGTGAAAATACTCATTTGTAAGCAATTCAAAGCATTTGACTTTTCTCTTTACCTGAACCCTCTGAAATTAAAAAGGTCTCAGTAAGTATTCTTCCATGGCAATCATCATTTGCATAAGTTCAATAAAAATCTATTCTCCCTGTAACAGGACACCATTGGAAACATTGGTTATTCTACCAAGTTTTGACTGGGATGTCATATTTGACAGACACTTGCATAGACCTAGATATGACCAGACAGCCTTAAAGAGCTAAGGTTGAGTTTATGAAACCTGGAGCCATAAAGCCCCTTGGAAATGTTGACCTGATACTTTGCTTACAGAGTTCCCAGCAGTCTCACCAGCTGAGTAAGGAATGTCACTTCCTGGCAGGTACAGGAACCTCAGGATATATTGGGAACCTCTGGAGAGGAATCCTCCCAAATGTACTTTGGTGTACGTTGGGTACCCAAATGGTGTACTGGGTACCCAAAGACCCAAAGTATTGCAGTCATGTCTGATGGCAAGCATTTAGGCTTGGCTTCTGGCCTGGCGAGGCTACTAAAAATGCAACCTAGAGATTCCTTATAAAAAGTTCCAGCAAAGCAGTTGCTAAAAGATCTATATGATCAGTCACTATTCTTGCTGAGCTGTATAAATAAATACACCAAGTTTGTTAAAACTGGACTTGCTTTGCAAACAAATTAGTCTTGATTTGGCTCTCTCTGGAAACGAGGGTTATTTTAGAGAGAAAAAAATATTGTTTCAATAACACACATGGACATTATCGAGATCTGATTGTCTTTAAATATTGATTGTTTACCTAAGCTAGACAACTTGAGGCAAACTTCAGAGAAATTGCCACAAAAGCTCATAGATAATCTTTGTGCTTTTTATTCTGTGGGGATAATAACACAGTTTATTTGAACAACCGGAAAATGGGATTGATTCCCCAGGAATTGGGTACCTCCACTAGCACCTTGACCAATTCTATGTGATGTGATGACAAAATCCTTCCTGAAAGCTGAACAATACCCCACTCCCTAGGGTTAACTATGGGCTTGTGGAGATAATGGACACAACACTTTGCTTGTGATTGGACTGGATGATGACTTGGGGATGCCCTTATCTTTTGACAAGTTTTCCCCCCATTTGCAGTGATTCCTCCTTAATTAAGACTAGTGACAGTAGTTTCATGGACAGGGATAAGAAAAGCTGGGTAGGTATGTTATAGTCAGTCTAATAGACTGTTGAGGCCAAAGCCCTGTCAGCAAATATGTCTGACCCAAAAGCATAGTTAATAATGCCCAGCTGTTCTTTGCAGTTGACAAAAGTCTTAAATATTTATACTGACTCCAAATATGGGATTATTAAGCCATAACTCCCCAATCAAATATGGGCCTAAAATGACTCCATGTTCAAAGAATGGCCCTCCAAAACTGAGTAGCCTTGAAATCCTGACTATACTTCAAAGAGGCCCAGTATTTTATGAATGGCTCCTGGCTGGGACACAATGACTATGTGACTCTAACTTGTGACCATGGCTTCCCCTGGGCTAGATAGGTCACTGTACTCCAGGTTTTTGCCTGGATGCACAGACACATTAGTAAAACTGTTGGGTCCCCAATGTTGGTCCCCCCAATAATGGGTCCATGATTAAAGGAGCGAGACTGATACAAAGTGAAGGTCAAGCAAGGCTTTATTTCTATTTTGCACCAAGCATCAAGAATCAAACCAACTGCCCGGGGCCATGCCACTTACAGAAAGCGTGACCCCTCCCTGCCTTACAGACTAACTTTTATAGAGCAAAGGCCATGTGGTTGAGCCTGGCCACACACAGGTGGCCAATGAGATTGCAATACACAGAGAAAGCTGCAGAGTCATGCTAGGTCACACACAGGTGGCCAATTAAACTACAATTCACCTCATAGTAGACATTTGAACTAGCCTATCACCTTGGTGAGAATTGGCCCCCAAAAGGTGGGGCCCACACTCCTTGGTAGCTAGGGAGACAGTATGCATGCTTTACTGATTGGATGTCTCCACCTGACCTGACTCATCCTGCATTCAGGCTGTTATCTCCACCTGACCTGACCCACCTTTGTATTTGGGCTTTGTTACCTGGGACTGGTTTCCCAGACTTGCTTTTAAATAAGTTCCCCTGGCGGGGGGCAGGACCAATTTAAGCTTTACTGCAAAAACAACAAGATGGCTGTTCAACTGAGGTGGGGCTGCTCTGGCTAAATAGACCCTTACAAAACCATTACCAAACCAGCTAACCTTCCAAATTTAAAACAATGGTGGACATGGTTTGTGTTACATTGGTACAACCATCTAGCATTCATCTTTGTTACCTCTTTGAGACTGGAGAACGTTGCTTGACACATGGAAACTCTTAATTACATGGTCAAAGCCCTAAATGACACTCAAAGCATTTCTCCACTAAATACTAAAGTAACAGATGCATGAAGTGGTTCTACATAATGGAATGGCATTAAATGTTTTAACTGTTACACAAGGTGAAACTTGCTGCTAGCATAAAAACAGAATGTTGTGCATACAGTCCAGATTACCACAAAATAGTTCTGGGTTTCTAACTGACATGAATACTCATAGTTGATGCTTTAAATGATCTCTTTCCTTTAGTGATTGCTTTTGTAAGGGCCTATTCAGCTAGAGCAGCCCCACCCGGTTGAACTGCCATTTTGTTGTAAAACTTAAATTGACTTTGCCCCCCTCCTAGGGGAACTTACTTAAAAGCAAGTCCTGAAACCAGTCCCAGGTAACAAAGTCCAAGTACAAGTGTGGGTCAGGCCAGGTGGAGACATCTGATCAGTGGGGGCGCATACTGTCTCCTAGCTACCAAGGTGATGGGCTAGTTTCCATGGCTACTGTGGGGTGAATTGTAATTCAAATAGCCACCTGTGTGTGGCCAGGCCCAACCACATGGCCTTTGCTCTATAAGTCTGGAAAGCAGGGAGGGGTCGCCCTCTCTGTAAGAGGTGAGGCCCTGGCCGGCAAGTTTGATTCCTGATGCTTGGTGCAAAATAAAGCTTTGCTTGACCTTTGCTTTGTTTCAGTCTCGCTCCTTTAATCATGGACCCATTATTGGGGTACCCAATTTTGGGGGGACCCAACACTTTAAACTCCTGGACTGGAGGAACATTATCAAAGGTCAAAACTATCAAAGGTCTTTTATTTGAACTTTTGATTCTCAGTTAAATATTAACCTTATTTTGTTATTTTTGGTGTCTCCATTCCTAATGCCAAGACTACTTCACTGCCATAGCTTCTAGCTAACAGATGATCCTTTCTAGCTAACAGATGATCTTTTTTACTCAAGGAGATTCATATGCTGATGGCTTCGGATTTAGCTGCCTCCCCCTTTTGTAACTCCTCTACTGTACATTCCCCAACTGACCAGTATTGACCCATAGATAGGGACAACTCTACACCTCTATTCAGCAGGAAGATGAGACCCTTCCTCCTTCAATAGCCTTAAAGATTTAAGGGTCAAGTTGTTGGGGGGGGGATGATGAGTTAACAGAGGCTGGGGGAAGACAAAGGATAAGCTGACACCCTGCAACCTCCCCACATACCCCCAATACTGGGTGGGACATATATAACATTCTTCCAGGAACCTCCCAACTACCTTAATGTTAATTAATGCTTTGGTAGAGAAGGAAAAACAACCTTCACAATGGCAAGGCCTCTAGTATCTTGGTTATCTAGTAGGTGCTCTTTAGCATATGAAACAGACCTCCCTTTTCCCTTACCTCCCCCAACCCTATGGTGTATAATCAGCAGACCCTCATAGCCCTGGTGCTCTACAGGAGCTTTCTGCCCACAAATCCTGTCCCTGTGCTTTAATAAATGACCATTTTGCACCAAAGACGTCTCAAGAATTTTCTTGGCCGTGGGCGTCAAACTCTAACGACGTTCCTACATCAGAATTACCAAAAATATTTTCCTAAACATAGTAGAAAAATTAATTTATAAACTTACATCTTACTGTTATGCCCCCCCAATAATGGGTACGTGATTAAAGGAGTGAGACTGATATAAAGCAAAGGTCAAGGAAAGCTTTATTCCGCACCAAGCATCAAGAATCAGAGCAAACGTTCGGGGCCGCACCTCTTGTAAGAGAGAACAACCTTTCTCTGTTTCACAGACTAGCTTTTAAGGGAAAAGGCCATGCAGTTGGGCCTGGCCACACACAGGTGGTAATGAAATTGTAACACACAGAGAAAGCTGCACAGTGATGCTAGGTGACCAATTGAATTACAATTCACCCTAGTAGATATTTGAATCAGCCTATCACCTTGGTCAGGATTGGTGCCCAAAAGGTCCCCAAAGGGCGGGGCCCATACTCCTTGGTAACTAGGAAGAGGTATGCATCCCTCCGCTGATCGGATGTCTCCACGGCCTGACCCACCCTTGTATCTGGACCTTATTACCTGGGGCTGGTTTCCGGGACTTGTTTTTAAGTAAGTCCCCTGGGGGAAGGAGAGCAGGGACAGTTTAAGGGTTAAACAATAAGGTTATTGTTTTAACCTTGATGGAAGCCTCTGGCTAAATAGGTCCCTACACTTACTTATATCTAATTTACCTATTCTAAATCAGGCATAACTTTTTTTTAATTAAAAAAATTCCTGAGATGCTAAATTGTTAAACATCATCTTAAGCAATCTTTCTTGTTAACAGATTTTGCTAACAGATACAACATGAGCTTATTTTGATGTGGGAAACAGAGGCAGAAGAAAATCATTAAAATCTCCTTACCTACTGACAAGTCCTTGAAACAGGCAGAGTGACCTCCACCTTAAGGCTTTCCTAAGGGCCAAGGACAATCCTAGCCTGACCAACCCCACCCCCAACCAAGATCCTGTAAGTTTACTTTAACAATTCCTTCAGGAAACTTTATCTCTAAACCTCCAAGATAGTGTCGAGAAACATTCCCAAGCACATGACCCACTGATATACATCTACAGGGCCTCAAGAGAAGATTTTTATTACTGGTAATAAATAACCTTTCTCCCAACAATAGCTAGCCCCTCAAGGTCCTGGAGACCTTGCTTCCAAAATTCCTTAGAGACTAACATCATCCCTAATCCCCTTTGTCCTCACCCACCACTGAGTCCATCCCTACTCTGCCTTTAAAAACTCTGACTGTAATCTGTTTCAGGGTCCAAGTCCCTACTCCGCTGTGTCGGGTATACTTGGGCCCAACCTTAAGCTTGTCAAATAAACCCTCGTGTCATTGCATCGGTGTTGGCTCCTTGGTAGTCTCTCAGATGCAAAAATTCGGGTACAACAATTTGACTCCTGGAAACCTAGGTAGAACAAAAGTTACATGTCCACATTGGTATTTAATGCTGGTAACTCTGAAGACATAGCTGTTTTTTTTTTTTTTTCATTTTATTTATTTTTTCAGTGTAACAGTATTCATTCTTTTTGCACAATACCCAGTGCTCCATGCAAAACGTGCCCTCCCCATTACCCACCACCTGTTCCCCCAACCTCCCACCCCTGACCCTTCAAAACCCTCAGGTTGCCCCAACCTCCCACCCCTGACCCTTCAAAACCCTCAGGTTGTTTTTCAGAGTACATAGTCTCTTATGGTTCGCCTCCCCTCCCCAATGTCCATAGCCCGCTCCCCCTCTCCCAATCCCACCTCCCCCCAGCAACCCCCAGGACATAGCTGTTTTAACTAAACCAACAAACTTTTTTTATTTACTGAAGATTAACGTAGACCACATGGACTTGAAAAGCATTTGTTTCTGTATTTGAGTATATTTCTATAGAGTATACTTAATTTATAGAGTACTTATTTTCTCTAAACCAATTAAATAGAGCTCTTTACAAATTAAATTTTAATTTAATTTAAATACCGTCTGAGGTACAAAAAACCCACACACATCTGTAACCTGTATGATACATAAAGATAGATACAGAGATTTTCTAGCTTCTGTTTTAAAATTTTAGCTGTGGAACAGGTACCATGGTGCCAATCTCACTAGTTTATACAAGTATGGTTGGGTCCAAACTGTTCTGGCAGATGGAATAATTTAAGGCTATCTGCTCAGATAGTTTAAGCTTTTTAGTAATATTTGTGCCAAAGATTTTAAAATTATATTTGTCTATATTAGCCTTTATTTCCCTTCTGATAAGACTTACCTACCTGAAATTAGCATTTCAAAAATGTAGAACATTCCTAGAGAAGATTGTAGAAAATTTACATCTTAAAGGCACAGGAAAATAATGCAAGTTCCTGCAAGAGGATTTTGTTTCCTAAGTCCAGATATTTTACAATGTCTACTGGCATTTTGAGATGAATAGGGGAGTTTTGTGATGGTGAAAAAGGATGGGTGGGCTTTGAATTGCTTAGGTGAATGGGCCCTTTCTGTATTTCTCTTGTTGTAAAAACTCAATTTGTAAAATAAGATAATTGTTTTATTCCTCAAAGAATTGATTTGCCACCTGAATGTTATAAAGGGACTGAGCAGGTCATCTACTGTATTATCTCCAATTTTCTTTTTTATATCAGGGAGACAAATTTCTACCAAAAATGGGAATCAAAAAATTCCTGTGTAAAGAGTCATTTGTCTTCAGAATGCTTGTCTTTCCCTCTGGGTACCTAGTTAATTTAGCTTAGGGAATAAGGCTGAAAAATTTCCATCAGCCTCAAAATATTAGCTTCCAATCTGTCCAACTTCTGACCACAGAACTATGTCAAAAAATTCCTTTCAAATATCTTGCCAGGTTTCATCTGGGACAAACAGTAAATATTCCTGGCAGTGTTGAACAGTCCCATGGTTCTAAGAAATACCACCCAACAGGGTGCAAAAGATAACACTCTCCCACGATTTAGAGCTCAAGTATAACCAAAAGGAAGAAAGAGTTACATAATTTCCCTGAGAGCTGGCAATGGTTGGTAGGACCTTAGCTGCAAATGGAGGGCAGTCCATATTTCTGGCCATACATTGGGTGCCTCCAACCTGATGGTGGACAACGTAAATTCTCAGGACACAGAACAAGAAGGTAACAGCTGTCTCCGATGATGTGGTTTTGGAATATAGATGAGGTTTGGTGAGGTGGAGTCAGAGCCAAGGACCAAGAAATTTTGTGACATCTTTGATGCAAAATGATGGTTTATTAAAGCACAGGGACAGGACCTGTGGGCAGAAACAGTGGCTGCACAGGGTTTGTTGGGGGGTGGCTGATGATACACTATGGGGTTGGAGGAAGTAAGGAAAGAGGGATGTTTAAAAGGAACTTTCATGTGCTAAAGAGCACCTAAAAGATATCAAAGATACTGGAGGCCTTGCCATTGTTAAGTTTTCCCTCCAGCAAGGCATTAACATGAAGATAGTTGGAACTTCCTGGAGGAACATTATGCTCTGCCCGCTTCAAGCATTTGTCAATTGGTTGCAGATTATAACAACATTTAATGTATCTACATTTCCTTCTGGAAGCTAGGTTATTGATAGAAATGCTTTGTTCTTGTAGATCGCTAAGATCTTTGTAAACTCAGGAAGACTCATGTCTTGCAGGATTGTGATCTCTGTAACTTTGTTTTTCCTTTCCTTAGCATTAGGGCAGCTGGGAGTGCATGAGGAATGTCACATCTATCCATGGGAGGGGGGCGTTGTGGGGTGTCAGCTTCTGCTTTGCCTTCTGTTCCCTCATCTCCTGAGAAAGAAAATGATTAATAACCAATTGGTACCCTGTAAAGACCTATTCAGCCAGAGCAGCCCCACCCCTGTTGAACTGCCATTTTGTTGTAAAACTTAAATTGACTCTGCCCCCGCCCCCCACCCACCCAGGGGAACTTCCTTAAAAACAAGTCCCAGAAACCAGTCCCAGGTAACAAAGTCCAAATACAAGGGTGGGTCAGGCCAGGTGGAGGTATTCAATCAGGGGGGTGCATACTGTCTCCTAGCTAACAAGGAGTATGGACCCCACCCTTTGGGCACCTTTTGGGCGCTAATTCTGACCAAGGTGATGGGCTGGTTCAAATATCTACTAGGGTAAATTGTAATTCAGTTGGTCACCTAGCATCACTGTGCAGCTTTCTCTGTGTTACAATTTCATTGACCACCTGTGTGTGGCCAGGCCCAACCACATGACCTTTGCTCTATAAAAGTTAGTCTGTGAAACAGAGAGGGGTCGTCCTCTCTGTAAGGGGCAGCCCTGACCAGTCTGTTTGATGGTAAGTTTGATTCTTGATGCTTGACATGAAATAAAGCTTTGCTTGACTTTCGCTTTGTATCAGTCTTTCTCCTTTAATCACGGACCCATTATTGGGGGACCCAATATTGGGGACCCAACATACCCATAAACCATATTCACAGGAGTCTGAACTTGGAAAGGAAAGGACATGAAATTTTGCCTTCCTCGCTTGACTAGATACTTCAGGCAGAAATCCAGGAGAACTGACTTTGGTAGGAATTCTTAACCTTGCCTCGCTTCTGCCAAGTTTCCCAGAAGGCATCTGTAGGCTCTGGAGCAAGTGGTTTAAAGTAGGGAGTGTAGCCTTGCTGTCTACCAGAATTTGTCAAGGTTTTCCCTTAATTTTAACATTAGTTTCCCTTTGGCCATTTAAGGAAATAACTACTAAGACTTCACTGGAGAATCTCTTACTACAGTCCCATCAATCCTGGGGATGGTCCATCTGGAGGGCCCTCCTTTGAGGATAGTTTTTCAGTTGATTGCAAATGAGACACCGATTTCTTGGCCAAAGTTTTGTTGATGAGCCGCTAGGAGGGTGCAATGGGGGAGGCCCAGGTAATTTTTTTGTTTTGTTTTGTTTTTTTGTTTAGGTATTTGGCCTTTGAGCTGTTGCAGCTGGAAACCCCAACCTGACAGGCCAAAGAAGGGGGACAATTGTTTCACATAACCAAGGTGTCTAGAGGAAGGGTTGACATCTGTCCCGGCTAGAAATAGGGACTCGTGTTTGCTGTCTCTCAACTCAATTCTGATGGCCCCTGTAATTTGACTTTGCTTTCAAACAGCTGCTCTGGACCTCTTGTCTTCTCATCTTCATGCATAGCAAAAAAGAGAGAGCCTACTATTCAAATAGTTGGAAGAAAACTCCACCAACCATGACAAAGTCTAATGATCCATAGGTGGCCAGACTCCTGACACATGCCATCTTTAAGCCAGTCACTAAGGCTTGGAGGAGACTGGCTGCTCTGACTGCTTTAGTGGAGATCACATTCTCCAAGTCATGGCCCAAATGGTAGTGTTAACTTCTCTGGAAACTGGTGGAGGGAGGGGAAGGAGGACGCATCACCATCTGGATGGCCTTCTGGTTATTACCACAAAAAGGTCAGGCTGTCATTGGTTGTGAGTCAGCACTAACCTCTGGGGCTGTTTGATGACGTTGCTTTCACGTGGACAGTGTGACCAGTGAGGAATGCACACAGTCTATGGGGTAAACAGTCCTCAGCACCATGTATCAGCTAATAGCCATTCAGGAAGGGTGGACATTTTTTTTAAGTCTATTCCTCGGGGGACTGGATTTCGGTAAAAGAAAAATAAGCATTGATCTTCATGATTAAAAGTACCTAACCAAAATGTTGGCTCTTGTTCACCAGGAAGCCCTATATTTTCTGAACACCTTCATGGCTGTGGGGAAATCTAGAAAGGGCTGAACTGTTCTACCCTACAGAGGGAGGATTTGACCCTTCTGAGGGATTTGGAGGGAAGGGCTGGGTGGACAAATGGAAAATGCTAAGGGAAAGAGGAAACAGTGAGACAAATAAGGTCAATACCTCCGTGGAATGAAGGGCAAATGACAACCACCTCTGAAAGTGAGACCAAGGGCATTGCCAAATCAAGGATGCCAGTGCTGGGTAGAAGAAACCTGCTGAGCTGCCTGAAATCTACACAAAAGTTCACAGGCCTAACATATACTTTGGGTGAAGGGCATTTTCATTTAGTTTTGTTTGGTTGTGTTTTATTTACTGGGAATCGAGGGGGCTGGGCTGAACATCTGCAGAGATACCTGATGTCAAAAGCAGGTTTAGAGGCAGGCGTTTTAGAAGTAACTATACTTTGCCAGGAAATCAAATTGGGTTATACAGTTCAGTGATTCCTTGGGTAATATTGCAAAATCTCAGTGCCCAGACCCCAGTCTGGATCAATTAAGTCAGAATTTCTGACTGGCACCAGGTGTCAGTATTTTTTAAACCTCCCCAGGTGACTCCATGTGAAGTCACACCTGAGACGGTGTGTGCACCTTATCTCGTCTCCAGGTGCTGGACAGCCTGGCTGACATCCAGATGACCTCCCAGTGTATCTGACCCTGGGCTGAAAAAACATCGGGTACTGTGATCCTGATGGGACCCACTGGGACCCCCAGTGCCAAGGGTGAGGGAGCAGATAAAAGGTGGTTTGAAAAATCTGCTCTTTATTTTGGCTTTCAGGTGAGACACTACAGCTCAGGTTTATGTGCATTTGTTAGCAGAGCATAAGGAAAAGGAATGGGTAGTTTTATTATTGTCTCCCAGTGCCTGTCTCTCTGGCTTGGATTTGTAGGCTTGGGACAGGGTTGGCCTCCTCTGACTGCATCTTCTGAAGGGTCTTGTCACCTTGTCCAAGTTCACTCCTGTCCTTCTGCATCTGGTAGCAGTGATGGACCATAAAAACCCAGACTCTAAGGGTCTATAAATTATGAGCCACCACAATACAAGGAAAACAGGTAAGAGCAATCATTTTCTTCTATATCAGTAGTGACCGGTGAGAGATACAATGGTGAAATAGTTCTGGCAAAAGTGTAAAATATCCAGGCATAGATTTCACAGGAAATATGAAAGATGCATAAAAACTTTATACTACTGGAAGACATAATAAAAGCATAAATACATTGCAAAATATATGACATTCTAAAATGAAAAGCTCAGATATTAAATGTTGTCTTTTTTCCTCCCTAATTGGAATATTCCTTTCAATATAGCCCTAGCTCAAAACACAGTAGTTCTACTTTTTGAGCTGGAAAAAATAATTTCATCAAGGAGAATAAATACGGCATATTCAGGAACAAAATTTAGGAAAGAATAAAGAGAATGGCCCTTACCTAGGAGATATTATTATATTTTAAATGGAGTATTTAGCACAGAAAAATAAACTCAGCTAGATTTAAGACAGAAATATAGATGTTATAGGAATTCAGTATACAAAAGATGACCTTTTGAAGCAGTTTTTGGAAACCTTACAGAAAAAAAACAAAGCTAATAATGTCATTTGAAAAATGAAGTTAAAACTCTTATACCAAACAAAATTAGAAGCTATTAATATTCTGACTGGTATAAAAATATATATTTATGTGACAAACTGAACTGTTCAAAGTGCTTTACACGTAAGGATTTATTAATTTCCATAACCCCATGAGGAGGGGACTCCTGCTGTCACTGTCCCTTTGCTGGTAACAAGAGAGGCTCAGAGAGACTAAGGAGCTCGTGCAGGTCACACAGCCTATGGCATTCTTCTCACCCAGGGCATCTGGCTCTAGGTGCCTGGGCTTCACCCCATTCAACATGTGTGTGTACACACACACCCATGCAGGCACACGCACCTGTGCACATACGCATTGGTGTTTCCCAGACACTACTGCTGTGTGACACATCACGCTAACGCTGGGAGGTGTGGTAAAACAACCATTTTCTCTTGCTCAAGGCTTTGTGGACCCTTTGGGAAGGAAACAGGTGAGCAGTTCTTGCTTGGGGGGCTCTCCTGTGACTGCAGATAGATGACAGGCAGGGTTGCAGTCACTGAGAGCTCAGTCGGGCTGAATGTCCATGGTGACCCATTCACTTGGCCAGCAGCTCAGCTGGGGTGTGCAAGCAGGTACCTGCAGGGGGGGCATCTCCAACACAAAGATACTGGGGAGTCAGGCTCCTTAAAGGGATGTCGGTGTCCTGTAAGGCAAGTGTCCAGGAATGCTGGCAGAAGCTGGGATTGTCTCTGGCCCTGCCTTGGAGGTCACAAGGTCACTTCCTCTGCCCTCTTCTCTTGAAGGCTGCACAAACTCACCTAGAGTGGTGGTTCACAGCCCTCTTGGGAGCTTCCTTGGTATAATATGAGACTGTCCCTCTACTCAGAGGGCAGGGAGAGGCTGAGAAGCAGCAGGTTCCTCCAGGCTGATAAATGGCAGTTTTCATAAGCAAAGGGAAGGCTCATGGCTTCTCTTAAGTGGCAGCAAGTTGTATGGACCCCTCATTCATCTGCCAAATTTTTAAAGTTTATAAAAGAGGTTGTAACTAGGGCCAGTCACATACACAATTCGGATGGTCTCAGCACCACATCACTATCTCCTTGGATACCACTGCGTCCTTAGAGCAGTCTCAGGGAGCGGAAAAAGCCAGAGGAACCCACATTCCCATGGCAGGGGAGGCGGGTGAGGAGCCTCCAAGTGCCCAGGTCCAGCTCACAGGTTAATCCTGGCACACCTTTTCGATGATGTTCCCCAACCCCGAGTCAAGATGCAGCTCACAGACCCCACCTCTCAGTGCAAGGAGTGTCAAAGATTATGGGGGCCGGGTTTAAAGCACCACAATATGTAATCAGATCAATGAAAAAAATACCAAAAACCTAGTGTTTCTTCAGAGCCCAGCACAATGCTAAAGCTATTTATGTAATTTTCATAAATGATACATTTAAAATAAGTAAACAAAAAAAATCATGCAGATAAAAGTTGCTGGGGCTCTGATTCCACCCATAGACATACTGGTCTACGTGCCATCAGGTCACCGGGCTGCCTCAGTCATACCACTTCACCCAGAGCCCCAGGGTTATGGCATCTGTGGGCCCACCATTACCTTGGGGCACCCAGGGTGGCACCAACCTGAACCCCTGTAGTGTGAGCTGTGGGAGTCAAAGCCTAGTGGTGAGAGGTGTGGAGAGCTTCAGAGGAGCCAAGCTCCACTCCCCACCCCCCACTTCCACAAGCAAAAGAGAATTGGAAATGTGTCCACAAAAGGATGGCTTTGCAGGAAATCAGCATTTTGGTGTGGTGCCTGTATGCTGGTTGTTTGTATAAACCAAGATTTTTCACCAAGGTAGAAAAGACTGTGCAGGGAGGCCTTAGCCCCAGGATACCACTTCTGTGTACTGTCTGCTCTGCCAGGGTTTCCCCACCCCGCCCCCCCCACTAACACATCCTCAAGTCCATGCACCCTTGCAGGGATGAGGTCCAGGCTCATACCCCACCTCGAAAGGCCTGGGGGCAGTGCTTTGTCTCTCTGATCCTGACCCCTTCCGCTAAGTATGGTGTCCATCAGGAAGAGACTGTCAGGCAACCAGACTGTTTATTTGGGGTCTTAAAGATTCTAATCGAGGAGACACAGAGGCCACTGAAATCCAAAGTGTGCCCCCAAATTGGAGCTGCAAGTTAAGGTTTATGGAGGCAAAACTCAAAAGGTTTCATGACTTGTTTTCAAAGACTGTTCGGTACTGGCAGAGTTCACACTATCTCATACATGATTGGCTGTTTGGCAAACAGGCATCACAGTATCTCTATTTCGGTCCAAAGTGGAAGGCTGTGTTCCGGGTGGTCCAGTTCCAACTGACCAATGCTCAGGGAACTGAAACCGAAGACAGTGGTACAGGGGCCCTACCTCCTCCATGTCCTGTGGACCCTATTTTGAAGGACTCTCTTAGCAATCGTGCCTCTTCTTTCATAATGGTGAACATGAGACTAGATAAGACACACAATCCTGCTGGGGTCCAGCTAGTCACCTGGAGGGTGGGTCCCCATCGCACCCCTTCCCAGCATTGTGCTGGGTTCACCTTTGCCTGGCACAGCAGCTGTTCCTGGGGCGCCAGGACTTGGGGTCATCGGGGGGCAGGAGGGGTTCCCTCTGTCATTTCACCTTCTGTGTTCAGAGCAGCAGGTCACAAGACTTCATCCATGGGGCAGGAGGGGCACATGGCCCCAGCACTGCCAGTGCCGTAAGACGGCTTCACCCCTCTGCAGTGAATGGCTATTATGAGGGCAGCACAGGGGGCTGGGTGAGTGTTTAGCTCTCTTTTGTTTAGGACTGGACCTTTCCTACTGGAGTTCTGAAGGATCCACTCATCCCCAGAATGATGGTATTAATTCTAAAACTTCAGAATAAGCAGCAAGCCCACTCTATTTATAGTTTCAATTCTACATCCCTTACATGAAGCTATACACAAGGACTGCTTTTAAATGGGACCCCAGAAACAGGCAGGGCTCAAATCTGTAAAATACTTTAGAAACCACTTCTTGGAAACCAGTCTGAAGGTGTTGTTTTCAGTCTATTTCACTTCTGGTTCTGATTGGCTTGACCTTGATTCTGATGGGTATTTCTCTAATAGTTATATATACACCCATATACTTTGTCTTTGTCACCTGCTGGTGCCTGCAGGCTTTTGAAGAAGTAGACATAAAACATTATTTATTTAGTCTCTAAAGAACTTGACCAGTGAAAATCAGCCCAGGAGTGTGATCTCAGCACATATGGCTGAAATGACTTGGTAGAGCCCTGCTTAGGGTAGCCCTGGGCTAAGGGTTCCATCCGACCCCTCCCTCCTGTCCAGTCCACTCACCATCTGACTTCTTTTCAAACACAGCAGCCACGTCTTTAGGATCAGCAGCTTAGGTCCCTTCCTCTCCCCTGCATGACTTCCAGGAGCCACCACAGCGGGAGGCCTGGGTTCCCAGCCTGCTCCTTTCTCAGTTATCCCCAAAGTGGCAGCATGCACCCCCGACTTCCCCTCCAGGAACCTGTCAGCTCTCTGCTCCTTGTCTGCCCTCTATAGTCAGTGGGAGAGCTCTTAAAGGCATGGCCCAGACCCTTCTGTATATATTCCCAAGACAATAAGTAATTCAAGAAGTAGCTGATGTTACTTTTTATTGAGATAGAACAGAATACATGTACCACGTACTGGTGCATTTGGAAAGGAATTAAAGGAGTTACAGTTGCTTAGCTGTTCAAAAAATTCCCCAGAATAATTCTCTATTTGCCTCTTGGGACTAGCACACTGAGGGGGTGTCACTCAGACAAAGCCAACCTTCTAAAGGTTAGGAGCTCTACAAGGGGGTGGGGGTGGGAGAAAGGGGGTAGAGTGGTCCAGCCTGTCACACGGTCCTCTATGCATCCTGGCAGTTGGACTTCACCAAGGAGGTCTTGCCCAGCCAGGGGACAGTGTATATCTGGAAAGAGCAGAGTGTTTTCTGCAAAAGGGAAGAGAGAAGGATAGTTAGGGTTACAATGGAAAAGGAACATGCCCAGCCTCAAGGTGTCAGAAGTGGGGGTGAGGAAGGGTGGTGGTGGGATTCTCAGTCCCCACCCTGCTGAAGCCCAGAACAACAAACAGGGATTGGCAGTGACCTCTCATTCGCCCCACCCACTCCGTAAATCCAAGACGTAAGATCCTGCCCCCTGACTCCAACCAGCAGTATCCCACAAACTCATCCCCCTGCACATCCCTTTAAGGAGCAGCCTGTGCAAAATCAGAGACCCTGAGGGACAGGGTGCTGCCCCCAGATCCCCTGCACCTCCAGTGGGCCAGCACTAAGACAGGTGCAGCAGGAAGGATCGAGGGGCTACGATCAGAGTTCTGAAACACGTAAAGACACAGAATGGGGTAGCTATAGGGAGAGTGTGCCCCTCCACCCCAAGGCCTTCCCGATGAGAGAGACTAGTATTTGGTGAGCAGGGCAAGACCAGAGGATTTGGGCTGCTTACAGACCTCTAATTCCCTCTAATCTGTTCAGGTGGCTGAGGCTGGGATTAAGGGTTCATCTCTTTCCCCAGCAAACACCCCATAGCTGCTCCTTATCCCACAGGCCACAACCCACACAGCACATGGTGCCCCAATTCACCAGCTAAAACCCACTCAGAAACTCAAACTGGTCATGTGCACACACATACGCCCTTCCCCCACGTGCACCCCGACACATGCACACCCACACCCCCAGCACTCACACACCATGCGCCCCACAGGCACATACCCTCATCAGGTGTGGCTGGTCATGAAAGGGACAGCTGTCCAAGTTGGGCTGAGACTTGGTACATCTGGTTCGTCCAATCTCCACCTCCAAGAAGTAGTTCATCCCAGCCACAACCTGCACATGGTCAAGAACATAACCTGTTTACAATACGGACCAATTTCGCACACGGGTACCTTCTGCTACTGAGCCCTTATGCCAGAATTCACTGCTGTCAAAGCAGGTATCCCAGAAAAACCAAAGGTATCTTCTGAGGGCTGGTCCAGCAGCTGGGCTGTCCAGTCTACTCACCATCTGACTTTTCAGACACGGCAGACAAGTCTTTAGGATCAGCAGCTTAGGTTCCCCCCTCTCCTCTGATGACTACCAGAAGCCACCACAGCGGGAGACCTGGGTTACCTTTCAGGTATCCCAGAAAACCATAGCCACCTTCTGAAGGCCGGTCCAGCAACTGGGCCCAGACCCTCCTTGTAACTCGTTCACAGAAGGGCTCCAGAAGGTCTCAGGCACCCTGGCAGGAGGAGAAGCAGGAGACAGAAAGCGGAAGCCAAGGACCAGCGTGAGTGTTGAATAATAAACTCTCCAGTGCCAGGAGCCAGGGCTGGGTCTGAGCACACAGCCAGGGCTCTGTGCTGGAGCAGAGTGGGTCCAGCTCAGGAAGACAGTTGTGTTATACACTTAAGCTAAATCCAATTAATAGGGTCAACCCTATAGATCTTCACATTTCTGCAGTGTAACAAAGCTTTATTTATTCCCTCATTTCACAATAGGAAATGAGAGCCTTTCTCTCATGCATTCGTGTGCTCACACACACACACACACACACACACACACACGTTTTAGGCTAATTAAGTCACTGCCCCTGGAATGCCTACCTTTTAAGTATGATTTTTTTTTTTTAAGAATTTTAAATTTATTTATTTGACAGAGAGAGTGCACAAGCAGGGGGAGCTGCAGGCAGAAGTAGAGGGAGAAGCAGGCTTCAGGCCAAGCAGGGAGCCCGATGTGGGGCTGAAGCCCAGGGCCCTGGGATCATGATCTGAGCCAAAGGCAGATGCTTAACTGAGCCACCCAAACGTCCTTAAGTGTGATTTTTTTTCTTTTTTAAAGATTGCATTTACTTATTTGACAGAGAGAGACACAGCTAGAGAGGGAACACAAGCAGTGGGGAGTAGGAGAGGGAGAAGGAGACTCCCCACTGAGCAGGAAACCCGATGGGGGGCTTGATCTCAGGACTCTGGGATCATGACCCAAGCTGAAGGCAGATGCTTAATGACCGAGACACCCAGGCGCCCCCTTAACTGTGATTTTTTATGGGAGTATTTCTGAAGTGTATCACACACCTGTCTTTTACACCTGAAAATACAGGATAGAAGCATACCAGAACTCCAGAACAGGCTGGCAGAAGCAGGGGTCAGGAGCAGTTCACTCACCTTATCCTCTGGGTATTGGTGATGGTGGGGCCATACTGGGGTAGGGAGTATTATGGCCTACATGAGAGGCTGCTCCCATGGACGTGCACTGTGGAGGGAAGTAACACTCCAGGGGCCTTTCCACCAGCATGTCTCGACCAGTTTGAATTCATATGCCTGACCCTCTGCTCTGAGATGCACTGAGTATCACAGGCCAGCTCATCGACCCATCTGTGTTTGCTGACAGCCTCTGGGTGCTCAGGGAGGATGTTTGGTGTGGGCCCCAAACTCTTGCAGATTGAGGATATGGAGTCTAGGTTAGTTTAGTGGCACCTGTTGAGAGGAGGGTTGGAGGAGAATGGGCCTCTTCTGAATGACCCCAGTCACCTTTAGGAAACATGGGAAACCCAAACTGAGACCCAGTGTGCACCAGGACTGGCTGGATCCTCCAGAAATGTCAAATTCATAGATGGAGGGGCTGCTCCAGAGTAAAGAAAGTTGCAGGACAGTGGCTGCAGAATATAGCCTGGCAGTCTTGGGCTATAAAGGACATCAGTGGGACAATCAGTGACATCTGAGTAAAGGCTATGCATCTGGTAACTGTCAGCGTTGGTTTTGATTTCCAAAGTGTTATTGTGGGTATGTCAGAAAACACCCTTGTTTCTACGAAATACACACTGAGGGTTAACTCTCCAAAGACTCAGGAACAAATACATATATCCCCGTACACACACATATGTGCCTCATGTAAAGCAAAATGGCAAAATTTTTAACATATAAGGAAACTAGGTGCAGAATCTACAAGGCTTTTATGCACTATTTTTGCTACTGCTTTGTAAGTTTTAAATTAAAAGTTACAAAAGTGCTTAAAAAATCATTTAGTGGCAGGGCCGGGAGGGCAGTCAGGTGTGGGGTCCGTTTTTCCCTCGCCCGTGGTCATTTATGTGACAGCTCACAGAGCCTAAGCATCCCCAGACGCTGGGCGCGAAAGTAAGGGAACTGGATTGTGCCCTGACCTGCACACCGTTGCCTCTGGCCCGGATGGAGTTTGAAAACACAACTGAAGGCCACGGGGGTGACCCAGTGTGCCAGCTGGGACCGAAGCACTCCCGGTGACAGGCATGCGTAGGGCAGTGTGTGGGCGACCATTAAGACCAGGGACACCGCCCGATGAGGAGCGAGGAGCGTCCGCAGTCCCCACCCAACCTCTAGGGACTCGGAGACTGATCCGTCCAAGATGCTGGGCTGACCGGTAGGGGCGGGCTGGGAATGCTGGGCGGCTACACCCCGAGCTCAGGGCCGCCCCGCCCCCACAGCCCGGCCCGCGGCACCCGGGGGTACGCACCTGCTTGCGGGCGCGCACCACTCGCATTGCGCGGCTGTGGTACGCGTCGTTGCTCGCCTTGTTGTACTCGCTGAGGGCGAAGTTCAGCGCCTGCTGCACGCCCTCCTCGTTGACATCGGCGTCCGACAGACCGCCCACCATTGGAGACTTGCTACTTTTCCTGCTTGCGCCGGGACCCACGGCCACAGACACCGCCAGGGTCAGGGCCAGGGCGGCCATCAGGAGCAGCGGGGTGCGGAGGTGCCCGGCCATGGTGCGCTCCGACGCCAGTGAAGCTCAGCAGGCGGTGATCCAGCAGCTGTGAGCGACACCCCGCTTCGCCGCCGCGAATTTATTCCCCCAGCCCCGCCCTCGGGGCTCCGGACCCTCCCCGGCCCCGCCTCTTCCGCCCCCGCCCGCCCCTCCCCGGGACCGTGTCCGGCCCCCGCGGAAGTCCTGCCTTTCCTCCGAGGTCCTACCTCTGCTCCTTGTGCTCCCCTAACCCAGCTCGTCGCTCCCACTCCCAGCCCTCAGACCTGAGTCGGGGCCCCCACTCGCCCATCTCCGGGCCTTATTTCCGCAGGACAAGCTCTTTGTCCCTCCTCCAAGCTCCGCCCCTTCTCGCATCTAAGCCCCGCCCCTCTGCTGTGAGCCGTTCTGCCCCCCCCCCCAAGCCACGCCCCCCCAGCTTCTCCGCCCCACAGAAGTGCGTCCTCCCCATTTCCCCTGGCGGTGCCCGAGTCTGCCGCTTCCTCGCCAGTCCTAATCAGGCGCTGGTGGTGGGTTCCCAAGTCCAGCTCGCTGTGGGCGTGTAGAAGGTGTCACTCCTCCCAGGGCCTGCAGTGCTAGTAGCAGAAAGAAGAAGTAGCGCTTCGGGCTTCCTGGGGGTTGAGCATTGGGTAGGAATCCCCAGAGTAGGAGCTCGGTTTCAGAAGCTAAGGAAGACGCTGCTCTCTGTTCTGGGGAGTGGTTTTTTTTTTTTTTTTTTTTTTTTTTTTTTCAAAACATAGATGAGTTAACCTTTATTTGAGAAAAGATCTTCGGGTTCTCTTTTTCACAACTCATTTATTTATTCAACCAACAAACCTTTCTGGAACTTCTGCCTAGCCACGAGGTCTCCAGCCTGTACATGAAGAATGGGCTAGTGAGCCTTGGACTTCTTGTCACAGGGCAACTGCCCAATAGAGATGCAATGTGAACCATGTGTGACTCTGCATTTTCTAGTACATTAAAAGGAAGACGACATAGGTGAGAGTGAGTTTAACATTTTTTATTTAACCCAGTATATCCAAAATATTATTTCAACATATACAAGCAATTAATTGTTTAATGAGATATTTTTATGTTTTCTGTGTATGTGCTAAGTACTTGGAATCCTGTGTGTACGTTTTACACACACAGCAGGTGTCAGTTCAGACCGGTCCCATTTCAAGCACCCCATGGCCAAGTGCAGCTGGTGGCTGTGATATTGCATAGGTTTAGGGTGTGTGTGAGGGGGGGATCAGTAATTACCATTAATGAGTGATAGGTGCTCTGTTGGAAGCAAAATAGAGGGGGTTGATAGAGAGAGGTGCTACTGAACATGGTCAGGGAGAACACAGGTATTTCAGCCAAAGCCTACAGGACAAGAGGTCTGCTGAGACTAGGGAGAGACACTAAAAAGACATGGTATCTGGGTACCAGGTGCGCTAACAGAGCCCCCAGCTCAGGACTGTGTAGGTCTGTGCTCTAATATAGCTGCAAGAGGGAGTGGGCAAAGGCTGTTTTAGTTGTACAGAAAGGAGAAGATACACAGAGCAGTTCCCCTGGCCAGGTACTCCTCCTCCTCCTACTTCTACTACTTCCACTTCTTCTTCCTCCTCTTCTTCTCCTTCTCCTCCTCCTCCTCCTTCTTCTTTTTCAAAGATTTTACTCATTGACTTTAGAGAGAGCCAGAGAGAGACTGAGAGGGAGAAGCAGATGCCCCACTGAGCAGAGAGCCCGACACAAGGCTTGATCCTAGGATCCTGAGATCATGATCAGAGCCAAAGGCAGATGTTTAAGCAACTGAGCCACCCAGGCGCCCCCTGGCCAGGTACTTCTGAGCAGGAGTGGCTTTCTCCTGAAGGTGGGGATTGGTTCTAACTGTGGTTTCTCCACCCACGCAGCACAGCTGGAGCTTCCATCTCAGAAGGGTATGTCACACAGAGGGTAGGCTGAAATGTAAGGGATCCTCTTATCTTTTGTCATGGGGAAGGAAGTGCAGGGCACCCAAATAACCAGAGCATGATGGCAGATGTGAGTGTGGTGGAGAGTTGTATCTTGACACATGCTGCTGCATGTTGGTTACACTGCCTATTCGTAATTCTCTGTTAGGACTCTGGCACGTGCCACATCCCTAACCCTAACAGAGGGTCCCTACAGAAGATACCAGGGCATCCTGCAGTGTATCAGGTAAGAAGTGGAAGGCTGCACATCTGCCCCAGCCATTTGATGACCTTGGGTAAATGTAACAGATTTGGAGGGGTGGGCTTCTTTGTTAATAATAGTGTCTAGGGGTCAGAACCCACAGAGATGAGCAGGCTGTAGTGGTGACTCTTCAACCTGGTTTAAAATGATGGAGCAGCCCTCATTGGTAGCCTGCAGCTTCAAGTATAAGCTAGCAGAGACCTAGAAAGAAATAATAAGCTCAAGACTGAGGCATGGGGCTTCCAGCACCCATGCACCGTGGAGAAAAGAGCACATGTGTCCAGGAAGCGAGCATGTTTCCCTTCTGCCAGATGAAGGGAAAAACCCTGTTTCCACAAGGCTGCTCATGTGGCTGTTGATCCCATGATCTGAGCTAGTGGAGAAAGAAATTAAGCGAGAGAGTGACAGACATTCTCTGTAATAAATAATAAGAGGAAATTCAATAATGCTATAATAAATAAGTGACCAAGTGCATAAAACCTTGTCTGTAGTAGCAAGTGATTATATCAAGTTGACCCAGAATGGAGCTTCTGAACTTTTGGGCTTCTAAAACTTGCACTTAAACCTTGGTGTAAAGCACTTAGGGCTCTGATAGGGATTGATGCCATGTCATTATGAAACTGTGATACTCACAGGTAAGCCTGTTGGCAGCCCCCATAGAAAGAGGCAAGAGAGAGTACAGTGGTCACTATCTGTTTTTCATTTGCATAAGAGAATCTTTTGGAAGCTTTTGCCCACGGTCCACCATGTAAACAATCCCCACTGCTTTACAATACCCTTTAATTTCACAGCAGCACACTGACCAGAGCAGCTTGGGTGTCTGCAGCACCTCAGTCAAGGGGGTGGGGGCTGGGAGAGGACATCCAGGGACATAGGCCAGTTGCTTGTGCAGCTGGGTGCTCTGAAGTCTCTCTGGGCTTCAGTCCTGGCGGTAAGGAAAATAAGATGGATCTGAGTCAGGTTGAGCAATACCCTTGACATTTCTGCGGTGTGGTCAGTTTCCTTTTCTAATTCATGGTGAGGTTGTTGCTCTGCCTTTCCTCTCAGTGTTTGTGCAATTGAGTTCCAATTCATTTACCAATCTGCACAGAGTAGAGGAGGGATTCCTGTTCCTGCCTGGGATAGCACTGGAACTGGTGCACTGGGTGTTGGATCTTGACCTCTGAGACCACTGAGGGCAGCCCTGTCCTCTCCTGTCCCTTGGTTCCCCTTCCTGCCACTCCCAGAGGAGCTGGACCTAGTGATAAGAACTGACTGAGCTTTAGTGATGTCCCTCCAAGCTGTCTCTCCACTAAGCCTGGGCCTTGCCCAGGCTTGTCCCCGCCCAGCTGGCCTGCTAACCCTGTCCTAGTGAGAATCCCCCAACCTTGACATCTGGTCAAGTTCATTGTCCCCAGCTTTAATGTCTAGTCCTTTGAGAAAGTCTTGTTAGGTCAGTGTAGCAAGAATAACACCACCACCACTGTCCCGCCTTGGCTCTAAATCCCCATTTGTCTTTGTTGTCTTCAGAGTTGAGTTTGGTGTTTCTCTCCTGTTTGGATAATCTTGACCCCTATTGCAATAGTATTGAATAAAGTCTTCCTTAACATTTTAATAAATGTCAGTATCATATATCTTTAGCACTGGGACCCACCTAGGCCAGTGCTTTGTACTACCACTGGTTTGACTGCAGCTTAGTGAAAATACTGTTGCCAAGTAGGAGCCAAGGGGCCTGTGATACTGGAGGGGAGGAAGAAAAGGAGGTGAGATGTGGAAGGGCAGATGGGGAGGGGAGGGGAAGGAGGGGCCCAAGGTGAGGTGGGGAGGTTGGGGGGGCAATGCATTTTCCCTGTCATTGTATTATGATCGTGTTCAAATGTGCAACAAAGTTAGGAGAATTTTATCGCCATCATCCGTATCCCCACCACCTGGATTCTAGTATTAATATTGTACTTTACTTATTTATCACATGTCTATTTACCTGTCTATTCTCTCTTCATCCATCAACCCCTTATTTTCATGCATTTCAAAATAAGTTAAAGACATCAGTATAATCTCACCTCTAAACACTTAAGCATGCATAACATGAACTAGAGGACAACCTTTATTAGTAGAGTTTTCATTTGTTGTAAAATTTACCTATAGTAAAATGCACAAATCTTAAGTGTACATTTACTTAATTTTGACAAATGTGTAGCCCTGTGTAACTTATCTCCTATCAGATACAGAACATGACCGTCAACCAGAAAGTTCCTTCATTCTCCTTCCCAGTCATTTTTGGGCCCTTATCCCTAGAGACAGTGGCTGCAGTGATTTTATTTTATTTTTCACTGTAGGTTAGTTTATAATTTTGGTTCCAGACCATCACAATAAAGCAAATACCAAAATAAAGTGGGTCAAGTGATTTTTTCTTTGGTTTTCCAGTGCATATAAAAGTTATGTTTCCACTATACTGTAGTCTATTACGTGTGCAACAGTATTATAGCTTAACAATAATGTATGTACCTTAGTAAAAAATACTTTGTTGCAAAGATCATTAACTGTCTTCTGAGCTTTCATGAGTCTATGTTTTTGCTGGTGAAGGGTCTTGCCTCCATGTTGGTGGCAGCTGACTGATGAGGATGATGGTTGCTGGAGGTTGGGAATTTCATAAAGTAAGACAGCAATTAAGTCTGCTGCATCGATGTCCATCCTACTTTCACAAATGATTTCCCTGTAGCACGCGATGCTGTTAGATTGCATTTTACCCACAGTAGAACTTTCAGAAGTGGAGTTAATCTCTCAAACCCTGCTGTTGCTTTATCAACTAAGTTGATGTCATATTCTAAGTCCTGTGTTGTCATTTCAGCAATCTTCACAGCATCTTTACCAGGAGTAGATCCCATCCCAAGAAACCACTCTCCTGGCTCATTCGTAAGAAGCAAGTCCTCATTTGTGAAAGTTTTATCATGAGATTACAGCAACTCAGCCGCATCTTCAGGCTCCAGCAGTAACCTTAAAGATCACTAATCAAAGATCATCATAATGAGTCTGATAATAATTAAACAGTTTGAGCTATTGCGAGAATCACCAAAATGTAACACAGAAACATGAAGGGAGCAAATGCTGTGGGAAAATGGCTCCAACAGACTTGCTCCAGGCAGAGCTGCTGCAGACCTCCGGTTTGAAGAAAGCAGTGACTGGGAAACAAGATAAAGCAAGGTTTGCCTGGTTAGCACGGAGAGTCTCCTCTGGAAGTCTTAGGAAGGTCTGAGGCACAGGACTGAGGCCCGGCTGCCACACTGAGGAGGGCAGCCCTTGATTACTTAGAATGGTTGCTTCAGTTTCTCTTTCTTTTTCCTTTTTAACTTGGAACAGCTTCCTCCCGTCTCCTCATCTTCCCTCCCTTGCTTTCCTCCTTTCCTCCTTCCCTCCTTGTCCTTCCTTCCCCCACCCTCCAAGCTATTTTTAATTTTTGGAAAAAAGTCAGCACCACGAGGTGAGGAAAAACATGATTTTGAAAGACAGCAGATTTATGCAACTCTCCTCCGTATTTGAAAATAAGAATTTATTTTTTAATCCAATGAGTACAATGTATTTAGTATAAAAACGCATGAGAAAACAAAGAAAAGTATAAAGAATATGGATTCTGTGTGTGTGTGTCCCTGGACCTGTATGCACTGAATGCACAGATGACCACGCTGATCCCATGTGATGACTGTAATTCAATACTGCTTTTCTGCATCGTCATTATGTCATGAACATTTTTTTTAAAGATTTTATTTATTTATTTGACAGAGAGAGATCACAAGTAGGCAAGAGGCAGGCAGAGAGAGAGAGGGGAGCAGGCTGCCTGCTGAGCACAGAGCCCGATGCTGCGGATGCGGGGCTTGATCCCAGAACCCTGAGATCATGACCTGAGCTGAAGGCAGAAGCTTAACCCACTGAGCCACCCAGGCGCCCCTTTTGATGTTTTTTAACTCAAAATAATCTTAATTGCAAAATGGTCCATATTGGAGTGGCCGGTCCTTGGCCCCTACAAAGGCTACAAAGAATTTCAGTTATAGACTGTCAAGTTCCTTAAAAAGATATGTCTGACTTAATCCAAGTTCAGATACTGAAGAGAAAGTTCTCGATCAACAGCAGCATCTTGTGCTTCATTTTACTCAATAATATCTGCAAGTGCTGTTGGCCTCCAAAGTTCAGGCTGAGCCCTGGTGGTGCCCCTGAGGGCCTCTTCCTCCTATTACTACACTCTTTGACCTGAGTCAATAACATCATGGCAGATCCACGAAGCACTCATTTATCCTCCATGAAAAATGCTATCAATTCCCTGACTATGGCATGATTTATCAATCACTGATCCAGTAAGTACTCATGGCACACAAGATGTCAAGTACTGACTTTAGAGATCTAAAAGTTCAGGTCCTGCTCTCCCAAAGTCCTGGGTCTGATGAGGAAAAACACATATAAACAGATACTTAAACACAACACACTGTCCCAGATTGCGGGGAGACAGAAACCAGGGATCCAGATTCTGCCTGGGCTATCTCTCAAGGGCTCTCTGCAGGTAGATTAGAAAGGGCAGTATGATCCTAATTCTTTTCTTAATTCTGAAACATCAGAAATGTTGCTTATCTTTGCTTGTCTATATGTGAAGAATTTTAGGTCTGGCCTCCTTGAGAATCTCATCCAGGCCTATCCTAAGGGGTTCACTCAGGCTCACCAGGTTCACCCAGGCCTTTTACCTCTTATTACCTCTAGGTGCACCCCTCCCCTCAGAGTCTGGTTCAGTCTCGTGGCTTTAATACCAGCTCTGTGCTCACAGGGCCACCAGATATCTCCAGCTCAAACTGCCACCCCACCTCCTATGATGGTGTGATTTATAGTAAGAGATGTCTATTTGGTTTTAGTCCTTGATTCTGGAACAGAGCTCCTAAAACCTCCAACATTTCCTAAGTGGTGAGAACAGGCGCAGGTGTCTCTTGTGATGTTAATGGCTTTTGGACCCCTACCTGAGGAAGCCAGGAGACACAACCATGTGATTAGAGGGCTGGAACTTCCAGTCACAACTTCCTTGAATTCCAGGGAGGAAGGACAATGGGAGCTGAATGAGTTGCCACTGGCCAATGTTTTAATCATTGATGACAATGCAATTAAGCCTCCATAAAAACCCAAAAACGATAGAGTTTGGAGAGCTTCCAGATTGATGAGCACCTAAAGATTCAGGGAGAAGGTGCACCTGGAGAGGGCAGGGGGCTCCATACCCTTTCCCCATACTTTGCCCTGTGGATCTCTTCTATTTGGCTGCTTCTGAGTTGTCTTTTTATTCAAAACAAAACAAAACAAAAAACAAATAAACAAACAAAAACATTAAATGATAATGTTACTCTGAATTTTGTGAGCCATTTTAGCAAGTTAATAGAATCCAAGAGGAGGTTATTGGAACATCCAATTTCTAGCAGGTTGGTCAGAAGCACAGGTGATAACCTGGGTGTGTGACAAGCATCTGAAGTGAGGGGTGATGTCTTGTAGGACTGAGCCCTTAACAATCACCAGGTAGATTGTTAATTGAGTTAAACTTAGTTAAATTATAGGACACCCAGCTGGTGTTGGAACTCGGCTTGGTGGTGTAGAGAAAAACAAACAAAAAAACCCCACATATCTGGACTGGTGACCAGAATTATAAATTGATACCAGAACCTACTTCCAAATCTGTCTGATGGCCTTTCTGCTTGGGTGGCCCAAGCTACCCAAGCTGGTCATACCCCAAACTATACTGTGGATTGTGTACCTCCCTCCAACACTCAGGTGTTCCCCATTTCAAATAAGGGCAGTTACTAAAAGATCAGTGAAACCCTCCTGACCTCACTCTTTAAAATTGTGACACCTTGGGGCACCTGGGTGGCTCAGTGGGTTAAAGCCTCTGCCTTGGCTCAGGTCATGATCTTAGGGTCCTGGAATCGAGCCCTACATCAGACTCTCTGCTCAGCGGGGAGCCTGCTTCCTCCTCTCTCTGCTTGCCTCTCTGCCTACTTGTGATCTCTGTCAAATAAATAAATAAAATATAAAAAAAAAAATTGCGACACCTGCCCTCCGCCCTTCTCCACCTTCCCATTCTCCTTTCCTGGTTTATTTTTTCCATTGCACCTTCTGAATGGCCAATTTATATTTTTCTTCTTTTCTCTCTCTACGACTAGAATGTAAACTTGATACTTTGTCTGTTTTGTTCACTGTGATTCTCAGTGCATCGCACATAGGAAGGATCAGTGTCAGCTGCATTAATAAATGAACTGGAATAGCTCTTGTTACTGATTGGTCTATCATAGTCACTGACTCAGGAAATAGACAGGTGAGCTCTGGTACACTGCCATGGCCATTGTTCTATCTTGGGGAGTCCTGAAGGGGCTGGACAAATTGAAAGTGCAGCTCTTGGCTAGGTTTGCCAACACTATTGTGTTGGAACTTTGCAACAAACTCAGATATACTCATTGCAAGAGAAGCCAATAGCTTAAGAGACAAGGGTTTAGAAAAGAGAAAATGAGAGATTTATTTCAGGTGTTATCATCCAGGAGCAGTGGCAGGCTCAAACCTTAACATCAGACCTCCCACCAGCAAAATGGACACCTACAGTTTTGTAGAAAGAGGTTCAGAGAAGTACTTGCAGAGAGCACGTGACCATGGGTGGGGTTGTAAGCGCTCAGCCCAAGATCTTGGGCAGAGAAGGGGGCCAGTGGGGCATGGTCTTCTAGGCATTTCCTCGCTATCAGGGCTTTTCTGGTCTGGAGGTTGGGACATTTTGGTCATTGCAAAACATCTTTGTCAATGCCTCAAGAAAGTGCGATAAGAAAGAAGCACAATGGGTTTTTATTAGAGCATGAGTTAAGCAGTCTTATTTATTTCTGTTTTTTTAACTATCGGGGCCTAGAGTTGAGCAAGAGGGCTTGCTGACACTCTTAAGCTTGTTTTTGAGAAAATGATGTCAACATTTCCTTCCATTATAGCTTTAGTTTTATGGAATCGGAGTTAATTATTTCAGTGAGACAAGGAAGGGTGAATCCCTGAGGGACATGGAAAAAAGAAGTAGAGTTGAAAACAGTCATTATGCCACTTGTTTTTAATGTCTCAAATTGTAGGAAATGAAACCTGCATGGAGAGCTAAGTTTATATTAATGGGTAAAAAGAGGGCTGAGAGGACTGCCTTAGGGAAGTCAGGGTCTGAATGTACTTGTTTGACAATAGCTGGTTATTAAGGTACCAACAGTTAAGAGGTAATTCCATTCTCCTCTGGTTCTTGCCCCGCTTCCCCAGAAGCATGTTTTCGGCACCAGAGGGACATCGTAAGAATAAAACTGCTTCATGTTGAGCTCTTCTTGATATACCCCAGGTTGAAGGTTATTGATGAAATTTGGAAGTTTTTGGATTTGTGAGCAAATGGCTAAGAAGTAATTCTTGAGATGATTTTGGTGCAAAAATGTGATTTTATTATAGCACAGTGACAGGACCTGTGGACAGAGAGAGCTGCGCTAGGATTGTGGGGAGTGACTGACCATATCCTTTTTCATTTGTGGGGGTTAGGAACCATGTAAGTCTCTAAGGAATTTGGAAGCAAGGCCTTCAGAACTTTGAGGGGCTAGCTGCCATTAAGATAAGGTTACTTTTAGTCTTTAATAAAACATAGCATTAAGGCACTGAGGCAGCCACGAATTCCTCGAGAAAGGTCACGCTCTACATGTTTCAGGTATCTGTCAGCTGGTTGTAAGCTGTAAGGAGGTTTTTTTTTTTTTTTAAGATTTTATTTATTTATTTGACAGCACAACTAGGCAGAGAGGCAGGCAGAGAGAGAGGAAGGGAAGCAGGCTCTTTGCTGAGCAGAGGACCCTGGGATCATGACCTGAGCCAAAGGCAGAGGCTTAACCCACTGAGCCACCCAGGCGCCCCTGTAAGGAAATTTAATTTAACCTACATTTCTCTTGCCTTTGTTTCCCTCATCAGGGGCTATGTCACATGCTAGATCCTAAGACCTGACCTTTACCACTACCTGCTTGTGTTCACTGACCTTTGTCCCATATTCATTCCTTAAGCTCTTCTTACCAGCTGATCCTGTGGAAAAACCGAAAGTATCTCTCCAGCACCAATGACCGCCCAGCTACCCCAAACCACCCAGGCCAGTTTGAACTCAGCTGCCTGCTCACACCTGTGCAGATGGACCATGGAGTAAGTGACAGTTACCTTTATCTCATTAGAATACTAATGCTTTTAAGTACAGCCAACTGTGTTCATGTAACAATGTATACAACACTCATGTCAATCTGCAAAATGGAGAAGAAAGATGTGAGCTATTTGGGAAGGGCCCCCCCTTGGGATATGCCCCACAAAAAAAAGCCAGGCTAAAAATAAAGCACAGATAAGTTTTATTCTGGGGAGAAGCCTGTATCATACTAACATGTATATACAATGCATTCCTCTGGTCCAGGTTAACTTGCGGGAATTGAGAGAAAAATAAATAAGAAAAATAATTCATCTTATTTTGTTTTCACTTATTCTTCTCTCCATTTCTTTATGTAGATGTGATTGTTTTCCTTCTTCGTGAGGAACAAGTGAGTCACACTAAAGTTTGAGAAGCACTTCCTCATGTGACCGAAGCATAAAACCCCATCACAGACGCTGCAAATTAATTTCATCAGGGTGTTAAAGAAACAGGTCTGGTCCTGAAATCGCTGCTGTACTCACCACAGGGTCAGAGTTGTGGGTCAGTGAGGTGGGAAGACTGGGGGGTCCTCAGACTTTTCTATTTCACCCCGGTTTGAGAAAGGAATTGGGTAGCAGAGTGTTCAATACCTTATGTTTAGAAAGATTTCAAAATTATAGACACGTTGCAAAAATAGATCGTCAGTTTTATCTTGGGTAGTCCTTTGTCCTCATTTGGATGCTTATTTGGGTGTGGTTGTAAAGGCATTTTGTAGGTGTGATCAAAGTTCATGGTCGGTTTGCTTTAAGGAAGGGAGACCATCCAGGTAACAGGCGGGCTTGATCCAGTCTGTCCAGGGGCCTGTTCCCGCCCGCTTTCCCTGAGTGCTTTCTCTCTACTGCTCATACTGCTCATTGACGGTCGTCAATCCTACAGGCCAATGCCTTGTTGTAAACCTCTGAATATAAATATCTTTTGGTTCTGTTTCTCTGGTTTAAACTGGACGGATATACAGCCATATACCACTTGCCAGGCTTTGCTTTATTTCTCTCTTCTACATATATGCTCACATATATATATATATATATATATATATATATATATACACACATACGGCAAAAACACATAAAATTAAAAGTTCAAGTTTGCCCACATTGGCAAATGCCCTCAGTTCAAAACAGCATTAGGGTATCACATTACTTTCAAGATCTTGTTTTCCCTTTTATTTGGACTTTATTTCCTTACTCTCTTGCCAAATCTTTGATACTTTTAAGAAGTAAAACAAAACAAAATTAAAGACATTTTTTTTAGTAAACATTTTTGACTCTTTCCAGTAGGAGGTTGGTCTGATCCTGATTCCTGGAAATGCAAGTCCTCTGTGATCTTCCTATGCTTGGTTGATGGGCACACTCAGAAATTAAAAGTCCAACATGACCTGCTCTAAGCAAGTTAACTTATGAAAGAACAAGAATATGGTTTTCGAATTCTTTTATACTTCAGAGAAAGAACCATTGCAAGGTCCCATTAAATAGACTACAAAAATTGTGCTGCATAGAATTTTTCAGGAACATATCTGAAATGTTCTAAGAAATTTTTTTAATGAATTAATTTTCTAATCACTAATAAATTATTTTAAAATTGGTAAACTTTATCCAAAAATTATTTCTCTAGGAAATCAACAAACCAAAAATCCAAAAGCAAATATAAAATGACCCTACACACCCAGGTAGATGACAAAAGGTCCACCGCTTTATTTAATGTACTTTATTCATCAGGAAGTCTCCAAGGCTCCACTCAGAGGTGATTAACTCTTACTTTATACACAATTCAAAGAAATCTTATTCTCTGGTTTTCTAGTCCATAAACCCTTAAAAACAATAATTTGAAAGAAAATACACGTTCTGAAAGGCAGACTCATGATAACAGTCAAGAAGGACATCTGAAATACAGAATTACGTATACACATATACATATTTTAATTGTAATTTCTTGCTAACCTTTTGAGATGTGTGGATGTTATGGCCCTTTACACCTAAATACTTCTACCTAAGAAAGAAGTACTCCTAAGAAAAGGATTTTCTTTCTTTTTTTAAATGTATATATAAACACAACATAATGATCAAATTCAGAAAATTTAACACTGATCCACCATCATTAATATTATCATTAATAACCAGCGCTTTTTAAAAATTCCAGTTGTCAGTGTGGAGATTCCTCAAGAAATTAAAAATAGAGCTTCCCTATGACCCTGCAATTGCACTGCTGGGTTTTTACCCCAAAGATACAGATGTAGTGAAAAGAAGGGCCATCTGTACCCCAATGTTTATAGCAGCAATGGCCATGGTCGCCAAACTGTGGAAAGAACCAAGATGCCCTTCAACGGACGAATGGATAAGGAAGATGTGGTCCATATACACGATGGAGTATTATGCCTCCATCAGAAAGGATGAATATCCAACTTTTGTAGCAACATGGACAGGACTGGAAGAGATTATGCTGAGCGAAATAAGTCAAGCAGAGAGAGTCAAGTATCATATGGTTTCACTTATTTGTGGAGCATAACAAATAACATGGAGGACATGGGGAGATGGAGAGGAGAAGGGAGTTGAGGGAAACTGGAAGGGGAGATGAACCATGAGAGACTATGGACTCTGAAAAACAACCTGAGGGTTTTGAAGGGGCGGGGGGTGGGAGGTTGGGGAACCAGGTGGAGGGTAATAGAGAGGGCACGTATTGCATGGAGCACTGGGTGTGGTGCAAAAACAATGAGTACTGTTACGTTGAAAATAAATAAATAAGTTAAAAAAAAAATTCCAGTTGTCCCCATAATGTCCATGACAGCATTTCCCTCCCTGCCCCCCCCCCCCCACCCCCCCGCATATCTGGTCCAGGTTTGGGGGCAGGATTACACTTTGCATTTAGCTATTTTGTCCTTAATCTCTTTTAATCTGGAACAACTGCTTTGCTTTTGTCTTCAGTGCCATTCACATTTTTTAAGAGTACAGAGCACATTTTTTTTATTGTTTATGGTAATAGTTTATAGGGGCATCTGGCTGGCTCAGTTGGTAGGGTATATGACTCTTAGGGTTGTGAACTCTATACATTGGGTGTAGAGATCACTTAGAAAATAAAGTTTTTTAAAAAATAGTTGATATATGCTATTATATTTGGATTATTAATTTGGATCTGCCCAATGGTTTCTTGACAATTGGATTCAAGGTACACATTTTTGGCAGAAGCACCGCATGGGTGATGCTTTGTGCTTCTCAGGGCATCATATCAGGAGACGCACCCTGTGGGTTTGCCCCATTGCTAGTGACATTGATTCTGATCATTTGTGTAAGGTAGAGTCTGACAGGTTTCTCCATAGATCTTGCTCACGTTGCAATTTGTTAAGTCATCTGTAGGAGAATTCTCTGAATCACTTTCTCCAGTGCTTTTAGCGCTGGTGATTCTTATCCAAACCTATTAGTATTGTTCTCATGTGATTGCCTTTAGGCTCTTGCTTGCAGTGGGTTGTGGGGGGTGGGGAGGTGACCTCCTTCTGGGGTTGGTGCCGGGCACAGAACCCTGGGCTGCAAGGGAGCTGGTGGTGTGCCCACATCAGCCACAAATCATGTCAACCAAAATATCCCTTCCCTTTGAGCAATAAGTGAGGCTCTTTGGGTGAGTTTTGTTAGCAAGCCCCTTTCTAGGACTTCAGGATCCCCTGGTAAATGCTACTTGTAAAGGCATATTTTTGCTTTAATCATGGACGTATGGAGGCCTTAAATATGTCCAGTGGTGGCTGGAAGTGGGTCAAGACCGTAGTCTAAATTTAGAAGCCAGTGCTGTGCCTGAAATACACCAGAGTAATTAATTAGGAAATATGTATTTAAGAGAGGGACTAGTGGTTGTGTCTGGGCAGCCTGGCACTGAAGAAGAGTAAGGAAGACTCTTAGGGGTCCCTGAAGGAAGGGGCCTAATGACTGAGTCTCTGGTACAGCCCAAGGCACCCACACCCTCCAGGCTCAGTCTGTTCCCCCCGTTCCTTCCTGTTTCTGAGCCACAGCGAGGGTCACTGCTCCTGTAGCCACAAGTGCAGGAGATTCTGGTCTTCGGGACAGATCTCAGGTTGTTCCTCCTTCCTCTTGTTGCAGGATTACTGGGTTCTTATCTCACTGACCCGGACACAAAGGGGTGAAGGGAAGTAAAAGTTTGTTAATTGAAGGTGAGAACAGAAAGAAAAGAAAAACAAAACACCTCTAGAGTGAGAGGGGTCCGGAATGGGTTGCCATTAGGGTTTTACTGGCAGTCTTCTATGCAGAACAGATGGGGAAGCTCGTGACCTTGAGATTCTTGTGCTGTCTTGGTTTCCTGTCCTGTCTCTTGTTCCACTCTGTGTCAGAATCCCCACCCACCAGGCAGAGTTTCCAAGTCCAGTCAGGAACTGTGTCTCCTGTGTCTGCTGCCTAGACCTTCGCCCCTTCCCTATTCACAGGACGGGACCTGTGGGCAGAGAGAGCTGCACTGGGATTGTGAGGACTGACTGATTGTGTCCTTTTGAATTAGTGGGGGTTAGGGAGAGCACAAATCTCCCAGGAATCTGGAAGCAAGGCTTTCAGGGCCTTGAGGGGCCCGCTGCTGCCAAGATAAAGTTACTTTTAACCATTAAGGCTCCAAGGCAGCCATGAATTCCTTGAGGAAGTGGCACTCTGCATGTTTCAAGTATCTGTCAGTGGGCTGTAAGCTCTGAGGGGATTTTAATTGAAGCTACATTTCTTTTGCCTTTGATTCCCACCTCGCTTTCCCCCCTTCCCACCCCACCCCATTCTCTGTCATCTGTGATCTCTATGTCCTCCATAAGTGGACAGAAGTGTCCCCTGATCCCACTTTGCATCACAGGAACTCTCTCCTTTGTCCCCTCTGGGGTCAGAACAAGGGGAGTGGCGCACAGCTTGCCTGAGGCTGACAGCTCCGAGAACTTGTCTTTGAGAGTCTGGCTCATGGTCCAGCCAGTGGTTCTCTCCCTAGTCACTGGATAGGATCCTCTAACTGCCATTCAAGGCCACACACCGCTCAGGAGCATCCAGTCAATGCTCAGAATGGGGGTCAGGCATCCATGGTTCTCATCATTCACAGGTGATTCTAGAACAGGGCAGTGAGCATCAAGGGCCATGGGCTAAAGTTTAAAGCACATGAGTGAGAGAGTTAATATGGCCTGCGTTTGAAAAGTACATGAAGTGTCTGCAGTGGAGGGTGCTGGGGGCTTTGGCTCTAAAGTTTCTTTTAAACTCATGCCTGGTGGCCTCAAAAGTCCTGTTTGGGATGGCACCAGCTGTGGTGGGAAGGGAGCAGCAGAGGCAGGTGGGTTATGGTCCATGGAGCAGGGATGAAGTGGTGGCTACAGGTTGTTGCTTGGACCCAAATGCCACGTGGAGCTTGGCTGAAGTTCCTGGACCAAGACAGTTCTCACTGTTGGAGAACAATGCACACCCACGTGCTACCACATATTTTTATTTTTATAAAAAGCACCATTCATCGAGTCTTGGGTGCAGATCTTATGAAAATCACAGTCTGGCCCCAAGTGCAAGCTTCTCAGGGCACGAGGTGGTTGGGGGTGGGGTGAGGAGCAGACTCTGAAGTCCTAGCCTAGAGGCAAATGTGGTCTTGGAGTTCTGCTCCTCTTTGTTGACAAGCTGAACTCTTAGCAAATATTACCCACAGTTTACCAGTCAGAAGAGCTCATTCTGGCCCCATGGCTGTGCTGACACAAATTCCCTTGGCGGTGAGTGTCCAAGGGCTATATGGGGAAGTGAGGTCAAGGGATCTGTGGCTGGGAAGTCTCATCCTGCAAATATGTGTGGGTTTCTTCCTAAAATTACCACCATGGTGTTTGGGAGATTAATTCCCTCTTGTAAAACACCTAAAAACATAGGCCTACAATGGTGTGACTCAAGGCCCCATGTCAGTAAACTGTGACCTAATACCTAACCTAAACCTGCAGTTTCAACCCCCCCCCCCCACCCCGCCCCAGAAATGTAGTCTTTAACCAGTCCCCAGGGTTTCCTGGTCAGCGTGAGGAAATGGGAAATGTACTGACAGATCCCTGGGCTCCCTTAGGATGGTGAACTTGCCTAAAATAACCAATTCTTTGCTAATAATTCCCTTCTTTCCTCTCCCTCTCTACCTTTAAAAACCTTTCCTCATTGATAGCCCTTTGGAGCTCCCCTCTACTTACTAGATGGGATGCTGCCTGACTCATGGAGTTGATTAATAAAGCCAATGAGATCTTTAAAATTTATTAGGTTGAATTTTTGTTATATAACAGATTTGGTGACAGTGACAGGAGGGAAGCAATCTTTTGGCAACATTTGGGGACAATGAGAAACACAGGCCTGGTCCCACAAACCCTTGGAGTGGGTAAGTTTCTCTTGACTCTGAGCTCTGCATGTTTTGCCTTAGAGCTCCTGGTCTAACTGGCTTTCCTTCACAGGTTAGGTCCGCGAGCACGGGCAAAAGGTTAGGACTAGAGCCGATTGAGCTGGCATGTCTGCCTCCGGTTGGGCTGGCAGAAGGGTTGGCCCAGAGCCAAGCCCCTAGGTTTTCAGACCACAATTCCTTGGGTTGAACATTTCAGCAAGTTTCCATGGGATCTGGTGGTGATGCACACAGGGCCTTCTTGTGACCATGATACAGTAACATCTCTTCATTATCACAGATACAATAAAGTGCATGTGTTCATTTTGTTTTGTGTAAATAGAGGTTACTGCTAATGGGGGTTTCAGGTGCCAAATGCTGTCAAATTGGTGGGCATGGGCAGAATATTGAAAGGTTGCTAGAGCACTCACCCCCTCAGGAAGACTCCCATGGTAGGATAATCTGGTTCTCAGAATGGCTTAGATTGACACCAGGTCACCTGTCAACCTAAAGAAAACTTCTGTGCAGTGAGGGAACAGGAAAATATGAACAATCCCAACCCTACAGCCCATTACTTAGGTGTTAGTTGGGCTATGAGAGACCTAAAAGCTTAGCCAATGGCACCTTCAAATCTAGAGTCAAATGCACCACTTTCTAGCTTGTTTATAGCTAAGACCAATAGTCCCAGAAGTTACAGGCATCTAGCAAAATGGCAACATCTTACTAAGCTTGTTTTGTGTCTTGAGGAACTTGACTTGGTGGCCATCAGGCTGAGGCCCCAAAATAAGGCCAGGCAGAAATGTGAGTGACATCCCATTTGGTGCTAGGGTCCTACCAAACTGCTCCCAGCCCTCAGGGGAATTCCCAGCTAGAAATGCAATGGCCCTTATGGAGGATGTTCCAATTACGTAAGATCCTTTAAGAAGTACATTTAAAGGCAGGTCCCCAAATTAAACAGAACACGATACCGTTTTAATTGGCAAGTAGAAACCTCCAAAAGGTCTCTAATCCCAAATAGTTTCATTGGAAGATTCATTGCAAGAGGCTCCTGAATTGAAGATGGAAGAGGTACCTACGAAACTCGCGACTTCTTCCCTCTGCCCTCCTTTGATTGCTCCTTCTACTAATCTCCCGCCTGAATGGTTTTTCCACTCTAAAGGGACTGCACAACTGCAAACCAAGTTAATGTCCTTACCTCTCCGCTTATCTACCTTCAAATGGATCCCTCCCAGAGCTGACAACCCGGAGGGGTGTTCTGGTAACGTGCTCCATCATTCCTTCAAACAGCTCAGGGGAAACTGGTGGATACCAGAGCCCATAGAGGGGATCCTGGAAAAACAGGCAGAAGCCAGCGAACGGTGAAAATTCTCACTGCAATCCACTCTTCCGAATTTCTGCCTTGTAGGGCCCAGTTGAGAGAAGAAAATAAAATTTCTCATTGTTTCTTCCTTTCAATCTAGACCCATTGGTTTTTGATCCTCTCTGTCCCAGAGATACCTACTGCCTTCTTGCTTATCTGGTTTCTGTAACTGGGCTTGGCTTTCTAACTGCCTGGGTTGTACAGGTTGTTGGCCTTCTTTTGGCTATCATTGAGAGTGACTCTGGATTTTGAACAGGTAATTCTTTGGACCCTTTTTGGGGTCCCCTCTTATACCAAAGGGGGATTATTTAATACTACAAGGAGCATTTAAAATTAGAACTATGTATACAAAGAAAAAAAAATTAAGGTAATATAGTTGAATAGGTAAATCATGATGTCATTTAAGTTATAACCCAGTTCTTTGAGGAATTGAAGCAACTGTCCTTATCTTACAGATCTTTACAAAACTAGAAATGTACTTCTAAATCCACTTCAAAAGTCACCTGTTCTTTGCCAATTCCCCTATTTCTCTTAAATGGCTTGCAAATTATTGGCTTTAGGAAAAACCAAAGTCCTTGGAAGGATTTGCCTTTTTTCTCTGTCCCTTAATGCATCTAAGTTATACATCTTATCATGTTTTTAAAATGTGAACACAGCCCACAGACACCTGAGAGTGAAGAAGAAGAAAAAAAAAAAAAACAGGAAAAGAAAGAGAGAGGCCTTTTAAAAAGACAAACTTCTAAAAGGGCTCTTGTACCCAAACTCTAGCACCTCCAAACTTAAGCTCCATTCTAGGGACAAATACAAATCTTTAAAATCTTCTCCACAAGTATTAGTAACTATAGAGTCTTCACACCTGTCTCTCTATGTGTCCATATACATATGTTGTAAATTTGAGATATTTTTCCAGCTCTGATGGTATTGTTAAAATTAATTTGTCAAAGAGCTGTATTTAGTTGTTTAAAGGCAAGCACTTGTAAGGACTGGATGTTCTAAAATGCTCAAAAAATAGAACTAGCCCAATTTGTTTTTTCCAAGTTCATGTGATATAGAAAAATACTAATTTTTGATTTAATCAAATAGACATGTCTTTAGAATTATCAGCATTAAAACCTTTATTCTGCCTGAGTTTACTAAAAGAATATGTTGATGTGCTCTTTGTTACAAAATATTAAAAAAAAAAAACAGCTTGGGAGAATGATTGACTTTAATGTCTCATAAGATTTCATGTATTTTGCACATAATTGTTAAGAACAAGTAAATTAAATAGGCATAATTAAAATTTTTAAAAAGTAGGTAAAATTTTAAATAGTCTCCCAAATCTTTTTCCTAACCTAAATCTTAAAGTTTTGCTGAGGTTGGTTTATTTATGTTTTATTATTTTCTTTAAGTAAACTCTATCCCCAGCAGGAGCCTGAAACTCATGGCCCTGGAGATCAAGAGTGAACATTTCCCCATCTGAACCGGCCAGGCACTCTGCTGAGTTAGGTTTAATAATAAATTAACTTAAATTCATTAAATACCTAGATCAATTCCAAATAACAATACTAAACCATTAATTATGGAACAGAGGTTTACCTACTTTTATCTTAATACAGAGAAACTAAAGATAAATTTGGGTCTGCTTGTAAACATCTTTTGTACTTTATTAAAAGATTACATTATGAAAAAGTACATTTCTAAAAATTATGAAATTTATTCATCAATTAGCCAATCTCAAGAATGCTGGTATAACAAACCATTCACAACTGCTCACTTCTTAGCTTCCACTAGAAATTAGGTTTCTAACAAGATGGGATTGGGAGGGAGACAAGCCATAAATGACTCTTAATCTCACAAAACAAACCGGGGGTTGCTGGGGAGAGGTGGGGTTGGGAGAGGGGGAGGGGGTTATGGACATTGGGGAGGGTATGTGCTATCGTGAGTGCTGTGAAGTGTGTAAACCTGGTGATTCACAGACCTGTACCCCTGGGAATAAAAATACATTATATGTTTATAAAAAAAAAAGAAATTAGGTTTCTAAAAGTTAAAAATATGAATAAGGAGTGAAATTTGGTACGTAAGGAAAGTAAGATGTGTGTTTTTGGTTAAAAAAAGTATAAAAACTGGAAACACATTTTTACTGGGAAAAAAGCAATTTTGTTCTAAAGTGAGGCTGGTTATTTAAAGACAGAAAACACAGGGCAAACTCTGATGTCAAAAAAAAGTTGTAGAAGGTTTCTAGAAAAAGAATGTTTGGGAAATCTATTTAAGGTCAGGACTGACTGAAGTTAAATAAGTATTAGTATCAAAAGTAAGCTGGTGCAAAATTAAAATTTGATTTTCTCTCTGTTAAAAGGACAAAGTTTTGTTTTTTAAAAAAACTTTTGGTCTGCTTAAGTATTTTTGACCTGGAACATTCCAAAGACTTTGCTAAACAAATTAGGCTTATTTGGCATATTCAGTTGCACAGAAAGCATTGTCAAATACGAGGTAATTCTAAGTTTTCTTTATGTTGTAAGACTGTGGCACATGTGGATAAAGTCTATTCTGCCTCTACAAAAATGTCCCCTTGTTGCCACAATCACCGTCCTGATGTCCCTGCAACATGGCAACAGTCTTCTCCTGACACAGAGAAAGTAAGGTGGTCAAACAATGGCAGTAAATTTAAAAAGTTAGGGCTATGAGAAAACCAAGATAGAAACTTGTTTTTTCCTGGCTACCTGACAAAACCCACTTTTTGGTTTTTACATTCCTTTGCCCACCATAGGGCATTTAGAATGACTCAAATTATAATAACACATTGGTGCAGAGACTTCTGTAATATCACAATAACAGTCTACCAACACTGTCTGACTCATCAGGTCCATAATCCTAGAAAAACTGTTTTTGTCTCCAAAGGCCTTAGACCTCCTCCTTCCAGACACTTTGAATACCTACAACTGGACTTCATTCAAAGCCAGCTAGTATGGTTATCAATATGTTCTTGTTGTTGCTTATATGTTTTCCAGGTGGGTTAAAGCCTTTCCCTGCTGCAAAGCTCATGCCCTCACAGTGGGGAAAAAAAAAAAGTGTTAATAAATGTGTTTTCCACTTGGGGTATACCTCCTATAATCTCTGGTGGTTGAGGCACCCACCTCACTGGGCAAATCACTTGAGACTTAATGAAAATCTTGCAGACTTCTTAGAACTCTATCAGTGTAAAACCTTCTGCCAATCCCTAATTGTCTCATGCTTGTATGGCCAGCTACTGTAAGTCTCTGATGTTTATGTTGAAGTCTATCATCAATAGGTTAAGTAAGACTTCCTAGATCCCAGTGCAAAGGATCCTTTTGGTCACAGTTTAGAACCTGGTGATTAGTACAATGGAAATGTTCTCAAAGGAAGATAGCCCTCAAACCCCATGGAAAGGACCTTACCAGGGGCTCTTGATGACTAACACTGTTGCAAAACTAGAAGGCACTGGGCCTTGGGTACACACCACATAGCTGAGGGAGGCTCCACCTGACATTCGGTTTTCTACAGATCTGGAGGCTTCCAAATCAAACTGAGGAAGAAGAGAAGTAGCTGACATTGAGGTAGACTGCTTCCACCCAAGATGATGGATCACACTTCATACTTTATACATGAAACCCTTTGACCTTCTTTTCCTTTTCTTCACTCTGCCATTCGCTTAGAAAGATAATGGCCTCATCTGTGTCTCCCAGGCCATTACTAAGGGGGGCAACCTCTGGAATTTAGAACAACATTTTATTTCAGACTAGGAGAAAATCTAATGGAGGCCCTAACTTTCCACAAGTAAAATAAGACATCTTCCTTAAATTTACATCATCAAGTTAGGAAGGATCCATCAGGAGACTTTCATGATTCAGGATTCTCTCCTTTTGGCAGGTCTCTATTTTTCTGGCTAGGGATAAGGTATATGAGGCTATTACTCAGAAGCTTTTCCTTAATTCTTAAACATACTTGCAAAACCCACTGCAAAGGCTATAGCTTCCCAATAAAAATGCTTCAACTATCTGGCCAAAGTTGTTCTTGATAACAGAATGGCTCTTGATTATCTTTTAGCTAAGTAAGGAGGTGTCTGCTGGAGCCAACCCCACCTGCTATACCTGGAGTAACACCTGTGGGGAAGTTACATAAGATTACTGAGGAAGACCCTTGGCTTAAAGGGTCTTTCTTTAACTTACTTGGTTTTGATTGGTTTCAGTCTTAGGGACCATGGCTCTGAAGTGAAATCCAAACATTGGGCATTATCATGCTTATAGTAATCCTAATGATTCCCCTCCTGTGTTGTATTCTCTTAAAACCTTTCAGTGAATGTGTTTGCAGCCTCTAACCACTAAGCAAACAATCTCCTACGACTGGAACGTGAGAAAAGGAACAAAAATTTTACCAAGTCATAACCTGTGAATGTAATAGAGGTTAAGCAAAAATGTCATGATGCCACACAAAAGAAGAAGAGAAGCTTTGAGAACTACAGAGCGGTAGCTGGACGTTGTGTTCATGCCTTAAGTGTTGATCACATCTCTCAGGTAAGTTTTAAGTCTTATCGAAGGGAAGAAGTGTTAGACAAACAAACAAACAAACAAAAGCAAAAAACCAAAACAAAAAACACGGACCCAACATGTCACTTTGGTAAAGTATGGGCCATGTCAGTAAACCATGACTTAATGCCAAACCTGCCCTCCGTTTCAAACCCCCAAAATGTAGCCTTTAACAGTCCACAGGGAAGTTTCCTGGTTGGCACTAGGAATTGTAACTGATAGGCCCCTCCACTCCCCTTAGGAGTGCAAGCTTTCCAGACACCTGGGTGGCTCAGTCGGTTAAGTGTCTGCCTTCAGCTCAGGTCATCAGGGCGTGATCTCAGGGTCCTGGGATTGAGTCCTGCATTGGGCTCCTTGCTCAGTGGGGAGTCTGCTTCTCCCCTGCTTGTGCTCTCTCTCTCTCTCTCTCTCTGGCAAATAAATAAATAAAATCTTTAAGGAAAAAAAGGAGGGCAAGCTTGCCTAAAACAATGCATTTTTTGCTAAAAATTCTTTGCTATTAATTCCTTTTTCCTCTTTATCTTTACCTTTAAAAGTCTTTCCTTATCTGTAGCCCTTTGGAGCTCCCCTCTACTTGTTAGATGGGATGCTGCCTGATTCACGACTTGATTAATAAACCTAATTAGTTCTTAAAATTTACTCAGTTAAAGTTTTGTTATTTAACACCTCTGACCCTGAGGCCATGAGAATGAGTGGGAAGAGGGCGATGGAGCAGGACAAGGACATTGGGATGACCCAGCGGGGCACAGGTGTGAACAAAGGGCAGGAGGTAGAAACAGAGAATAAGCCGGGAAGTGAATGCTTCTGAGGAAACCTACTGCTTACCTAGCTTTGTACCAGGTTCTTTCATATGTGCTTCCTTATTTAATTTTCAGACAATCCTGGCCGATACTACTCCTGTTCTGTAGATGTTGAGTCAGGGGGTGCAAACCAAGACTGTTCCTTTTCTGTGCAAGTGGGAAGTGAGCTGAGTGTGGAGACTGCTAGGAAGCGGTGGGTGAGGCCCAGCAGGGAACAAAGAAGGGAGTGATGGGTTTGCAGCTGGGGACACCATGAGCACATCCAGCCAGGGTGGGAGCTGGGAAGGGGAGGGGTGTCTGTGCTGCCAGCTGGCATGGAAATCATCGGGTTCATCACTATCTGTAAACACCCAGGTATTCTTGCAATTGTTCATGTAACCTTCAGCTTACACTTGCCTCTCAGTAACCTTCAGTGATTCCGGTCCCAAAGATCTAAAGTTAGAAGGACTAAATCAATTATAAAATACACTCAAGGTTTCAGTGTTGATTCTTCAAGAAAAAAAGAAATGAGTGTAGATAATACATTTTTTAAATGATATGATTATTGGTGAGCTTAGTGATCCTGACTTGAAGGGGTTTATTAAAACAACACAAATAACTGATGGGAAAATGCTCTTGGCTCAGTTGTGGAATCCTCTGGGAATTCTAAAGCTGAGTTATTAAGCAGTCTGAATTCTCAACATTTAGTCAGGCATTCCTCATTAACTGGCCTGGATAAATGCGAGCTTTGTCCCTTCCAGAATTTAAATTTCTCCTCTTGAGAACAGAAGAGGGTAGAATAAAGGATTCTATTCTCAGCCTGACTCTCTTATACTTAAGACTGAGTGGCAGAAATCTCTGCCAGATGATGTCAGGCTTGCTGGCGTTGCTACTCGACTCTACTGGATGGGGAAGAAGCAGTGTCCAGAACATATACGCAAAGGCCTTCCCTGCACTGCAGATGTTGGAATATGGCTATTGGTCTGGGAATCCAAGTGGAATCAACTCAATATACATCCCCCCAGTAAAATGGTGTCCAGACACAGGTTTTCTTTCTCCTCTGCTTCATGTTGCAAACATGCTCCCTAAGAACACCATTCAACAGACAGCCCTGACTGCCACCCTGCAGAGGATCCAGAGAAGCCCACTTGTGAACAGGGTCTTCGCTGAGGCATGGGGATTTCCTTAGGTCCAGCACTTCCTGCGGCAGGCACTTCCTCTTTCACTTCCTCACTGAGGGACTGGAATAAGCCTGGCCCAGCACTAGAAGGAAGTCTGAGCCGCCTTCTTTCCTCTTTCACTTCCCACTCCCCAGCCTTGAGCGCCTGCTGAGGACTGCCCAGAGGGTGGGCTGGCCATTCTTCCCGTGTTTACCTCGTGGACCTGCAGTCCAGATGGAGAGGGAGGGCAACAGTTTTGGGTCTGCAACTTGCAATTGACCAGAAAGACCCACCCTGGGAGGTGCTGGGAGCTGTCCAGAAACCAGGCTGGAACTTTCCTTCACTCTGGACATCCTTCTCCCTGCGTGCCTCTTTGGAGAGCAGTCCGAGAGGAGAAGGGGAAATGGTATGATACGAAGCAAACCCTGGGTAGAGTCCCTGATAACAATCTCACTGGCTAAAAACAGGCTTGAACATCACAAGATGACAGATAACAGGATGTCATAACACAGAGGTTGCCCACAGCACAGGGGTGTGAGGCCATGTCAGGGAACCCAGTGAGAAAACAATCTCAACACTGGGTCTATCCTTGCTGACAAATGGAGATGGGACTCTGGTGACAAGGTGGACAGAGCTGGTGAGCCGCATCCCAGACAGGACAGTGGGTTCCCTTGAAGTCTATCCCTGTGCAGTGGTTGGGTGCTATAGAGGAAGCTTTTCAAACTTGCATGTGCACCAGAAGTGTCTATGGGGCTTGTCAAAATGTAGTTCAGGGGTGAACTACAGCCTACCTACCTAAGAATCTGCATTTCTGACATGTTCCCAGTGAAGTTGATGCTGCCAGACTGTGGACATGGCATCCTGCAGACACAGGGCATGAGCAGCAAACCCAATATTAGTAATGTTGAGTCGATCCTTGGGTTCAGTCTGGAAGGTCTGCTATGCTTCTTGTTTGACGATTCACTAGTTTCCTTGTTTGGCTAACGTGCCATTTAGAGGTACATGTAAGTAGGACCTTATGGCTAGGGTTGGGTGCCTGTGCATCAAAGGAGCAGTGACTAGCATTGCACTAGCGCCCTTAACAAGCACAAGTGAAACTTGTTCAACCACCATGGAACACAAAATGTGTGCATACATTTTATATAATATCGTAAAAGCAACAACTTTAAATTAGTCATTATTATCGGAAAGCTCCAATTACTGTAATTCTAGCAATCCTAGCTATTTCTCAGAAATGCATTGAGGGAAAACAAACAAACAAAAAACTCTTTCAGAGTAGCCTAGTGGATTTTTTGCTAATTTATACTATTGAAAAAATTTTGGTTATTTAGGTCCTTAGCCAAACTTCAAATTTTATTTTGATTCTGTACCAAATAATTGAAGTCTTAGTGTTTACTTTTTTAGGCTATCTAGCATCTGAACCTGCTTCCACTTTGGGGTTCCTCCTTGTGTGTGTTCTGGGGGGAAGTCAAGGTTCCATCCTCTCTTATGCAAGCTCACCAAGTCAGACACCTCTTCCTGTCTCCTGAGAGGTAGGATACAGATGCCTGCCTTAGGATAGGCCGATCAGACATTTCGATGATGGATTTTAAGTTGGGAATAGGTAGACAAAGGGATGAGGATTGTTTAAGAGGAAGTGGGGTTACAGAGTGTCCATAACTGTTCTGCAGCATTGCTGGGCCTCCTTGCCACCCATTGCATCATGGTACTAAGGGTGTGTCCATGTCCTACAGGTGGAAGGAGGTGCAGCTTTAACCAGGTGCTTCATGAGGTGTGACACGGCTGTGTTCTGGCTGCCTGATGCTCTCTGTCTGTGCTCATGTTCTGAGTCTGACCATCCAGGCTTCCCTTAAGTTTTGGAACCACCCCATTTCCTTTCAAATAAATCCCTTTTCTGTTAAGTCATTTAGACTTGACTTCAATTACTTGCAGGGCTCTGTGCCCCTTTCCGTTAGAAAATCCCACTATAGATAAAAAAGAGAACACTGATTAGTTTCCTCACTTTTTGTACCACTAACTGATGATTCAGGAACTTCTGGGATTTCTGATTATTTTCAGTAAAATGACAGTACAGCCATTGTGAGCTATAATTAGCACACAACTACAAGCCATTTTGTTGTAATTCCTAGAGCATGATTTGTGTGTGTTTAGTAAGTATCTTGTCCAGCTACTATGTACTAATTTGCTAGAGGACATGCTTCCAGCAGGGCATGGCTTCATCTTCTGAGATCCAGATGCACTAAGTTGAAGACAGTGACAGTGAAAAGACCAGCATCTTCAGTGACAGTGTTATTTCCCTCCATTGGGCTACTTCCTAACCAACTAACTGAAGGTGATACATCTCCCCAGGTAAGCTGTTGGGCATTCCGCAGGATTCCTTTGCCAGAGAGCATCAGGCACAGTGACATTAGATCAAATCATATGAAGTTCTCTGATGTGTGACCAGCCATCCCCCTCGATGTAAGTTCACTGCTCACTGACATTCTCAAATAGATGCCATGCAGATGCCCCTGGGTTTTAGGGCTAGTAGACAAAAGAATAGAAGAAATTATCTCGGCACTTACTGCACATTTTCAATTTCCAGTTCCTTACCTTGGTACAAGTGTTGCATTAATTGTACCAGCAACTGAGGTCAGAATGGAAAGACCTTGCATTTTAAGGCTTGCCCCCTCTTTGCTCACTCTACAGTGCCTCCAAGGGCAATGAGAAATGCACTCTCACTCTTGACATTTTAGGCAGAAATCCAAGACAAAGCCACCTCAAATCAGAACTATGGAATCAGGAGTTCCATGTTACTTCTCCAATGATGAAGGTGAATCGTTACTCACTGTTCACTGAAACTTATTTGTGTGAAAATAAAACTTAAGAAGCTAACGCCTTTAAGCACCAGAATCCAACACTGAATTTCTCCGTGCTTAATGAGGTAACTGAAAGAATTTCTGAAACTTCCCAAACCCTGGTTTAATGAGTGGTTTAGGAAATGCTGATTGGGCACTGAGTGAAAGTTGCAAGAAGTTACACATGCACATACACGCGCATACACACTCCCATAGCAGACTGGCGTGGCTGGGTCTTCTAGCTATGGGACATGGAGGCATGACACTCATCCAGGAGGTATGGATTTTACCTGGCTTCTCCCACATGGCCTGTCCACTTTGTGTCCCCGGCATCTGGCTTTCCACCGGTGCTGCATGGAAACATGAATCTGAGGCTTGGGTCATCACGGCACCATCTGTTGCATCGCTCCAGACATCCCAGACAAGCTTGGTTCACCTGCATGAAGAAATTAAATGATGTAGAGGTTAGGAAAATGATAGAAGTTTTGAGATTTGTCTCTAATAAGAGGTGGGTGGACAGGAGCTTCACAGGGGCTCTGTAAGTCTGGGTTGCTGCAGCCTGCGGCCTCAGAGACCTCATCTGAACCCTGAACTAACCTCATGCCCGTCATCCAATCAGTCCCCGGGTGTGGCTTAGCCCCTTGGTGAGTTAGGAACACAGCACCAGGGGCAAAAGTAGAGGTGGGAACTGGGAGGTTGAAAAAACTCGGGCCTTTGAATTTGGCTGGGACCTGGGAGTATCTCAGACATGAAAACAGCAGGCAGAGGAACCAGCACATGCCTGACACTGACCCACCTCTTTCTTCATCCCAGCAAACTATCTTAGACGGGAAAAACCCAATAGTGGAAACTGGGAATCTAGAACAAAAAGTGTAGGTGAAGCCAAGCTTTGGCGTGTCTCCCATTTGCAATTTCGTTTACATTTCTGTGTGTGACCTGTCTTATGTATAATGTGGTTTGAACTGGGGACTTGAAACATTTCCCGTCAGCAGCTCTGTCACTGAACCTGGTTCTTGAAATCATGCAGCAAAAGTAAACTGTTTTTCTGTGTTTCATTTCTGGAACTCACCCTCCTTTTCCTTTTATTTCCTCCTATATTCTCAGGTCATCCATAGAAAAGGGAAGAGACAGTCCAACCTCAGGCAGCTGTGGCTTCCTGGGGGCGTGTGCTGGTGGCAGAGCTCCCTGTGCTCTACGTTGGTGGCCACAGAGATTATGGTCAAGAAACAGTCAAAACTGTCCGTGTCCTTTAGAACCCAGGGAATCAATTCTTCTTATGAAATGAGTATGCTGTATGGTATTTAGGGAACGAGGTATTTTGTGGTGGGGGGATCCCATGTCTGAACTTAAGGGGAAGGCCACAGGGAGAAACCCACATGGGCTTGCAAAGTGCTTCTCCGCACATCTTCAGTAATGCATCTGCAGGTAGAGTGGATGTGTGTTACTGTGACATTACTGCTGTTTGAGGTTGTCGTTTGCCTTTTCTTTATGCTGTTCACCCTGGAAGCCACACTAACTTCCTTTAGGCCCTGCCTGGGAGTGTGTGTCAAAGTGAAGGGCATGGGTTCTAGCGCCACGGCTTTAATGCTATAGCCAACCCCCTCTCCATATCAAGCAGAGGATTCCTGCTATAGTGCATTCTGCTGATGTCCTGCCCAGATCCCTCATAGGGCTGGCATGCCTGTTCTTTAATCTTGTGATGTTGGCTACTAGGGGTTCACACAACTTTTTAAAGGGGTGCTCCTTGGCTAAGGGGAACAGCTTCACCTAGATACTCACTAGAGGCCCATGACCAGTGACTGGGTTATGGAACCTGTTCCTCCAGGGGACACTATGTCTGTGGTGTCACTTACTCCAGGGATCCCAGGGGCCAGCCTGAGGCTGGAGCTCACCAAAAACCCACCTCTGCTTGGCTGCTTCCTCTGCTCTTTCCTGCTTCCCTACTCACTCCTGCACTAGTTTTTCCGGGGAGCACTCCTTCAGGAAAGCATTTTTTAAAGCATCCCACCCTGGGCTCTGCTTCTAGACAACCCAATCCAAGACCACCACAAACAAGGTAGATCAGCAGACGAGGCATGCTGTAGTTCCTCACACAGGGAAGGATGGCAGAGGAAAAGGGACCTCTGCAAAAATAATGTGATCATGCATTCTTCAATCACCAGGTTCAGCTGAGAGCAAATGGAACTAAGAGCTCTATTTCAGCTGGTGTTTGTCATTTATTCCATGATAGGAAAACCAATACCAAGAATAAATATGGAAAATGTATGTTGTGACTCTGGGTTACATTGGGAAGGAGAAACCTAGTGGTGGAAGGGCTGCTTGGTTTATTCCCAACCTGGTGATTGTTTCTCATAATGGAGAAACTTAAAAATCATTCAGGCCTTGCTCTTCATTCTTATTCCTGCAGTGTGCAAGGGAGTTCAGGGTGAGCTTCCCTGGACTGGGGGTGGCTCACAGGGAGGAGGTGCAGCTCTTAGCAACTCGCCCTCTGAACACTTTCCTTTCCAGGCTGCCTCAACTATGCTCAGGGCTCCAGACAGGATAGCCACACTTTCCTCTGGCTGCTGACGTAGTCACTGTTCATTTTGCAGGCACCACCCTTGTCCAACCTTAAGTCCATCATTTTAGCCCACAGCCCTGCCCCTCAACCAGTGTTCCCATCTCATTTAATGGTACCATCATTCTCCATGATTATTCTCACTGGAGACAAAGCAGTCACCATAAGACATGTTATTTAATCTCCCAGTGTCTCAGTGTCCTCATGAAACAGGGATCACAATGATACCCAGCATCATTGAGTTGTTACTGAGATATGCTGTGCAACAAGTAGTGGCAAGATCTCACTGGAATAGGACAGTTATCTTCTACTTTTCACACATCTGCCATCTAGCTGGGAGTCAGCAGATCTGGAATGGGATTGTCTGGGCTGGCTTTGCTCCATTTGTCTTTCATCCTTCAGCGTGGATCAAAGGCCTGGATTTTCCAAATTCTCTCATGGCAATGGCAGATGCTCAAAGGGGCAAGCTAAAATGTACATTTTTTAAGTCTTTTGTTATATTCACTTGCTAACATTATGTTGTGTAAAGCAAGTCACATGGTCCAACTCACCTGAAGTGGTGAAGTATAATCCAGCATGGTGGTGATAGGGGAGGGAGGGAATATTTTTTAATTATAATTCATAGCGGCACAATAGTGTGTCATACTACCTCATATGGTTTCCAGGAAACCTGAATGATACAAGTGCTTAGAACAGTGTCTGGCATTTTGTTCTGCCTTTTTTTCTTTTTTATTTTTTTCTATCCTTCCTTCCCCTATCTATCTACCCATCAACTTACGTACATGTCTACCTACCTGTCTGCTTATATTGTTCCCTCTTTATTCTTCATCTTTCCCAGCCAGGAAAAATTGAAGATGTGTAAAGTTCTCATAAATATATTTTAAAACTATCATCCCTACAGCCACAGCTATAAGAAAGCTCATGGATGTCCCTTGACTGAATTATCTTTAATGTTCCCTGACTGTACTTCTCACTTCTCCTTTGCCCTCCAACCCACTGCAGTAAGGGAGATTGCAATTCTTGGCTTAAAGCCTTCGATGGATTCTAATTAAATTAAGACTCTGATTAGTATACAGCATGACATATAACATTTATGATCATGCTCCTTCTTGCTCCCTGATGCAGCTGGCATGCAGTTGGGTTCTGACCTGGCTTGGTCTTTAGGGTGAGACTGTAAACAATATGTGGACATAGTCTTGCAATCCTGTGTGCACTGGTTCTGGCTCTCTTTTGGGTCCCTTGGAAGATGGATGCTGTCTGATACAGCTTGATGGTTTCTAAATATACCAGTGTTTTGGAAAGAGGATGGAAGCTTGAGAGAAGGAGACAGGTGGGAGAACCGTGAAATATAGACTGGATTCAGGAGAAAAGAGTTGAGGTCCAAGCTAGCATAGCAATCATGGACCACAGAAGACGCCACAGAGCCTATGGATCAAGGAGATTGAACTTTCCTGAATCCAAAGATGGATGGAGTACAGTCTTTGTTGTGAGAGGTACTTGGAATGTTATGAATGTTTCAGTTATCTTCGCTGCACAAGAAACCACTCCAAACATTGGCTTAAAACAACATGAGCTGTTGTTTCTCACAATTCTGTAGTTGTGTGAGGGTCTCTTCTGCTGATTCCTCCTCTGTTCATTCATGTGATTGCATTCAGTCGGACAGTAGATCAGAGGATAGACTTAACAGACACAGTTGGATGTCTCTTTCCATGCAGTCTTCCATCCTCAAAGAGGATATAGAGTACCTCTTCACATGAGGAAACTTTCTGAGAGAAAAAGCTCCAATGACAAGCCTGGCTTCAACCTTGAGGAACACTATGTTTGCTAATGTCTCATTGGCCAAAGTAGATCACGTGGACAAGCCCAAAGTCAGAGTGGGAGGGGCTTATAGGATGTGGATGTCCCCACTACTGATGCACCAGGGGGCTGTTAATACATTCATGTGCTACATCTATATGGAACTCGGTAGACGAGTCATGAATTCAGACTTGTACTTTTAAGGACTGCTATTTGAAGAAAATAAAGTTTCCTCTAATATATGGACAGAGAAGATTTGGTTTTCTTTTTTTTTTTTTTTTTTCTCTCCCTTTCAGTCTTCCTCTGCCCCTCCCCCTGGCTTGCATGCTTGCTCTCTCTCCCTAACATAAACAAATCTTTTAAAAAAAATTTTTTTTCCCTTTTTATTAATTTTTTCAGCGTAACAGTATTCATTCTTTTTGCACAACACCCAGTGCTCCATGCAAAACGTGCCCTCCCCATCACCCACCACCTGTTCCCCCAACCTCCCACCCCTGTCCCTTCAAAACCCTCAGGTTGTTTTTCAGAGTCCATAGTCTCTTATGGTTCGCCTCCCCTCCCCAATGTCCATAGGGGATTTGGTTTTCTTAATAATGGTATCAAGGTACAGAAGAAGGGTTAAAGGTCTGGAGTCAGGAGAATTGAGAACATCCTGTCTCCATACTTTTCATCATGTGATTGGATCAAATCACTCCTTGTGGATTGGATTAGAACGGGGATAGTCAAAAAGAATTGGGTAAGCCAACCTGGAAATCACCAGTCCTATTTGTTTCTCTTGTGCATCAATCTATTAACCTAGGAATGGATTCAATTTTCCTAAATTTTTCTGCATTTTCTTACCTAAAAGTATACCCATTAAATGACTCTTTGAATTCCTTTTACTTCTCTGTGTCTTAGCATTTTATTTTAGATTAAGGCTTGGTTTGAGTATCTGGGCTGGGCTCCTCCCCTTTTCCCTGATTGATGTGCTATAATGAGGTAATAGTCTTCCTATGTTGGTACCTGGTAGTAAGAACACACTTACCGTGATTTGCACAAACCATCAGCATTACTATATTTATTTGTGTTTCCAAGTAGATATGGGTACCAGCTAGGAATTTATAGAAGGAAACATTTGAAGCTCCTGCTTCTGGTCTTAAGGGTAACCACCTTATTTACTCCATATGGAATATGAGTTGTTATAGGGGCAGGAAACTGCTCATTTGGGAAAAGATATAAAAACATGCAATGTATTAGTTTGTTGCATAACAAACACATTAAAATATCAGTGGTTTATAACAACAGATATTCCTTCTCATGCTCTCAGATCCATGGGTAGCGTGTGGTTCAGCTGATCTGGTCTGCACAGTTTGTGTCTTCGTGCTGAAGGGGCATTAGCTGTCTGGATCAGGTTTTTCTCATGGAGGCTCAAAGCAGAGCAGGAGGACCATCCAAATCACACATACACAGTAAAAGGTCTGTGTGTTTTTCACATTTGCTAACACTCTGTTAGCTCAAGCAAGTCACATGATCATTCTCAAAGGAAATGAGGTGGAGGATTATGTCACATTTTCTAGAAGGTTGTGCTGCTAAGCCACATGGCAGAGGGCATAGATGTGTAATTTCTATTTCAGCCAGGGAGATAGTTGTCCATGTCTTATCACATCTATGAAATCTTAGAGAAAACAAGATTGTCCTTAGAATGAGCATGTGTCATTGCGTACATATTCCCATGGCAGTTGCTGGCTACACTTCTCTTGGCAAGACTGCCTTTTCTTTATCTTCTTTTCACTACCCTGGGATGTCTGGGAAGCCATGGCTCCTAAGTAGGGGTTCTCTAAATGATGACAGCTTCCCTTTCCAGAACCTCAGCTTCCTACTCTATAAAAATGGAGAGATTAAAGGGTGTAGTCTATCAAAGTCCTCACCAGCCGGAAGCCTTGTGATTCATTGCTTGCTGAGTTCTTCATGATGAAGGATATATCCGTCTTCCTGCCCCACCCCCCAAACCACTCATGGGACATGTAGCTACTGTGCTATCTAAATCACAGCCAAATCCTGGTAGGGGGTGTTGGATGTCAGTGTGGGTGTGCCTTTTGGGAATAAACAGAAGAATGAGGATAGAAAAATAGCAGTGAATCCATCCCCTGGCACAGGGAAGTTCAGGATGGAATGAGATGATGCAGTCTGGACAAAGCAAAGGACCCTTTCTTTCTCAGCCCCTCTGCCCTTGTACCGCCTCTACCACCACAGTCCCTTCCACCCTTGGGCTCCCAACACCTTGCTTTAAGGAAACAGTCAAATGTGGAAGCTGCTGAAGTTTATCCTTAATAATTAGCTGGCTTGAAATTTAAAAAGCACATGGCTTGGCTGTCTCCTCTAAACATGGTATGCTGTGTTGGGGAAAACCATGTGGTATGTTTCTATGATCTCTTAGCCATCTGACCCATCCAGCCTGTGGATCCAGATTGGGACTGTCAGTGCTAAGACAGGACATTACTTTAATTTTAATTTCTATTTTTATTGCTAACTTTTATTTTAAACAATTTCAAGCTTTCAAAAAGCTTCAAGACTAATACAAAGAACTCTTTTATACCCTTCACCCAGATTCTCCAATTGCTCACATTTTGCTAATTTGCTTTATCCTTCTTGTTTTACACATATGCATATAATTATAGGTTTTTCTGAACCGCTTGAGAGAAAGTTGCAGACATGATGCCCTTTGCCCTTAAGCCTTCCTCTGTGTGTCCTAAGGACAAGGGCGTCCTCTACACAAACTTGGTATAATGATTTCAATCATGAAAGAATGTGGGTAGGTACTGTTGTCTACTTTAGACTTCAAGCATTTATCAGTTGTCTTTATCATACATCCATATAATTATCAATTGCTGTCATGTCTTCTTAGTCTCCTTTATTCTGGAAGAGCTTCTCAGCTTTTCTTGTCTTTATGATCCTTCAGTTTTGAAGAGTACAGGCCAGTGGTTTCACAGAATGTCTTCAGTCTGAGTTTGTCAATGGGTTAGATTCAGGCTATTCATTTTTTTTTTTTTTTTTTGCAGGAAAATTATACAAGTGATGTTGTGTCCTTAGTACATCATACTAGGAGGCTCGTAATCTCAGTTTGTCACATTGCTGAGAGAGGTTAATTTTGATCTCTAGGTTTGGAACATATCTGTCAGGAAGGTTACTATTTCCCCTTAATAATTAATAAGTATCATAAAACAATACTTCAAAACATGTTTATATCTTTTTTTTATAAAGATTTTATTTATTTATTTGACAGAGACACAGAGAGAGTGGGAACACAAGTGCGGGGAGTGGGACAGGGAGAAGCTGGCTTTCTGCTGAGCAGGGAATCCAATGCAGGGCTTGATCCCAGGACCCTGGGATCATGACCCCAGCTGAAGGCAGACGCTTAACAACTGAACCACCCAGGCAACCCCCTGCCTTTTTTTTTAACCAAATTTTCACTTTCTAGAATTCAGTAGTAGTTGTTGCATGAATCAATTATTATGACAGTTGCAAATGGTGATGTTTCTAAATTCATCATTTATTCTGTATGTATTAATTGGTATTCATTTTACTATAAGAAAGAATTTCTTCTTTTCCTCCATTATCTATCTGTCATCTGTCTGTCTATCTATCACGTATCTATCAGTCATTATCACCTATCTATTGACTCATGATTTTTTATTTTGCTCAATCAGCTATAATCTTTTATCAGTATTTATTCCAATGTTAAAGTTACTTCAGACTTGGCTCCTGGGAGCTCCTTTAAGCTGGTTCTTGTATCTATTAACATGGGCGCATGATGTTTGGAGCTCATCCTTACTTTCTGATAAGATGAGAAGTTGTGGGTTCGTATTTTGGTTTCTTTGGTTGGAATTCATGGTGAGTTGTATTTAGAAACCAATATCTAGGTGCTAATTGTGCTCATTGCTACCAAGATGCCTTTGTGTCTAGACCACTTGTTCTCAACATGGGGCAATTATGTCTCCCAGGGGACATTTGATGATGTCTGAAGACATTTCTGGTTTCACAACTTAGAGGGGGCTATTACTGGCATCTAGTTCGTCAGAGATACTGCTAAACATCCTGCAATACACAACGTGGCCCCCACAAACAAAATAATTACTAGGCCGAAAATGTGCACAGTGCCGAGGTTGGGAAACCTTGTTGTAAACCCCTCAGCAGACAGACCTAGGATATACACACATGAACACACCATATTGATATCTATTTTTATATTATCCATCTATTTATCTATCTATTAAAAACTATGAGTTCACATTGACACAAAGTTCAACATGATCAGACTCATTCTAGTCCTTCCTTTCTATAGTTGTGGCTCCTTCTCTGATAGAAATTAACCTGCCACATTTTCCTTAACAGCTTTACTTATTTTCTCAATATTAGAATTCATAGAAAATAAAATGTATTCTAGATCAGTGTTTCACAATTTATTTTCACAGGACCCTATTTCTGAAGGTGGCTGAAAGCCATTAGTTGTCCCCATACTCTTCCTAAAAAAGGGCACAAGGGTCAAAATCATCTATGAAAGTGTGAAGAGAGTTAACTAGATTTGTTAATACTGCAGATATTTTCTGTTTTAGAGAGTATTCTGGGGAGCATCGATGTCTCCAGAATATTTTCAAGGTATCGGTTTGAGTAATTCTTAATGCTTTAATTAAGAACTGTTATTAGGCTTAATCCTCAAATCGTATTCCTAGTTGCTCAACATAAGTGGATGTTGATCTAGCTGTGTTTGAGGGATAAAGTAAGCTCAGGGTCCCCCTACTACTCCACCATCTTAATGCTCCACTCCCATGTCCACAATAGCTAAACAATGGAAAGAACCCAGATGTCTATTGACAGACAAATGGGTAAAGAAGATGTGGTAAATATATACAATGGAATATTACTCAGCCATCAAAAAGAATGAAATCTTGGGGAACTGGATGGCTCAGTCAATTAATTGTCCAGCTCCTGACTTCAGCTCAGGTCATGATCTTGGGGTCCTGGTATTGAGCCCTGCACTGGGCTCCGTGCTCAGTGCAGAGCCAGCACCCACACACTCTCTCTCTCAAATAAATAAATCTTAAAAAAGATCAAAATCTTGCCTTTGCAATGATGTGAATGAAACTAGAGGATATTATGCTAAGCAAAATAGGTCAGCCACAGAAAGACAAATAGCATATGATTTTACTCATATGTGGAATTTAAGACTCAAAACAGATGAATGTAGGGAAAAAGAAGGAAAAACAAAATAAGACAAAAACAGAGGGAGGCAAACCATAAGAGACTCTGAACTATAGGAAACAAACTGAGGGTTGCTGGAGGGGAGGTGAGTAGGGAATGGGGTAACCTGATGATGGGCATTAAGGAGGGCACTTGATGTAATGAGCACTGTGTGTTATATGCAACTGATGAATCAATATATTCTACCCCTGAAACTAATAACATACTATATAATTAACTAAATTGTTAAATAAACTGAATTTAAATATTTTTTTAAAAAGAACACTTATTAACACACCAAGCTACATTTGTGCTTCATGCAATACTTTGCAAAATACTGTTTTAGATCTTTCTCTATGTAAGGAATTTTCTTGTTGATTTCTTAGGTTTTGCCATGAACATAAAAAGTTTTGTACTTTTCAGAGAATGCAATGTCAAAGAATATTTACCGAGCAGTTTTCTTCCTTAATACACCCTTGTAAGTTATAGTGTGTATATGTGTGTATGTGTGTGTACACACACATGCACCTGAACAAAGGACCAGGCACTGATCATTCCACAAGGTTCTAAGAGATGCTTCTTAGCAGTCATGTAATGAGCCTGACTAAGCCTCATTCAGTAGCTCCCGTGTTCCCCTTTAGTGGCTTATTGCTTTTCTCAGGATCTCTGGATTAGCACGAGGATTTCTGGAATTATCAGCTCCTTGGTAGCACGGCAGATTTTCTATAGGTTAACATCACATTGGAGATACACTCACTTCTCTTGTAAGCTTTCTACCAATAGCACATCCTATGCCAAGACACCCTCTTTTCATGAGACCCAGGCCAGGCGTCTCATTCACTGATGGGATGCTCATCCACTGTCTTCCGTGCACCTGCAGCCATTGTGCCTTACATCTGGAGCACTGTTTCTTTGCTGACCTCTGCAGTCTCAGCCCCTAGCACAGGGCTCAGTAACTGACTTATTGAATGAATGAATTCTCTTGCAATGGTGAGGAAGCTGCAAGAAAGAGTGTTAGTTAGCATTTGTATGCAGGCCCATTGCACCCAGAGCTGTAATCCTATCAGTGGCACTGCCTGGGGTGTTGGCACTCTCCAGTGAAGTCCTTCTTTAAGTTGGAAAATGAATTCATTCATTCAGTCAGTCAAAAAAGTTTATGTTCTGCCTACTGTAAGTCAGGAATGATTTTTTCATCAGTAAGTGTAGAGCTGTCTATTTGGGGGTTATGAAGAGAAAATGATGACGTGTTTGGTCTTCATGAATTCCACAAGGAATCACTTGAAAGAGGGTCACAAGCATTGATGATGAATGACTCAACCTCTGGAACACCCTGAGCTTCTGTCACCCGTTCCAGGATCATATTGTCATCCCTCCCCAGTTTGGCAATTTGATATTTCTTCCCAAGCCTTTGGTATTTTTCAAAAAGATGCAAAGATTATGGCAATGCTCTGGCGATTGAACATAAGAGGTCTAACAAATAACCCCAAAGTCATTACAACCTCCTAGACACTGCCAGCAAGATGTTCACCCTGGAACATCTTATCCACATTGGGAGCGCCTCTGATGTGCCCATAAGAATGTATTCATACAATATATGGATTGAGGGACCATACTCAGCATAGACACATGATAGAGAATGAGAAAAATGCAGTCTTGCCATCAAGGAGCTTATTCCAAATAACACTCTAACTAGAAGAAATATTCAGAAAAGATTGTTTCGAAGAGGTGATGTTTGAGCTCAAATCCGAAGGAAGAGAAGAGTCAGTTTCAGAAACCAAAAGGGGTACTTGGAGAAAAAAATGATATAAGCTGATCCTGGTGCAGAATCTTAACCCTTGAAGCTCTTGGATGAGGTGTCAGGGGCAGAAGGTGGAGGGTAAGGAGACTGGGTTTGACAGATGAACAGACATCAATTCATCCTAGTTTGTATGTTTTTAAAGATTTTTAAAATTTATTTTATTTTAGAGAGAGAGAGAGTGAGCTGGGAGAAGGAGTGGAGGGAGAGGGAGGGGGAAAGAATCTCAAGCAGACTCTCTGCTCAATTTGCAGAGCCCTCCTGGGGGGTTGGGGGGGGGGGTTGATCCCAGGACCCTGAGATCATGATTTGAACTAAAACCAGGAGTCTGATGTTTAACTGACAGCCACCAAGGCACCCCGTATTTTATTCAAAGAGCAATGAGAAGCCTTTGAAAGGTTTTATGGGGACATGTAACATGAATGTGGGCACAATGAGCAGACGGGGTATTAAGTGAGCAAGAATGGAAGCATGAAGAACAGTCAGGGGAATGTTGCAGGCACCCAGAGAAGAGAAGCTAAAGAGAAGAGAGGATTGTGACCTAGATCACCACAGTTGCAAGGACATGGAAGTAGAAGAAAGACTCAAGATGCATATGATAAGTGCATATGCTGAAGGCTTGGGTATGGATGTAGGGGAGGAATGGAGACAAATTGCCACCCAGGCTTGGGCAAATGGCAGTGACTGTTACTGAGCTGACCGGAAGATGGGCTCATGGACTGGGTCCTGGGATGGGGGAGAAACAGGGAACTGTTTTGAGATCACTGGAGGGCCATGGCTATAGGATTGTAGATCTTAAATGCCAACCTATGGATCCCAGCCTAAGGGGCAGCTTTTGTTATTTTAGATGGGAGAATAGGACACCCCTATGCTTGATAATGGCTGTCATTTTGGGTGGTATGCAAATATTTTATTTTTTTTCTAACACAAAGACAGAGAGAGAGAGAGAGAGAGAGAGAGAGAGAGAGAGCAGGCACATGTGAGTGGGGGTAGAGAGGTAGAAGGAGAGGGAGAGAGAGAATCTTAAAGACAATCCATGCCCAGAATGGAAGCCAAGTTAGGGCTCAGTCTCAGGACCCTGAGGTCATGACCTGAGCTGAAGTCAAGAATTGGGCAACTTACTGACTGAGCCACCCAAGGGCCCCTCAAAATATTTTTAAATGAAATATTGATAATAGATTTTTTTAATTGACACCCTTATTTGAAAACACAAAATAACAACTGTTAATTTGAAAAAGCCTTGGTTACGTGAATACAATCTGCCACCCACAGTGTAAAGGGTGAGGCTTCAGAGGGACCTTGAGACTGTATCAGAGTTGACAGGGAGGGGGTCTCTCGGGTTCTGAGAGACAGAGGGTGTCTGCAAGGGAGCTAAGATGGAACAGGCCCACGGAGGGGCAATCCCATCCACAGTGAAGGAGACGTTGATACGCTGAAATGTCAAAACTGAAGGTGAAGGCACCAAGAAGAGAATTCTTAAAAGTGGCACATCAGCCACAAGACTAAAGGCAATTCCAGTGTCTTCAGTCACTCCGAAATTTTGGGGGTTTGCAGAGAATCTAGGGTTTGGGCCTGCATCCTGCACTTGACCACAATGACCACTAGAGGGGAATATTCACCCACTGCTGACGAGCACGGCTTCTCCTGTGGATTCCTGTCACAGCCATACTGTGCTGCATTTTCTGAAGGTGTCCCTTGGAGTGACAGAGGATCCAATTTGAGGAAGGGAGTTCTGCAAGCCGTGTACTCCCACAGTGCTGTCGCGGGTTCTCTTTGGTTCTGTGCTCCCTGCCCTGGGCTACTTGAGGACAATCACGTATTACAATCACGTACTACAGAGCAGAGCAATGCAATGTCAGCAGGTGGCAGCAGCCTCCCATTATAAACTCCAGCTATGATGCTGGATGCTCTGAAGTGGACCCCCCAGGAAGGAGGGATGGGCTTAGAGATGGCCATTGTGGAAAGCAGGTGACAAGAAGTGTGGTTACCCCTGTGTGCAAGTCTGCTTTCTATTTATACCCTCCACTTCTTTCTGCTCTCTTGCTGCCCTTTAGCCTTTCTGAAGACATCTATCTCGTCTTGTTCATGGTTATCTCTGAGAGGCAGAGGCAAGAAAGTCAGAGGACACTGTTTTTGTTCCAATGGTTAACAAGAGTGTGTGACTCTTTTATGATTGGATGGGTTTCCCATCCAATGTGGCATGACTGAAGAGAATTTGAGCTAATGAACCTGCAGACACAGAACTTACTGTGTCTTACCTGCTCTGGCCTGGTGCTTACCTTCTGTCCCAAGGAGTTTGGTCTTTCCCCATTAAGCATCACTATTATCACCACCACCATCAACATTACCATCTCCACCATTGCCATCTCCGTCACTACCACCATCACCACCACTATCACTATCACCACCATCACCACTATCATGACCATCATTACCACCATCACCGTCACTGCCATTGCTGTCATTGTTACCATGTTTACCACCGTCACTGCCGTCCTCACCACCATCACCACCACCATCACATCCACCGGCCCTAGGTGTTAGAAGTTATTCTGCATCAGACATTGTGCTACACACTTTATAAACCTTATTTCTTTACATAATCACCCGGATTCTATCTCATAGACAAATAAGAGGTTCTGAATCTGTGTGAATTGAGATATGAAAGAGTAAGGATTTGCTTTCTGCTCTCAAGAACTATCTTTTACCAAAAAAATTATTTATTTATTTGGCAGAAAGAGAGAGAACACAAGCAGGGGGAGGGGTAGAGAAAGGGAGAAGCAGGCTCCCTGCTGACCAGAGAGCCTCATGTGGGCCTCCATCCCAAGACCCTGGGATCATGACCTGAGTCAAAGGCAGATGCCGAATGATTGAGCCATCCAGGTGCCCCTGTCAAGAAGTATCTTGAGTTAAAAAAGATGAAAATACACTTTATTTCTTAGCTCCTATTTTGCTGGACCTTCCCCCATCTAGCTCTGATCTGGACATCTGCGACCACATACACTCTGGCCACTTTTCTCATCCTTCAGGTTCTGGTTTCCTGGTTCTGAAATTTTCAGAGAGGTGCATCTCCTGTCACATGAAATGCTAACATCTTGGCCGCTGGCTTCCCAAATCCTATTTGTTTGCCAGCTTCAATTCTATATGCACCCTGTCTATGAATTCCTTTCTGGCCCACTCAGCTGGAAATGAAGCTTTCTTTTCAATTCCTATAGCACTTTGTGTTCACCCTTTTACCATCCTTACGGGGGGGGGGGGGGGGGGGGGGGGCGGAGGGCGTTCTTACTCATATGTATATTTCTGCTCCCCGTGAGGCCATGAGTTCCTGGAGGGCAGGGACTGAATCTCTTATTTCCCCAAGTGATTTGCCTGTCATACATCACTGATATAGTCACAAACAAAAACTTGCTAATGATAATAATAATCATAATATCAAGGAGCAGTGAACACAGCACTCACTATTCCTTTCAGCTTCACCATAACTATTGGGTAGGTAATATTACTACTACCTTCATTTTACAGTGAGGAAATTAAGGTGTAGAGATGTTTGGAAATTATCTCAAAGTTCACAGCTTCTAAATGGAAGAACCAGGATTTTAAAGCAAGTAGTTTGCATTCAAAGATTGTGCTTTGGGCATGAGGGTAGATGCCCCAGCTGTTTGTAGTCTTCACATCCTTTGGATATTTGACAGATTCTCCGCTGGTCTGTGGATAAGCCACTTGTGGCTGGAGCTCAGTGGATGGGGCCCTTTAGAACTCCAGAGCCGTTGCCCCTCACACAGATCCTGACAGTGATTCCCATGCATGTGTCTTGGCCCAGATTCTCTGGAATTCCCTTTCCCTTATGTTACCTCAGTATTTCCTCTTCATCTGTTGTGATTCAGCAGCTCTTAAATCTCCATGAAGGTGACTATGTTGTGGGCCACTCAGAAGTAGACCCCGAGACCAACAATTGCAAATATTTACCTTGGAGAGAGTTCCAGGGAACACTTTTGGGGGAGCTAGTAAATGTGACAGGCAAAGGAAGGCGGGTGATACAGGAAGCACGAATTGTCAGGCAGCTGCTGTGGGCAGTTGGCTCAGTCTCACTGGGAACTTATGGGAGATGATGGAAAACAGGTTAATGGGCATCAGTCATTGTGTGGGAGATACTGCCAGGGGCACTAGTCCTCTAGCGTTTACCTGCACCACTAGTGGAAGTAAACTGATGCTGGTGCTGGTAGCTGGTAGGCGAACAAGTAGGCACTAGAAGGACCAAGGGGATGGTGGCAGCACCTACCACAGCTGCTGTGATGTGCTCTCCTCAGCCAGCCTTCTGGGTGGTTTTGTGCTCCTTGTCTGGACTTTCCAGGGCCCTATTTCTTCTTTGATCTGTTTGCTTGTCTAGTAGTCCACCTTCCATACCAGACTGCCCACTCATTTAGGGTCAAAGGGTCTTTCTTCTTGATTTCTCCAGTACCTAATTGAGTGTATGGCATAGAACATATGTTCATAAATATATGAGGACTGATAAAAATAGGCCCATATTATGGCGAACCTGAAAAAAAAATCTCCTAACTCTTGATTCAGAAACTTTAATTTTTTAAAAAGATTTTATTTATTTATTTGACAGAGAAAGAGAGCATAAGTAGGTAGAATGGCAGGCAGAGGGAGAGGGAGAAGCAGGCTCTAGTAGGCAGCCTAATGAGGGACTTGATTGCAGGACCCTGGGAAGCTGTTTAACCGACTGAGCCACCCGGGCACCCCAGAAACTTTAATTTAAGGAGAAATACACTTGGATAATTAAAAGAGAAAAATATTTTATATGAGCTGCAGAAACAAAGAGGAAATTTCTTCGTATAATTTAGAGAATCACCCAGGAAAAATTGGAATGCAAAAAGAGGAAAGGAAAGAGAAGGAAAAGGTAATCAACATCCATAAGGCTCAGAAGCAAAATGAGATAAAAGTAAAAATAAATCACGGGTGGGGCGAAGGTCTTTCTTTTCTGAGTAGATAATAAATCAAGCAAGAAACCCAACCAGAAACAAAATGTTGGCATTCCATGGTAGTTACAAGTGGCATCCAGGAGAAAATGGTCATCATGGCGTCTTGGTGAACTTGGTGGCTGAAGTGGATAAAAAGTTTAAGTCGTCATTTCTGTGCTCTGTTGAGGTGATACATAAAATTCGTATGTGCTGAAATGTTTTTGTTCATTTACTTTAAGGAGTTGTTAATAGCCTAAATTGCATCATCCTCTAATCATGTGGTTTTGGAGCCTCTGTTTCAAAGGTGTCCAGGGAAGAGGAATTGATAGGCAGGGACAGAGTGGCTTTGAGCTCTAAGGCTGCCTCTGCACAGCCTGTGCTTCCTGCAGAACTTGCAGACATCTTCCAGGTGTGTTTAGGTGGGCATTTATGGCAGCCACTATGACTGTCCTCTGAATATTCCTGTTTCTTCTCATGAGCACAGGATAGCATCATACTTCTCCTTCCTTTGAGTCAGGTGTAGTCACATGACTTATTTTGGCCAATAGAACAGAAGAATAAGTGAAATATATCACTTCCAGTGGCACTTTAAAGAGCTGGTGCTCACTGCCTGGTGCCTGGTGCCTGGTGGTATTCCCAGTGGTGTTTTGCTCAACGCCCCCAACCCAGAATGAGTACAGCATGGAGTGGAACTTCCAACAAACAGGTAGAACATCTGTGGAATGAAAAGGACACACAACTGAAGGTTATGTTGTCTTATCACTGAGGTTTGGGGCTATTTGTTACCACAACATAGCCCAGACTGCCCTGACGGCTGCAGCAGTTTCAAGTGTGGAAAATGAGCCTCAGAAAGACTGAGAAACTCTCTTGATTGATAGGGTCTATGCTCTGTGCTTTTGATAATCAGGAACTAGACAAGTTGAGGACAGTAACTTTTATTGCTAACTGAGACCAGGAGAAGAAGAAAGAAGAAAACAAAGAAGAGGGTAAGGATGAGTAAGGAGGAAAAAGGAAAGGAATAGGAATCAAACAACCACATGGGATCTTTATAGGCCTCTCTCTTAAAATTTTTCTCTTCTTTTATTCACTATATAAAAAGAAAAGAACTCTCACTAATTAGGTAAAGGAGATCCCTTATGAAAGTTGATTTATATTGAAATATAATTTGTTAGATAAGTTCAGCTTTAGAATAAAAAGAATCTCTAGAGGGGGGCCTGGGTGGCTCAGTGGGTTAAAGCCTCTGCCTTTGGCTCAGGTTATGATCCCAGCGTCCTGGGATTAAGCCCCGTAGTGGACTCTCTGTTCAGTGGGGAGCCTGCTTTCTTCTCTCTCTCTGCCTGCTTCTCGGCCTACTTGTGATCTCTGTCAAATAAATAAATAAAATCTTTAAAAAAAAAAAGAATCTCTACAGCAGGTATATTCTATTACATTTGAATGAAATGGCCTGAGAAATACCTCTAGGTATTTCCAAAAGATCCTTCAGGCTACATATAAAAACAAAAAAAAAATTATAGCATTTTGAAAAGCCAGTTTGTCTGGTTTAGAGCTCCTATAAATTCAAAATGACTTATAACACACCAAACACTTTTCCCTGATGGCAGGTAGGTCACATAAAGGACACATATCACCTTGCCCCACTCACAACATGGAAACCTCCGCATTCATTAACAGAAACATCAGGTGTTCCAGAAGAGATATTTATGTCTTCTCTGAAGTTTTGTCACACACACTGAATTAATATCTTTACAACTCTCGGGCGCCTGGGTGGCTCAGTGGGTTAAGCCGCTGCCTTCGGCTCAGGTCATGATCTCGGGGTCTTGGGATCGAGTCCCGCATCGGGCTCTCTGCTCGGCAGGGAACCTGCTTCCCTCTCTCTCTCTGCCTGCCTCTCTATCTACTTGTGATCTCTCTGTCAAATAAATAAATAAAATCTTTAAAAAAAATATATATCTTTACAACTCTCAAAAACATACTTTGTAGACAAGGTCTTCTGCAAGGAGAAAGGAGACTTTGGTACCATGTAACAAGGCACCAAGAATGTCTGGTTGCACTCAGACTGCAAATCAACTCACCTAAGCTGAAGTCAAAGCTCCTTTGGTTCTTCAGGTGTGTCTGATGCTTTTCTGAGAATGAATTCCACCTGTTTCATTGCACTGACAGAGTGAATGCAGATGTTCTTGTGGTGACAGTCCTCAGAGAAAAGTGTTTGGTGTGGCTGAGCAAAAGAGGAGGTATTTTAGTTTGCTGTAATAAAGTACCACAGATTGAGTTCCTTAAACCACTGAAATTTGTTGTCTAACAGTTCTGGAGGCTGGAGGTCCAAGATCAAGGTGTCTATAGTATTGGTTCCCTCCAAGGGCAGTGAAGGAGACTCTTCTCCTGGCCTTTCTTCTTGCCTTGCATCTTACATTCCCATGAACAATGTGTGAGATTCTAGTTGCTCCATGTCTTTGCCTTTGAAGCCATCAGTCTTTGTAATGCAGCCTTTTTGGTGGATGTTAGTTCCATTGCTTTTATTTCCTAGGGCACTTCTCTCCCCTCTTTCTTTGGTTGTGCTTTGGGGTAGGAGATCTATTAATATCTGGTAGCTTGCGTTGTGTGTTTATTTTAGAAGAGGAAGTGAAAAGATTATTGGAAGCTCACTGTAGAATCTGGCTGTGCTGTTCTGTTGGGGGAACTATTGGGGTTAATATCTTTAGCTCAGCACCTTCAGGATTTCCTCTTAGCTGTTAAAATTTTCAGGGAAGAGTCTTCTAACTTTCTGCCTGTGGAGGGTCCTGGCTTCCAAGGCCAGGTAGAGAGCATTGGGGTCTCTCAGTATCCATCTGCAGGCACTCAGTATAACCCCATCTATCTCTGGACTTACATACCCCAGAAAATAAACATCTTATGTCTGGAACAGGGATCCATGGATTCATTATGTCTTATTTAATTTGAAACCTAGTGTATTTTACTCCCTGCCCCCAACCCAAGGCAAATTACATGATTAGTTCATGTTTTAAAATTGTGTTGCTCTTTTTTAACCTTCTTCTACTTCTGGCCAGGATTTTGTTTCCTGCAGAATAAGTCAGTTACTTTATCTACTTTTCCCCCACTTTCCGAAATCCCTTGCTACTGTCTTCTCTATTCATCCTTGTAGATTTATTCCTTAGAAAAAGTTGGGGAGCTTTGTTCTCAGTTTTTGGGGATTCAGGAGGGACCAAATTTAGATGCACAATTTTAGTTTCTCATTTTAATTCAGTAGTTGGTTTATTTTCTTACACAAATAGCATAAAATACCACACAAGAGCTCATCCCCAATCATTAATTCTCACTCATATGTCTGAGGGTGGCTGGGGATGGTTGTTCCAGGCTAATTTACACTGGGTGTTCTGGGCGTGGTACTGAGGGACTGGTTGCATCCAGTTCAGTGCCTCTCTATCTCTCAGCCTCCTTGAAGTAATGGGCCACTCAGGACATGTTCTAGTGGTGATGGCAGGATGTGAGAGTACATTTTAAGCCTTTGCTTGCATCATGGGTACTTACACACTATTGGCCAAACCCAACCTCCCATCTCTAGTAAGAGTCCTTGTTACAATTCCACATAGTCACTGCTCAAATATAGGGAGGAGTGAAGACTCAGGAACTCATAATACAATCTACTACGGATGATGGGGAACCCATAATACAAGCTACTAGTCATGATTGGGAACCCATGATACAGTCTAGTATAGAAGGTCACATCATGCTCTGTTAAATGACCTCTATCTTATGATCATGGAATTTCAAGAAATGTTTCTGTAAACAAAATCAATTATGTTTCATTCCTGTAGAATGAACTTTTAGTCTGGAGAAGGGAGGAAGTTTTGTGATTCTCCAAAACAGGGAGGTGGATTACTATACAATATTTCTTACGTTTGGGATATAGATGGCCCTTCTCTGCATCACTGTATAGTGTTGGCCTTCCCAGGAAAGCATCTACAAAGTGAGGGTTGTGTGCTGATATTCAAAACCATTGGTGTGGAATGAAAGTCATGTCATTACACCATTCCACATATGTGTTCCATGTCATTTTTTTGTAGCTGTTGTTGGACCACTGACTCAGCTCACTCAGCCAGGACAGTCCTGTAGGCTGGCTTAGACTGTGGGAGAGGACAGCTTTACAGATGGCTGAATGACTCTACAAATGCCCTGAACCCCAAAATGAGGTCATGATCTGGAATCCGATCACTTTCACCTCTCCCTTCCATTCCACCAAGATCCACAGTGCTGTCTCTTATCTACATCTTTAGTCTCCTTTGTGGCCCCTCACCATAAGGAAAGCTCAGGTCCTTGTAATCATCTTTTTTTAACCTCCCCAAAGCTGTGCCTGGCACACAGTAGGTAAGATTTCTTGGAAGAGGATATGAACTGATGGCCAAGAGGTAGGACAGAAAACAGATTGTGCCTAGTGTTTATTTTGCATCATTATTATTGGTTTATTTATATATTTGAATATCAGGTATGACAGGTATTTTCTAAATGTTCTTAACTATTTCTGTTTATTCTTCCAAATGACTTAGCATCGTAAAAATGGTTAAATGCTCTTTGAATGGAATAATTTGAAACAAGCTAACATCTTTATCATATTTCTCCCTCTCATAAAAAAAAATTGGAAGGGGAGGCAAACCATAAGAGACTATGGACTCTGAAAAACAACCTGAGGGTTTTGAAGGGACAGGGGCGGGAAGTTGGGGGAACCAGGTGGTGAGTAATAGGGAGGGCACGTATTGCATGGAGCACTGGGTGTTGTGCAAAAACAATGAATACTGTTATGCTGAAAAAAATAAATAAATTAAAAAAAATACTGTGAAGGTCTAGTTATATAGACCATGTTATCTTTCTTCTCAGTAAAGTTTTCTTTTCTTTTTTTAAGATTTTATTTATTTATTTGACAGACAGAGATCACAAATATGCAGAGAGGCAGGCAGAGAGAGGGGGGAAGCAGGCTCCCTGCTGAGCAGAGAGCCTGACATGGGGCTTGATCCCAGGACCCCGAGACCATGACCCGAGCCGAAGGCAGAGGACCTAACCCACTGAGTCACCCAGGTTCCCCTCAGTAAAGTTTTCTTATTCTTCATAAAGAACTCACACATTCCTTTTAAAATTTATTATAGTAAAATACACATAGCATAAAGTTTTCCATTTCAGCCATTTTTAAGTGTCAGTTCAATGGCATTAATTACATTCACACTGTTGAGCAACCATCACTACCATCCTTCCCTAGAGCTATTTTATTTTTCCATCCTGAAACTGTATATCCACTAAACACTAACTCCCCGTTTCCCCTTAATCCACCTCCTCCAACCCCTGGCATGCAACATTCCACTTTGTGTCTCTATGAATTAGACTACTCTAGCAATCTCATGTAAGTGGAATCATACTGTATTCATCATTTTCTGTTTGACTTATTTCAGCATAATGCTTCAACCATGCCATAGCATATCTCAGAACTCCATTCCTTTTTAAAGCTGAATAATAGAGGCGCCTGGGTGGTTCAGTGGGTTAAAGCCTCTGCCTTCAGCTCAGGTCATGGTCTCAAAGTCCTGGGATCGAGCCCCGCATCGGGATCTCTGCTCAGCAGGGAGCCTGCTTCCCTTCCTCTCTCTCTCTCTGCCTGCCTCTCTGCCTACTTGTGATCTTTCTCTCTGTTAAATAAATAAATAAAATCTTTTTAAAAAAAAGCTGAATAATATTCCAGTGTACAAATAGACATGTACATATATGCTCATGTGCTCACTTGCTTGTGGCCATCTGGGTTGCTCTTGCCTTTTAGCATATTGTGAACTATACTGATATGCATATTTCTGTGCAATGAAGATTTATTTTTAAGGATATTGCTAGGCATCTGTTGATACTTAAAAGTAGATTTTTTTTATAGATTCTAATTGGTTTTTGCTAGTATCAAGGAAAGGTATTGATGTTTGGATTTTTGCTATTGATTCACACCTATATTGATTCTCATAATTTTTTATTTTTCTGAGCTTCATAGACTTCTGAGAAAATCTTCTAAGATAATGTCATCTCTCTTTTCCTTTCCCACATTTGTAGTTAACTGGGTTATAGATCTGTTTGCATTTGCAGGAGGCCATGCCTTAGTGTCTATTCTAGGACTCAAAACAATACAAGACAAGTAGAGTCAGTTAATAAGCATTCATGTAGTAACTCTGTGTCTCACATAAGGGCATGTTAAATGCCTTGTGATGCTAATTTTATTTCCTTTGTCATGAGCATTTTTAATTAACATAAATTATGTAATATCTTTGGTAATCAATTCCATTTTTCACAAGCATTCTTTCATTTACTTCATTTATTTCTAAATAACAATATGCAGTAATAGAAATCTCCCATTATACAGAGGAGTTGATGGAGCCTCAGAGAGATGTTATCACTTGCTTTGTCCAGTAGACTCTGTCTTACACTGTCTCCCCCTCACCAACCAGTCTCCATTTTCTCAGCTGCTGGGAATATGGCCACTGATTACTTACAGCTAAATCCTTCTGTGGGCATTGATCTGAGCTGGAGAAAGCTGCCTTGTCAGGATCATGCCCTTGCCCTGTCATTACCTTTCTCTAATGAATGGCTGATGTGGGGGAACAAAGCCTGACTCTTGCCTGCACATGCAACAAGTCTGGGCGTCATGTCCCTCAGAGTTCCAGACTCTCCCTGGGGCTAGTGGTGGCCCTTGTGGAGCTGTATCCCTGTGTCCCTGAATCTGGTGCACACTCTGCCATCAGCCTGCTGCACAGGGATCTCCACCCCGAAGTCTGTCTCTAGGCAACCCTTGGGCCCAAACCATGTCCCACAGCCCTTGTAAGTACAGTGTGTGTTTGGTCTGGAAACCCTTTGAAGACAAGGTGACTCTTGCCTAGGCCATCCCATATTTCCTTTTTAGGGATGAAAAGTATAATGATTCAAATGTTCTCACACCTGAGACTTGCTCAAGGGAAAATGCCTCATCTGGGAAGTTACTTATTTTCAAAAATCTTTCACTCATCCTAGTTGTTGTCCCCTTTAAATCCTCTGTAAAATAATAACCAAAGCTTCAGTCTGCCTTGGACTTTGCAGATATTTTCACTCACTCAATCTTTGACCCATGCAATGAGGAAGCCTGGGCTAGTACCTTGAACACCTTTCACTCATGAGGAAATAAGTGGAAGGGAGGTTGAGGTAGGGCCTGTGATTTTCTTTACGGCACCCCTCACTCACTGCTCAGTGAGCGTCAGTGAATTCCCTGGTGCTGGAACAGTAACTAGGGCGTGTCGCCTCCATCTCTCATAGTAATGTCTTGGCTGACAGGGGCAGAAATCCCAGAAATACTGACCCCCCTCCCTGTGAGGAGACTGGCCATTGGCCAACAACCCAGAGGAATGTGGTGGCCTTAGAGCTTAGCAGATGGGGCAATGTGGTCAGCAGGGTCCAGGCTGTTTCCTTCCGTCTTCTCCATTCTGCTCCTGGCATAATGCACATGGCTGAAAGTTGGCTGCCATAGCCCTAGGCATCCTGTACACACTGTAGCTTCCACAGGCCAGGAGGAGTAGGAGGTAATCATGTGGGGCAGAAGAAATGAATAGAAAAAGCCTTTCCCCAAGGTCTCTCTCTTTTTATCCAGAATAGACACTTCCTTAGAAGATTCCCAGTAGACTTCCTAGGCATCATTGGCTGGAATTGGATCCTAGGTTCCTAGGGGTGAGGAAGGGAAGAAATCAATATTTTGGTACTGTCAGCATTTGCACTGGGGGATGGGCATGGAGAAGGAAATTGGGAATTTTTGGCTTGGTTTGCATACCAGAGTTTCTGAGTATTATAATCCATAGAGGGTATTTAGAAATACTAATGAGCTCTGAGGATTTTGAATGTGTGTTTGCGCATATATATATATATATATATATACACACAATACACACATGCACGCACACATATGCACACACACCCACACACATACATACATATATGCACACACACACATATTTCCAGAGATGATGTCCCACAGCTTTAATTGGATTTCCTGATAGGATCAGTGACAGCAAACTTGACCACTTTTTAGTAGCAGTACTGAAATGTAAATGTAACACCTTGAGATTGCCCTGAAATTAAATGCAGACCATCATCTGGAGATATATATCCTTTATTTCAAATGCACTGGGCAGCAGGTGATTTCCTTTTTAACATTCATCAGGAATAAAAATAAGAGGACGAAAGAGGATGAAATTGAACACTTGGAGTCACACAAGAGGCCACCTACTAATCCCAGCCATTTAGCCAGCAGCAGTGATGTGCTCTTGCTGAGATGGGCAATGTGGGGATTGTGAACAGGTTCCCTTTCCCCCAGGGACACACTATATCACCTGGAAAGGACATAGCCTAAAACATTCAGTGCCACTAAAAACTAGGGGAGACATATTGAACACTAAGTGAATGCCATAACTCAAGGAGCATATGTAGATACTCTATGTTAAAAACCATCTCAAAGGTTAATTTCTACTTAATTTAAGATACCATTAAACATAAAAAACATATAAACCACAAAACATTCAGCTGTAACATTTGTTAGTTTGTAAGATACAGATATACAGAGGGGTGCCTGGGTGGCTCAGTAGGTTAAAATCTCTACCTTTGGCTCAGGTCATGATCTCAGGGTCCTGGGATCCAGCCCCACATCAGGCTCTCTGCTCAGCAGGGAGTCTGCTTCCCCCCCCCCCCGCCAGTCTCTCTGCCTACTTGTGATCTCTGTCTGTCAAATAAATAAATAAATAATCTTTTAAAAAATAAGATACAGATATACAGAGAAGAAGATGAACAATAACCTATAATGTCATCACCCAAACACCATGGCTGAATTAAAAACACATATGCATTGCTATAAATTTCAAATAAGACCAAAAGGAAAAATTTTTTAAAAGAAGACAAACAAATGGCTAACAGACAAATGGAAAAAATGTTCATCATCATTAGCCATCAAGGAACTTCAAATCAAACCACATTGAGATATCACCTTACACCAGTTAGAATGGCAAAATTGACAAGGTGAAAAACAACAAATGTTGTGAGGATGTGGAGAAAGGGGAACACTCCTACACTGTTGATGGGAAAGCAAGTTGGTACAGCCACTTTGGAAAACAGTGTGGAGATTCCTCAAAAAGTTAAAAATAGAGCTATCCTATGACCTAGCAATTGTGCTACTGGGTATTTACCCCAAAGATACAGATGTAGTGAATAGAAGGGCCACATGCACCCCAGTGTTCATAGCAGCAATGTCTACAATAGCCAAACTGTTGGATATTCAACAGATGAATGGATAAAGGAGATGTGGTCCATATATACAATGGAATATTACTCCACCATCAGGAAAGATGAATACCCACCATTTGCATCTACATGGATGGGACTGGAGGAGATTATGCCGAGTGAAATAAGTCAAGCAGAGAAAGTCAATTATCATATGGTTTTACTTATATGTAGAACATAAGTAATAGCAAGAAGGACATTAGAAGAAGGAAGGGAAAACGAAGTGGGGGGCCTCAGAGGGGGAGATGAACCATGAGATACTATGGACTCCAGGAAACAAACTGAGGATTTCAGAAGGGAGGGGGTTGGGGGGATGGGTTAGCCCAGTAATGGGTATTAAGGAGGGCATGTATTGCATGGAGCACTGGGTGTTATACGCAAGCAATGAATCATGGAACACTACATCAAAAACTATTGACGTACTGTATGGTGACTAACATAACGTAATTAAAAAAAAAAAAGAAAATCTTACTACCCATTCTTCTACCTCTCTACCTGTTTTCAAATGTATGTGCCTTTGATAATTCCATTTACTTTCTTCTAGGAAATGAGAAATGCTCGTTTACCACCCCTTCCCCAGCCCATTTGCTTGGTTACATTATATTAACACATTCTATACACCTTGCTTTCATTAAATTATTTAACAGTTCTTCCAGTTTAACACATATACGGCTTATCTACTTCTTCCTCTGGCTGTGTACTGTTCTATCATATGTGTGAACTTTCATTTCTTTAACCTGGCCCCAATGATAACATCAGTTTATGATAATACCGCAGTCTTGATCTACTCATGTTACTGAGTGTTGGTGATCATATCTATGGTGTTATTCCTAATAGTGGTTAATTTAGGGGGTGGACATGTGACCCAGCTCTGGTTTAGGAAGCACATAAGGTTTCTTTTACAAGCACCCCAAATGCCTCTTGCCTTGTCTGTTGCCTGTGAACTTCTCTCCTGCAAGGTTTTCTCCTACCCTTACTTCTTCCTCAGGCCTCTTCCCACTTTTGTGGCTGGTGGATATGCATCCTCACTTGTATCACCACTGCCCACTCTGCTCTTGCAACATAATGGAGTCTGTCCCTGGTATTGTCACAAGAGGATGGTCCATGAAGTTCATGGTGTTTAAGGGCAGGGTTCTTCACAAACCTCAGTGAGGCTGAGAGGGGCCTGAGCAACAGGTTTCCTTAGCATGTGTTTGTTTGTTTGTTACAATTTAAAAAGGTGAGATATTTCCACTGTAGTGAGGTAAGAACATACTGTATTCCCATTCTGACTTCCCCCATCACATTCTTCTCTTGCGGGGTGGTCACAGGCTTTGCTGGAATCTCGTTCCAAGTTGAGCTGGGGATACATTTAACTAAGGTTTAGTAGAGTATGTTTCTGTGTTTCTCAGTCACTCTTGTATGTAGCTATTTAACATTGGCTGTCACAGTGTAGAATGTCCTCCAGACACAACACGGCCCTCTACTTGGGTTTTGACCCAAAGGCACAGGATCAGAAGGTGGATCATGGTTAGGAAGTGTCTTATAGCACCGCACCGGGGAAGCGGGGCTTCCCTGCTATGGGAAAGCAGAGGATTGCTACAGAAACTTGTACCCTGAAAAGGCATAAGATAAAGAAGCAATTGACGGAGGGAGTCAAGATGGCGGAGAAGTAGCAGCCTGAGACTACATCAGGTAACAGGAGATCAGCTCGATAGCTTATCTAAACATTGCAAACACCTACAAATCCAACGGGAGAGTGAAGAGAAGAAGAACAGCAACTCTAGAAACAGAAAATCAACCACTTTCTGAAAGGTAGGACTGGCGGAGAAGTGAATCTAAAACGACGGGAAGATAGACCGCGGGGGGAGGGGCCGGCTCCCGGCAAGCGGCGGAGGAACGGAGCACAAAATCAGGACTTTTAAAAGTCTGTTCCACTGAGGGACATTGCTCCAGGGGCTAAACCGGGGTGAAGCCCACGCGGGGCCAGCGTGGCCCCAGGCCCCGCAAGGTCACAGAAGGATCGGGGGTGTCAGAGTGTCGGAGAGCTTGCAGGTATTAGAACGGAAAACCGGCTGCAAAGACAGAGCCGAGGACTGAACTCTCAGCTCGGGGTTACCTTGAACTGGTCGCGGGCTGGGTGAGCTCCGAGCGCGGCTAGAGGCTGGGGATACGGGAGTGATTGGGTGCTGTCCTCTGGGGGCGCACTGAGGAGTGGGGCCCCAGGCTCTCGGCTCCTCCGGGCCGGAGACTGGGAGGCCGCCATTTTCATTCCCGTCCTCCGGAACTCTACGGAAAGCGTTCAGGGAACAGAAGCTCCCAAAAGCGAACCCGAGCCGATTACTTAGTCCGGCCGCCGGTAAGGGCGGTGCAATCCCGCCTCGGGCAAAGACACTTGAGAATCACTACAACAGGCCCCTCCCCCAGAAGATCAACAAAATATCCAGCCAGGACGAAGTTCATCTATCAAGGAGAAAGCAGATTCAATTCCTAAGACAGCAGAGCAATTCCAGAGGAGGAGAAAGCAAAGCACGGAACTCATGGCTTTCTCCCCATGATTCCTTAGTCTTGCGGCTACTTCAATTTTTTTTTTCTTTTTTCAATTTTTTTTTTCTTTTTTCGATTTTTTTTTCTTTTTTCTTTTTTCTTCTTCTGCTAAATTTTTTAAAACTTTTACCCTTTTCTTTTTTAACATTTTTTGACTAGTTCATCTAAATATATATATTTTTTCTTTCTTTTTTATATTTTTTTATTTGTTTTATTTTTTAAATTTTTTTCTTTTCTTTTTTTTTTCTTTTTTTTCCTTTTTTTTTCAGAACCTGTTTTTTATCCCCTTTCTCCCCCCCACAATTTGGGGTCTCTTCTGATTTGGTTACAGCGCATTTTTCCGGGGTCTTTGCCACCCTATTAGTAGTTTATTTGCTCCTTCATATCCTCTTATCTGGACAAAATGACAAGGCGGAAAAAATCACCACAAACAAAAGAACAAGAGACAGTACCGAAGGCTAGGGACCTAATCAACACAGACATTGGTACTATGTCAGATCAAGAGTTCAGAATGACGATTCTGAACATTCTAGCCGGGCTCGAAAAAGGCATGGAAGATATTAGAGAAACCCTCTCTGGAGATATTAAAGCCCTTTCTGGAGAAATTAAAGAACTAAAATCTAACCAAGTTGAAATCAAAAAAGCTATTAATGAGGTGCAATCAAAAATGGAGGCTCTCACTGCTAGGATCAATGAGGCAGAAGAAAGAATTAGTGATATAGAAGACCAAATGACAGAGAATAAGGAAGCCGAGCAAAAGAGGGACAAACAGCTACTGGACCATGAGGGGAGAATTCGAGAGATAAGTGACACCATAAGACGAAACAACATTAGAATAATTGGGATTCCAGAAGAAGAAGAAACAGAGAGGGGAGCAGAAGGTCTATTGGAGAGAATCATTGGAGAGAATTTCCCTAATATGGCAAAGGGAACAAGCATCAAAATCCAGGAGATGCAGAGAACCCCCCTCAAAGTCAACAAGAATAGGTCCACACCCCGTCACCTAATAGTAAAATTGACAAGTCTTAGTGACAAAGAGAAAATCCTGAAAGCAGCCCGAGAAAAGAAGTCTGTAACATACAATGGTAAAAATATTAGATTGGCGGCAGACTTATCCACAGAGACCTGGCAGGCCAGGAAGAGCTGGCATGATATATTCAGAGCACTCAACGAGAAAAACATGCAGCCAAGAATACTCTATCCAGCTAGGCTATCATTGAAAATAGAAGGAGAGATCAAAAGCTTCCAGGACAAACAAAAACTGAAAGAATTTGCAAACACCAAACCAGGTCTCCAAGAAATATTGAAAGGGGTCCTCTAAGCAAAGAGAGAGCCTAAAAGTAGTAGATCAGAAAGGTACAGAGACAATATACAGTAACAGTCACCTTACAGGCTAATAATGGCACTAAATTCATATCTCTCAATAGTTACCCTGAATGTTAATGGGCTAAATGCCCCAATCAAAAGACACAGGGTATCAGAATGGATAAAAAAACAAAACCCATCAGTATGTTGCCTACAAGAAACTCATTTTAGACGCGAAGACACCTCCAGATTTAAAGTGAGGGGGTGGAAAACCATTTACCATGCTAATGGGCATCAGAAGAAAGCTGGGGTGGCAATCCTTATATCAGATCAATTAGATTTTAAGCCAAAGACTATAATAAGAGATGAGGAAGGACACTATATCCTACTCAAAGGGTCTGTCCAACAAGAAGATCTAACAATTTTAAATATCTATGCCCCTAACGTGGGAGCAGCCAACTATATCAACCAATTAATAACAAAATCAAAGAAACACATCAATAATAATACAATAATAGTAGGGGACTTTAACACTCCCCTCACTGAAATGGACAGATCATCCAAGCAAAAGATCAACAAGGAAATAAAGGCATTAAATGACACACTGGACCAGATGGACATCACAGATATATTCAGAACATTTCATCCCAAAGCAACAGAATACACATTCTTCTCTAGTGCACATGGAACCTTCTCCAGAATAGATCACATCCTGGGTCACAAATCAGGTCTCAACCGGTATCAAAAGATTAGGATTATTCCCTGCATATTTTCAGACCACAATGCTCTGATGCTAGAACTCAATCACAAGACGAAAGCTGGAAAGAACCCAAATACATGGAGACTAAACAGCATCCTTCTAAAGAATGAATGGGCTAACCAGGAAATTAAAGAAGAATTGAAAAAATTCATGGAAACAAATGATAATGAAAACACAACAGTTCAAAATCTGTGGGACACAGCAAAGGCAGTCCTGAGAGGAAAATATATAGCGGTACAAGCCTTTCTCAAGAAACAAGAAAGGTCTCAAGTACACAACCTAACCCTACGCGTAAAGGAGCTGGAGAAAGAACAAGAAAGAAACCCTAAACCCAGCAGGAGAAGAGAAATCATAAAGATCAGAGCAGAAATCAATGAAATAGAAACCAAAAAAACAATAGAAAAAATCAATGAAACTAGGAGCTGGTTCTTTGAAAGAATCAATAGGATTGATAAACCCCTGGCCAGACTCATCCAAAAGAAAAGAGAAAGGACCCAAATCAATAAAATCATGAATGAAAGAGGAGAGATCACAACTAACACCAAAGAAATACAGACAATTATAAGAACATACTATGAGCAACTCTACGCCAACAAATTGGACAATCTGGAAGAAATGGATGCATTCCTAGAGACATATAAACTACCACAACTGAACCAGGAAGAAATAGAAAACCTGAACAGGCCCATAACCAGTAAGGAGATTGAAACAGTCATCAAAAATCTCCAAACAAACAAAAGCCCAGGGCCAGATGGCTTCCCAGGGGAATTCTACCAAACATTTAAAGAAGAACTCATTCCTATTCTCCTGAAACTGTTCCAAAAAATAGAAATGGAAGGAAAACTTCCAAACTCATTCTACGAGGCCAGCATCACCTTGATCCCAAAACCAGACAAGGATCCCACCAAAAAAGAGAACTACAGACCAATATCCTTGATGAACACAGACGCAAAAATTCTCGCCAAAATACTAGCCAATAGGATTCAACAGTACATTAAAAGGATTATTCACCACGATCAAGTGGGATTTATTCCAGGGCTGCAGGGTTGGTTCAACATCCGCAAATCAATCAATGTGATAGAACACATTAATAAAAGAAAGAACAAGAACCATATGATACTCTCAATAGATGCTGAAAAAGCATTTGACAAAGTACAGCATCCCTTCCTGATCAAAACTCTTCAAAGTGTAGGGATAGAGGGCACATACCTCAATATTATCAAAGCCATCTATGAAAAACCCACTGCAAATATCATTCTCAATGGAGAAAAACTGAAAGCTTTTCCATTAAGGTCAGGAACACGGCAGGGATGTCCATTATCACCACTGCTATTCAACATAGTATTAGAAGTCCTAGCCTCAGCAATCAGACAACAAAAAGAAATTAAAGGCATCCAAATTGGTAAAGAAGAAGTCAAACTATCACTCTTCGCAGATGATATGATACTATATGTGGAAAACCCAAAAGACTCCACTCCAAAACTGCTAGAACTTGTACAGGAATTCAGTAAAGTGTCAGGATATAAAATCAATGCACAGAAATCAGTTGCATTTCTGTACACCAACAACAAGACTGAAGAAAGAGAAATTAAGGAGTCAATCCCATTCACAATTGTACCCAAAACTATAAGATACCTAGGAATAAACCTAACCAAAGAGACTAAGAATCTATACACAGAAAATTATAAAGTACTCATGAAAGAAATTGAGGAAGACACAAAAAAATGGAAAAATGTTCCATGCTCCTGGATTGGAAGAATAAATATTGTGAAAATGTCTATGCTACCTAAAGCAATCTACACATTTAATGCAATCCCTATCAAAATACCATCCATTTTTTTCAAAGAAATGGAACAAATAATCCTAAAATTTATATGGAACCAGAAAAGACCTCGAATAGCCAAAGGAATATTGAAGAACAAAGCCAAAGTTGGTGGCATCACAATTCCGGACTTCAAGCTCTATTACAAAGCTGTCATCATCAAGACAGCATGGTACTGGCACAAAAACAGACACATAGATCAGTGGAACAGAATAGAGAGCCCAGAAATCGACCCTCAACTCTATGGCCAACTCATCTTCGACAAAGCAGGAAAGAATGTCCAATGGAAAAAAGACAGCCTCTTCAATAAATGGTGCTGGGAAAATTGGACAGCCACATGCAGAAAAATGAAATTGGACCACTTCCTTACACCACACACGAAAATAGACTCCAAATGGATGAAGGACCTCAATCTGAGAAAGGAATCCATCAAAATCCTTGAGGAGAATGCAGGCAGCAACCTCTTCGACCTCAGCCGCAGCAACATCTTCCTAGGAACAACAGCAAAGGCAAGGGAAGCAAGGGCAAAAATGAACTATTGGGATTTCATCAAGATCACAAGCTTTTGCACAGCAAAGGAAACAGTTAACAAAACCAAAAGACAGCTGACAGAATGGGAGAAGATATTTGCAAACGACATATCAGATAAAGGGCTAGTATCCAAAATCTATAAGGAACTTAGCAAACTCAACACCCAAAGAACAAACAATCCAATCAAGAAATGGGCAGAGGACATGAACAGACATTTCTGCAAAGAAGACATCCAGATGGCCAACAGACACATGAAAAAGTGCTCCACGTCACTCGGCATCAGGGAAATACAAATCAAAACCACAATGAGATATCACCTCACACCAGTCAGAATGGCTAAAATTAACAAGTCAGGAAATGACAGATGCTGGCGAGGATGTGGAGAAAGGGGAACACTCCTCCACTGTTGGTGGGAATGCAAGCTGGTGCAACCACTCTGGAAAACAGCATGGAGGTTCCTCAAAATGTTGAAAATAGAACTACCCTATGACCCAGCAATTGCACTACTGGGTATTTACCCTAAAGATACAAACATAGTGATCCGAAGGGGCACGTGTACCCGAATGTTTATAGCAGCAATGTCTACAATAGCCAGACTATGGAAAGAACCTAGATGTCCATCAACAGATGAATGGATAAAGAAGATGTGGTATATATACACAATGGAATACTATGCAGCCATCAAAAGAAATGAAATCTTGCCATTTGCGACGACATGGATGGAACTAGAGCGTATCATGCTTAGTGAAATAAGTCAATCGGAGAAAGACAACTATCATATGATCTCCCTGATATGAGGACATGGAGAAGCAACATGGGGGTAGGGGGATAGGAGAAGAATAAATGAAACAAGATGGGATTGGGAGGGAGACAAACCATAAATGACTCTTAATCTCACAAAACAAACTGGGGGTTGCTGGGGGGAGGTGGGATTGGGAGAGGGGGAGCGGGCTATGGACATTGGGGAGGGGAGGCGAACCATAAGAGACTATGGACTCTGAAAAACAACCTGAGGGTTTTGAAGGGTCAGGGGTGGGAGGTTGGGGGAACAGGTGGTGGGTAATGGGGAGGGCACATTTTGCATGGAGCACTGGGTGTTGTGCAAAAAGAATGAATACTGTTACGCTGAAAAAATAAATAAAATGGAAAGAAGCAATTGACATTAATTTATATGGAAAAAGATTTGAGCATTCCCAGAGCCAACAAAGAAACTCTCTTAGGCTTTTCTGATACCTCAGGACACATCTTGCTAAAAGATGCACAAGATAAATCAAGACAAGGCACCGATGCTCACAGGCAAAGTTTAAAGCTATGGCAGCTCAATGCTGAGATGCTGATCATGGTTCAGAAGGTGGGAGCTTGGCAGGGCCACACTGAAAGTGCATTGCCTCTGTGATGGATCATAGCAGAACAAAAGCCAAACATGATTTTTTCTTTCTGCCATTTTCATAAAAATAAAATCCACTTAGGATTTCTATTAGTTAGTGAAACCAGGCTCGAATGTAGGTCTTTTGTAGACGTGAAGTGGTATGTATTGCATGGAGCACTGGGTGTGGTGCATAAGCAATGAATCTTGGAACACTAAAAAATAAAGTGAAATGGTATAATTTGAACTTTCAAAGTGGAAGGGATGCCTGTATGTGATTAGTGGAGAGAACAAAGTTTGAAATGCATGAAACAAGAAGCTGGTGTGTGGATAGTTCTTCCCATCCCAAAACATGTAAAATTACGAGTGGAAGATTTGATCCTTTTTGATGCCTGGTCAAAAATGTATTTTCTCCTATGTAAATATATTCACTAATTATGGCATATACAATCATTTATGTATCTTGCATTTTATATTTTTTCATGGTAATTAGATGAAGTAGAGTTTCTCAGATTTCCTCACTGTAGGGCACAGCCCTGTAGAGTGTAACCATCCACAGCAAGGATATATGTGTGTGAAGTGGCATAGATCCAATATACAGGGTTTGTCTTTTCACATCCCCTTCTCCTGGGGAATTCTGGCAGTTCCATACAGGGCAGGTGTAAAGTCATAACTTTCACAGACAGATGTCCTGAAGAAATGCTTGTATCAATACAAAATCCTCTTGCAGATCCACTAAACTAATCAGCACAGTGTCAGATTTTATAACTATGTAATTCTGATGCTCAAGACAATGTGACAATTTAAAAATGCCATGTTTAGTGAGCTTTGTCAATATAAAGTGTCTTTAAGATTTACCAGTTTGAAGTAAAAAAACCTTAGGAAGTTCTAAAATCTAAGAGCTCATATATCTAAGAAAACTGCCAGAAGCTTGCCCCCACCCAATCATATGTGATATTACCCTTTATGAATTTTGAAGAAGAAAGAAAACATTATATACCATCAATTTAAAAAAAAACTGATCAACCATGTTGTGGCAACACTGGTTTAGCTTTTCATTATAGTTATAGTAAACAATGTTACAAAATCAAGGTCATATGATGAGGCAATCCAATAGTCATTAATTAACTGAGGGTGGAAATGTAAAGGGAAATTTTTAAAGAGTTGTGTCAAGAAGTTACTTAATAAGGGGTGCCTGGGTGGCTCAGTGGGCTAAAGCCTCTGCCTCCGGCTCAGGTCATGATCCCAGCGTCCTGGGATTGAACCCCACATCGGGCTCTCTGCTCAGCGGGGAGCCTGCTTCCCTTCCTCTCTCTCTCTTTCTCTCTGCCTACTTGTGATCTCTGTCTGTCAAATAAATAAATAAAAAATAAAATCTTAAAAAAAAAAGAAGTTACTTAATAAAATATTTTGTGAGAAGGTAAAAACAGCATGGTTCAAGGAAAGAAAAATCTACCCTTTCATTTACAGCATGGGTGAATGGGTAAAAGGAAAAGTTATTTGCAACAATAACAGGAAGTAGTAATTCTCCCATTTGCAGTTTTAAAATATCAAAACAATGTCTTCTTACTCAATGAAAGACCTTGTGCTCTAGACTCAGGGACTTTTAGAAATTTCTGTCATCAGTAAGAAAACATCCCAGTACCAGGAGGACCTTGTCAATTCCACCTGAAAAAGTAGCCTGCACACACAGATGCACAGAATATCAGAGAATAGTTCTGGACAAAATGCCCCCCATCTGGCTGCACTTTATGGTTTCTTAGAAGATAGGAGCTGGGTGCATTTTGCACGGAAGACCTAACATTGATACCTTTTACACACAGCTGTGCTTTGTTATGTGTCTTTCAAAATATTGCTTCAAAGTCTCTTCCCCAAAGCCTGTAATAGCTCTCTTCTGTGCTTGGTGAGGTGTTCCATGTTGCTTTGGTATGACTTCATTCCATTATTGTGACACCTTAATAATTGTAACTTTGTTGACTCTAGGCTGGATGGGAAGCTGACTGTGTTAAAACATATGTTACTTTTTTAGATGTGGTAAGGTTTGTGGTATTTATGAGCATTTTAGAATTTGTAATACACCATGATTTATCTTCTCTTCTTAATTTATATAACTTCTGTCCTTAGTTTTGTATTGGTAATATTGTGGCTTTTTCTTTTTCGTTTATTTTCTTTCTTTCTTTCTTTTTTTCTTTTTCTTTTCTTTCTTTTTTTTTTTTTTTTTTTTTTAATAAAGACTGACTTATTCGAGCTTCAGGTCCCACAACACCTGGCCTGCCTTTGACCATCACACCCATGTCCACCCACCCAAGGAAGGATCACACCTGCTTGTGCTCCCATCCTGCAGGGAACTCATGCCATCTTTGCCAGGAACTTGTGTGAATTGAAAGCCTTTAAACCTCTTGAGTTTCAAATTTTTACAATTGACTTATGACATTATTTTTGCTCAAGGAATTCTAAGAAGAGGCATGATTATTTCCAAAATGTTGACCAGATGGATTCTCCCTTACATTACTCAAAAGACAATGATTCCAGAAGGCAGATAAGCATGTGTAACCTGATAGGCCTGATGAAAGTTGCCTCCCTTCCCTCCTGCTCCTCTCCTAGATCACAGCCCTGAGCCTCAGCCATGGGGCATTGCAGGCAACCTCCCAAACCTGCCATTAGAGGCTTCTGCCTCTGCAGTCTCATTTGTTTGGATTGATCTTGCTATCTGGATAAGATTGCCTCTGTGTGACCTTGGGAGGTCTAAGAAACGCTAGCACATGACCTGTTTTTGTCAAGCAGCATTCCAAACCTACACCAAATTGGGATGGTTGCTTACATTTCTCTTCTTTCGCAGCCTGGAATACTTAGTCCTAGTCCTAAAAGGTACTATTTTAGCATCAAATTTATTAAGACCATTATTAGTTGAAAGTATCAAGGAGCCAATTAAATATTGGGGAGTCAGACTCAGTAAAAAGAGAAACAGCAACAGTCCTTGTGCAACTTGTGAAGAATTGAACTTTGCTTTACCATTTTTTTTTAAATCGATATTACTAAATTGGGATTCACTCTGTTCCTCTGGTGGTAATATTATTGTAAATAATAATATTAATATTGTCATCATTATAACTTCCCCTCACTCCTTGTGGATCAGATTCTTTATAAGATTGGGCGGGTAGAGGTGAAGCCTTGGACTCTGAAGGTTGCTGCTGAACTCATGCGACCTCAGATAGCTGGACAATTCTAAGACTTGGCTTCTGTGTCCATAAACAGGAGCAATGATGTCATCCACCTCACCAAGAGGAATAGATGAGGTGTTGGATGCAGAGCACTAAGCATCCCATTGGGCCCATTAGCTGAACCAGCTCAAGGGCTGGTATTATTTTTCCTATTCTGTTTCTGCTTGCAGAAACCAAGCACATTATCTCACACATCTTTGGGGTTCATAAGGATTAGAGAATATCAAGACTTGGAAATGACTTTTAAATTCAGGTAAACCCTCTGCTGTGCAATCATGGAATCAGCTTTTCTCAGTATCATGCTGAGTCAGGTGAATATCTCTGTCATTGACTTCCATCTAGTGCTTTCTTCTTCCATGCAAGGAATTCAGAAACTGTTGTTGAAATCCTAAGCCATCGTGGAGTTATTAACTGACATTAAATAATCATTAATTAATTAAGAATGTCACCAGGACAGGGAAGCAACATACATGGACAGGGATGAAGACGTTAAGGGCTTAATTGTGATAAGGTTTTGATTTCAGCATGATGGTGGTTCTTAGCTGGATGATCCTGGAGGAGGCACAGCCTGCAATGCCATCATCCTTACCAACAAAGTTCATGTTCAGATATTTGAGTTTTCAATTTCCAAGCCCAGGAAGATCTGATTAAAATCTGGTGCTGTCACAAGTATCAAGGTTGAGCAATATGGTATCTTATTTTCATTCAGCTGCAATCCAGCAGTACCATGACTTCAATATCAACATCTAATTTGTAAAATTTAAGAAAAGAAGGAGGCAAATTCTTGGCATCAGTCGTTCCAGAGAATCTTTCTCAAGGAGGAAAAATCATAACTTACATGTTTCATCATATTTAGTTATCAAAACAACCATAGATAAGTTCTATTATTAATCGACTTCCCCTCCCTTCCCCCAGCACACAGAGAACAATTAAATGAGGCTCCCTCATGGAGGCTGGGTCTGAACCCCAGCCCCCTGACTTTAGAGGTTATGTTATAAAACATTATTGAGTGTATACTTCTCTCAATTATTGTGCTTTTAAGATTTCACTTTTTTATGACTCCCTGGCCATACTCCCCTGTTCCTCAATGTGCTCTGTCCTGTAGGGCTCTACCCTGTTCACTCCACCCCAAAGTTTTGTCAGAATGACTCCTGCCTATTGCTGAGACCCTGATTCCACCTGTCTTCATAACCCCTACTTTGTTCTTATGGAATTGTATATAATTATGCAATAGTATTTATTCATTAATTTTTTTAAAGATTTTATTTATTTATTGACACAGAGAGATCACAAGTAGATAGAGAGGCAGGCAGAGAGAGAGAGAGGGAAGCAGGCTCCCCGCCAAGCAGAGAGCCCGATGCGGGACCCAGGATCCCGAGATCATGACCTGAGCTGAAGGCAGTGGCTTAACCCACTGAGCCACCCAGGCGCCCCATTAATTTTTTTTTAAGTACAGAATGATGATGCACTATGTGGATAAATCTCAAATGTATGATGTCTAGTGAAAGAAGCCAGACTCCAGGCTCCATACTGTGTGGCTCCATTTACATGCTATTCTGGAAAAGCTAAAACTGCGGGGAAGAAAAACAGATCAGTGGTTTCAGGAACTGGTGCGAGGAGGTCAGGATGACTGAGAAGCCCCTGAGGGAGTTTTTGGAGGTGGAGGAACTGTTCTTCATTGTGGTGGTTCCATCACTGTATATGGTCATTAAAACTAGAATAGTAGGCATCCATGTCAATGCACATAGTAGGTATTCATCCCTTCTGATGACTGAGTAAAATTCCATTGTATATTTGTACCACATGTTTTTCCTTTTTATCCATTCATCTGTTCAAGGGATCTCAGCTCCTCTACAGTTGTGGACATTGCTGCTATGAACACTGGCGTGCATGTGGCCTTTATTTTCACTACATCTGTATCTTTGGGGTAAATGCCTAGTAGTGCAATTGCTGGGTCGTAGGATAGCTCTATTTATAACTTTTTGAGGAACATCCACACTGTTTTCCAGAGTGTCTGTACCAGTTTGCATTCCCACCAACAGTATAGGAGGGTTCCCTTTTCTCCACATTCTCAACATTTGTCGTTCGTTCCCTGTCTTGTTAATTTTTTTGCCATTCTAATTGGTGTAAGGTGGTATCGAATTGTGGTTTTGATTTGTATTTTCCTAGTGGTTAGGACATAAACATATTTTCATGTGTCCATTATCCATTTTTATGTCTTCTTTGAAGAAGTGTCTGCTCATTTCTTCTGCTCATTTAGACTGGATTATTTCTTTTTGGGGGGTGTTGAGTTTGATAAGCTCATAATGAGATCTTGGATACCAGTCCTTTACCTGTAATGTCATTTGCAAATATCTTCTCCCATTCTGTGGGTTGCCTCTTAGTTTTGTTGACAATTTCCTTTGCTGTGTGGAAGGTTTTTATCTTTTTATCTTGACGAAGTCTCAAAAGTTCATTTTTGCTTTTGTTTCCCTTCTCTTTGGAGACCTGTCTTGAGAGAAGTTGCCATGGCCAATTTCAAAGAGGTTACCGTCTATGTTCTCCTCTAGGATTTTGATGGATTTCTATCTCACACTGAGGTCTTTCATCCATTTTGAGTTTTTCTTTGTGTGTGGTGTAAGAGAATGATCCAGTTTCATTCTTCTGCATGTGGCTATCCAATTATCCCAGCACCATTTGCTGTAGGTAAAGTGTACTTCTGAGTCGGAAATAACTTTTTCTCCCAGCTTACATTTCATATTTTGTTGTTTCTTCCAGAGTCTTTCTTAGCACAAAAACAATAAAGAAAATCGCAAACAATGGTCAGTGGTATTAACTTATGAAAGTGTTTTTGAAAATTTTTGCAAAACATGACAGTTTCTATACGTGACTGTTTCTACATCTGAAGAGGTCATAAGAATCAATTAAGAAGAAACACTACCAACATAATGAAAAATATAAATGGAGGCCATAAATATGGACTGTCATTTCAAAAATGTCAGTAGCCAAATGTTTTGATCAGTTATATATTTTAATTAAACTTTTTATATTGAGATAATTATAAATTAACATGCTGCTATAGGAAATAATAAGAGAACCATGTCCCCTTGACCTGTTGTGCTTATAGAACAATATTACAACTAAGATACTAATAGCAATACGGTCAAAGTACAGAACATTTCCATCACCCCAAGGATCCCTCTTGCAGTTTTCTCATAACAACACTGACTTCCCTCAGTCCTCCATGTCCTTGTTAACACTTGCAACTTTTATTCCATTCTCTGTTTCTATAATTCTATCATTTCAAAAATGTTATATCAAGAAACTAGCTATATTACATGCAATATGTCATCTTTGGGGATTGGCTTTTTTTCATGCAGCATAATTCCCTTGGGAATTCATTGGCATTGTTGCATATGTCAATAATTGTTCCTTTTCATTTTTGAGTATGAATTCATCATGTGTTTAAACATTCACCTATTAAAGGACAGATATTTAATTATTTCAGTTTGAGTGTATTGTGAGTAAGGTAGGTTGCTGTAAACATTCATGTACAGATTTTTCTGTGAACATAAACTTTCATCTTCCTGGTATAAGTGCCCAAGAGTGAAACTGTTGGATCATATGTAAGTTGTATGTTTGGTTTGATAATAAACTTCCCAATTGTTTTCTAGAGTGGCTGTGTCATTTTCCATTTCTACCAGCAATTCATGAGTGATTCAGTTCTCATGCATCTTGGTCAGCACTTAATAGTGACACTAATTTTTACTTTAGTTTTGATCAATGTGTAGTAGTATCTCATTGCATTTTTAATGGGCATTTTCTTATGGTTACAAATGCTGAGCATTTCTACATGCTGAGCTAGCTCTACATCCCCAAAAATATACTCCTATGTCTTTTTTTCTATAAGCTTTAGAGTTGTATGTTTATATTTAAGTCTGTAATTCATTTGGAGTTAATTTTTGTATAATATATGAGGTTTAGATTAAAGGTTTTTCTCTTTTCTCTTTTGGATTTTGGATATCAATTCCAACACTACTTATTGAAAAGGCTGTATTTCTTCTATGGGGTAGCTTTAGCACCTTAGCCATAACAGTTGGGTATATTTGATGAATCTTTTTCTGGCTTCTCTATGATGTTCTATTGATCCATGAATCTATCCCTCAGCCAAACCTATCTTGCATACCATACATATAAATTAGGCCTTAATATTGTGTCAAGTCTCCTTTTCACTTTAATATTACTTGCAAGGGATGCCGGGGTGGCTTGGTTGGTTAAACAGCTGCCTTCAGCTCAGGTCATGATCCCAGCATCCTGGGATTGAGTCCCACATTGGGCTCTCTGCTCAGCAGAGAGCCTGCTTCTCCCTCTGCCTCTGCCTGCCACTCTGTCTGCCTGTGCTCACTCTCTCTCTCTCTCTGACCAATAAATAAATAAAATCTTAATAAAATATATTACTTGTCAAGATTTTCTTAGTTATTCTAGAGCCTTTGCTATTCCATACAAATTTTTAACAAAGTTCTCTGTGTTTGCAAACAACCTTACTAAAGCTAGATTAACCAAAACAATCTTTGAAAAAGAAGAGCAAAATTGTAGTTCCCAGTTTCGAAAGTTACTACAAAACTACAACATTAAGTCAGCATGGTAGTGATAGAAAGGTATACATACAGGTCAAAGGAATAGAATTGAATCTAGAAATAATACATTCTCTTACTTTCTGGTCAGCTGGTTTTGACTAGGGTGCCAAGATAATCCAGGGGTGAAAGAACAATATTTTCAACAATTACTGCCAGAAAGACTGAATAATCATGGAAAAGAATGATGTTGGCTTCTCCCTTATATTATATACAAAAATTGACACAAAATAAATCATAAACTTAACTGTAAGAGCAAAATCTATGAAATTCTTTGAAGAAAACAAACATATCGCAAATTTTTGTTACTTGGGTAAAGATATTTTTAAAAATATGACATCAAAAGCACACACAACAAAAGTTAAAATATATAATCTGGTCTTCATTAAATTAAACATTGTTTTTTCTGCAAACAAAGCCAACAAGAAAGTGAAAAGACAACTCACAGAATTAAAGAGAGTGAATGCAGAATATATAAATAACTTGTATTATGCAATAATAATAATATAAATAATCCAGTTAAATGTATGGAAGTGTTGAATCACTACACTGCACATCTGAAACTAAGGTTATACTATATGTTAACTGACTGGAATTGAAACAAAACTTAAAAAATAAAAAAAATTAAGCACAATATTTGAATAGACATTTTTTCCAAAGATATATGCAAATTGCCAGTAAGCACATAAAAAGGTACTCAACATCATTAGCCATTAAGAAAATGAAGACCAAGATTAAGATACTGTGTTTGTCAAGGGGTCACAAAAAGACGGCAGTGGAGTAGGAGGACCTTAGCTTGTCTCATCCCATGAACACAACTAGATAACTGCCAAATCATCCTAAATACCCCAGAAATCAACTTGAAGACTGACAAAACAAACTCCAGAACTAAAGGAAGAGAGGAGGCTACATCAAAGGAAGTAGGGAGTGTAGAGACATGGTTTGGGGAAGAAATGGATTACAGGTGCTGTGGAGGGGAGGGAGACATGGTCATGACAAAAAGCAAGAGGAAGTGAAGCATACTGGGGAATGCACAAGGAGAACCTTTCACAAAGCCATTGGCTGGGAAATCAAGAGGGGCTGAATTTCATGAGTTACTGCAACCAGTGGGGTTTAAAGCCTGGAGTTTTAAATGTCAGCAAGCTTGGCTGGGACAGAACCTGGAGTGCACTCTATTGCTCCTGGAGAGAAGGTGGGCAAACAACCTGGGGGAAGATGGCTTGGAAACAGTGATCTGAAGACTGTCTGGGCCACAAAGTGAGGAGATTATTAACTCTTCTTGGAGCATGTCCCTGAGAGACAATATTCATGGAGATGCCTCTCTGGGGACAATGAAGCTGCATGACACCATTTGATCCCCTGCCCCTCCACATAAAGACAGAACCACTGAAGGAAACAGCACAATGCTGATACAGGCTGTCTTACTTACTTGCACCAAGTCCTACTCCCCTGTGCTCTGGCAAGACTGTCCTTCTCAGTCAAGCTTGCTTCAGTCCAAGTTCTGTTGACCCCTCCCCCAGAAGAACAGCAGAAAACCCTGCTCACACCATGTCTCCTGACAAGTGAGCTCTGCATGGTTTCAGCTCGAGTGAAAGTAGTATCAGATCTCATTTCACAAGCAGGCCAGAGTACATCTAGTTAAAACTTGCCATGTTCTGGCCAAGGACCAACCGCTGGCCATTATAGGCAAGAAGAGGTTCTGAAGATGACTGGACTGAAGGACAGAGCAGCCAAAACACAGCAGCAGAGTACATCAGGCCCTGGATAGTACATAACCTCTTCTTCATAAAACGATTATTCTTAAGAGCAGGAAACATAACTGGCTTTCTTAACACACAAAGAAGGCAGAGACTTAGACAAAATGCCAAGATGGTGGGATTTATCCCAAATGAACAAGATAAGGCCACAGCCAGAGATCTAAGCAAAACAATATAAGTAACATGCCTGATGGAGAAATTAAAGTAATCATATGGATACTCCCTGGGCTTGAGAAAAGAATGGAAGACTATAAGGAGGCCCTTACCACAGAGATAAAAGAGTTAAAAAAGAATCAGACAAAAATGAAGAATGCAATAACAGATTGGAAACAGGTTTGATGCACTGAACAGCAGGTTGAAAGAAGCCAAGGAGCCAATGAGTGATACAGAAGACAAAATAATGGGAAATAATAAAGCTGAACAAAAGAAATAATTTTGCAACACAAGAATAGACTTAGGGAATTCAGCAAATCCATCAAATACATTCACAGTAGAGAAGTCCCAGAAGGAGAAGAGAAGGAAAAGCCTACAGAAAATTTATTTGAGGAAATAATAGATGAAAAATTCACTAATCTGGGGAAGGGAAAAAACATCCAGATCTGGGAGATACAGATAACTCCCATCAAAATCAACAAAAGCAGGGCAACACCAAGGTCAATAATTACCATATTGTAATTGAATTTGCAAAATATAGTGATAAAGAAAAATCTTAAATGTAGCAAGATAAAAGAAGTCCTTAACTTTAAAGGGAAGATCCATAAGGCTAACTGCAGATTTTGGCACAGAAACATGGCAAGTCAGAAGATTTTGTGGCATGCTATATTCAAAGTGCTGAGTAGAAAAAACCTGGAGCCAAGAATACTCTATCCAGCAAGCTATAGTAAGAGAAATAAAATGTTTCCCAGACAAATAAAAACTAAAGGAGTTTCTGACCACTAAACCAGCCCTGCAAGAAATATTAAAGGAGACCATTTGAGTGGAAAGAAAAAACTAAACGTGACAAAGATAAGAAAGGAACAGAGAGAATCTCCAGAAACACTGACAAAATAAATCATAAAATGACCGTGAATACATATCTATCAATAACTACTCTGAATGTAAATTAACTAAATGCTCCAATCAAAAGACATCGGGTGTCAGAATGGGTTAAAAAACAAGACCCACATATATGCTGTCTACAAGAGACTCATTTTAGACCTAAAGACACCTGCAGTTTGATAGTTAGGAGATTTAAAATAATTTGTCATAGAAACGGACATCAGAAGAAAACCAGAAGAGTAATACTTATGTTGGGCAAATTAGACTGTAAAACAAAGACTATAACAAGATATGAGGAAGGGTGCTATATCATCATAAAGGGACAATCCAATAAGAAGATTTAACAATTGTAATATTTATGCACCCAACGTGGGAGTATTCAGGTATATAAAACAATTAATAACAAATATGAAAGAAATATTTGATAATAGTACAATGATACTAGGGGACTTTGACACCCCACTTACATCTATGGACAGATCATCTAAACAGAAAATCAACAAAGAAACAATGTCTTTGAATGACACAGTGGACCAGATAGACTTAACAGATATAATCATAACACTCCATCCTAAAACAGCAGAATACACATTCTTTTGTAGTGCACATAGGACTTCCTCCAGAATAGATTACATATAGGACACAAATCAGGCCTCAACAAATACAAAAAGAATGAGATCATACTATGCCTTTTTTTCTGACCACAACTCTATGAAACTTGAAGTCAATCACACAAAAAAATTTGGAAAGACCACAAATGCATGGACAGTATGGTAGTAAACAATGCATGTTCAACCAGAAAATCAAAGAAGAAATTAAAAAATACAAGGACTGAACATAATAATAACCCCCCCAATAAAACAAATGAAAATGAAAGCACAATGGTCCAAAACCTTTGAGAGGCAGCAAAAGTGGTCCTAAAAGGGAAGTATATAGCAATACAGGCCTACTTTAAAAACAAAGAAAAATCTCAAATTAAAAAACCTAAAGGAGCTAGGAAAAGAACAACAAATGAAGCCTAAAACTAGCAGAAGGAAGGGAATAATAATGATTAGAGCAGAAATAAGTGATATAGAAACTAAAGAAACAAAAACCAATAGAACATATCAATGAAACCAGGAGCTATTTTTTTAAACTAATAAAACTGATAAACATGTAGCCAGCATTATCAAAAAAAGAAAAGATAAAGGACTCCAAAAAAAAAAAAAAACCCAACAAATCATAAATGAGAGAGGAGACATAGCAACCACCACCACAGAAATAAAAACAATTAGGAGAGAATATTAGGGAAAACTATAACCCAACAATCTGGACAACTTGGAGGAAATGGATAAATTCCTAGAAACATATAAAGTACTAAAACTGAAACAGGAAGAAATAGAAAATGTAAACAGACCAATAAGCAGCAAAGAAGTTGAATCAATAATTAAAGCAAAATCTTTCAAGAAACAAGAGTTCAGGGCCAGGTGGCTTTACAGGAGAATTCTACCAAACATTTACAGAAGAACTAATATCTGTACTTCTCAAACTATTCCAAAAACTGGAAAAGGAAAGATAGCTTCCGAGGTCAGCATTACCCTATACCAAATCCAGATAAAGACTCCACTAAACAAGAGAACCTCAAACCAATATCCCTGATGAACATTGATGCAAAAATTGTCAATAAAATATTAGCAAACCAGTGGCACCTGGGTGGCTCAGTCTGTTAAGTATCAGACTCTTGAGTTCTGCTCAGGTCATGATCTTGGGGTTGTGAGATCAAACATCATGCAGGGTCTGTGCTCAATAGGGTGTCGTCTTGAGATTCTCTCTCACTCCCTCTCTCCCTCCCCTCTCCACTCATGTGCTCTTTCTATCTCAAATAAATCTTTAAGAAGTATTAGTAAGAGGAGGAGTCCATATTGGCAGAGGAGTGGAAGACCTTAATTTCATCTGGTCCCAGAAATTTAGCTAGATAGCTATCAAACCATTCTTTTTAAATTTTTTTTATTTTTTATTTTTTAAAAGATTTTATTTATTTATTTGACAGAGAGAGAGAGATCACAAGTAGGCAGAGAGGCAGGCAGAGAGAGAGGGGGAAGCACGCTCCCTGCTGAGCAGAGAACCTTATGCAGGGCTTGATCCCAGGACCCTGAGATCATGACCTGAGCCGAAGGCAGAGGCATTAACCCATTGAGCCACCCAGGCGCCCCATATCAAACCATTCTTAACATCTGTGAACTCAACTGGAGATTAGAAAAGAATGGCTTCAATTCTATGAATAGAAAAGTGACCACTTTCTGCAAGATAAGAGGTGCATAGAAGTGAATCCAAAGGGATATATAGGAAGGCAGACTGTAGGGGGAGGGAATCTGTCAGCTGGCCAACCGCAATTGATAGAGCAGGGGAACACAAAGTTGGAACTATTAGAAGTCTGCTCTGCTGAGGGATGTCACTCAGGCATCAAAGCAAGAGGTGGAACCCTCGCTGGGACAGTGTGGTCACAGGATACTGGGAGGTCATAGGAAAACTGGGGGTGCCGGAGTGTGGCAGAGCTCCTAGGTATCAGAGCAGGGAAGCTGGCCACAAAAAGTGAGCACAGGAGTGGGCTCTCAGCTGGGGGTTGCCATAAACCATGATCCATGGCACAGGTGGGCCCCTGCTCTTCAAGCAGGGGCCCAACAAATGGTAGAACCAGGGAGAGCCCCCTTCCGTCCCCCAGAGGAGTGGGGGCATGCACTGAATGTGGCTAGAGAGCAGGGAGACAGAAGTGATTGAATGCTTTTCTCTGAAGGCTCACAGAGGAGTGGGGCCCCAAACTCTTGGGTCTGGCCCGGAGACTGGGAGGCCACCATTTTCATTCTAATCATGGAAAACTGTGCAGAAAGACTTCAGGGAATGAAAGCCACAAAGAGCATAATGGAGCAGGTTACTTAGCATAGCCCCAGGCAAGGGTGGAACTATTCTGCCAAGGGCAAAGACATTTGAGAATCAATGCAACAGGCCCTTCCCCCAAAAGATGTACAAGTGTGTAGACTTTGGTACAGGCAGAGGTGGAGACCAAATGACCTCGCTGATCTGTTGAGGGGGATGGACTGTGACATTGCAGCTCTGGGCTGGAGATTCCCACATGATCATGTTTGCTTTGACCCTCTAAAAAGAAGAAAATGACTCCAGTGAACAAAATCCCCACAGTCAATCAGCTCATATTAAGCCCATTCCCCTGACAAAGAGTGGGACAACTCCACCCAGGCAAAGACACCTGAGAAGCCCAGGAGCAGGCCCTTCCCACAGAAGACAGATTGGAAGAACCGGTGAATAAGCTTAAGTTTATTTCCAACAGGACTGTAAAACTATAACACCAGGGGAAAATAATATAGGTAGCTCCAAGTGTTTCCTCATGACTGGTTTATAATTCAGACTAAATTTTTATATTTCTTTATTAGTTGATTTTCTTATTCTTTTTTTAAACTCTGCTTCTCTTTCAAATAGATTCATATTTCCCAAACTATGTATTTAAGTCACTTTGTAATTTTTCTTTTACACATGCATGTCTTATAGAATTATACCACATACTGCACGATTTTTACTCTATTCAATTTTATCTTGATATATATGTAAGTTCTGATCTCTTTGCCATTTTGGGATATAGTTTCTTCTAACACATGGACCAAAAATCAAGCAGGAACAGGCAGATCACCTTGTATGTCCACCCTGAGAGATTATAATCTCTTTCCCCATCTCCACCCTCCCCCCCTTTTCTCTTTTATCTTTCTTTTATTATTATTATTATTATTTAGAGCATCTTAGCTTTGATGGTTATCTGTGGTACTTTTTGACCATTTTGGATTTTTTTTAGGTGCATTTTTCTCCAGTCATGGTTGATGTTTTGGACTCTGTATATTCCTTCAGCCATAACTCAACAGAATGACTAGGAGGAGGAATTCCCAACAAAGAAAAGAACCAGAGATCATGGCCTCTGCCACAGATCTAATGAACATGGATATAAGCAAGATATCAGAGATAGACTTCAAGGTAACAATTATGAAGTCAATATCTAGGCTTGAGAAAAGCATTACCAACAATATAGAATCTCCAAGGACAGAAATGAGAGGTAATCAAGCCAAATTTAAAAATGCTATGAATGAGATACATTCTCAACTGGATACCCTAACATCCAGGGTAAATGAGGCAGAGGAACAAATTAGTGAGTTAGAAGATAAGATGATAGAAAAGAAAGAAGCCAAGAAATATAGAGATAAACAGCTAGAAGCCCATGAGAACAGACTTAGAGACATGAATGACTCCATGAAATGTTCCAGTGTCAGTATTATTGGGATCTCCAAGGGGTGGAGAGAGAGAGAGAGGACTAGAAAGTATATTTGAACAAATCATAGCTGAGAACTGGCCTAATCTGGGGAAGGAAACAAGCATTCTTATCCAAGAGGCAGAGAGGACCCCTCCAAAGATCAATGAAAATAGACCAACACCATGGCATATAATAGTGAAGCTTGCAAATTTTATAGCCAAGGAAGCTACCCTGAGATAGCTAGGGGGAAGTGATTTATTACATATAGGGAAGAACATCAGAATAACATCAGACCAGGCAAGCCATAAAAGGATGGCAAGACATATTCAGGGTGCTAAATGAGAAGAACATGCAGCCAAGAATACTTTATCTGGCAAGGCTGTCATTCAGAATGGATGGAGAAATAAAGAGCTTCCAGGACCAGCAGAAACTGAATGAATATGTGACTGCCAAGCCAGCCATGCAAGAAATATTAAGGTTGATTCTGTAAAAGAAGAAAGACCTCAAGCATAATATATACTAGAAATCTACAGAGTCAAGCTATAAAAACAGGGACTTTACAAGCAATATGATGGCACTAAATTCATATCTTTCAATAGTTATGCTCAATGTGAATGCCCTAAATGCTCCCATGAAATTGCACAGGATTGGATAAAAAGACATGACCCACCCATGTGCTATCTACAAGAGACTCATTTTGAACATAAAGACACCTCCAGATGGAAAGTGAGGGATGGAGAACAATTTATCATGCCAGTGGACCTCAAAAGAAAGCTGGGTAGCAATTCTTATAGCATATAAATTAGATTTTTTTTTAATCACAAGTAGGCAGAGAGGCAGGCAGAGAGAGAGAGGAAGGGAAGCAGGCTCCCCACTGAGCAGAGAGCCTGATGTGGGGCTCGATCCCAGGACCCTGAGATCATGACCTGAGCCGAAGGCAGAGACTTTAACCCACTGAGCCACCCAGGCGCCCCTCTTATATCATATAAATTAGATTTTAAACCAAAGACTATAGTAAGAGATGTGGAGGGATACCACATCATGCTTAAAAGGTCTATCCAGCAAGAAGATCTAACAATTGTAAATATCTATGTCTCCAACATAGGAGCAGCCAACTATATAAGCCAACTGCTAACCAAAATAAAGACTCATATTGATAATAATGCATTAATAGTAGGAGACCTCAACATTCCACAATCAGCAACAGACAGATCATCAAAGCAGAAGATCAAAAAAGAAGCAAGAGGTTTGAAGGACACATTGGATCAGATGGACTTTGTAAATAAAGAGAGAACATTACACTCTAAAACAACAGAATATTCATTTTTCTTTAGTTCTTATGGAACATTCTCCAGAATAGATCACATACTGGGTCACAAATCAGGTCTCAAATGATAACAAAGATTGAGATTATTCCCTGTATATCTTAAGACCACAGTGCTTTGAAACTGGAACTCAGTCACAAGAAGAAATATGAAAGGAATTCAAACGCTTGGAAGCTAAAGACTATCCTGCTCAAGAACGTTTGGGTCAACCAAGTAATTAAAGGAGAACTTAACAATGAAACCATGGAAACTAATGAAAATTAAAGAAAATTAAAATTAAATAGCTTAACCAAATCATGGAAACTAGATGAAAATACTAAATCAATCCAAAATCTATGGGATACTGCAAAGCAGTCCTAAGGGGGGAAAACATAGCCATCCAAGACTCTCAAAAAATTAGAAAAATCCCAAATGCATAAGCTAAACTTATACCTAAAGAACCTGGAGAAAGAACATCAAATAAGGCCTAAACCAAGCAGGAGAAGATAAATAATAAATATTTGAGAAGAGATCAATGGCAGATCACAAAATAGAAGCTGGTTCTTTGAAAGAATTAATAAGATCACAGGCAACACATGGACAGGTCCTGTTGTTTTATCCAGTCTGCAACCCTGTGCTGTTTTATGGGAGCATTTAGGCCATTCATGTTGAGAGTGATTACTGAAAGATAAGTTTTTATTGACATCATGTTGTTTGTGAAGTCCTTGTTTCTATGGATTGTCTCTGTAAATGTCTGTTCTATGTCACTTTTGGGTTCTTCTTTTATAGGACTCCCTCTCCCCCCTTAATATTTCTTGTAGTGCCATCTTTGTGGTCACATATGCTTTTAAACCATGCTGGTCTTGGAAGTTCTTTATCTCTCCATCCATTTTGAATGTCAGCCTTGCTGGATAAAGTATTCTTGGCTGCATGTTCTTCTCATTTATTGCCCTGAATATATCTTCCCAGCCCTTTCTGGCTTGTTGGGTTTCCGTGGACAGGTGTGATATTATTCTTTTTTTTTTTTTGTTAAGATTTTGTTTATTTATTTCAGAGAGAGAAAGTGAGAGAGAACATGAGAGGCGAGAAGGTCAGAGGGAGAAGCAGACTCCCCATGGAGCTGGGAGCCTGATGCAGGACTCAATTCCAGGACTCCGGGATCATGACTTGAGCCAAAGGCAGTAGCCTAACCAACCAACTGAGCCACCCAGTCGCCCAGGTCCGATGTTATTCTGATGGACCTTCCTCTGTACATTAGGAATCTCTTCCCCCTAGCTGCTTTCAAAAGCTCTTATCTAAAATTATAATTCATCAGTCTCACAATCAAGTGTCACATGGACAGGACTGGAGGAGATTATGCTGAGTGAAATAAGTCAAGCAGAGAAAGTAAATTATTATATGGTTTCACTTACTTATGGAACATGAGGAACAACATGGAGGACATTAGGAGAAGGAAAGGAAAGTGAGTTGGGAGAAATTGGAGGGGGAGGTGAACCATGAAATACTGTGGGCTCTTAGAAACAAACTGAGTGTTTTGGAAAGGAGGGGGTTGGGGTGATGGTGAGCTTGGTGGTCAGTATTAAGAAGGGCACGTATTGCATGGAACATTGGGTGTGGTGCATAAAAAAATGAAACATGGAAGACTAAAAAAAATTGAAAATAAAAGGAATTAATTAGATTGATAATAAGACTCTGGCCAGACTTATCCAAAAGAAAAGAGAAAGAACCCAAATCAATAAAATCATGAATGAAAGGGAATAGATCATGACTAACACCAAGGAAATTGAAACAATTATTAGAAATTATTATCAACAACTATGTGCCAACAAATTAAGCAGACTGGAAGAAATGGATGTCTTCCTGAAAACTTATAGACTACCTAGACTGAAACAGATAGAAATAGATAACCTGAACAGACCAATAACCGGTAACAAAATTGAAGCAGTAATTAAAAACCTCCCAAAACACAAGAGCCCAGGGCCAGATAACTTCTCAGGGGAGTTCTACCAAACATTTAAAGAGAAATGATACCTATTTTTCTGAAGCTGTTTCAAAAAATAGGAATAGAAAGAAAACTTTCAAACTCATTCTATGAGGCCAACATTACCCTGATCCAAAACCAGGCAAAGACTCCATCCAAAAGGAGAATTAAAGACCGATATAATATCCCTGATGAACATGGATGCCAAAATACTCAATAAGTTCCTAGCCAAAGGGATCCAACAGTACATTAAAAGGATTATCCATCACTACCAGGTAGAATTTATTCTTGGCATTCAGGGTGGTTCAACTTTTGCAAATCAAGCGACATGATAGAGCACATTAATAAAAGTAAAGATAAGAACTATATGATCCTCTCAAATGATGCAGGAAAAGCATTTGGCAAAATACAGCATCCTTTCCTGATTAAAACTCTTCAGAATGTACCAATAGAGGGAACATACCTCAATACCATAAAAGCCATCTATGAAAAGCATACAGTGAATATCATTCTCAATGGGGGAAAAATGAGAACTTTTCTTTTAAGGTCCATAACATGACAGGAATGTCCACTTTTCACCAATTTTGTTCACCATAGTACTAGAAGTCCTAGCCTCAGCAATCAGACAACAACAACAAAAAAAATAAAATGCATTCAAATTTGCAAAGAAGTCAAACTCTCCCTCTTCAGTTATAACTTGATACTTTATGTGGAAAACCCAAAAGACTCCACCCCCAAGTTACTAGAACTCGTGAAATAATTCAGCAACAGGGCAGGATACAAAATCAATGCACAGAAATCAGTTGCATTTCTACACACTAACAATGTGATTGAAGAAAGAGAAATTAAGGAATTTATTCCATTCCCAATAGCTCCATAACCATAAGATACATAGGTATAAACCTAACCAAAGATGTAAAGGATCTATACTCTAGGAATTGTAGAATACTTATGGAAGAAATGGAGTAAGACATAAAATGATGGGAAAACATTCCATGCTAAAGTATTGAAAGAATAGACATTGTGAAAATGTCTATGCTGCCCAGAGTAATCTACACTTTCGATACAATCCCTATCAAAATACACTGACATTTTTCTCAGAGCTGGAACAAACAATCCTAAAATTTGTATGGAACTAGATAAGACCCTGAATTGCCAGGGAATTGTTGAGAAAGGAAACCAAAGCTGGGGGCATCACAATGCCTAACTTCAAAGCTGTGATCACCAAGACAGCATGGTATTGGCACAAAAACAGACACATAGATTAATGGAACTGAATAGAGAGCCCAGAGATGGACCCTCAACTCTATGGTCAACTAACTATTTTTTGACAAATCAAGAAAGAATATATAATGGAAAAAAGGAGCTTTCTTCAATAAATGGTGTTGGGAAAACTGGACAGCTACATGCGAAAGAACGAAACTAGACCATTCTCTTACACCATACACAAAAATAAACTCAAAATGTGTAAAAGACCTCAATGTGAGACAAGAATCTATCAAATCCTAGAGGAGAACATAAGCAGTAACCTCTTTGAAATTGGCCAAGGCAACTTCTTTCAAGACAGGTCTCCAAAGAAAGGGGAGGGGAAGCAAAAATGAACTTTTGGTACTTCATCAAGATAAAAAACGTCTGCACAGCAAAGAAAACAGTCAACAAAACTAAGAGGCAATCCAGAGAATGGGAGAAGATATTTGCAAATGACATTACAGGTAAAGGGCTGGTATCCAAGATCTATAATGAGCTTATCAAACTCAACACCCAAAACCCCTAGTTTTCAGTCTATTTAAGGTTTTCTCATGCCATTTTCACTGAGATTAATTATTTTTATCTTTTGATTTAAAGCAAGAAGCATGGGATTTTCCCTTTCAGTTGAATACTGTGGATTTAATTTGAATCTCCCTGATGGCTAGTGATGATGACCATTTTTTAAAATTTTATTTATTTGACAGAGAGAAATCACAACTAGGCAGAGAGGCAGGCAGAGAGAGAGGAGGAAGCAAGCTCCCCGCGGAGCAAAGAGCCTGATGTGGGGCTCGATCCCAGGACCCTGGGATCATGACCTGAGCCAAAGGCAGAGGCTTTAACCCACCGAGCCATCCAGGCGCCCTGAGCATTTTTTTCATGTGTCTGGTAGCCATTTGTATGTCTTCATTGGAGAAGTGTCTGTTCATACCTTCTGCCCATTTTTTGATATGATTGTCTGTTTTATGTATGTTGAGTTTGAGGAGTTCTTTATAGATCCTGGATATCAAACTTTTGTCTGTACTGTCATTTGCAAATATCTTCTCCCATTCCGTGGGTTGCCTCATTGTTTTGTTAACTGTTTCCTTTGCTGTGCAGAAGCTTTTGATCTTGCTGAAATCCCAAAAGTTCATTTTTGCTTTTGTTTCCTTTGCCTTTGGAGACATATCTTGAAAGAAGTTGCTGTGGCTGATATCCAAGAGGTTACTGCCTATGTTCTCCTCTAGGATTCGGATGGATTCCTGTCTCACGTTGAGGTGTTTTATCCATTTCAAGTTTATCTTTGTGTACAGTGTAAGAGAATGGTCGAGTTTCATTCTTCTACATAGAGCTGTCCAGTTTTCCCAGCACCATTTATTGAAGAGACTGTCTCTTTTCCATTGTATATTTTTTCCTGTTTTGTCAAAGATTATTTGACCATAGAGTTGAGGGTCCATATCTGGGCTCTCTACTCTGTTCCACTAGTCTATGTGTCTGTTTTTATGCCAGTACCATGCTGTCTTGGTGATCACAGCTTTGTAGTAAAGCTTGAAATCAGGTAACGTGATGCCACCAGTTTTGTTTTTGTTTTTTCAACATTTCCTTAGCAATTCGGGGTCTCTTCTGATTCCATACAAATTTTAGGATTATTTGCTCCAGCTCTTTGAAAAATACTAGTGGAATTTTGATCAGAATGGCTTAAAAGTATAGATTGCTCTAGGCAGTATAGACATTTTAACAATGTTTATTCTTCCAATCCAAGAGCATGGAATGGTCTTCCATCTTTTTGTGTCTTCTTCAATTTCTTTCATGAATGTTCTGTAGTTCCTCGAGTACAGATCCTTTACCTCTTTGGTTAGGTTTATTCCCAGGTATCTTATGGTTCTTGGTGCTATAGTAAATGGAATCAATTCTCTAATTTCCCTTTCTGTATTTTCATTGTTAGTATATAAGAAAGCCACTGATTTCTGTACATTGACTTTGTTTCCTGCCACGTTACTGAATTGCTGTATGAGTTCTAGAAGTTTGGGGGTGGAGTCTTTGGGGTTTTCCATATAAAGAATCATGTCATCTGCGAAGAGAGAGAGTTTGACTTCTTCCTTGCCAATTTGGATACCTTTTATTTCTCTTTGTTGTCTGATTGCCGTTGCTAGGACTTCTAATACTATGTTGAACAAGAGTGGTGAGAGTGGGCATCCTTGTCGTGTTCCTGATCTCAACGGGAAGGCTGCAAGCTTTTTCCCATTGAGGATAATATTTGCTGTGGGTCATTCATAGATAGATTTTATGAAGTTCAGGAATGTTCCCTCTATCCCTATACTTTGAAGAGTTTTCATCAGGAATGGATGCTGGATTTTGTCAAATGCTTTTTCTGCATCCATTGAGAGGACCATGTGGTTCTTCTCTCTTCTCTTATTGATTTGTTCTATCACATTGATTGATTTGCGAATGTTGAACCATCCTTGTATCCCAGGGATGAATCCCACCTGGTCATGGTGGATAATCTTTTTCATGTGCTGCTGGATCCTGTTTGCTAGGATCTTGTTGAGAATCTTAGCATCCATATTTATCAGTGATATTGGTCTGAAATTCTCCTTTTTGGTAGGGTCTTTGCCTGGTTTGGGGATCAGGGTAATGCTGGCTTCATAAAAAGAGTCTGGAAGTCTTCCTTCTGCTTCAATTTTTTGGAACAGCTTCAGGGGAATTGGTGTTATTTCTTCTTTGAAAGTTTGGTAGAGGGGCGCCTGGGTGGCTCAGTGGGTTAAAGCCTCTGCCTTCGGCTCAGGTCATGATCCCAGGGTCCTGGGATCGAGCCCCACATCGGGCTCTCTGCTCCGCAGGGATCCTGCTTCCTCCTCTCTCTCTCTGCCTGCCTCTCTGCCTAGTTGGATTTCTCTCTGTCGAATAAATAAAATATTAAAAAAAAAAGAAAGTTTGGTAGAATTCCCCAGGGTATCCGTCAGGTCCTGGGCTCTTGTTTTTTGGGAGGTTTTGGATCACTGCTTCAATCTCGTTACTAGATATCGATCTTTTCAGGTTGTTAATTTCTTCCTGGTTCAATTTTGGGAGTTTATAGTTTTCCAGGAATGCATCCATTTCATCTAGGTTGCTTAGCTTATTGGCATATAACTGTTGGTAATAATTTCTGATGATTGTTTCTATTTCCTTGATGTTAGTTGTGATTTCTCCCTTTTCATTCATAATTTTATTAATTTGGGCTTTCTTTCTTTTCTTTTGGATTAGTGTGGCCAATGGTTTATTGATCTTATTGATTCTTTCAAAAAACCAGCTTCTAGTTTCATTGATATGTTCTACTGTATCTCTGGTTTCTACCTCATTGATCTCTGCTCTAATCTTGATTATTTCCCTTCTTGTGTGTGGAATTGGTTTGATTTGTTGTTGATTCTCCAGTTCTTTAAGGTGTAGAGACAGCTGGTGTTTCTGGATTTTTCAATTTTTTGAGGGAGGCTTGGATGGCTATGTATTTCCCCCTTAGAACCACCTTTGCTGTATCCCATATGTTTTGGACTGAAGTGTTTTCATTCTCATTGGTTTCCATGAATTGTTTAAGTTCTTCTTTGATCTCCTGGTTGATCTAAGCATTCTTAAGCAAGGTGGTCTTTAGCTTCCAGGTGTTTGAGTTCTTTCTGAACTTTTCCTTGTGATTGAGTTCCAGTTTCAAAGCATTGTGATCGGAGAATATGCAGGGAGTAATGTCAGTATTTTGGTATCAGTTGAGTCCTGCTTTGTGACCGAGTATGTGGTCTATTCTGGAGAAGGTTCCATGTGCACTTGAGAAGAATGAGTATTCTGTTGTTTTAGGGTGGAATGTTCTGTAAATGTCTATGAGGTCCATCTGGTCCAATGAATACTGGAAGCCATTGTAGGGTTATCAACAGATATAATTTCACTATTATTCTGTCTCAGGTAATAGGGAAGCCTGAGGAGAGGGGTGGAGATGGGAATGACTTGATGGTATGGCAATCAGAACACACAAAACATTTATTGATGAAGTTTGCCATCCTAGAATACAGTTCATGGTGCCACAAAACGGTTATGATAGTAATATCAAGATCACTGAATACAGATGATTAGAGCCAATATAATACTAATGAAAAGTTTGAAATGGTGTGAGAATGTTAAACATGTGATAGAGATACAAAGTGATCATGTGATTTTGGAAAATGGTTCTGATAAACTTGCTACACACATGGTTGCTACAAACCTTCAATTTGTAAGAAAACAAAAAACCCTCATATAGACCACAAAATTTTGTAAAGAGGAATAAAGCAAAGTACAATAATAGGGGGTATGTCTGTACTCTATGGAAGAGTTTTGTATCTAAGGTAGTGAAAGTTATTGGTCTGTGGTTTCTTATTTTGTACTGTCCTTGTATTTGTGTAAAATTAGTATTCATTCTTCTTCAGATGTTTGTTCTGAGAGTCTAGTAAATCAGTCTTAATCTGCAGATCTCCTAAAAGGGGATTTATATTATAATTTTAATCTCTTCAATTGTTTTCTGTTTTCTGTTGGTTGAGTTTTGCTAGTTTTGGTAGTTAGTGGTTTTAGCAGAATTGGTCCATTTCTTCTAAATTGTGAAATTTAGGAGCATAAATTCATTCATAAAATTCTGTTACAATCCCTTTTTTATATATTTTTATTCTGTTAGTCACCATACAGTACATTATTAGTTTTTGATGTAGTGTTCCAAGATTGTTGTTTGTGTATAACACCTAGTGCTTCATGCAATACATGCCCTCCTTAATACACATCACTGGGCCAACCCATTCCATGACCCACCTTCCTTCTAAAACCCTCAGTTTGTTTCTCAGAATCCATAGTCTCTCATAGCTTGTCTCCCCCTCACTTTCCCCCAATTCATTTTTCCTTTCCTTCTCCTAATATCCTCCATGTTATTCCTTATGTTCCACAAATAAATGAATTGATATGATAATTGACTCTCTCTCTGCTTGATTTATTTCACTCAGCATAATCTCCAGTCCCATCAACGTCGATGCAAACACTGGGTATTCATCTTTCTGATGGCTGAACAATATTCGGTTGTATATATGGACCACATCTTCTTTACCCATTCATTTGTTGAAGGGCATTTTAGCTCTTTTCACAGTTTGGCTATTGTGGACATTGTTGCTATGAACATTGGGATGTATATGGCCCTTCTTTTCACTATGTCTGTATCTTTGGGGCAAATGCCCAGTAATGCAATTCCTGGCTCATACTGTAGTTCTATTTTTAACTTTTTTGAGGAACCTTCACACTGTTTTCCAAAGTCGGTATACCAGTTTGCATTCCCACCAACAGTGTAAGAGGGTTCCCCTTTCTCCACATCCTCTCCAACATTTGTTGTTTCTTGCCTTGTTAATTTTTGCCATTCTAACTTGAGTAATGTGGTATCTCATTGTGGTTTTGATTTGAATCTTCCTGATGGCTAATAATGATGAAGCATGTTGCCTGAATTCAGCTACATTACAAAGATTTGATCAACAAGACAGCATGATACTGGCACAAAACAGACACATAGAGCAATGCAACAGAATAGAGAGCCCAGATATGGACCCTCAACTCTATGGTCAAGTAATCTTTGACAAAGCAGGAAAAAATATCCAGTGGGGAAAAATAGTCTCTTCAATAAATGGTGCTGGGAAAATTGGAGAGCTATATACAGAAGAATGAGACTAGACCATTCACTTACACTATACACAAAGATAAACTCGAAATGAATGAAAGACCTCAATGTGAGACAAGAATCCGTAAAATCCTAGAGGAGAACATAGGCAGTAACCTCTTCGAGATTGGCCACAGCAACTTCTTTCAAGACAGGTTTCCAAAGGCAAGGGAAACAAGTGAAAATGAACTTTTGGTACTTCATCAAGATAAAAACCTTCTGCACAGCAAAGGAAACAGTCAAAAAAGTGAAGAGGCAACCCACGGAATGGGAAAAGATATTTGCAAATGACATTACAGATAAAGGGCTGATATCCAAGATCTATAAAGAGCTTCTCAAACTCAACATCCCAAAACAGATAATCAAGTCAAAAAATGGGCAGAAGGCATGAACAGACATTTCTCCAAAGAAGACATGGAAATGGTAACAGACACATGGAAAAAATGTATACAATCTCTTAAAAAAAAAAAAAAAAGAAAGAAAGAAGGAAGCAGACTCCCTGCTGGGCAGGAAACCTGATATGAGACTCAAGTTTGGGACCCTGGGATCACGACCTAAGCCAAAGGCAGCTGTTTTAATCAACTGAGCAACCCAGGAGCCCTTGTTAGACTTCTTTTAATGGATTAGGTCTGTAGGGATATCTACTACTTGATTCCTGGTTTTGGTGATTTGTGTCTCTTCTGTGTTTTGTTTTCTCTTTGTTTTGTTAGAGATTTACCAATATTATTTATTTTTCATTGCTTTTCTCTTTTCTTTTCCTATTTTCAATTCCACTAATTTCAATTTTTGTCTTTAGTACTTCCTTTCTTTGGGTTCGTTTTGCTCTTATTTTTCTAGTTTATTTATTTATTTATTTATTTATTTATTTATTTTGAGGATTTTATTTATTTATTTGACAGAGATAGAGATCACAAGTAGTGAGAGAGGCAGGCAGAGGGCGAGGGGGAAGCAGGCTCCCCGCTGAGCAGGAGCCCGATGCGGGGCTTGATCCCAGGACCCTGAGATCATGACCTGAGCTGAAGGCAGAGACTTAACCCACTGAGCCACCCAGGCACCCAGAGATTGGACTTTTAGCCTTAAACCAGCCTGGTAGCTCTCAGTGTTTGTTTGTTTGTTTGTTTTAAATAATTTTATTTATTTATTAGGTAGGCTCCATGCCCAACATGGGACTTGAATGCATGACCCTGAGATCAAGAGTCACATGCTCTACCAATTGAGCCAGCCAGGGTCCCCTAATTTTTCTAGTTTATTAAGTAAGAACTTATAGTTCTAAAATTTTATTCTTTTGTAATATAATAAAAATTTCTTCTCAGCACTTTTTCTTAGACTTATATATTTTGATGCTTTGTATTTTTATTTTATTCAGTTTTATATATTTTAAAATTTTCTTTAACATTGCTTCTTTGGCTTTTTTTTTGACTTTTGCAAAGTGTGCCATTTAAAGTTCAAGTATTTATAAATTTTTAAATTTTCTTTCAGAGAGAGGGAAGCAGGCTCCCTGCTGAGCAGAGAGCCCGATGCGGGACTCGATCCCAGGACCCTGAGATCATGACCTGAGCCGAAGGCAGCGGCTTAACCCACTGAGCCACCCAGGCGCCCTGGTTTCATTTTTATTATGACCTGAAAATATATGAAATTATCCCCAATTTGTTGAGGTTGGTTTTGGGCTCAGTAAATGCTCTGTTCTGGTGACTGTTCCACAGGTGCTTGAAAAGCTGTAGATTCTAGAGCTGTTGCACACAGTGTTGTGTATATGTCTGTTACATCCTGCTGGTTGTCTGTCTTGTTTATATCTTCTGAATCTTTGCTGATTTTCTGTTTAATACCTCTATCAGCAGTTAAGATATATATAATTCTAGGTTTGTGTTTTCCTCCTTTCAGCTCTACCAGATTTTGTTTTATTTAATGTATTTTGAGGCTCTGTTTTTGGTGCATCTATATTAAGGATTATTGCTAATCCTGGTTTTGGATTGATTATATTTTGATATTTATATCACTAGATTTCCATAAAATTATGTCTATTTTGTTTATTGTTTTACTCTTTGTACCTAGAGGAAGACTTGCACTGAAGAGGAACCTGCTGTTTATTAAATGGATTAATACATATATTGAATGTAAAAGATGATCTTGATTAACTACTCATTTTACAGTGAAGAAAGTTTAGATATGTATATGTTACTTAAATTGTTCATGCTCTCAGAAGTTAATAGTCAGAGAACAAGGGGTAGACTAAAACAGCTTTGGGTCCAGATTTACATGTTAGAAAATAGTGCTATGTCTGTATGTACACATTCCATGTCTATTTTTATCAAGATAATGAAAAAAAAAAAAAGGAAAGAGAAAGATCCTAGGCCCTAAAATGTTATTGGTATCTCCTACTTGTGTTTCATTACACTTTAACATTCTGTCCATTGCATGATGTTGCACATAAAAAGTACTTAAAAGTTAACTATATAAAATTGTCCTTCACTTCCTTTTGGGTAAAATTTATTGGAAAACTCCTGTGTTAATCAGAAAGCGTATTGCTCCTTCCAGAGGTTAATACTTTAAGCTTGAGGCTGCACTCGAAGAGCTTTCAAAAGAGCTGGAGTATTTTTACACAAGGTCCCATGGCTTCAGAAGATGTCTCCTAGGAGACTATGACAGAGGTCCTATTGAAGTCTCAACCCTCATTAATTGGCTCACTTATATAAGCAGATTCCCAGACAACAGTCCTTTGTGTTCTTCAGAAAACAGCTCATTGAATAATGTGTTAAACCTGCAGCTGGGCCATGGTCATGTCCTTGCCCAACCAGCGATGTTCAGGACAAATTCTCAAAGCAAGGTATCAAATCTGAAGTCCAAGGTGCTCTGTCCATAGATGTCCTGACATGTCCTGGAAATTTCGCTTTGGGAGCAGTGTTGTGTCCATGGTACATGCAGTCACCCAATGATAGTGGGGGTCTTTATCAAGTAAGTGCCTGCTAAATGCTAAGACTTGTTTTAGGTACATTCATTCAGAAGCTACTAACCATAACAAACACGATACTGCCATCTAGAAGCTGAAAATGTAACAGGAAAATGGAACAAGTAGAGATGAGGTAGTAAAACATTTCTATCTTGCTTGTAGCTCAGACAGGGATGCAAGAGCTTGCTGAGGGTGGGGCTGTGGGTATCAGCCTGCTACCTAGAACATCAAGTTTGGTAGGTAGAGCTAAATCTCAAGGCAGCGGAGGATGCTTATGGTGATGCCAGAATGGTCAGTTCCTCACCATGATAGCCACACTACTCTGAGGAATGCTCTAGTCATGTCCTTCAAGACAAGCGTGAAATATTCTGCTTCACATGTTCTATCAGTTCTTCCATGGAGATCCTTGGATCCATACTTTTTGTGTTTAGATGGCACCATCTATTTTCTTTCCTAGTTAGGCTGCCATGACATAGCAGAAAAAGTGGGACTCTGACAGGGAGAATAACCAATGATATCAGCCAAATTGTTTATCTTGTTCAACCTTAGTTTATTCATCTAACAAATGGGAATCATAGTCATGCTGCTCTTCAACACTTGCATTATATCATGCTAATTACCCTTCCCACCCCCCCACTCCCCCATGAAAGGGAAACTTTATTGAGGCCCTTGGGGCTCGGGCAGGAGGCCACCCTGTGGACAAAGGAAGAGCTGGTGGAGGGGCCTTATATGATCTTTTTGGGGCACAGGTTGTTGGTGTGGCCACATTTCTTGCAGCGGTTGACGGCGCAGGGGTGCAGGAAAGCACAACGCTTGCAGCAGATCATCATTGTATTTCTGGGCCAGCTGGTGGAGGGAGGGCTCTATGATGCCACCCCGGAGGCAAAGCACCAAGTGCAGGGTGGACTCTTTCTGGATATTGTAATCTGACAGAGTGCGGCCATCTTCCAGCTGTTTGCCGGCAAAAATCAGATGCTGCTGGTCAGGGGGATCCCCTCCTTGTCTTGGATTTTGGCTTTGACATTCTCAATGGTGTCACTGGGGTCAAACTCGAGGGTGATGGTCTTGCCCGTCAGGGTTTTCACGAAGATCTGCATCTCTGCGTCTGGCGTGAATCCGCAAGGCCACCACCACCAAACCGCTCAGCCTCCTCCTTGAAGGGAAAGAGCCATGTTAATTATCCTTAGTGATATGTGGAATAACGTGGCCATAATTCTCCACTTACTCTGCTATCTTGTGTGACTTGCCTGCAGAGATATGGTGGTGTTTCTCATCACAGGGGTGAGCCCCATTTCTTTTCTTTCACCTTTCCTATGCTCTTAGGGTGAAGAAACTCACCGTTAGTTTTAGATTAGTGACTAACAATGAAAGCAGACATAAGTATCATTAAGAGAAAAGACTGAGTCAGAAAAAAACTGGGTTGAAAATTCTTAGTCACATCCTAAAGGGTGGATAAGATCTTGCCAGCTCTATTAAAGGTCAAGATAAATTCTCTAAGCCCGTGAGAGCTTCATTCCATCACTGTCTGCAAAATCCAGTTTGTAGGAGGCCATAATGGTGGCATTTTTGACAATCAAGTTTAAATTTCCTTTTTTTCTGATGCGTATTTCCTCAATGTTCATCTTGTTTACAGAAGTTACTTTACTTCATATGTCTTCTCATCACATAGACTCCAGTTCACAGTGGGATGTTAAGGAACAAGTGGAATGATTAATGACATTGATGAAGTAAATGGAAATATTAATCCTTAGTAAGAAGACACTATTCTATTTTCAAATGCCCAGAAATTTTATTAAGGAAACTTGAAGTCAGTTATTCAACATGGGCTTGACAAAAGAAAATATATTTACTTAATTTATTGTTACATTTTTCCTTATGCAGCTTAAGCTGTTTTCCATTTGGAAGAAGGAAGGCATGTATCCAGTCTGTTCTGAGAAGCATCCCTTGCTTCTCACTCCAAAAACACCTTTATTTAAATATACAAAATTATTTCTGCCTTGATTTATTTAGTAGACTCTTTTAATTGAAAACATGAGGATATTCCAAATCTGTGTTATGTAATGCTTACTAAACCATATGCAATTGTGAAATGACATTTCTGTGCTACTAAAATACCCTTGGATCCTTGACTGAAGCCTCATGAGAAAGCCTTTGTTAGGATCACCCACCTAAGCCATTTCTGTATTCCTGACACTCCAGAACAATTTGTTGTCTTAAGGTAATATGTATTGGGCTAATTTTTTATACAGCAATACATAACTAACACAGATTTTGCTAATTGGTAATGGGAACTCACCATAAAAGACAACCTAAAATGTGGGTTTGGCTCTGGAACTGTGAAATAAGTGAATACTCTCAAAATTTGCAGAGATCATCAGTGGAAGGATGATATTTACTGGCACTAGGGTTTTAGATTTTGAAGCAACTGCCAGTGAGAACAAAAAACAAAAAGAGGAAATTAGAGGGAAGGAAATCCTTGTCCTGCAAGGGCAGAAAGTTGAGAAACACTGAAACCTGCATGGATGTGAATGTTGAAGATATTTCTAGTGAACTGATGATTTTGCTGAAAAGACTTCCAGCCAGAATGTTGAAAGTGAAATCTGTTTTCTTTCTGCTTGTAATAATATAGAAGAGGAAAGACATAAACTATGGGAAGGAACAAAAAAGTCATGGTATCACTGGTTGTGAAGATTTGCAGCCTATCAAATGGAAAATGATGCGAAAATGAAGACCTGTCTTCCAAGCAAATGTCAAATTCAGGACAGTATCAGAAAAGCATGATGTAAGATGAGGCCAAGGGGGTAACCAAAAAATTTCTTATTAAAACATGAGGAAAGGGTGTCTGGGTGGTTCAGTCAGTTAAGCATCTACCTTCAGTTCAGGTCATAATCTCAGTGTCTTAGGATGGAGCCCCGTGTCAGGATCTGTGCTCAGTCAAGAGCCTGCTTCTCTCTCTGCCCTCTACCCCCCACAGCTTGTGTGCTCTCTCTCTTTCTCTCTGTCAAATAAATAAATAAATTCTTATTCAGGAAGACTAAAATTGGTTCCTCAGGGTGCTACTCATTTAGGTCCTATTGGTATTTAGTGGTGTGTGTCTCTTACAGTCCCTCTTAATCAACCAAGAGCATTTCTAAGAAGTATAAGATATTATGTCTCAGCAGAAGCCAAAGGTAGAGAAAGGTTTATTTCAAATAGATTTTAGGTGTGACTTTTGTCTAACAAGATGGATGCAAACAAGATTCGTAAAATTTAAAAGAACTCTATTAGGTGAAACACTCTCTGCACGGACTGAAGGGGATGGAGATGGTACCAAACAGTAGTCTGTTTCTCCCCACAAATTCTACCAGCAGGAAGTCAGCAGAGAAAACTACTCAGTTTTAAATGCATGTTAATTTTCATGGAAAAATAAGGTCTTAGAGTTTGAACGCAGGACCCACAATGCAGAGCCTGTAGACGTGGACAGTAACACCTGGTAAGAGTAAGAAAGAGCACGAAGCAATGAGCTTCCAGTATTATCCCAGCAGGAAGTCAGAACTCGTATACCCAATGGTTCGTCTGTTCCTCCCATTTCCCTCCTTTTTTCCTTCCTACCTTCCTCTTCTCTCCTTCCTTCCTTCCTTCCTTCCTTTCTTTCCTTCCTCCTTCCCTATCTTCCTTTTTTCATTCCTTCCTTCTGAATAGAAGTGCTGATGGTGACTACCCTATGCTTGTCTATGGTATGTTATAGGTGTGTGTGGGCAGATAACTCACCTCTTCAGTTCACAGGTTGAGAGAAGCTACACTGGATGAGTCTCATCAGCACTTGAGCACAAACATATGGGATGTCTCCAACTTGGCACAGTTTAAAGAATAAAATGGTTTGGATGGGGTCATTCTTATCAGGGTCTTGGAAGGGGATGAGTTAGTTTGTATGCCTGAGCAATGTGAAATACTAAGACATCACAGAGGTGAGGCTGTCGTATAGATCATTTTCCCCAGTGGTGTTTGCTTCTTAATATTTATATCCCTGAACAGTTTCCTCCCACGTTGTCCTAGAGTTGAGAGGGCAGAAGTGATGGCATATACTTCTGATATTAGGTGGTGAGAGACACTGAGGCTCCCATGATGTTGATAGCTCTCTCTCTTCCAGATACTCTCTCTTGGGAAAGCTAACTGTTCAACTGGGAGCTGTGCCATGGAGAGACCACATGATGAGGGATAGAGGCCTTCTGCCCAGAGTCACCTAAAAGCACTTAGAAGAAGATCCTCTTGGCCCAGTCCAGCCTCAGAGGACTGCAGCCCTGAGTGACATGTGATTACAGACTTGTGAGAGATCCTAAGCTAAAACCCACCAGCTAAGGTACTCTTGGATTCCTGAACCATAGCTCTTAGAAATCAGGAATGTTTAAATCTCCATGTTTTAGGATAATTTGTTACCCACTAGTGCATAAATAGTGCACAGAGTCACCTTGTGTAGCCATAAGACTGACTCTAGAAGTTGTAGTAAGGGCCTTGATCTATATTCTATGGTGCTGAGGAAGTTTGTCTGTGGAAAAGGCTGAGCACCACCTGAGAAGGTAGTGATTCCCTCAACACTACCTATAAAAGTAGGAGTCCACACTGTGGTCACTGTATCTATACTACCACCAGGGAATGATCACTAGAGAGCCCTTTCTGGAGAATAAAGATTGAGACCCCGGTACAGAGCCAAGCTTATGGATGTTGCTTTGCTGAGGGTACCTGCATAGAAGGAGATGCCTTGGTAGCACCTGCTGACAAGAGTGGCCTTGGAGCTTGGAGAGTGTCTGTATGCTGGGCTACATTTCTGTTCTCCACGAGGCAGGAACTTTAGTGAGTTACCACCATATTCTTAATAGCTAGCAAGTAAATAGATAGTTTTCAGATTTGTCCTCATAGAATTTACTCCTGATATCTCTGGGATGTAGGCATGTATCTTAACTTACATTTTTAGTGGTTTGTTTGGTTGGTTGGTTATAAATTTAAACTTGTAGGGGTTTTGCCCTAAGAGTAGTACAAGGATCTCCATTTTATTTTTATTTAGATTCACCTAATATTTCAATTTGTTGCTTTTGTAATCTATCTATCTATTTGAGAGGAAATTTGAGACATTGTGTCCCTTTGTCATTATTAAAGAAGAGAAATAATCTATTACATAACCATGGTACAATTATAAAAGCATGTAATTTAATACTGATATAATACCATTATCTAATTCACAGTTTATATTCAGATTTTATCAGTTGTTCCCCAAATTTCCTGTGTAACTTTTCTTTTTTTGCTACACATTCCATTTAATTGATGTATCTTGTTATTCCCTCTCCATGTCAATAGGTTCACAGCCTTTCTTTAGACTTCTTGCCTCAAAAGATGGTTGTTTTGTAGAATGTCCTCAATATGTTTTTTGGTTTGTCTCACAATTAGAATCAAATTATGCATTTTTTAGCAAAAATGCCAGAGGTGATGTACGGTCATTGATATCCATCAGGAGATGCGGGATGATGGTCTGTTTCCACCTTGGCAATGTTAACCTGTTACTGGGTTATGATGGCAATTGCCATATTTCTCCAATGAAACATTGCCACTGTCATCTTTGTAATTAGTAAATAAACAGAAGGGAGATAACTTTAGACTATGTAAATAGCCCATCACCAAGCTTTAACCCAGAAAATTTTAGTGTCCTTTGATGACGTAACTTCTTTATTTCTACATTTTTAAAATATTTTTTCTGCTTTTTAAATTTTTAATTTTTTAATTATGTTATGTTACTCATCATATAGTATGTCATTATTTATTTTTTATTTTATTTTAATTTTTATTTTTTTGGTCCCTGCCAGGCTTTATATTAACATATAATATATTATTTGTTTCAGGGGTACAGTCTATGAATCATCAGTCTTACACAATTCCAACACTCACCACAGCATATACCCCCTCCAGTGTCCATCCAGTCACCCCATCCCTCCCACCCCCCTTCCCCCCAGCAGCCCTCAGTTTGTTTCCTGAGATTAAGAGTCTCTTGTGGTTTGTCTCCCTCTCTGGTTTCATCTTGTTTCATTTTTCCCTCCCTTCCCCTATGCTCCTCTGTCTTTTTTCCCAGATTCTGCATATCAGTGAGATCATAAGATAATTGTCTTTCTCTGATTGACTTATTTTGCTTACATAATACCCTCTCATTCTATCCATGTCACTGCAAATGGCAAGATTCCTTTTTTGATGGCCGAATATTATTCCACTGTATATATGAACCACATACTCTTTATCCATTCATCTGTTGATGGGCATCTAGGCTCTTTCCATAGTTTGGCTAATGTGGACCTTGCTGCTATAAACATTAGGGTGCACATGCCCCTTTGGATCATTACATTTGTATCTTTAGGGTAAATATCCAGTAGTGCAATTGCTGGGTCATAGTGTAGCTCTATTTTCAACTTTTTGAGGAACCTCCATACTATTTTCAAGAGTGGCTGCACCCACTTGCATTCTCAACAGAGTAGGAGGGTTCTCTTTTCTCTGCATTCTCACCAACACCTGTCATTTTCTGACTGATTAATTTTAGCCATTCTGACTGGTGTAAGTTGGTATTTCACTGTGGTTTTGATTTGTATTTCCCTGATGCTGAGTGATGTTGAGCAGTTTTTCATGTCTCTTTTTGGCCATTTGGATGTCTTCTTTTCAGAAATGTCTATTCAAGTCTTCTACTCATTTCTTGATTGGATTATTTTTTCTTTGGGTATTGAGTTTGATAAGTTCTTTATAGATTTGGGTACTAGCCCTTTACCTGATAGGTCATTTGCAAAAATATCTTCTCCTATTCAGTCAGTTGTCTTTTGGTTTATGTCATTAATTTTTGATGTAGTGTTCCAAGATTCATCGTTTGCATATAACAGCCAGTGCTCCATGCAGTATGTGCCCTCTTTAATATCCGTCACCAGGCTAACCCATCCCCCGATCCCCTCCCCTCTAAAACCCTCAGTTTGTTTCTCAGAGTCCATAGTCTCTCATGGTTCATCTCCCCCTCTAATTACTCCCCTTCATTTTTCCCTTTCATCTCCTAATGTCCTCCATGCTATTCCTTATGTTCCACAAGTAAGTGAAACAATATGATAATTGACTTTCTCTGCTTGACTTATTTCACCCAACAGAGTCTCCTCCAGTCCCATCTATGTTGATGAAAAAGCTGGGTAATCATCCTTTTTGATGGCTGAGTATTATATCATTATAAATCTGGACCACATCTTTACCTATTCATCTCTTTTTGTCATATTCTTATTAGACAACAATATTTATTTCATTTGTTTATCTATTTTTAATGACACAAATCTACTGATGGTTATTTTATTCAATGTGTTATAATTTCTGACTATAATAATTCATTTTCATGTTCAAATTGTCCCAGATTTGCTCACTGGGAACTCCTTCACACTGCCTCCATATCCTTTGCCCTCATGATTTTTTGAGAACTTAATTATTTTATGGCACCAGATTTTCTGGTTCCAACTCATTTCTGCTTGGGAGAAAAACAATAATTTCTTACCTGACTCCTAGTGGAATTGGTAGTCTACAATGAACTGTATAGACATCTTGAATTATATCCTCAGGTGCTTGGATTCTTGATATAGTTAAAACAATAAGACATAAATTCCCTGCCCTGAGAATTCCCTGCCTTTGTGAGAAATAGCTTTGAGGTATGAAAATCTTTACCTCAAATGATAAGCTTGTTAAGATACAGCATCAGAGATACATTGCTTGAATCATAAACACATTTATGTTGTTTCCAGTTGTCTATAAATAGTTGAATGAGCTTTGCCCTTTAATATGCCAAAGGCTTTCCTTAACTGCCCTTCAGATTATTCCTGTGAGTCATGGTTTTCTGATGTCTGGTGAGTTATGACAGTACCTTAACAAAAAGGGAACCATGAGAGACTGTAGACTCTGAGAAACAAGCTGAGGGTTTTGGAGGGGAGGAGGGTGGGTGTTTGGGTGAGCCTGGTGGTTCGTATTAAGGAGGTCATGTATTGCATGGAGCGCTGAGTGTGGTGCATAAACAATGAATCTTGGAACACTGAGAAAAAATTAAATTAGAAAAAGTTCTATATTAGCAAACGTTTTCTAGAAAAATGGAACAAACAGGATCTAGATATAGATACATTAACTCATGTATACCTTATCTAAACTGCCCCTCTCTCTTCCTCTCCCTCTTCCTGCCTCTCACATGGAATTGGCTCAAATCGCTATGGAAACTAACAAATGTCTAGATCTATAGATGGCAAGCTAGAATCCAGGAGAGCTGATGGTGTAAGTTCCAGTCTGAAAGCTGACAGACTCAAAACCCAAGAAGAACTGATATTGAAGTTTGAGTCTGAAAACAGGAAAAGACCTATATGCTAGCTGTAAGTAAGTCAGGAAAGAGGAGAAAGCATTTCTCCTTACTCATGAGAGGGTCAGAATTTTTATTTTAGTCAGGCCTTCAACTAGTTGGGTGAGGCCTACTCACACTGGGGAGGACCAAAAACTATTGCTCAGTCTAACAAATCAAATATTAATTTCATTCAGAAATGCCCTCACAGAACATACTCAGAATAATATTTGACCAAATGTCTGTTATCCTATGTCCCAGTCAAACTGACACATAAAATTAACCTCACAACATCTCATCCCACCTGGTACAAAGGGAGTGCCATGGGACTTTCTGGCACAACATCTGTTCCTCTCTTTTGTGGATATGAGGTTACAGTGATCAAAGGTCCTTTTAGGTGGCAAAGGCTTGGTTGGAAGGACATGAATTTTAAATTTATGGATAATTATGATATAATTTTTTTGTTACAGAAATTTCAAACAATTGTGGTTGATAAAGGAAGATCTTCTTTTCTACAGGAAAAAGAGGGTCATATGTTGATTCCCAACAGCCATGGAATAATCCTATAGAATATGTGTAAAATTGTCTCTGAGATTGAATTTACTTGTGAAGTAGAATAAGAAAATGGGATAGAAGCCATCTCACCTTGAATTTGCTGTTTAGTACATTAGAGATGGATGAAAAGATTTGTTTTAAGGTCTTCATAAATAGTGCTTATATTCTCTTATTTGTAGGTGGTTACATATGCTCCATTTCTTGATGATTAAAAATATGCATGAAATGAATGACTCAAGTTAAAATAAATCAGGAAAAATGGAACGTGAGAATAATCCATGTACTGTATGGTGACTAAGATAACATAATTTAAACACACAGACACAGACACAGACACACACACACACACACACACACACAACTGTTGCTACCATCACAAAGACCACCCACCTCCTTCAATCCTTGACTGAAATGGTGATAATCTTTCTGGTCTATTCTGGAGACTAAACTCAAGGTTGGATGAAGATGACCCCTGACAAGGTGAGAAAACACTTTAATTTCAGGGAAGGAGAAAGAGGGACATTAAAACAATTTGAACTAATGGGTCTGGAAGTCCCAGGCTTAGCTTTGCCTCAGAAACATGTTTTGAATTTTTGGTGTCCTGGGATGAAGAAGAATGAAGAGGCACAGCCCTCTGTCTCTTAAGAGATTGGCTTGGGCCAGAGGGCAGGTTATTTTCATGAAAGGCTTTTCATAGTTTATTCATGGAAGACTTAGCAACTCTATCCCCTTCCTATGCCCACAGTGTGCACGTTAGCATTTTCAAGGTCCTGAAAATTTTGCATCAAGAACCCCTGGCTCCCTTTGCTTAACACTGTGTCTTCTAAACTTACTTGGATAATACTCTATATCAGTTAGTGGCTATCAGAAAGTTACGGCCCGAGGGGGCTGCCAATTGGACTGAACTCTGGTGAAGGCTGTGTGCAGTCTGGACCAAACTCCTCCTCAGAAGTCTTTCCAACTACATACAAGGGTTGGCATGTCTGCAAAGATGCACTGACATTCAGAGGGCAAAGGAGAGTGAGCAAGGGCATGGACTCTGAAGCCAGATTGCCGTTCTGCCATGTACTACTAATGGGAAAGTTATATACCTTCTCTGTGCCTCAGTTTCTTCTTCTGTAAAGGGGTGTAATAATAATGCATGTGTCTATGTGGGTTAAATGATTTAATGCATGTAAAGTATTTAGAACAAGGCCTGGAACACAAGGGGTGCTCTGAAGGGTTCACTGTTTTTCTAAGAATTCAGATTCTCTCATTGGCTATGGCTGGACTTAAACTGTAGACATTCTTTACAGCAAGGGGAGAGTTTTTATTTATTTATGTTTTTATTACTTCTCTAAGTGGAAATTGTGAGCCCTTGGAATAATTCAGTTACAGTTGATGCCGATTCTCTTCTTCTTTTTGAATGCAAGTTCTCTTTAATTTATCTGTGCATGAACAGCAGGATTTTAAACAAAGTGCCATTTGCTGAGGTGGGGAAGACTGTGGATGAAGCATATTTCTGGGGGACATCTGGGAGACTGGTTTTAGATTTGTTAAATTTGAAATGTCTGTTAGACTGGAAACAATGAGTATGTACTTGGGAACTATGAACCTGGAATTTAGGGCTGAGGTGAGGAGGAGAGTTACAAGTTTAAAGTCATCAGTGAGTAAATGGTCCTGAAAACGAGTCTGGAACATTTCCCCATAGTCAATGAGTGGAGGTAGAAGACAAGACCAAAAGCTGAGCCCCTGGAATCTTAAAATTGTAAACGTCTAAGCTCAATTATAGATTGTGAAGGGAAATTGTCAACTGTGAGGATGAAAGTGAATTAAAGGGGAGTTGAAGTTAGTCTTAAAGTCTAGGCTTCTGGGAACATAAAAGGTATTGGGCAATGCAATGATCCAGGGTAAGGAATCCTAGAAGTACTATACTGATTGGGATGAGTAAATGGTGTTCCTTTAATGTCCAGAAGCTTGAAAGTTCTACAAAGCTTCCATTCTGCGATCATTGTCCATGGTTGCCAAGAGATGCTGCCCTCCCAGTTCAGGTTCTCTCACAATGGCTCTGGGGATCCATGTGCTAGTCAACATCTGGGTTCGCTGCTGGTGAAGATTTTTGCTGCAGGTGTGGAAAAGGACAACATAGGTAGGGTTGATCTGTTCTCTGGGTCAGAATTGAATATTGCACATTTTGTGAAGAATTCAAACTTTATTCCATATTATGTAAAATTATTTTCTATATTGGGGCAACCAAAAGATATTTCAAGTACAAATAGTATTTTAGCTAAAGTAGAATGTAACTTAAATTACTGATTCTATTTTAAAGCATGAATCTTCTCAACTACAGTAGCCATTGCAGCAAGTTCTTTGTTTTTTTCCCCCCAGTTCAAGGAAGATCACAGTCCTGAGTCCTATGACTCCCTGCTTAAAAGATAAAATAGTCCAGAGTCTATACTTCTGGGAGACTATTGCCTGGATTTGTTTCCATTCCCATTTCATGCTCTCTTTCTGAGTGAACAATGACTTCTACTTTGTGTCTGAGGAGAAACTTCTTGAAGCAGAAGCCTGGGACTTTTACACATAAATGGGAAGTTCTTTAATTTCAAAATTCTAACATTTCATGTATCCATTTAGCCATCCATCCATCTATCCATCCATCTATCACCATTAACTGTGCATCTGTTGAGTGTAATGAGCTCTGCTTGGGGCTTGGTTGTGCTCCTATGGGGAGGTAAGTGAGTAGAGACACAATTATAATATAGAAATGTAAGTAGAAGACACATATGTAGAGGGATAGGAGAAAGCTTTTCAAGGAGGGTATCACTTAAGCCTGGCTCACTTCTAACTACAGGTGATTTGCCTCCTAGGGGACATTTGGAAATATTCAGAAACATTTTATTGTGACTAAAGTGGTGCAACTGGCAGCTAGTAGGTTGAGGCCATATCCTACAATGCACATGACAGCCCTATGACAAAAAAATTGTCTGGTCCAACATGTCCATAGCTCTGAGGTGGAAAACCCTGATCTGGAGCGATGGATGAGTGGTTAGTCGGGGGGAGAAAGGGTAGAGTGGGTGCGAGCTCTGTGCAATGTGCAAAAGTTGGGTATTGTTGATTGTTTCCTTTGCTGTGCAGAAGCTTTTGATCTTGATGAAGTCCCAAAAATTCATTTTCCCTTTTGTTTCCTTTGCCTTTGGAGACATATCTTGAAAGATGTTGCTGTGGCTGATATCAAAGAGGTTATTGCCTATGTTCTCCTCTAGGATTCTGATGGATTCCTGTCTCATGTTGAGGTCTTTTATCCATTTTGAGTTTATCTCTGTGTATGGTGTAATAGTCGAGTTTCATTCTTCTACACATAGCTGTCCAATTTTCCCAGCACATTTATTGAAGAGACTGTCTTTTTTCCATTGTATATTTTTTCCTGTTTTGTCGAAGAGTATTTGACCATAGAGTTGATGGCCCATATCTGGCTCTCTACTCTGTTCCACTGGTCTATGTGTCTGTTTTTATGCCAGTACCACGCTGTCTTGGTGATCACAGCTTTGTAGTAAAGGTAACGTGATGCCACCAGTTTTGTTTTTGTTTATCAACATTTCCTTAGCAATTTGGGGTCTCTTCTGATTCCATACAAATTTTAGGATTATTTGCTCCAGCTCTTTGAAAAATACTGGTAGAATTTTTATCGGAATGGCATTAAAAGTATAGATTGTTCTAGGCTGTATAGACATTTTAACAATGTTTATTCTTCCAATCCAAAAGCATGGAATGGTCTTCCATCTTTTTGTGTCGTCTTCAATTTCTTTCATGAGTGTTCCCAACTTTTGTAGCTACATGGACGGGACTGGAAGAGATTATGCTGAGTGAAATAAGTCAAGCAGAGAGAGTCAATTATCATATGGTTTCACTTATTTGCGGAGCATAACAAATAACAAGGAGGACATGGAGAGATGGAAAGGAGAAGGGAGTTGAGGGAAATTGGAAGGGTAGGTGAACCATGAGAGACTATGGACTCTGAAAAACAACCTGAAGGTTTTGAAGGGGCAGAGGGTAGGATGTTGGTGGAGCCAGGTGGTGGGTATTAAGGAGGGCACATATTGCATGGATCCCTGGGTGTGGTGCAAAAACAATGAATACTGTTACACTGAAAAGAAATTAAAAAAAAAGTTTGGATATTCATCCTTTCTGATGGAGGCATAATACTCCATCGTGTATATGGACCACATCTTCCTTATCCATTCGTCTGTTGAAGGACATCTTGGTTCTTTCCACAGTTTGGCAACCGTGGCCATTGCTCCTATAAACACTGGGGTACAGGTGGCCCTTCTTTTCACTATATCTGTATTTTTGGGGTAAACACCCAGTAGTTGGCACATTTTTCTTTTGAGGTATTTTAGTAATTCTTTTTTCCAAGGTTTCCTTTCTTCCTTCCTTTCTCTTTTTTTTTTCTTTCTTTTTTTTTTTTTAATTTTACAAGCCAGATGAAATAACAAGGGCCTTAGTTTGTGTTTTTGTTTGAGAAAGAGTGTCTGGTAGTAGGGGTCAGATTGGGGCTGGACTCTACCTGACATCCCAAACATTTCTACAATCATACTATACCCAGAGATCAAATCATGATGGTGCCCCAGGAACCAGGAGGAACTAGAAGCACACTACAATAACTCCCCTAGACAATAAAATTCTAGGCTAGCCCACTTTTCTGCCCTCAACTCTGACTAAACAAATGAAAGATTTAATTGAACCCAAAGAAAAATCAATTTCCCCTTTTAATTTTAATTGGATCTTTCAGCTGGAAAGAACACTGAAAAATGAACTTCATTTCCTGTTTGTAATATTAAAGGGAAAATTAATGTAATTTAATAATAACCTCTCTACATTGTTCTGAAATTTCCCCTCTGAATTATTCACATGGGCAATGCTGCCCCTCAGTGGCCACATTATGGCATTAGTACTATGCTATAGGTATTTTCATTTTTTGCCACTCTTTTGCAGCCACTTTTCTTTAAAATATTTATCTTGATTGACTTTGCTTATCTATAATAGGTTCTGTTGGGAATTAATTTTATTCTTGCTGCCAACCCTGGGATTAAATGACATCCCCTCCCCAACAGAGTCAACTCATTTCTACTTTTAAAAATTAAAGAGTGAAGGTAATGTGTTTCATCATAGAATTCAGTTTGTACTCCAGCATAGAAGACAAATTTCTATCTAAGCTAGTACTCTCTGTCCCGATGATTTTTAACGCTATAAAACTGAGTAGGCTTCATAAAGGTACATGGATCTGGCTTGTAAATGAGGTTGCTAGGGGAATTAAATTGTAAATGATAGAAAAAGTTAATCTTTCTCCGGTTAAAAAAATAATGAATCTCTGTAATTAAGGTGTTTCAATTTTTTTCCTCCCAAGTTCAAATTGGATTTTTATATGAAAAGATGATATCACTTTGGCATACATAAAAATTTATCAGAACTAGCTGTGTGAGAATCATCAAAAAGATATTAAGCAGCCCATCAGAGTTATATATTAGGCAAAGATGTTCAGTGAAGTCCTCTTTGGAAATTCCAGATTATGTGGTTTGTCATTTATAACACACATCTTGTTTTATTCAGGTCCTAACAATTTGAACCCTCCTTTCTAAATATTAAGCAATTTCAAGCAAGGGATCTGGATCATCATCTTTGTTCTCCAGTAACAAATAATATAACGCTAAGTTGGAAAATTCTATTTTATGACTTGAGTTCATACTGTCGAATCCTGGAGCCCATTTATAGTTGATAGAGCTGACAAAAGAGCCCCTTGGAAGAGATGAGAAATAAGTGGCAAAGTGGCTGACCTCCCTGGTCTATAAAGACTAGGAATATTGCTGTTATCCCATAAGAGTGGTTGATCATATCTATGCATTTTCTGTGCAAGAACCAAAGAAAAACCTCTTTACTTGGCATCCAAGAGACAAAAGTGAAAGAAGCACCAAATTTAGACTTCTAGATAATGGGTTGGGATGGAGAAGACAAGAAAGGAAAACAACAGACTCAGGGTTCTTATGATATTTTGCTTCAGTGCTGGGGAGTTCCTTCAGGTTCTAACAGAGTAAGAAGAGTTTTCATTGTTATGTATTTCCCAGGACTTGGTCTTTAAAGTCATTTTCCATCATATTCCTGATAGGAAACCAATAAAAACAGAAAAAAGATAAAAGTTTGATGACGAACTCATTTCCAAAATTTGGGAGGAATTCCCACCAATATAAAGTAAGATTGAATTGGATTAAGTGCAGCTTTGGTTAAATATTTGTGCTTTTCTTCAATGGACATACTCCTGTTCACCCTGAATGAGGCATGTAGTTGCATTGTGTATGTTCCACAGCCTGCTCTGAGCTCAGGCTGCAGAGATAAGCCAGGAAAAAGCAGCACAGGATATCTTCCTTGTGTGAGTGCTTCTCCCAATATGTCCACTCAGAAATTACAGCCACCCAGAAACAAAATGTGGTGGAATGGGCAAATTATTACCTTGTGGTGGCACATGAAATGTTGAAAGTGTTGGGTCTATGAGCAAATCACCCCGGGCCAGGGAACTAAAAGGATATGCTCATGAAGTAGGGTGTATGGGAAGTCAAGAATATCCTTCATCCCTTTGAATTGAAAGTGTTAAAACATGAGGTGGTCATGGATGAAGCTCTTATATCTAAATGATTCCAGCTCATGGATGAATTGCCTCTCAACTTGTTCTCCATCTGATCTGCTGGGAAGAACTGAAAAGAAGCCATGCAGGTCCCACCATTTGGAGAAATACAAGGTTAACTCAACATCCCTTAGAAGATGAATAAATAGGGAAAATATGATATTGTCTACACCATCCTTCGCCCAAGAAAACACATTTCAAATGTGGTGAAATGAGATGTCATAAATATGCACATTAAGAGCATACATTGAAGGTTGTTTCCTTGTTTAGAAAATTAACTTCCTTAATAGCATATAAATGGATATGGCTCTATGAACCCAGAACAGAAAATGACAAGGAGAAGAAAAATTGAGATGAAATGATAGCAAGTGGTAGAAAAAGACAATAGGGTAAGATGTAAAGGCACTGCAATGAGATTAAAAATTACTTAGTTGAAATAAAGATTTAATAGCATGGCTAAGAAGTACCTTTGATAAGGCACATATGTAGAACTGCAGAAAGTGAAATTAATCTTATGAGGAAAGGACATTTACAAAACCTTAGTAGAATGCATAAAATGTGGACAAATAAATGTAATCGACAAGAAAAAAAGAGGATGGATAAAGAGAATAAAATAAAAGCTAAGAAAATAGCTTCTCTGAAGAGGTGGCAAAGGAAGTGGAACTTCAGCTATAATCAAAAGAATTATTTCTCTAATTAGTATAATTCAAGAAAAGTGTCTAGACCCAGGACATCAGTATATAGATCAAAAAGTTTTGTTTTTATTTTTTTATTTTTTGTAAACAATGATTTCTAAGAAATAACACCTGAATGTTCTAGAAAATTTTTTCCATTAGGAAAATTAAGGGTGATATATTTGTCTCACAAACAACCAGAAAGAAAAATAAGTTACTGAAGAAGAACTCAATTTCAGACTTCTGCACGATCGTTTAACTAACGGTTGTTGTTTTGTTTTGAGGTGTGGGAAGATTATCACATGCAGATTTTATTCACATTCAAAGATGGCATGACCAGACACTCAAGACATATATTTAAATTTTATCTTTTGATAAAAAAGTTGAAAAAGTTGGTATTCTCGAAATAGAGTTTGGAGATGAGGGAATGAGGAAATTTGGAGTAAAGTGTATGAACACTGAAACTAGTGTAAGGTTGCATTAACCTAAATTGTCATTACACAATTGCAAGCATATATCACAACTAATATGTGTGCTGAAGAAAGGAACCAAAGCTAATCATATAGAGAATATGAAGCTCTAATTTGTGTTAGGAAAAAAAAAGACTCAAAATGTATGGTAGATGGGCGCCTGGGTGGTTCAGTTGTTAAGCATCTGCCTTCAGCTCAGGTCATGATCCCAGGGTCCTGGGACTGAGTTCTGCATCAGGCTCTCTGCTCAGCGGGGAGCCTGCCTTTCCCTCTCACATTCCCCCTGCTTGTGTTCCTTCTCTCACTGTCTCTCTCTGTCAAATAAATAAAATCTTTTAAAAAAAAGTAGGGTAGAACATGAAAGAGCAAAAACATGCTAAAGTCCACACTTAGTGCATGTAAAGTAGTAGAGTGAAAAGACCCATTTTCTCTTTTGGATTGAATAAAGAACTATATGTTAACAAAAGCAGAATGTAAACATTGTAAAATATTAGAGGAGATGAAGGTAAGTAAAAAGAGGTATCTTCCTATCTCATTATAATGTAGCAGAAGTAAAACACATATAACAAGGATTATCAAAAAATATAAGTGGGCTGGATGCCATTAAAAAAGACATGGATTTTCAAAATCAAAATTTTCAAAATTTTACATTAAAAATCAGTATCTATAGATTGATTGCATTCCAAAATAGACAAAGAAAACATAAAGTTAAATTGTACATCAAGGAAATCGTCAACTAATATTCAATAAGGGAGCCAAGAACACTCAGTGGGGAAAGGAAGGTGTCTTCCACAAATGACAGTAGGAAATTATACACACAAGTAGAACAATGAAATTGAACCTCTATCTTACACTTCATAAAAATAACCCAAAATGAATCAAAGACATAAACATAAAGCCTAATACCACAAAACATCCAGAAGGAAATGTAGGAAAGACGCTCCTTCATATTGGTCTTCACAATGATTTTCTGATATAACACCAAAAGCGCACGCAGACACACACACACAGACACAGACACAGACACACACACAAATCTTAAAAAAAAAAATCAGCAAAAAAGACCACATCAAACTTAAAAGCTCCCACACAGCAAAATAATTAACAAGATGAAAAGGCAACCTACAGAATGTTAAAAAAAAAAATTTGCAACCCCTATATCAGGTAAAGTATTAAAATTCAAAATATGTGAAGAACTCTTACAACCCAATATAAAAAACCCAATTAAAAAATTTAAATAGCTGGGCGCCTGGGTGGCTCAGTGGGTTAAGCCGCTGCCTTCGGCTCAGGTCATGATCTCGGGGTCCTGGGATCGAGTCCCGCATCGGGCTCTCTGCTCGGCAGGGAGCCTGCTTCCCTCTCTCTCTCTCTCTCTCTGTGCCTGCCTCTCTATCTACTTGTGATCTCTCTCTGTCAAATAAATGAATAAAATCTTTAAAAAAAAAAAAAAAAAAAAAATTTAAATAGCTAACAAGTACATGAAAAAATACACATCACTAATCACCAGGGAATTCAAATTAAAACCACAATGAGATGTCACTTCAAACTTGTTAAAATGGCTATCATCAAGAACACAAGAGGTAAGGGTTGACAAGGATATGGAGAATAGGGAACACTTATACATTGTTGGGAAAGATGTGAATTGGTTCAACCACTATGAAAAACAATATGAAGTTGTCTCAAATAATTTAAGATAGATTACCATATGATGTAGTCATTCCACTTTTGGATATATACTCAAAGGAAATGAAAACAGAATACTGAAAAGATATATGCACTCCCATATTTATTGCAACATTATTCACAGTAGCCAAAATATGGAAATGACCTAAATGCCTATCAATGGTTGGATAAAGAACATATTTTATATATATGCAATGAAATATTATTCAGCTATGAGAAAGAAGGGCATCTTGCCATTTGTGACAACATAGATAAACTTTGAGCTTATTCTGCTAAGTGAGGTAAGTCAGAGAAAGACAAATACTATGTGATATTACTTTTATGTGGAATCTAAAAAAGCCAATATATAGAAACTAAAATGGTAGTTACTAAGATAAGGGGGGAAAGGGCACCTCTGTTTAAGGGCACAAATTTGCAATGAGTAGTAAATAAGACTTAAATATACAATGAACAGAACAATGAATATAAACAATATTGTAATCATCACTTGATAAGAGACTAGAACATAATAATTCCAACCACTAAAAAAAAAAGAATCATTATGTAATATTGATATAGGTGCTAAATGTCACTACAATAGCAATCATATTGCAATATATAACTGCATCAAGGTAACATGCTGTACGTGTTAAATTTGCACAATATTACATGTAAACGATATTTCAATAAAAAACTTCTTTTAGACAATGTTTATTCTTCTGATCCATGAGTATGGAAAGTTTTTTCATCTTTTTGTGTCTTCTTCAATTTCTTTCCTAAGTATTCTGTAGTTTTTAGAGTATAGATCCTTTACCTCTTTGGTTAGGTTTATTCCAAGGTATCTTATAATTTTAGGTGCTATTGTAAATGAAATAGATTCCCTAATTTCTCTTTCTATAGTTACATTGTTAGTGTATAGAAATGCAAATGATTTCTGTGCATTTAATTTTTGTATCCTGCCACATTACTGAATATCTTTTTTTTTCACTTTTTAAAAATTTCTTTTCAGTGTAACAGTATTCATTGTTTTTGCACCACACCCAGTGCTCCATGCAATAAGTGCCATCCCTATTACCCACCACCTGGTTCCCCAACCTCCCATCCCCCACCCTGCAAAACCCTCAGGTTGTTTTTCAGAGTCCATAGTCTCTCATGGCTCATCTCCCCTTCCACTTTCCCTCAACTCCCTTCTCCTCTCCATCTCCCCATGTCCTCCATGTTATTTGTTATGCTCTGCAAATAAGTGAAACTATATGATACTTGACTCTCTCTGCTTGACTTATTTCACTCAGCATAAACTCTTCCAGTCCTATCCATGTTGCCACAAAAGTTGGGTATTCATCCTTTCTGATGGAGGCATAATACTCCATCGTATATATGGACCACATCTTCCTTTTCCATTTGACCATTGAAGGGCATCTTGGTTCTTTCCACAGTTTGGGGACCGTGGCTATTGCTGCTGTGAACATTAGGGTACAGATGGCCCTTCTTTTCACTACATCTGTATCTTTGGGGTAAATACCCAGTAGTGCAATTGCAGGATCATAGGGAAGCTCTATTTTTAATTTCTTGAGGAATCTCCACACTGTTCTCCAAAGTGGCTGCACCAACTTGCATTCCCACCAACAGTGGTAGAGGGTTCCCCTTTCTCCACATCCTCTCCAACACACGTTGTTTCCTGTCTTGCTAATTTTGGCCATTCTAACTGGTGTAAGGTGCTATCTTAATGTGGTTTTGATCTGAATCTCCCTGATGGCTAGTGATGATGAGCATTTTTTCATGTGTCTGATAGCCATCTGTATGTCTTCATTGGAGAAGTGTCTGTTCATATCTTCTGCTCATTTTTTGATATGATTCTCTGTTTTGTGTGTGTTGAGTTTGAGGAGTTCTTTATAGATCCTGGATATCAACCTTTTGTCTGTACTGTCATTTGCAAATATCTTCTCCCATTCCGTGGGTTGCCTTTTTGTTTTGTTGACTGTTTCCTTTGCTGTGCAGAAGGTTTTGATCTTGATGAAGTCCCCAAAGTTCATTTTCGCTTTTGTTTCCTTTGCCTTTGGAGACATATCTTGAAAGAAGTTGCTGTGGCTGATATCAAAGAGGTTACTGCTTATGTTCTCCTCTAGGATTCTGATGGATTCCTGTCTCATGTTGAGGTCTTTTATCCATTTTGAGTTTATCTTTGTGTACGGTGTAAGAGAATGGTCGAGTTTCATTCTTCTACATATAGCTGTCCAGTTTTCCCAGCACCATTTATTGAAGAGACTGTCTTTTTTCCACTGTATATTTTTTCCTGTTTTGTCAAAGATTATTTGACTATAGAGTTGACGGTCCATATCTGGACTCTCTATTCTGTTCCACTGGTCTATGTGTCTGTTTTTATGCCAGTACCATGCTGTCTTGGTGATCACAGCTTTGTAGTAAAGCTTGAAATCAGGTAACATGATGCCACCAGTTTTGTTTTTGTTTTTTCAACATTTCCTTAGCAATTCGGGGTCTCTTCTGATTCCATACAAATTTTAGGATTATTTGCTCCAGCTCTTTGAAAAATACCGGTGGAATTTTGATCAGAATGGCATTAAAAGTATAGATTCCTCTGGGCAGTATGGACATTTTAACAATATTTATTCTTCCAGTCCAAGAGCATGGAACAGTCTTCCATCTTTTTGTGTCCTTCTTTGATTTCTTTCATGAGTGTTCTGTGGTTCCTCGAATACAGATCCTTTACCTCTTTGGTTAGGTTTATTCCCAGGTATCTTATGGTTCTTGGTGCTATAGTAAATGGAATCAATTCTCTAATTTGCCTTTCTGTATTTTCATTGTTAGTGTATAAGGAAGCCACTGATTTCTGTACATTGACTTTGTATCCTGCCACATTACTGAATTGCTGTATGAGTTCTAGTAGCTTGGGGATGGAGTCTTTAGGGTTTTCCATATAAAGAATCATGTCATCTGCGAAGAGAGAGAGTTTGACTTCTTCATTGCCAATTTGGATACCTTTTATTTCTCTGTTGTCTGATTGCCATTGCTAAGACTTCTAATACTATGTTGAACAAGAGTGATGAGTGTGGGCATCCTTGTCGTGTTCCTGATCTCAACAGGAAGGTTACAAGCTTTGTCCCATTGAGGATTGTATTTGTTGTGGGTCTTTCATAGATAGATTTTATGAAGTTCAGGAATGTTCTCTCTATCCCTATACTTTGAAGTGTTTTAATCAGGAACGGATGCTGGATTTTGTCAAATGCTTTTTCTGCATCCATTGAGAGGACCATGTGGTTCTTCTCTCTTCTCTTATTGATTTGTTCTATCACATTGATTGATTTGTGAATGTTGAACCATCCTTGTATCCCAGGGATGAATCCCACCTGGCCATGGTGGATAATCTTTTTCATGTGTTGCTGGATCCTGTTTGCTAAGATCTTGTTGAGAATCTTAGCATACATATTCATCAGTGATATTGTTCTGAAATACTCCTTTTTGTTAGGGTCTTTGCCTGGTTTGGGGATCAGGGTAATGCTGGCTTCATAAAAAGAGTCCAGAAGTTTTCCTTCTGCTTCAATTTTTTGAAACAGCTTCAGGAGAATTGGTATTATTTCTTCTTTGAATGTTTGGTAGAATTCCCCAGGGAATCCGTCAGGTCCTGCACTGTTGTTTTTTGGGAGGTTTTTGATCACTGCTTCAATCTCATTAGTAGATATCGGTCTATTCAGGTTGTCAATTTCTTCCTGGTTCAATTTTGGGAGTTTATAGTTTTCCAGGAATGCATCCATTGCATCTACGTTGCTTAGCTTATTGGCATATAACTGTTGGTAATAATTTCTGATGATTGTTTCTATTTCCTTGGTGTTAGTTGTGATCTCTCCCTTTTCATTAATAATTTTATTTATTTGGGCTTTCTCTTTTTTCTTTTGGATTAGTGTGGCCAAGGGTTTATCAATCTTATTGATTCTTTCAAAAAACCAGCTTCTAGTTTCATTGATACGTTCTACTGTATCTCTGGTTTCTACCTCATTGATCTCTGCTCTAATCTTGATTATTTCCCTTCTTGTGTGTGGAATTGGTTTGATTTTTGTTGATTCTCCAGTTCTTTAAGGTGTAGAGACAGCTGGTGTATTCTGGATTTTTCTATTTTTTTGAAGGAGGCCTGGATGGCTATGTATTTCCCCATTAGAACCACCTTTGCTATATCCCATAGGTTTTGGACCGAAGTGTCTTCATTCTCATTGGTTTCCATGAATTGTTTAAGTTCTTCTTTGATCTCCTGGTTGATCCAAGCGTTCTTAAACAAGGTGGTCTTTAGCTTCCAGGTGTTTGAGTTCCTTCCGAACTTTTCCTTGTGATTGAGCTCCAGTTTCAAAGCGTTGTGGTCTGAGAATATGCAGGGAATAATGTTAGTCTTTTGGTATTGGTTGAGTCCTGCTTTGTGACCGAGTATGTGGTCTATTCTGGAGAAGGTTCCATGTGCACTTGAGAAGAATGAGTATTCTGTTGTTTTAGGGTGGAATGTTCTTTTTATGTCTATGAGGTCCATCTGGTCCAATGTTTCATTCAATGCTCTTATTTCTTTATTGATTTTCTGCTTCGATGATCTGTCTATTACGGAGAGGTGTGTTAAGATCTCCTACTATTAATGTATTCATATCAAAATGACTCTTTATCTTGATTAATAGTTTTCTTATGTAATTGGCTACTCCCATATTGGGGGCTTAGATATTTACAATTGTTAGATCATTTTCGTGCATAGTCCCTTTAAGAATTATGTAGTGTCCTTCTGTATCTCTGACTACAGTTTTTAGTTCAAAATCTAATTTATCTGATATGAGAATCGCTACCCCGGCCTTCTTTTGAGGCCCATTGGCATGAAAGATGCTTCTCCATCCCTTCACTTTCAGTCTGGGTGTATCCTTAGGTTCAAAATGGGTCTCTTGTAGACAACATATGGATGGGTCCTGTTGTTTTATCCAGTCTGCAACCCTGTGTCATTTTATGGGTGCATTTAGGCCATTCACATTGAGAGTGATTATTGAGAGATATGTTTTTATCAACATCATGTTACCTTTGAAGTCTTTCTGTGTGTAGATTGTCTCTATATTTCTGTTAAATGATATTCTTAGGATTTTTTCTCTTTAAGAGAAAATATTAAGAACCCCCCTTAATATTTTCTGTAGTGTCAGCTTGGTGGTTCCATGTCTTTTAAGCCTTGCCGGTCTTGGAAAATCTTTATCTCTCCATCCATTTTGAATGTCAGTCTTGCTGGATAAAGTATTCTTGGCTGCATGTTCTTCTCATTTAGTGCCCTAAATATATTTTTCCAGGCCTTTCTGGCTTTCCAGGTCTCTGTGGACAGGGGTGACGTTATTCTAATGGGTTTTCCTCTGTATGTAAGGGGCTTCTTTGTCCTAGCTGCTTTCAAGAGAGTCTGCCTACAATTGTAATTCTTCATTCTAACTATCAGGTGTTGCGAGGACTTTGGAGAATCTAAAATCTTAGGGGAAAACCTTTCTGCCTCTAGTACATGAACGCTGTTTCCATTTGTGAGGTTGGGAAAGTTTTCATAGGCAGCTTGTTCCACTATATTTTCTAGACTTCTTTCTTTCTTCTCCCCTTCAGGGATTCCAATAATTCTGACGTTTGAACATTTCATGGCATCATTTATTTCCCTGATTCTGTTTTCGTGGCCAGAAGCTGACATTTTGGAGAATTCTTTAGTTAGTAGACCTGTACATGCAGTGTGTCTGTGGGGGCTGTGTTGGTCTTCTGAGGGAGATGCCCCCTGTGTAGGGGGCCGGGATTAGTGTAGGAGACTTCAGCCTCTACTGGAGGCACTGTGTTTCTCTCTGAAGTCTGACGAGTGGGTGGGAGGGGGGAGGGGTGGTGGAGGAGAAATATATGGTATTACCCTTCCCTCTTGTCCCTGGGGAGTGGAACTCTTGGCCACTGCTGTTCAGGAGGTCCTCTCAGGATTGTGAACAATCCCCTATGTCCCAGGCTTTCTCAGTTCCCTACCCTTTACCTGTCTGTTACTGGCTATTGGCATGCCTGGCGCCACAGATTTCCTAAATTTTATCTCTGGCTGGTGACTGGGATTCAAAACTCCAAGTTCTAAAGGATCTGGCAGGGTGCAGACCTACTTCACTCCCTTGGAGGTGAGATTCACAGTGTGCCTAGCACTGTCCTATCCCTACAAAGCAGTCATAGTTTGCACACAGAATCCAGAGTTTATTGTAATGCTCAGCAAAAAGCTGGAACCAGATTATTGGCCATCTGTGTGCAACTCAATCCCCTAGTTTGTTCTGTCTCAGAAAAATACTTGTATAGAGGCTTTATTGTGGCAGACAGTGAGAAAAAATGGCCAGGTTATCTGCAGTGTGCCTTTGTCTCTGCTCTTTGCTCAGTTCTTTCCTAGAAAAGCAGCTTCATGTTGTGAACACAGAGGTTTAAGTCTACAGTAGTTCACAAGTGAAAAGCTATTAAGAAGTTTTCTGCCCTCTGTGCCTACTTCTGACACTGCTTCTGAGTTCTGCTCAATGGCTCCCAGCTGGCCTTTTGTTTTTGGAGAATCAAAATATGCTCTTCCAAATATACTCCAGGAAGGGGAGTGATCTCCTCCAGAGGGACCCAGGAGATCTCCTCACCATGGCTTATCATGACCTCTACCCACTGTGCTCTCTCCTGCTCTCTTCCTCTCCCTGACTTTACTCCAGGAAAATGGTTCTCTCCCCTTTATTGTCCCATGGATTTCTTCTCCCCCAATTCATGGCTCCAAATTGTGCAGTTTGTTTTCTTAATCCTCTGATAGTATTCCTAGTTGTTAAAAATAGTTGGATGTTGATCTAGTCGTGTTTGAGAAACAAGGCAAGCTCAGGGTCTCCCTACTACCCTTCTATCTTAACTCCACCCCCAAATTCTTACTTTAAAAGTGTTGAGGTTTTTTTTTTAATATTTAAATATTTAAAATATTTTTAGCTGAACTAGAAATAATCCAGAATCTTAATGTGGTCATTATAGTACATTGAACAAATAACTATGAATATGCATCTACATCATTAATACATGACCTTAAACAGTCTCCTATCAAGAGTTAAAGTCTGTTTTCTAACCGTTGAATCTGGACTTGCTATTACTTGCCTTAGACAATGAGATTTTAGTAAATATGCTATGTGCTAAAGCTTGAAAAGGGCATGTGCATTGGAACTTATTTCTTTGCTGCTTCTGGAACTCTGAGACTGACATGTGAGTAAGCCCAGGCTAGCCTCTTGAACAATAACAGACATATGATCCAGTCCTCCAGCCCTCAGCCATGCAGCTGACAATCATATGATCATGCCATTCTAGATCATGGTGAGATCATGCTAGATCTCAATCTTCTAGTTGGCCACAGATGCATGAATGAACCTGGTCAAGATAAGTTAAAGAACCACTCAACTAAATTTGCTGAAATTACAAATCTACAGAGTTGTGTTCTAAATAAATACTTATTCCAAGTGACAAAGTTTTGTGGTTCTTTTTATGCAACAATGGGCCACTGATTCAGGGATATCAAGTATACAATGTAGTTGGCACCTTGGTAGACATCTATCCTCAACAGCTATGCTGAAACATGCATGGGGTGATATATACATCTCTCCACATGAGGCGTAACAAGGAAAGCATGGAGAATGGGAGATATTGAAAGGACTATCACTAGGGGAAAAAAAAAAAAAGAAAATCCAATCTTCTAAATACTCTACTCTGGAAGTGATGACAGAGCTCAGAAAGGCCAGAGGACAGACAGTCTAACAGGCTAATAAGATTTTAAGTTTATTTACCTTAAAGAGTGCCCAGAAAACTTCCTTAAAACTATCACCAAGGAGGTGGAATTATCCTCTTGTGTTCTTGGTTGGAGCCAGAGGATTGTGTTTGGAACACATCACACAGGGTGGCATCAGCAACATGACATTTGGGGTTGGGTTCTTCTGGCAAGAGTAAGAGAGGTGTGGCCCATGCTTCTGATTCTTCAGTCAAACATTAAACTACAGCATTCATGTTCTCTTCACCCCAATCAGGAAGTATTTGTAACTTAATTTCTTGTGATAAGTGATGGGGAGGTTTGAGGGGGGCTGTTTTCCTCATTCATCTATGGTCTGAACCTGTGTTTCAGGGCAAGCATCTGCTCATAGAATGACATGTGGCTCAGCATTTTGTATCATAATTTGATCATTGGTAAGGAATTTGGATTTAGTTTCTGGAGAGGAAACTAGTACACAGGTACCAGGGGTCCACATTTTGCAGGCAACCTGGGTTTTCCTGGCTTCTTTTCCATAAGCAAGATAGACTTTTTGATTTGGCAGAACTAGCTTAGCCCAGCTACTAAATAGTCAACATTCCAGTGCTTATTACCTGGATTTCTTGGCCATCTGGCAGCTTAAGGCAATATTTCAAATGCACATGTAACTTTTTATCCCTTCTCTGGTGTCATTTAATTTGTGTCAAGCCATTAGGAGCTTCACCATTCAGTCTACTGTGCATTGTCCTTGGGGATAAATTTTTTCATTCCCCATGCTTCTCAAGAACATGAGGACCATATTTCTGATGGGGAGAGGCAAGGATGTTCATCAAAAAAGCTGATGTAGCCATCTCCAGCCTGGAAAAATGTGTCTGACCCCTGCCCTGGTCTTTCCTCTGATAGGTCCCTCTTAATGTTGATTTCTTGGTGCCTCACCCAAACTTGGGCTTGCAGGACTAACAGAGAAAACAAGCATGAATCACAGGCTATGTGTCCAATTGTTTATGATCCAGATGAGATTTGCTACAAAAGAATCAGGTTGAAGTAACTTGGAGAGAAGCTTCCATTTCTCCTGAAGAACAGTGACAACCTTTTTTTTTTTTTAGGTTAAATTGAAAGTAAGTGTTGTGGGGGCACAAGCAATGTCTCCACAGAAATTCACAGGACTCATGTTGTCCTGACACACCCCATAGCTCATACTGAGAACATGAACAGCTGAGAATGGCTCTGCATCCAACTTCACACATGCAGTGACAATATCTGAGGCCCAGATATAGGAATTTCCCTATAACCTTGCATAGTATGAATAATATAGAGATGAGGTTCTAAAAAAAATACCTATTCATCTGCCCTGTTTGGACAAATTTGATTGAAATTATGTCCCAAATGGACCTGATTTCTGCCCTCATCAGGCATTAAACAATCAAAGCACATATCACATACAGTGATCTGTGCCATGAATACTAATAATGTCACAGAAACAAATTGTTAATGATATTGTTGAGTAACTCCTGTGAGTCAAACATTTTTCTAAGCACTTGGCATTTGTCAACTTATTTAATCCTCACAACTTTAGTTTTTTATTATCTCTACTTCACAGATGAATAAATTTAGAGACAGATTAGAAGCTCTTTACTAGAGTTACAAGTCAGTAAGTCATAGAGTCAGGATTGTACTGTGCATCCTGATTCTGGGATTTAGCTAATGATAGGACAACTTAAGTTCATCTCTTCACCCATTTTCTCTTGAATTTCTTCCATTCAGGTTTCAGTCCACCTTCCCACAGAGACCGTTACTGTCAAGGTCAATGCAACACTTATGCTGCTAAACCCAAGAGTCTGTTCTCAGTTTTCATCTTGATTCAGCAGCAGCATCAGTCACAGATGATTACTGAACTACCACCCTCACTTGGCTCCAAACACACCATATTCTGCTGGAGTTTCTTCTATCTCTCTGATCTCTCTTCATTTGTTTCTCTAATTTCTTTTCAATTCTCAGTTTCTGACCTTGGCTTGCAGGGGCTCATTGCCTGGACCTCTTTTCCTTCTTCCACTCTCATGGTGGCCTCACTTAGTCTCATGCTTTCAAGAAATCTATGCAGTGATGATTCCAATTTCTTGAGTTTTAACTCCTTAACTGTAGACATCAAACTGCTTATTCAACATTTCCATTTGTGTGTGTAGTGGAATATTTCCTGTGTGACACATCCAAAACAGAGCCCTACTTCCCCTGCCCCCTCTCACAACCTATTCTTCCTCTGACCTTCTTCATCTCTGTTAAATGCAACTCTGTCCTTCTGGTTGTTCTGGCTAAGGCATTTGGAGTCACCTCTCTCCCACTACATGTCCACTACAGCATTGTGCACATTGGCCAAGATATGGAAACAACTTGTGTTCACTGAGGGGTAAACAGATAAAGAAAATGTCACACACACACACACACACACTGAAATATGATTCAACTTTAATAAAGGAGGTCCTGCAATTTTTGACAACATGAATAAATCTGGAGGACATTATGTTAAGTGAAATAAGCCAGATACAACAAGAATGATGTACTGTATGGTGACTAACATAAAAAAAAATGTATGATCTCACTTATGCATGGAATCGAAAAACATTCATAAAATTCATAAAAACAAAGAATAGAATGGTGGTTACTGGGGCTTGGGTCAAAGCTCCAGGTATGTAAATATTATAGATCTAATGTACAACACAATGACTATAGTTATTAATACTGCAGCATATGATAGAAATTCAGTAAGAAAGCAGATCTCATCACACATGAATGGTAACTATGTGAGGTGGTTGGTATAATAATGAGCTTGACTGTAGTAATAACTCACCGTTTATATGTATATCAAGTCATCATCGTGTACAGCACGAACATTAAACAAACAAACAAACCTCTTACAGTAGCCTTAAGGGCTTCTATTTGCCTCTTTGCTTCTCCCTCCCTTGTCTCCAACCTCCTCCTTCCCCCCTCCCTCTCAGCCATACCACCTCCTTCTTGAGTCCCTGAATCAGGCCAGGGTGTAGCCTCAGGGCCTTTGCACTTATTGTTCCCTCTGCAAGGAATTCTATTCCCCCAGATACACACAGTTGCTTTTTTAGCTTCCTCTAATCTCCCCTTGGTTACCTCCTTCTAGTTTGTTCCCTATCCTTTGCTTCCCTATTGTATCAGTTGGTTCCCTAGCTTTGCTTCCTTAACTCTATATGGCAGCCCCACTCCCAGAATACCCACCTTTCCTCCTGCTTTCCTTTTCCCATATTAGTTATCACTTTCTAGCAACCTACTGAATATTCTTACTGATGCTGTTTATTGGCAGCCTTTCCCTGGTAGAATGTGAACTTCATGAAGGCAGGGGTTCTTTATTCCCTGCTATACTCTGGCACCTAGAACATTGTTTTGCACACAATAGATACTTAATAATGAATACATGATTAAATGAAATAATAATAAAAAAAACCCAGCAGTTTATTCGGTGCTTACAGCATGCAGGCATCACTCACATTCAAAAGCCTAATTCCTGACTCTCCATCAGTGGCTGCATGACCTGCTTGGAATATACATCTGCTTCTTGATGAGTAGACACGGCTGACCTTTATACAATGAACAACACCACAGGACTCGAAATGTGGCTAGTGCGGCTGGGGAGCTGATTTTTAATTTGTTTCAATTTTAATTGACAAATTTAAATAGCCACATGTGGTTCTTGGTTGTCACATCAAATAGTGAAGGTCAGCATTACTACTTGTCAACAAAGCCCTTTATTTCCTATTATTTTGTGACAAGATCTCTTCTAAAAAGAGATATCCTTACTGTCAGATAAACTGGGCTCTTGTCTCAAAAAAGGGAAGTGGATCATACACTATGGCAACATCATTGAAGGTTATATGCTCATTCCATTATTTCCACACTTTTCCCCCCTGTCATTTTGTCCAAGGTCTCATTTGCTTTCAAACAATAACAATCTAGTAGAATTCTGATCATCCTTTGTCTTTGATTCCTTCTCAGATTCTGTGTAATGGTGAATGTTTCATAGCAGTGGGGGAAATGTCATAAATAGACACAAACCCTCACGCATGGTGTGTGCCTGAGGCATCACTAATTCTCAGTGCAGGAAACTTGCAGATGGTGTCCATCAGGAACCAGTGAGATCCTTCCTCTCGAGACCTGAGAACTCTCATTCAAACGCCTTCATCTTGTCCTCTCACAGATAGGCAAGTGAGATGATCCTGGACTGACCAAAGGGGATCCTCCTGATTTGAATTCTGAGGTATTCGTTGTGATGTGTCTTTGGGGGATAACTTTTTTTGTCATACTTGCTTGGAAGTGAGTCAACAGGGAATAAAATCATTGCACAACCATGGTGTTACCTACAAATTTTCAACAGCTTTGCCAGGGTCTGGGGTCTTAGGGCTTACCACTGTTGAGGCTCACAATGAAATAGGAGGATACACCCATATATTTCTGTGAAACCCTCTAGCCCATGAATGGAAGTTTTACAACAGGAGCTCCTGTAGTATTAGCAGCTGTCCAGAGTCCACTAAAGCTGCTGATTTGTTCCTGATTATCATCATTTGTTTTGGTTTGCACTCTAATGTTTTAAGGGGTAAGCAAGAGAAAGATAAAACCAATTTCAGACTTAATGATCTTTCTTCTCTCACGTGTTCCCACATGGCCTAACTATTGTGGAGAGGGACTGAGTCAATTGTGGCCTTCAAAGTTTATAAAGAGTTACTATTTTCCTAATCATTCAGAACATGCTTTAGGTGAATCATGGATTATCACTCAATGCTCATCTGCTGACTACTTTCTATATGCAAGACTCTATACCATTAGCGTGATTTGCCATTGGAGGACACAATGCTGCCTAAGGCAAAGCTGGTGATGAGTATGATTTATGCACATGCCATGTGAGTAGAATAATTAGAAAAGTGTATGCTGAGTGTACAGGACAAATGGGATAATGGCAAACTTTCTCACTCCTCACTGACTCTCTTGTTACTCTAATCTGAGCTCTACTAACTCCTGTACTATTTCATTGGTAGAGTGAGGTGAACTTTTATAGCAAATTAAATACAGCCATTGGTCGAGCTCCAAGGGACTTGGGAATATCTTCAGCCAATCAGCCCAAATAAGCCCACCTCCCTTGAAGCAGACATGCTTGCTTGTGCTTCTGTGTCATCCTGAAATCCCACCCACAAAGTGGACCCTGGGGGAAGAGGGGTACCCTGTGAGCAAACTGCCTCTGTATCCATTCCAGAACAGATACACCAAACAAACCACGTCCCACATCTATCCAGAACTTCCTCCTTCTACTGGAACAGCTTGCTTTTCTGTGGACCCAGATCACACTGCTGGTCAGCCTTATGATGCATCATTGCAAGAAAGAGTCATACAAACTGAACGAAAGACTCGACTTCTAGAGAAAAATATATAAGTAGATCACGGTACCCCAATAGGCACAGAGATATGAGAATGCTCGAAGTCTTTCTGGGGAGAAATGTCGACTTGACTTTGGGAGACTGATTTATATGCATCTGCCTTTGCTATCCCGATGATTATAGTCTGGAAAAGTGGTAGGCACATACTATCTGTGTACTGAAAAAAAAAAGGGTAGAAAACTCATGATAGTGATCCAAACAGTGCTTTGGGTATTAAAAAGTGAGGGGTTGTTTTGGCTGGTGTAGTTAGAAAGGCCTTGGTATGGGTAGGACTAAGACGGCAGGGAAAAGCTGCAGAGACAAGGATGGGGAGGAGGACATGTAGATTGGAATTTTTGGAGTATGCGTAGAAGTGAGAACAAGGCAGCATATTGACTGTCACAAAGTCATGCAGTCCTTAAATGATAGTCATGAGGGTTTGGGTCAAATTGAGAAGGCATTAGAAACAATTGAAGATTTGGGGAAAGAAAGATACCTCACTGAGGTAGAAATCTAAGAAGATTCACCTTGCTGGTGAAGTGGGGAGAAGGACTGAATAGACCAGAGTCAACCTTCCCAAGACCACCCAGAAGGATGGGACTCACTTCTAATGGCAGGAGTAGAAATGGAGGGCCACTGCCAGAGGGGTTTCTGGGAAAGGGAATGGAGGCAGGTCCAAGTGACAAAGGATTTAGATTCTGCCAGCTCAAAGGTTTTGGGGATAATGGCTACCCTTGCTTCACATTATATGATTCAGTAACTAGTTTTCCAGGGTTGACACAGCAAAACCTGCCAGTCCTCAGACACTGTCCATGACTTATCCCTGGTGAACGTGGCTCTGGTCTTTGTGAACTCTCCCTTCCAGGGCAACCATTCTACATGTCCTTCATCCCTCACCTCCTGCTTGCCTGCCTTTCTTACTACTCAGCAATGTCCTTTCCCTTTAGACACTAGCACATCAATTGTCCCTCCTGTCAACGTTGACATGCTATCACTGTAGTGTACTCAACCCTCCATTTCCGCTCAAAATTGACTCTCCTTCTTCTTTATGATCCTCTCTGAATGGACTCCTCCTTCTTTCTAAAAGACACCATGAGACATCAACTATCCTCTGAACAAGTCTGTGCTTAACTACATTGTCTTCTATATTTCCCAAGATGTCAGAGGGATACTGAAGCCTTTAGAGTGGACCTCATGAAGGGGTCACTGACAATGCCACTTAGTTCTAGGTGCCACCAAGGAAGGGAGGCATACACTTTCAGCTCAGGAAAAGTGATCCCTTGTTCTGTTTATGGCTATTTATTATTGTTATTGTATTTATTCTTGTTCCTCTTACTTCAAATAATATTTTTCTTTTTTTTTTTAACATTAATTTATTTACTTGAGAGAGAGAGCAAGCCAGGTGGGAGGGTAGAGGGTGAGGGAGAGTGAATCTCAAGCAGACTCCCTGCTAGGTAAAGAGCCTGATGCTGCAGGCTCAGTTCCACAACCCTGAGAATAGGACCTGAGTAGAAATCAAGCATCAGATGCTTAACGGACTGGGGCTGCTCCAGGATAATATGTTTTCTAAGCTAAAATTATATCATTCAGTTTGCTGCATGTGTTTAAATCTTAATAAGAAAATTACATGGAAAGTGGATTTGAGGATTTGCCCAGCTGTGTCAGCTATGTCCTAATGGACTTTCAACCTGAACCTTTCATTTCATGCTGTAAATCACAGGGTTCCGGCATCCTTTTCTGAAATATTTCAGAGTTGCCGCTGGGTAACTTTCTAGCATAGCATTAATTTCCTTGGTGTCAAGTCTTGACATATCCATAAATGGAATCCTTAATTTCCCTCAAGGACATATGTGAAATTTATTTACTCTAGAACTAATAGTTTCATTTTTGTAAATGATTTGATCCTATCAAATCTCTGATCCTTTCAGGTAAGTCCTGGGCAAACCAGGAAGACTGCAAAGTGTGTTTTCAGTATTCCTCTGACCTTCTATGTTGGACACTCTGTCAGGGCACTGTTGCCACCCAGTGGTGGTCCACATATGTTGGTTGGGTGAAATGGAACTTGCATATTTTGTCCTACATGTCTGCATCAGAAAGTATACATTTTGGAAAGAGTTTTTATTCAACCATATACTTTTTTCTCTCAAAGGTAGGAATTTTAGTTTCTGCTCAGTTCATTGGCATTTTGTCCAGATTAGTGGTCCTATGGGTTAGTAAGATATAGAAGAATATAGAAGGATATAGAAGAACACATAACTTCATTTGTATTTTTAAAAATCTAAACATAACAAAGGAACTAAGCTTTAGTACAACTTTAACGCAGGCTCTCTCATTTGGTTTACATGTTGGTTGGTTGTTGGGAGGTCACCTGTCAGGTAAGGACTCAAGCCATGCTGAGGGCAGAGTGGGGCACAGGAAGCAGCTCAGGGGGATGGGATACCCAGTGTGATGTGCATGAGTCTGTGTGAGCACTTGCATGTGTGTGTGCATGATGTATGACAGGTGTGCACGTGTGATCTGTGTTGTGTGTGTGTGTGTGTGTGTGTGTGTGAGAATGTGCATGTGTCTGTGTTGGCGGCAATAGGAGAGGAGGCTATGGTTTATACTTAAAAGTTTGATTAGGGGGGCGCCTGGGTGGCTCAGTGGGTTAAAGCCTCTGCCTTCAGCTCAGGTCATGATCCCAGGGTCCTGGGATCAAGTCCCGCATCGGGCTCTCTGCTCAGCAGGGAGCCTGCTTCTCCATCTCTCTCTGCCTGCCTCTCTGCCTACTTGTGATCTCTGCCTGTCAAATGAATAAATAAAATCTTTAAAAAAAAAGTTTGATCAGGGCATGATGTAAAATTTAGTATGTTTTGCTAAATTATTTTGGTTTTATCTAGAAAAGTGCAAAAATTGGATCATATTGACATTTTCTGACACTGTAGCATAATTATGGGGAGAAGAGTGGAAGAGGATAATGAATATTGGGAGGCTGGTTAGCTATGTGTGATGTAGACTGAAGACTGACTATAGGGGTTTTGATGCAGTGGGAGGAATGGTAACCCACTATGGGTTGATGAAGAAATGGCTTTGATTTTTATCCCCAACCCAGGGTGGTCCAGTGCTCTAGTTACCCTGGTTTTAGCATGTCAGTTGTTTGGGCCTTTGGGATAACACCAAATATAATATGATTTAAAGAGTGATGTGTATTGGGGCTTGCTTTCTTTTGCTGTTCTTTGGACCCCTGTCACTTCCACCATGTGAGGATGCAAGCCCAGCCTGTTGAACAAAGAGACACAGTGTGGCTCTGTCACTCCTAACAGCCAAGAACCACCCTGCTTCCAGAAGCAGGGCAGCCTAGGTGACTGGCAGCAGATTTCAGATACATAAGTGGTGCTAGTCAAAGCTGGCAACAGAACATTGGGGAGCATGTGCCCCTTCTTTTCACTACATCTGTATCATTGGGGTATATACCTAGTTGTGCAATTGCTGGATCTTTTTAGTACATCTGTATCTTTGGAGTAAATACCTAGTACTGAAATTGCTGAGTTGTAAGGTAGTCCTATTTTTAATGTCTTGAGGAACCTCCATACTGTTTTCCAGAATGGCCATACCAGCTTGCATTCTCACCGAGAGTGTAAAGGGTTTCCCCTTTCTCTTCTCAAGGGCTCTCCTTGGCATCCTTGCCAACATTTGTTATTTACTGTATTGTTAATTTTTACCTTTCTAACTGGTGTAAGGTGATAAATCAGTGTGGTTTTGATTTGAATTTCCCTTATGGCTAATGATGTTGAACATTTTTCCATATGTCTGTTAGCCATTTGTATATATATATATTTTTTTTTGGAGAAGTGTCTGTTCATATCTTCTGTCCATTTCTTGACTGGATTTTTTTTTTTGTTGTTGTTTTGTTTTTGGATGTTGGGTTTGATAAGCTCCTTTAGATCTTGGATTCCAGCCCTTTATCTGTAATGTCATTTGCAAATGTCTTCTCCCATTCCATGGGTTGCCTCTTAGTTTTATTGACTATTTTCTTGCAGAAAGCTTCCTGAAGAAGCTTTTTATCTTGATGAAGTACCAGGAGCTGAGATGTCCTCAACAGATGAATGGATAAAGAAGATGCATTCATATATACAATGGAATACAACTCAGCCATCAGAAAGAATGAATACCTCTATTTGCATTGACATGGATGGAACTGGAGGGGATTATGCTAAGTAAAATAAGTGAAGCCTAGAAAGACAATTACCATATTGTTTCACTCAATTGTGGAATATAAGGAATAACACAGAGAACCTTAGGGGAAGGAAGGAAAAACTGAATGGGAAGAAATCAGAGGGGGAGACAACCATGAGAGACTCTGGATTCTGGGAAACAAATTGAAAGTTACAGAAGGGAGGGGATAGGGAATGGGGTAAGTGGGTGATGGGTATTAAGGAGGCACATGTGATGAACACTGGGTGTTATATGCAACTAATTAATCAAAAACTAATGATATATTATATGCTGTCTAATTGAACATTTAAAAAAAAAAAAAAGCTGGAGGAAGAACTACTCAGCTAAGCCCAGCCCAAATTGCCAGCTCATAGAATGTTGAGCCAAAAGAGAAAAAGGTTATTGTTTTAGGTCACTAAATTTGGGGTGCCTGTGATGAAGTTCTAGAACCTAGGTGAGGTTCGGTGGGCTGAGGTCCGGAGCCGATGACCAAGAAAGAATTCTTGAGACATGTTTGGTGCAAAATGGTGGTTTATTAAAGCACGGGGACAGGAACTGTGGGCAGAAAGAGCTGCTGCCCCAGGTTGTGAGGGATGGCAGGTTATGTACCCTGTGGTTGGGGGAAGGTGAGGGGAAGGTGAGGGGAAGGGAGGTTTCAATGGAGCTTTCATATGCTAAAGAGGGCCTACAGGTGCAGGAGTATCCCAGAGGTCTTCGGGATACTGGGAGGTTTTCCTGGCTTGATCATGATAGTCTTTTGGCAAGCTATTAACATCAAGATAGTTGGGAGATTCCTGGTGGGATGTCACAATCCTGCTATCAAGCATCTTTGTTGGAGAGATTTAGGCTCTGAAGAGATTTAACTATATTTACATTTCCTTCTACCTCAGCCTCCTTCAGTTTTGTGTATGGAGGGGAGGGCTTGAGGAACTGAGTTATTTGCCTCTGGAAATTATCAATAGCACAAAGTAACTTCTTTGTTTGTAGATCTCTAGGACATTTGTAAACCAAGGGGAACTATTTCTCATTTATCGTGGTCAGGGGTGCCTGAGGAATGCTACACATATTACCAAGGAAAGCAGATGGAGAGGGGGTGCAATGTGCCAGCTTTTGCTTTGTCCTCCACCAGTTTCCTGCTCCCTCATCACCTGGATGGCTCAGTCAAACATCCAAATCTTGATTTCAGCTCAGGTCATGATCTAAGGGTCTTTAGATTGAGCCCCATGTTTGGCTCCATGCTCAGCATGGAGTCTGCTTGTCCCTCTCTCTGCTCCTCCCAGTTGCTTATGCTTTTGCTCTCTTTCTCAAATAAATGAATAAATAATCTTTAAGCCACTAAATTTGGGGGCAGCTTGGGATTCAGCAAAAGCTAGCTGATAACCCAATGAACAGGAAACACTAGAAACAAAGCTCATGATTTCTGGCTGTGTTCATAAGCTGATACTACAGCGTATCAGGGAAACACTCAGAAGTCATTCATGGAGAACCCGTGTGCTCTTGGATCTGGGCCTCCTGAGACCACTAGGGCCATCACTGACACACAGGGGTAAGAGGGAAGAGCTCAGACTTTAGCCTCATGGGACCACTGGTGGGACTTTTGGATGGAGTATATTTCAGAGTTGGACCTCAGGGTCAGCAGGTGAGCTGGAAGCTTGCTGTTGGGGTGGGGCTGAGATAGCTATGCCATGTGTCCAGCACTTTGATGTGGTTCTTCATCTTCAGGGTTGCTGATCTCTTCAGTGGGTAGATCTACAGACACAGTATACAGTAGAGAGGTGTAACACCGTGTCAGAGGCCCAGCAACATTGTCTACAAAATGATGAATGTGGATACTTCAGATCATCAGAATTCTCCATTTATTGAACTCCATCTAATCACTATTAGGGGAAAAAAACCCAGAACTGACAACTGTGGGGTTGAAGACCCTAGTATGTCACAATCATCACAACCTATGGCATAAATTTTGAGCAGAGAACCAGAGAAGCTGAACACTGTGAGTGATATGGACCAGGGGCCATTGTAGGGTTCACATCTCTAGTTGTTGTGGGAGCTGGGGGACATCTGTGGAAGGCCATTCTATTGTATCTGGTGATGGGAAGCTAAGAGTGAGGCCAAAGAACTAGATGTGAAGTGGGGAAAAAAACCAAAGAGAAACTGGAACCCATGTCTGCCTCCAGTGTGGACAATAGGAACAATTTGGAGAAGCTTGTGCTCTCATCCACAGAGCTGCACATGTACCTGGCTCAGATTCAGAGAAGCTGAAGCAAGACATCCAGTGAAGTTGGAGGGTGGGGTGGGCTGCAGCCAGCCATGTATGGTGCCCCAGCACGTAGGTGGCAATGTTAGCAGGCTACATCCGGGCCTGGGCTCTGCACTGGCCTTCTGAGTGACAAGACTGCTTCTCCTCTTTGGCCTTCCAAATCTTATGCATGTGATCTCAAGGCCAGTGCTGATATGGAATCAGACAGGCCTGGACATTCTCCCTTCCTGTGGCTACTGTGATGACTCTGGTTGGCCATCCACTGCAGGGGGCTTGTGATGGAAGTCTTCTCACCCCTGAAGTGACAGAGAAGTTAATTTGAGTTGATTCTGCATAGGAAGAGGGAAGTGATGTGGTTTTATCCTGATTTTCATAAAGGTGGGGAGGCTTTCAGCTTTAATTTCTGATGAATCCAAGAGGTTTGGGGTAGGGCTCTGGTTTTATGAAACCTCCTTAATAAGGACTTAGGAAATCTGTTGACTGAGCTGTTGGTTGAGCCTTATGATTGGAGTAGGGAAGACCCTAGAGATATACTCTGACCTCAGCCTAAATTATTTAGAGCATTTCTCTTTCCTCTTATTAACCACTCACCACTCTGTCATTCAGATTTTGTCCAAACCATTTTGGAATTGTAAGAGTGGGTTAGCATAAAAATAGCTATCTTGAAGGCCGGGAAGCCATTTTACTGAGCATCCCTAACAGGCCATACTGCATACGTGACTTGCGATAAGAGGAACTAGCTAAAACCTGAAAAAGCAACTTAATCATATACCACCAGGGCACTTAGGTGGTGGCGCCACAGGGACCAGATGTTAATAAAAAACAAACACTTAACTTGCAGAGATCACAAACCTGCAAGACAAGTGTCTCCCTCGGTTTACAAATGTCCTAGTGATTTACAACAAAGAAGCCATCTTCTCAATAGCCCAATTTCCAGAGCCAAATAGCTCAGTTCCTTGAGGCCTAAGGTCGCCCTCCATACCATAAAATTGAAGGAGACTGGGGCGGAGGGAAAGGTAAATAAAGTTAAATTTCTTTTAAACCTAAATCTCACTTAACCGTCAGGGTGACTCCGGGGTGGCAAAAAGTTAAAGTTAAACTGTCAAAGTGGGGCACAAGATATGTGTGTAGCTATGAAAAAGTGCCTTGAAAATGCTATATAAACCCTTGGCTTTGAGTGCTCGGGGTTCTTCTTGAAACCTGCTGCACTGGGCAGATACTTGGACCCCAGCTAGCTGGAAATAAACCTCGCTGTGTAACTTGCATTATCGAGAGTGTTCTCTGTCTCATTGAGAGGTGGTAGACTCCGTACCCTAACAGGAATACCTTTCAAAAATAAAGAAATCACAACATTTATCATTTTCTATGTAAACATTGTACCCTCTTCCTACTTTTATGTTTACTTTGTTCCTATTCACAATTTACTTTACATTTGACCATAAGTATGTCAGGATTTTGGAAACCCCAGTCCATGCTTGCTTTATTCTTGACTTTATCTTCTGGCATTGTGACAAAAGCATCCTTTTTAAGCACATATCCTCACCATTATTTTCAGGTTCCCTGTCCCAGCCTCCTTCTGTGGATTCCCTCTTCTTTGGTACTGTGAAAGGAAGCCCCTTAGCAGCAAGGGCCCAGTGGTGCCACAGCTCTCCTGCCCTCTTAGTGCTAGACTTGAGACCTAGAGCTCCAGATCTCTGCTACCTTTTCCCTCTCCAGCCCTGATCCAAGTGTCCCCCATCCAGGGCTTATCCTTGGACCCTCCCTGGAAAGGCTGGGCAGGCTCCTCCAGCTCCCTCATGAAGTCTGCATCAGAAAGCATCATATCCTCTAGCATACCTGCCTAATGCTGGTGTTCTTTTCTCCTCTGCTGTCCTTCTGGCCCTTCAAGAACTACACTGAACATGTCGAGTTCACATGACATGTGGTTAAAGAATAGGATATAAATTTCTATTGATTTTCTGTTTTTTTTTTGTTGTTTTTTTTTTAATCATATGCCCACTTTTCCATGTGAATATTGGTCCCTTTTCCTTACTTCAACCCCAAATACAAATGTGCATCCCTATGCTTTTATCTTAGCACTGTGACCTCTTCGCAGAGGACTCACCAGGAGATGGATAAACTAGTTTGTTGCCCAAACCCATCTCAGGCCTAGGTCCTAAAAACCTGTCAGTGAGTGTCACAGCTGGGCTGTGGGTTCTGGAGGTGAGGTCTTCAGGGATCTTTCTACAACCTTTTCACTATAGTGCTGAAGGACTGTTCTGAGCTATGAGTATTATTTCTTTGTGAAATTGTGGAAGGATTTTATGAATTGCTCCTTTGATTAGGAGTAGTTTGGGGATTTAATTCATTTTCAGATTGTGAGCAGTCTGGAGTAAATAATCTGTGTTCCTTTCCAGCTAAAATTTCCTATAGTCTTATCTTCATAATACCTATATATACACAGAGATTCCAAAAATATATCCAGTAATGAATCTCACCTTCATTTACATCATCTTTCAGTCCCATCAAATAAAAATTACTTAAAAAGAACCTTATTAAAATCACTGTTCATTCCTCTGGATATATTAGACAAGCAATTTAGTCCCTTCTCACTGGAGGAATAGAAGACCGCCTTCTGGGGTTTGATCATGTATGCTTTCTCTCTGACCTTCCTGGAAGGCTTGTGATGTTGGCTTAGAAGGAAAATACCATCTGTGATTGTTCTGTGCTCCCAACAGATTGTAAACTAGCAGGGTCATGTGCAAACTAAAGCTAGGGAAACTTCTTGTGCTTTATATGTTCTGCATTTGGAGATTCCTCTAAATATATGGGGATGCTTGTTGGTGAGACAGGCAAGACCTCAAGGACTCCATGTTTATTAAAAGCCCCATAGGGAGATGAACCATGAGAGACTTTGGACTCTGAGAAACAAACTGAGGGTTTCATAGGGAAGGAGGGTGAGGGGATGGGTGAGCCTGGTGGTAGGTGTTAAGGTGGGCACATATTGCATGGAACACTGGGTGTGGTGCATAAACAATGAATCTTGGAGCACTGAAAAAATAAAATAAAATAAAGCCCCATAGGTGTTTTCTGTAACACTCCAAAATTCTCCTACCTATGGCTAGCACTTTCTTGCTTCTCCCCTGGGGGCACAACCAACTATTTCCACTTGCCATGCTCTTGGCATAGTCACTGAGTAATACAATGATGTTAAAATGCAGATCTGTTGCCTTGCTAATAACTTTAGAGTATGAGATCTCTGAATGTCATTTCATGAAATGGTTCATCTATTTCTTATGGGTTATTGCTTTTTAACCCAGATGATCTTGGGAGAAAAATCAGTTTCATTTCTATTCTAAACTCATGCAAATGGCTGCAAAGCTTGCTGATTCAGGCGTCTGATTTATTTTACAAAATTAACATAACCACTAGAATCAAACCCATTCCCTTCCCAAGTATGGCAGCTAAAATGACCTAATTATGATGAGGTAGCATGAGAAACCTTCTCGTTCTCAAGTCCTCTATTTTGTTTTGATGTTTTTTTATTACATGGATGAAGCACAGCCCTCTGGTTAGTACTTTCCCTTTACTTTAGGACTGGTCCTAGTTCACCACCATCACTGGCATTTATTTAACAGTAGGTCTCCTGCTGATTTTTTATATTGTGGTAAAGTACACATAATATAAAATTTATCATCCCAGCCATTTTTTAGTGTACAGTTCAGTGGCATTAAGTACATTCACATTATAATGCAACTCACCACCATCTATCTCAGTAATTTTTTTTATCTTCTGTATCCAGGAAACAATGTAACTGTATCCAGGAAGTAATGTAACTTCTTATTTCTTTCCTTTCCCAGTCCCTGATAACGATTATTACACTTTCTGTGTCTATGCATTAGATGACTCTAGGTACCTCATAAAAGCAGAACCATGCAGTATTTGTCTTTTTGTGACTGGCCTACTTCACTCAACATAATGTCCTCAGTTTTCATCCTTATTGTAAAAGTATCAGAATTTCTGTCCTTTTTAAGGATGAATAGTATTCCATTGTATGGAAATAACACATTTTGGATATTGTATTTTAATTTCCTTCCTGTGCTTTCTGGGGACACCTTCCTACTAAGCACTTGCACCCTAGTCCTTAGTTTAGGATCTGCTTTAAGAGGAATCCAAATTAGGCATACTTAGATTTTTTTCCCTTTGAGGTATTTAGATCTCAATCTTATCCAAAAAATAATTAAGACATGCTACATCTGAAAACATTCTTCTGAATAGCAGAAACAAGGATGTTTAGAGATAACCCAGGAAAACAAAAACTAATGTAAAGTTGTGCAGATTCCAGGTAAGCACAGGGGGTGATTCCATAAACCCAGCCAGGAGAAATAAGATGGGGAGTAGCCAGGCATATGGGTTAGGGTCCTTGGTGGGCTGATTTCTGAGATGAGGTCCATTCCCAGGACAAGTTTCCCCAGAGCCAAAAATCATTTAGAATGCTATGAGAGACTAAGTACCTGATCAAAGACAATGGTTTCCAAGTACTTGGCCGATGGAAGAGAGGGAGCAGCCTCCTTCCAGTGATGAGTGAGAAGGTAATTTGTAATATTTTCCCCTCTTATCTGGACACTTGGTGAATGAGGACTTGGTCCTGGTCTTCAATGGCTACAGTTAGTTGGGACAGGGCCAAGGAGAGCCAATCTAAACATTTCCAAATCACCTTCACATTATTCCCTTTTGTGGGTTACATATTTGAGTCTATACATGTCAGCACCTTGGTTGTATGGTATCTGTGCTTCCTTTTTCCTTCTCTGAGGCTTTCTTTGTAGCAGTGAACAGTCTTACCAACCAACTGCCCATCCCTTGACAAAGGAACAGAGCTGCCACCAGGAAGAAAGTTCTTGCCTGTAGTTCCATTCATCTTGGTTTTGGCCTGCAGTGCATCAGAGTTTTCCACTAAACACTGCCAGTTTACTCTGGTTCTTTCCTTGGTTAAGTTACAAATACTGTGTTTATTACAACTCCTTCTATTAAGCCCACTCTTCCCAAAATGGGAGATTGAAGAGGTCTTCAGGAAGGGACTGGGCAACATGGAGCCCTTCTGTGATATTCTTTATAAACTGAAGGTATAATTACACAGGTGAAAGTGCTTAGTGTATTAGCAGTGTGGTGGCAGTGGTGAGGTTCATCTTGGAGGACCAGAAGATGGGTGAGCACAGGGTTAGAGGCAGCCCCCAGGGACTGATGTAACACTGGGCCATCCTTCAGCAGAGTGCTTATCAGATATCCCCTTCTTGTTCTTCTCCCACTTTGACACTGAGTGGAAAGGGAGTAGACAATGAATAATTATTTTATTTTATTTTTTTAGAAGATGTTTTCAAATTCCTCTTTGTACTCCTGACATTCACTGCTCTCATACCCACCCCTAGAGTTCTGCTCTATATACCTGAACTTCCCTTTGGGAGTTTGCTCTCCAAGCTTTCATGGGGTAGTCAGGAATATCAGCACTGAGTGTCTCAGGAGCAGCCTTTAGCCAAGGCAGTTGGGGGCGGGGATGGAAAAGAAAATTTCCTTTTTCTTACCCTTTTAGGCAAATCTGGGACAAATGCCACACCAATTCCCAGAGGTCCCCAGTTACACATGAGTTGCCCATTGCATTGACCTGCTCACTAACTGGCTCCCTTTTTTATCTACATCATGTTTGCATGTGTCATTTGGGTCCTCAGGAAGCAGATGTTGAGAGTTAAGAGTACAAGCAGTTTCTTGCAGGCAATGCCTGTGCAAGGGAACAGAGGGGAGGGAGAAGATGGGAGCAGAGGAAGGACTTTACCTTGTAGATACGACACCAGTGAAAGGAAAGGGGCATCAGGATCAGGCAAGGAGAGCCTTGGCTGTGGTGAAGTCTGAGGAAGTGTCTGTCAACCAGTGAGATTTCTCCTGGAGGAGTACCATGTTGGTTGAGGGTGAGGGGCCCCGGAAGCCTTCTGTGTGCAGTCATTGGCTGCTGGGACTGCCTGGGAAACTTGTGCTGAAGCTCCCAAGTAGAGGAAGATTCTGATAGGTGGCTGCAGCTGGTGGCTTTGGGGGCATCTGTCCTCCTTACTGAAGAGGGGTAAGTTCTTTCTTGAAGCGGTTCCAGGGGACAGCTCAATGCTTCATACTACTTCCCCCTCATGTTCCTTTCAGCTACCACTCAAATCACCTATTTGCTTTCGGATCCTTTTCTCAAGGTTTGGGAATGAAGCCTAAAACAAATTTTATTTTTTAAAAGATTTTATTCATTTATTTGTCAGAGAGAAAGAGACAGAGAGAGCAAGGATGAGCACAAGCCAGGGGAGGAGCAGACAGAGGGAGAAGCAGGCAGAGGGAAAAGCAGACTCCTTGCTGAGTAAAGAGCCCAGTGTGGGACTTGATCTCAGGACCCTGAGACCATAACCTGAGCCAAAACAGATGCTTAACTTACTGAACCACCCAGATGTTCCTAAAATAAACTTTATTTTTAAGCTAAGATTTGTTGGGTATTTTCTATGTACCCACTAAGCTAAATACATGTTCCTAAAAGGCAGACATCATTAAATGCCCATTACATGGTTGAGGAACTGAGTCTTACAGAGACTAAGCATCTTGCTCAAAGTCAGGCATCTGGTAAGAGATGATCTGATATTTGCATCCAGGATTGTAGATTCTTTTACAACAGTGTTTACTGCTTCCATGAGTTCTAGTTTTTACTCAAAGTGAGACTGTGGAAAGTCTCCTGGCCTGTATGCTTGCCAAATGGTTAAAGGAGACAGAGTAGATGGCTTTCTAACAGTCACAGTACCATCACTGCAGTTGTCTTCTTAGATACAATGCTGTTCTCACAGGAAATGTGGCAATCCTGGGCATCCCTCAGGGGCATGAGCATTGCAGGCCATGCACATCCATGCCGTGTGCTTCCTATGGCTCCCACATCCTCTTATTGATGCACCATACACTCACAGAGGGTTTGTAGGAGGCTTTCAAGGGGAGTGAAGCCACTAGCAGACTTCAGGACCCTGAATTAGCATTCTATGGAGAATGCTAATGTCTGTCACCTGCATAAAAGGAACTCTGGACAGGGAAGTAAAGCAACAAGGCATTGAGAATGGCACTGGGGCCAGGCTGTCATTGCTACAAAGCTCCATGAACAGTATTCATCTTGCAAGGCTTTCCCATGAGGTGCCTTTTCCACTGCATTTTCCCTTTTTGACCCTCTAAATAAATGACAGCCAGATGCAGAACAACAACAACAAAAAGCATCCGAACATTTATAGGATTTGAGATAAGCATCCTCTTATAAGGAAGCAATTGTATGAAAAAAATCAGTTAAGAGTGAGGTTTCCAATTTATTTAAATGCTCAGATTTGTCCCACAGGTTATTAAAGCTGAACAACAAGTTTTCCATTCTCTTTAGAGACCAAACACTGCAAAGCTATTAACTTGCATACATCTTGTGTGCTTCAAAATTGAAATTAGCTTCTTTAATTGCATCACCACAGAGCACATATCTGTTCCTCAGAGAACCTGGTTTTAAAGGTAGTTTGAAATTAAGTGACTCCATGGCCCACGTGGGTATCATGGTAGCAGCTAGAAAACAAAGTGACTTATTGTATAATTGGGTACAATGCAGGGAAATTGAAATAATGAGGGGATTGTCTTTCTTTCTATTTTCTTCCGTCTTTAGATTTGATTGCTGGCAATTAAGTACTAATTAGTTCCTCTGATGCCTGATACTTTGAGGCACACATAGCAAATAGTGAGCCTGCAAATTGAGTGGAAACCCGTAATCTCTTAGATAATGATCCCAGTAGAAGCTTCCTCAGGAGGATTTTTTCATGATATTACCAGGTGGGACCTGGGTCCTCCTGGTCCTCTTTGTTCATCTGATTCAGCACAGGCCAGTTCCACCAGCAAAGGAAGCCAGCTCACTTCTTCAGTACTCTGGAGAAGCAAAGGAATCAGAGGAAATGGAGTGTGGAGACTGGCACGCTGAGGAAGAAGCAGAAGAGTTCGAGAAGAAACAGTGAGGAAGACTAAGAAACACAGGGGCAGGGGTGGAAGAAGAGAAGGAAGAAGACAGCTTAGGCTCTGCCATGCTGCCAGTAACAGGTATAGTTCTCATCTCTCTCCATCAGATTTACTGTTAATTGGGCATTGAATTAAGAGCATCTTTTTAAGTTTGCTATTTGAAAAATTCAACAATTATAATAATGATGACAACTTGCTTTTATATGGTGTTTCATTTTCTCTGGCATACTTATGATGATGTTTACAGTTTCGGTGTACAAATTGTTTTCATATAGATTAACTCTTTGAGCCACATCATGGACTGGACGAAGTTAGGGCAATATGAGAAATGAAAGGTGCAGCCTGCCCTAATATGAATAAAGTACACTTCCAGGTGACTCTCTTTGGGATTGAGAGGTATCTGTTGACAACTGACTCATAATAATAAATTACCACCAAACTCAGCAGCTTAAAGCATCATTAATTTTGCTCAGTTTTGTGGGTCAGCTATTCAGGAAAGGCTAGGATAAGCAATTCTTGGTTGGGTTTTTCATGCTGCTGTAGTCAGCCTTGGCTGGAGCCGCAATCTGCTGAGTGCTCAACTGGGCTAAATAACCAGGGCTGTTCATAAACAAAGCTGATGTATTACATGGCCTCTCCATCATGGGGGATTTGGGGAACCTGGACTATGGGGCATCTGGCTTTCGTCCCACAAGTACATCCCGAGAGAACCAGATGGAAACTGCACGGCCTTCTTCCACCTCTTTTTGAGAAGCTAAACAGTGCTCTTTCCATTGTCTTCTGCTCATTACAAATTCAAGGTGATGGTTAACAGACTTCACTTTCTAGTAGGAAAAGCAATAATACTTAAAGGCCATACATTTAATAACTACTAGGAAGATGGTCCCAGATGAGTTATGTCCCAGGATCAGAATATTGGTTATCCAGCACCACCCTAAGGAGCCGACTACTTCTCTGGCCTGCAAATGCTTTTGGACGCTCTAGGCATGAAATACATAGGATTCTCCAACATGGTACACAGTGTACTGCATTATTGAGTAGGTTAAAATGTAAATGCCCTCCTCCCTAAGACTGTCAATCAACTATTTTATGTTAAGTGGCAGGAAGCAGATGAAAAATTATGAACAAATGAGAGTAAGGGATCCATCATGCTCATGAGTCTGCATGCATGAAAATAAACATTAAACCCAGAGCAAGTCAACATGACCTTTTTATTTGTTTTGTCATGAAACTTGGGAAGGAGATCCACTTCTCAGACAAAACTTTGCAACTGTATCTGGTCTATGCCAAGAATATGGAACAGATAATAGTGTAAGTACAGCCTTTTGCTCCCTGCTTTAGCCCATTTGATGAGCACCAAGAAGTCCTAATATCACATGTGGTATCTTCTGTAGAACCACCTGCAAAATTCTCCCATAATTTTTCAATAAATAAAATCATTGTGCCTGGTGGTGACCTACCCTGGAAATGAACAAAGACCCATAGATCTCAAAATAGACAAATAATCCATAGGTCTTATCTTTGAGGGACACATGGCCTAGGAAACACACTCAAAAAAGTATGCTGAGAGCTGGATTCTTATTTTCTTCAATGAAAGTCTCAGGAAAGTCTTCTTAGAGAAAGTGAACTTTGAGCTTAATTCTATAAAGTAACTTTATTTTCTACATGTCTAGTGTGTTTAAGATGAGGTGGATAAAAGTTGGTAAAAGGCAGCTGTACACAAAGGGTCAGTCTGAGCAGTTAAAAGGAATATAAATGTGTGCCTAGATATTCTAAATAGTTCTTGAAAGTTCCACCACACCTGGTATTCCCAGGGAGGTCCTCCCCCAGCATAGGCAGGTCTTAGCAGCTGGTTAACTTCCAAGCAATATATGAGATTTCTAATCCTTTTTTCCTACCCTTCCTGTGATATGAAGCTTTGTTGTTGTTGTTATTATTCATAATAGGTTTAAATTTCCCTATATATTTACCAGTAATAGTGTCTTTTATGAATGTTCCGTTTACTTCTTCACCTATTTATCTACTGGATTTTAATCTTTTTAACAATTTGTATGATACTCTTAGTCTTAGATGCAAAGTTTGAATCTTGAATATTGGACCCAAGTTTAAAAAGATTAGCCCACATCCAAATTGAAAGAAAAAAGAAAAATCTAAACCTGGGTCCTGAAAATATTTATGCTGAACTAACCAGGGGAACAGGGGTGAAATATACTAATTTTCCTTGTTTCAAGCAGGAATAACCATAAGACTATTTTTATTATGTTATGGCTTCTGGATCTCTTTTAAAAGTGAAAAATGATGGGGCGCCTGGGTGGCTCAGCGGGTTAAAGCCTCTGCATTCGGCTCAGGTCATGATCCCAGGGTCCTGGGATCAAGCCCCGCATCGGGCTCTCTGCTTGGCTGGGAGCCTGCTTCCTCCTCTCTCTCTCTCTCTGCCTGCCTCTCTGCCTACTTGTAATCTCTATCTGTCAAAAAAATAAATCTTTAAAAAAAAAAAAGTGAAAAATTATAAGTAAAGGGAATGGAAAAAAGGCCATGGCAGCGAGAGGGAGCTGTTCAGGGTCCTAGGGCATTTTCCCCGGACTCTGCTTGTTGCATTCCTGCTTTTTCCAAGCCACCCCAACTCTCCGGAAGTTCCCAAGATTGTGAGGAATACCTCTAACCATTAGAGAAGTTAGCTTCTTATTGACCCTCAGGCTTGTGTCCATTTGGTCTAGTCTGCCTTCTGGGGTGTAGAGGAGAGTGTAACCACCAGCTTTGAAACCAGACCTCAGGCATTCAACAACATCTATCTATTGACCCTGGTCTGGACTTCTTTAGCTTGAATATACTTCTCTCAACTTATTTGAAAGACACAATGTTGCTTTCAAACACATCTAGATTCTTGCCTGTTTCTCCATTTGGAGGATTAGACTTCTTTAATTGCCTAAGTTATTTCCAGGCAGTGAACAGTGTTTTATCTCCACTTTCATCTATTTAGATAATTGGCTGTTGCAAGTTCTGTTTTTGAATGTGAGTTAGCTTACAGGAGTTCTGGCTGTCATGATAGCCACCTGGGCACTGCTCTGACTTAGAGTGAGTTGTAGCAGAGATAAACACTCAGTAGAACACCAGCAATGCCACTGTTATTTACCATTTTGATCATGTGAGATACTTAAAAATAGCATTAAGCTTCAGAGACATTGACCTGAACAAAAAAATGTAACAAAATTACTTTGCTATTAACCCAATAGTGAAGACAGGTCTTAATTCTGAGAAGGGCAGGGGTACAGCAGATTTCCCCCATCATTAATCATTTTGGGAAACTGTAGTAGAGAACAGTAAAGACTGTTCTCATTTCCATTAGTTTTCCAGACAGGAATTCAGACAAGTGGTGGTTGTCACCTTCCTTCCAGGTCTGAGAGGTCAACAGGCCTATTTTCAGTTGCAGAGCAATTCAAGGCAAAGAGAACTTGGAGTTAGTGCCACAGAAAGCATCCACTCGGTGCCAGACAGCAACATGGTGATACTGTGTTTGGAATCAGTGAGCTCAAATGTTGAGAAATGTAAACAGAGTGGATGTGCAATTATTTTTTATGTAAGTAGTAACTAAAAATTATGTTTTAACATTTGTCAAAATAATACACACATAGTAAAGAAAAAAAAATACATGAGAATTAAGGTAGGGGGGAGGCAAGATGGTGGGGAAGTAGGAGGAGGCACTGTTTCAACCGGTCCCCTAAAGTGAACTGATTATCTACCAAAGAACTCTGATCATCCATGAAATCAGCCTGAGATTAGAATTATACACTTCTGGATCTCTATGGGGGCAGAAGACGCCAGTGGACACGTAAAGCAGAGTGGGGACATCGGACTGATATCAGAAGATAAACAAAAGGGGGAGGGAGCCACCAGAAGTGACCCATTGGAAAGTAATACCCCAGTACAAGAGTGCCCTGTGACACAGGACAGCCACTGCTGGCACTGAGCTAGAGAGAGTGTGGCAAAGAAGTCAGGCATTGGTCTCTGAGCCACTGGTGCTCATGAGAGCATCTGGGTGGTGGTGTGCATGAAAGAGTCTAGTGTGGATGCCAGCCAACGCTATCTAGAACCACAGCCTTTTGCACTGCACGCCCGTTGCATGACTGGGGTCTGAGTCACACTCCATATCCTCCCCTTAGAGAGGTCCTCGGAAGTGCTACCCGATGCTCTCTAGGACCCAGAGAGTCTGAGCACTCCCCACCCAGGCCAGCATGAAAATCTGTGTGCTGCCCCTGGTTGGGACTTCTCCAGTGGTCTGGACCTGCCCAGACAGCCACGGAGGAGGCAGCCACTGGAAGCCACCTCTCAGGACTAGTACTTCGCATGGTTTTGGTAACACTGGTGTACAAGCTGGAGTTCCTGAGACCCCGAAGACTGTGACTGGGGACATGCTCTGCCTGCAAGAGAGGGGGAATTTATGTGCTCTGGAGCACCCAGAAGGGAACAGACTGAGACTTCTCTCTGAAATGGAGGTCTGGGTGCAGTTTGCTTCCCTCTAAACCTCCAAAGAACCTCCAAGGGGAGGGGAAAAAAAAAACCCTCCAGAGAACAAAAGCCTGAAAAACCGGTTTCCTCAGAGCCCAGCCCCTTGATGGGGGCAGGAGGAATCAAATCCAGCAAGACTGCTTGAAAAACCAAACCAAGAGGCAGGCCCCTCTCCCAGAAAGCCAGTCAAAAAAAAAAAAAAAAAAAAAAGAAAGAAAGACAACAACCGCTACTTCTTAGATACAACTTTCATTTTTAATTTGTTCCCACTATTCTCGTCCTTTTTAATTTTTAAATAATTTTTACCTATTTACCATCACAATGAGATGTTCAGTACAAATTCCATAATAACTTGAACTTTTTTGATACATATGCCTGTGTTTTTCTTTTGCTTTTCTATTTTTTAAAAATATTCTATAGACATAAGATTTAAGGTAATCCTCTTTCCCCAGTCAATACTATCCCTATATATAAACAAGTTTTAATCCCCCTTTAATCTCGGGAAAGTTAAACCCTTTAACAAAGATATCAAGATACACCCAGGAAGAATCAAAATAACCCTCCTCACCCACAATGAGAATTTATAACTACCCTCTCATCTTTTTCTTTTGTCAGTGTTTCTGTGTATTTATTTTTGTTCTGGTAGTATATAAACCTTATACTTGTGGTTCATTTTGGCTGTTTTTTTTTCCTTGTCATTTATTTTGTTGCTCTTTTTGTTTGTCTGTTTTTGTTTGTATACTTCATAAATCTTACCTTTGGGGCCCATTTGGGCTGGGTCTAATTTTTTTTCCTGTCTCTCTTTCTTTTTTCTTTCTTTTCTTGGCGGGGGGGCTCACGATTACTCAAAAGCATTCCAGGGTATACCTTGCCTACACTGTGGTTGATACATTCAGCTACACATCCGTTCAACCATCTCTCACCAAAATGACTAAGAGGAGGAATGCTCAACAGAGGAAAAATTCAGATACTGGGCCCTCTCCATCAGACCTATTGGATATGGACATAAACAGTATGTCAGAAAGGGAATTCAGGCTAACAATTATCCAGGCAATGGCTAGGTTGGAAAAAACCTTTAATCACAAAATGGGATTGATTAGGGCAGAAGTGAAAGCCACCAGGGAAGATGTTAATAATTCTATCAATGAGTTCCAAACTAATCTAAATTCTCTAACAGCTAGGGTAACTGAGGCAGAAGATAGAATTAGTGATCTAGAGGACAAACTGATAGAGAAAAAGGATCAGGAGGAGGCCTGGAAGAAACAGCTTAGAAGCCATGAAAACAGAATTAGGGAAATAAATGATGCCATGAAATGTTCCAATGTCAGAATTATTGGAAATCCCGAGGGAGAGGAGAAAGAAAGAAGACTAGAGGATATAGTTGAAGAAATTCTCCATGAAAATTTTCCCAATCTGGTGAATGGAACCAGAGTTCATGTCCTAGAGGTAGAAAGGTCTCCCCACAAGATGATAGAATCTAGAAAGACTTTGAGACATATGATTGTGAAAATGATGAGCCATAATTTTAGACAGGAGCTCTTGAAAGCAGCTGGGGGAACAGATTCCTTACGTACAGAGGAAGGCCCATCAGAATAACATCAGACCTGTCCACAGAAAACTGGCAAGCTAGAAAGGACTGGCAAGATGTATTCAAGGCACTAAATGAGAAGAACATGCAGCCAAAAATACTTTATCCAGCGAGACTGACAGTCAAAATGGATGGAGAAATAAAGAGCTTCCAAGACCAGCATGGTTTAAGAGTATGTGACCACCAAGATGGCACTACAAGAAACGCTAAGGAGATTCCATAGAAGAGGAAAAAACCCAAGAGTATCATTGAACAGAAATTTATTGAGACAATCTATAGAAACAGAGACTTCAAAGGTAACACTTTGTCAATAAAAACGTATCTTTCAATAATCACTTTCAATGTGAATGGCCTGAATGTGCCCATAAAATGGCATAGGGTTGCATATTGGATAAAATGACAGGACCCATCCATATGTTGTCTACAAGAGACCCATTTTGAACCTAAGGGTACATCCAGACTGAAAGTGAAGGGATGGAGAAGCATCTTTCATGACAATGGGCCTCAAAAGAAGGCTGAGATAGCGATTCCTTTATCAGATAAATTATATTTTAAACTAAAGACTGTAGTCAGAGATAAAAAAGGACACTACATCATTCTTCAAGGTCTACCCACCAAGAAGATCTAACAATTGTAAATATTTATGCCCCCAATATGGGAGCAGCCAATTACATAAGAAAACTGTTAATCAAGATAAAGAGTCATACTGATATGAATACATTAATAGTAGGGGATCTTAACCTGCCACTCTCAGTAATAGACAAATCATCCAAGCAGAAAATCAATAAAGAAATAAAAGCATTGAATGACACACTAGACCAGATAGACCTCATAGATATATACAGAACATTCCACCCTAAAACAACAGAATACTCATTCTTCTTGAGTGCACATGGAACTTTCTCCAGAATAGACCACATACTGGGTCACAAATCAGGACTCAACCAATACCAAAAGATTGAGATTATTCCCTGCATATTCTCAGATCACAATGCTTTGAAACTGGAGCTCAATCACAAGGAAAAGTTTGGAAGGAATTCAAACACCTGGAAGCTAAAGACCACTTTGCTTAAGAATGCTTGGATCAACCAGGAAACCAAAGAACTTAAACAATTATTGGAAACCAATGAGAATGAAGACACTTCAGTCCAAAACCTATGGGATACAGCAAAGGCTATCCTAAAGGGAAAATACATAGTCATCCAAGCCTCCCTCAAAAAAATTGAAAAACCCAGAATACATCAGCTGTCCTTACACCTGAAAGAACTGGAGTATCAACAACAAATTAAGTCAACTCCACACACAAGAAGGGAAATAATGAAGATTTGAGCAGACATGGATTGGAAAAATAAACATTGTAAAAAAATATCTATACTGCTTAGAGTAATCTATATCTTCAATGCCATTCCAATCAAAATTCCATCAGCATTTTTCAGAGAGCTGAGCAAACAATCCTAAAATTTGTATGAAGAGACCCCAAATTGCTAAAGAAATACTGAAAAAGAAAAACAAAACTGGGGCATCACGTTGTCTGATTTCAAGCTTTACTACAAAGCTGTGATCATCAAGACAGCATGGTACTGGCATAAAAACAGACACATAGACAAGTGGAATAGAGTAGGGAGCCCAGATAGGGACCCTCAACTCTATGGTCAAATAATCTTCGATGAAGCAGGAAAAAATATACAGTGGAAAAAAGACAGTCTCTTCAGTAAATGGTGCTGGGAAAATTGGACAGCTATGTATAGAAGAATGAAACTCAACCACTCTCTTACACCATACACAAAGATAAACTTGAAATGGATAAAAGACCTCAAAGTGAGGCAGGAATCCATCAGAATCCTAGAGGAGAACATAGGCAGTAACCTCTTCAACACCGGCCACAGAAACTTCTTTCAAAATATGTCTCCAAAGGCCAAGGAAACAAAAGTAAAAATGAATTTTTGGGACTTTATCAAGATCAAAAGCTTCTGCACAGCAAAGGAACAGTCAACAAAACAAAGGGGCAACCCATGGAATGGGAGAAGATATTCGCAAATGACAGTACAGACAAAGGGCTGATATCCAGGATCTATAAAGAACTTCTCAAACTCAACACACACAAAACAGATAGTCATGTCAAAAAATGGGCAGAAGACATGAACAGACACTTCTCCAATGAAGACATATAAATGGCTAACAGACACATGAAAAAATGTTCATCATCATTAGCCATCAGAGAGATTGAAATTAAAACCACATTAAGATACCACCTTACACCAGTTAGGATGGCCAAAATTAACAAGACAGGAAACAACATGTGTTGGAGAGGATGTGGAGAAAGGGGAACGCTCTTACACTGTTGGTGGGAATGCAAGTTGGTGCAGCCACTTTGGAGAAAAGTATGGAATTTCCTCAAGAAATTGAAAATAGAGCTTCCCTATGACCCTGCAATTGCACTACTGTGTGTTTACCCCAAAGATACAGATGTAGTGAAAAGAAGAGCCATCTGTACCCCAATGTTCATAGCAGGAATGGCCACAGTCACCAAAATGTGGAAAGAACCAAGAGCCCTTCAACGAACAAATGGATAGGGAAGATGTGGTCCATATATACGATGGAGTATTATGCCTCCATCAGAAAGGATGAATATGCAACTTTTGTATCAAGGTGGATAGGACTGGAAGAGATTATGCTGAGTGAAATAAGTCAAGCAGAGAGAGTCAATTATCACATGGTTTTGACTACTTGTGGTGCATAAGAAATAACAAAGAGGACATGGGGAGATGGAGAGGAGAAGGGAGTTGGCAAAAGGCGGGGGTGGAAATGAACCATGAGAGACTGTGGACTCTGAAAAACAATCTGAGGGTTTTGGAGGGGCAGGGTGCAGAAGATTGGGTGAGCCTGGTGGTGGATACTATGGAGGACATTTGTTGCATGGAGCACTGGGTGTGGTGCATAAACAATGAATTCTGGAACAATGGAAAGAAATTAAAAATAAATAAATAAAAATTTAAAAAAACCCATGAGCTTATAATAAAAAACACAGCCCCCTGCACACCACAAATTCCTCCCCTACCGTGTCTTCCAAACCTTTCTTCTATGAGTTTTGGTTGTTGCCACCAAAATAGTCATAGCCCATTCAGCAATTTCAGGCATCTTAAAATAATTCTCAGACATTATCAAGTAATTCTGTTTTGAAATTTTAAAATTTAGTTCCCTTAAATCACTTCAGTATCTTCTTCTGACCTCTTCCAAATTTCAGAAAGTACTTGTATTAGTTACAGTAAAAATATAAGTGATATGATTAATTACATATTTTTATAATCTGATTTCTATCTCTTTTCATCTCCATTTCTACACATACTCTCCAATCCCTGGTGACATTTATTTTATATTCTGTACAAAATTAAGTTTTATGTACTTTGTAGGTTGATTTAAGAGTTAAAAACCAGGGGCGCCTGGGTGGCTCAGTGGATTAAGCTGCTGCCTTCGGCTCAGGTCATGATCTCAGGGTCCTGGGATTGAGCCCCACATCGGGCTCTCTGCTTAGCAGGGGCCCTGCTTCCTCCTCTCTCTCTCTCTGCCTGCCTCTCTGCCTACTTGTGATCTCTCTCTCTGTCAAATAAATAAAATAAAATCTTTGAAAAAAAAAAGAGTTAAAAACCAGGGATGCCTGGGTGGCTCTGTGGGTTAAAGCCTCTGCCTTCGGCTCAGGTAATGATCCCAGGGTTCTGGGATTGGAGCCCCGCATTGGGTTCTCTGTTCAGTGGGGAGCCTTCTTCCACCTCTCTCTCTGCCTGCCTCTCTGCCTACTTGTGATCTCTGTCTGTCAAATAAATAAAATCATTTAAAAAAAAGAGTTAAAAACCAACACATTTCCTTAAAAACCTTACAGTAAATATTTATCCAGAGCCTAGTCATATGGTTAAGTTGCATCCCTTTCTCCAAGCCCAATATTATTACCCTGGGGCAAGCAGAGCAGACTATTTCTATTGTAAAAGACAAGCTACTTCCCTCCACTGCTTATTAGACAACATTTTAGGTGGATTCACATTCACATCATATCTTTCTTGAAAGTTTACATGTATGTGTGTGTTTTTCCTGGAGTTTTTGAAATGCTTTTTTTTTTTCTTTGAATCTCAAGCAAGATCCACATCCCCCAAAGGTGTAAGTATGTGTCCTAAGACATGTCGCAATGTTCTATAATTACACTGACATTAGGAGTTGGGGGGGGGTGTCTTTCCAAAGGCAAGTGAATAAGTTTTGGAAGATGCACATTTACACAAAAGAGCAGCAAAGAGGGAAGAGTGGAGTAGAATCCATTCCACTGCTGTTGATTAAGACTTACCTATTAGCCCAGGGGAATGTTTGAGGAGAAAGAGGGATATAATATGAAAGGACCAAATTACAATCCAGAGAGTTTGGTACTTTACCAATATTTCTAGTAGAAAATTGAGGAGAAATGCACCTTTTAGGGAAAATAAAATAATTTATTTAATTAAGTTGCTAATCACAGAAAAGCATATGAATGAATGTCTTTTGATACATGAATGAACAAAGAAGACCAAATAGAATGAGTTCCCATAACATGATTCTTTCCCTCTCTCTGTCCATCATGCTTCATCAGTCCTGGTTCAACAATAAGAAATAAGCAGTGATGATCTGTGCTTAAATATTAGAAAGAATAAATGAAATCAAAATGAAGTAAAAAGCATATGCCAGAAGATAAGTTAACCAAAGAGGGTGAGTCTGAACACATAGTTGTCCAGAGATTCAAATAAATTAAGCACCATCACTGCATGAAGTGCTAAAAGAGAAACAGAAATTCATGTTAGACATTACATGACATCAGAGAAAGAGATCACATGCATGCATTCGGATTTGTGAGGATGAAGAACTAATAGAATGGAAACAAATTTCTTTCCCAAATGTAACAAAACCAAATTCGCTAGAAGAAAGATCTGAATCTGCAGCTTGAAACGATACACCACACATCAGGAAATATGTATACTCTGGAAAAAGTATAACAAATAGCTTCTTAATCCTAATAACATTTCTGTTCTCTGTATATGTATTATACTGTGTGATGTTTTTGAACATTTTGCATTGGGTTTGACAACCATTTCTCTGACATGTTCCATCATCTTAAGTTTTGCTTTAGAGTCTGGGAAGTTTTTGTTTTTGTTTTTATCTTTTAGCCTTACTAATGATTTTATTTTTACTTCAGAAATAACTATTTTTACTATTAGTAGAAGTCAACAATTCCAGGGGAAGCAAGCAAAGTCAACAGAAATAATTCATTCCATAGGAAATAAGATAATTCAGAAGATAATATTTTTAAAAATCCAAAATCTCTTAAGTCGCATTTAGGGAACTCCATCTATAAGATGATGACAGGCTGCCAGGAAAGGATCAAAGAACAAGAAAATATTTTTTTTCCTCAAATATGTATCTCTCAAAAACATCTGAAGATACATTAGTTTTTTTAAGAAATATTCTCTTCTGGGGTACCTGGGTGGCTCAGTTGGTTAAACTACTGCCTTTGGCTCAGGTCATGATCCTGGGGTGGCGGGATCGAGCCCCACATCAGGCTCTCCTCTCAGTGGCAAGTCTGCTTCTCTCTCTTCCTCTGTGATCTCGCTTGTTTTCACTGTGTATCAAATAAATAAATAAAATATTTTTTTTTAAAAAAGAAATATTCTCTTCTGAATTATCTCATTTCCTATGGAATGACTTACTTTTATTGATCATGGTTAATTCACTTGGAATTGTTGACTTTCTTTCAATACCCAGTGATCCTGGGCCAAAGCTTCAAGAATGGAAACAACTCCACCTACTCCCATTAGTGTATGTATCTTCCGTTTACCAATTCTGTTCTGTCCACAGACATAACCATCACTCTGAATTCAGTTTTATTCATTCTCTTTTTAAATATACAAGTGTGACCTTTAAAAACATATGTCTCAATAACATTTATTTTTAATAAGTTTTTAATTTATTTTTAATAAAAGTTTTAGAAATTTTTAAAAATGCTGTAAGAACATATGTTTCTTTAGGGACCTTTTTTTCCTTTTAATAACGTTTTGTTCCCATGGCTTGTTCTTGTTGTATGTAGCATTAGTCCATTTTCAGACAGGCAGGGTCCTATAAGTTATCTGCTCAAAGAAACATGAGCAAAAAGGGATATGTGTCAGTTCTTGTGGAAACATTTAGAGCCCGTGCAGGATTCCCTAAACTTGTATCCACTGATGCTACAATTCGGGATGCACATATTGATGTGGAGTGGCCACAAGATCACAGCACCCTGGAGTGCTTAGCTGCAGTGTGGAGAATGGTGGCCTGTAGAATTCTAAGAGCTACAGAAAATCTGATGTGAGCAAGAAATAAATGTTGTTAGGTCAAGTCAGTGAAATTTTGGGGTTATTTATTATCACAGAATAACCTATGATAACCTAGCATAATTTCTCCTTTCAGCTTGAAATTATTTTTGTGTATAAGGCGATGGGTTAATTCAATTTGTTTTATGGATAGCAATGAGCATGTGTCTCTACTTGCTAAGCAGTCCTTTCTTCCCCCAGGGACTGACAATGTACCCTTTTCTGTGTGGGGTGTTTCTGGGCTCCCTTCTCCTTTACTGTCAAGTTCTTCAATCCTGCATGAATAACTCCGCAGCCTTCATTATTGTAGCTTAATAACATTTGGTATGGTAGACCTTTCCATTTTCTTTTACTTCTTCAGTCATGTCTTGAACAATTCTGATGTATCCAACCATTAGGTTTTAGAAACCTAAAATTGCATACACACAAAAAGCCCGCTGAGGTTTTTTACTATAATTGCATTTGAGAGGAATTGACATATTTATGGCATGGAGTCTTCCTACTCATCATGGGCTATAGGTTATTTATTTGTCTTTTTGATGTCTTTAAATTATTAGAGTCTTTTTGAGCAAGGGGATGTAGTTACTTCAGTTTAGACAGCCATCTGGAATTAGAAGTCTCTTTATAACAGTGTTTTGTAGAGTTAGTTAAACTCAGTTCAGCTCCATAAAACAAAGGATAGGAAGAAGAAGGAGTGGGAAGAGGACTACACATCAGGTACTTGCTTTGTGTTTGAAGTCCTGTTGGGAGTGAGGCATGCAGCACCTCAATCTATCTCCACTAAACCCCTCTCAAGTATGTAGGAGGTTTTCTATGAAATCAAGATGTAGGTGTGTTAAGCGAAGAATCAACACTTACCCCTGTACAAAGTGATAGGACCAGGAATTGGAGCAGGTCACTCTGACTGTAAGACAGATCTTTCCTAATGTATTACCATGAACTTACTAAATAAACTCAAAAGCTTTGCCTTTCTTTGGGGTTAGGAACTAATGTATTGTCTTGGCTGATATTTTCTACCACATCAGTGATTATTAAAATAAAATTTAGAATAAAGTCCTGCTTAGGTTGATAAAAAGTTAATAATTTTCCAGAAATATATGTGCACAAGTCAACTTGGCAGAGGCCAAGCTGTGCTAAGTCATCTTGATATCAGTAGAGGCATAGAGAACTGAAACAGCAGCAATTCTTTTAGCTCCTAAGTAGCCCACACAAGAAAGGTGCATCTGCTGCAGCATTTTGGAGAAAGGGTGTTACTTTCCATTAGCCTCTACCATCATATCTTCCTTCCATTACCAAAGGCCCAATTTGTTACTGGCAGAAATAAATTGCATTACATATCAGCTCTGTCTTTGCAGTCTTGTATTTCTGTCTGTGTAATAACCTGCTATGATTATGTATGAACTTCTAAGTGGGAACAGAGGAGACTTAATTCCATTAAATTTCCCTGGAGGAGGGGAGCCTGGTGCAATTCAAACACAAGGGTTCTTCTTATTATCAAACTGTCATGTTTGGTGCATTATTTTAGGCAGTTGTTGACTGTGCCTTGATGAGATTTTTATTTTATGTATCCAGTCCAGACTCCCCATGCTTGACTAACTTGAAAGGCCATAATACAAGAAACTCCCTTCCTTCTGAACATGTCAAAGACCCCAATTTTCTGTTCCCACTGTAGGGTATACGATCTCAGTTCTTGCGTAATTTTATTTCCACCTTTCCACAGACCATTTTCCCCCCACTGATGTAGAAGATCTACTTCTACAGGCGCACACTGTGTGTTGATGGTCCTGAGTCATCTTGTTTTGCAGAGGATATAAAAACAAGCAGATGCTATACAGGAGCAGGAGATAAAACAAGGGCTCTAGTCTAATCTTTTAAACTCTCCTGCTTAAGTTATCATAGCTGTGTAGCATTTGGAGTGTGTAACAGAAATCTAAGTATTAAGCAGATTAGTTATATCAAACCAGATGCCTCATCCAGGAACACAGAAAGTGAGAAGGATGGCAGGATTGTAAAAAGAATCATCCATTACTCCCACCTGATTGCCCTTTGGCTACACCCTCCCCGTATCTATGCATATGCTTTACTTCTGTATGTATACTGCTTTCTCCACCATGCTAGTGCTTTCCGATGACCCAAAGCTCAGATCAGTAGCCCAAGTACACCTGAGTACTCAGCTCAGTTCCGCAGTGGAATCTCTGTCATATATGTATATACCCTCAGAGGGATGTTTCACTGACAGACTTGAAGATACACTCCCACCTCTGATGCAGTCACCACTGGCTGAGAAATGGATGTCATGGGGAATAAGGATGGTTTTGTCCTGACAGCAGCCTTTCAAGAGGGAAGGAGGGTAGAATTACAGATGAGTTGTATGGAAGCAGAGAAATGTCCCCAAAGACATCCATGTTTTTATCATGCAACCTTGGAATATATTACCTGACATGGAAAAGAGATCTATGGGTGTGATTTAGTTAAAGGTCTTGAGATGGTAAGATTAACCTGGATTATACAGGTAGTGTATAATCACAATTATAATGTAATGTAATGCAATGTAATCACTGGGTCCTTATAGGACAGAGGAAGGGCTTTAGAGTCAGAGAAGCAGATGTGACAACAGAGGCAGAGGTTGGAGTGATGAAACCATTTAGGAATGCAGGCACATCTAGAAGCTTGAAAAGACAAGGAATGGATTCCGTTCCAGAGCCCTGTTGATGCCTTAATGCCAGTCCTATGAAACTCCTTCCAGACCTCTGACCTCCAGAACTGTAAATTAATACATTTTTGTTAAATTAAGCTACTGAATTTGTGCTAATCTCTTTCGACTATCATAGGAAATAACACAAGGTGGATATCATTGAAGTCTCTAGCAGCAATCTAGTGGAGGATATGATCTATGTCATTCCATTTTTATGGTTTATTAAGCTTTTCTACAGCCATTTATCCAAACTGTGCATGAGACACACACACACACACACACACACACACACACACACACACAGGGCGAAGAATATCCCAATAGTCAAACAAGCTACGTTTTTACTTAGAAATAATTCTGGATCTTATGATATCAGGATTGCAACCTTTTGAGCAGTGTGTGAGGAAAGTTCTATGAACATTAAATAAAATTGAGTAGAAGTCCACCTAGTTTCTGTATTCTTGTCTTTTCTTTTGGGTCACATATGAGACTTTGAAGATCCCAAGTGACTTAACAATGCAAATCCTCCCCCTACACCCACCCCCCCCGCCGGTTTATATTCTCTGTTACAAAGAGATTCCCCTCTGGCACCATTTCTACCCTGCTAAGGATATAGAGGCCCCCTGGAAGCTATCAGGGGCACTCCTGTCCAGCATGCAGATCTCTAAACAGGTTGGTGGGGGGTGCCAAATGGAGCTAACATTTATCATTAGCATAGGGAAACACTCCTGACACCTGGGCTGTCAGTACCTGGGAAAGGGATTACCCTTTCCCAGGGAGAGCAGGATTCTGTTATCTGATAAGGTTTAGGACAGCTGTCTCTGAGGAGACCATCAGGTGGTTCCCAGGGAGATGTTTGAAAAGGAATATCTAGGCCCTGCGAACCTCGGGCCCATGTTGCATCTGAAGGAACTAAAGGTGAAAGGGACTGGATTGATTTTTGAAATATTTCTAGTTTCATCATCTGGCTCCAAAGAACTTACTGGCTCTTGAGGAATTAGATTTGGGCCTTTGTAAGATTCTGCTCAACCTTACTGTAGAAAGTCTATTTTGCTGAATTATTTGGGATCAGGCAAGATCCTTTAAAACTTTATATTTATTAGGTACATGTATTTTTTTTTTTTAACCTTTACCTAAGAAAAAGTCAAATTTGACAGGAAAGAAAAGTACTGTTTGAGTTTCAGACAGCATGAGTTCTGCATGCAAGAGAGGATGGTAGGGGTCACTAGCTACTAGGCATGGATTTTGGCAGCTCCCAAGACCACTTCTACTTTATGCTTGCAGTCTTTTTGATTTTTACAAGATGTTTCTGGTGAGTTTTTTTAACTTCCATAAAACAAGTGAATCTGGGCACTTAGCTGCAGAGATACACAGTTTAGTCTTCAAGTGATGTCTCAACCAGTCTTGCCAAATGTGGCAAAATGACATGGAGTTTCTGTAGTCAGCAAATAAGCAAGAAGGCACATTTGTACCATTTTAGAGAAAACTGTTTATGGAAAATGAAATTTAGGTTGGTAGGTGGACTTTGTTTTAAAGGGAATTTGGATATACTTAGGATCAAATGGGTTTGAGAACACTGCTGTAACAAAGACTACTTCACAATTATAACAGACTCTTCACTGCCAAGTTATTCAGATGTAAAAATCCAGATATTTCTATGAGTCCAAATATTTGTTAAACTAATTTGAAGGCTTGGCTATATCTTTCCACTTCTGTAGAGATATTTTACATAGTGTAGATTTGGTTCCTGAATGTATATGTGGTGTTCCAGATGCCCCTTATACTGGATAAATGTTGACCATGTCTTGTGCTTCAGATTATACCAGGCATACTTTACACATTGGCCTGGGTCTTTATGCCATTCACATTGGGAGTATGATATTTCTGTTTTTCCCAGGAGGAAGTTGTGCCGAGGACAGTTGGGCTGTGTGACTAAAGACTAATAGCTGGTAAATGGTATACCTGCTCCCAAGGCCAATCTGTATGCCAAGGAACATTGTAGGTATGGACACATTCTATATCATGATAGGTGTGTGGGTTGCATGAATGCATCCATATATCAAAAGTGTACTTCTATGATTTGTGCATTTCAATCATGGCATGTGATAGTAGCTGATTTCTTAACCCAAGGAAATATCTTCACATTAAGATATTATTTCTGCTCAGTTTTATTCCAATGATTTGAAGGATGCTTTAAAAAACTTATAAAATGGAGGGGAGTCAAGATGGCGGAGAAGTAGCAGCCTGAGACTACATCAGGTAACAGGAGATCAGCTCGATAGCTTATCTAAACATTGCAAACACCTACAAATCCAACGGGAGAGCGAAGAGAAGAAGAACAGCAACTCTAGAAACAGAAAATCAACCACTTTCTGAAAGAACCTGTTTTTTATCCCCTTTCTCCCCCCCACAATTTGGGGTCTCTTCTGATTTGGTTACAGCGCATTTTTCCGGGGTCTTTGCCACCCTATTAGTAGTTTATTTGTTCCTTCATATCCTCTTATCTGGACAAAATGACAAGGCGGAAAAAATCACCACAAACAAAAGAACAAGAGACAGTACTGAAGGCTAGGGACCTAATCAACACAGACATTGGTACTATGTCAGATCAAGAGTTCAGAATGACGATTCTGAACATTCTAGCCGGGCTCGAAAAAGGCATGGAAGATATTAGAGAAACCCTCTCTGGAGATATTAAAGCCCTTTCTGGAGAAATTAAAGAACTAAAATCTAACCAAGTTGAAATCAAAAAAGCTATTAATGAGGTGCAATCAAAAATGGAGGCTCTCACTGCTAGGATAAATGAGGCAGAAGAAAGAATTAGTGATCTAGAAGACCAAATGACAGAGAATAAGGAAGCCGAGCAAAAGAGGGACAAACAGCTACTGGACCATGAGGGGAGAATTCGAGAGATAAGTGACACCATAAGACGAAACAACATTAGAATAATTGGGATTCCAGAAGAAGAAGAAACAGAGAGGGGAGCAGAAGGTCTATTGGAGAGAATCATTGGAGAGAATTTCCCTAATATGGCAAAGGGAACAAGCATCAAAATCCAGGAGATGCAGAGAACCCCCCTCAAAGTCAACAAGAATAGGTCCACACCCCGTCACCTAATAGTAAAATTGACAAGTCTTAGTGACAAAGAGAAAATACTGAAAGCAGCCCGAGAAAAGAAGTCTGTAACATACAATGGTAAAAATATTAGATTGGCAGCAGACTTATCCACAGAGACCTGGCAGGCCAGGAAGAGCTGGCATGATATATTCAGAGCACTCAACGAGAAAAACATGCAGCCAAGAATACTCTATCCAGCTAGGCTATCATTGAAAATAGAAGGAGAGATCAAAATCTTCCAGGACAAACAAAAACTGAAAGAATTTGCAAACACCAAACCAGGTCTCCAGGAAATATTGAAAGGGGTCCTCTAAGCAAAGAGAGAGCCTAAAAGTGGTAGATCAGAAAGGTACAGAGACAATATACAGTAACAGTCACCTTACAGGCTACTAATGGCACTAAATTCATATCTCTCAATAGTTACCCTGAATGTTAATGGGCTAAATGCCCCAATCAAAAGACACAGGGTATCAGAATGGATAAAAAAACAAAACCCATCAGTATGTTGCCTACAAGAAACTCATTTTAGACGTGAAGACACCTCCAGATTGAAAGTGAGGGGGTGGAAAACAATTTACCATGCTAATGGGCATCAGAAGAAAGCTGGGGTGGCAATCCTTATATAAGATCAATTAGATTTTAAGCCAAAGACTATAATAAGAGATGAGGAAGGACACTATATCCTACTCAAAGGGTCTGTCCAACAAGAAGATCTAACCATTTTAAATATCTATGCCCCTAACGTGGGAGCAGCCAACTATATCAACCAATTAATAACAAAATCAAAGAAACACATCAATAATAATACAATAATAGTAGGGGACTTGAACACTCCCCTCACTGAAATGGACAGATCATCCAAGCAAAAGATCAACAAGGAAATAAAGGCCTTAAATGACACACTGGACCAGATGGACATCACAGATATATTCAGAACATTTCATCCCAAAGAAACAGAATACACATTCTTCTCTAGTGCACATGGAACCTTCTCCAGAATAGATCACATCCTGGGTCACAAATCAGGTCTCAACTGGTATCAAAAGATTAAGATTATTCCCTGCATATTTTCAGACCACAATGCTCTGATGCTAGAACTCAATCACAAGACGAAAGCTGGAAAGAACCCAAATACATGGAGACTAAACAGCATCCTTCTAAAGAATGAATGGGCTAACCAGGAAATTAAAGAAGAATTGAAAAAATTCATGGAAACAAATGATAATGAAAACACAACAGTTCAAAATCTGTGGGACACAGCAAAGGCAGTCCTGAGAGGAAAATATATAGCGGTACAAGCCTTTCTCAAGAAACAAGAAAGGTCTCAAGTACACAACCTAACCCTACGCGTAAAGGAGCTGGAGAAAGAACAAGAAAGAAACCCTAAACCCAGCAGGAGAAGAGAAATCATAAAGATCAGAGCAGAAATCAATGAAATAGAAACCAAAAAAACAATAGAAAAAATCAATGAAACTAGGAGCTGGTTCTTTGAAAGAATCAATAGGATTGATAAACCCCTGGCCAGACTCATCCAAAAGAAAAGAGAAAGGACCCAAATCAATAAAATCATGAATGAAAGAGGAGAGATCACAACTAACACCAAAGAAATACAGACAATTATAAGAACATACTATGAGCAACTCTACGCCAACAAATTGGACAATCTGGAAGAAATGGATGCATTCCTAGAGACATATAAACTACCACAACTGAACCAGGAAGAAATAGAAAACCTGAACAGGCCCATAACCAGTAAGGAGATTGAAACAGTCATCAAAAGTCTCCAAACAAACAAAAGCCCAGGGCCAGATGGCTTCCCAGGGGAGTTCTACCAAACATTTAAAGAAGAACTCATTCCTATTCTCCTGAAACTGTTCCAAAAAATAGAAATGGAAGGAAAACTTCCAAACTCATTCTATGAGGCCAGCATCACCTTGATCCCAAAAGCAGACAAGGATCCCACCAAAAAAGAGAACTACAGACCAATATCCTTGATGAACACAGACGCAAAAATTCTCGCCAAAATACTAGCCAATAGGATTCAACAGTACATTAAAAGGATTATTCACCACGATCAAGTGGGATTTATTCCAGGGCTGCAGGGTTGGTTCAACATCCGCAAATCAATCAATGTGATAGAACACATTAATAAAAGAAAGAACAAGAACCATATGATACTCTCAATAGATGCTGAAAAAGCATTTGACAAAGTACAGCATCCCTTCCTGATCAAAACTCTTCAAAGTGTAGGGATAGAGGGCACATACATCAATATTATCAAAGCCATCTATGAAAAACCCACCGCAAATATCATTCTCAATGGAGAAAAACTGAAAGCTTTTCCGTTAAGGTCAGGAACACGGCAGGGATGTCCATTATCACCACTGCTATTCAACATAGTATTAGAAGTCCTAGCCTCAGCAATCAGACAACAAAAAGAAATTAAAGGCATCCAAATTGGTAAAGAAGAAGTCAAACTATCACTCTTCGCAGATGATATGATACTATATGTGGAAAACCCAAAAGACTCCACTCCAAAACTGCTAGAACTTGTACAGGAATTTAGTAAAGTGTCAGGATATAGAATCAATGCACAGAAATCAGTTGCATTTCTGTACACCAACAACAAGACTGAAGAAAGAGAAATTAAGGAGTCAATCCCATTCACAATTGTACCCAAAACTATAAGATACCTAGGAATAAACCTAACCAAAGAGACTAAGAATCTATACACAGAAAATTATAAAGTACTCATGAAAGAAATTGAGGAAGACACAAAAAAATGGAAAAATGTTCCATGCTCCTGGATTGGAAGAATAAATATTGTGAAAATGTCTATGCTACCTAAAGCAATCTACACATTTAATGCAATCCCTATCAAAATACCATCCATTTTTTTCAAAGAAATGGAACAAATAATCCTAAAATTTATATGGAACCAGAAAAGACCTCGAATAGCCAAAGGAATATTGAAGAACAAAGCCAAAGTTGGTGGCATCACAATTCCGGACTTCAAGCTCTATTACAAAGCTGTCATCATCAAGACAGCATGGTACTGGCACAAAAACAGACACATAGATCAGTGGAACAGAATAGAGAGCCCAGAAATCGACCCTCAACTCTATGGCCAACTCATCTTCGACAAAGCAGGAAAGAATGTCCAATGGAAAAAAGACAGCCTCTTCAATAAATGGTGCTGGGAAAATTGGACAGCCACATGCAGAAAAATGAAATTGGACCACTTCCTTACACCACACACGAAAATAGACTCCAAATGGATGAAGGACCTCAATGTGAGAAAGGAATCCATCAAAATCCTTGAGGAGAATGCAGGCAGCAACCTCTTCGACCTCAGCCGCAGCAACATCTTCCTAGGAACAACGGCAAAGGCAAGGGAAGCAAGGGCAAAAATGAACTATTGGGATTTCATCAAGATCAAAAGCTTTTGCACGGCAAAGGAAACAGTTAACAAAACCAAAAGACAACTGACAGAATGGGAGAAGATATTTGCAAACGACATACCAGATAAAGAGCTAGTATCCAAAATCTATAAGGAACTTAGCAAACTCAACACCCAAAGAACAAACAATCCAATCAAGAAATGGGCAGAGGACATGAACAGACATTTCTGCAAAGAAGACATCCAGATGGCCAACAGACACATGAAAAAGTGCTCCACGTCACTCGGCATCAGGGAAATACAAATCAAAACCACAATGAGATATCACCTCACACCAGTCAGAATGGCTAAAATTAACAAGTCAGGAAATGACAGATGCTGGAGAGGATGTGGCGAAAGGGGAACCCTCCTCCACTGTTGGTGGGAATGCAAGCTGGTCCAACCACTCTGGAAAACAGCATGGAGGTTCCTCAAAATGTTGAAAATAGAACTACCCTATGACCCAGCAATTGCACTACTGGGTATTTACCCTAAAGATACAAACATAGTGATCCGAAGTGGCACGTGTACCCGAATGTTTATAGCAGCAATGTCTACAATAGCCAGACTATGGAAAGAACCTAGATGTCCATCAACAGATGAATGGATAAAGAAGTGGTATATATACACAATGGAATACTATGCAGCCATCAAAAGAAATGAAATCTTGCCATTTGCGACGACGTGGATGGAACTAGAGCGTATCATGCTTAGTGAAATAAGTCAATCGGAGAAAGACAACTATCATAAGATCTCCCTGATATGAGGACATGGAGAAGCAACATGGGGGGGGTAGGGGGATAGGAGAAGAATAAATGAAACAAGATGGGATTGGGAGGGAGACAAACCGTAAATGGTTTAATCTCACAAAACAAACTGGGGTTTGCTGGGGGGAGGTGGGATTGGGAGAGGGGGAGCGGGCTCTGGACATTGGGGAGGGGAGGCGAACCATAAGAGACTATGGACTCTGAAAAAGAACCTGAGGGTTTTGAAGGGTCAGGGGTGGGAGGTTGGGGGAACAGGTGGTGGGTAATGGGGAGGGCACGTTTTGCATGGAGCACTGGGTGTTGTGCAAAAAGAATGAATACTGTTACGCTGAAAAAATAAATAAAATGGAAAAAAAAACTTATAAAATTACGTATATATTTATTCACAATACTAGAAATTTCTTTCTTTTTTTATTAACATATAATGTTAATTATTTGTTTCAGGGGTACAGGTCTATGATTCTTCAGTCTTAAACAATTCACACCATTCACCATAGCACATATTCTCTCCAGTGTCCATCACCCAGCCACCCCATTCGTTCCACCCCCTCCCCTCCAGCAATCCCAAATTTGTTTCCTGAGATTAAGAGTCTCTTATGGTTTGTCTCCCTCTCTTGTTTCATTTTGTTTCATTTATCCCTCCCTTCCCCAATGATCCTCTATCTTGTTTCTCAAATTCCTCATATCAGTGAAGCCATATGGTAGTTGTCTCTTTCTGCTTGACTCAGTTCACTGAACATAATCTCCACCAGTACCATCCATGTTGATGCAAAAGTTGGGTATTCTTCCCTTCTGATGGCTGAGTAATATTCCATTCTATACATGAACCACATATTCTTTATCCATCTGTTGAAGAGCATCTTGGCTCTTTCAATAGTTTGGCTATTGTGGACATTGCTGCTATGAACATTGAAGTACATGTGGCCCTTCTTTTCACTACATCTTCATTTTGTGGATAAATACCTACTAGTGCAATTCTTGGGTCATAGAGTAGCTCTATTTTATTTCTTGAAGAACCTCTATACCATTTTTCAGAGTGGCTACACCAGCTTGCATTCCCATCAGTAGTGTTAAGAGGGTTCCCCTTCTCCACATCCTCACTAAAATTTGTTGTTTCCTTTCTTGTTAATTGTTGCCATTCTTATTAGTGTAAGGTGGTATCTTAGTGTGGTTTTGATTTGAATTTACCCAATGGCTGATGATGCAAACATTTTTTTAAACCATATATATATATATTTTTTTTTAAGATTTTATTTATTTATTTATTTGACAGAGAAAGAGATCACAAGCAGGTAGAGGCAGGCAGAGACAGAGAGGGAAGCAGTCTCCCCACCGAGCAGAGACTCTGATGTGGGGCTTGATCCCAGGACCCTGAGATCATGACCTGAGTGGAAGGCAGAGGCTTTAACCCACTGAGCCACTGGCATCCCTATGTAGAACATTTTTTTCATGTGTTTGTTAGCCATTTGTATATCTTCTTTGGAGAAGTATCTGTTCTTGTCTTTTGTCCATTTCTTGACTGGATTATTTGTTTTTGGGGGGTTGAGTTTGAGAAGTTCTTTACAGATCTTGGATTCCAGCCCTTTATCTGTAATGCCATTTGCAAATATCTTCAAGCATTCTGTAGGTTGCCTCTTAGTTTTGTTGACTGCTTCCTTTGCTGTGTAAAAGCTTTTTATCTTGATGAAGTCCCAAAAGTTCATTTTTGCTTTGTTTCCCTTGCCTTTAGAGATGTGTCTTGAAAGACACTGCTGTGGCCAATGTCAAAGAGGTTACTGCCCTTGTTCTCCTCTAGGATTTTGATGGATTCCTGTCTCACATTGAGGTCTTTCATCTATTTTGAATTTATCTTTGCATATGGTATAAAAGAATGGTCCAGTTTTATTCTTCTGCATGTGGCTGTTCAGTTTTCCCAGCACCATTTTTTGAAGAGACTGCCTTTTTTCCACTGGACATTCTTTCCTGATTTGTCAATGATTAGTTGGACATGGAGTTGAGGATCCATTTCTTGGGTCTCTAATCTGTTCCATTAACCTATGTGTTTGTTTTTGTGCTAATACCATGATGTCTTGATGACCACAGCTTTGTAATAGAACTTAAAGTCAGGCATTGTGATGCCTTCAGCTCTGGTTTTCTTTTTTAGCATTCTCCTAGCAATTCAGGCACTTTGCTGGTTCCATACAAAATTTAGGATTGCTTGGTCCAGCTGTGTAAAAAATGCCATTGGTATTTTGATGGGGTTGCATTTAAAGTGTGGGTGGCTCTGGGCAGCATAGACATCAACACAGTGTTTATTCTTCCAATCCATGAACATGGCATGTTTTTCCATCTCTTTGTGTTTTACTACATTTCTTTTTTAAGGTTCTGTAGCTTCTAAAGTATAGATCATTTACCTCTTTAGTTAGGTTTATTCTTAGGTATCTTATGGTTTTTGGTGCTATTATAATGGAATTATTCCTTAATTTCTCTTCTTCTGTTACACTGTTAGCATTTGGAAAAGCAACTGATTTCTATGCATTGATTTTGTAACCTGCCAAAATGCTGATTGCTGTATGAGTTCTAGTAACTTAGGAGTGGGGTCTTTTGGATTTTCCACATAAAGTATCATGTTGTGTATGGAGAGAGAGAGTTTGACTTCTTCTTTGCCAATTTGAATGCCTTTTATTTCTTTTTCTTTTTTTTTAAAGATTTTATTTACTTATTTGACAGAGAGAGATCACAAGTAGGCACAGAGGCAGGCAGAGAGAGAGGGGGAAGCAGGCTCCCTGCTGAGCAGAGAGCCCGACATGGAACTCGATCCCAGGACCCTGAGATCATGAACTGAGCTGAAGGCAGAGGCTTAACCCATTGAGCCACTCAGGTGCCCTGAATGCCTTTTATTTCCTTTTTGTTGTGTTGTCTGATTGCTGAGGCTAGGACTTCTTTTCTTTCTTTCTTTTTTTTTTTTTGAAACTCTGCTTTCTTTTCTTTTCTTTTTTTCACTTTTTTAAAAAATTTCTTTTCAGCATAACAGTATTCATTGTTTTTGCACCACACCCAGTGCTCCATGCAATACATGCCCTCCATAATACCCACCACCAGGCTCTCCCAACTTCCCACCCCATGCCCCTTCAAACCCTCAGATTGTTTTTCAGAATTCATAGTCTCTCATGGTTCATCTCCCCTTCCAATTTCCTTCAACTCCCTTCTCCTCTCCATCTCCCCATGTCCTCCATGTTCTTTGTTATGCTCTGCAAATAAGTGAAACTATATGATACTTGACTCTCTCTGCTTGACTTATTTCACTCAGCATAATCTCTTCCAGTCCCATGCATGTTGACACAAAAGTTGGGTATTCATCCTTGCCGATGGAGGGATAATACTCCATCGTGTATATGGACCACATCTTCCTTATCCATTCGTCCATTGAAGGGCATCTTGGTTCTTTCCACAGTTTGGCGACCATGGCCATTGCTGCTATGAACATTGGGGTACAGATGGCCCTTCTTTTCACTACATCTGTATCTTTGGAGTAAATACCCAGTAGTGCAATTGCAGGGTCATAGGGAAGCTCTATTTTTAATTTCATAGGGAATCTCCACACTGTTCTCCAAAGTGGCAGCACCAACGTGCAATCCTACCAACAGTGTAAGAGGGTTCACTTTCTCCAACATCCTCTCCAACACACGTTGTTTACTGTCTTGTTAATTTTAGTCACCCTAACTGGTGTAAGGTGGGATCTCAATGTGGTTTTTATTTGAAATTCCCTGATGGCTAGTAATGATGAACATTTTTTCATGTGTCTGTTAGCCATTTGTATGTCTTCATTGGAGAAGTGTCTGTTCATGTCCTCTGCCCATTTTTTGACATGATGATCTATTTTGTGTGTGTTGAGTTTGAGAAGTTCTTTATAGATACTGGATATCAGTCCTTTGTCTGTATTGTCCAAATATCTTCTCCCATTCCATGGGTTGCCCCTTTGTTTTGTTGACTGTTCCTTTGTTGTGCAGAAGCTTTTGATCTTGATTAAGTTCCAAAAATTCATTTTCACTTATGTTTCCTTTGCCTTTGGAGACATATCTTGAAAGAAGTTGCTGTGGCCGATGTCGAAGAGGTTACTGCCTATGATCTCCTCTAGGATTCTGATGGATTCCTGCCCATATTGAAGTATTTTATGCATTTTGACTTTATCTTTGTATATGGTGTAAGAGAATGGTAGAGTTTCATTCTTCTACACATAGCTGTCCAATTTCCCCAGCACCATTTATTGAAGAGACTGTCTTTTTTCCACTGCATATTTCCTGCTTTGTCGAATATTATTTGACCAAAGAGTTGAGGGTCCATATCTGGGCTCTCTACTCTGTTCCACTGGTCTGTGTGTCTGTTTTTATGCCAGTACCATGCTGTCTTGGTGATCACAGCTTTATAGTAAAGCTTGAAATAAGACAACATGATGCCCCCAGTTTTGTTTTTCTTTTTATAACATTTCCTTAGCAATTCGGGGTTTCTTCTGATTACATACAAATTTTAGGATTTTTTGCTGAGCTCTTTGAAAAATACTGGTGGAATTTTGATTGGAATGGCGTTGAAGGTATAGATTGCTCTAGGCAGTATAGACATTTTAACAATGTTTATTCTTCTGATCCATGAGCATGGAATGGTCTTCCATCTTTTTGTGTCCTTCTTTGATTTCTTTCATGAGTCTTCTGTAGTTCTTCAAGCACAGATCATTTACCTCTTTGGTTAGGTTTATTCCCAGGTATCTTATGGTTCTTGGTGCTATAGTAAGTGGAATTGATTCTCTAATTTGCCTTTCTGTGTTTTCATTGTTAGTGTATGAGAAAGCAACTGATTTCTGTACATTGACTTTGTATCCTGCCACATTACTGAATTGCTGTATGAGTTCTAGTAGTTTGGGGGTGGAGTCTTTGGGGTTTTCTGTATAAAGTATCATGTCATCTGTAAAGAGAGAGTTTGACTTCTTCTCTGCCAATTTGAATACCTTTTATTTCTATTTTTTGTCTGATTGCAGTTGCTAAGATTTCTAATACTATGTTGAACAGGAGTGGTGAGACTGGGCATCCTTGTCCTGTTCCTGATCTCAACAGGAAGGCTGTGAGCTTTTTCCCATTGAGGATGATATTTGCCGTGGGTTTTTCATAGATAGATTTTATGAAGTTGAGGAATGTTCCTTCTATATCCCTATGCTTTGAAGCATTTTAATCAGGAATGGATGCTGGAATTTGTCAAATGCTTTTTCTGCACCAGTTGAGAGGACCATGTGCTTCTTCTCTCTTCTCTTATTGATTTTTTTATCTCATTGATTAATTTGTGAATGTTGAACCATCCTTGAAACCCACGGATGAATCCCACCTGGTCATGGTGGATAATCTTTTAATATGCTGTTGGATCATATTTGCTAGAATCTTGTTGAGAATCTTAGCATCCATATTCATGAGGGATATGGGTCTGAAATTCTCCTTTTTGGTAAGGTCTTTGCCTGGTTTGGGGACCAGGGTAATGCTGGTTTCATAAAAAGAGTCTAGGAGTTTTCCTTCTGCTTCAATTTTTTGAAACAGCTTCAGGAGAATAGGTGTTATTTCTTCTTTGAAAGTTTGGTAGAATTCCCCAGGGAATCTGTCAGGTCCTGGGTTCTTGTTTTTGGGAGGTTTTTGATCACTGCTTCAATCTCATTACTAGATATCGGTCTATTCAGGTTGTCAATTTCTTCCTGGTTCAATTTTGGAAGTTTATAGTTTTCCAGGAATGCATCCATTTCATCTAAGTTGCTTAACTTATTGGCATATAACTGTTGATAATGATTTCTGATGATTGTTTCTATTTCCTTGGTGTTAGTTGTGATCTCTCCCTTTTCTTTCATAATTTTATTAATTTGGTCCTTTTCTCTTTTCTTTTGGATTAGTTTGGCCAATGGTTTATTGATCTTACTGATTCTTTCAAGAAGCCAGCTTCTAATTTTATTGATGTGCTCTACTGTATCTGCAGTTTCTGTCTCATTGATATCTGCTCTAATCTTGAATATTTCCCTTCTAGTGTGTGGAGTTGGCTTAGTTTGTGATTGATAGTCCAGTTCTTTAAAGTGTAAAGACAGCTGGTGTATTCTGGATTTTTCAGTTTTTTTGAGGGAGGCTTGGATGGTTATGTATTTCCCCCTTAAGACAGCCTTTGCTATATCCCATAGGTTTTGGACCAAAGTGTCTTTATTCTCATTGGTTTCCAATAATTGTTTAAGTTCTTCTTTGATTTCCTGGTTGATCCAAGCATTCTTAAGCAAGGTGGTCTTTAGCTTCCAGGTGTTTGAATTCCTTCCAAACTTTTCCTTGTGATTGAGCTCCAGTTTCAAAGCATTGTGGTCTGAGAATATGCAGGGAATAATCTCAATATTTTGGTATTGGTTGAGCCCTGATTTGTGACGGAGTATGTGGTCTATTCTGGAGAAGGTTCCATGTGCACTCAAGAAGAATGAATATTCTGTTGTTTTAGGGTGGAATGTTCTGTATACATCTGTGAGGTACATGTGTCCAATGTGTCATTCAATGCTCTTCTTTCTTTATTGATTTTCTGCTTGGATGATCTGTCTATTACTGAGAGTGGGGTGTTAAGATTTCCTACTATAAAAGTATTCATATCAGTATGACTCTTTATCTTGATTAACAGTTTTCTTATGTAATTGGCTGCTTCCATATTCGGGGCATACAACTTACAATTGTTAGATCTTCTTGGTGGATAGTCCCTTTAAGAATGATGTAGTGTCCTTCTGTATCTCTGACTACAGTCTTTAGTTTAAAATCTAATTTATCTGATATAGGAATCACTACCCCAGCCTTCTTTTGAGGCCCATTGTCATGAAAGATTCTTCTCCATCCCTTCACTTTCAGTCTGGATGTATCCTTAGGTTCAAAATGGTCTCTTTTAGGCAACACATTCATGGGTCCTGTTGTTTTATCCAATCTGCAACCCTGTGTCATTTTATGGGCCCATTTAGGCTGTTCACTTTGAGAGTGATTATTAAGAGATACGTTTTTATTGATACAGTGTTACCCGTGAAGTCTTTGTTTCTATATATTGTCTCCATATATTTCTGTTCAGTGATATTCTTAGTTTTTTTTTCCCTCTTTTATAGAATCCTCCTTAATATTTCCTGCAGTGTCGGCTTGGTGTTAACATACTCTTTTAAACCTTGCCGGTCTTGGAAGCTCTTTATTTCTCCATCCATTTTGAATGTCAGTCTTGCTGGATAAAGTATCCTTGGCTGCATGTTCTTCTCATTTAGTGCCCTTAATACATCTTGCCAGCCCTTTCTGGCTTGCCAGGTTTCTGTGCATAGGTCTGATGTTATTCTGATGGGCTTTTCTCTGTACTTAAGGAATTTTTTTTTGCCCTAGCCTCTTTGAAGAGCTCCTGTCTACAATTATGATTAATCATTTTCACAATCAGGTGTCTCGATGCCTTTCTAGATTCTGTAATCTTGGGGGGAGACCTTTCTGCTTCTAGTACAAGAAGCTGGTTCCATTCTTGAGATTGGGAAAATTGTCATGGAGAAGTTCTTCAACTATATCTTCTAGTCTTCTTTCTTTCTCCTCCAGGGATTCCAGTTGTTCTGACATTGGAACTTTTCATGGTGTCATTTATTTCCCTAATTCTGTTTTCATGACTTCTAAGCTGTTTGTTCCAGGTTTCCTCCTGATCCTTTTTCTTTATCTGTTCGTCCTCCACATCACTAATTCTATCTTCTGCCTCAGTTACCCTAGCTTTTAGAGAATTTAGATTAGACTGGAATCCATTAAGAACATGGTTAACATCATTCCTGGTGGCTTTCACTTCTGCCTTAATCAATTCCATTTTGTCATCAAAGGCTTTCTCCAACCTGCTATTACCTGGATAATTGTTAACCTGAATTCTCTTTCCAACATACTGTCTATGTCCATATCCAATAGGTCTGATAGAGAGGGCCCAGTCTCTGAATTTTTCTTCTGTTGGGCTTTCCTCTTCCCAGTCATTTTGGTGAGAGATGGCTTAATGGATGTGTAGCTAAATATATCAACTGTGGTGCAGGCAAGGTGCACCCTGGAATGATTCTGAGGAATTGAGAGTCCCCACCCAAAGGAAAGAAAAGAGAAAAAAAAGAGAGAGAGATAGTAAAGAAAAGAGAAGGCGCAGCCCAAATGGGCCGCAAGGTAAGATTTATGAAGTATACAAACAAAACAGACAAACAAAAAGACCGAGGAAAGTAGATGGCAAGAGGAAAAAATAAATACAAAGAACCTCGTCAAAATGAACCCCAAGTATAAGATTTATATACTACTGGGACAAAAACAAATACACAGAAATACTGACAGAAGAAAAAGATGGGAGACTGGTTATAAATTCTCACTGTGGGTGAGGAAGGTTATTTTGATTCTTCCTGGATGTGTCTTGATATCTTCATTAAAGGACTCAACTTTCCAGAGAAAGAAAAAGTGGTTTACCTATAGGGATAGCATTGATTAGGGAAAGGGGAATGCCTTGAAGCTTATCTCTATATGAATATTTAAAAAAATAAAATAAAAAATAGACAAGCAAAGGGAAAACACAGGTATATGTATCAAAAAGTTCAGGTTAAAATGTTACTATGGAATTTGATGTACTGAACATTTCATGGTGAAGGTAAATAGGTTAAAAAATTATATATATAAAAGAAATGAAAAGAACCAGAACAGTGGGATTGAATTAAAAATAAAAGTTGTATCTATGAAGTAGTGGTGGTTGTCCTCTTGCCTTTTTTTTTTTTTTTTTTTTTTTTGGCTGGCTGGCTGGCTGGCTTTCTGGGGGAGGGGTCTGCTGCATGGGTTTTCAGGCAGTGTTACTAGAGTTAACTCCTCCTGCCCCCATCAAGGGGCTGGGCTCTGAGGAAACCAGTTTTTCAGGCTTTTGTTCTCTGGAGGTTTTTTTGTTTTTTTGTCCATTTGTTTTCTCTCTCCTTGGCAGCTTTTGGTGGTTTTTGGAGGTTTAGAGGAAAGCAAACTGCACCCAGACCTCCCTCTCAGGGAGAAGAAGCCTCAGTTTCTTCCCATCTGGGTGCTCTAGAGCACATAAATTCCCCCTCTGCTGCTGGCAGAGCACGTTCCCAGTCACAGTCCCTGGGGTCACAGGAACTCCCACTTGTACCCTAAACCTGGGCAGCTCCAGACAGCCAGAGAGGTCCCAAGCAGAGATGGTGCACTGAGATTTTCAAGCTGGCCTGGGCTGGGAGTGCTCAGACTCTCTGGGTCCTAGAGAGTGCCGGCTGGCTGGCACCTGCAAGCACTTCTCTCAGGGGAGGGTGTAGGGCACGACTCAGACTCTCATTGCATAGCATGCGTGCACATGTGTGCGCGCACGTGCAGAGTGCAAAATGCTGTGGTTCTACTGGCTGGCGAGGCTCCCTCACCCTCACAGGAGCTGCTGCCGAGAAGCTCTCAGGTGTGCCATGGGTTCAGGGACCACAACCTGGCTTCTTTGCTGCACTCTCTCTGGCTCAGCACCAGCAGTGGCTGTCCTGGGTTGGCTGGCTTAAGCCCCTGTCCCTACCTGCCCAATTCCCCCAATTTCCCCCTATGATCCTTTGCTCTTTTTGAGTGCTTTCAACCAGACTCCCAAGTTAATGCTGGTCCCCAATGACAGGGCACTCTCGTATTGGGGTATTACTTTCCAATGGGTCACTTCTGGTGGCTCCCTCCCCCTTTTGTTTATCTTCTGATATCAGTCCGATTTTCCCACTCAGATTTAGCTGCCCATTCGGAGTGATTTACCTGCCCACTGACATCTTCTGCCTCCATAGAGATCCAGAAGTGTGTAATTCTAATCTCAGGCTGATTTCATGGGTGATCAGAGTTCTTTGGTAGGTAATCATCTCATTTAGGGGACAGGTTGAAACAGCGCCTCCTCCTACTTCTCTGCCATCTTGTCTCCCCCCATTCATGGCATTTTAAAGTTCAGCCTGTTTATTTATTTTTTTAAAGGTTTTATTTATTTATTTGACAGATAGAGACCACAAGTAGGGAGAGAGGCAGGCAGAGAGAGAGAGAGAGAGGAGGAACCAGGCTCCCTGCCAAGCAGAGAGCCTGATGCGGGGCTCAATCCCAGGACCCTGGGATCATGACCTGAGTGAAAGGCAGAGGCTTTAACCCACTGAGCCACCCAGGCACCCCAGTTCAGCCTGTTTAGATCTCATTTTTGCCCTTAGAGATTCTGTATTCTCACTAATGCTTTTTTCAAGCCCAGCTATTGACTTCATGAATGCTATCATGAATTCTCTCTCTGACATCTTGCTATATCCATATCCATTATTTCTGTGGCAGAGGACATTTTCTCAGGTTCTTTTCTTTGTTGAGAGTTCCTCCTGGTAGTCATTCTGTCGAGGGGTGACTGAGCAATTTAAGAGTCCAAAATATCAACCATGACTCAAGCTAGATGCACCCTAACAAAATCTGGAGTGGTCAGAGGCCACCACTGAAAAAACAAAGCCAAAATGAAAAACATGAATAAAATTCAAAAAAATGAAAATTTAAAAAATGGGGCTAAGGAGGAAGGTTAAAATCTCTCAATGTCAACAAAGTGTGGTGTTTCAGTTTTTCTTGGGTGTATTTAGGTCTTTGTGTTAGAGGACACATCCCACAATTATAAGGAAAATAAAATCTTTATGTATTTAAAGGTAAAATGGAATAGAATAAAAATGAGCTAAAATAAAGTTTATATCTATAAAAAAGGTGTGTATAAATACAAGTTAAAAGCAACTATGAAAAATTAATTGATATAATAGACATCTTGTTGAAATGAGGTGAAAGGAGAAGTATAAGAGAGGGGGAAAAACATGAAAAAGGAGAAAAAAAAGAAAGAAAAGGAGAATTATATTTGAAAAATAAACAAGTCCCAAGGCCACACCTGGCGCTCAATATACAATTTTCTCTGGCATTGGGATTTTAGCCTTATAAGATCCATAGGATTGTCAGCCACTTGTTCTTTCAACCTGTCTTCTCAGGGAGGGACCTGCCACACTGTTTCTCAAGTGACATTGCTGGTGTGGAGTTGCTGCTCCGCCTGTCAGGGGGATGGGTTAAGTGGAAACAGGATTTTTGTGTCTTTTGTTCCCTGTGGGTTTCCCTTCCTCTTCAGAGGATCAGAATAAAAATGGCTGAAGCCAAACCTCTCTCCCCAAGAGCAGAAAATTCACTGTCTGCTCTCTTTAATAAACCCTCGAGGACAAACAGTTTCTACTTCTGCATCCCATGGAATATGCCATAGCAACTCTTTCAGAGGTAATCTCAGGGGTCCAGGAGTGCTTCTGCCCTTTGTAATCCTTAAACCATGAGCAGCATTGGGCTGCACATCCAAAGATCTGAAATCAGGTGTGGCTTCCACCCTAAAGCCCTTTCCTGGCCTCTATCACTCTGCGAGTTTTTGCCCAGTTGCAGGTACATGTTCCAGATTTTTTTCAGACTGTTCAAGGAAAGAGTGGCTATTGACCGGCTGGCTTGAGGTCTATGGAGATCCGAGCTGAGAGTTCCTTTCTGGAGTCACTGACCATAACCTGCTTCCTGGCTCCAATACTCAGGCTTTCTACCATTTCAGGAATTTTCTCTTGCTCTGTGGTACCTCCTAACCTGAGACCACAGTTCCTAACCTAGAATTCTGCCTTTCATTTCCAGAGCTCCCTGGTGACTCTTACTAGAGCAGATTTCTAAGAATTCTGATTTTGCGCTCTGTTGTTAACAGCACTTTCCATGGGACAGCTTATAGCAGCTCCCTCCCTCTTCTGTTTATTTCCCTCCCCCTTCTGTTTACCTTCCCTCCCCACAGATTCATGACTCTGCATGTCCTACCTTGTAAAAAAAAAAAAGTCACTTTTCTGTTTGTAGAGATCCAGATATATATTCTTACATCTCAGGCTGATTTCATGGGTGTTCACAATCATTTAATAGATATCTAGCTATATTCAGAAGACCAGTTGAAATGGGGGTCTTTTCCTCCTCTGCCATCTTAACTCCTCCCTCTTTACAAGTTTGATTATAAGCTTTTCATTAAGCAGTGATAGGAATATAGTTGGTTCGGGGACCTCAATATCCATGAGAGATAAACTAAACAGTTGCTTAGGGAAAGCCCAGTTATTTTTGGTACTGAATTTAGAGAGGAAGTTTTCCTTTGAGTCCTTATAAAGAAGACACTCTATAATGTAGAGAACAACATAAACTACATTCTTATATCAGTTTAATAGGGCCAAATCTCATAAAATTTTTAATATACACCATAAAACAAAGCAGTAGAAATATGAATTTGGTGGAGGGCAGGGAGAGAAATTTGCTATATTTGGAAATTGGCATAATCACTGTTTTTCTATGTCTTGACTTAGAGGAGAGTCAGAAATGAAGACTTCCATCAGTGCTTCTTCTCATGACTGAATCTGAAAGGCTTTGGGGTGCAGAGAAATTGGGGCTGTACTTAGCTTTTGACCAAGTTGGGCCAGATGAACACATGGTTAAGAAAGGTCCTGCTTAGGGCACCTGGGTGGCTCAGTGAGTTAAGCCACTGCCTTCAGCTCAGGTCATGATCTCAGGGTCCTGGGATCGAGTCCCACATCGGGCTTTCTGCTCAGTGGGGAGCCTGCTTCCTCCTCTCTCTCTATCTGCCTGCCTCTCTGCCTACTTGTGATCTATGTCAAATAAATAAATTAAAAAAAAAAAAAACAAGAAAGAAAGAAAGTTCCTGCTTAGTTCTGGAGGCAGATATGCTCCAGTTAGCTTAGTCCCTACAATCATCTGGGTTATATAATTTGAGAAAATTGGCTTACAAATAGTTGTGTATAAAGTTGGAAAGAGTAAAATTCCAGAGCATCAACTAAGTCTGGACCCTCTATATTTTTCCTCACCAGATGCGGACTTCATGTAACCATCCCCTAGAATCTATTCCCTTTTAGCCAAGATCATGTCTTCTTCCATACATATACCTGAGTGATTTTATTGGGCAATAGGAAGATTATAATTGATACCTCAAACTTCATAAAATTTGAGTATGTTCTTTTCAATATTTGCTTCTGTTTTCATCTTATCAATGTGGCTTGGGCTTGTCTGATTTATTTCCTATGTTCCTTTCTCCCTTGTTGACTTTGCATGTTGTTAATATTGTTGGCAATTTACATAAAGTGTAGTAGTCCTTATCACACTTTGTATGAAGGAAATGAATCTCACCAAGATTTCTGGTTTAAGGGCAAGGATGTTATGCTAGAAACCATCCAATGATTGGCAATGAGAGGGCCTCCTGAGACAAGGTTTGGACAGTTCTCTGGGAGCAGCACGTCACTTATGGAGACAACAATTTTTTATGCACTTGACTGTCTTCAACTGTGGTAGGTTGCAAAACAGTCAGCATTCTACACACCTCCTCTCCTCAAAAAACATGGTCTAGTTCTCCATCTCTGACACTGGATTGGCCTTGTGACCATATTTGGATAACAGGAGTCAGTGAAAGTGACAGGCTACAGTTACATACCTGGATTGCAGAGGGCTTGCATGTTTCCACACCTCCTTTTAGGAACCTACAGAGCCATGCTGTGAACAAGCCCAGCTTAGCCTGCTGGAGGAGGAGTCCCAGTCATACTCATCACCCCAACTGATAGCCAACTAACCACGAGACTGTTGACTGAGGTCATCCTAGACCAGCCAAATTTCAGGCAACCTGTCAGTAGATCTCAGAGGCATGAGTAAACCCAACTAAGATCAGCCAAGCCTAGGTAGTTCAGCAGAGATATTCAGGAACACATAAACTTAAGCAAGAATATATACTTATTATTTAAATCACTACATTGGGGGAAGGTTTGTTATGTAGCAAAAGCTAACTGATGCACCTTCTCAGTTTAATAAGGATGCTGGCAGATACAAGGAAACTTTGTTCAGGGCAAACTTATTTAGTCTCAGAGTAACAATTAATTGGATTGCAAGTGACAGAAATCTGACAAACATGGTTTACTCAAAAAAGAGGGAAGTTATTGGTTCACAATAACCAACCTGCAGCAAGAGTGCACCTCAGACCCTTGGATGACTGGAGGTAGGAATATGAACTGCATCTAAGTTTGCTCTCAGAACTAAAGTAGTTAAGTATGATGGAAATTGTTCTTTAGAAAAGAAAAATAAAAGAAGAAATATTAGTCTAAGGTGTTTTTACTGTATATTTTTGGTCAAAGAAAATAAGGTTGGTAAGACTTGTTTTATATATTCCTGGATCCCTGGCTTTCTGGTAGGTAAACCAGCTGCTCCCGGGTCTTCTCTCTGGAAACACTTCTCTTGATTCATGATCTTAAGGTCATGTCTGAGAGCAGAACTGGGCAGACTTTATCTGTTGGGAGCTCACAGTGGAATTTGTCATCCTTTTTGGCTGCCTGACATCTAAACTACCTTCCTACACTTAGAGAATCTTCTACCTACAGCAGGAAAATCTGGCCTCCTTTATGTAAGTGGAAAATGACTGATGTCACTTCTTCAGTCTACTTGCAGTGAGGTCACAGTCATGAGACTGTTGTGGGCAAACAGCACTGGGATGGAGAATGTTGAGGAGCTGTGATCTGGATACCAACAGCATCTGTAACTCAGGTAACCAGCCATTTCTCAAATTCAGTAGGGCAGGAGAGATTTCAGTGACTCCTGATACTCTTCTCCTGTCCCTCTGTGACTTACTTGCACCCTTTTGGAATCTATTGTTTGGATTTATCTAATTCTACAACTGATTGTTTCTGCAAAAGTCAGAATTTTTTGATTTCAATTCTGGAGGGTATCCAAATTCTATAAATAACTTCTCAAACTCAACACCCCCCAAAATATAATCAAGCCAAAAAATGGGCAGACAACATGAACAGACACTTCTCAAAAGAAGACATACAAATGGCTAGCAGACACATGAAAAAGTGTTCAACATCATCAGCCATCAGGGAAATTCAAATCAATACCACATTGAGATACCACCTTATACCAGTTAGAATGGCAAAAATTGACAAGAAACAAAAAATGTTGGAGAATTGTGGAAAAAGGGGGACCCTCTTATACTGTTGGTGGGAATGCAAGTTGGTATAACCACTTTGGAAAACAGTTTGAAAGTTCCTCAAAAAGTTAAAAATAGGGCTACCTTATCCAGCAATTGCACTACTTGGTATTTGCCCCAAAGATAGAGATGTAGTGGAAAGAAGGGCCACACGCACCCCAATGTTCATAGCAGTAATGTCCACAATAGCCAAACTGTGGCAGACGCCAAGATAGATGAATGGATAAAGAAGATGTGATCCACCTCTAGGATTCTGATGGATTCCTGTCTCACACTGAGGTCTTTTATCCATTTCGAGTTTGTCTTTGTGTACGGTGTAAGAGAATGGTCGAGTTTCATTCTTCTACATACAGCTGTCTAGTTTTCCCAGCACCATTTATTGAAGAGACTGTCTTTTTTCCACTGTACATTTTTTCCTGCTTTGTCAAAGATTATTTGACCATAGAGATGAGGGTCCATATCTGGGCTCTCTACTCTGTTCCACTGGTCTATGTGTCTGCTTTTATGCCAGTACCATGCTGTCTTGGTGATCACAGCTTTGTAGTAAAGCTTGAAATCAGGTAACATGATGCTGCCAGTTTTGTTTTTGTTTTTCAATATTTCCTTAGCAATTTGGGGTCTCTTCTGATTCCATACAAATTTTAGGATTATTTGCTCCAGCTCTTTAAAAAAATAGTGGTGGAATTTTGATTGGAATGGCATTTAAAGTATAGATTGCTCTAGGCAGTATAGACATTTTAACAATGTTTATTCTTCCAATCCAAGAACATATTTTTGTGTCTTCTTCAATTTCTTTCATGAGTGTTCTGTAGTTCCTCGAATACAGATCCTTTACCTCTTTGGTTAGGTTTATTCCCAGGTATCTTATGGTTCTTGGTGCTATAGTAAATGGAATCAATTCTCTAATTTGCCTTTCTGTATTTTCATTGTTAGTGTATAAGGAAGCCACTGATTTCTGTACATTGACTTTGTATCCTGCCACGTTACTGAATTGCTGTATGAGTTCTAGTAGTATGGGGGTGGAGTCTTTGGGGTTTTCCATATAAAAAATCATGTCATCAGTGAGGAGAGAGAGTTTGACTTCTTCATTGCCAATTTGGATACATTTTATTTCACTTTGTTGTCTGATTGCCGTTGCTAGGACTTCTAATACTATGTTGAACAAGAGTGGTGAGAGTGGGCATCCTGTCGTATTCCTGATCTCAACAGGAAGGCTGCAAACTTTTTCCCATTGAGGATGATATTTGCTGTGGGTCTTTCATAGATCGATTTTATGAAGTTCAGGAATGTTCCCTCTATCCCTATACTTTGAAGCATTTTTATCAGGAATGGATGCTGGATTTTGTCAAATGCTTTTTCTGCATCCATTGAACCATCCTTGTAACTCAGGGATGAATCCCACCTGGTCATGGTGGATAAGCTTTTTAATGTGCTGCTGGATCCTGTTTGCTAGGATCTTGTTGAGAATCTTATCCTAGAGGAGAACATAGGCAATAACCTCTTTGATATCAGCCACAGCAACTTCTTTCAAGATATGTCTCCAAAGGCAAAGGAAGCAAAAGTGAAAAATGAACTCTTGGGACTTCATCAAGATCAAAAGCTTCTGCACAGCAAAGGAAACAGTCAACAAAACAAAAAGGCAACCCACAGAATGGGAGAAGATATTTTCAAATATCAGTACAGAAAAAGGTTGATATCCAGGATCTATAAAGAACACCTCAAACTCAACACACACAAAACAGATAATCATATCAAAAAATGGGCAGAAGATATGAACAGACACTTCTCCAATGAAGACATAAAAATGGCTATCGGACACATGAAAAAATGTTCATCATCACTAGCCATCAGTGAGATTCAAATTAAAACCACATTGAGATATCACCTTATACCAGTTAGAATGTCCAAAATTAGCAAGACAGGAAACAACATGTGTTGGAGAGGATGTGGAGAAAGTGAACCCTCTTACACTGTTGGTGGGAATGCAAACTGGTGCAGCCACTTTGGAGAACAGTGTGGAATTTCCTCAAGAAATTGAAAATAGAGCTTCCCTATGACCCTGCAATTGCACTACTGGGTATTTACCCCAATGATACAGATGTAGTGAAAAGAAGAGCCACCTGTACCCCAATGTTTATAGCAGCAATGGCCACGGTCCCCAAACTGTGGAAAGAACCAAGATGCCCTTCAATGGACGAATGGATAAGGAAGATGTGGTCCATATGCACGATGGAGAATTATGCCTCCATCAGAAAGGATGAATACCTGACTTTTGTAGCAACGTGGACAGGACTGAAAGAAATTATGCTGAGTGAAATAAGTTGAGCAGAGAGAGTCAATAATCATATGGTTTTACTTATTTGTGGAGCATAACAAAGAATATGGAGAACATGGGGAGATGGAGAGGAGAAGGGAGTTAAGGGAAACTGGAAGGGGAGATGGACCATGAAAGACTATGGACTCTGAAAGACAACCTGAGGGTTTTGCAGGGGCGGGGGGTGGGAGGTTGGGGGAACCAGGTGGTGGGTAATAGGGAGGGCATGTATTGCATGGAGCACTGGATGTGGTGCAAAAACAATGAATACTGTTATGCTGAACAGAAATTTTAAAAAAGTGTAAAAAATAACAAGAAGATATGGTCCATATATACAATGAAATATTCAGCCATCAGAAAAGATGAATACCCACCATTTGCATCAGCATGGGTAGAACTGGAGGAGATTAGGCTGAGTGAAGTAAGTCAGAGCAAGTTAATTATATAAGGTTTCACTTATTTGTGGAACTTAAGGAATAGTACGGAGGACATTAGGAAAAGGAAGGGAAAGATGAAGGGGATGGGAAATCAGAGGGGTAGACCAACCATGGAAAACTGGACTCTGGGAATCAAACTGAGGGTTTTAGAAGGGAGGTGGGTAGGGGATGGGTGAGTGGTATTGATGGGTATTGATGGGTAATGATGGGTATTAAGGAGGGCATGTATTATATGGAACACTGGGTATTATACACAAACAATGAATCATGGAACACTACATCATAAACTAATGATATACTGCATGGTGACTAACATAACATAATAAAAAAATATATTAAAAAAAATTCTGGGCGCACCTGGGTGGCTCAGTGGGTTAAAGCCTCTGCCTTTGGCTCAGGTCATGATTCCAGGATCCTGGGATCGATCCCCATATCCGGCTCTCTGCTCAGCAGGGAGCCTGCTTCTCCCTCTCTCTCTGCCTGCTTGTGATCTCTGCCTATCAAATAAATAAATAAATAAATAAATAAATAAATAAATAAAATTCTGGACCCAAACCCAAACTACTTTAAGATAAAAATAGGAACTCATTGGCTTATTTTCCCAAACCACAGGAAGGAAAGAGAGTGAGACTTCAAGGATGCTGGGATCCAGAAAGTAAACACTGCCAGGTCTCCTATCCCTCTGTCTCTCATTTCTGGTTTTCTCTGCAATTTGTTATCATTCTCAGACTTACTTCTTATACAATACACAAACATAATTGAGGGTCTCTCTGAGGTCATATCATCTAAGTGTGGCTATCATACAGGAAGAGTAAGCTCCAATTTAATATATTCTGTGAAGGAATTCAGGCTGACACAGCATGGTTCACTTGCCCAGGCTTTAATAAACATATAATGTATTTTTATCCCCAGGGGTACAGGTCTGTGAATCGCCAGGTTTACACACTTCACAGAACTCACGATAGCACTTACCCTCCCCAATGTCCATAGCCCCCTCCCCCTCTCCCAATAACACCTCCCCCCAGCAACCCCCAGTTTGTTTTGTGAGATTAAGAGTCATTTATGGTTTGTCTCCCTCCCAATCCCATCTTGTTTCATTTATTCTTCTCCTATCCCCCTACCCCCCATGTTGCTTCTCCATGTCCTCATATCAGGGAGATCATATGATAGTTGTCTTTCTCCGATTGACTTATTTCACTAAGCATGATACCCTCTAGTTCCATCCACGTCGTCACAAATGGCATGATTTCATTTCTTTTGATGGCTGCATAGTATTCCATTGTGTATCTATACCACATCTTCTTTATCCATTCATCTGTTGATGGACATCTAGGTTCTTTCCATAGTTTGGCTATTGTAGACATTGCTGCTATAAACATTTGGGTACACGTGCCACTTCGGATCACTATGTTTGTATCTTTAGGGTAAATACCCAGTAGTGCAATTGCTGGGTCATAGGGTAGTTCTATTTTCAACCTTTTGAGGAACCTCCATGCTGTTTTCCAGAGTGGTTGCAGCAGCTTGCATTCCCACCAACAGTGGAGGAGGGTTCCCCTTTCTCCACATCCTCTCCAGCATCTGTCATTTCCTGACTTGTTAATTTTAGCCGTTCTGACTGGTGTGAGGTGATATCTCATTGTGGTTTTGATTTGTATTTCCCTGATGCCGAGTGATGTGGAGCACTTTTTCATGTGTCTGTTGGCCATCTGGATGTCTTCTTTGCAGAAATATCTGTTCATGTCCTCTGCCCATTTCTTGATTGGATTGTTTGTTCTTTGGGTGTTGAGTTTGCTAAGTTCTTTATAGATTTTGGATACTAGCCCTTTATCTGATATGTCATTTGCAAATATCTTCTCCCATTCTGTCAGTTGTCTTTTGGTTTTGTTAACTGTTTCCTTTGCTGTGCAAAAGCTTTTGATCTTGATGAAATCCCAATAGTTCATTTTTGCCCTTGCTTCCCTTGCCTTTGCCGTTGTTCCTAGGAAGATGTTGCTACGGCTGAGGTTGAAGAGGTTGCTGCCTGCATTCTCCTCAAGGATTTGGATGGATTCCTTTCTCACATTGAGGTCCTCCATCCATTTGGAGTCTATTTTCGTGTGTGGTGTAAGGAAGTGGTCCAATTTCATTTTTCTGCATGTGGCTGTCCAATTTTCCCAGCACCATTTATTGAAGAGGCTGTCTTTTTTCCATTGGACATTCTTTCCTGCTTTGTCGAAGATTAGTTGACCATAGAGTTGAGGGTCGATTTCTGGGCTCTCTATTCTGTTCCACTGATCTATGTGTCTGTTTTTGTGCCAGTACCATGCTGTCTTGATGATGACAGCTTTGTAATAGAGCTTGAAGTCCGGAATTGTGATGCCACCAACTTTGGCTTTCTTTTTCAATATTCCTTTGGCTATTCGAGGTCTTTTCTGGTTCCATATAAATTTGAGGATTATTTGTTCCATTTCTTTGAAAAAAATGGATGGTATTTTGATAGGGATTGCATTAAATGTGTAGATTGCTTTAGGTAGCATGGACATTTTCACAATATTTATTCTTCCAATCCAGGAGCATGGAACATTTTTCCATTTCTTGGTGTCTTCCTCAATTTCTTTCATGAGTACTTTATAATTTTCTGTGTATAGATTCTTAGTCTCTTTGGTTAGGTTTATTCCTAGGTATCTTATAGTTTTGGGTGCAATTGTAAATGGGATTGACTCCTTAATTTCTCTTTCTTCAGTCTTGTTGTTGGTGTACAGAAATGCAACTGATTTCTGTGCATTGATTTTATATCCTGACACTTTACTGAATTCCTGTACAAGTTCTAGCAGTTTTGGAGTGGAGTCTTTTGGGTTTTCCACATATAGTGTCATATCATCTGCGAAGAGTGATAGTTTGACTTCTTCTTTACCAATTTGGATGCCTTTAATTTCTTTTTGTTGTCTGATTGCTGAGGCTAGGACTTCTAGTACTATGTTGAATAGCAGTGGTGATAATGGACATCCCTGCCGTGTTCCTGACCTTAACGGAAAAGCTTTCAGTTTTTCTCCATTGAGAATGATATTTGCGGTGGGTTTTTCATAGATGGCTTTGATAATATTGAGATATGTGCCCTCTATCCCCACACTTTGAAGAGTTTTGATCAGGAAGGGATGCTGTACTTTGTCAAATGCTTTTTCAGCATCTATTGAGAGTATCATATAGTTCTTGTTCTTTCTTTTATTAATGTATTGTATCACATTGATTGATTTGCGGATGTTGAACCAACCCTGCAGCCCTGGAATAAATCCCACTTGATCATGGTGAATAATCCTTTTAATGTACTGTTGAATCCTATTGGCTAGTATTTTGGCGAGAATTTTTGCGTCTGTGTTCATCAAGGATATTGGTCTGTAGTTCTCTTTTTTGGTGGGATCCTTGTCTGGTTTTGGGATCAAGGTGATGCTGGCCTCATAGAATGAGTTTGGAAGTTTTCCTTCCATTTCTATTTTTTGGAACAGTTTCAGGAGAATAGGAATGAGTTCTTCTTTAAATGTTTGGTAGAATTCCCCTGGGAAGCCGTCTGGCCCTGGGCTTTTGTTTGTTTGGAGATTTTTGATGACTGTTTCAATCTCCTTACTGGTTATGGGCCTGTTCAGGTTTTCTATTTCTTCCTGGTTCAGTTGTGGTAGTTTATATGTCTCTAGGAATGCATCCATTTCTTCCAGATTGTCCAATTTGTTGGCGTAGAGTTGCTCATAGTATGTTCTTATAATTGTCTGTATTTCTTTGGTGTTAGTTGTGATCTCTCCTCTTTCATTCATGATTTTATTGATTTGGGTCCTTTCTCTTTTCTTTTGGATGAGTCTGGCCAGGGGTTTATCAATCTTATTGATTCTTTCAAAGAACCAGCTCCTAGTTTCATTGATTTTTTCTATTGTTTTTCTGGTTTCTATTTCATTGATTTCTGCTCTGATCTTTATGATTTCTCTTCTCCTGCTGGGTTTAGGGTTTCTTTCTTGTTCTTTCTCCAGCTCCTTTACGTGTAGGGTTAGGTTGTGTACTTGAGACCTTTCTTGTTTCTTGAGAAAGGCTTGTACCGCTATATATTTTCCTCTCAGGACTGCCTTTGTTTTGTCCCACAGATTTTGAAGCATTGTGTTTTCATTATCATTTGTTTCCATGAATTTTTTCAATTCTTCTTTAATTTCCAGGTTGACCCATTCATTCTTTAGAAGGATGCTGTTTAGTCTCCATGTATTTGTATTCTTTCCAAATTTCCTCTTGTGATTGAGTTCTAGCTTCAGAGCATTGTGGTCTGAAACTATGCAGGGAATGATCCCAATCTTTTGATACCAGTTGAGACCTGATTTAGGACCCAGGATGTGATCTCTTCTGGAGAATGTTCCATGTGCACTAGAGAAGAATGTGTATTCTGTTTCTTTGGGATGAAATGTTCTGAATATATCTGTGATGTCCATCTGGTCCAGTGTGTCATTTAAGGCCTTTATTTCCTTGTTGATCTTTGGCTTGGATGATCTGTCCATTTCAGTGAGGGGAGTGTTCAGGTCCCCTACTATTATTGTATTATTATTGATGTGTTTCTTTGATTTTGTTATTAATTGGTTGATATAGTTAGCTGCTCCCACGTTAGGGGCATAGATATTTAAAATGGTTAGATCTTCTTGCTGGACAGACCCTTTGAGTAGGATATAGTGTCCTTCCTCTTCTCTTATTATAGTCTTTGGCTTGAAATCTAATTGATCTGATATAAGGATTGCCACCCCAGCTTTCTTCTGATGCCCATTAGCATGGTAAATTGTTTTCCACCCCCTCACTTTAAATCTGGAGGTGTCTTCGCGTCTAAAATGAGTTTCTTGTAGGCAACATACTGATGGGTTTTGTTTTTTTATCCATTCTGATACCCTGTGTCTTTTGATTGGGGCATTTAGCCCATTAACATTCAGGGTAACTATTGAGAGATATGAATTTAGTGCCATTATTAGCCTGTAAGGTGACTGTTACTGTATATTGTCTCTGTACCTTTCTGATCTACTACTTTTAGGCTCTCTCTTTGCTTAGAGGACCCCTTTCAATATTTCCTGTAGAGCTGGTTTGGTGTTTGCAAATTCTTTCAGTTTTTGTTTGTCCTGGAAGCTTTTGATCTCTCCATCCTTTTTCAATGACAGCCTAGCTGGATAGAGTATTCTTGGCTGCATGTTTTTCTCGTTGAGTGCTCTGAATATATCATGCCAGCGCTTTCTGGCCTGCCAGGTCTCTGTGGATAAGTCTGCCGCCAATCTAATATTTTTACCATTGTATGTTACAGACTTCTTTTCTCGGGCTGCTTTCAGGATTTTCTCTTTGTCACTAAGACTTGTCAATTTTACTATTAGGTGACGGGGTGTGGACCTATTCTTGTTGACTTTGAGGGGGGTTCTCTGCATCTCCTGGATTTTGATGCTTGTTCCCTTTGCCATATTAGGGAAATTCTCTCCAATGATTCTCTCCAATAGACCTTCTGCTCCCCTCTCTGTTTCTTCTTCTTCTGGAATCCCGATTATTCTAATGTTGTTTCATCTTATGGTGTCACTTATCTCTCGAATTCTCCCCTCATGGTCCAGTAGCTGTTTGTCCCTCTTTTGCTCGGCTTCCTTATTCTCTGTCATTTGGTCTTCTAGATCACTAATTCTTTCTTCTGCCTCATTTATCCTAGCAGTGAGAGCCTCCATTTTTGACTGCACCTCATTAATAGCTTTTTTGATTTCAACTTGGTTAGATTTTCGTTCTTTATTTCTCCAGAAAGGGCTTTAATATCTCCAGAGAGTGTTTCTCTAATATCTTCCATGCCTTTTTCGAGCCCGGCTAGGATGTTCAGAATCGTCATTCTGAACTCTTGATCTGACATATTACCAATGTCTGTGTTGATTAGGTCCCTAGCCTTCGGTACTGTCTCTTGTTCTTTTGTTTGTGGTGATTTTTTCCGCCTTGTCATTTTGTCCAGATAAGAGGATATGAAGGAGCAAATAAACTACTAAAAGGGTGGCAAAGACCCCAGAAAAATGCGCTGTAACCAAATCAGAAGAGACCCCTAATTGTGGGGGGGGCGAAAGGGGATAAAAACAGGTTCTGAAAAAAAAAAAGAAAAAAAAAAGGAAAAAAAAGAAAAAAATTTAAAAAATAAAACAAATAAAAAAAATATAAAAAAGAAAGAAAAAAAATATATATATTTAGATGAACTAGTCAAAAAACGTTAAAAAAGACAAGGGTAAAAGTTTTAAAAAATTTAGCAGAAGAAGAAAAAAGAAAAAAGAAAAAAAATTGAAAAAAGAAAAAAAAATTTGAAGTAGCTGCAAGACTAAAGAATCATGGGGAGAAAGCCATGAGTTCCGTGCTTTGCTTTCTCCTCCTCTGGAATTGCTCTGCTGTCTTAGGAATTAAACCTGCTTTCTCCTTGATAGATGAACTTCATCCTGGCTGGATATTTTGTTGATCTTCTGGGGGAGGGGTCTGTTGTAGTGACTCTCAAGTGTCTTTGCCCAAGGCGGGATTGCATCGCCCTTACCGGCGCCCGGACTAAGTAATCGGCTCGGGTTTGCCTTTGGGAGCTTCTGTTCCCTGATCGCTTTCTGTAGAATTCTGGAGGACGGGAATGAAAATGGCGGCCTCCCAGTCTCCGGCCCGGAGGAGCCGAGAGCCTGGGGCCCCACTCCTCAGTGCGCCCCCAGAGGACAGCACCCAATCACTCCCGTATCCCCAGCCTCTAGCCGTGCTCCGAGCTTACCCAGCCCGCGACCAGTTCAAGGTAGCCCTGAGCTGAGAGTTCAGTCCTCGGCTGTCTCTGCAGCCGGCTTCTCCGTTCTAATACCTGTGAGCTCTCCGACACTCTGACACCCCCAATCCTTCTGTGACCCTGTGGGGCCTGGGGCCACGCTGACCCCGCGTGGGCTTCACCCCGGTTTAGCCTCTGGAGCAATGTCCCTCAGTGGAACAGACTTTTAAAAGTCCTGATTTTGTGCTCCGTTGCTCCGCCACTTGCCGGGAGCCGGCCCCTCCCCCTGCGGTCTATCTTCCCGTCGTTTTAGATTCACTTCTCCTCCAGTCCTACCTTTCACAAAGTGGTTGATTTTCTGTTTCTAGAGTTGCTGTTCTTCTTCTCTTCGCTCTCCCGTTGGATTTGTAGGTGTTTGCAATGTTTAGATAAGCTATCGAGCTGATCTCCTGCTACCTGATGTAGTCTCAGGCTGCTACTTCTCCGCCATCTTGACTCCTCCTCCAGCCCAGGCTTTAAACTGATAGTTGAAATAGGAGTTAGTGTGTTATGATTGATTGTTTTTCCTTGAACCATGCTGTCAGAGGCGACTTGGAAGGACCAATTCCAAATATAAGTGAGGTATTTTTAACAGGAGTGGAAACAATCTTGATGAGATGAACTTTTGCCTTTAGCCTCGTCGCTTACAAGGAAATATTTCTTGAATTGCAGTGGGTCCCATCAGACCTCATCCTTATCAAGAAACATAGTGCTCCCTTATGGTGAAGCAGAGTGAATAAAATCTCAACATTATCCAAAACAGAATAAATGTTTAAAAAGATGGTCTGTTCATTGACAAGGACAAAGGTTCTCTGCACCCACTTCAATTCCACCTTCCTGTCCCCCAAAGTCAGCCTGCTACAGCAACACATGCAACCACACATGGAATGCTTTTCCATGCTCCCTAAAAGTAGGGAGGCAGGGTGGTATTCCTTGCTGGAGCAGCAGGTTGCTTGTAAGAAGGAAATATAGCCAAGACCTTCCTTTTGCTCTGGCCTTTTGTGGAGACTTCTAGTAAACTTCCTGGCTCACAACAGCCCTTGCCTCTCTCAGCGCTGCTCCCAAGGGGCTCCTGATTGTGTCACTCATGGCTGTTCTGTATCATAGCACCTCTCAGGCAGTAGCCAATTGATCCAAGCTGGGCCTCTCAGATTATCTTTCTTGGGAAATCTGAATTTTGAATCTGAGCAAGATGAAAAAGGAGATATGTTGAAGTTGTTGAAGTTGACATGCATCCCAGTGAAGTCTTATTTTGCCCTGGCAAAATGATGTATAGTGTTTGGTGAATAAACCCTGATAGAAGGCAGCATGCTGGGGAGAAATAATCACTCACCCAACTTCGGGGTATGGGTTTCATGAGTGAAGAAGTGGTGGGTATTTCTGAGGAAGGATTCTGAAAAAGCAGAGAAGAAAATCAAACAGGTTCTAGGAAACCTGTAAGGATGTACAGGCAGGAAACAATGGATATCATTATTAGACCTTAGAAAAGGATATCGCATAACTGTTCATGGTGCTGAGGATTCAGTTAAGCTGAGAACTGAAGGTGACATAGGGGAGGTATTTTTGGTCTGTGACACAATTGGTCATTAGTGACTTGATCAGGAGTTGGTCTCCATGGATAGATACCTGTATGTCCCTTTCCCCACCAGCATTGTTCTTGTTCAGTGGGCTTGTGCACAAAGACATTGTGGCAATAGTGTGGCAGACTGGGCTCAACACACTGTATTTTCCCTCACTTGGATATCAATCTTAATCTTCCATTTTGCCAGTCATAGCAACATAATGTGAATTGGATTTTGGGCACAATAATACCAGTGGACAGGTTGTTCCTTGTGGCTCTTTCTTGGACCTGCTGTAATTCCCAGTGGTGGACCTCAGTGAACTTGCTGGCACAGCCTGACCCCTCTAGGCTGGTTGTGGAACCAGGCTTAGCCTATCAAATGCTTTTTAGTAGAAATCGTAATATGAAGACCTAAGAATGCAGGCACTGGAGGTGGTGGGACCTTAGGTAAACTGATAGCAACATTGCAGAGAAAGTTTGTGTTTCCTGGTGAACCCTCTGGTTGCTTTCTTTCTCACTGCAGAGGTGGTTAATCCTTCCTTAAACTCATGAGGAACCCCAGTTACCTTCTCACAAATTCCATTTGCTCCTTAGATTTGCTCAGGTTAAGTAGTTGGCTTATACTGGTTATCAACAAAAGAACTTTAGTGTTTAATTTAACTTGTCCTTTACCCAGAATTATGATACTTTCAGCCATTTACCTTTATTTAGCCAGCAGGAAAAGGGAGCAAGAGAAAGGTAATTGGTGACCATACTTGGTGGTGGGATAGGGGGAAATTTTTGTTCCTTATTTCAAACACTTAGAAAATTCCCCATTTAAAGTAGCAAAGCCCGACTTAATAACCTCTTCAGACATCTGAAGCATCCCTAAATAACACAGAACAATAAGATGCTCTCTTTCTAATATTCAGTCCTATAAAACTTGGTATTAGAAAGACGTCTGTTTTTTGTGTGCCAGTACCATGCTGTCTTGGTGATCACAGCTTTGTAGTAAAACTTGAAATCAGGCAACGTGATGCCCCCAACTTTGTTTTTCTTTTTCAACATTTCCTTAGTGATTCAGTGTCTTTTCTGGTTCCATACAAATTTTAGGATTGTTTGTTTCAGCACTTTGAAAAATGCTGGTGGAACTTTGATTGGGATGGCATTGAAAGTATAGATTTCTCTAGGCAGTATAGACATTTAAACAATGTTTATTCTTATTATCCCTGAGCATGGAATGCTTTTCCATCTCTTTGTGTCTTCAATTTCTTTCATGAAGGTTCTGTAGTTCTTTGAGTACAGATCCTTTACCTCTTTGGTTAGGTTTACTCCAAGGTATTTTATGGTTTTTGGTGCTATAGTTAATGGGATTTATTCTCTCATTTCCCTTCCTATAGTTTCATTGTTAGTATATAAGAAAGCAACTGATTTCTGCACACTGACTTTGTATCCTGCTACATTACTGACTTGCTGTATGAGTTCTAATACACCTTTTATTTCTTTTTGTTGTCTGATTGCTGTTGCTAGGACTTCTACTACTATGTTGAACAACAGTGGCAAGAGTGAGCATCCTTGTGAGATGAGAATGAGTGTGTGAGTGAGTGAGTGAGTGAGAATCCTTAGATTCCTGAGGCAGGAACCTATCAAAATCCTAGAGGAGAACAAAGACAGTAATCTCTTCGACATCAGCCACAACAAATTCTTTTAAGACATGTCTCCAATGGCAAAGGAAACAAAAGTGAAAATCAACTTTTGGGACTTCATCAAGTCCCAAAAAATTTCTGCACAGCAAAGAAAAGAGTCAGCAAAACAAAGAGGAAACCCATGGAATGGGAGAAGATATTTGCAAATGACACTGCAAAGAAAGGATTGATATCCAAGATCTATAAAGAACTCCTAAAACTCAACACCCAGAAAATACACAATCAAGTCAAAAAATGGGCAGAAACCATGAACAGACACTTCTTAAAAGAAGACATACAAATGGCTAGCAGACACATGAAGAAATGTTCATCATCATTAGCCATTAGGGAATTCAAATCAAAACCACATTGAGATACCACCTTACAACAGTTAAAATGGCCAAAATTAACAGGACAGTAAACAACAAGTGTTGGAGAGGATGTGGAGAAAGGGGAACTCTCTTACACTGTTGGTGGGAATGAAAGTTGGTGCAGCCACTTTGGAAAACAGTGTGGAGGTTCCTCAAAAAAATTAAAAGTAGAGTACCCTATGACCCTTCAATTGCACTACTGGGTAATCACCCCAAAGATACAGATGTAGTGAAAAGAAGGGCCATATGTGCCCCAATGTTCATAGCAGCAATGTCCACAATAACCAAACTGTGGAAACAGCACAGATGCCCTTCAACAGATGAATGAATAAAAAATATGTGGTCCATATATACAATGGAATATTACACAGCCATCAGACAGGATGAATGCCCAATTTTTGTATCAACATCGATTGGATGGGAGGAGATTATGCTGAGTGAAATAAGTCAAGCAGAGAAAGTCAATTATAATATGGTTTCTCTTACTTGTGGAGCATAAGGAATAACATGGAGGACATTAGGAGAAGGAAAGGAAAGTGAATTGGGGGAAATCAAAGCAGGCGATGATCTGAGAAACAAACAGGGTTCTGAGGGGGTGGGGGAATGGGTGAGCCTGGTGTTGGGTATTAAGGAGGGCATGTGTTGCATGGAGCACTGGGTGTAGTGCATACACAATGAATCTTGGAATACTGAAAAAACAAAATTAAATTAAAAAAAAGAAATATTAAAAAAAGGAAAGATGTCAGTGGGATTTGAAGGTTTTAGTTGAATTCTGGATATTTAAGATTTTGAACTTCAGAAATTCCATTTTTTGATCTTATAGAAAATATCCACCTGGGACTATTCAGTAAAAATTCTGAATTCTAGTCATCAGGTGCTTCATTTTAGTGAGAAAAGTCATCTTAGGCATTTTGTCCCCTTGAGAGCTGCTTGTATCTCCCTTGACTCAGAATTGTACAGCTAGATGACAAATCAACATAACTGGGTGTTTCACATTCTCCTGTGGGTGGAGTGGGACTGTAACACAAAGTTTACTGGGTCCCCAGGCAGCATGCAGGTGGTGTTCTGGCCTTCACTCCTAGTCTACAGGTCAAGCCCAGGTATTGAAGACCCTGCTTTCCACGGAGATTTGTGAGATGCAAGAGAAACTGCAGTAGACTCTGACAAGCCTTTTGGCTGAAACCTTTATAGCTGATTCAATCGTTTTGCCAGAGGGAGCTAGAGTCCCTCTGAAGTGATTGTCATCCATAGAACCTTTGAGAACCCCAGTTGTCAGATGGAGTTGAAGGCTTATCTACAGCAAACTCCTTGGATTGTACAGAGTGACACTCTGTGAATTACCTAGGGCTGTACCTCATTAGCAGTAACCCACAGCTGACATCTGGGTATCCCCATGGCCATCTTTCCCCTCTTATACCTTGCCTCCAATGGAGTTGTGGTAGTAGAGACACAGGACATGGGAATAAAATGAGAGAGGGAAGGAGACTTATTCATTTCTCACCACCCTTGATGTTTCCAGCCAAGATCCCACTTTGCAATGACAGTGGGTTGATGGGGGCACTGGTTATTTCAAGCCAACATTTTTATTTGTATTACATTTCACTTTCAAAGTGGACATTTGTATTTATTATTTAGGCTTAAGCAATCTTTTATCAAAGCCCAGGAACTGAGCTGGACACATTCACAGATGGCTTCTCTTTCACTCAAGCTTTAGGTGATGAGATTAACACTCCACACCTGTTGGGAGGTGAGGAAAATGAGTCCAGAGAGTTTAAGAAATGCAGGTATAGACTCACACCCAACAAGATTCCCTCAGTTGAATTCCACTTCCAGAGACAAGTGTGCCAAGATCTGACAAAATGCAGGAGAAATGTGGATGTCTATGGGAATCAGTATGGAGACATTTCCCCAGAGGAGCACTCCATTCATGGTGAGAAGAAGGGTGGCATGTTCCAGGGACTGGGAGGAAGCCTCTGGATGGAATTCCAGTGAGTTGGGTGCAAGGGTGAAGTCTGAGAAATAGCCACAAGCTGGTCCAGGAGAGTTCATTTACCTCTGTGTTAGGAGTTGAGAGAAGATACCTGCTTCCCATGCAGTATGCTCTAGGTGAATGCATTTCTTCTACAGCCCTATTACCCTCTGAATCAGGTGTGGTGTGGCCATTCTTCCTCCTTGATCTCTGCTCCTTACTATAAAGACTATAAAGTTATAGGCTCCCTAGGGCTGTTTCCCTTCATTCCTTGGATTTCATCTTCCCCAACAGTCCATGTCTCACATGGACATCTGCATGGAGGCTCTTTCCAATGCCTTGTAAGCTCATGACTGCTTCTTATAATGTGGCCTTGTCCTCTAGCCACCTCAGCTACTCACATCCCCAGTCCTACCCTAGACTTTGTCATTTATAATACATAGAGATTCCATCACTTAGGCTCAATGCAACCCACATCCCCACCACCACCTCCTCTCTTAATTCAATTTATTTTGAGTTGCAGATTAAAATACTCCACCAAAAATAAAAAAAAAAATTGTATACACATAGGATAGGTTGATTTGGCCAAACAAAAAAACCCAAATGATACAAGCCAAGACAAGCAAAGATTGCATTAATAGAAATCTGCAGTTTTGGGAAAAAAAGGCAAGACTCCCCTGTAAGTACACTGAAAGAATCTGGTTAAAGTGATGAATACATTTCCTGGAAATGATTCTTTTAAAGAATTCTTTAAAGAAGTGAGATTCTTTTAAAGAGGAGAATTATCTTTATGGGTGTTGGCACTGAAGGTCTAAAACATTTGTGACATCAAGGTTACTAACTGGGTTGGGTAAGTATGTCCTGGAAAAGTGAAGTGTTAAAGTTGGTGTTGGTTATGAAAATGTTGGCTTTTACTATTAAAAAACAACTCAGGTGTGGGGTTCCTGGGTGGCTCAGTTCATTTAGCATCTGACTCTTGATTTCAGCTCAGGTCATGATCTCAGAGTAATGGGATAGAGCTCTCTGTTGGGCTCCATGACTTGCCCCCCCATCCTCTCCCTATTTGTGCATGCTATCTCTCTTTCAAATAAATAAAAAAAAAATCTTTTTAAAAAAACCCTCTAATCCACTTTCACTAAAAGTCTATATTCCTGATTTATTTTCAGAAAAACCCAAATATTTGGCATTGTTGGCTAATTTTGCCCTGTGGCCATCATGTGGGGTTGAACTGATGATGGCCTGCCCCACAGGATGGGTACATGTTGTCTGGTGGGCTGCAGTCCTCACCATATACCCCACCCACCTCACTACTGCATAGCCTGGCATGTTTAAGTTATTCATCTCTGGCTGAGAGCATCAGAATTGCTTTCAAGTTTCATATCATTGTTATATGGAAGTGGAATTTAATTTGCTTTTGTATTATTCCAGATCTATAGCTGGTATTCCAAGGTTTTCCAAGAAGCTCTTTACAGGTAGATCAGGAAGGTTTTTCAGAGAAGCAGAGCACTCTAACAAAAGGATGGGCTAGCCTCTCTGTCCCCAAGCCTGGATCACCACCTGCCAGTATATTGGGGTGGGAACTCTGATTTAGGCAGGGACTGGGACCAAAATTTTTCACCATAGAGTCCCAGTCACTGTCATTTTGGCACTCAGCCTGGCCCAGCTGTGTCAAAGCAACCCTTTGAATTCAGCCATGGAAGGTGCTGCTGCACTGTTTTAGTTGGGTATAGAGAGAGCTGGTTCTGACCAAGAGTGCTGGCTGGCATTTGGCACTTTGGGTTTCAAAGCAAAAGACTTACTTTCCTAATAAGACAATCATGCAATTATCCAACTCACTGAACAGGACAGACTGTGCTGGAATGTTCCTACGATGTCAGACCAACTCCACAGAAACCTGAGACCATGAGCCAGCAAGAGAAGGTGGTATTTTTGGCATGTTTGGTTGGGAGCAGTAGCACTGACACAAGGCAGAGAAGGAGGATATGGGAATCTTCAAGAGAAAAACATTAGGAAAATGATCCCTGTGTGGTCTGTTTCTATAGTCTGTTTTGGAGGAAAAGATTTTGCCTACTTTATTAGCTTTTTAATGAATCAAACTTTTGTCTTTGTTGATCCATCCTATTTAAGCTTTGCTTCTGTTCATTGAGTTCTGCTTTTATCTTTATTATATCTTTTCTTATAATTTCATTGGACTTAACCCACATTTTCCAGCTTTTCTGCCAGCCACAGCCCCCCACAGACTGGCATCTGCAAAATACAGCTAACTGCCTTCATCCTCAGTTCATGACCCCCTCTCCAACTCTCTGCAGACGGGCTCCTGTGTGTGTGCTAGGCTCCTGTCTCCTTCATTGAGGATGTCAATGGGGTAAAGTAACAAGAAAGCTACAAACCACTTATTGATTAATAAACATGCATTTATTTCCATAACAAGTTAATTAAACAATTAATAGGCGAAGCAATTAGGGTTAATTAAGCAGCAAAGCCATTATGTGAATTAACTAGGCAGAAAGGACCAGCTGCCTCACTGCTGAGGTTTCGTCCCATGGTCTGGCCCTCCAATGGCCCCAGTGTTCTGGCAAGCCCCTGCTGATATGTCAGCGATCTCTTTTGGCTGTCAGCTGAGCTGTCCCCTCAGTCAACATGCCCTGTGGTCTGTTGAGAGAAGTGGGCAGACCAAGGCTTATTTATTTTATGTATGTATGTATGTAGTACATATGTATATATTTTTATTATGTTCAATTAGCCATCATATACTACATCATTGGTTTTTGGTATAATGTTCAATGATTTATCAGTTCAGTATAACACCCACTGCTCATCACAGCATGTGCCCTCCTTAATACCCATCACTTGGTTACCCCATCCCCACACTCCCTCCCTTCTGTAACCCCAAGGTTAATTTTTGCCAAAGGCAAAGTGGGTTTTTCGCTGAGGGTCTGGTATGCTGGACAAACATGCCCTCTACTGGTTGAAGTCAAAATCATTCTCATCAGTGTCTTTACCCTTTGAGTAAACAAGATTATTTTTTCCATAAATACATTGTTCCTTTAGGTTGTTGACATCTCAGCAGGTATTTATCTTTTACAGCCAACTAACCACATGCCCATAGTGCCAGGGTGACATGTAAACAACATGTGCTCACCAGCTCTGTGGTTCACAAATGTGTTTACAAAGGCACAGGGTGTCACATGGGATGACACGTAGATGTGCATTAAGCTGGGAGGACGAAGCATCCTTTTTATGTTTTTATCACCATTGATTCCATCCACCAATCCCTCCCCAGGAACAGTTCTCTCCCTTGCTCTCAGGGAGCTGCGCTTCTTTGTTTTTCTTTTACCCCACTGCTGGCTTTTTCAGGTGGCTTTGCAGATTCCTTCTCCTCAACACAACTTCTTTGTATTGTAGTACCAAGAATTTGGTTTTGAGCCCATTCATGGTGCTATCCTCACTGAGTTGTCCTTGTTTCCAGCTCTTTACTGCAACTGTCAACTATCTATTGTTTCTGCCCAAATATAACTTCTCGAATAGGACCTCTTTCCTGAAAGCCCAACTTGTATATTCAGCCACAAGCCGTGTCCTGTGTGCACTCCAGATCGGTCCCCTACCCTTCCTGCACCTATCCTGCCCACCATTCCCTCATCCTCCATGAATGACTTCCATGCTTTCAGCAGCTCCAGCCGAAATCTTGGAGTGATCAGCTACATTTGTCCTTCCCATACCTGCCGTCAGTCTGTATGCAAATGTAGACAAAGATCCAGGCTCTGGTTATTTCTCAGTGTCTCCATCAATCCTGCCCAGGTGCAGGGAGCAGCATCCTTTTCTAGGAGCAATTACAAGTGTCTCCTAGATGTTCTCTTTCCATTCTCCATCTCTTTAAGCCATTATAGTGTGTAAATAGTAAACATAAATTGTATGAGTTCACTTTTCTGTTCAAAACCCTAATTTCAGGGTAAAATTAAAATCTCCCCCACTTCTTCCCACTCCAGGTTACTCTCCAACCTTCCCTTGAACCCTTTCCCACTCTGCTTCAGACACACTGCCCCTTTTCACGTTCTTTGCCCTGTGGAGAATGACCCCCACCCCAGTTTTGGCTCCTGCCCTCTCTGATACAGGGCTTTGCTTCTCAGTGAACTTTCTTTCACTCACATCCCAGCTTTTCCTTCTTGTGTTCCTCACACTGGGTTCTCACATAGCCCTCACCTTATGATGCCTCTGTGATTTACTGAGTGACCTGTTTACTCTCCATGGCCCCTGCTATGATGTTGGCTTCCCAAGGGCAGGATATGTCTTCTCCCCCTTCTGTATCCACAAGAAAGTGACAGTGTTGGATGCAGAGTAGATGCTCAGAATGAAGGAAGAGTACACTTAGCTGTCTGGAGTACTTCTTTTGAGTCTTGTCTTTGTGTTAAATATGTTATCTAACAGTATCAAACCTGTGTCTTTTAAAAACTGGCATTCACACCCTACAAAATGTGGTGTAGAGAGAAGACAGGTTTACATGAAATCTGCTCCAATATTGATGGCAAAAGCCAAATCCCAGGTGGTTTTCTATTATAGGTCCAGGAATTATATACTAAATTTCATACTATGAAATTTATACAATGAAATGTATTTTATTTATACTATGAAATATATCTTAGCTTTTTTTGTTTTTAGTCATATGCAAAAGCCAAACTAGTTTATGTAGACAACCAAAATAAAAAATCTGATCACTTTTTCTTTTTTTTCTGCTAATTTCCAATGCAATGCAGTGCTTGGTAATAGTCATGTAGACTGAAGATTTCCAGGAGACCCTTCTATTGAGTTCTTGTTGATTCAAAGAGTTTACCTAACACAGCAGATGGTCTTTGGAGTGTGGGTTTGGAGTAAGTAGCAATTTATGGCTTCCTTTTACAGGCTACTGGTTTCATTTCTTTGCTATCAATAGAGTCGATATGCTGTGATTGAATTTGGTATCGATGGAGAACACAGGATCAAGTGTCCTCCATGCCAGTGGCTATTCTTTGGGCACCATGGAGAGACACACAATGTCAACTTGGGAGTGCATATTAAGGGAAGAGACAAATTCGTGACTCTGTCAACATCATTAGGTGAATGACAGGGATTCAAAGTAGCACCATGTATAGCACCAGGGATGTGAGGTGAGTCCCTGCATGTGGTCTTTCATTTACTTTGATGACTTGGGGGCCAGGGAGTGCTTGGGCTGGTGGGAGCCACTGGAATGTGGGGCCCTATGCCTCACCTTGGTGGATTGACTCTGAGAGCAATTTGGTTAACTGTGACATCTTCCCCCATACTACCCCGTCGAGCGAGCACATTTGCCTTCTGTCACTTAAATTTCAACCTGGACAAAGCCATTCCACACAAGGCACTGGACATCACAGATGCAGGGACTCTGCCTGACATATGGAGGCAAAACTCATCGAGTGTCCTGATGAACACAAAAGAGTCCAAGACAAGAGTGGTTGGTCAGAAGCAGAAGGCTGTTTGCCTTCTGTCTCACTGTGTTTGTTATTATAATTCTGATTGGTGTGGGTGATTGTTTCCTTAATTTTAACTAGGACTGACTAGAAAGCAGTTCAAGCAAATCCCAGCAATCTATTCCTAGGCATAAAGTAGAAGAAAAATCACTAATGAAAGTTTTTAGTTTGCTATGGATATAAAGCTTTGGTTCTTCTGAGAAACTCTGGGGATTCATGAGACTGTCTCTGCTTGTCATAACGACTTCTGGAGCCCTGCTGGTGTTTAGTGGGTGCAGGTCATGACACAAATACCTTGCAATGCAAAGGATACGTCCTGTGTTTGACAGGATAATAAACACCAGGTGCCACAACAGAAAATGATGAATTCTCAGGGTCTTCACACAAGGCATGTTTATTTCTTGCAAGTGCAAGGAGCCTCATGCAGATGTGGGGCCATCCTTCATCCTGGGCTCCCAGGTCACTGTGGGTTATTCAGTGGGGGAGGCAGAGAGGGAGAAAAGGAGGAGACCCCTGCTGTCACTGGCTTCAGTAGAGAAGTCCCACAGATCACTTCCACCCACAGTGGAGAAAGTTTCTCATATACCTATAGTCTACTGTCCAGGGAGATTGGAGATACAGTGGGCCATGGGCAGGTTTGGGGAGCCCACCTCTGCTGAAGTGTTCCACAGTGAGGGCTTATACCACATTTAAATATCCTGCTTGACAAGACCTATGATCCTGAAAAGCCTCGTTACCTGTACATTAAAACCTCATGGCATTTTACATGTCAAAACAAGTTAATTGTTGCCCAGTTTTAACACACACTGAAACAGGAATCCTAAAATCAGGTAACTCGAGGGAAGATGCCTCTGTGTTTTAAAACTTTGTCCGAAGTTGGTCACCAGCTTGGAAAATTATGGCATCAGTGACAAACCTCTTTATATTTGGTTTGGAAATAAATATTCTGCATGGATCTCACACAACTTTGTTGTTGTGTCCACAGTGATTTTGCATCTGGATGCAAGCATCTGATTACTTATGCCCAAACACCTATGTTTTAAAATATGTATTATGATTTATCTTTTATATTGTCATTAGGACATACTTTTAAAAATTACATAGATGAGCAGGTATGTTACCTATGGATTCCATTTCAGGATAGTAAAATGAGTATATCACATCATATATTAAAGGGATGCGTAGATGTGATAAGTGGAAGTGCCACTGATTTAATTCCTGATATTTTAATGCCAGTATGAGAGAGGCACCTATTAGGATAAATGTAAACTCAGGAAAAAGTATACACATTAAAGATGCATGCAAAAATGACAGGAACACCACTGAGAGGACAAACTTTGTAGTAAATCTAGAAGTGGCTATAGTTTGCTTCTTTCTCTTTTTTAGAAGAAAATAAGATCAAACTTCTGTGTTGAGTTCCATCTTCAAGGAACCCAGAGGCCCGGGACTTTATTGTGTGATGTTGTCTTCTGCCATAGTTTATTGGATGGGTACTATGAGTGTCATCTTGGTGCTCCTTGTTATGCATTCTGCAGGATCCCAACTCTTGCTAAGTAAGGGGTTAGCTCAGTGCTAAGTACATAGTTTGTGTTCACACACAAACAAAAATATTTGCTGAATGCAGGGACAGATGTTCTCTCTCACACAGGTTGGATTCATGAACCAAACCAATGAGCTGACTTCTAAAGTGTAGCAGATTCTTTCTTTTATTTTTATATTTCTTTATTTTAGTGAAATTTTAGCTTAGCCACAGAAAATATAGTAAGTTACCTGAAGACCCAGAAATGATTATAGATGTAATTTGTAGTTTTTTTTGGTTTTTTTTTTTAATAAATTTATTTTTTTCAGCGTAACAGTATTCATTGTTTTTGCACAACACCCAGTGCTCCATGCAATACGTGCCCTCCTTATTACCCACCACCCGATTCCCCCAACCTCCCACCCCCGCCCCTTCAAAACTGTAATTTGTAGTTTTAACATTCTACAGAGGACCCCTATTTCTAGCATTGAACTCTGGACTGATGGGGCTTCTAATTTCTTTTGCATCCATCACATACTACTACAACAAAGATGCTTATCTCTTCTTTGCAACTTGTCCTGAGTAGAACAATGGTAAGATTTAGCTGTCTGGGGGAAGGTCTAGGTTATAGATTCAGCTGTACCCCTCAGTATGAAAAGGTCCTCTTTAGTCTCATGGCTTAAAATTTGAAGCAATAGGCAGAACAAGGAAGTAAAGAGTCTGTGTAGAGGTGAAAAGGTGCCCAAATCTCATGTATTGAGGCTGACTATTATGGCTGCTGGTGTTCCTCACGTCCTAACATAGGTCAGGTTAACTTCCAGTTCAAAGACAGATTTAAGGTGCCCACTTATCAAACTTCTTAGAATACAAGCTGCAACACTGAAAAAAAATTAAATTAATGAGGAACCAGGTGGTGGGTAATAGGGAGGGCACGTACTGCATGGAGCACTGGGTGTGATGCCAAAACAATGAACACTGTTATGCTGTAAATAAGCAAATAAAAATAAATAAATAAATTTAAAAAAATAAAAATAAAAATAAAAATAAAGGAATACAAGGTGTAGGCTAAAAGAGGCCCCATCAGCATGCATTGACAGAGTACAAGGCACCATCAGCACCATCAGCAGCATCAGCAGCATGGCTCGGCTGCTAAAAGAGGCCCCATCAGCAGCATGCTTTGACAGAGTACAAGGTGTGGAGATCAGAAAGTGCTAGACACTGCCTCAAGGACTAAAATATCCAGTAATAAAAAGCCTCTCAATGCAACATCAAGTATTGCCTCCTTTCTTAATAGACTGAGCACTCACTGCGTGATACTACTGAATAGTACTTGATACTCATAGTTAGGATGTCGTGTTGTTAGGAAAACATTGATTATACTCAGAAGTCTTTAGTTAAGTAGGCAGATAAGGAAACTATTTTAAAAAGCTTTTCATACAACTACTTAAATATGATTTTGTGATTAAAATCAAGTTTATATCATCCAAAACATTTAGTTCCCTAATGATGCTGGATATGATTTTTCTTGCTTCAGTTTTATTATTAATAAAATAAAAACCAGGCTTAGGACACTAGGCCTCCATCTTGGTTCATATGACTGTGTGGCTGGAGTGAGATCCCTGGATTGGGCCTGGAGAAGGTGAGCTTGTTCTGAACACACACAATGTCAGTTTGGTGGTACCCATGATGAAGTAGGTGATAGTTCTCTGGCTGAGCAAGGTGGTTAAATGATAACGTCCCACCAGCTGTCCTGGATGCCTCTGACTACTTCTTGTGCTCCTTGCTGGGCTTGGCATCTGACCACTGCACCTGCAACTTCCTTCCAGAGCTATCACCAACAAAAGAACCCTCTGAGCACAGAGCCAGAAGTACTTTGAGTTCGCATTCCCTGGGGTGGCCATAGCCCCTGCCTGACTTGTGTGGAAAGGCAAACTCTAGAGATTCATGTTCCAGAGCTCCCTGCAGGATCAAGGTGGACCTGTGACGCTGCCTAGCACCAACTAGCATCATCCCTGCCTCTCTATCCTGTGTCTTCCCCACTCCTTCCTCAGTGTTCAGAAGGCTCCTTCCCAACACATCACTTCAGACACTAATAAATCACTCCATAGTATCTGTTCCAGGGGAATCTGAGCTCAGACAAGAGGGAAGCAGACAATTAACTGCAGGAGTCCAATCTACATTTTTACTCAAAATGTGGTGTCATGTTTTCTGCTTCATTTTAACCGAATTGAACCTCTAAAGATAAGTATCAAGACAGTATCCTGTCTCTTTTCTATAGAGACAAAAATAGCTTGGGCAAAGTATCTGGAAGAGTGTGTGGAGTCCTGTAGCCTTGCAGCTTTGCAGTAGCCTGAGACTGTTTGGGGGTCGTGGCCCAAATGCAGATCCGCATGGCAGGTAGTGGAGAGCTGCAGGTATCCTCATGTCAGGGTCAAGATAAATCCGAAGGGAATGCAAGGCTATGATCTTCTGATTTTCAACTTGAGAATTTTGATTTCTGATCATGTACCCTTATAAATAATAGTTGAAAATATGAAAATATGTGACTGTGTATGTGTGTGTTTTATACATGTGTATACAGGTCCAACTTTACTGATATCCCCATTTTATTTATTTTTTAAGACTTATTTATTTGTTTGAGAGAGAGAGGGAGAGAGAGCATGGGCAAGGGGGAGGGGCAGAGGGAGAGGGAGAAGCAGACTCCCCTGAGCAGAGAGCCAGATGGATGGATGGATGAAGGGTTTGATCCCAGGACCCTGGGATCATGACTTGAGCTGAAGGCAGACATTTAACTGACTGAGCCACCCAGGTGCCCCTAATATCTACACTTTAAACATATGGGAATAAGTGATGAATATGATAGAAAGGGCATTTATAAAAATTCGATTTCAGTAATGATGATAATATTTTAGTGAGAGAAATAAGATCAAATATGCTTCAAATTTTTTGAAAAATTATATGACATTCTATAGAATAACAGTTCAAGAGCATGTTTTACATTGATTTATTTTGATATTTGGTTTCAAAAGCTGTCATACCACACAAAAATACCTTGTGCATGTAAAAAACTATTCATTCACTCTAAATCCTAGTAATCACTTTTCAGTCCCATCTACCTATTACACAAAGACGTTTATTTTGCTGTAAACTTTCATCTTCCTTGTTGACTCTAGTGAATGATTTCATAACCCACAGAATCTTTTCACATGGGAGATTTTTAAAAAACTGAATAGTGTGCAGATGAGAACAATGTTGAGTTGATACACTTCTTTTGTTCTTAGTAGTATAATTACGTGATGAGGAAAATGTTTTCAAATATTTATTTTAATGCCAATTTCTCCATATAGCAAGTTTCTTTTGAAAGGTGAGTTCTTTCTCCCTGCTTGTGAGAACTCTGCATTAAGGTAAGGAGAACTCTGCATTAAGTTAACTTAAGGAGATGGATCGACTATGGTAAGTGGACTGAGGATGCACACTGCTGAGAACATTGGCAGTCAGTTCTGCAGTGCGGGGTGTGCTTGTCAGAAGAGTAAGCTTCCACTGTTCCATTGGGTATTTTCCAGATTGTAAACTCTTCCCTCAGGTGCTATGGGGATGGATGGGACCACAGAGCCCACTAGAGGGTCTGTTGTGCACCCCACCTGCTGTCAAGCTGGGGAAAGCAGAAAGCTCTGAATGGATGAAAGATTGCACTTTTGAGCTGGCATTGATTCGGCTTTTTATACCTAAAAACAAGTCTGATATAGTAACTGGAAGTAACAGGAAAACCACCAAAGCTTCTTAAAACTAAATCAAGGAATTAAAAAGGGAATTTGACAAAGCATGCTTGAAGGCAGAAATTAAAGAAAAGTAAAAACAATTTCCTATTAGGGCCTCACAGTATCCACTCTGTAATATACACCAATTGCAATCATAAGTTTTGTTCAATATTTATTGGATGTCAAGAGATTCAAGACTTTGCTCTTTTCCCAATTTATTCTTCATGACAACACCCCAGTGATGCAGATCTATATAGTTTGAACGTTATGATCTAAGAAACACTGTCTTGGAAGTTCAGGAATGTCTAAGAAACCTGTGAACTATTCCATGTTCCATCTGGATCTCAGCTGCTAGTCTGGCCCTGTTGACACTAACTCTCATAATTGGCCCTGCTGTGAGCTCTGGCAAAGCCCTGTGTGTTTCGCACACTGTTCTTTTGGGCGGTAACTACTAAGATAACTTCTGTCCCATGATTTTATGCTGCACCCTGAATTCTGGCTCCTAAATTGCCCTCACTTACCATCAGGACAGGCAGTAGAGCGAGGAGCCAGATGAGCATCATATACGTTCATTAGCGTGCTCCAGGGCTGGCTGTGGGTTGCGCATCACTCCACAGATGAATAAACATGTAATTAAATGGATTGCTCACATCACTTTTTCAAACTCTGGGTTCCCATTGAAATTGGTGTTTTATTTTCCTTCTGTTTATAACTTAGCCTGAGGATTTTAGATTTTATTTTGGGACAGATTTCCAAGCAATTTAAGCATTTACACACTGCAGCTTCTCTCTCTAAAGTGCTGTAAACATTGAGCAGTTGAGAAATAAAATGACCCAATGCCTCACAGCAATGACTCCAAGAGGTAGGGCAGGCCAGATGTGCATTTTATGGAGACATGACTCTGAAAACCACTAAGACGTGACTTGCTGATGTCATGTGGAAATTCAGGACTTATTTTGGGTGTTAGTTTTATAGTCACTAATGCCTCTAGTCTTCTAATCTTAGGTAGCCTCTGGAATAACTCAATTCTTCATGTTTAAATCCAAATTAATAGTAGTTTCTCCGGTCACCTTGCATCTTCCCTCATCCCAAACTCTGACCTCCACATTGTCATATGGAGAAGTGACCAATATCGGAAAGTGAGAGATTGGTGGACCCTTGTCCTTAAAAGCGATCTCCTCTCACATTCAACCGCTTACTAATGACATTAGTTATTTTCCCCACTGTTGTTCACATGTGCACCTTGAGTTCCACTAAGGGATGCTGTCATGGACAGATAGACACACAGACACACACGCACATCTGTGTACTCACACACTCTGTGTACTCTAGGATTTTCAGGAGAGAGACGTTTTGAGCAAAGGCACATTGTAGGATCTCAACGGAAGCCCCTTTCACCTTTTTTTTTTTTTAATTAACACATAATGTATTATTTGTTTCAGGGAAATACAGGTCTGTGATTCATCAGTCTTACACAATTCACAGCACTCACCATAACATATACCCTCCCCAATGTCCATAATCCAGCCACTCCATCTCTCCCATCCCCTCCCCTCCAGCAACCCTCAGCCCTCTCACCTTTTACAAATTCTTCCTGTAAATACCTCCTGAATCTTACCCTCTCTACCCTGGACCATGAGGCGTCCCTCAGTGCTTCCCTCGGTTCTTGTCAGTGCCACAGGTATTGCAGTTGCTGCTAATATTTGTCAGGGGACATATCTGACCTACCTTTGGGATGGAGAGACATTTCACTTGTTGACAGTTGCTTCTTCACACAATCTGATTTCTTGCTCTCTGTTCTCACAGATGCCTCTGTGAGTGAAGAGGCTCATATTTAATGAGAGTGAACCCATGACAGGTGCTGGGCTGAGCAGATCACATGCATGGATTTATGTAATCTTCAAAGTAACCCTATAATGGATATATGGTTTTAGACAAGAAGGTGAAGGTTTTGACTTGCCCAAAGTCACACAGCTGATCAGAAACAGACACAGATCCGTGAGTCAGAGCTGCTTCAACCCCATGTCTCTGAGAGCTTAAATTTTGGGGAGTGCTTTCCTTCTCATTCCCTTATTTTGTGCCTAGTTAGTAGTGGGTGGAGTCCTACTGAATAATAGATCTCCACCAGGTAACAGTGTAACCAAGAACAGAACACTGTTTCATAGAGTCTGAAAACATGGTTAATGGATGTTCTGTGGAGTACAGCTTATTTCTAAAGCACTAAGGAAAGGTTTCTAGGCACTAGAGAAAATATATATTGTATGCATCAATCAGATGCTATTCCCTGTTGCAGCTTTCTTGGTGACCCATCCACAGCCTTTATCACTTGCTGTTCCCATCCACACAGACCAGATGGTTTCCGCTACCTTCGCATTCCACTGTTTGTCTGAGGGGAGGTGCAGTCTACCTTCCCTTGTAAGGATGGGCCAGGATGAGAAGGAGCCAGAACACCTGGGAGCAGTCCTCAACCAATGCCTGACAGGGCTTAATGGACAGAGACACCACTTTTCCTGACCTTTAGCTGGGATAAAGTGGAGTCTGCACTATCTCCCAGCAGTCCCCAGAAGGATTGTCATCCCTCGCTCAGTAAGGATTCTCATACCTGACTTGCCAACAGTGCCTCCTGGAGTCACTGCTTGCACTCCCATCTGTCACTACACCTGTCTGTGGGAGCCCAGCCTATGACACCAGCTCCTGATGGGACAGGACTGCACTGTACTGTTGGGGCTGATAACATGAGGAATAAAAGCACTCCAGCTTTCCTGTGTCTCTGTGGGCATCCTGAGGCATCAACTTCAAAGCTTTGACAAAAGAGGCTGGGGCACTATTCAGAGAAGAGTAATGGTCTGAGGTGTGGAGGGGACATCTTAATTAACTTGACAGAAACTAGAGTGGACAAGGGGGCTCAGATCCAGGCAGTGCTTAAGGCTCTTAAATGAAGAGAACCTTTCCCTCATTTTTTCCCTTTTCCTCCTCAGTGTCTGTCTGTCTCTGCCTTCTCTCCTTACCACTCTCTCTTTATGTTGACTGGGGCAGGATTTGTGAGTTCATTCATTCTACTTATAAGCACCCATACTCCTTGGTTTTGTCTTTACATGGACCGTTACACATCTAGATTCTCTACCTCGAAACACATAATATTAGATTACAGAAATGATAGTGTGTTTCTAGAAAAGGAAGACAGATTCGACAATTTTCCATATAAGCAGAAGCCACTGTGGATGTCTTCCTTCCCATTTTCCAGGACCTGTGTACCTCTGCCTATCTTGCCATCAGAATTGACACAGTTCTTGGGTTTCCTAAACAAGTGCTTTTGGTGCTCCTTGTAAAACCCAAGGCAGTTAATCCTAACTGGATAAATACTATAAATCCATGTACATCATTTTGGCATAATTTTGTATCTGACATGTTGAATGTCATTCTTTGAACTGATTACACTGTAATCACATTCTAGTAAATCCTGAGTAGAGAGAAGTTATGACACAAATCTGATCAGCCTGATATTCAAACACGAAGCCACAAAGTCAGTTTTTTAAAAAATGGCAAAGGGAAAAATTACAACCACGGACAACATCTAGTGATAAAACAGAACTGCTTGGTACAACATCAAAAATTCAGGGATGGGACTACCACCTCATCTTTCACGAGGATGTGACCTTGAACAAATCATGCCATGTTTCTGGTCCTTGTTCCCTCAATTCCAAAAAAGAGTAAGTATAAAATTTTAGGCCTGTTTAACTCTATAAATTCATGTTTCTTCAAAGCTTTCCAAACTCAACCGCAGTCTTTTAGGAAAACTTTTGATGTTTCTTCCTTCTTTGATGGTATTTAAAATTCTGAAATAAATAGAAGGTTGTTGGTTATTGATACAACTTCTGACGTGCAGGGTCTCTGGGCATTTTTGTGATGCCCAGTGAGTGTGTCAGGTGAGGTTGCTGCTCTCCTATGCCTCACATCTTCACATCTGGACAAGATGAAGGCAAGGGGGCAGGCTGGTGACTCACTCTGGTTTCTGGAGGATAGCAGCTGGCCTGTACACCCTTGGGCCTGTTGCCATAGTGATGAAGGAGGTGTTCTAGGACACTGGCCAGGTGGCACTGAAGGCAATAGGATGTGTGATGGGAGTTAAACAAATGTGTTCCCCGTGGTGCTTTCACCTTTCTATTTTGAGCCTCTTTTCAGGGGCTGGTTTTGATTTAAAAAAAAAAAATGCTCCAGAAACTCTGGTTCTAGCAAATGCCAAGAGTGATCAGTTCACTTCAGAGCATGCCTAGAAAAGGAAAGTCTAACAAGAGAGGGAGCCTACTTCCTGCCACTGCTCTCCCCACTCTGGCCTATGAGCTCCTTGCTTGGGTCTGGGCCCCCAGAGCCTCAGCCATGGACAATGGTGTGTCTTTAGATCAAAACTCCTCATCTGATCTTGCCTTTAACAGACAGAGGAAAGAAGGGCTCTCTGGGGAATTTTGCCCTGAGTAGGGTCATGATTCATTCAGTGACTATGAATCTCTTGGAATGGGGGAGCTACCAATTAGGTGTTAAAATGACAGTTGTTGTAGGTGGAAAAGAAAGGAATTTACCACATTTTGAGTTTCTTCCTTCTCCTCAGCATGCTGCAAGACTGTATGTTAGGTAATAAAGCCCAGAGCTCAGGTGGTCTGTAGTCTATACTCTACCTGTAAGCCTTGGATGAGGGTTTTGGAGGTTTGAGACTGCAAAAACAATTGGAGACTTATGAAATCTTCAGAGTCCTGCTCTGTCATGGACTGCGTAACTCTGTACAGGAACAATGAGCCCCCATTGCCATGGGCTGACAGATATGGAGAATTTTCTCACCTTCAGAATGAGTTGTTCATTATGCTCTGCACCCTTATGCTACTTTAGCATGAATCCAGTGGGACAGTGTCTCTCCCCTGCCTGTGCTGCCATAGGGAGCATCCACCCTTCACCCCAATGGTGGTGTGACAGCCACGGAGAAAGGAGATCCTCAGCAGCACCACCATCACTCACATCACATCAATGGCCATTCCCATTAGCTTCTTGCTAATGTCTGAGCTGCAAGGCATCTGAACACTTTCTCAGAAATCAGCTGCCTTCACCCATGTAGGCACCTGAAGCTTATGAAGTGCCCAGGACAATCTGTAACATAAGGCTGATCTAGGGATATTTTAGATGTTCCCTTCCACTTCATCTCATCAGCACCCTTGCATGGTGAAAGGGTGTAAGATAGCACCTGTGGGGTCCTGATCTCGTCAGGGACAGACAGGGATCTGCTGGGACAGAAGGCAGGGATCTGGACTGCAGGAAGAACACTGTGAATTTCAAGATGAAACATATCACTACTGGTTCTGTGCTCTTTTTGTGGAAAATGAAGAGCCTGAGTAAAACTCCTCTGATCCACAGTTTTCTCATCTCTGCAAGGACAAATTCAAAATCCTTTACACAGAAGATAATTTTTTTTTCTTCATCGGGTATGTTTATCATATGAACAAATGAGAATTTAATTCATAAACATAGATCATTCCTGAAATAATTATGATTAAGAAATACTGCAAATCAGCTATTCCAGCCCCTTATATTGACGAGCAAAAATTATCACTCTTTTAAAATACTACAAGAGGTCTTCTTTTGAACTATATGGGTTTTGGGTGAAATGCCGAGATGAGTTAGTTGTATAATGTATTCTGAAGTAACTAAAGGAATTGCCTTTTTGTATTTTATTGATTATAAAGTAAATTTGGGGGTTATACTAAAAAATCATTGATTTTAGTTTTAGTACAATTGGTTGGAGGTCTTTTTCTCTGACAACATTAGATAAGATAATGAATAACTGATTAATATCGCTCTTCATGACCAAACTTTTTCAAGAACAGAAGAAAGGATACTCACTTGTCTCTTTTCCATGGTAGGAAAACATGCAGCCACATCACTTTCTAGGGACATCAGATATTTAAGATATATGCATATGCAGTAAGAAATAAAACCCATCTGTTTGAGAGCATCATAATTTTTTTTATCTGATAAGCTTGGAAAGAATCCTGGAGCCATTGAGTCCTCATCTGCAAAGGCATCTTAGTGCCTTTTCCATAATAGACAGGGAGGAAGTCAAAATTGGCCCATAATCACTTAATGTTCTCAGCAATTTTTCCACCAGGATGATTAACAAGTGGAGTAATTGTAGAGCAGCAGTATATTGCTACCTGGCATTTTGTGTAACTTAATCATTTTGTTTTTAATAAACTGCACCATAAAAGAAGAAGAGCATCGGGCGCCTGGGTGGCTCAGTGGGTTAAGCCGCTGCCTTCAGCTCAGGTCATGATCTTGGGGTCCCGGGATCGAGTCCTGCATTGGGCTCTCTGCTCAGCAGGGAGCCTACTTCCCTCTCTCTCTCTCTGCCTGCCTCTCTGCCTACTTGTGATCTCTCTCTGTCAAATAAATAAATAAAATCTTAAAAAAAAAAAAAAGAAGAAGAGCATGGACTTAGTAAGTTTTAGTCAGCTGTCCTGAGCATGATGGGAATACACAAAGAAAGCTTTCTGGGTAACTATTTGAATATGAACTCCATCTGTGTAGGCCTTTCCCAGTAGACATACAGTGAATAATGTTGATGTCTCCATAACTACCAATGTTATAAAGAATAAGGTTTCCTGCAATGGCCCAGACACAGTTGCCCCACTATCTGACAGCAAGCAATCTAGACAAACTCTGGCTTCATGACTCCTCTCCAGATCACCATTCTCGATCCCATCACAAACTTCCCAGCACCCTCTGACCAGAATGTGCAAGGTCCTTCCTGCCCTCGTGGTCTTCTGAGCTGCATCAGGTAATAAACCTGACTGTGATTCCAGGTGTTGTCCTGATGTTCTTTCACAGGAAGGCCAGAGAGAGTCAGACTGTGATGATTCTTTGGGGACTTTGGGATAGAGGGGTGACTACCTCAGGAGACAGGGTCTGTCTATGGTGAGAGGGGCAGTGGGAAAAGGAGCTGCCTGAGATCACTGGGGAGGTATGCTGTAGTTGATTAAGCATCCCTTTTTTATGCTGTCTCCAAATGCTCCCCTTCCCATGAGAGTTGATTAACTATTTACTGATTGAGTCACTGAATAAAATAATTGGTCTTGTACCTGAGAGAACATGTTTGTCGGTGATAGTATAGCTGACGTGTGTCCACAGTCCAGTCCCTCCTGCTTCCAAAGGATTCCCTTTGATTGGATCATATTTAGGAGTTCCTGTTATTTTTTTTTTAAATTTTTAATTTATTTTTTATTTTTTATAAACATATAATGTATTTTTATCTCCATGGGTACAGGTCTGTGAATCACCAGGTTTACACACTTCACAGCACTCACCATAGCACATACCCTCCCCAATATCCATAACACCACTCCCCCTCTCCCAACCCCCGCCCCAGCAACCCTCAGTTTGTTTTGTGAGATTAAGAGTCACTTATGGTTTGTCTCCCTCCCAATCCCATCTTGTTTCATTTATTCTTCTCCTATCCCCCTAAACCCCCATTTTGCATCTCCACGTCCTCATATCAGGGAGATCATATGTTAGTTGTCTTTCTCCAGTTGACTTATTTCACTAAGCATGATACCCTCTAGTTCCATCCACGTCGTCGCTAATGGCAAGATTTCATTTCTTTTGATGACTGCATAGTATTCCATTGTGTATCTATACCACATCTTCTTTATCAATTCATCTGTTGATGGACATCTAGGTTCCTTCCATAGTTTGGCTATTGTAGACATTGCTGCTATAAACATTCGGGTGCACGTGCACCTTTGGATCACTGCGTTTGTATCTTGAGGGTAAATACCCAGTAGTGCAATTGCTGGGTCATAGGGTAGTTTTATTTTCAACATTTTGAGGAACCTCTGTGCTGTTTTCCAGAGTGGTTGCACCAGCTTGCATTCCCACCAACAGTGTAGGAGGGTTCCCCTGTCTCCACATCCTCGCCAGCATCTGTCATTTCCTGACTTGTTAATTTAGCCATTCTGACTGGTGTGAGGTGATATCTCATTGTGGTTTTGATTTGTATTTCCCTGATGCCGAGTGACGTGGAGCACTTTTTCATGTGTCTGTTGGCCATCTGGATGTCTTCTTTGCAGAAATGTCTGTTCATGTCTTCTGCCCATCTCTTGATTGGATTCCTTGTTCTTTCGGTGTTGAGTTTGATAAGTTCTTCGTACATTTTGGATACTAGCCTTTTATCTGATATATCATTTGCAAATATCTTCTCCCATTCTATCAGTTGTCTTTTGGTTTTGTGGACTGTTTCTTTTGCTGTGCGAAAGCTTTTGATCTTGATGAAGTCCCAATAGTTAATTTCTGCCCTTGCTTCCCCTGCCTTTGGCGATGTTTCTAGGAAGAAGTTGCTGCAGCTGAGGTCGAAGAGGTTGCTGCCTGTGTTCTCCTCAAGGATTTTGATGGATTCCTGTCTCACATTGAGGTCTTTCATCCATTTGGAGTCTATTTTCGTGTGTGGTGTAAGGAAATGGTCCAATTTCATTTTTCTGCATGTGGCTGTCCAATTTTCCCAGCACCATTTATTGAAGAGGCTGTCTTTTTTCTATTGGACATTCTTTCCTGCTTTGTCGAAGATTAGTTGACCATAGAGTTGAGGGTCTATTTCTGGGGTCTCTATTCTGTTCCATTGATCTATGTGTCTGTTTTTGTGCTAGTACCATGCTGTCTTGATGATGCCAGCTTTGTAATAGAGCTTGAAGTCTGGAATTGTGATGGCACCAACTTTGGCTTTCTTTTTCAATATTCCTTTGGCTACTCGAGGTCTTTTCTGGTTCCATCTAAATTTTGGGATTATTTGTTCCATTTCTTTGGAAAAAAAATGGATGGTATTTTGATAGGGATTGCATTAAATGTGTAGATTGCTTTAGGTAGCATAGACATTTTCACAATATTTATTCTTCAAATCCAGGAGCATGGAACATTTTTCCATTTCTTTGTGTTTTCCTCAATTTCTTTCATGAGTACTTTATAATTTTCTGCGTATAGATTCTTAGCCTCTTTGGTTAGGTTTATTCCTAGGTATCTCATAGTTTTGGGTACAATTGTAAATGGGATTGACTCCTTAATTTCTCTTTCTTCTGTCTTGTTGTTGGTGTACAGAAATGCAACTGATTTCTGTGCATTGATTTTATATCCTAACACTTTACTGAATTCCTGTACAAGTTCTAGCAGTTTTGGAGTGGAGTCTTTTGGTTTTTCCACATATGGTATCATATAATCTGAAAAGTGATAGTTTGAATTCTTCTTTGCTGATTTGGATGCCTTTAATTTCTTTTTGTTGTCTGATTGCTGAGGCTAGGACTTCTAGTACTATGTTGAATAGCAGTGGTGATAATGGACATCCCTGCCGTGTTCCTGACCTTAGCAGAAAAGCTTTCAGTTTTTCTCCATTGAGAATGATATTTGCGGTGGGTTTTTCATAGATGGCTTTGATAATATTGAGGTATGTGCCCTCTATCCCTACACTTTGAAGAGTTTTGATCAGGAAGGGATGCTGTACTTTGTCAAATGCTTTTTCAGCATCTATTGAGAGTATCATATGGTTCTTGTTCTTTCTTTTATTAATGTGTTGTATCACATTGATTGATTTGTGGATGTTGAACCAAACCTGCAGCCCTGGAATAAATCCCACTTGATCGTGGTGAATAATCCTTTTAATGTACTGTTGAATCCTATTGGCTAGTATTTTGGTGAGAATTTTTGCATCTGTGTTCATCATGGATATTGGTCTGTAGGTCTCTTTTTTGTTGGGATCCTTGTCTGGTTTTGGGATCAAGGTGATGCTGGCCTCATAAAATGAGTTTGGAAGTTTTCCTTCCATTTCTATTTTTTGGAACAGTTTCAGGAGAATAGGAATGAGTTCTTCTTTAAATGTTTGGTAGAATTCCCCTGGGAAGCCGTCTGGCTCTGGGCTTTTGTTTGTTTGGAGATTTTGGATGACTGTTTCAATCTCCTTACTGGTTACGGGCCTGTTCAGGTTTTCTATTTCTTCCTGGTTCAGTTGTGGTAGTTTATATGTCTCTAGGAATGCATCCATTTCTTCCAGATTGTCAAATTTGTTGGCGTAAAGTTGCTCATAGTATGTTCTTATAATTGTCTGTATTTCTTTGGTGTTAGTTGTGATCTCTCCTCTTTCATTCATGATTTTATTGATTTGGGTCCTTTCTCTTTTCTTTTGGATGAGTCTGGCCAGGGGTTTATCAATCTTATTGATTCTTTCAAAGAACCAGCTCCTAGTTTCATTGATTTTTTCTATTGTTTTTTGGTTTCTATTTCATTGATTTCTGCTCTGATCTTTATGATTTCTCTTCTCCTGCTGGGTTTAGGGTTTCTTTCTTGTTCTTCCTCCAGCTCCTTTAGGTGTAAGGTTAGGTTGTGTACTTGAGACCTTTCTTGTTTCTTGAGAAAGGCTTGTACCGCTATATATTTTCCTCTCAGGACTGCCTTTGTTTTGTCCCACAGATTTTGAAGCATTGTGTTTTCATTATCATTTGTTTCCATGAATTTTTTCAATTCTTCTTTAATTTCCAGGTTGACCCATTCATTCTTTAGAAGGATGCTGTTTAGTCTCCATGTATTTGTATTCTTTCCAAATTTCCTCTTGTGATTGAGTTCTAGCTTCAGAGCATTGTGGTCTGAAACTATGCAGGGAATGATCCCAATCTTTTGATACCGGTTGAGACCTGATTTAGGACCCAGGATGTGATCTCTTCTGGAGAATGTTCCATGTGCACTAGAGAAGAATGTGTATTCTGTTTCTTTGGGATGAAATGTTCTGAATATATCTGTGATGTCCATCTGGTCCAGTGTGTCATTTAAGGCCTTTATTTCCTTGTTGATCTTTGGCTTGGATGATCTGTCCATTTCAGTGAGGGGAGTGTTAAAGTCCCCTACTATTATTGTATTATTATTGATGTGTTTCTTTGATTTTGTTATTAATAGGTTTATATAGTAGGCTGCTCCCACGTTAGGGGCATAGATATTTAAAATTGTTAGATCTTCTTGTTGGACAGACCCTTTGAGTAGGATATAGTGTCCTTCCTCATCTCTTATTATAGTCTTTGGCTTAAAATTGAATGGATCTGATATAAGGATTGCCACCCCAGCTTTCTTCTGATGCCCATTAGCATGGTGAATAGTTTTCCACCCCCTCACTTTAAATCTGGAGGTGTCTTCGTGTCTAAAATGAGTTTCTTATAGGCAACATATAGATGGCTTTTGTTTTTCTATCCATTCTGATACCCTGTGTCTTTTGATTGGGGCATTTAGCCCATTAACATTCAGGGTAACTATTGAGAGATTTGAATTTAGCACCATTATATTGCCTGTAAGGTGACTAGTACTGTATATTGTCTCTGTTCTTTTCTGATCTACTACTTTTAGGCTCTCTCTTTGCTTAAAGGACCCTTTCAATATTTCCTGTAGAGCTGGTTTGGTGTTTGCAAATTCTTTCAGTTTTTGTTTGTTCTGGAAGCTTTTTATCTCTCCTTCTATTTTCAATGATAGCCTAGCTGGATAGAGTATTCTTGGCTACATGTTTTTCTCATTTAGTGCTCTGAATATATCATGCCAGCCCTTTCTGGCCTGCCAGGTCTCTGTGGATAAGTCTGCCGCCAATCTAATATTTTTACCATTGTATGTTACAGACTTCTTTTCCCGGGCTGCTTTCAGGATTTTCTCTTTGACACTAAGACTTGTAAATTTTACTATTAGGTGACGGGGTGTGGACCTATTCTTGTTGATTTTGAGGGGGGTTTTCTGCACCTCCTGGATTTTGATGCTTGGTCCCTTTGCCATACTCGGAAAATTCTCTCTAATAGACCTTCTGCTCCCTTCTCTCTTTTTCTTCTTCTGGAATTCCAATTATTCTAATGTTGTTTCATCTTATGGTGTCACTTATCTCTCAAATTCTCCCCTTGTGGTCCAGTAGCTGTTTGTCCCTCTTTTGCTTGGCTTCTTTATTCTCTGTCATTTGGTCTTCTATATCACTAATTCTTTCTTCTGCCTCATTTATCCTAGCAATGAGAGCCTCCATTTTTAATTGCACCTCATTAATAGCTTTTTTGATTTCCACTTGGTTAGATTTTATTTCTTTAATTTCTCCAGAAAGTTCTTTTATATCTCCAGGACGGTTTCTCTAATATTTTACATGCCTTTTTTGAGCCCGGCTAGAACCTTGAGAATCATCATTCTGAACTCTAGATCTGACATATTACCAATGTCTGTGTTGATTAGGTCCCTAGCCTTCAGTACTGTCTCTTGTTCTTTTTTTTGTGGTGTATTTTCTGCCTTGTCATTTTGTCCAGATAAGAGGATATGAAGGAGCAAATAAAATACTAAAATGGTGGCCAAGACCCCAGAAAAGTGCACTTTAACCAAATCAGAAGGGACCCCAAATCATGGGGTGAGAAAGGCGATAAAAAGAGCTTCAGAAAAGAAAAAAAAGAAAAAATTAAAAAAAGAAAACAAATAAAGAAAAAATATAAAAAAGTAAGAAAAAATATATATATTAGATAAACTAGTCAAAGATGTTAAAAAAGAAAAGGGTAAAAGTTTGAAAAAATTTAGCAGAAGAAGAAAGAAGAAAGAAAAAAAATTCAAGAAAAATGAATTAACTGCTAGACTAAAGAATCATGGGGAGAAAGCCATGAGTTCCGTGCTTTGCTTTTTCCTCCTCTGGAATTCCGCTGCTGTCCTAGGTATTGAACCTGCTTTCCTTGGTAGATGAACTTCGTCCTGGCTGGAATTTTTGTTGATCTTCTGGGGGAGGGGCCTGTTGTAGTGACTCTCAAGTGTCTTTGCCTGGGTCGGAATTGCACCACCTTTACCGGGGGCTGGACTAAGTAATCCGCTTGGGTTCGCTTTCGGGAGCTTTTGTTCCCTGAACGCTTTCCGTAGAGTTCCAGAGGACGGGAATGAAAATGGAGGTGTCCCAGTCTCCCGCCTGGAGGAGCCAAGAGCCTGGGGCCCCACTCCTCAGTGCGCCCCTAGAGAACAGCGCCCAATCACTCCCGTATCCCCGGCCTCCAGCCATGCTCCGAGCTCCCCAGCCTGTGACCAGTTCAAGGTAACCCTGAGCTGAGAGCTCACTCCTCGGCTCTGTCTCTGTAGCTGCCTTCCCCGTTCTAATACCTGGGAGATCTGCAACACTCCGACACACCCGATCCTTCTGTGACCCTGCGGGACCTGGGGCCACGCTGACCCGGCGTGGGCTTCACCCCGGTTTAACCTCTGGAGCAATGTCCCTCAGTGGAACAGACTTTTAAAAGTCCTGATTTTGTGCTCTGTTGCTCCTCCACTTGCCGGGAGCCGGCCCCTCCTCCCGTGGTCTATCTTCCTGTCGTTTTGGATTCACTTCTCCGCCAGTCCTACCTTTCAGAAAGTGGTTGATATTCTGTTTCTAGAATTGCTGTTCTTCTTCTCTTGGATCTCCTGTTGGATTTGTAGGTGTTTGCAATGTTTAGATAAGCTATCTAGCTGATCTCCTGTTACCTGATGTAGTCTCAGCCTGGTACTTCTCTGCCATCTTGACTCCTCCCCTGTAGTTCCTGTTATTTTTAAAGCTCCCAAATCAACCTCTGTTTGGGGACATTGTTGCACCAATATAAATAATTTCCCCAGGGATGCCACTGGACAATAAAACCAAATTATATGTCTATAAACTTTGTCCATTTGGTGGTGGAAAAGTACAGAGAGAGGCATTATCTTCTGCAGGGTCTTATGAGTTAACAGAAGCATTAAAGTATCTTCTCTGTCTGTTAGTGAGGGAAAATCATGCTGGCAAAAAATTCCATGGGATTTCTTATTACTTTTCTAATGCTTTAGAACAAGATTTCTATTAATTTATTTGCTGTTCAATTTATGATGAAATCTATTGCTGGGTGGACATAGGGGAAGAGAAATATCAGCTAAAGTTGATTATTGATTTTTGTTGCCTTTTAACTTGTAAAAAATCAATGGCCCACAAATTGCAGTCTTGGGAATCCATATCATAGAAATGATACACCAGGTGATGAAGCTATTTTATGTTTAAGGGTGTGTTATTGTGGTTTGGTGCTTAATGGTAAATCTTTGAAATGCAGCAATATTTTCAAAGTCAGGGGGATAATTGAATAAATAATGGTTTGTCACACTGCAAAATTACAGAGTTATTAAAATGGAACAAAAAGCATAGAGCAGTTTCATTGACACAGAGTCATCTCAATAAAGTATTATTGACAGAAAGCACGAAATTCAAAGAAGCATATATGGGGTGACAACTGAGGACCAAGGCCTTCTGCATGGACAAATATTTATGTGGGAACACAGAGCCACATTTTTTGTGTAACTGTGTGTGTGTGTGTGTGTGTGTGATAATCACATGATCCTGGGAAAATTTACAAGAGCCATGTGAGACTGGGAAGTTATGCATATAAGAGGAGAAAAAGAGGGGTGCCTGGCTGGCTCAGTGGGTTAAAGCCTCTGCCTTCAGCTCAGGTCATGATCCTAGGGTTCTGAGATCAAGCCCCGCATTGGGTTCTCTGCTCAGTGGGGAGCCTGCTTCCCTTCCTCTCTCTCTGCCTGCTTCTCTGCCCACTTGGGATCTCTGTCTGTCAAATAAATAAATAAAATATTTTTTTAAAAAAAGAGGAGAAAAAAAGGAGAGACATATTAAGAAAAGAAAAAGAAACACATAATGTTGTATTTTAAAAACCTAGTATGTATGACATGACTCATTTCTGTAACATTATATGTATGTGGAAATAGCGACCTCTACAGCCATGCACTAATGGGATATACATGACACACTGTCAAGTGAGACAGAGCAGTTACATGAGAAACTATGATCTATTTGGTTAAAAACAAAAGTAAACCCCAAGCAGCCTAAACGATCTTGGGAAAGGATAAAGTTGGAAGTCGCACACTTACTGATTTCAAAACTTAATGCAAAATTGCAATAATCAAAATAGTGTGGACTGATATACAGACAGACACACAAACCAAGAGAACAGAATAGAGAAATAAATACTCACACATATGGTCAAATAATTTTCAACAGGACACAAACAAGAGTCAATGGGGGAACAGACAGTCTTTTCAACAAATGGTGCTGAAAAAAATAGATTTCCATGGGGAAAATAATGAAATCAAGACCTTGCATTATACAATATACAAAAATTAACTCAAAGACCTACATATAAGAGGCAAAACTATAAAGAGAAAACACAGGGGAAAAGCTTCATGACCTTAGATCTGGTAGGGATTTCTTGGACATGCATTAGGACCACAGGCAACAAAAGAAAATACAGATAAATTGGACTTCATCAAAATTAAAAACTTTTATGCATCAAAGAACATGATCAAGAGAGTAGGAAGGCAATCCACAGAATGGGAAACAATATTTTCAAATCACATGTCTAATAAGGGATTAATATCTAGACTATAAAAATAATTCCTGTAACCCCAAAACAACAACAAAAACAACAAACAACCCAACGAAAAATGGTCTAAAGACTTGAATAGACATTTTTCCAAAGATATAACAGTAACCAATAAGCATATGAAAAGACATTCAACATTGTTAATCATTAGGGATATGAAAATTATAAACACAATTATAGTAAAAAAAAATCAGAAGATGTTGTCATGCCAAGAATGTGGAGAAAGTGGAACCTTTATCCATTGCTGGTGGGAATTAAAATGGGGCAGCTACAATGGAGAACAGGATGGTGGTTCCTCAAAACATTAACCATAGAATCACCGCATGATCCAGCAATTCAATTTCTGGGTATACACTCAAAAGAAGTGAAAGCAGGGATTTGAACAGATGTTCACACACCCATGTTCATAGTAGCCAAAAAATTCACAGTAGCCAAAAGATGATAACAACCCAAATGTCCATCGATAGCTAAATGGACACACAAAGTTTGGTGTATACATAAGATATAATATTATTATTCAGCATTAAAAAGGAATCTGACACATGCTATAGATAGCATATAGCATATAAACCAGACATTTGCTAAAGGGCAATCACTGTATGATTTCACCTATAGAAAGGATCTAGAGAAGTCAAAGTCATAGGGACAGAAAGTAGAATGGTGATTCTCAGGGATCATGGTAGGAAAGAGTAGGGGGTTATTGTTTAATCAGAAGAGAGTTTCAGTGTGGGAAGATGAAAATTCTGGAACAGGTATGGTAATGATTTCCCAACTATTTGAATGTCGTTAATTCTACTGAAATGTATACTTAAAAATGATTTAAGTGGTAAATTTTATGTTATGGATATTTTACCACAATAAAAAGAAATAGACAGTGCTTGAACCACGTGTATGCAGGCTTGAGTGTTTGACTTAGGAGGACACTGGGAATGAACTGTGCTGTCAGGGCATAGGCTACCTGAGGGAAGACAATTCTTTTTCTGAATACAACATTGACTTTGTTTCATTTGCCATAACAAACATTAATTAATTTTATATCTTAAGAAGTTGAAAAAGAAAATTCTCTCTTTTAATGGTGGGCTCACAAGGCATATATGCATGCTGATCAAGGTTTGATTTTCCTCTGACTACAGATGACCATATTAAGAGTTTTCTTAACTCAGTGACTAACCTTGTAAAGAAGGCCATTTGCCAAATGGACTCAACAGTTGAGACTTGGTTTGCCCAGCAGGCTCATCCCAGTTGGGGTTCATGGAGCATAAAGGAGGAGAAAGTTCCCAGCTCCTAGGCATAAACATGGGGCTTAGTGCAGCCCATCCTGATGGCCCGCTCCCCTTCACAAGACAGCAGTGATCTCTGTGCTCATCTGACATGCAGGAACAGGGTGTCAGAAGTGTCATGGCCTCTGGGAAGACAGACCTGACCATAAGATAAAATGAGAGACAAGTTCTAGGTTCATGAATAAGTGGAGCAGAATGTAAGGGATGCTGTTTGATACAACAAAGCTTCTATTCTGGTGTGCCTGGGTGGCTCAGTTGGTTAAGCCTCTGCCTTCAGTTCAGGTCATGGTCCCGGGGTCCTGGGATTGAACCCCGCATTGGGCTCTCTGCTCAGCAGGGAGCCTGCTTCCCTGACCCCCCCCCCCCCGCCTGTCTCTCTCTCTCTCTGTCAATTGTGATCCCTCTCTCTGTCAAATAAATAAATAAAATCTTTAAAAAACAAAAATAAACAAGCAAACAAACAAAAAAACCACAAACAAACTTCTGTGTGGCAAGCAGAGAAAGCCCAGCCATGCCTGGCCATAGATGGGGTAGTCATAAGAAGGGAATGGGGTTGAAATCTGAGTTTCAGATAGATCTACATGGGTTGAGATGAGAGGGGAAATGGTGTAAATAACAATAGCAACAATCAAAGGCCAGGCTCTGGGAAGTGTGTTTATGATCAGGACATTGTGATGAAGCAGAATCCACACTGGGAGGAGGAAGGAATCAGGCCTTTATCATGTAGGAACATCTGAAAAAGCAGGACCCAAGGAATTCCTTTACAAACTGGCATGTTAGCTTCCTCTTGTCTTGAGCTGAGGGTTTTTTAATGTTCCAAAGGCTGTAGAAGGAGATGGTCTGAGAACATAAAACAAAAAAACCCTATAGCTTGAGAGAAAACACTTCTACTTTTAAAATTTTTAAAATTTTCATTATTTTTTACTAGCATATAATGCATTGTTTGCTTCAGGGGCACAGGTCTGTGGATCATCAGTCTTATACAATTCATAGAACTCACCATAGCACATACCTTCCTCAATGTGAACACTTCTCCTTAAAAGAAAAAAAAAATCCAACAAGCTTTTATTTCTTTTTCCTTTTGTTCTATCCTTGCTATGGGTACCAACCATTTAGAATAATTGTCCATAATTGTGATATATGTTATTCAGTTACAGGCAGAAGGAAGCTATAGGAATACGAAAGAAATACGTTATACACATAAAAAGCTAAGATTGAAAAAAAAGTAAAGACTATGTATGGAAACTAACATAGTGTTTCTATAACTTGATTGGAATCCATAAATTCTGAAGTTAAAACTAAAAATTATAACTGGGAACAAAGTCACATCTGTGACAAAGTTCTTAAAGGCATAGTGTGTTTTCTTGTTGTTCTAAGTACTAAATAAGATATGTTAAGTTCCCGCTGTGCATTATTGATTATTTTTTTTCTTGATAATGGATTTTAGGAAACTGCATACTTTTGAACTTCATGATCTGCCAGGTTTATAATTTTATGGACTAATATTTGCTGATACTTTATATATTTTATATCATGTAAGGTGCTATGAGTTGTACAAAGAAAGTATGGGACTATGATGCTTCCCTCAAGAAGCTCAAAATTCAAAGGAGGAGAAAAGTCACAAATAAAACTTAGCAATTATCTCAGGGCTGAGGAATTGTGTAGAGAACCTTCCCTGCCCAAGTGTCCTCACATACCTGCTCTTGTCTGGTGCCACCTCACAGATCTCCTTGCAGGTATTTGTAGCCAGTCTTAAGTTCCCGAAATGCCCCACTCTGTCCCTGGCCCTCTTGCCTCTCCTTATATCAGAGCCCACACTGTTCTCCACACTAATGGCAGCTCTGGTGGCTTGTCCCCCAGCTTTCACACTCTGGCTTATCATGGTAAGTGTTTCCAAAGTTCATGTATCATAGCAGATACCCATCACCTTAGCCAAGGGAAGCCCTCCATGATGAACATATGTAGAGACAGAGTGACCACTGGGGACAGGAAGGGAGCACACTACCTTTTACCCAACTGAAGCAAGCCCCACCCTCCCTCTGACAACTGGCTTTGGTGGGTTCACTTGGGCTGCAGTTTTTGAAGAAGGTGCCAACTTGTGTGAATCGAAGTTTGAGATACTCTGGGGATAAATACTGAAAAATATCCACAAAACCATCCCATCTAAAATTGGCTATCTTCTTCCTTCTGACCAATTAAAACCTATGGACATGGACAGGACTGGAGGAGATTATGCTGAGTGAAAGAAGTCAAGCAGAGAGAGTAAATTATCATATGGTCTCACTTACTTGTGGAGCATAAGGAATAACACGGAGGACATTGGGAGATGGAGAGGAGAAGGGAGTTGGGGGAAATTGGAAGGGGAGAAAAAGCAGAGAGACTGTGGACTCTGGGAAACAAACTGAGGGTTTTGGAGGGGAGGGTGTTTTTGGGAGGGCCTGGTGGTGGGTATTAAGGGAGGGCACATATTGCATGGAGCACTGGGTCTGGTGCATAAACAAAGAATCTTGGAACACTGAAAAAATAGATTTTTTTTAAAAAGAAAAAAAAAAACCCTATGGACAAATACTAGTATTTCAGTGAGTTCTTTTTTGAACTTCTGGATACAGCAAGAAGGCCTGGAGATCTTTAAGTTGGGCTCAAAATGGCCTTCGAGGATACTGATAGATCTTGTATTCCATTTTTCTAGTTTCCCAAGGTCTTAAAATCACTTGTGTGGTATATATACACAATGGAATACTATGCAGCCATCAAAAGAAATGAAATCTTGCCATTTGCAACGACGTGGATGGAACTAGAGCATATCATGCTTAGTGAAATAAGTCAATCGGAGAAAGACAACTATCATATGATCTCCCTGATATGAGGACATGGAGAAGCAACATGGGGGGGTAGGGGGATAGGAGAAGAATAAATGAAACAAGATGGGATTGGGAGGGAGACAAACCATAAATGACTCTTAATCTCACAAAACAAACTGGGGGTTGCTGGGGGGAGGTGGGATTGGGAGAGGGGGAGCGGGCTATGGACATTGGGGAGGGGAGGCGAACCATAAGAGACTATGGACTCTGAAAAACAACCTGAGGGTTTTGAAGGGTCAGGGGTGGGAGGTTGGGGGAACAGGTGGTGGGTAATAGGGAGGGCACGTTTTGCATGGAGCACTGGGTGTTGTGCAAAAACAATGAATACTGTTATGCTGAAAAAAATAAATAAAATGGGGGAAAAATCACTTGTGTGTGATTATATGATATATTTGTTTTTGTGTAATTATTTTGAAATAATTAAAACTTCCAGAAAAATAGCAAGAATAAAAACAAGGAACTTTTATTATGTACTTTACCTAGATTCACCAATTGTTTATATTTTGCTCCGTTTACTTTATCATTCACTCAATAAATATGGATATACATATTTATGTATTTTATATATGAGAGGTAGGTGTATATTTACATTCCATAAAGATGTAAATATATGTCTATTGTATATCTACATATGTGCCAGATCTATTAAATAGCTATTATATATAGATGTGTATGTGTATATATACAATGACCTTATCCACAGTTCACATACACCTTCTGCTAATCACCACCAATATTTGCGTTAGTTTCCCATTGCTGCTGTAATAAATTACCACATATTTATTGGCTTAAGTCTTCTTAAAAATTATTTTATTTATTATTTATTTTTAAAATTATCATTCATCTATTACTTATTGTATTTATTATTTAATATTTATTTATTAGAGAGATAGAGAATAAGCAGGGAGAAGAGCAGAGGGAGAGAGAGAAGCATACTCCCTTGCTGAGCAAGGAGCCCAACATGGGGCTGGATCCCAGGACCCTGAGATCATGATCTGAGCCAAAGGCAGATGCTTAACTGACTGAGCCATCCAGGCATCCCAACACTTAAGTAACCCCTTTGAGTTACTGTTTGTGAGTGGTATAAGATAGAGATTTCTTTTACATGTGAATATCCAATTATCCCTGCACAATTTATTAATGAGACTGTATTTCTCCATGGAGTATTCTTGACTCTCCTTCAAACATTTGTTGACTGTATATGCTTGGATTTATTTCTGGGCTCTTGATTCTGTTTTATCCATCTATTTATCTGCTTTTTGCCATTATCATACTTATCTCATTACTATAGATTTATAGTAAAGCTTGAAATCAGGAACAAAGCTTCCTGCTTTATTCTTCTTTTAGGTTTACGTGATTGTTGGTGGTCTTTTGTGGTCTTATATAAATTTTAGGAATTTTTCTCTACTTCTGTAAAAATTGCCATTATTTAGAATCTCAAGAGGGATTGCATTGAATCTAGAGATGGCTTTTTGTAGTATTGACATTTTAACAATATCAGTTCTTCCAATCCATGAATATAGGGTGTCTTTCCATTTATTTCTTTTTTCAATTTCTTTCACCCATGTCTTGTAGTTTTCAGGGTAGAGATCTTTCACCTCCCTAGTTAAGTTTTTCTATAACTATTTTATTGTTTTTGATGCTATTGTGAGATTTATTTCCTTATTTCTTTTTTAGAAAGTTCATTGCTAATGTATAGAAATGCTTCTGATTTTTGCATGTTAATTTTGTATCCTGCAACTTTGCTAAATTCATTGATTAGATCCAACAGTTTTTGGTGGAGTCTCTAGGATTTTCTCTATATAAAGATATATAATCTTCTAATAGAAATTTTACTTCTTCATCCCCAATTCTGATCCTCTTATTTATTTTTACTTTTTATCTTTAAAAATTAATTATTTATTTATTTAATTTGCCTGATTGCTCTATCTAGGACTTCCAGCAATACATTGAGTAGGAGTGGTAAGAGTGGGTTCCCTTATTTTGTTCCTGATCTTAACAGTTTTCAACATTCCACCATTGAGTATGGTGGTAGCTATGGGCTTGTCATATATGGCGTTTAATATGTTGGGATATGTACCTTCTATGCCTAATTTTGAAAGTTTCTATCATGACTGGACGCTAAATCCTGTTAGATTCTCTTTCTACATCTACTGAGATGATGATATGATTTTTTTTTTTATTTTGCTAATGTCACTTTTTGCATTGCTTGATTTGCAGATGTTGAATTATCCTTGCAGTCCAGGGATAAATCCCACATGGTTACAGCGACTGATCCTTTTAAGGTGCTGCTGAGTTTGGTTATAGTGTTTTATTGAGAATTTTTACATTTATATGCACTAGAGATATTGGCCTTTAGTTCTCTTCCCTAGGAGTGTCCTTTTCTGGTTTTGGTACTAAATGATTCTGGCCTCTTAAAACAAGTTTTGTAATATCCCCTTCTTTTCAATTATTTTGGAAGAGTTTGAGAAGGATTGGTATTAATTCTTCCTTAAATATTTGGTAAAATTCATCAGTAAAGTCATCTGGTCCTGGACTTTTCTTTATTGAGAGATTTTTAAAAATTTTTTTATTTATTTTTTATTTTTTTATAAACATATAATGTATTTTTATCCCCAGGGGTACAGGTCTGTGAATCGCCAGGTTTACACACTTCACAGCACTCACCATAGCACATACCCTCCCCAATGTCCATCACACCACTCCCCCTCTCCCAACCCCCGCCCCAGCAACCCTCAGTTTGTTTTGGGAGATTAAGAGTCACTTATGGTTTGTCTCCCTCCCAATCCCATTTCATTTCATTTATTCTTCTCCTATCCCCTAACCCCCCATGTTGCATCTCCACGTCCTCATATCAGGGAGATCATATGATAGTTGTCTTTCTCCAGTTGACTTATTTCACTAAGCATGATACCCTCTAGTTCCATCCACATCGTTGCTAATGGCAAGATTTCATTTCTTTTGATGACTGCATAGTATTCCATTGTGTATCTATACCACATCTTCTTTATCCATTCATCTGTTGATGGACATCTAGGTTCCTTCAATAGTTTGGCTATTGTAGACATTGCTACTATAAATATTCGGGTGCACGTACCCCTTCGGATCACTGCGTTTGTATCTTTAGGGTAAATACCCAGTAGTGCAATTGCTGGGTCATAGGGTGTTCTATTTTTAACATTTTGAGGAACCTCCATGCTGTTTTCCAGAGTGGTTGCACCAGCTTGCATTCCCACCAACAGTGTAGGAGGGTTCCCCTTTCTCTTTATTGAGAGATTTTTGATTACAGATTCCACCACCTCACTAGTGACTGGTTTATTCAGATTTACTACTTCTGGGTTCAGCCTTAAAAAGTTGTATTTTTCTAAGAATTTTTCATTTCTTCTAGATTATACAGTTTGTGGGTGCTCATTGTGGCTTACTATATTATTATTATTATTATGGCTTTTTTGTTGTTGTTGTTCATTTTGTTTTTGTAGTTCTGTGGTAGAAGTTGTAATATCTCTTTTTTCGTTTACAACTGTGTTGACTTGGGCCCTCTTTATATTTTCCTTGACTAGTCTAACTAAGGGTTTGCCAGTTTTGTTTTTCTTTCAAAATCCAACTCTTAGTTTGGTTAATCTTTTTTTTTAAATTGTTTATTTTTTCTTCATTTTATTTATTTCTGATCTAATCTCTAAGATTTCCTTCTATCTATTAACTTTAGGCTCAGTTTGTTCTTCCCTAAGGCATAGAGTTAGGTTGTTTATTTGGGATTATTCTTGCTTCTTAGTAAGTGTTTATTGCTATGAACTTTCCTCTTATAGCTGCTTTTTCTGTATCCCATAAGTTCCGGGATGTTGTGTTTTCATTTTTCTTTGTGTCAAGAAACTTTTATTCGTAAGTTACAGACCTCTTGTCCTGAGCTTCTTTCAGGATTTCCTCTGTGTCTCTGAGACTTTAAGTTTTATTATTAAATGACAGGGCATTGACCTATTTTATCAATTTTGAGGGGGGTTCTCTGCCTTCTGAATTTTGATGCTTGTTTCCTTCCCCAAACTAGAGAAGTTCTCTACTTGCTCCAATATACCTTCTGCACTTCTCTCTATTTCTTCTTCTTCTGGAATCCCAATTATTGTAATATTGTTTCATTTTATGGTATCATGTATCTCTCAAGTTCTTCCCTCATGATCCAGTAGTTGTTTATCTTTTTTTCTCAGCTTCTTTATTCTTCATCATTTGGTCTCCTATATCACTAATTCTCTCTTCTGCCTCATTATTCTAGTAGTTAGAGATTCCATTTTTGATTGCACCTCATTAGTATCCTTTTTTATTTCAACTTGGTTAGATTAGTTCTTTTATTTCTCCAGAATGGGATTCTCTAAACATTCTCTAAATGTTTTTCTCAAACCCAGCTAGTAATCATCATTCTGAACTCTAAATCTGACATCTTACTAATGTATGTATTGAATAGGTCTCTGGCAGTTGCTACTGCTTCTTGTTATTTTATTTGAAGTGAGTTTTTCCATTTTGTCATTCTGTCATTTTGTCATTTTTCTATTTTGTCATTTTGTCCAGAGAAGAGTAGATGAATGAGAGAACAAAATGCTTAAAGGTAACAATGACCCCAGAAATGTATACACTAAACAAATCAGAAGAGACCAGAAACCACGGGGAAAAGAAAGGAAAGAAAAAGGAAATAAATAAATATGCTCAGTCTGGTGAATGGACCAGAACCACACAGTAGATTTTGGGTGTATTTTGGTCTGTTAGAAGAAACTGTATCCCAAAATCTTAAAGAAAAAAAAAAATTACATATATATGGTTAAATACAATGAAGGGATAGAATATGACTGTAAAAATGAAAATTAAAAAAGATTTAAAAAAAGAATTGATAATTTAAAATGTTAGCTAAACTAGGAAAGAAGAAAATTTCACAACAAATAGAAAAAGAAAATAAATAAGGAACATTTAAAAAATTAACCCTGAAAGACTACATAATACTTGGGAAAAAGCCATGAATTCTGTTCTGCATGCCTCTACATTCCCCTAGTACTGGAGTTTTGCAGTTCTCATTGATCAGTAAACTTGGTCTTGGCTGGATGTTCTTGCTGTTATTCTGGCGGGGAGGGTTGCTGTTGCAGTGATTCTCAAATGTCTGCCTGAGGTGGAGTTGCACCACTCTTGCCAAGGGCCAGGGTAACTAATCTGCTCAGATTTGCTCTCTCTGTAGATTTTGTTCCCTGAAAATCTTTCTGTGCAGCTTTGGAGAATGAAAATGGAGGCCTCCTAATCTCTGGTCCTGGGGGAGCCAAAGACCTCGAGGCCTCCCTCCTCAGTGCACCCTCAGAGAAAAGCAATCAATCACTCCTGTCTCCCTAGTCTCTGGCCACACTCTTTGCTCACTGGGCCTGTGACCGAGCTTTTCCATCTCTGGCACATAACCCCATTTGGAATCTCCAAACCTGGCAGATTCCTGTGGTGCACTCCTGTGCTCTTCCTTCTGTGGCAAGAAGGGGAATCTCCCTGGATCTGTCACTTGTTGAGTCACTGCTTGAGGATTAATGGTCCGACTATGCTGTGGATTATGGTTTATGGCAACCTGGATCTGAGAGCCCACTCCTTGGCTCTGCCTTTGCAGACAGATTTCCAGCTTTGGTACTTGGGAACTCTGCCACACTCAGGCAATCCCAGTATTTCTGTGACCCTAAGTGTCCTTATATTACACTGTCCCATTGAAGTTTCCACCCCCCACTTAGCCACTGAAGTGACATCCTTCAGCAGACCATACTTCTAAAAGTTCTGATTTTGTGGTCTGTTGCTCTATCACTTGCTGGTAGCTGGTTGACACAGCTCCCTCCCCCATGGTCTGTTTTCTGAAATTTCACTTCAGATTCACTTCTCTGCACATCCTGACTTCCAGAAAATGGTCATTATTTCTGTTCACAGAATTGCTGCTCTTCTTTTCTTCAATCTTTTCTTGAGTTTGTAGGTGTTCAGAATGGTTTGATAACTGTCTAGCTGAATTCCTGGAACTAGAAGAAACTTAAGTCTCCTACTCCTCTGCCATCTTGCTCCTCCTCCCCCACTTGAGTTACTTTTTTAATGGATTCCCTCAGGATTAAAATTACTATTCAATTTTATGACCATCAAGGTTTTATTTTTTAAAAGATTTTATTTATTTATTTGAGAGAAAGAGTGAGAGAGAGCATGTGGGGGAAAAGGTCAGAGGGAGAAGCAAACTCTCTGCAGAGCTGGGAGCCTGATGCAGGACTTGATCCCAAGACTCTGGGACCATGACCTGAGCCAAAGGCAGTGGCTTAACCAACTGAGCCACCAAGACCCCCATCTAGTTTGTATTAGTACCAATTTAATTCCAACAATATGAAAAAAGCTTTGCTCCTATATTCTCCTTCCTCTCTACTTTTTGTTATTACTGTTTGGGAAT